>NC_068910.1:52651271-53851271 GCF_023091745.1 Budorcas taxicolor | reverse complement strand
TATGGACCTAACAGAAGCAGAAAATATTAAGAAGAGGTGGCAAGACTACACAGAAGGACTGTACAAAAAAGAGCTTCATGAGCCAGATAATCACGATGGTGTGATCACTCACCTAGAGCCAGACGTCCTGGAATGTGAAGTCAAGTGGGCCTTAAAAAGCATCACTGTGAACAAAGCTAATGGAGGTGATGGAATTCCAGTGGAGCTATTTCAGATCCTGAAAGATGATGCTGTGAAAGTGCTGCACTCAATATGCCAGCAAATTTGGAAAACTCAGCAGCGGCCACAGGACTGGAAGAGGTCAGTTTTCATTCCAATCCCAAAGAAAGGCAATGCCAAAGAATGCTCAAGTTAGTTAAGTCGCTCAGTCGTGTCTGACTCTTTGCGACCCCATGGACTGTAGCCCACCAGGCTCCTCCGTCCATGGGATTCTCCAGGCAAGAATACTGGAGTGGGTTGCCATTTCCTTCTCCAGGGGATCTTCCCAACCCAGGGATCGAACCCAGGTCTCCTGTATTAGAGGCAGACGCTTTAACCTCTGAGCCACTACCGCATAATTGCACTCATCTCACACGCTAGTAAAGTAATGCTCAAAATTCTCCAAGCCAGACTTCAGTAATACATGAACCGTGAACTTCTGGATGTTCAAGCTGGTTTTAGAAAAGGCAGAGGAACCAGAGATCAAATTGCCAACATCTGCTGGATCATCGAAAAAGCAAGAGAGTTCCAGAAAAACATCTATTTCTGCTTTATTAACTATGCCAAAGCCTTTGACTGTGTGGATCACAACAAACTGGAAAATTCTGAGAGAGATGGGAATACCAGACCACCTGACCTGCCTCTTGAGAAACCTATATGCAGGTCAGGGAGCAACAGTTAGAACTGGACATGGAACAACAGACTGGTTCCAAATAGGAAAAGGAGTACATCAAGGCTGTATATTGTCACCCTGCTTATTTAACTTATATGCAAAGTACATCATGAGAAACACTGGACTGGAAAAAACACAAGCTGGAATCAAGATTGCCAGGAGAAATATCAATAACCTCAGATATGCAGATGACACCACCCGTATGGCAGAAAGTGAAGAGGAACTAAAAAGCCTCTTGATGAAAGTGAAAGAGGAGAGTGAAAAAGTTGGCTTAAAGCTCAACATTCAGAAAACGAAGATCATGGCATCCGGTCCCATCACTTCATGGGAAATAGATGGGGAAACAGTGGAAACAGTGTCAGACTTTATTTTTTTGGTCTCCAAAATCACTGCAGATGGTGATTGCAGCCATGACATTAAAAGACGCTTACTCCTTGGAAGGAAAGTTATGACCAACCTAGATAGCATATTCAAAAGCAGAGACATTACTTTGCCAACAAAGGTCCGTCTAGTCAAGGCTATGGTTTTTCCTGTGGTCATGTATGGATGTGAGAGTTGGGCTGTGAAGAAAGCTGAGTGCTGAAGAATTGATGCTTTTGAACTGTGGTGTTGGAGAAGACTCTTGAGAGTCCCATGGACTGCAAGGAGATCCAACCAGTCCATCCTAAAGAAGATTAGTCCTGGGTATTTATTGGAAGGACTGAAGCTGAAACTCCAGTACTTTGGCCACCTCATGCGAAGAGTTGACTCACTAGAAAAGACCCTGATGCTGGGAGGAATTGAGGGCAGGAGGAGAAGGGGACAACAGAGGATGAGATGGCTGGATGGCATCACCGACTCTATGGACATGAGTTTGGGTGCACTCCAGGAGTTGGTGATGGACAGGGAGGCCTGGCGTGCTGCGATTCATGGGGTCGCAAAGAGTTGGACACAACTGAGCGACTGAACTGAACGCTGCTAAGAACGTACATGTAAAAGTTTTTGTGTAGACATATATTTTTGTTTCTCTTGAATGTCTTCCTAGGAGTAGAATTTGCTGGCTCGTATGATAACTATATTTAACTATATAAGGAACTGCCAGACTGTTTTCCAAAGCGAATGCATAATTTTACAGTCCCTGGGCTACTTTTTAAAAAACTAATTTCTTAGGAATAATTTCTTGCCAGTTGTCTGATGCTTTTACCCATAATGTTGTTGTTGAGTCACTAAGTCACGTACGACTCTTTTGCAACCCCATGGACTATAGCCTGCCAGGCTTCTCTGTCCATGGGTTTTCCCAGGCAAGAATACTGGAGTGGGTTGCTATTTCCTTCTCCTGGGGATCTTCCTGACGCAGGAATCAAAGCCATGTCCCCTGCATTGGCAGATAGAGTCTTTACTGCTGAGCCACCAGGCGGTAATACCATTTGATATTACACCTGTAATACCAAGTGACTCTTTTGACAATTAAAAATTTAAATTTTTTCATGCTACTTTTTGTGTCATTTGCTTTTTCTTGGTTTATTTTTCACTTTCAAAGTACTTTCCTGAGTAACTCCTTTAGCAAAGGTTTAAAGGTGTTGAATTTTTTTGAACCCTTGCCCTTCTAAGAGTGTCTTTCTGTTCACCTTTATACTTGAGTAATTTCATTGGGTAAAATTATAGGTCTTAAAATTTCTTTTCATTACTGCTTTGAAGATGTTGCTTCAATGTCTTCTAGTGTCCCGGGGTGTTAATAAGAGACCTGATGGTCTGGTAGTCCCTGCACAGACCTGTTAGTTTCAATATCGTACCCCACCCCCAACCCCTAACCTTGTGATTGCCATTCCCACAGATATAGTTGCAGTACAACCTTGCATGAATGATGCCTTGCACATTCAATAACCGTAAGAATGTAGAAAGTTGGTATGGATGGTGTAGCAAGAAATGGTAGGTGGATTGTCTTTACGCAATCAGGGTGAAATGGCTCATGCAAGGCAGTTTTGCAACCATAGGAGGTAATTATACTGGAGCTTCAGGTTGATGTGGTTAGGAATGAAAGAAGATTGTTGAGCTTCCACTTGGAGTTTCCTGAGTCCTGGTAAGATCTGTCCCTGGGCAGGCTGAATACCCTCACCCCATCCTGGGAGAAATCAAGAAGACCTTGAAACCCCTATCAGGACAGCTGTAGCCTGATGTTCCCTGCTGAAAACAAACCTTTGCATCTATTTCAGTGAACTGTGAGGTTTATGGTATTTAAGTTACAGGCTTGTTTTACTAGCTTTCAAACCCACAACTCTTGGGGAATCAGGTTCTCACTTCCTTTTTTCTTTTAATGTTCTTTTAAGTAATCAATTTTTTTTTTTTAAGTCTCTTTGAATGCTTTTGGAATTTTCTTCCCTTCTTTAGAGGGTGACTTAAAACTCATCTCCCCCAGCACTCCTTGGACCCTTTATAACTAATACTCAGATCTGTCTTCAGTGCAGGGAGATTCCTTGTATTTCTTTTATCTCTTCTTTCTGTTTTCTCCTTCAAAAAAGTCTTTATTCAATCCAGAAGTTCCAGGAGAGATTAAACTATCTTCAGTATCTTCTAACTTTTCTTTTATACAGTCCTTCTCTGTGTTCTCTTGCAGAGTCCTAGGGAAATAATACTTATGGGTCAAAGTCAGATTTTCAGTTGACTATGTTCTGCTCTTCAGCCCAACTGCTGAATTAAAAAAAATTTTTTTTATTGAAGTATAATTGATTTCTAATGTTGTATTTATTTATTTTTAATTTTTGGCCACACCCTGTGGCTTATGGGATCTTAGTTCCCAGATCAGGGATGGAACCCTCCCTCCCTGCATTGGAAAGCAAAGTCTTAACCACTGGACTGCCAGGGAATTATCCCAACTGCTGAATTTTAATTTTGGCTTTGATAGTTTTAATTCCCAACGTTTTGTCATTCTTTTTACTTTGCAGCCTGGTTGTGTTTTATTGAATCACTTTAAGACTGTTGGGTATGCAGTTGACCCTTGAACAGCATTGGTTCAACTGCCTGGTTCCATTTACAAGTGGATTTTTTTTTTTGTAGTATCCAACCACAGGAGCCAAGGTTGGCCAACTATAAGTTTTACTTAGATTTTCAGCCACAGAGAGTCGAGGCGCTCCAACCCCTGTGTTGGTCAAAAGTCAACCATATCTAAGCTTTATGGAGAGACCACTTTTACTTGTTGAGTCTGTTGCTTCCCATGTGGCTGTTTTCCTCAACCATTTGTTGATGATTGTTGGTTTGTGGGGCTTCCCTGGTGGTTCAGACAGTGAGGAATCCACCTGCAGTGTGGGGACCTGTGTTTGATCCCTAGGTTGGGAATATCCCCTGGAGGAGGGCGTGGCAACCCACTCCAGTATTTTTGCTTGGAGAATCCCATGGGCAGAGGAGCTTGGTGGGCTACAGTCCATGGGGTCACAAGGAGTCAGACAGCCTGAGCGACTTAGCACAACACAGCACAGTTAGTAATTGTAGATGGTTGGAGGCTGCTTGGCTTACATGAGAATCCATGAGCCCTCAGGAATGAATGCAGGTTTTCATCATGTGACCTTTCAAGACATGATCTAGTGTCTTTTTTTAGAGAAAAGGAATTATTAATGGTGGGGAGCAACATTGGGAGAAGTGTGGCTGCTCGGACTTTGCTATGAGATGTGCAGATAGCTTGTTGGAGCATCTGGAAGTCTTGAGGCTTTATCTTGGGGGCTATTTCCAGAAGTAACTGCTGGAGAGTGCGTGGAGAGAATGATCAACTTGGCAGCCTTCTAAGTCTGTAAATTTTTTCCTTATCAAATAACCCTTGGCACATTCTTTTCCCCATCTTTGCTGTTACTTTTAATCAGTGGACTTTTTTGAGCATCTGCTTGGAAACTTGACGGTCCTCTACTTCCCTCTCCAGGGCTGAAGACTGGAAACCTTATTGCTTGTCATTAGTTTGTTGCCGCATGCCTCCCAGGATTCCTTCATGGTTACATATTGTTGCTATTGCTCTTTCCAGCTTTTTAGCACTACTGCATATTTTAAAATTATTTATATGTATGGTGTTTTTAACTTTTTGTTATTTCAGTGGGATTTAGGGAAGATGGAGAGAGAAACATAGAGGTCTAGTCAGCTGCCTTGAGAGAGCTCTGCCGTTTTATTATTTATATAAAGGCATATGTTCTCATTTTATTTATTTTGCCTGTGCTGAGTCTTTGTTACTGCACGTGGGTTTCCAGTTGTGGCTGCTGCTGCTGCTGCTAAGTCGCTTCAGTCGTGTCTGACTCTGTGCGACCTCATAGACGGCAGCCCGCCAGGCTCCCCTGTCCCTGGGATTCTCCAGGCAAGAACACTGGAGTGGGTTGCCACTTCCTTCTCCTCCAGTTGTGGCAAGTGGGGGCTGTTCTTCAGTTGCAGTGCAGGGGCTTCTCGTGGTGGAGCACAGGCTCTGGGGCACAGAGGCTTCGGTCGGTGTAGCTCTCAGCCTCTATCAAGTGTGGGCTCAGTAGATGTGGTGCCTGGGCCTAATTGCTCCAAGACCCGTGGGATCTTCCTGGACCGGAGACCAAATGTCCCCTGCATTGCAAGGTGGATTCTTAACCACTCGCCCACTTGGGAAGCCCTGTAAAGGCATTTTTTATGTCATATAAGGAATATTCATCTTTCTGAGTTGAAAATGTATTTTTCCAGCTTCTCATGCTTTGACTTTATTTACAAAAGCTTAAAGACTTATCTTTAAGTCTATCAGTTGTGTTTTTTCCTTACATTTGGTTCATTAGAAAGTTCTACCTCCCTAAATGTAGTTAACTGTACATTGCTTTTTAAAGTTTTCTTTGTTTCTGGCTGCGCTGGGTCTTCGTTTCTGCACACGGCCTTTCTCTAGTTGCGGTGAGCAGGGGCTACTCGCTAGCGTGTGTTGCTCGGGCGTCTCACTGCGGCGGCTCCTCTCGCTGTGGAGCTCGGGCTCTAGGAACAGGGCCTTCGGTGGTTGCGCATGCAGGCTCGGTAGGAACAGGGCCTTCGGTGGCTGCGGCGTGCAGGCTCGGCAGAAACAGGGCCTTCAGGCTCGGCAGGAACAGGGCCTTCAGGCTCGGCAGGAACAGGGCCTTCGGTGGTCGCGGCACGCAGGCTCGGCAGGAACAGGGCCTTCGGTGGTCGCGGCGCGCAGGCTCAGCAGTTGTGGTGCGTCGGCTTAGTTGCCCCCACAATGTGGGACTTTCCTGGACCAGGGATCGAACTCGTGTCGCGTGCACTGGCAGGTGGATTCTTAACCACTGGGCCACCAGGGAGGTCCTGACACAGTAATTTTTAACCTGTATTTTTCTTGTAGTATGTTTTTCTGTTTAGCCTTAATATTAAAATTTACTTTGGCTGGAGGTAGAAGGTTGGGCGCTAAGGTCGGGTGGAAGGTTGGGTTGTTTTAAGATGTCTTCTCAGTTGTCTCCATGTGATATATTGATAATCTGTAAGTCTGTTTTTCATTAACTAATGTGGATTGCTCCCTGTATTTCACTGATTTGGTTCATGCATCTATTGGGTTCACCTCTATACTTCCTAGTTTATTCCAGCCTTTGCTCCCAAGTTTTAAAGATACACTTTAACATCTGACAAGGCAAACCACCCCAACCATAATTTTTAGAATTTTTTAAAAAGGCATTCATTGCCATGCCCTGTCTTTTCTGTGAAATTATCTGGCTTAAAAAAATTTTTTTTTAAACTTTTTGGCCTCACCTTGTGGCATGTGGGAATCTTAGTTTCCCTACCAGGGATCAAACCCCACGCCCTCTGCACTGGAAGGCGAAATCTTAACCACTAGACCACTGGGGAAATCCCTGTCTTGGCTTTTGATTGGGTTATTATATAATACCTAGATTAACTTTGGAAAAGAGGTTTATCCTATATAGTTTCTAATAAGAAGATGCCTTAGCTGTTCCCTTGTCTTCCGTTACGTATTCCTATTGATTCTTCGTTCTTCAAGGTCTTTTCCAGTCTATAATGTGAGTTTTACAATGTCAATTAATAATGCATATCTTATTTATTCAGTCATCAAATGTGTGCTGAATAATTGTGTTCTAGAACCTTTGTCTAGCATTTAGAATATAGTGGTATAATACTTTTCTATTTTTATTTAAATGGATGGTCAAGGATAGGATGTAAGACATGACAAGAAACATATACTTAGAATGATATTGAAGGATAGTTTTTAAAAAAAACTCTCAAATTTTCAAATTTGAGCAGAAACTCAAGAGTCATTTATTCCTTGTTGGCTTTTTGTCTTTTACTCATCCCACAGACTTAAATCTAAAATTTAACAGATGCAAAATACAGTTTCTTTCTATTTTTGCTAAGGTTTATGACTAGGGGTATTCCCAGGAAGGTGGTAGTACTTTTCCTTAGACGCACACTTGATCATTCATCTGCATTTAGAAGGCAATGATTTTTCACATAGATTTTCTTACTTGATATGAACCAGCCCCAGACTTTGGGGAACTCCTTCTTTCATTCCCATTTCTAGTTGAGCAACAATTTGAGGAAACAGTTCCCAAATTATGTTTGAGTGAGTCAGCTATACCCTGTGGGATGCAAGTGAAATGGTTCCATTGGTTGTGTCTCTCTCTTCCATTCTCACCCAAGACATTCACGGTAACCAGGCCGGTAGAATCTCCCTTCTACGAGAAAGTAATACGTCTGTTGTCTCGGTCGAGTTTCACTTGCAGACAACATCTGCTCTAGCTAGTGTGAGCAGCGAGAGACTGATTATACATTACTGGATGGCTTCCAGAATTTTTGGTGAGGCTGGAGGCTGACCGGCAGCACCTCCCAGAATGTCAGCCCAGACCTGGCCTGCCTGTCCCGGGAAGTGGAAGCAGGATCTCCTCAGGGCTCCTGGATCTTGGACCTCCCTAGTGACACATGGCCCCACGAGCCCCCTGCTTATCTCTCAATACTCTGAAGCTTGGGATGGGGAACTGGGATTTCAGTTATAGTTGCCACAAAAAACCAGATGCTGCCTTGGCTGAGTCTGCCAGTGGGAATGCAGAAGGTACCAAAGCGTGTCTTCTGGGCCCACGATGTTCTCTGGCTTCCAAGTCCTGCATGGGTGTGTCTGCCCGAACCCCACCGTGTGTGGGGCCTGAACTTACATCTGACTTCCGTGTCTCCTGAGAGGAGGCCATGCTCCAGGGGGAGGGGAGTGGAACTGAGGGGTCCCTGCAGTGCTCCCCACAGCCATTGGGTTTCACCAGGGCCACTGCAGCCGAGGTGGAAGACCTCCTGTGATTTGTCACACTTCCAGAACATTCTAAGCACTTGCTCCTTTTACATCTGGATGTGCATCTTCCTGCCTCCCTCCCTCCCTTCCTTCCTTCCTTGCGGCTTGCAGGATCTTAGCTCCCTGACCAGGGATTGAACCTGCACCCTCAGCAGTGAGAGCTCTCTGTCCTAACCACTGGCCTGCCAGGGAATTCCCTCTAGATGTGGATTTCATTTCTAGCTCTGTGACCTTGCACAACCAATTGAAGATTTCCTGAACTTCCATCTATAATAATGAGAAGGGTGATGATGACTTTACAGGCTAGCAGATGAAGTGAGCTAACATACCCGTAAGCCCTATCCAAGAGGGAAATGTTAGTTAATTTCTTGGGTAAATGTCGGCTCATTTCTTCCCTTCTTCCCTCAGTAGTAGGTCCAGACTTTGTAGATTAATTGCATTTGAATGGGGCTGCATTTGGAATGAGTGGCCAAATCTTAGTGAGTTCTCATGCACCCAGCAACAAGCAAGAATATAGAATTTGCCCTTTGTGGCTTATAGTGGGATTAGGGTTAGGATAAGACTTATTCTCTGCTGCAAGGCATGCCTGATCTTCCCAGAGAATCAGACCGGGAATAAAACCTGTTCCCCCTCCGGTGAGAGCATGGAGTCTTAACCACTGCACCACTAGTAAAGCCCTGGGATCAGACTTTCAACTAAAAAAGCTTAAAAGTCACATTGAGAACCACAAAGACCTGCTTATTTTAACTTTCAACACGGGTAGTTCATTTAGACTGTGAAAGATTAATAGAAAGATCTGGCCACAGTTATGAGTGATTCCAGCTTTGTAGATGCAGTAAGGAAGGTTTCATTAATTTGTGTTCCATAGACTTTACTCAGAGAAGGTCCGAAAAACCACTGGGTGGCTTCATTTTCCAAAGGTCTGAGTTGAATAGCCTGTTTTGGAAAACAGGCAAGCCATCGACCTTATCTTGCGTCACCCTTTCCTTCGTCTATCCAAAATCTAATTACCAGAAATGCCACTCTCCAGGGAAAAAGTGATTCAGAGGAGAAAGACATCTTTATCATTAATTCATAACCTGCCTTGTTTCCGGAAAGAACTCGAGGCGGGACAAAAATCTTTGAATTGAGGTTTTTAAAGAATACAGCTGGAAACCTATGTCAGTCACGGATTGACCAGCTTCAAAGATCACTTTAGAAAAAGAAACACTTAATCTGACGCACTAAACCTGAACAGACTTGCAGGGCCATTCTTGAATGAAGTTCCCAGAGACGGAAAGCCCCTGTTGTGTCTAACACAGGCAGGTCAGCTAATGCTGCGCTGGAGAAGCAAAATATGGAAGCAAAATATGGAAGACTTGTCAGCTCGTCTTCCTTCAGCTTCAAATTTACTGGAGGAGGAAGACGTCTGTGTGCTTTGAGGCTCTGGCCTCCTGATTTCAAGGCCCAGCAGTCTCCTTAGAGAAGGATGTTTGAGGAGGTCTAGAATAGCAACATCTAATACTCTGCTAGCTTGTGGTTTGGAAGTCATGGCTCCTTGAACTGTGACATGAATCTTGAGTGGTTTTCCTTTTCACTCACATGTCAAATGAGGAGCTGATGTTCACACTGCCCTGGGAAGCGAAGGCTGGATTTTTAACTTCCCTTCATGTGATGAGGTTGATTTCATGAGAGGTGGGAGACCAGGGCTCAGCTTACCTAGGCCCCTCCTTAAGACCGGCCTGCCTTCGCTGCCAGCTGGGAGATGCCGCTTGGCTAGGACTCGGGCCCGTTCTCCAGCTCTCGCGGCACTTCAGAAAGACGGAGCCGTAATCCTTCGGTGGCTGACGTACAATTGAGAAGTGGGCAAGCGTTGTCTGCAGATTTAATCATGCCCCCAGGACTAAGATTCCTTCAAACTTCTTTGTATGGAATATCAAACAGCACTGAAACCTATGTATGATTTAAAGAATGGTATATCAAGTAACCATATGCTGTCCGCTCAGTTTAAGAAATGGAACATTACCCGATCGTAGAGGCCCCTGGTGTGCCCCGCCCACTTCCGCAGAGGTGACTGCTGTCCTGGCTGAGTATTCTGTGAAGTTCAGGGTCTGGCCATTGTTGAGCCTTGACCTTTTCAAAAGGCATTTTTTAAAAAAACAATTGTTGTTATTTTATAATTTTCTTTGACTGTACCTTGCTGCGTGTGGGGTCTTAGTTCCCTGATCAAGGATTGACCCCACCCCCTGCAGTGGGGGCACCAGGGAAGTCCCAGCCTTGACTTCCCTTGAATGTCAAGAGAATATAGGATCACATGTTTTCTTCTATGACTTGCTGCTTTGATTCATCACTCAGTGTTTTCCATGTTGCTGCATGTAGCTGTTCACGCAGGTGAGAAACTGTGCTGTAGTCCATTACACGAATATACTATAATCTCCCTCTTCCGTGTTGATGACCGCCTGGATTGCCAGGTTTTAAGTGAATTAAGTTCTCTTTTTTGTATTTCTCATTTTTTTCTTTCTCCTCTTTGTTTGTGAATTATTCTCTATCTGTTCTGTTAGTTGATTCTCCAGCCATCATACAGGCATAATAGTCTCTCATCCAAGTCAAATGAGGCTATATTTTTCCCCTGCTCCCAAACGAAGACCTTGGAACTCTTAACACAGATGACATCCCTCACAAACTAAAATGGTTCTAGGCATTTAGTTCTGTTCTCGTTCCCACCTGCAAGCTAGGCATGACACTTGTATGCCAGCGACAGTTTGGTTTTATCCGCAACCCAAATAGTGGCCTGACGTCCGTGCTCACTGTTCTTTCTTCCATCTCAGACCTCCCATTAGCCTTTGTCTTTCTGAAAATCGTTTTCTTCCTCATTCTTCAAAGATTGCTAGGCCAAATTCCACATGACAGTCATTTTTGTCTCAGTTCATTGAAGGTATCGTTTTTTGTCTTACTGGTTTCCATGGTTGTTGTCAGAGTCGGCAGTCAAAATGTAGTTCACCATTTCTTTTTAACTGAGCTGTTTTGCTTTTAAAATTGTCTTTGTCTTTATATACAGCAATCTCACTGTGATCAGTCAAGCTGAGGGCTTTCTTTTTAATTACTCTTGGGTTTAGTTGGAATTCTTGAATCCAGTGATTGCTCTTTCAACAGTACTGAAAAATCCTCAGTGTTTATATCTTGAAATGTTGGAAGTATTGCCTTTCTCGTTTTGTTTTATCTCCTTCTGAAATTCTTAATGTGTATTAGATCCTTAAGCTCTATTTGCCATGTCTTTTTTTTTTTTTTTGTCAGTATTTTAAAAAAAATTTAGTTAATTAATTTGGTGGTGCTTGGTTTTAGTTATGGGATGCAGGATCTAGTTCTCTGACCAGGGATCGAACCTGGGCCCCCAGTGTTGGGAATGTGGAATAGCCACTAGACCACCGAGGAAGTCCCTGCCATATCTTTTAAACTGATAATTTCCAACTGTGTGTTCCTGATATACATAGCAATATTATTGCTGTATCTTCCAATTCAGTGATTCTTTCTTTAGCTGTTTAATTCATATTGTTGCCTTTTGGTTGCTGAGTTGTATCCAACTCTTTTGTGACCCCTTGGACTATAACCTGCCAGGCTCCTCTGTCCATGGGATTTTTTAGGCAAGAATACTGGAGTCAGCTGCTGTTTCCTTCTCCAGGGGATCTTCCCTACCCAGGGATCAAACCCAGGTCTCCTACATTGGCAGGCGGATTCTTTACCTCTGAGCCACTAGGGGAGCCCCGTTTAATTCATATACTCAAATTTAAATTTCAGTTCTTTTACATTTCTAGAAATTCTTTACCTTTTTCAGATCGATTGTGCCCATCATAGTCTATGTAGACTCAGACCAAACCCAAAGGAGAGACTGCATGTGAGTCTAAGTGGAAAGGCATATTTTTTAACCCCTTTACCAGTTGCCAAGGGTATTGGTAAAATTGCTGAGGACCTCAGTATCCCTGTAGGAGGACCCTCAAGGCTTCTGCTAGCATTCTCTCAGTCTTCTCTGCTTCCTCCCTGACCTCCCCTGCCCTTCAGTGTGGCCCAACTCCAGTGTCCATAGGAAGCCTAGCTGTCCACGTGCTGGGTTAGTTTCAGGTAGTGACCAGTGATGGGTGTGGGGCTCTGGCCAGTGCAAACTGACCTCTCTCTTCTTTCCCCTTCTTGTGTTTCCTCCTAGATTACTCACCCTCCTCACCTCCAAATCCTTCTGCCTCTATTGTGCAGGGAAACCATCTCCACCTCCTACCTGCAACTTGTGTATCTTAAGCCACTGAGGGCGCCTCAGGACATAGGCTGCCCAGTGAGCTTGCAACCAGCTCCCTAGAGGGATGGCGTTAGACCTAGGAACTTCGTCTTCTCTAACGTGATTGACTTTTGTTCTGCTCATGGTGTTGCTTGTGCACCTGTAAAACCCTGGTGTTTCCTGTATCATTATATCAGCTCTCGAGGATGTCACAGGGTCTGTGCCTGTCTGAGCACCTTGATGACACCGCTGCCTCTGGGCAGGGGGAGGGGTTGGCTGCGGCTCCCTGTGGACCTTAGCCTGGGTGACTTCCTCTGCACTCCTGGACAGAAGGAGGGCTGGCTGAGGTTGCGTCACCAGGAGATTACTGTTTAGAAGGATCAGTTGGAGCCATGCCTGGCAGCGCTCAGGTGGTTTTCCGCAGCCTGTCTCATGCATGGATCCCACAGAATGAGCGGTGGGTGTCACACCTTCTGCGTCTCCTGCCACCTCCCACTCCTTCTCCAGGGAGCTGTCTGTCCGGGTGAACCTGTTCGATGAAGCTCCCAGACCTTCCATACTGTCTGTCATATGAGGGATGCCTTTTTCACGGTCTGTTCTTCGCACAAATGAGTGACATCTCCATGACACTGCCGTTTGTCCCCTAATCTTGAAAACAAAGGGGAAGGGAGAGAAAGAAATGGAAGCGTTCACTCTGGTGAAGGCCCTGCATGGTGGGTGTGGGCTGCAGGCAGGTAAGACCCCAGGCCTGCTACTATTGCTGTCAGACTAGGGCAGTCGGTGGCCTGGGGGCAGAGCTGCCCTGGGGCCCTTACTTAGAGTGGTTGAGCTGGTAGGAACTCTCCAGTGTGGCCCAAACATGCAGAACTCTGAACGTCTCATCACTGGTGTCACCCTCAGTTCAGTCGCTCAGTCATGTCTGTTTGCAACCCCATGGATTGCAAAATGCCAGGCCTCCCTGTCCATCACCAACTCCTAAAGCTTGCTCAAACTCATGCCCATTGAATCAGTGATGCCATCCAGCCATCTCATCCTCTGTCGTCCCCTTCTCCTCCTGCCCCCAATCTTTCCCAGCATCAGGGTCTTTTCTAATGAGTCAGTTCTTCGCATCAGGTGGCCAAAGTATTGGAGTTTCAGCTTCAGCATCAGTCCTTCCAATGAATATTCAGGACTGATTTCCTTTAGGATGGACTGGTTGGATCTCCTTGCAGTCCAAGGGATTCTCAAGAGTCTTCTCCAACACCACAGTTCAAAAGCATCAGTTCTTTGGCACTCAGCTTTCTTCACAGTCCAACTCTCACATCCATACATGACCACTGGAAAAACCATACAGCCAAAGGCATAGTCAATGAAGCAGAAGCAGAAGTAGATGTTTTCTGGAACTCTCTTGCTTTTTCGATGATCCAGCGGATGTTGGCAATTTGATCTCTGGCTCCTCTGCCTTTTCTAAAACCACCTTGGACATCTGGAGGTTCACGGTTCATGTATTGTTGAAGCCTGGCTTGGAGAATTTCGAGCATTACTTTACTAGCATGTGAGATGAGTGCAATTGTGTGGTAGTTTGAGCATTCTTTGGCATTGCCTTTCTTTGGGATTGGAATGAAAACTGACCTCTTCAGTCCTGTGGCCACTGCTGAGTTTTCCAAATTTGCTGGCATATTGAGTACAGCACTTTCACAGCATCATCTTTTAGGATTTGAAATAGCTCAACTGGAATTCCATCACCTCCACTAGCTTTGTTTGTAGTGATGCTTCCTAAGGCCCACTTGACTTCCCATTCCAGGATGTCTGGCTCTAGACGAGTGATCACACCATTGTGATTATCTGAGTCGTGAAGGTTTTTTTTGTAGAGTTCTTCTGTGTATTCTTCCCACCTCTTCTTGGTATCTTCTGCTTCTGTTAGGTCCATACCATTTCTGTCCTTTATTGTACCCATCTTTGCATGGAATGTTTCCTTGATATCTCTGATTTTCTTGGAGAGATCTCTAGTCTTTCCCATTCTATTGTTTTCCTCTATTTCTTTGCACTGATCACTGAGGAAGGCTTTCTTATCTCTCCTTGCTATTCTCTGGAACTCTGCATTCAGATGCTTATGTCTTTCCTTTCCTCCTTTGCCTTTAGCTTCTCTTCTCAGCTATTTGTAAAGCCTCCTCAGACAGTCATTTTGCCCTTTTGCATTTATTTTTCTGGGGATGGCATTGATCACTGCCTCGTGTACAATGTCAGGAACCTCCGACCATAGTTCTTCAGGCACTCTGTCTATCAGATCTAATCCCTTGAATCTATTTGTCACTTCCAGTATATAATCATACGGGATTTGATTTAGGTCATACCTGAGTGGTCTAGTGGTTTTCCCTACTATCTTCAATTTAGGTCTGATTTGGCAATAAGGAGTTCATGATCTGAGCCACAGTCAGCTCCCAGTCTTGTTTTTGCTGACTCTATAGAGCGTCTCCATCTTTGGCAGCAAAGAACATAATCAGTCTGATTTCGATATTGACCATCGGTGATGTCCATGTCTAGAGTTGTCTCATGTTGTCGGAAGAGGGTGTTTGCTACAACCAGTGCATTCTCTTGGCTAAACTCTGTTAGCTTTTGCCCTGCTTCATTCTGAACTCCAAGGCCAAACTTGCCTGTTAACTCCAGGTATCTCTTGACTTCATTCTTTTACATTCTGGGCCCCTGTGATGAAAAGGACATCTCTTTTGGGCATTAGTTCTAGAAGATCTTGTAGGTCTCCATAGAACCGTTCAACTTCAGCTTCTTCAGCATTACTGGGTGGGGCATAGACTTGAGTTACTGTGATACTGAATGGTTTGCCTTGGAAACGAACAGAGATCGTTGTGTCATTTTTGAGATTGCACCCGAGTACTGCATTTCAGACTCTTGTTGACTATGAGCGCTACTCCATTTCTTCTAATGGATTCTTGCCCATAGTAGTAGATTTAATGGTCATCTGAGTTAAATTCACCCATTCCAATCCATTTTAGTTCACTGTTTCCTAAAATGTCGATGTTTACTCTTGCCATCTCCTGTTTGACCGCTTCCAATTTATCTTGATTCATGGATCTAACATTCCAGGTTCCTACGCAATAGTGCTGTTTACAGCATTGGACTTTACTCCCAGCACCAGTCACATCACATCACAACAGCTGGGCGTTGTTTTCGCCTTGGCTTCGTCCCTTCATTCTTTCTGGAGTTACTTCTCCACTCTTCTCCAGTAGCATATCGGGCACCTACCAACCTGGGGAGTTCATCTTCCAGTGTCCTATCTTTTTGCTTCTTGCTACTGTTCATGGGGTTCTCAAGGCAAGAATACTGAAGTGGTTTGCCATTCCCTTCTCCAGTGGACCACGTTTTGTCAGACCTCTCCACCATGACCCATCCATCTTGGGTGGCCCTACACGGCATGGCTGATGGTGTCATTGAATTAGGCAAGGCTGTGGGCCATGTGATCAGTTTGATTAGTTTTCTGTGATTGTGAGTTTATTCTTTCTGCCCTCTGAGGGATAAGATTAAGAGGCTTATGGAAGCTTCTAGATGGGAGAAACTGACTGTAGGGGAAACTGGGTCTTGTTCTGACAGGCAGGGCCATGCTCTGCTGCTGCTGAGTCGCTTCAGTCGTGTCCGACTCTGTGCGACCCCATAGATGGCAGCCCATCAGGCTCCCCCGTCCCTGGGATTCTCCAGGCAAGAACACTGGAGTGGGTTGCCATTTCCTTCTCCAATGCGTGAAGGTGAACTCATTCAGTCGTGTCCGACTCCTAGCGACCCCATGGACTGCAGCCCACCAGGCTCCTCTGTCCATGGGATTTTCCAGGCAAGAGTACTGGAGTAGGGTGCCATTGCCTTCTCCGGGGCCATGCTCAGTCAGTCTTTAATCCAATTTCCTGTTGATGGGCGGGGCTGTGTTCCCTCCCTGTTGTTGACCTGAGACCAAACTGTGGTGGAGGTGATGAGGATAACCGTGACCTCCTTCAAAAGGTCCCATGCACGCACTGCTGCACTCAGTGAGCCTGATCCTGCGGCAGGCCACCGCTGACTCCTGCCTCTGCTGGAGACTCCTGGGCACTCACAGGCGAGGTTGGGTCAGTCTCTTGTGGGGTCACTGCTCCTTTCTCCTGGGTCCCGTGCGCACAAGGTTCTGTTTGTGCCCTTCAAGGGTCTGTTTCCCCAGTCCTGTGTGAGTTCCGGCGGCTCTGTGGTGAGGTTAATGGGGACCTCCTCCAAGAGGGCTCATGACATACCTAGGTCTGCGGCACCCAGAGCCCCTGCCCCTGCGGCAGGCCACTGCTGACCCGTGCCTCTGCAGAAGACACTCAAACCCTTACAGGCAGGTCTGGCTCAGTGTCTGTGGGGTCTCCTGGGGTGCGTGAGGTTTTGTCTGAGCCCTCCGAGTGTGTCTGGAGTGTATGGGATTTTATTCTAAACGCGATTTCACCCCTCCTACCATCTTGCTGGGGCTTCTGCTTTGCTCATGGACGTGGGGTGTCTTTTTTTTTGGTGAGATCCAACATCCTCCTGTTGATGGTTGTTCAGCAGCGAGTTGCACTTTTGGAGTTCTCACAGGAGAAGAGGAGCGCGCGTCCTTCTACTCCGCCATCTTGGGTATTATTGTCACCCTAACTTGCATGATTCATTCCAGTGAGAAGCCTTGGCTTCAGAGAAGCCCGTGGAACAGAAACGAGACTGGCCTGTATAGTGTTGAAAATCAGAATTCATCACCAATGTGTAAAAGTCAGAAATTTTAGGAAAATCTAGATTTCCGCTGACTTTCCTGGTGGTCCAGTAGTTAGGACTATGAGCTTCCCCAGTGCAGGGGGCACAGGTTGGATCCCTGGTCTGGGGACTAAGATCTGCAAGCCGTCTAGCACACCATCCCCCTCAAAGAAAAAATCTAGATTTCATCTTCTCTTGGAAAATTGGATCAAGGCACAACACTGGGCTCACAGTCGCTTGTGGCAGTCATCCTCTGGCCTCTGCCTGTAAGAGTGCTGGTTGCACGCGTGTTTGACTGTTGTGACAAAGCCCAAGATAAGGGGCTGAAACCAGGCAGGAACGTGTTTCTGTCCCACCCAGCAGCCACGGGCTAGTGGCACAGAGCGGATGGGGCGGCTCTGCGGTGCCAGGCTCCTGCCACCTGTGTCCTGTCCTCGCTGTGCCCTGTGCAGGGGCTCACCATGGTCCCAGTGCCGCTTTGCTTATCATCATCACATCTGCTCCGGGAGGAAGACAGTGGAGGGTGCAGCCCTCCAGGACCCAACCTGAAAGCTGCACGTGTCATTTCTTCTCTGTTGGCACGTCCTGTTGGTGTGGCCACGCCTGGCTGCAGTGAAGGCTGGGGAAACATGCCCTCCGTCTGTATGACCAGGTAAATAGCCAAAGCCCACTTCTTCATGAGCAGAGGAGGTGAGAGTGGGTCTTGCTTTATGCCCCCGGAGGCCCCATGTTCACCTTTCTGCAGCCCTCCATCCTGGGCAGTCTTCTCGCGACTGAGACCAAGAGTCATTGCTGTTCCTTGTGGGCTTCATGCACTTGTGTTACCTGCTTGGTCCCAGGAGGCATTTAACGTTGCTTTCTCAACTGTGCCCTGATGAGCTTTTTCAACATGACACCCCCGGCTGTCGTACTTCTGCTGCCTCTGTTTAGAACTCCCTTCCCTCCCTTTCCATGGACAGAGGAGCCTGGCAGGCTACAGTCCATGGGGTCTCTAAGAGTCGAACACCACTGAGCGACTTTCACTTTCCATCTTCAGTTTCCCTCCCTTTCAGGCCTGGCAAACTCCCCCTGAGGATAACTCACCTCCTCCTTCCTTTCCCAAGTTGAGTTCTCTCTGCTTTGTCCCATCCTAATACACAAACTGCTAATTCTACACGTTACCTGTTATTTACCTTCATATCCTGAAAGCCTACAAAATACCTGGTATGTAATACAGAGTAACGATCAGAACCGTTTATTGAGTGTTCAGAGAAAGGCACTGTCTAGAACTTCTATAAACATTTTTTAATGTACCACAATGAAATAGTGTGTTAGTCATGGCCTTTCTAGTTGTGAGTGATGGAAACTTGACCCAGACTGACTTGAACAACAACAGAAAGGAGGAGCATTTACTGATTCATGTATCTGAGAAGTAGAGGTGTGGGCCTAGCTTCAGTTACAGCGGAAACCAAGAGCTGAAATAAAATGATAGCAAATAGCAGTCTCTCTCTCCATCTCTTGGCCATGCTTTCTTCAGTGTAGACTTTGTTCTTAGGAAGGCTTTCTCTGCAGGATGACAAAGATGTCACCCACAGTTCTATATTATTTTTATAGTTACTGATTCCAGGGAAAAAGAAGAACGTGACTCTTTCTCTTCATAGTGATAACCAAGTGCTGGAGGAAGCCTCATAGGGGCCTATGTTGGTTGTATGGCCATTCCTTGTCCAGTCAGTATGGCCAGGGAGACCGAGTACACGGACCACACCCAGGTCATCTGTCTGCTTCTGGTACTAGGGAATGGAGTCAGCCCCACTCAGATTACATTGCAGAGAAGCTGAATCTCCAAGGAGGGAGATAACAGGCAAGAACACATGCCCATTATATCTAGAACTACCCTTATCCTATTTTATGGTTGAGGCTAAAAGAGGTTATGGAGATCTAAAAGCACAACCAGAAGGTAGCAGAACTGGGATTCAAACCAGGTCTTTCTGACTCCAGATGCTGGGTGCTTAATTCACTGCACCTAACTTTTTCGAGCCAAAGCCTTTGACTGTGTGGATCACAAAAAACTGTGGAAAATTCTGAAAAAGATGAGAATACTAGACCACCTGACCTGCCTCTTGAGAAACCTATATGCAGGTCAGGAAGAAACAGTTAGAACTGGACATGGAACAACAGACTGGTTCCAAATAGGAAAAGGAGTACGTCAAGGCTGTATATTGTCACCCTCCTTATTTAACTTATATGCAGAGTACATCATGAGAAACACTGGGCTGGAAGAAGCACAAGCTGGAATCAAGATTGCCAGGAGAAATGTCAATAACCTCAGATATGCAGATGACGCCACCATTATGGCAGAAAGTGAAGAGGAACTAAAAAGCCTCTTGATGAAAGTGAAAGAGGAGAGTGAAAAAGTTGGCTTAAAGCTCAACATTCAGAAAACGAAGATCATGGCATCCGGTCCCATCACTTCATGGGAAATAGATGGGGAAACAGTGGAAACAGTGTCAGACTTTATTTTTTTGGTCTCCAAAATCACTGCAGATGGAGACTGCAGCCATGAAATTAAAAAACGCTTACTCCTTGGAAGGAAAGTTATGACCAACCTAGTTAGCATATTCAAAAGCTGAGACATTACTTTGCCAACAAAGGTCCATCTAGTCAAGGCTGTGGTTTTTCCTGTGGTCATGTATGGATATGAGAGTTGGACTGTGAAGAAAGCTGAGCACCAAAGAATTGATGCTTTTGCACTGTGGTGCTGGAGAAGACTCTTGAGAGTGCCTTGGACTGCAAGGAGATCCAACCAGTCCATTCTAAAGGAGATCAGCCCTGGGTGTTCATTGGAAGGACTCATGCTGAAACTGAACCTCCAATTCTTTGGCCATTTTATGTGAAGAGTTGACTCATTGGAAAAGACCCTGATGCTGGGAGGGATTTGGGGCAGGAGAAGGGGATGACAGAGGATGAGATGGCTGGATGGCATCACCGACTCAATGGACATGAGTTTGAGTAGACTCCGGGAGATGGTGATGGACAGAGAGGCCTGGTGTGCTGCGATTCATGGGGTTGCAAAGAGTCGGACATGATTGAGCAACTGAACTGAACTTTTTTGAGAGTGAATGACCCTGGAACTCCATCTTTGTATGGGGAAAAATGAGGTTTGCTGCCGGTATATATGACTGTCAGAATACTGAATTTTCTTATAGCCCCACTATGGGAGGAATTTGTGTAGAAGCACACATTTAGGGAACTTCCTAGTGGTCCAGTGGTTAAAACTTCACCTTCCAATGCCAAGGGTGCAGGTGTGGTCCCTCGTCGGGGAGCTTAAATCCCACATGGCTTGTGGCCAAAAAACCAGAACATAAACAATAGAAGTAATATTGTAACAAATTAAATAAAGACTTTTAAAAATTACTACAGATTTAGCTATAAATTCCAGTTTCCCTGGAATATTTCCGGTGCTGTACCTGGAAACACTTTCCTTGGCCGGCATAGAACTCATTTTACTTGCACAGAAGTAGGAGGAGTTGGGTAGCTGGATTCTTTTCTTGGAACGTGTTGATTGCTTTAGTACACACATTCCCAACTGAGGCGATGTTATCTGCAAGGGAGGGAAAACTGGTTCCAGTTTGGGGGAAGTGAAAAAAGTCTTCCTGTTATTTATGTATAAGTGCATCTGGACACGGGCTTCTCTGGTGGCTCGGCAGCAAAGAATCTCCCTGCAAGGTAGGAGATCCCAGTTCTACCCCTGGGTTGGGAAGGTCCCGTGGAGAAGGGAATGGCCACCCACTCCAGTATTCTTGCCTAGAGACTCTCATGGACAGAGGAGCCTGGCAGGCTGCAGTCCGTAGGGTCACAGGGTCAGACACGACTGAAGCCAGTGAGCAGCCAGGAGCGTATGTACACATAGCGCATAAGTGCACGTGAGGTTTATCTGCGGTATTTTTAAAAATAGTTTTATTGAGGCATAATTTATGGACCATAAATTTCATCTTTTTTTAAGTGTACACTTCATTATTTTTTAGTAAATTTACAGTTTCTTAAAAATATTCATTTGGCTGCCCTGAGTCTTAGTTGCAGCGCATGGGATCTCGTTTCCTGACCAGGGATCAAGCCTGGGCTCTCTGCATTGGGAACGTGGAGTCCTAGTCACTGGACTCCCAGGGAAGTCCCGGGTGGTTTGTTTTTTTGATGTTTGTATGAATTCTTTGTGTATTTTGGATATCAGCCCCTTATCAGATACATCATTTGTAAATCCCCTCTCCCATTCAGTAAATTGCCTTTCCAGTCCAAATTCCAATGTTGTTGGTGGTTTTCCTTTGCTGTACAAAAGCTTTTTAGTTCAGTGTAGTCCCGCTTTTTTTTTTTTTTTTTTTTTTGTACTTTTGCTTTAGTTGAGCTTGCCTGAGGAGACATACACAAAAAGATATTGCTAAGACTGAGGTCAAGGAACTTTATTGACAGTTATCATAAATGGATGTTGAATTTTGTCAAACTCTTCTGCATCTAATGAGATGATTTTTATCCTTTATTATAATGTGGTATATCACGTTGATTGATTTGCAGATATTAAACCATCCTTGCATCCCTGAAATGAATCCTACGAAATCATGCTCTGTGATTCTTTTAGTGTCTTCCTGAATTTGGTTCCCTTATATATTACACAGGATTTTTTTCTGCATCTATGTTCATCAGAAATCTTGGCCTATAAGTTTTTCATCCCATTCATTCTCAAACCCACTCCAGTCAGCCTGTCACTATCCCACCCAACCAGACTGGTCAGGGTTGCCAATGGTGCTGTTTTGCCAAACCCAGTCATAAACTTTCAGTCCCCATCTTACTGAACCTACTTTGACCCAGTTGACAATTCTGTTTTTTTCTTTTAAGTACTTCCTTTCCTTGGATTTGGGCTACTGTCCCAAGTCTGTCCTTATTTCTTTGATGTGCTCCTCATCTCCTTTCCTGGCACCTCCTCATCTCCCCAAGTCTAAACATGGGAGTGTGTGGACTCAGGCCTTACAGTATTTTTCTTGCCTGTCTATCCTTATTGAATTCCAGAATCATGGCTTTAAACTTTTTCTCTCTATGTCTATGACTCCCAGTTTGTATCTCCAGCTTGAACTTCTTCCCCAGATCCCAGATCTGTATATACCAACTTACTATATCTCTTGTATGTTTCATCGACAACTCAGTGCTAAGTGCCAATACACAGGATAGAGAACCATGTTAAAAAAACTCATGGGGATGCAATGAGCAAAATCCAGACTATGCTTATAGGACAAATGACCCAATTTCTTAAAAAAAAAAAAATTTTAAAGAAAAATACAACGAGAGTAATGGAAGAGAAACCTTTTAAATTAAGAGAGACTTAAGAGGTAAATGTCAGTTGTAATATGTGGACCTTACTTGGATACTGATTGAAATAAGCAAATGGTTAAAAAAAATAAATTATGAGATTATCAGGGATATTTGAATATTGATAAGTATTAAATATTACTGTTAATTTTATAGCCATGATAATGGCTGCTGCTGCTGAGTCTTCAGTCGTGTCCAACTCTGTGCGACCCCATAGACAGCAGCCCACCAGGCTCCCCCGTCCCTGGGATTCTCCAGGCAAGAACACTGGAGTGGGTTGCCATTTCCTTCTCCAGTGCATGAAAGTAAAAAGTGAAAGTGAAGTCGCTCAGTCGTGTCCAACCTTCAGTGACCCCATGGACTGCAGCCTTCCAGGCTCCTCCGTCCATGGGATTTTCCAGGCAAGAGTACTGGAGTGGGGTGCCATTGCCTTCTCCATGATAATGGTGATTTGGTTATATTAGGAAAAAAACATTTTTTTAAAAAACTACCCAGAATGTTGTCAGTTCTCACCAAGGTCTGTGATCCACAGACCACAAGAGACAATTACATATGTAATTGCCTTTTAACTGATCTCCATGCTCTTACTACCTGGTTTCAGCAAAGCAGCCAGCGAGATCCCACTACGATGAGTCACATTATACCCCATCCATCTCACTTGGAATAAAAGCCAAAGTCTGTTCAGTCTGCAAAACCCTGTGTCCTCCTCCCCTTCTGGGTCGGCCTCTCCAGCCACTCAGCCTCCTGGCACCTGCCTTGTTTTTCTGCATAAACATTTATCACCATCTGACTACCTGTAATTTGGGGGGGCTGATACTCCCACTAGAAGGAGAGTGATGTGAGGACTGAGACTGTTGATATTGTTTGTTTCTAAACCCCCAAGGGCTTGAAATATCTCCTCACACATAGCAGACTCTAAGTAAATGTTTGTTACAAGAAAAACACATTTCATGGTGGGGAGAAACGGAAGACTTTAGGACGAAAATGTTTACAAAGGTTCCTTGGGAGTGAAGGACAGTCATGAAACACGGCTGAGAAATGGGCCCCAGCCCAAGTCGTGGCGAAGCACGTGGTTGCCTAGGTCGGGGCTGCCGCCCCCTCATTGCCGTGTTGTTCTGTCGCCTTTTCCCCAGTGGGGCGGGCTGTCAATTTATCTATGACAGCTGCATATCACTAGGCAGAACTTGGCCAATCAGTTCTAACAAGGAAGTGGAACTTGCTCAGTCGTGTCCGACTCTTTGCAACCCCGTGGACTGTAGCCCACCAGGCTCCTCTGTCCATGGGGATTCTCCAGGCAAGAGCAGGTTGCCATTCCCTTCTCCAGGGGATCTTCCCAACCTAGGGATCAAATCCCAGTCTCCTGCATTAGAGGCAGGATCTTTACTGTCTGAACCACCAGGGAAGGGCCACTTGAATTTCTTCTTCTGGAATTGAAGCACACTCTCTTGAACTCATCCTCTGTCGCTAATACTGACCATCATGTGGGACTTCTCTCCCTCCACCCCGTGGCAGGATGTTTATCGCTTCTGGCTCCCAGGATTCATTTGACAGCAAAGAACATCTTCAGTATGTTTCACACACAAGCCCACTCCCTGCCCCCCATAAGAGAACTGGGGTATCAGAGAGGCTTCTAGGAGGAATAGTGAAGAAATGAGGCGATCCGTGCAGAGGCTCCAGTGCACGGTTAGTTTATGGCTGGAATATGATGCTCTGGATATTTGCGATGCCTTTGGAGTCTTTTCTGAAACTCAGTTTGTAATTATTCACTGGGTATTTTATTTGTAGTTCACTTGTTTCCAAAGAGTTTAAAGTAGCTTTTTGAGTATATATAACCCCCCACACAAATACACACTGAAATTTAACAAAAGTGGGGAAGGCTCTAGCCCAGGAGAGCAGGAGGAGGCAGGTGAGTGAGCTCTGGTCGGGGGTGGTGAAGCGGGGTTCAGTGGGGGGGTCACCTGAAGCCCATGCTCTCTGCCGCCCACCAGCCAGGAACTGGGGAGGTGTGCTCCCGCCCTTGACTGCCACACTTTGCTTCGTCATGCATCGTGTTCCCCCCCCCCCCCTTGGTCATCAGATTGTGCTTTTTACTGAGAAGTCTAAATAACTGGCTCTGTAGCATCACTGAAAAAGCTGGATACAGGACTTTGAGTAGACATTCTAGATGATTGGTGTCTATCTCCACCTCCTGCCGAGATCACCGCTCCCAGAGGCCATGAACTGTGACTGTTCCTCTCGCTACTCCAGTACCTGGAAGGCAGGAGGAACTCGGTAAATATTTTATGGAGTAAATGAATGGTGTTACAGTTCTCCTTACTGGAAAGCAAGAAGCCAGTCAGTTGTTTGAGCGAGAGTTTGGTTGGTTGTTTTTTTTCCTGGCTTGTTTTGTTTTTTTTTTGTGTGTGTGTGTCGATTTTTTTTAAAAGTTGTGTTAGTTTCAGGGTACAGCACAGTGATTCAGATATATATATATATGTATATGTGTGTGTGTGTGTATAGATTCTTTTTCAAGATTCTTTTCCCTTACAAGTTATTACAGAACACTGAGTATAGTTCCCTGTGCTATATAGTAGGTCCTTGCTGATCATCTGTTTTATGTATACTACGTGTGTATGTAAATCCCAGCCTCCTAATTTATAGCTCCTGCGCCCCCTCCTGAGTCTTTCTGAGAGTTCGTTCACATGAGCGGTTATACCAGGAATGTTGAATGGCATCCTGGATCTTGTCCTCAAGGAAACTTGGGAGAAGCTTCAGACGTAGGGTCCACCCGGCCTTTCCTTGTCAAGGGAAAGTTGCAGGCCTGGCATCACAGAGCAGTTGAAAGGGGGGCAGCGTTTCAGAGGCCCCAACAATGCAGTCTAGGCACACACTTCGGCTCATCCCACCCGACCCAGGAAGGGAGCTTAGAACCCTCCGGGCATGTGGAGAGCAGCCCCTAGGCGTTCCTGCTTCCGGGGCAGCAGTGGGTACCTGCTGGAGGTGGTTCAGCTGGCAGGCACAGTAGTGAAAAAGCAGGGCCCTTGCACAGAGTTATATGTTAAACATATACCAAAAAATATATATGCCAAAGTGGATGAAATCCCTGTAATTTCTGTAAACTAGTTAAATGTATCAGTGTCCTGTTTTTAACGAAGTACTACAGTTATGTAAGATGAGAGAAGCTGGGTGATGGGTACCAAAGACCTCTGGATACTATTTCTGCAACTTCTTTTGAGTCTATCATTTAAAATAACAAATTTTTTAAAATTAATTTTTAAAGCAGGGACTAGCACCAGAGCTGGCTTCAGCCCCACACTTCCCTGTGCTGAGCAGTAACTCTGTCCCTTATCCCTACTGATAACTACATATTACTCCGTGCCTCTCTCCCCTTGGGAATATAAACTCCCTGGAAGCTGTATCCGTTTTGTTCACTATTAAATTCCCCTCCACTTAGCATGGAGCCTGGCACCTGTTTTTTGTACCCAGGTGTTTGAATGAAGGTAGCACAGGTGACTTAGAATCTGAGGCTCTTCTGTCCTGTGGCAAGAACGATGCCATTTCCTCCAGGCATTGGGAGAATTAAATGTCCATAATGTGGATAGGGGCTGAAGCTCTGATACTTTGGCCATCTGATGCGAAGAACTGACTCATTGGAAAAGACCCTGATGTGGGAAGGATTGAAGGCAGGAGGAGAAGGGGGCGCCAGAGGACGAGATGGTTGGATGGCATCACGGACATGAGTTTCAGCAAGCTGTGGGAGATGGTGAAGGCCAGGGAGGCCTGGCGTGCTGCAGTCCAGGGGGTCGCAAAGAGGCGGACACGACTGAACAGGAAGGACAACAATGTGGGTAGAACTCAGGGCCTGCCTGGGGGCAAAAACTGAGAAAAACATCCTGACTATGTGTCATGCTAATTCTGGCGGGGCACACTCTCCTTAAAGAGCCAGAGAACGCGTTTGGGCCTTTGCAGGCCATGCAGCTCTGCAGGACAGTGAGGAGCCGTGGGTAATCTGTAGCTGAGCGAGCCTGCCTGTACTCCAGTGCAGTTTTACTTGCAGACATTGAAACTTGAATTTCATATAGCTTTCACTTTATGAAGTGTTTGCCTTCTTTTATTTCTACCCCCCACCCATTTTGAAAATATAGAACCCACCGTTAGCTCATGGGCCTGTGGACTCCACCTTTTCCCCTAGCCCGCTCTCCATATCACTGGCACACACGGAAGCTCTGGAAACTCGAGCCTCTGGGGGCAGAGTTCATGTTTCCCCTCACAAGGAGTCGGCTTAATGATCCCTCTGTTGGCCCGGAGGAAGGCTGCTCCTCTGGCCTCAGGAGACCCAGCCTGCGTCGCCGTCAGGAAGCCCCTTTCCCCTGTATGGGTTTCACGGAAGCCCCCTCAGTTCCAGGCTCCTCGCGGTGGTCTCTTCGGGTGACTTGTCTTCTGGAAGGTCAGATGGGTTTGGGCTCAGCCTGCTCAGCCCCAGGGGGCGTGGTATGCCCTTCAGCCCCTCGGTCACCCACCAGTCTCTGGGGTTGGAGCTGAGATGCTCAGTGGGGTCAGGTTTGGGGTGCTTCTCATCTTTTAATTTGGTCTGGCTGAGAGCCACTGAATCCTCTTTCCTAACTAAGCAGTTAGACTCGTGCAATGAAGAGTCAACAGGCTGCTTTGAGAACTGACATACAGTAGATGAAGTCTCTAGCACATAACCACTGTTTTTATTGGGTACCTTCTGTAATAATTGAACCCAGATGAGGTAAGGGAGTTCCCAGCTGGAAAGGAATAAGGTAAGACTGTCTCCATTCCTTTAGACACACACACAGCCAGTCAGTGTTCTTAGCTGGAGCTTTTCCTTCCGTGTTTTGTTTTTATCAAAACTAGCCTGACACATAGTCATAATTTTTTTCTCAACGTTTTATTTAAACCTCCTAGATATTTTGTTCCTAAACAGCCAATGTAGTGACTACTTTTACTCCTAAAATCATGACATACTTTAGGGGCTAATACTTTTAAACTAGTACTAGGTAAGTTATTTTCTTAGTGGTCAAATAAGTTAAGTTTTTTATTTTGTCTTTGTGTACAACAAGAATTATAGTTATTCTGCCAATTCAGAACACAATTAAATTAGAACATTGGATTTAGGAAGGTGAAAGTTTAGCAAAATATCTGAATGTCTGTTGGGAAGCTTTTAAAAGTTGATCGGATTGGTAGAATCTGAATAAATATTTCAGAAAATTATTCTTTGAATAAAAATCTACATGTTTCATATATTCTCTCAACCATATAGAGATGGCCAAATCAATTCCATTTCTGTACACAAACAATGAATGGTTTGCAAATACAGTTTTAAAAACTTAATATACAAGACCTTTATGGAGCAGAACTATGAAACTTCATTGAAAGGTAAAGATCTAAAAAAAAAGAAAGCTATACCATGTTCATAAATGGGAAGCATCCATATTGCACAGATGTCAACTCTTTCCCAAATAATTTCATTCAAAGTAATTACAGTCCAAATCACAAAGTCTTTGGGTGGGTACGTGTAAGGTAAATCAGGCTGCTTCTAAACTGTGTTCCCATGTGAAGCAGGCTGATAGTCTGAGGCCAAATTTGGAGGACTTTGGTGCCAGAATATGGAGTTTAGATACGATTAATATGGCAGTGTTTATTAGACTGGGTCAAAAATGTAAAATAAAATTTTTTTTTTTGCCTAACTTTAACGTTATAAGCAAATTCTGGAGATTCCCGGTTTACTCAGGGGTTGCCAGGCATCTTCAGGGAAGTCACTTGCATTTGTGTTCGTGTCACCTCGGTGCTGAGCTGTAGTCATCCGTCATGGACTAATGATGGAAGAACAAGCAGACTGATTTTATGAAGGTCAGCGTAGGCCAAGTGAGGCCAGGTAATGCCAGAGCTCACAAAGGGGCTTGCAGCAGCTGGAGTAAGTGACTGGAGAATTGCGTCGTCACACAGGACATGACACATGGAAGAGCTGGCACAGTGCGCTTGGCACCATATCTGAATTTCAGGGAGTGTTTAGTTTCATAAACTCTGGCCACCAAAAAACAACTAGCTGTGTTGATTTGAAGTTTATTGGATTTGTGGGGTTTTGTTCTATTTAATTGCAAATTTGATTTTGTTTTATCAGTGTGAAGGAACCATAAGTAAAAGACATACGTTTAAGAGACAGACTCAGAGACTAAAGAGAGTGAACTTACGGTTGCCAGGGGCAAGGATGGGGGGAGGGCAGGGATAGTTACAGGGTTTAGGATGGACATGTCAACACTGCTGTATTTGAAATGGATGAGCAACAAGGGCCTACTGTATAGTGCAGGGAACTCTGCTCAGTGTTATGTGGCAGCCTGGATGGGAGGGGAGTTTGGGGGAGAATGCATACATGTGTATGTATGGCTGAGCCCCTTAGCTGTTAACCAGCTGTTAACATTGTTAACTGGCTACACCTCAGTACAAAACAGAAAGTTAAAAAAAAAAGGTCTATGTTTAGCTCTTGTTCATACTGACATTACACGGCTTAGCTGTCGCTGAGGGCTATTGTAAGAATTATTTTCACTTTTTTTTATTAAAAAAATTTGTGGGGCCATGCCATGTGGCTTGTGGGATCTCAATTCCCCGACCATGGATTGAACCCCAGGCCCTTGGCAATGAAAGCACGGAGTCCTAACTGCTGGACCACCAGGGAATTCCCTGTTTTCACTTTAAAGAGGCTCATGTACTATTCAAAGCTGAGAAATACTGAAACATGCTGAACAGGACTGGACTGTGATATAGATTTTAGTTTTCTTTCTCCACTGGCAATCTGATGGGAGGGGAGAGGGAAGATGAATTTCAGTGGAGAAATTTGTTTGTCTTAGGTCAACTGTTGAGAAGTCTTTAGGCGTTTCATTTAATCAGGTGAAGAAACTGAGAACAGTTAAATGGCTTATCGAAAGCCCCGTAGCTGGAAGTGAAAGGAGGATGCCAGTTCAGCTCGAATCCCTACTATCAGGCTGTCTTACAGGGGTGAACAGTGGCCTCACTGGGTGGTGATGGCTGGATACAGGAAAGGAATGAATCTGGAAACCTTATTTCTTGAATTTTCCTGTTCCCACCTAACAGAGATACCTGGCGTCTGCCTGGTGTGTGGTGAGTTAAGTTAAGCCAGCGGCCTGAACGGTTAAGTCCTGGGCCCCGCTTCCTGCCTCCTTACACATTATTTATTTGTCTGTCTATTTATTTGTTCATTGTCAGGTGCTGCGTTTCCCCCTGCCTTTTTGGCTGCCGTGTGGCATGCAGGATCTTAGTTTTCCGCTCAGGGATCAAACC
Source organism: Budorcas taxicolor (assembly GCF_023091745.1). Lineage (NCBI taxonomy): Eukaryota > Metazoa > Chordata > Mammalia > Artiodactyla > Bovidae > Budorcas > Budorcas taxicolor. The sequence goes on along the minus strand of NC_068910.1, from coordinate 53,821,568 downwards.
TGCATCCCCGGCAGTGGCAGCACTGAGCCCTAACCACTGAACCAGCAGGGAAGTCCTGAGTCTTATTCACCTTGAACAGGGCACTCAGCGAAACTCAGCCTTGCCTGCTTTCGCCTGAGTGACAAGTGTCCTCCACGCGTCTGTTTCCAGGCCTTTGCTCTTGCAAAGATGGTTGAAGCCTAGGATGGACCGTGGATGTGCGTTCTCGTGTGTTCAGCCCCGCCCACTTGGAATCCACTTTCCTTTGTGGAAATCCGGTTTCCCTCTGCCACTCCCTTGAACATTCTGCTCCTGGTGCATTACTGGCCCAGTGACCCTGGAGAGGTCAGCTGCACTCCTGGAGCCGTTATTAAATGACCTGCTGTGGCTGTGGGATGGCTTCACCCGGAGCTCTGGCAGCATTATTCCAGGAACGATGCCCTTAGGGGAGTGTAATGTTGCTTCACATGTTCCTGTCGGACTTGAGGTTCCTTGGGTCGTGACCCCTACTTTGTTCACCCAGATTTTTCTTGGGAAGAACAGGGGCTAGATCAACCACAGAGGTGCAGGAGGGCTGTGTGCCTGTGTGTTTGGGTGCCTTAGTGTGTTGTTGGGAGAAGGCAGTGGCACCCCACTCTAGTACTCTTGCCTGGAAAATCCCATGGACAGAGGAGCCTGGTAGGCTGCGGTCCATGGGATCTCGAAGAGTTGGAGACGACTGAGCGACTTCCCTTGCACTTTTCACTTTCAGGCATTGGAGAAGGAAATGGCAGCCCACTCCAGTGTTCTTGCCTGGAGAATCCCAGGGACGGGGGAGCCTGGTGGGCTGCCGTCTATGGCGTCGCACAGAGTCGGACACGACTGAATTGACTTAGCGGCAGCAGTGTGTTGTTGATCCTTGGCGCCGCCAGTAGAGGGCAGCAGAGCAGCCCACCTAATGCCCACATTTTCTTTATTTTAATAAGCTTCATGAGGCTACCTTTTCAGCTCCTTCCCCATGTTTCCTCTCAAAAGATGGTTGCTTTTCTGGAAGATTTGTGTTCTAGCCACTGGACGAAGAGAATAAGTCACTCTATTATGTGTTAGTGTAGAAAGATGATTTTAGGGAAATTGCCGTCTACTTTTGAAGAGGGATTGCACCAGTTCCTGGCCTTGAATGGACACATGACTTGAACTTCTTAACCAGGCTATTTATTCTCTTTTATGAAGCAGCATTCATGACATCAGCGCCTCTTGTGGGATAAATGGTAGCCTCACCCGGAACCCCTCCTGGCTGGTCTCAGCCCTGTCTGCTGCTGGGGTGGACGCTCCAGGCTGCTTTGTCTGCCTGAAATCCCAGGAATGTCCTTATAGTGTCTTGTGCAAAATGGTGGTGGTGAAAGATAACAATTTCTTCTATTGTTCAACAGCCTTATCTGGAGGAACATTTAATTACCAGCTTGTGGTAGTTCAGGAAAATAAGATTGTTAAACTCAGGGGACTTTGGCAGTTGAAATAGGAAAAGAAGATCTGTATGTGGGAAGAATTTGGAGTAGTTTGGGTACAGATTTAAGTGTTTAAAGTGTTTGTTTCTGAGGAAGCCCTAACAGTTAAAAGTTAAAGATGCTGAAGGAACCCAAGTGTGGGTGGAGGTAAAGAGGTCTGGTTTGTGTTCCCAGCACACATCATGGTTATTGGCCATGTTCCTTGCTCATAGAATTTCTGCATAATCTCAATAGTCCCCTGGCTAAAAGCTTTGTGTATTGGAAGATCTAAAACAGGAGAGATGCAATAGACATATGACTTTGTTTTTAAATATCTTCCCTTCTCTTAAAATTTTGTCTTCAGAACTCTGGGTCTATTTCCAGGGAAACCCTAGCTAGGAATTTCCTTATATCCAGTTTCTGCTTATAAAATGAAAACAATCCTGATTTTATATTTCATTTGCTCTTAGCAGCCAGTCCCACATGGCTAGTTTAAGCCCATCTTGGTTGGATCCACACCTTAAAGAGTGTGGTGTGTTTCCTGTGGAGAACAGTCCACGGTCCCGGACGTACAGCGTGAGGTTTAGAGGATGTCAGGGCACCGTTTCCAAATGGAAGTTCTCTTCCTTCTACTCCTCCTTTTTGGAGAAGAGTTCAAAAGGGAGCATTGGATTAACTCAGTGATAATGTTGGCTTAGGTTACCCAGTATTTTGTAAACATGTTGGAGTACTTTGGGTTAATCATGGGAATGCCAGGATTCTATCTAGCTTGGCTGTTCCTACACTAGAGAGAGGTTTTTCTTACATGGGGGTCATTGAGAAACATCAAAAACCAGTGGAAAGGAATTTTTAAGAAAAATTTATCCAAAACTTAAATATAAGGCAAAAAGAGATTACCGAGTATGCTTTCAATATCCCACCGGAACATTGTTTAACAAGCCTCCGGCGGAGCACATGATATTCTAGGGCGGAAGCCAGCAGTTTTTTTCTGTAAAGTGCCACTTAGTAAATATTTTAGGCTTTGCAGCCTGTTTGGTCTCTGAGGTAACCAGTGAGCTCGTTTTGTGAGCACAGCCGTAAACAGTGAATAAACAAATGCATTCAGCTGTGTCCCAATAAAACTTTATTTATGGACGTTGACATCTGAATTTCACGTAATTTTCATGTGTCATAAAATATTTTTCTTTTGATTTTTCCAACCATTTAGAATATAAAAATCATTTTCGTTCACAAGCCCTATGAAAGCAAGCTGATATTAATAAGTTGCAAATGATTCTTGTCCAATTAAGGTGTAGAATGATTTCTCCCATGTAGGGAAGGCCCATCAAGGGTAAAGCTTTATGCCCTGATGGATGTTAACTAGTTTCATGTTTGATTTTTGTTTGTTTTTGGCACAGCTTGTGAAACCTTAGTGAAAGCAGGGGAAAGTACAAAATGGAATTGTGTGCCTTTGTTTATGCTGCCGAGTGCCTTTCACTGGATCTTTCTGTTCCTATACCTTAGGGCCACTTCTTGGTTCAAAGCTGGTTTTTGAGTCTGAGAGCAAAGATTTCCTGGGTTAAGGGAGGAAAAGAGGAAACACAGCTTCGAAAAGGCAGGTTGGCATCCCAACAAGCCAGGACCTTGGGGAGAGAGATGGAAACAGCAGATAAGGAATCAGAGGCCCTTTTAAATTAACCACTACTCTTGTGGGTGCTTAAAGCCCTCTGAGTACTTCAAGCCCAGAGGAGAGTAGCTCTCAGAAGGTGTTGCCCCCTAACCTTTTGGGGAGGTCAGGGGTCTGTTGCAAACCAGGGAAATCTAAGGCTCCTCTCCTCATAAATTTATGCACACACACACCAAGTTTTGCCTGTACCTTCAGGGTCTTTTGAAACCCCAGACAGAAAGAGATTGACTCACTAAATTCAAACAAAAACTCCAGGGCCTTTGGCGTAGAAACTTGTCGTCTCTGGTCTCTAATGCCCAGTGGCCCTACTAAACTAGTGAAACAGGGGCGTCCCTGGTGGTCCAGTGGTTAGGACTCTGCGCTTGCGCAGTGAGTGCGAATTGGATCCCTGGTCAGGGACCTAAGAGCACGCATGGCACACAACATGGCCAAAAACGAACAAACAAAAAACTACAAAAATTACAAAAAGTAATTTTCTCTCTCTAACCCCTAACCCTCACAATCAGCCTCACACCCAGCTGGGCAGCCTCTTCCTGTTCTCAGTGAGTTGCTCTTGGTCACCATTACCTGAACTCTCCAAAGTCCAACTGCATAAGTCACAGAATCCAAAATAAATAAATTTGGGTTGTAAAGAAGAAAGGTTTTTTAAAGAAAATCTTTGTTGTCTTATTCTGAGTTGCTGAGAGTCACTGCTTGCTGGAACGAAGGCTTTTCCTGGCAAGATTTCCCTATATTCTCATGAGAACACTTGTGTTAACATGTTGCAAAGATGACTTTAATCTTCGCTAAGGATTCACTTGGTGCATGCCTACGTCTTGAAGCCTGTTACTGTAGTAGCCATGAGAAATTTCTAGGATTTTTGAGAACTCTGATGCATCAAAACTTCTGGGTTTAGCTCCCATTCTTAATGTGGCAACAGAATCAAAACATGATTAGATTCAAGATTTTTTTTTTTAATCGTAAATCTTAGGTTCCAAACACTTAAAATAAGTCTGGTCACCTATCTTCAGATTTGAGGAACAAAATAAGGGTCTTAATACTTTCTTCCCCATCATGTGATACATTTCTGGCTTGATTGCATATGGATAGCAACAGATCTATACTTAGCTTTCTTTTTACTCCCAACTTTAATTTTGAGAAATTTCAAATCTGTAGGAAAAGTGGAAGAACAATCCAGGGACTTCCCTGGTGGTCCAGGGGTTAAGACTTCGCCTTCTAATGCAGAGGGTTTAATCCCTGGTTGGGGAGGTAAGACCCCACATGCTTCTAGGCTGAAAACCGAAACATAAAACAGAAGCAATCGTATAACAAATTCAATAAGGAATTTAAAAATGGTCCATGTCAAAAAAAATTTTTTTTAAACAGAAGAAGGAACATTTCAACCCACTTTTGTAGACTCCATTTAAATTCCCAGTTAGCATTTTGCTGCACTTGCTGTGTCTCCTTATGTGTACTTATTTTAATTTTTGTTCCGTTGCTATGAAGTTTCAGGTATGACACTCCCTAAATACTCTAGTGTGTCTCCCAAGAACAAAGGTACTCTTATATAATTGCAGTCATCTTCACACTGAAGGCGTTTATTAATAGTGTCAGTTCAGTGCCGGTGGTTTAGTTGCTAAGTCCTGCCTGACTCTTTACAACCCCATGGACTGTAGCCCACCAGGCTCCTCTGTCCGTGGGATTTTCCAGGCAAGAATACTATAGTGGATGCCATTTCCTTCTTCAGGAGATCTTCCTGACCCAGGGACCATACCCGTGATTGTTAGTGCAGCTCGTGTTCACACCCGCCGAATGTCCTTTGCCGCCGCAGTGTGCCCCAGTCCTGCCCTCTCCCTCTGCCTCCTGTTTCGGGGTCCAGCCGGAGTCACACGTTGCATTTGGTGGCCATGTCCCTTTGATCATCTTTAATCTGGGAGTGTCCTCAGCCTTTTTGTCTTAGGCCACTGACATTTGGGAGTCTAGGCCATCTTCTGGAATACTCCACAGCCTGGTTTGTCTGCTTCCTCGTGATGAGATTCAGGTTAGAGCACTGGGGCCAGGATATGGGTGAGTGGTGCTGCGTGTTGCTGATCAGGGCCCCTCAGGAGGCACGTGACCATGGGCTGTCCCCATGACAGCGTGGCCGAGTGTGGTCCCTGGGTTCCGGGCGTGCCTGCGAGATCTTGTAAACTGGGGCCCTCCTGTCCTCAGTCTTGCAGGGGCCTATTTTGAAATCATGTGCATGTACTTTGCCCTAACGCACTTTCACCCACTGATGTTCTTCTTAGCCCTGTTGCATCTGTTGCTGGAGGCTGCAAGGAAAAGCAGAAAAGAAAAAGAAGTGAAAAGCAAAGGACGTCCAGTTAGATCTGTGTGGAACCATCCCTATTGCTCCTTTATTTGTATAATCGCAAGGGATGAATGCTGTGAGCGCTCTGTAGTTCCCAGAGTGTACAGTCAGTCTCTGTGAACAAAAAGAAGCTTAGCTGGGCTCCGTCTCCCCATAGGGACCTCCAAGGCAAATATTTGTCTGGGGTCGGTAGCCTGCAGTGATTACTGAAAGTCTGGGTGAGGTTATAGAAATGCCTGGTGTTTGCCCTGGTGGCGTGCACAAGACAAATGAGGCAGAATTGTGTGAGCACGGTTACACGTCGCTTTTCGTGTTTAGTTAATAGACAGAACAGGGACCTGGGCTTCAGCAGCCCCGGCTGGATAAACAACCTCTGCAGAGTCGAGAGAAGAGTCAGCACTGTCTACTGCTGACTTAAAGGGACACTGAAACTTTGTAAATAAAAGGTTTGACTGCAAAATAGATAACCAACAAGGACCTAGTGTATAACACAAGGAGCTATACTCAATATTTTGTAGTAACCTATAAGGGAAAAGAATCTGAAAAAAATAAAGTGTAATTGAATCAGTGTGCTGTACACCTGAAACTAACACAGTAATGGAAATCAACTGTATTTAAATTAAAAATAAAATAATAGGCTTGGCTAAAACCTTAGAATCTTTCTGCATGGATATGAAACTTTGAGTGGCTTTTGTTTTTTATTTTATTTTTAAAATTTTTATTACAGTTAGTCAATTTTCAATGTTGTGTTAGTTTCTGCTGTATGGCAAAGTATATCAATTATACATATATCAATTGGATTTTGTATTTCCTCTTTCCCCTTAGGGAAGTGAGCTAAGACATTAGTTTGGAGCAGTGGATGTGAACCATCTAAGGGAAGATGTTGGCCATCTGAATGCTCCTGGGGAGATATTCTGCAGAGCATGGTGTAATTTGGTCGTCTCAGACGTTTGTTTCAAACATGCTCATTGTTTGTAAAGTGCCATCTCAGCATCGTAGCATCATGTAGCCCAATCCTTTATGACACTGATTTTCAGCCAGGGAATGGTTTTGACCCATAAGGAACAAATAGCAAAATCTGGACCCACTTTGGCTTGTCACAACCAGGAAGATGCTATGGGCATGTACCAAGTAGAGGGAGGCAGTCTGTCAGTCACTCGGTCGTGTCTGACTCCTTTCGACCCCACGGACCGTAGCCTGCCAGGCTCCTCTGTCCGTGGAGTTCTCCAGGCAAGAATACTGAAGTGGATTGCCATTTCCTTCTCCAGGGATCTACCTAACCCAGCGATTGAACCCAGGTCTTCCACATTGCAGGCGGATTCTTTACCAGGAGAGCTGCTAAAACACGCTTCAGTGAACAGACACCATCGTCCGCCACACACACACACATTGCCACTGACAAAGGACTATCAGGTCCAAAATGTCAGGAGTACCAGGGTGGGAAAGCTCCTTTTTATATGATTTATCAGCAAATGTTTGCAGTATATGAGGCACCGGGTATTTGAAGAAAATTAAGTCACTCAAAAGACTGATGCTGAAGCTGAAGCTCCAATACTTTGGCCACCTGATGTGGAGAGCCGTCTTGCTGAAAAAGACCCTGATGCTGGGAGAGATTGAAGGCAGGAGGAGAAGGGGATGACAGAGGATGAGGTGGTTGGATGGCATCACCGACTCAGTGGACATGAGTTTAAGCAAACTCTGGGAGATGGTGAAGGACAGGGAAGCCCGGCGTGCTGCTGTTCATGAGGTCGCAGAGTTGGACACGACTGAGCAACCACAAAGCTGATTGCCTCGTTGGGAAAAGAGACAGTAGAGGATCTCCACATTCTGGTACATTCATGTTTTCATTTACAAGCCACCCTAGCTGTTGGAGAGGAGCTGGTGCAGCAGGCTGTGAGCAGGAACTTCCTTTGCGTTGGTGTTTACCGGGTGAGTCAGTGTGGAGGGTTACAAAACCACTCTTCTGCTCAGACCTTGGCATTGACCCCTGCGAGGCATCTTATTACTTACCCGTTAGCCACCTTTCCCTCTACAATGGCAACCGTACTTAGGGTTTAAACATAAATCTTTGATTTGGGGGTTGTTTTTACCCATGAAATGTTTTCTTGACTTTCGAGGAGATCTTAACACAACTGTATTTGCATAAATCTTCCCACTTCGTTTCGTTTGCAGTCAGCTCTGTGCTGTTGACTCAGTGCATTTTGCTCCCCACCCATCCGTCGTGTTGCCTCTCGTCGCTGCATAACCCTCCTCGGGGTGGACGTCGGTTAGCCGTGCTCAGGCTGTGGCATAGACAATGGGGGAAGGGACTTTGGGGCGGAGACTGTTCAGGGCAATGATTCTGAAACCTCAGCATCATCCAGGAGATAATTAAATCGAAGCTCATTGATCTCCCACACACACACAGGGTTTCTGACTTGGTAGGTCTGGAGTGAAACTTTCACGTGATGTTGCTGCTGGTCTGGGGACCACACTTTGGGAACCCCCAGTCTGGGACAAAAGTACACGTGGGGGACCACGATCAGGGAATATGTGCAAAGGGACATAAGCTGCAGGGGAGTCTGGCCGATGTAAGCTCTGGGAAGACAGGAGGATACTGCCTCAAAAGGAGCTGAGGTGAACGTTAAGCTCATTCCTGTTAGAAACTCAGTTCAGGAAGAAAAGAGAAAAAAGGGAGATGGAGAATGGGATTTTTCTTTTTTTCTATTAGCAGTAGCTCTATTATGGGCTTCCCAGGTGGCGCTAGTGGTAGAGAACCTGCCTGCCAGTGCCGGAGATGTAAGAGCTGCGGGTTCCATCCCTGGGGCAGGAAGATCCCTTGGAGTAGGAAATGGCAACCTACTTCAGTATTCTGGCTTGGAGAATCCCGTGGACAAAGGGGCCTGGGGAGTCACAAAGGGTCAGGCGTGGCGGAGCGTCCACCCATACACAGCACTGTTATTACTATTAGTATTATCACCACCGTTGCTGTTAACATTACCCCTTCAGGATGGAGGAGGCATAAGCTTTCTTTCCAGAAAAATAGATGAAGAGTCACACGCCCCCTCCCTCCCCGCCTCCTCCCGTGTCTGATTTGCTCTGGGTGGGAAGATGCCTTCAGACCAAATGGTCCTGCTCTCAGCAGCTTCAGACAACGCAGAAGCAGGTTCGTGTCTGTGGACTATTAGGGACCTTAGTGGCATAAAGAGGAAAAGACAAGCAAGCTGCAGGGTAGTCAGTCAAGTTTTCCGTACAAGGAGAAGCCAATGTACGAGCTCTTCCTCCCCGTCTCTGTGTCTGTGCCCAGAAGGAGACAAGATGACTTTGTAGGAATGCCCAGGTGGCTTAGTGGTGAAGAACCCTGCTGCCAGTGCAGGAGACGCGGGTCAGGAAGATCGCCTGGAGAAGGAAATGGCAACCCGCTCCAGTATTCTTGCCTGGGAAATCCCATGGCCAGAGGAGCCTGGCGGGTTACAGTCCATGGGTTTGCAAAGAGTCGGACACGACTTAGTGACTGAACCCTTAGCAATCCTTGGGCACCTCAACCACTCAGTCCTGCCCCAGAACCCCGGGGTGTTGGGTGAGACTGTGGGAGGGGCGCTGACATAGGGCCTGAGGAGATTGGACTCTGACTCCATTCACAACCTCAGTGTCATCTGAACTCTTCATGCTTCACTGCCAGGCACGTAGTAAATGCTTAGAAACAAATCTGAGCATTTACTGCTATTGGGTTTTTAAAAATTGAAGTATGGTTAATTTACAAAATTGTGCCAGTTTCGAGTGTAAAGCAAAATGATTGAGTTACATATATATAACATATGTATTCTTCACCAGATTCTTTTCTAAAACCTGCTCTTAGATTTGAATATGGGTTGATAGGAACCGTGGAGCTTAGTGAATTTTCGTATATTATCTGCTAGATCCCTTGGTATCACCTTTTAATGAAAATTATGGCGTAGCATCCCTCGGAATTTAAGGTTCAAGACTGTTTCACAGTTTGGGGTCACGGCAGCCCTGCCAGTTAGAGATGCACTATCGCCAGAAGGTTGTCCTGACAGCTCTGTAGTCAGCAGTGCCTGCGGGTGGATGGCACCCACATGGGCACAGCCGCTGCCTGTGGGGTCAGGGAGCTGTGACGGCGTGTAGACAGAGCGAGGTGTCCCGGGGAGTTGGCGTCAGGTCATACGACTTGAGTGGCTGATCTCTAGACACCTTTAACCCCCTTCTCTGAACTGTGAAAAGCCTCACTCCATTGCCCCCGTGCTGTAGCAAGAAAAGCTGATTTGAGTTTAAATCGGGAAGCACTCATGCCTGAGGTGAAAACCAGTTTCTTCTTTCGCCCCCATGCTGGACTCACAGCCCACAAAGGGTCCCGAACTTGGGGTGTCCTGGTATCTCATTTTGCCTCAGAGTCCCACTCACTGAGAGCCCAGCCATGTTTTTGGTGATGCAGCGATCCTAGCCAAGGGTTTGGTCCAGCAGGAAGTCGGGAGTGGACACTGAGACCCTGCAGCAGCCTTGTCCATGAGCGCCGAAGAATTGATGCCTTCCATCTGTGGCGCTGGAGAAGACTCTTGAGAGTCCCTTGGACTGCAAGGAGATCAGACCAGTCCATCCTAAAGGAAGTCAACCCTGAATATTCATTGGAAGGACTGATGCTGAAGCTGAAACTCCAATACTTTGGCCACCTGATGGGAAGAACTGACTCATTGGAAAAGACCCTGATGCTGGGAAAGATTGAGGGCAGGAGGAGAAGAGGGTGACAGAGGGTGAGCCAGTAGGGTGGCATCACTGACTCAGTGGACCTGAGTTTGTGCAAGCTCTGGGAGATGGCGATGGACAGGGAAGCCTGGCATGTTGCAGCCCACGGGGTCATGTTGGACAGGACTGGGTGACTGAGCAGTGAAGTCCAGTCAGGGCTGGAAGCTTCATACGGTGGCACCAGCGCTCAGTGGGCCCCTGCCCATGGGTGAGGGGAGGGTTTGCCGCCTCTGATGACCGTTAACCTTGACTGTGCTGGGTTGGCCCTGTGTCTTGCAGGGTCATTTGGGATTCTCATATCCAGCCTTTCTTTTCCTGGTTTAATCTTTAGAAAAGAGATAGCAAACAAAGGACATTTCAAAACAAAACAAAAGCAGAGTAGGAAATTCACGCTAACATTCGCCATGTAAGTTACATTCAGGGGAAGTGAAGGTATGGGTGATTTTTAAAAAATTTTTGAGTTTTTTTTTTTTTTCTTTCTCAGTAACTCAGATATCCCAGAACTACTACATGGATTTTAACAAGCCAGCCGGGAGAACTCCCTAGCAGTCCTGTGGTGAGAACTCTGTGCTTCCATGGCAGGGGGCACAGGCTTGATCCCCGGTCAGGGAACAAAGATCCTGCATGCTGCAAGGTGTGGCCAAAAAGGAAAAAAGTCACATGGGTGCATCTTTGAGGGAAGGTTGTTGGAAGATCCCATCAGAATTCCATCATGGGGGTTGGAGGAATTCTGCCTGCACTGCAAGGCAGTAGCTTGAATTTACAGTCCAGCGCCCTTTTGCTCTAATGACGAGTCCATCTGATCCTCTGGAGGTGCTTTAGAGATGTCCCATTCAGTAAATGACATCTCAACAGGGAGCTTTGCCCTGACCGCAAGGGGTGCCAAGGAAGACACGAGTTCAGTGAAACTAGGTCGGACTTACAAGCCCTTGACTGCTTTGTTCTAGGGGCATTTTCCTGCAGCGCAAGAGAGCATTGTGTGGGGGGTTTCCTCATGGGAACCTGAGAATCTCACGGCCGGGATTATCTGCTCATCCTTTATTATCAGCTCTGGGCACAGGCTTTGAACAGTGCCTCTGCGCCTCTGGACTAACCATTTAGGAAATACCTTGACTTGAAGGCAGGGTTCCGCTCAGGGAGTATGAGTAAGAAGAGTAAGACAGGAATTCTTTATTTTTTAAAAAAGTACTTATTTATTTGGCTGTGCCGGGCCTTCGTTGTGGCCTGTGGGATCTAGTTCCAGCTGGGCCCCCTGCATTGGGAGGGCTGCGTCTTAGCCACTGGACAGCCAGCGAGGCCCCTGTGGAGATTTTTTTCTTAGTGTATCTTTTTTCTTTCTTTCCATTGTTGGTAAGGAGGCAGAGTTTTCTAGAATGGGCCTGTGGGTCCAGTTGAGGCATCACCGATGGAGACCTTGACAGCCTCTTGCAGAGATGTTGAATTGTGAGTTCTGGTGAGCTTGATGCTTGAGTAAGTGGGGGAACTCCCCGTCACATCCGTCCGTTTCTGTGTTCCTACTCGCCGACTCTGCAGCGCCTCGGTGGGCCTTTGGGCATCCATTTGGTGGGTGAAGTAAATGGGGAAACACACAGAGCTAAGCTGCCATTGCTGTTTTCAAAACTTTACAGTTAAAGGAGGAAGAGATGTGGGTACTGACCAGACAGAGGCAGGATGAAGAGTGGGAGGAAAGAGCCGAGCAGATCCCACGCTGGGATCCCTGCAGTGTTACCCTGGAAGTGAAAGAGGGGCCGTGCGGAGTCAGTCTGGGAAAGGCCAGGCTAGACAGTATTGATATTATTCCTGGGAGGCCCTTCTGAGGCCGTAATGGGCTACATTTCTAAGTCCAGCCTTTCCCAGACTAACTGGACTGTGAACCCTGTTTGTTGGACTGTCTCAGAACGTACTTTGAAAAATGTGACTTAGGGAGCTGGTGGCATATTTTCTGATGGCTTGTGGTGTTAGACCCTAATTCCTACATTATCTGGGGTTGACAACCTATGTTATTCCTTTTAAGAAAACCAATTGCCTCTCTCCCACCTCCCCTTTTTAGAAATGAATTAGCTCTTTTTTTTTTTTAATGTTTATTACCTTTCTTTTTTTTTTTTTTGGCTACATAGCATGCAGGATCTTAGTTCCCTGACCAGAGATTGAACCCACAGCCCCTGCATTGGAAGCATGGTATCTTAACCGCTGGACACCACTTAACCACTCGGAAGTCTTACATTAGCTCTCTTTTGAGAAGCTCTTGACACTCCTTGAAATAACTAGACATCCTCTGGGAAGATCCAAAAGGAAATTCACTGAAATCTAAAACTGTACTCAATAACTCTTTTCATTCCACCTTTTTGACTTGCTGGGATCCGTCTCCTGGTGGAGCCGACTGGATGAGATTGAGGCCATTGTCTTTTTCAAAATATCCCTGGAGATGACTGAGACCCTTCCAGATGCCTAGTGTTTTCACGGGTGGTCTCGAGCCCTGAGAGAAGGACAGCTTCTCAGAGCAACTTAGAATCCAGTTGACAAAAGGCAGGACAAGAATGTGAACTTTTTTGTAAGAGTTTGTGGCTAAACGTTTAGGGCCTTACAGAGGCATCGAGTCATTTGTGAGCTTGAAGCTCATGAAACGGAAGCTGAATAAAAAAGCGCCTGCTTTGCGAATTTGGGAGTAGTTTTCTTGGACAGTAGCGACTTTCATTGAGACTCAAAATATATTTGAGTGGGTTGAGGTGTGAAGGAGAACTGAATGACTTCAGTTGAAAACTGAACTTTTCAGTTCAGTTTTTAGAAACCAGTCGCTTACGTGGTGAGAGACCTCCTCAGTGCCAAGTTCAGTTCTTTTTTTTTCTGCATCATAGAATATATGGACTGCTATGGGTTTAAAAAAAAGTTCTTTTTTGATGTGGACCATTTTTAAGGTCTTTATTGAATTTGTTACACTATTGCTCCATTTTATATTTTGGTTTTTCAGCCGTGAGGCATGTGGAATCTTAGCTTCCCAACTAGGTATTGAACCTGCACCCCCTGCATTGAAAGGCAGAGTCTGAACCACGGGACTATCAGGGAAGCCCCTCTCCTTTTTTTATGTGAAACATCTTCCATTTATTAATATTTCAGAACTCCACCCTCAGCTGAAATCTGACTGGTTGTGAACCCAATCTGTTCACAATCTGTCTGTTTGCCAATATGGTGGATATTTTGCTCTGATAAGAAAATGCTTTTGTGTATAATTTATTCCTAAAAATGCAGGACAAGACCGTGTTTGAAAACGGAACCACAGACTTGCATGTTACTGTTAGAGGCCTGGATACTGGGAAGTGGCCTGGGATCTGAACTGGTAAGCTTTTCCGACTCTCAGGGCAGTGGGGGGAGAAGCAGGGGACGCCTGACATCGCTCTGGCACTGTGCAGCCATGCGTCCCGGGACGGTCACTCGGTGCGGGCTTCTCTCCTCATCTGAACTGAGACTGGTGGTAGAACTGACCTGAGAATCATGCAAGGTCTAAGCGTGTGGATACAGGGAAAGGCCTTGAAGCACCGCCTAGCGCTTAGGGGCTGCCCAGTGAATATTAGCTTATTTTTTATGGAAGACTTAAAACATAGATTAAATAGTAAGTGTAGTCAACCGTGATTACTTCTCTAAAGTCAACTCGTCACATCTGACTTGGTCCATCGCACTTAACATGACGTTTAGCAGGAAAGTAAGTGTTCATGTTGGAGGAAAGACTTAGTGTTAAAGGGTAGGAGGCAAGAGATACTCCTAACATTGTCCAGATTTTATTTTGAAATTCGCATATTGCCAGTGGAAAAGTAAATAAAAGTGAGCAGAAGTCTAACCTTTATGAAGGGCAGTTCAACAGCTGTTCTTTTTAGGACAGACCCAGGTACTCTGACTTAGGAGTTACACTGCTGTACAAATTTTCCCTACAGCGAGCCTGGTTGCGTATAAAATGGTATTTGTACAAGGTGATTCCTTGCAGAGCTGTTGGCAGAGCGGGAGACCGGAAGCAGCCAGCAGAGACTGTGTACTTGGGAGCACTATGTAGCGGTTTAATGAGAAACAGGAGGCCTTCCGCCGGGTCATCGAAGAAGCAAGGGAGTTCCAGAAAAACATCTGTTTCTGCTTTATTGACTATGCCAAAGCCTTTGACTGCGTGGATCACAACAAACAGTGGAAAATTCTGAAAGAGATGGGAATACCAGACCACCTGACCTGCCTCTTGAGAAACCTGTATGCAGGTCAGGTATCAACAGTTAGAACTGGACATGGAACAACAGACTGGTTCCAAACAGGAAAAGGAATACGCCAAGGCTGTATATTGTCACCCTGCTTATTTAACTTATATGCAGAGTACATCATGAGAAACGCTGGGCTGGAAGAAGCACAAGCTGGAATCAAGATTGCCGGGAGGAATATCAATCACCTCAGATATGCAGATGACACCACCCTTATGGCAGAAAGTGAAGAGGAACTAAAAAGCCTCTTGATGAAAGTGAAAGAGGAGAGTGAAAAAGTTGGCTTAAAGCTCAACATTCAGAAAATGAAGATCATGGCATCCGGTCCCATCACTTCATGAGAAATAGATGGGGAAACAGTGGAAACAGTGTCAGACTTTATCTTTTGGGGCTCCAAAATCACTGCAGATGGTGACTGCAGCCATGAAATTAAAAGACGCTTACTCCTTGGAAGAGAAGTTATGACCAACCTAGATAGTATATTCAAAAGCAGAGACATTACTTGGCCAACTAAGGTCCGTCTAGTCAAGGCTATGGTTTTTCCTGTGGTCATGTATGGATGTGAGAGTTGGACTGTGAAGAAGGCTGAGCGCCAAAGAATTGATGCTTTTGAACTGTGGTGTTGGAGAAGACTCTTGAGAGTCCCTTGGACTGCAAGGAGATCCAAGCAGTCCACCCTAAAGGAGATGCAGTGAACTGAGTGTTCATTGGAAGGACTGATGCTGAAGCTGAAACTCCAGTCCTTTGGCCACCTGATGTGAAGAATTGGCTCATTGGAAAAGATTGAAGGCAGGAGGAGAAGGGGATGAAAGAGGATGAGACGGTTGGATGGCATCACCAACTCAATGGACATGAGTTTGAATAAGCTCCGGGAGTTGGTGATGGACAGGGAGGCCTGGTGTGCTGCGGTCCATGGGGTCGCAAAGAGTCAGACACGACTGAGCAACTGAACTAACGAACTAATTAACTAACTACGGACGCTTCCTGGGCTTCCCAGGTGGCACCGGTGGTAAAGAGCCTGCCTGCCAGTGCAGGAGACTTAGGAGACATGGGTTCAATCCTTGAGTTGGGAAAAGCCCCTGGAGAAGGGCGTGACAACCTACTTCAATATGCTTGCCTGGAGAATCCCACGGACAGAGGAGCCTGGCAGGCTACAGTCCACAGCGCTGCACAGTCGGAGACGACTGAAGCAACCTAGCACACGTGCACACACAGGATGCTTTCTAAGTTCTTGGAAAAGATCCCTAAAGCGTATTGTTAGGACAGCAAGGGGAGGCGGAGGGGGAGAGTGAAGTATAATTTGGGAACGATGCAGGAGAAACTAATAACAGCGTTTGCCCCTGGGCGGAAGGAGGGCAGGAGGGAATTGCTGTGGCAAGAGAAACCCAAGAGGGATCTGGTGACCAGGAGGCGCCTCGCTGTCTGACTCTGTACTTCTCCATTTCCAGCTATAGCAGTATATTACCTGTTTGACGAAGTAGAAGAAGCAGGAGGTGGGAATTCCCTGGTGGTTCAGTGGCTAAGCCTCTGAGCACCCAGTGCAGGGGGCCTGGATTCAATCCTGGGTTGGGAACTTGATCTCACATGCCATAACCAAGACCCAGGGCAGCCAAATAAATAAATAAATATTAAAAAACTTTTTTTTAAAAATTAGAAGGAATTTCCACCCCAACTTTCCTCTTTTCATAAAGGTGACAGCAGACTGTCAGCATAACGGTGCTGAGACCCTGGGAATTTCTCTCTAGGTTCAGGTCTCAGGAATGTATGCCTTTATTTTTATTTTGTTATGAGAAATTTCAAACTGAGTATAATATACTCCCATCTACCTACCACCCAGCTTCAGACTTTATTAATATGCTGCTTCTATATTCCTACCCATTCTGCCTCCAGGAGGACTTAGAAGGAAATGTCATTTCACCTGTAAATATTTTAGTAAGTAGCTCTAAAAGGTAGGAATTATCTTCTAATATTTTTGACAATAATTATATTTTATCCCCAACCCCTTCTCCAGTCGCAACACTGTCCCACTTTAAATTTGACCATGGGGTTCTTTTCTCGAAATGTTAATTCTCAGTCTGTGCTTTAAGAGGTTTCACCACTTCGTTCATCACTGCACCTTGCTTTTTAGGTGCTCCCCAGAGAGCTACTTCCAGCATTTCCTACATGTGAAGTTTTCTCTTCTCAGCTGGACGGTGCTCACTTTGGTCCTGTGAACACGTAGTTAACGATGCTGTTGCCTGCACTGGTGGCTCCCCTCTTCCATGTAACACTCACTCTGATGAGCTAAGAAGGGTGACAGGCAACAAAATATTCAGATATTTGTGTAGACCAGCTCTGCTGAGAAGGCAGGCATGGCAGAGCTGTCAAAACCACCCTCGAGAAAAACAACCCACAATGGGAAATAGGGGTTTGTCAGCTCACATCAGGACGTGTGACATAAAAGGCTTTGGGAGTTGCAATCAGTAATGTGCAGAGTGAGCTTGAAAGTCGAGGCCCCGTGGACTTCCTCCTGCAGGCGTCCTGCGCTGAGCAGCTGTCTCAGAGAGCGAGCTCCATGAGCAGCTTCTGCTTCTCACTGGAGATCTGTGAGTCTGTTGTCGAAAACCTAAACTGACCTCAGTGCCGCTGCCTCCAGTCCTTAGTCAGGTTCCCTCGTGCATCTGAAATGGAATTAAGAGTTCAGAGAAACGAAACTGTATGCCCACACAAACACTTGTATAGTAAAAGCTAAAAAGCGGAAACAACCCAAGTGTCCACCAGCTGATAAGTGGACGGGTGACATGCAGTGAGGCACACAACGGAAGGTTACTCAGCCATTGAAACAGTAGCACATGCTGCTGATGGGCGCTGCAGCGCAGAAGCCGGGCGCAAGGGCTGTGCATGACACAATTCTGTTTGTGTGAAATGTCCAGATCTGTAGAGACAGCAGATCACTGGCGGCTCGGGGCCAAAGGTGGTGATGGTGGCAGGAAAAGGGGAGAAACTGCTGGTGGGGAAGGAGTTTCTTTAGGGTGATGAAAATGTCCCGGAACGATGGTGACAGTTGTACAGGTCTGTGAATACATTGGAATGCATTGCGTTGTACACTTTGAATGGGGAGGTTTTATAGCTGGTAAATTCCATCTCAATAGGGACTTTCCTGGTGGCCCAGTGGCCAAGATTCTGTACTCCCAACGCAGGGGTCTGGATTTGATTCCTGGTCAGGAAGCTAGACCCTACATGTTGCAGCGAAGAGCTCTTATTGGGACAGCTGGAGATCCAGTATGCTGCAACTAAGACCCAGTACGACCAAATGAATAAACGTTAAAAGAGTAAGTCTCAGTAAAGTTTTTATTAGATACTATTGGCCCTTCCCTGGTGGCTCAGTGGTAAAGAATCCACCTGCCAATGCAGGAAACACGGGTTTGATCCTGCATCTGGGAAGATCCCACATGCTGAGGACCGGCTGGGCCTGTGAGCCACAGCTGTTGAGCCTGTGCTCTGGAGCCCAGGACCTCAGCCACTGAAGCCCGCGTGCCCTAGAGCCTGCGCGCCGCAGCAGGAGAAGCCGCCGCAGCGAGAAGCCCGCCCTTGCAGTTCGAGAGCAGCCCCCGCTCCCCACAGCCGGAGAAGCGCCTGTGCAGCAGCAAAGACCCAGCACAGCCAAAAATAAACAACAAATCAATACAGTTATATTTTAAAGGCATTGGGTTTACTTACAGTGCCTCGAAACGTACCTGAGTCTCTTCCTTGGCATCTGTTGTGGTGTTTGTCTGGACTGGGGGTGTGGTGCAGCCCTGGGGTTGGGGCGTGTTAGGTGGGACGAGGAAGGAAGGAGACGTGGCTTCCTTTCCTCTCTGAAACTCCATGCAAATCTTGTTTCTTTCCGTCCCAGATCACTGGGAAACAGAAGTGACTTTATTTGACCCCGTGGTCTTACTTCCCACCCTTCATTCAAGGTTGGACAGTGGTTCCTTTAGCAGCTAATGACTTCTTTTTTTCCTCTCTCTACCCCCACCCCAAAACTTGTTTCTAAAGTATCCTTGTCCTCGTTGGGTGACAGTCGGTGACTTTCCTTTTCTGGAGTTTTCCTGTGTTGCAAATTGTTTTGGTCTTCAGAAATCAGTGCTGGTATGAAAAAGACTGCCCCTTTTATTTATAGGACCCAAGGAGGAGAAAGAGTTTAAAAACAACACCTGGAGGACTTCGCTGGTGACCCAGTGGCTAAGACTCCCAATGCAGGGGGCTCGGGTTCAATCCTTGGTCCGGGAACTAAGATCCCACATGGCACAAGGCCTGGCGCAGCCAAATAAATAAGTAAATATTAAAAAAAAGAGAAAAGAACCCAAGGGAATTCCTTGGCAATCAAGTGGTTAAGACTCCCAAGTTTCCACTTCGGAGGACCCAGGTTCCATCCCTGGTTGGGGAACCAAGATCCCACAAGCCAAGTGGTTTTGTGACCAAAAAATAAAAAATGAAACAACACCCAGGTCAAAGGTGTATTTTCCTGCTGGTGAAAAAGCTGTATCAGCATGCTGCCCTGGGAAACATGGTGCTGTTTAAGTGGCATCAGGGACCTAAGTGAGACTCGGGTCGTGCGCCAGCTGTTCACTTGACAGTCTGCTGAAAATAGAAAATTGCATGGGGAGAAGGGGATGCTTCTCCAGTGCCTCAGCCGCAAAGCATCCACTGGCAATGCAGGAGACATGGGTTCGACCCCTGGGTTGGGAAGATCCCCCGGAGGAAGGCATGGCAACCCACTCCAGTATTCTTGCCTGGAGAATCCCATGGACAGAGGAGCCTGGTGGGCTTCAGTCCATGAGGTCACAAAGAATTGGACACGACTGAAGCAACGTAGCACAGCACTTGGGGAGAGACGGAGAAACACAGAGCTGGTGAAAGTGTGCCTGTGTGCGTGTACGTGTGCTCGAGTGTGTACGTGCGGACTGACTCCACAGACCTCCTTCCTGGGAAGCAGAGGGAGAGAGACGTCCTGCCCTGACATCTTCAGGGGAGCATCCTGGTGAAGAACTCCCAGGTAGGGGAGCCCGACCTTAGTATCCCGAACTACTTTTGAAGAGCAGGGAAATGGTGGTTGTAATTTGCTAGATCAGGAGGAGGCAAACCACAGTCAGGGGGCCAAGTCTGTCCTGGTGCCAGTTTTCAGGAATGTTTGTTCAAACGGCCACGCCCCTTTGTTTAGATATAGACTGCTCCCAGGTCTCAGCCACAGAGCCGAGTTACTGCAGCTGTCTGTCCTGCAAAAGCCTGAGATATTTACTGTCTGGCCCTTCACAGAAAAACTTTGCTGACTTCAGTGCTCAGTGATGGAATTCCCTTCCCATGGGAGTCCTTGGAAGAGGCCTGTTCCATGGTACCTGGAAATTGAGTCCTGGTGATACTTAGAAATCCCTTAGCCCATAATACGAACTCTGGGAATGCTAGCTGTTTCTTTTTATTTTCTCCTATAAAATGATGCAGGCCCCGCCCAAGGCCGATTGGTTCTTTTAGTTGCTGGTGTGTTTGGGTGAACACAGCAGTGGGCTTGGAGAAGGCAATGGCACCCCACTCCAGTACTCTTGCCTGGAAAATCCCATGGATGGAGGAGCCTGGTAGGCTGCAGTCCTTGAGGTCGCTAAGAGTCAGACACAACTGAGCAACTTCACTTTGACTTTTCACTTTATGCATTGGAGAAGGAAATGGCAACCCACTCCAGTGTTCTTGCCTGGAGAATCCCAGGGAAGGGGGAGCCTGGTGGGCTGCCATTATGGGGTTGCACAGAGTCGGACATGATGAAGTGACTTAGCAGCAGCAGCAGCAGCAGCAGCGGGCTTCCCTGGTGGCTCAGGTGGTAAAGAATCCACCTGCAATGCAGGAGACCCGGGTTTGTTCCCCGAGTGGGAAAGATGCCCTGGAGAAAGGAATGGCAAATCTTGCCTGGAAATTCTGAAGGACAGAGGAGCCTGGCTGGCTACAGTCCATGAGGTCACAAAGAGTCAGACACAACTGAGCGACTAAGCATGTTCGCACACAGCGGTGAATGGCTTTGAAACACGCCAGGTGAATTTGGGGCATTTCTGGTGAACCTGGGCTTGTACACCAGCCCCTGTTTCTGCAGCTGAGTTGGCTGAGCTTTATTTCTCCATCAGGACCGACCTTCTTTTTCCGTCTGTTCACAGTGATCAGACTTCTCATTTTACTGGTGGTTCGCAACACCACCTATTGGGTCATCTACTTAGGAATAGTCAAGTGTGGTGTCTGGGGCTTGGGCTCAGAGCTGTTTGATTATAACATGGAAACATTTCTCAAGCTGTATCTCCTGAGTTCAGAAATCTGCTTCCATCCACACATGCCCTCGAGTTATCCCCTGTGAAAAATACTCTCTGGGCCTCTCCTTTCCGAAGAGAGAACACGAACTTGTTATAAAGATTATAAACGCCTATTTGCTGAAATGTTCTGCCTCCAGTGGGCAAGCTGCCAGTTTAGTGTAATCATCTCAGGTTTATTGACCTGTTTGTCCTCTTCTTACGTGGAGCTTTACTAGGCCTCTCTGCAAGAGTGAAGGTTGGACCTCTTTTCCTCATGTAGGGAATTATCACTGTTAAGCTCCTCTAAGGGAAAGGAGGTTGGGGTCTCTCACATCACCATGTCCAGGCAGGAGCTTGGTGAGCTGTTCACAGTCAGCTCTACTGGCAGCGGCATCTCACTGCGGTTTTCACGGGAGCTGTATCGCTGATGCTGTCCGTGACGCCAGTGGTCTCGCTGTTCATACTGTCCGCACTGTTTGCTGAACCCAGGGTAGGCAAGGGCAAGGTAAGAGGCGAGAAGGAGCCGTAGTAACTGCGAACACGTTTATTCTCTCCTGGCTGGCACGGTAGCCTTAACACGGCCTGTCTCCTGGCTGATGCAGCCCTAGCAGCAGTCACTGCATAACCGTAATGTAGCAGTAATGTAGCCACAACGTGGCCTCATAGGACGAGACCATTGCATCGCTCCAGTGTAGCCCCAGTGCAACAGCAGCTTTCATGGTGAAGCTCACATGGGCGTACCACACAGAATAGTCCGTGACCAAGCCGGTACCTAACGATGCGCGTGCACAGCGCTATACGTGATCTCAGTGTTAATAGTCCTTCTTTACACTGCATGGGGTGAGAGGGTCTGAACACACCATCTGGGCTAGTTTGCTCTCTCCCCACAGGAGCACTGGTTTGTGACCATCCCTGGGGGAGCATCACCTGTCTATTTAAATAGTGAAATAGACCTAGGGGTTCCTGGTGTAACTCAGCTACAAGGAAAAGGTCCAGAAATAGAGATGCATTGTTACTGACTGCCTTCAAAAACACCTCCATAGTTGCCTCTTCTTTAGGGAAAGAAGATAATCAGTTTCTTGGATAACAGGTTTCTCCCGGGGGAGGGGAGGGGAGGGGACTTGTCTTTCAACATTCAGTGGAAGGAAGATATGACAGTACCTGTCCAAATTAACCAGTGTTGTTTCTATGAACCTGGGCTTATCAAGTTTTTCAACCAAAAATTTCCTCAACTTCTGAGAGCAAACTCGAGGATCTGAGGGTGAGGCCTGAAGCTACCCAGGTGGGTTTGTTTCTTTTTTTTTTTTGACAGGAGTGATTTTTATATTTAAAATTCCTGGGAGCTTTCCCCTCTGCAGTATTTCTGACTCTGATTCTCAGCGAAAAGGTACTGTCTTAATCTGCTCAGCTACTGTAACAAAATAATATAGGCTAGGGGGCTTATAAACCACAGAAAAATTTTTGATTGTTTAATGTATGTATTTGACTGTGTTGGGTCTTAGTTATGGTAGGCGGGATCTTTGCTGCAGCATGTGTGATCTTTTTTATTTTTTTAATTGTGGCACAGGGACTCCCTAGTTCTGGCGCTCGAGCTAAGTAGTTGCCACACGTGGGCTCCAGAGCACGTGAAATCTTCCCAGACCAGGGATCAAACCTCCGCCCTCTGCATCACAAGTGTATTTTTAACCACTGGACTACCAGGGAGGTTGCAGCCGCAGAAATTTCTCTCTCACAGTTCTGAAGATGGGAGCTCCAAGGCCAAGGGGCTGGCAGAGGAGGTGTCTGGTGAGAGCCTGTTTGCTACTTGATAGATTGCTGGCTTCTCACTGTGTTCGTGCATAGCTGAAGGGAAGAGGGAGCTTCCTGGTGACTCTTTCATAAGGATCCAAACCCCATTCATGAGGACTCCATGCTCATGATTGAATCATCTGCCAAAGGCCCCACCTCCAGGTAGTACCATATTGAGGGTTAGATTTCAGCATAAGAACTTGGTGGGGGAGACAGACATTCAGTCTGTTGAAGGTACTTAGTTATTTATCTGTGATAATACCTTTCCCCTAACTTACCCCTCAATCTTTGGCTTAAAATGATGCTAAGATTATGTGGCTTCCTGATAGCTCAGCTGGTAAAGAATCCGCCTGCAACGTGGGAGACCTGGGTTCAGTCCCTGAGTTGGGAAGATCCCCTGGAGAAAGGACTGGCTACCCACTCCAGTATTCTGGCCTGGAGAATCCTGTGTAGTCCATGGGGTCGCAAACAGTCGGACACGACTGAGCGACTTTCATACTTCGGCAGAGGGCCAGGTTCTGCCCATGATTAGGTGTGTGTACAGTATTCCTGCTTATCAAAGGAAGCCCCCAGGGGCCAGTGGTTGACTGTAAAATGCCAGGTGGAGCATCTGAACCCACCGAGTGGGGTCAGGGGATCACCCTCCCAGGAGCAGTGGTAGACGATGGCATCACCTAGGATGCAAGCACTTAATGGTGCCCACGAAAGAACGCGGCTCAGGACGGCTGGCTTAGAACCTGCTCTTAGGGCTGCAGGTCTGTTCCCAAGCAGCAGCAGAGGCAGCCAGGTGGTGTGGAGGCCAGCCCGGCAGGGCCCCCGCTGCACTCCTCCCACCCGCTGGCTGTCTCGGCGACGTAACATTGAAACAGATCCTCCCGATAGCTCGCCCACGCTCAGTGACATGACTGGCTGTCCCCATGCAGCTGTTGCCAAAGGAAATGTTGAGAATGTGCCTACTCTGAAACACTGACGCCAGAAATACCTGTTTCCAAAAGTGCCTCTGGTCCTATGACGCCTGCCTGGTGGATAAACTCTTAACTCCTTAACCTGCTGGTTTGAGCTCCGCAGTGTGGCCCCAGCCACCCCATGTGTCTCACTGCCAACCCTCTGGCCTTTTCTGACATCCTTAAAGCAGGTGGGTGCCAAGTCCCAGCCTTGTTCCTGCCTGGAGGGCAGCTGCTCCCATCCTGGCCTTCCTGAGGCTGAACGTCATC
Organism: Budorcas taxicolor; assembly: GCF_023091745.1. Taxonomy (NCBI): domain Eukaryota; kingdom Metazoa; phylum Chordata; class Mammalia; order Artiodactyla; family Bovidae; genus Budorcas; species Budorcas taxicolor. The sequence goes on along the minus strand of NC_068910.1, from coordinate 53,797,870 downwards.
TCTGGGCACCCAGAGTCATTTATTGCTCCTCCTGAATGAATCGCCCAGCATTTCTTGTCGTGACTGCACTTCCTTGGCCCTCACCTTGGGCTGTGCTACAGGGTTTTCTGTTTCTTTCATCTCCCTTGCCACCCTGAACATTCTGCAAGGGAAAGAGCTGTGTCTTTTTCCTTGCACACACACTCTGGCCTCGTGCAAGCCTGTCTCTTTGCTTGTCCTGGTGTCCTTAGTGACTTTCATTCAGCTGTTGGAAGGAGGGAAAAAACGGAGTTTTACACAGATGTGCTATAAATAGGTGCAGTCCAGGAAAACTCAAGTTTACATGGAAACTAAATTAAAAGGTAATTCTGCTCCCAAACAGGATTTTAGGCATCTTGTGAATGGCACTTCTCTAAGGCTTATAAATTTTGATTTACAGCAACTTGATAATCTTTCAGGAAAAAAAAATTGAGTGGTTTGAATTTGACACTCTGAAATAAAACTGCCAAAATAATCCCATTGTATTTTTCTTAGTTGCAGAATATCAGATTTGGCACACAAGTTTTGGAGGGCAGCTGGAAGGGTCCATCCCAAACTATCAAATTATATAAGCTGTTCCACAGCCTCCAGTAGTCCTTAATGTAGGAGATATTTCAATTTTTAGATGACAGGTCAGAAATACTGAAGTATGAAGTACACCAATAAGAGAAACTGCCTGGTCAGTCTTCAGTAACATGGTGAATGGCCCCCTTTTCCATGTGAATTCTTTTCTGTTGCAGTAATAGGTAAACCTTCATTCAGTGAGTATTAAAGCTCAGGTTATATACTTATATCTGTGTTATAGAGGTATGTGACCCTCACCATTAGGAAAGCAACACTTATTTGTTTGTTTTTTTTTTTTGAAAGATCAACAAAATTGACAGATCCTTAGCGATAGTAAGAAAAGAGAAAGAAAGACTGAGACGAAATCAGAAATGAAAGAGGAAACATTACAACTGATGCCACAGAAGTAAAAATGCTCTCAAGAGATTACTGCAAACAATTATACATCAACAAATTGGACAGTCCAGAAAAAACAAATTTTGCAGTCCAGAAGAAACAAATTTTTCAGTCCAGAAGAAACAAACTTCTAGGAACGTACTGTCTTTTACGACTGAGTCATAAGGAAACTGAAAATTTGAGCAGACCTATAACTTAGAAAGAGAGTAAATCAGTCATCAAAAACCTCCCAGCAAAAAAGAACCCTGGACAAGATGGCTTCATTGGAGCATTTTTACAAACATTTAAAGGAGGCTTAATACCAGTCCTTCTCAAATAAAGTCCTTGACATAGAACTGTGTGTCAAGAGCTGTGTCTTCCCAGAAATTGAAGAGGAGAGAACATGTCCAGCTGTATTCTGTGGAGGCAGGCATTACCCTGATCCCAAAAGGAGACAAGGATCCTACAAGGAAATTGCAGATCAGTGCCCCTGTTGAACACAGATGCCAAAATCCTCCACAAGATACTAGCAAACAGAGTTCAGCAACATGTTAAAGATAGTATATATCATGACCAGATGGAATTTATTACTGAATGCAAGGATGGTTCACCGTATGAAAGTTAATTAGTGTATAGAACATACCGCATTGGCACAATGAAGGACAAAGGCTGCGTGGTCATTTGTCAGGGAGTGTCTAACGGAGGATTCCTACGTGCTGTGTCTCACGAGTCCTTCGTTTCTTTTTAAGCGGAACAGCACGCTGCTCCCAGGAGCTGGGGTCATTGTGTGAGACAGGCTTCAATCTCCGTTAGTAAACATTCTCTTTACGACAAAGCTGCTTAGTCTCAATCCCCTTTCTTGAGACATGGGTTGTCTCCTGACCTTGTGGCCATCAGCATCCCTTGTTCCCTTGGTAACGGTTACTGTATGTTTGGCTTTCTCATCTTTATCACTGACGAAAGAAACTTCTTGTACTACAGCCTATATATTCTCACAGAAAAATCATTAAAGCACCTTTGCTCCATCAGAGCTTGGGTCCCGTGTCTTTCTTTCTTTCTGTCTCTCTCTCTCTTCAGCTGATTCCCTGGAGCGCAGAGACCCGTCTTGCTCACTCTCCTGCCCGGCCTTCTAAGACTCTCTCAAGAAGGCGCCCTGTGCCTTCACCCCACCTTGAGAGGGCGCCCGGTGCCTTCGTGAGAGACACAAGTCCTGTGTCAAGGACTTTATTGGTTTTTTGCGTAAACCAGGGAGTATCAGCCTCTTTCTCTCTTTCACTTTCTTATCGTTGCTGCCGAACCATGAGGTCCCGGTCTATTAAAGGACCCCAACAATCATTTCAATTGATGAAGAAAAAACATCTGACAAAATTCGTCACCCTTTCGTGATGAAAATGCTCAGCAAACTGGGAACAAACTCCACTTAAGACTGTATATGAAAACCCATAGTTAGCATTGTACTCAGTGGTGAAAAACTGAAAGCTTTCCCTCTGAGATAAGGCAAGGATATCCACTCACCCTACTTCGATTCAACAGAGTACTCAAAGTCCTAAGCAAACTAGTCAAGAAAAAGAAATGAAAGTCATCCAGATAGGAAATGAAGGAATAAAGTTATCTTTCTTCACAGATGACATCATCTTATATGTAGAAAACCCTAAATATTCCACCAAAAAATAAAAAAAAGCCACCGTTAGAACAAATTAATGAACTAAACAAACTTTCAGGATACAAAATCTACACGCAAAAATTCATTCTACTTTAATAAGCTAACGTGGAACATTTCCTTTTCCAAAAAGGAAATTAAATAATCCCACTTACAACAGCATGAAAAAGAATAAAATACATTGGAATAAACTTAATCAAGGTGGCAAAAGATTTGTATCGTGAAAATTACAAAACACTGCTGAAAGAAATTAAAGAGGATACAAATAAGTGGAAAGACATCTGTGTTTGTGATTGGAAGGCTTTATATTGTTAAAATGTTCGTACTGCACAGAGCAGTCTACAAGTTCAATATAATCCTATCAAAACCCCAAAGGAATTTGTTTTTCAAAAGCAGGAAAAATTTCTAAAATTCATATAGAATTTCAAAAGATCCCAAACATCTAAAACATCTTGAGAAAGAAAAGCAAAGCTAACGTCCTTACACTTTCTGATTTCAAAACTTCCTGCAGTCATCAAAACAGTATGGTACTGGCATAAAGACAGATGTCAAGCTGAGTACTGTCACTATTTAACAATCCCAAGGGAGTGGAATGTCTCTTACTGATTACCAGTCTCAGGAAGGACTCCAGACTCTTCTGCCATTGTATCTTGGTATTAGAGTTAGCAAGGAAAACACAAGTGATGGGGCAAGGCTTTACCTGTATGGTGAACAGACATCAGTTTCAATAGTAGACATCAGTAACTCCTCATTCGCTGGTTCCCCTCATTAGCCAACATGGGGCAGTTGGCCTGTGAGCACCCCTCTTAAGCCACAGTAGAAAGACCTCAACCCTTCCCTTGTGTAGTCTGAAATACCAAAAGCTGGGGGAGTGCCTGAGGGCTGTTGTGTACATGCTAACGCAGAACAAAGGAACATTCATTGTACTTCAAACAGGAAAAGTTATTCCCACACAAGGTGATAAGCCCTGCTCAGGCTCTCTGGGTTCTTTATCTCTTGGGTAATGCAGTGTTGCAGGCCCGAGGCTCATTCTTATACAGCTGAGCAAGGGTTAGGAGACTGCACGGACAAGACTGCCTTTCCCAACAGCATGCAGCCCAGTGGGTCAGAACAGAGAGCCCAGCAATAAACCCTCCTGTCTGTGGTCCCAGGAGGCACTAGTGGTGAAGAACCCACCTGCCAGTGCAAAAGACTTAAGAGACGTGGGTTCCATCCCTGGTTCTGGAAGATCCCTTGGAGGAGGGCATGGCAACCCACTCCAGTACTCTTGCCTGGAGAATCTCATGGACAGAGGAGCCTGGCAGGCTACAGTCCTCAGGGTCGCAAAGAGTCGGGCATGACTGAAGCGACTTAGCACGCAATCTATGGTCACATGATCTTCAACATAAGTGCCAAGGTGAGGCAACGGGGAAGGACAGTCTTTTCAACTAACGATATTGGGAAATGTGAATATCCACAGGCAAAAGGATGAAGCTGGATACATCCAATGAAGTTGGATACCTTACCTTACATCATATACAAAAAGGAACTCAAAATGAATTACAGACCTCAAGATAAGACCTGAATTACAGAACTCCTAAAAGAAAACATAGGGGGAAATCTTCATGACTGTGTATTCACCAGTGATTTCTTGGATATAACACCCAAACCAGAAGCCAAAGTAGGGAAAATAGGACTATATCAAATTTAAAAATTTCTGCACAACAAAGGAAGCCATCTGCAGAGTGAAAAGGCAGCTGACAGAATGAGAGAACATATCTGCAAGTCAAGTATCTGATACAGAATTAGAGTCCAGAATATATAAAGAGCTCCTACAACTTAACAAGAGATTCAGTTTTTAAATGGGCAGAAAACTTGGCTAGACATTTCACCAAAAAAGATACACAGATGGCCAACAACAAGCTCATGAAAAGCTGCTCAACATCACTGATCATTAAGGAAATGGAATCAAAATCAAATGAGATGTCACCTCACACCCAATGGGGTAGCAGCTATCAAAAAGACACAATGACAAGTGTCGCCAAGAATGTGGAGAAATTGGAACCCTTGTGCCCTGCTGGTGGTGGTTTAGTCACCAAGTCATGTCCGGCTCTTTGCAACCCCATGGACTATAACCCACCAGGCTTCTCTGTCCATGGGATTCTCCAGGCAAGAATACTGGAGTGGGTAGCCATTTCCTTCTCCAGGGGATCTTCCTGATCCAGGGATTGAACCCAGGTCCCCTGCATTGCAGGCAGAGTCTTTACCGACTGAGCTATGAGGGAAGCCACATGCCCTGATGGTAGGAATGTGAAATACTACAGCTGCTATGGAAAAAAGTGTATAAACCTTCATCAAAAATGGAAAATAGAATTAACATTTAGGTGCTAGTCTCTCCTTCGGTGCCTGTTTGCTCCCTGAGTAAGAACACCCCTCTGCCGGGGACTTGCCGGGTGACTTCCACTGCGGGGGGCGTGGGTTTGACCCCTGGTTGGGGAACCAAGATCCCACTTGCCTCTCAACCCTCTTCACCTCCCCCCAAAAAGAACACACCTCTTTCTTACCCTCTGACGACCTGGGGCAAGGACGCCAGGGCTTTTCTGTCTGAAAAGGAAGGAAGGGAAGGGCCGGAGCTGATCTCCAGGGATACTCACGGGTCTGTCCAGCTGGTGTGGGGCTGCACCCTGGCACCCCTCCCAGCTCTCTTTCTGGGAGAGCGGGAACAGCATGGTGCCTTCCTGTTGGTGCCAGTCTTCCTGCCTGCAGCGTGTTTGTGCTCATCTCCTGACAGGTGTAGACTGAGCTGGTATCTGGGGGTCAGATGCACTAGCTGGCAGGTGGAGGGACTCCGATGAGGTGTACATAAAAAGGTGGGGGTCGGACTCACCTTCAAACAGAGTTTGACATTCTTGATTGTTTCTAGGGGCCAGATGGTTGTCTTTCTCCATTTCCGCAGCTGTGACCTCACTGACCGTGGCCTTCGGCCCCTCTGAGCCTGGTCTAGCTGGTGCCAGGGGCACGTGATGCAGGTTGCCTGTCCCCAGGAGCTTCCTGGACTGGCCATTATGATGGATGTGTGCATGCATGCTCACTGGGTTGCGTCCGACTCTTTGCGACCCCATGGACGGAGCCCGCCGGGCTCCTCTGTTCATGGGATTCTCCTGGCAGGAATATTGGAGTGGGTTGCCATTTCCTTCTCCGGGAATTATGATGTATAACTCACCCCAGTTTCCTTCGGTTTGAAACAAAAAGGCCTGATAATCATAAACCACGGAATCAAGAATGGCCTTTGCAGCTTCCTAGAAGGAAAGGGATCTGCCGCTCGAGGGATCCGAGCTCTCAGCCAAAGATGCACAGCCTTATTTTCTACTCTCAGAGGCAGTGAGACACCCACAAAGCATGTGGACCGAGGGAAGGACAGACTGCAGAGACCAGCAGCCCGGACAGACAGCTGCAGAGCTCCCCTACCTGGAATGCAGTGGTCCGGCTTCCTTGACATGAGAGTAACTTTCACACCTGCCGCTGTGGGGCGAGCGCCTGGCATCCTTGGCAGGGGGAGGCAGTTCATACCTTCGTGCTTGGCTTTTATTTCAGGCCTTTTAAGATTGACATTAAAGAGCGGCCATGTGGCTCCTGACGTTGTACTGTTGACAGCGTGTGAACCGCTCCATCTGATCTCCCTTTCTGGTGCCTCAGGGAGGACAGAGGTGGGAATCCCTGCCCCCCATCGTGGACACAGACTCACAGGGTCGGGGGGGGGGGGCACGTGCCCGCAGGGGGCCCTGATGCAGTGGTGGCAGCATACAGGAAGACTAGTTCATGTGAGATGGTTTTTTTTGACCTCAGGTGGAGCTGTGCCCCTGTGGGCGGTCCTGGGAGGAGAGAATCCCCAGACCCGGCTTTGTAGACCGTGGTTTTCAACCTGCCCTTGCCCAGGGAGCGTGATCCTCTGCACCGTGTGGCTGTGTGTGTCTGAATGAGATCAGTGCTGGGAGTGGCAGTGCCGTGGACAGACAGCGATGCCACTGAGAGGCAGGACGGCCATGGTCATGGGGGTTGGAGCTTCCCTCCACGGAGAAGATGGAGGGGCTGCTTTGTGCTGACTCTCACCCCCCTGCACCCCACAATGCCTTTTTCCTCTTCCTTCCTACTGCTTCCTCCCTGTAAGCCTCTCTTTTCCTCCGCCTCCTCCTTTTTGGCGGCCCTGAGTCTTCACTGCTGCACAGCCTCTCCTCTAGTCGCGGCGAGTGGAGGCTGCTCTCTAGCTGCACTGGCGGGGCTTCTCATTGCTGTGGCTTCTCTTGCTGCGGAGTGCGGACTCAGGAGTTGCGGTGCCTGGGCTTAGTTGCTCCGAGGCATGTGGGAATCTTCCCAGACCAGGGATTGAACCCATGTCTTTGCATTGGCAGGCGGATCCTTAGCTACTGAGCCATCAGGGACGTCCCCTATAAGCCTGTCATCTCTTTGCTGTTCCTTAAAAGGTATCCCTTTTCCTTCCCCCCGTTGCCCGCACTTCACCCAAACAGAAGGAAATCAGCAAGGAATTTTGCTGAAAGAAGGCAGCAAGGCTGGGATCCAGGCGGGCATCCAACCTCAGAGGGCCCCCTCAGCCGTGGGGATGTAGGTGGCCTTGGGGTGTCGCTGAATCCAGTCTCCTTACCCTGAGAGTGTGGCTACCACTCAGTTCTATTTTCTGGAAGACTCTAAGCTCTCTGACCAGGACTGGCTGCTCCTTTGCTTATTGGTTACCCAGACCCATGAATGAAGTGTTATTCACGGATTCCTGGAGAATATTGGAGCTGGTGTGTGTCCCTTGTGAGGAGATCTTTGATCGAGTCAGTGTCACCCAAGATCCCTTGTAAGTCCCTGGTGCATGGGGCTCCTGAGGGAGTCAGAGGGAAGGGAGGAGGAAGGGCCTTCTCAAAGCCAAGCTGCTGGAGACTTGTGAGGACTCGAGGGTGGCCCGAGAGTACATTTCTAACAAGCTCAGGGTGGTGCGGGGCCGGCGGAGGGGCCGCCTATGTGGCTGCATTGCAATGGGGACCACGCCCTCTGCCTCTGCAAGGCTCAGGGGCAGAGGCTGGCAGATGACGGCCCACCTGCCCTCCGTTTCGTCGGCTGCGCTCGATCTCTGCTGTGGTGTGCACGGGCTTCCCGTGCCGCGGAGCGTGAGCTGTAGAGCACTCGGATTCCCTGGTTGGGACGCGCTGGCTTAGTTGCCCTGCAGCATGTGAGATCTTAGTTCCCCGACCAAAGGTTGAACCTGAGTCCCTTTATTTTTTTAATTGGAGGATAATCGCTTTTCAATGTTGCATTAGTTCCTGCTGTACAACAAGGTGAATTAGCTCTAAGTATACGTCTACCCCCTCCCTCTTGAGCCCCCTTCCCAGCAGCCCCCACCCCACCCCTCTAGGTCCTCGCAGAGCGCAGAGCCCTGTTCCCCGTGTCCTGCGGCCGCTTCCCACCAGCCAGCTGTTTCACACGTGGTGGTGTGTGGGTTTCAGCGCTGCGCTGTCCATCGTCCCACCCTCCCCTTCCCCGGCTGTGTCCACAAGGGTGTTCTCTGTGTCTGCACCTCTATTCCTGTGAAAGGTGGATTCCTAACCCCTGGACCGCCAGGGAAGGCCCTGCCGCCTGCTTTTGTAGTTTTCATGGAACACAGTTACTCCCATCCTCCTGCGTGTGTCTGTGGCCCCTTTCATGCCCCAGGGGCAGAATTGAGTCGTCATGATGGAGATCATGTGGCCCAGAAAGCCCAAAATGTTTACTCGGTAGCCTTTCCCAGAAAAAAATGTGCCAGCACCTCCTCTAGCATGTCCTTGACCCCTGAGCCCCGTGGTTCTAACTACAAGAACAGACCCCATTTTCTTCCACTGGCTAAATAGTCTTGGACCCTGAACTGCCAAGATGCCAACTCTGCTAAGCATCCTCTGGAGGAAGAAAATAAGAGACTGATGACTGCTGTTTACCTAGATCTTTGGAGATCACAAAACACCTGCAGACCTTGCAGCAACCTTGATGGTGCTGTACCCATCTTACGGAGGCACAGACTGAGGCCTAGAAGGGACCGAAAGTTAGTGATGAACCTAGGTCTTTGGTTCTCCCTACCTCCCACTCTGCTTCTTGGATACAGCCCACGTTGGATGCACTTGGCGTGCGAGTCGTCTCTTACGTGCGTGCTAAATCGCTCTTGTCGTGTCCGACTCTTTGAAACCCTGTGGACTGTAGCCCGCCAGGCTCCTCTGTCCATGGGATTCTTCAGGCAAGAATACTGGAGTGGGCTGCTATTCTCTCCTCCAGGGGATCCTCTAGGGATCGAACCCACATCTCTTACGTCTCCAGCTTTGGCAGGCAGGTTCTTTACCCCTAGCGTCCCTGGGAAGCTCTTACTGTGTAACAGATCCCCCCAAGCATCACAGCTTCAAACAGCAGTAAACACGTGTTACCACTTGCAGTGTCTGTGGACCCGGAGTTCAGGATCCGCTTAACTGGGCAGTTCTGGCTCAGGTGTTTACCTGAGAGTCAGTCTGGTATCTTCATGGGTTGCAGTCAGTTAAGGCTTGACTGAGCCTGGAAATCCACTTCCAAGGCAGTCGCTCACCTGGCGGGCAGGTTGGTACAGGCTGCCCTGGAGACCTGTTCCTCTGTCTCTGGTTCTCCCCTCAAGGCCACTTCAGTGTGCTCACATGATCCTTTCCACGACTTAGTCCAAGGCAGTCGCTCACCTGGCGGGCAGGTTGGTGCAGGCTGCCCTGGAGACCTGTTCCTCTGTCTCTGGTTCTCCCCTCAAGGCCACTTCAGTGTGCTCACATGATCCTTTCCACGACTTAGTCTCCCAAATCACGCAGCATCATTTCTGCCACACACGGTTCATCAGAATCATTGGAGAAGGAAATGGCAGCCCACTCCAGTATTCTTGCCTGGAGAATCCCATGGACGGAGAAGCCTGGTGGGCTACAGTCCACGGGTCGCAAAGAGTCGGACATGACTGAGCAACTTCACTTTCACTTTCACTGTATCCAAGAAGTGCATCCAAGAATTTGTAGATATATGTTTTTAACTTTTCTTTAACCCCAGAAGCATTTTACATTGCTGTGGCTGCTTAGTCACTTCAGTCATGTGACCCCCTGGACTGTAGCCTGCTGGGCTCCTCTGTCCATGGGATTCTCCAGGCAAGAGTACTGGAGTGGGTTGCCATGCCCTCCTCCAGGGGATCTTCCTGACCCAGGGATCGAACCTGGGTCTCCTGCATTGCTGGCAGATTCTTTACCTCTGAGCCATCAAGGAAGCCCATTTTGTTTTGGGGTATAGCCAGTTAACAATGTTGTGGTGGTTTCAGGTAAACAGTGAAAGGACTCAGCCATACCGTATACATGTATCCATTCTCCCCCAAACCCTGCTCCCATTCAGGCAGGCTACCTCCCATTAAACACAGATCTAGTTTTAAACCAGCCCAGTGTGTAGATTCCCATTCCGTTGCCTGCTGGCACTATTGGACTTCTGTGGATCCCCTCAGTGATTGACATTTTTAAATATTTGCTTGCTTATTTGACGGTGTCGAGTCTTCGTTGTGGCAGGTGGGGTCTTCACTGTGTCACCCGGAATCTTTTGTTTCAGAGCATGGGCTCTCTAGTGGTAGCACACGAGCTTAGTAGCTGCTCTGCAGCATGTGGGATCTTAGTTCCCTGACTGGGGCTCGAACCCGTGTCCTCTGCATTGCACAGTGGATTCTTAACCCCTGGGCCAGCAGAGAAGGCCCCCTCAGTGATTTAATTGGCCGTACACGTCAGACTAAAGTTCTGAGTAAAAGCAGGGTGAAGTCACACCCTGGCATCACCTAGGCTCAAGCCTTGTTCTGCTCTGCAGCCCCTGAAGGTCCCCTATAGTGGTATTTGCGGGGGGGTCAAGGAGGGCCAGGGGGAGACACCCACTTTCTTCGCATGTGTGGAAGTGGGAAGATGACGAAGAAGAAAGTGGTTCAAAGTGCCCCCCCCCCCGCCCCCCGCACCACACCAGGTCATTCAGACCTGCATCTCCTAGGTCCTGGTGACCTACTCCCATTTGAAAACAGTTTTTCTAACTCGACCATCCCCGCCTCCCAGATCAGAAAAGCAGAGGCCCAAAGAGGCACAGTTTCTTGTTGGAGAAAGCAGCAGGTATTAAGCACACTTCAGTAAAGCTTCGTAGGGGTGCACAGATTAAATTTGCCTTTCCAAGTCTTTGTGTTGGTTAACCCTTACTGCAGCTGCTGCCCACGCTTCTTGTCAGATCTCTTTCCAGGCTACGTCTGAGTCTAATGGATGAGTCCTAGCCCGAGTTTGTTCTTCTGTGTCTTGCCACCTCTGTGGAATGTGCTTCACGTGGAGAAACACCTCTAGACAGATGGTAAACTCTGATTTCTTCCCACTGAACAGGGACGGGAGCTCCTGAATCTTGCATAAGCAGGGTTTGGTCACCCTCTAGTGGATAAATGGAAAAGGTGGCCATGCTTGCTGAAGAGAAATGCTGCTGCTAATTGCTTTATAATATTGTAAAGCAGTGACCCTCCAATTAAAAGAAGTCAAAAAAAGGAAAAAATAGATTCTTAAATTTAAGATACATACATTTGCCATATGGATGGAGAATTTCTTGAAATCTAATTTTAACTACCTGCCATGTAACCAGTATGTGATAAAACAAATTATTGACCATTACTAATAGAAACTTGGGCTTCCTTGGTGGCTCAGCTAGTAAAGAATCTGCCTTCAGTGCAGGAGACCCAGGTTTGATCCGTGGGTCGGGAAGATCCCCTGGAGAAGGGAATGGCAACCCAGTCCAGTATTCTGGCCTGGAGAATCCCATGGACAGAGAAGCCTGGCAGCCTATAGTCCATGGGGTCGCAAACAGTCGGACACGACTGACGCAATAGAAACTCAACAAAAGAGAAGCGCTGCTGACCTGTGACGTGGGGGTGACTCTGAAAGCTCCCCTGGTGTTGGGAATCATCCTGAGGAGCGTGTGGTTCTTTGATGGTGCAGAGAAGAGATGCAGGCTTTTTGTTCTGTTATCTCCTGTGGCCCAATATATTAACAATCTGATTTATTTACAACAAGGCAGGAAACAAATGAAACAACAGTATGTGCGCGTGTGCATATTTCCTGATGCAGAGATAAGCACGATGGTCCACAGCAGTGGTCCCCACCCTTTTTGGCACCAGGGATCAGTTTGGGGCTGATTCAACCGCATTACATTTATTGCACGCTTTATTTCTATTATTATTATATCAGCTCCACCTCAGATCCTCAGGCATCAGATGTCAGAGGTTGGGGACCGTTGGTCAACAAGATTGGCTGCATTTTTTCTATAAAGGGCCAGGTGGTAGATACTTTAGGCTTGGCAGCCAAAGACCATGGACCCTGCCGTCGTAGCATGGAAACAGCCTTAGATGGTGCTTAAATGAATGAGCATTGGCTACATTTGCAGACTGTGCGTAACGGGCCGTGGACTGAGGGTAGCCATGAACCACGGTTATCAACCCCTGTGCAGAAGAAGGAGCTGGACGGCGTTCATCTCTCGCACGAGGCAGTCAAGTCCTCAGGGGCCGGCACTCATGCCCTGCTCACCTTTGGACGCTTGAGCGCCCAGCACTGCATCTGGCTGGCAGCAGAGCTGCTCTGGTGCCAGCCTCTGTCGGGTCTCCGCTGTGGCCTGCGGGCTTTCCCTCGTGGTGCACAGGCCGCTCTCATCGTGGAGCAGGGGCTCTCGCTCACGCAGGCTGAGTGGCTGTGCTCTGAGGGCTTAGTTGCTCCTTGGCATGTGGCTCTTAGTTCCTGGACCAGGGATCGAACCACCGTCCCCTGCATTGGAAGGTGGATTCTTAAGCGCTGGACCACCAGGGAAGTCCCTGCCTACTCAGTCTTCATCTGCTTCTGACCATCCAGATGTGGTTGGGACCTTGTTCTTAAAGGTCTGTATCAGCCTAGTTTCCTTGTGTAGAACTTGTCACAGTTCATAGTCAGATATCCATTGATGGACCTTCTCCGGAGGCAGAAATGTCTGCTTCAACTCAGCATGACACCACCAGGGCATGCTCAGTGAGCTTTTTGATTGACTTCTTGTCACATGTGTGTGGTATTAAACGCAGCAAGAGGACACCACTCAGCATAGTCACACTGTGCGGGTCTCTCCTTGCGGGACACGTAAGAGTGACTCTGCAGGAGCCGGTCTCCAATGCTACCTAATTGCAGGGAGTCAACATGGTAAGCGATTTCAAGCCCAGTGAGGTATTTCAGAGGTGTGCTGAGCTCACCTGCTGGATCAGCGCAGCTCTGAGGGGCAAAGGCAGCTGGAAACAGCTGGTACATGGCTCTCAGGGTAGCCTAGTTCATCATCAGAAGTCACCTATCTATTTTGAAGATGGAAAGGCAGATGGTAATCATGCTCGTTCCAAGCTAAAGTCAGAAAGAAATCAGCCAGCCCGTAGTGCCTAGAAAAAGCCCTGGCTCATAAGAGACGCTCAGTAGACATTTGAATAAACGAGACCCTTTGAACTCCTCTCTGCAGCAGAACAGCTGTCACAAGGCCCAGAGGCTTCACAGGCAGGAGAGTCCTCATGGACAAACTCAGTGTCATTTTTCAAAACCTAAGGCATCTGTTTCCTTGGTTCGCAGGACATGGGGTATGGAAGCTGTGCATGGGTGAGTACACGCAGCCGGGCTCAGTGACAGCCTCAAGAGGTCACCAGGTGGAAGGCTTTCAACATAAAAAAAGTTTTCTTCATAGAAAAACCTGGATATCTGGTGCCATTTGGGGGTGGGAGTGGGGATGGAGCAAGGAATCTTATTCCTCAAGGTAGTAATTGAAGAATTCAGTTCACTGCATCATCTCTTGCTTTTCTGTTTAAACATTTATTTATTTGGCTGTGCCGAGTCTTAGTTGCAGCATGTGGGATCTTTAGTTGTGGCAGGTGGGATCTAAGTCCCTGACCAGGATTCAAACCCAGGCCCCACTGCATTGGGAGCTCAGAGTCTTAGCCGCTGGACCACCAGGGAAGTCCCATCCCTATTGCTTTCCTCCTCCTTGTTATCATTTGTTCAGGTCAGTATCCAATATGTATTATCATCTCTATGTAAATATGAGAGTCGCGTATTAGAGTGAACTGGTAACTACAAACAACTCCTGTAGTTTCTTTTGCTTTTCACTGAAGTCAGTAACATGCATAATTTTTAAAAATTTGCTCACTTGTCTTTGTAGCTAATTGTTGTCACATTTGTCCAGTAGCTTTTCAGTAATGTCTCCCGGAAGCCAGTCCCATCAGACAATGAGTTCTCATTTTTCACTTGGACAAATTTCTCTGGGGGATCTCCCTTCACCTTGAAACTCCTTAATGTCTTGTTCTCTGGATGCCTTATCGTCCTCTTTCTTGGCTTCCTCCCTCACTTGGGGTGGAGCAAGTTCCCTAGTAGTCTCACCAGGTGAAAAAGTAGGGAAAATAACCTTCAGTGTGGTGCTGACGGCCGTCACCGCGCCTGTCTTCTGAGTCACTTGGCTCCAATCTGACCTGGTTTCCGTCTGTGCCCGGGTGCCTATCATGTCTAGATTTCTGCTCCTCTGGGGGCTTACCAGAGTTCTGTTGGCTTACTCTTTTGTTCCTCTTTTGGAGTTTATGCCCTCGTTTTGTTGGGTCACATCCTTCACTAGATTCCTGAGAAAGAATGTGTGGAAGGTGGATTTTTTTAGACTTGCGTGTCTGGGGAAAATAAAAAAGTGCCTGCCTCTTGCTCTTCATTGCTAATTTTCCTGGGTCATTTCTGGGTTAGAAATCACTTTCCCATCTGAAACCATTTCTCGTTATTTTCTAACATCCTGTCTGCTTTTGGAAAAGTGAAAAGCCATTCTGGTTTCTGATCCTTGGTGGGTCTTTGGTCGTTCGAAGCATCTTTGCACCTGAGGTTCTAAGATTTCATGCTGAACCTCAGCTGAGTCTGTTTTCATCCATTGTGCTGGGTACTCAGGGGAGCCCCTTCTAGGTGGACATTCATCCAAGCTTCAAAAAAATATGTTACTTTTGTCTCCTTTCCTATTCATCTCATTCTGATGAAAGTTTTAAAAGGGTTTGGGAAAGGAACAAAATTAGATTCATGTGTTCATTTTGACATCTTTCCCCCAAAACCTAAAATATACGCCAAAGCTATAGGAATTGGCACTGGCATAGCAGTGCCAGGTGGAGGTGATGGGGCTTCCCTGGTGGCTCAGCGGTAAAGAACCTGCCTGCCAATGCAGGAGACACAGGATATGCAGGTTCAGTCCCTGGGCCGAGAAGATCCCCTGGAGGAGGAAATGGTAACCAGCTTCAGTATTGTTTTTTAATTTAAATTTATTTATTTTAATTGGAGGCTAATTACTTTACAATATTGTATTGGTTCTGCCACATATCAACATGAATCTGCCACGGGTGTACACGTGTTCCCCATCCTGAACCCCCCCTCCCACCTCCCTCCCCGTACCATCCTTCTGGGTCATCCCAGTGCACCAGCCCCGAGCATCCTGTATCGAACCCGGAGGGGCGATTTGTTTCTTGTATATTGTACGTGTTTCAGTGCCATTCAGCTTCAGTATTCTTGCCAGGAAAATCCCACGGACAGAGGAGCCTGGTGGGCTAAGGTCCTTGGGGTCACAGAGTTGGACACGACTGAGCAAGCGATTGAGCACAGCACATAGCAGCCAGTACAGATGAGTGGGGCAGGATAGATTTCAGACACTGAGCCAGGATGTGAGAGCCCACTGAGCCAGGATGTGAGAGGCCACTGAGCCAGGATGTGAGAGGCCACTGAGCCAGGGTATGAGACGCCACTGACCCAGGATGTGAGACGCCACTGAGCCAGGATGTGAGACGCCACTGAGCCAGGATGTGAGACGCCACTGAGCCAGGATGTGAGACGCCACTGACCCAGGATGTGAGACGCCACTGACCCAGGATGTGAGAGGCCACTGACCCAGGATGTGAGACGCCACTGATCCAGGATGTGAGAGGCCACTGACCCAGGATGTGAGAGGCCACTGACCCAGGATGTGAGAGGCCACTGACCCAGGATATGAGAGGCCACTGACCCAGGATATGAGAGGCCACTGACCCAGGATATGAGACGTCACCAGTATGTGATGATGGATCACCTGACCATCTGTGAGAAAGAAATAAATAGGACCTTCTTCACCCCATCTGGAGAACTCTGTTCTAGTCTGTTTAAAGATTAAGCAAACACACAAAGCTCTCAGAAAATATCAGAGAATATTTTTATGATATGGGTTCTGAGGAAGCCCTTCCTAAGCACTTAGGAATAAAAGAAGACTCAAAGAGTGACCTATCGATTGTGTAAAAATTTTAAACTCTCACGAGACTGAAGACTGAAGTTTAAAAAGTAAACTGCATGGAAAAGATGGCCGCATGTGTTGCTGTTACTGTTCCTGCTCTGTAAAGGTTTCTACAGATCAGTAAGGACATGATTTGGTACAAATATCAGGAAATCAGAACTGGAAGTGGCTAATAAGCCTTTGGGAAGATGCTCTTCCCTCCTCACGACTGATCAGGAAAATGCAAGCTAAAATAAGAAGGATACTGTACATCAGTGGTTCTTAGTGTGCAACAGCACCATTTGGGAGTTTGTTAGAAACACAGATGCTCAGGTCCCTTCCTAGATCTACTACTGAGCACAACCTCTGGCACGGAGCCTCTTCACCTGAGGGTTAATGAGCCTTTCAGGTGATTCTCTGATGTTTGAGAACCGGTGCTGTGAAAACACGGTGGTCAGTGTCGTGGATGAACCTCACGTTGCTGAGTGAGAGAAACCACGCATGGGGGCGTAGACGATAAGGTTCCATGTCTTTGAAGTTCCAGACCAGGGATGATAGAAACCGGGGGACTTGCTCCCCTCGGAGGAAGGAAGAAGTTAACTAGGAGTGAGGGTGGAGCCCCCAGGTGCCCTGTTTCTTGAGATGGATGCTGGTGACACAGGTTAGTCCAGTTTGTGAAGATGCATGGATCTGTTCGCTTAGGGTTTGTGCACTTTTCTCTGCGCTGTACTTCAGCCAAGCAGTGAAAGGCAAAACATGAGCTCTCTCTCTCTCTTTTTTAAAATCAGGTTTTTAATCATTTAAGACCTGGGCATTTAATGAGGTTGGAAAGGAAGAGCAGGCATGCTCTGATGAGAAGATGAGTTAGCACAAGATTTTTGATGGCTAATTTGACAGTACCTCTGAAGCTTAAAATAGCCTAGAAATTGCATTTCTAAGACTATTATCCGGGAATTTGGGTTTGCAGGGGTATACATTCTCTAAGAATGTTCCCTGGACATGTTTTGTAGAAGCATAAAGGTGACAACTTAAATTTTTCTCCATAGGGAGAAGGTGCCATGAATTATGGAAAACTGGGCAGCTGTTAAGAATTGACGTAGATCTGGAAGGAGGGCCTCCGTGGTACGGCTGACCGAAAGACAGAAGTTATAGGCACCATACACCGAGTGATCCATATTTTTAAAGGAAAAAGAAAAGGATTTGCAGGTGGTGATGATAGTGATAAATGCAAACGAAAGAAGCTAAGAAGGGTAGACATAAAATTTTTATGTTGGTTTCTCTTGAGAATTTACAACTGGTAGCTGGAGGTTAGAACTTCTTTGTGTGCTGTATATATGTTTCGTCTACTGCCATGTTTATTTTTGCCTGCATTTATCACTTTCAAAAGTTTTTTTTAGGTCTCAGATTTACCATTCCAAAAAACGTGTTAGCCTAAATAATGCTTGTCAGTGAAAAACAAACAGTATTTACCATTCCAAAAAACGTGTTAGCCTAAATAATGCTTGTCAGTGAAAAACAAACAGTATTTTTGAAGTCTAAGCAAATAAAGATGTAGGGCTTGTCTTAAATACGCACGCGCGCGCACACACACCCCCGCACACCAGGAGATGAGCATTTTTGTAGAGTGGTTTTCATCAGCGTTGGTTATAGTGAGAGACAAAAGTTGCTTCTGAGTGTGTTTCAGTTGCCCAAGAAATTCACTTGCATAGGAATTTTCTTGAAGACAATTTTCAAAAAAACTGTCTTTTCTTGACAGTTCTTTCCCTGTGTTTGCTGATGAGATCTTGGGTCAAAGATTCCTACTCTTTGACAGACAGCTCAATTAGAGATATCGTCCTTGTCTGTAAAAGATAACCACTGCTAGCACGTTAGACAGAGCATCTCTGGACAGTGGACCTCACTTGCTTTTAATAATGAAAAGCATTTTCACATTCAGAGTCAAGAGCTCTTAGTTAAGCCCTTGTACCCACTCCAGTGTTCTTGCCTGGAGAATCCCAGGGACGGGGGAGCCTGGTGGGCTGCCGTCTATGGGGTCGCGCAGAGTCGGACACAACTGAAGCGACTTAGCAGTAGCAGCAGCAGCAGCAGCTGGATATGAGCTTGTCCTGGCAACTCTCAAACCCTTGCACACTCCTGGGGAGACACCAGCCGCATTAGCAGTGGCCCCTCCTATGGTTATTTCCTGGGTGTGTCCTCAACAAAGGACCCTTCCCACCCCTTCAGTTTGAATCAAGAAGCCCTTGATGTTATTTCAGATCCTGCCATGCCAGGTGACATGTGTTACCTGTCCTATTGATACAATGGGATGTCACATCTGTGTGTATAGGTTTCCTGTCAGTTATGATGAATTCTGGACCATAACCCAAGGGGTGTGAGTCTTGACACTTTCTGGAATTTTATCCTGTTTGATACTTTGCTTTCAGTAAATTCCTTTGCCACAGGTGTGAGCCCCAAAGTACGTAAACGCTCCTTTAGATTCACATACGACATTGGGCAGATAAAAGAAGCTCAACTTTCAGCTCCAAGGAGGGAAAGTAGCAGTGTTCAGAGTCTACTCTCTGCTCTCCCATGCAGACATCCAGGCTTGGACAGGGACGTGGGCTTGTCTCCAGGAGCACTTTCAAGGTCCCCTGGAAGCCTGTCTGAGTGATGCTAAGTGATGCTCACAGGAAGTCTTCCTTCCTAAAGCAGAACTTGAACTCTTCCCCTGGACCAACCACTTCTAATCCCATCCCGAGGTCCCAGCTCGTTCCAATGGGACAGGTTGTAACCTGAGCCCAGGTCAGCCCTGTCAACCTGTTCCTGTATTTCATCTTTTCAGCTGAGAAGGTGACACCCTGATCCACTGGGGAGTTTTTCCAGAGACCCGGGTGTAATTCCACTTTATTGTAGCCTAGTCCATCAAATCCGTGACGGTCCTGACTCCTGAAATTTGCCTTGAATCATTCACTTCCCAGTACTCACCAGCGTCTTAATCTTAGACACATTGTCTTCCTCTTCCGCTTGGATTATTACAACAGTCTCTGAATTTGTCTCTCCACCCCCCGACCCAGCCACCTACATGCCCATTCTTGCCACGCAGCCAAAGTGATCTTAACAAAAACTTAACCTGTTCATATCATTGTCTTGCTCAAAACCCTCCCTTAGCTCGTAGGATTAAGTCCAAAGTCCTTAGGTGTCCTGGCCCACAGAATCTGACCATCGCCAAGCCTTCTAACGTCTTGTACCCATGTCCTACACTTTTCTACAGGTTCTAGAAGGCCCTTCCCCTGCAGTTGTCTGCTCACATCATGCCCTCTGCCTGGGACAGCATCCGCCCAGCCGTCTGCATAGCTCTTAGTGGGTCTTCAGGCTCTTCCTCAGCATGGGCCCCTCTGATACTTGCTGTTCCTGCCCGCAAGCTCACAGCCCCGTTCCCGCAAGCTCACAGCCCCGTTCCCGCAAGCTCACAGCCCCGTTAGAGACTCTGCTCACACCCTTTATTTCCTTCATAGCATGTTCACGATTGTGACTGTTCGTATATCTCCCCTCACGAGACTCTTAAGTGGTGCATGAGCAGGTCAGCTCGGTTCCTGCCTGGCCCTGTCCTCGGGGCCCATGAGCAGGAAGCCCAGCCCGTGGTAGGTGCTCAGGTGTCAAGGCCGAGTGACCAGAGAGATCAGAGTCCATTTTGTGTCACACCCACGGAGAGAGCTGAGACAGGAAGGAAGCTGCTTGCTCTGAGTCATACGCAGCCAGCGCCCACCGCGGACACCTGATGCTATCTCCTGGGGACAGGGTTTAGAGGCCAGCTTTCCTGTGACTCAGGAATGAAGTCCTCCTGGGCCCTGGAAGTGCTGGGCGGGAGATGGACACTTGGTTGTGGCCTTCCTCCTTGAGAGCCAGGCATCCGCACAGCATGGGTCAGCAGCCTTTCTCCACTCAGTGCTGGCAGGGCGAGCCCGAAGCTCTGGGCAACTGCTGCTGGAGTAAACCCCCGGTTTGCTTCTTGTCCCCTTGATGGGTGTTGGGAACAGATTCCAGCCACAGATATGTGTTGTTTTGTCCCTCTTTATTAGCACTAACATTTGTTGATTAATTTATTCATCCATTCATTTATGCATGCCTGCATGCTGCACCTTGAGACTTGTGGGATCTCAGCTCCCTGACCAAGGATTGAGCCCAGGCCCTCATAGTGAGGGTGTCGAGTCCTAACCACCAGACTGCCAGGGAATTCCAGGGCTGGCCTTTAAAAATCAAGATTATCAGCACGTACAAACTTGAGTTTCTGTGTTCTCCTGGGGGTAGGCAGGGAGAAAGATCGAGAAAACCAGCCCTCAGCAATTGGCGGGAGCTGGGCAGAGACAAGGCATGGACGGGCTTCCCATTTGCCCTGGTCTCTGCGCGGCCTGCTCTGCTCATTCATTCTACCTTTCTGGTGTTTGCGGGAATGTGAATTTGCCCCCCCCCCCCCAGTCACATTTGTTCCATGTTTCCATATGTATGCATGAAAGTGGTAGCTGACACTTTGTCTAATTGGTTTTTTCCTCTGTGTCCGCTTCCTCCTCCTCCTTTATTTTCTCTTCCATCTCCCTTTTCCTTCCCACTGCCTCTCCCGCTTGACAGGTTCTGGGACTGCTGGTGTGGACGCTCATCGCTGGAACGGAGTACTTCCGGGTCCCTGCCTTTGGCTGGGTCATGTTCGTGGCTGTGTTTTACTGGGTCCTCACCGTCTTCTTCCTCATCGTCTACCTAACGATGACCTACACCAGGATCCCCCAGGTGCCCTGGACCACGGTGGTAAGCAAACCACAAGTGTTCTTCCTGTCCGTTGCCCCTTAGGTGGGGTAGAATGTAGTCCTCCAGTCAATTTGCGATTGTCTCTATGCCGGTAAAGCAGAGGGCAAAGCCAGGGAGAGCCCAGCACCGGTGTTTCACACCTGAGTGTGGAGCATCATGTTGGAAGGTCCAGGAATTCCTTTCAGGCAGAGTAGCAAAGCGGTCCTCAGAAGACTGAACCAAGAGGAGCTCTGTTCTCTTGCATAACCTCTTGGGTTATTAATTCTCAATAAACAGTGACCCCGGATACAGGTGGGTCAGGGCACAGCCACAGCAGATCTTTCGTCCCTCCAACCCCTTTTGATGTCATGGCTTTAAGTCCTTGATATTGAGATGCAAAAAGTTAGAATGAAAAATGAAAGACACTGTTAGAACAACTAGGTGTGCTCATATTTGGGAGCAGGAGCGGGCAAAAGTGACTGGATTGCGGTCCCGACTCCATGCGGGATGCAGGATAACAAAGGGAAACACAGAGTCCGGAGATACGGGCCGTGGATAGGTGAGAAAACGTATGGATTACAGAACCGTAGTCTGCTTGGACACCAGAACAATACCCTAGACAGTCAATGACAGAAATTTCTTGCAGTTCTAGAGGCGAGACGTCTAGGATTAGGTGTCAGTGGAGTTGGTTTCTGGTGAGAGCCCTCTTCCTGGCTTGCAGGTGCCTGCCAGTCTTGCTGTGTCCTCACATGGCAGAGAGAGGAGAGGGGAGGTGAACTCCCTTTCATTTCTTAGAAGGGTGCTAACCCTCTCAGGTGGACCTCACCCTCATGACCTCCTCTGACCCTAAATACCTCAAAGGCCCCTAACTGAATACTATCGCATTGAGGGTTAGAGCTTCAGCATATGAATTTGGGGGAAAAACATTCAGTCCATAATATTCTGCCCACCCAAATCACACCCATCTCACAGGCAAAGTGCATTCATTCCATCTCAGCATCCCTCAAACTCATTCCAGCATCAACTAAAATCTAGGTCCAAAGTCTAGGGACTTTCCTGGTGCTCCAGGAAAGCACCTGGTGCTTCCAGTGCAGGGGACATGAGCTTGATCCCTGATCAGGGAATTAAGATCCTTCATGCCACACATAAAAATAAATAAAAAATAAAGATAAATCGGACCTGCTAATCAGATTAGCAGGTGCTAATCCTGCTTAAAAAACAACCCCCCCCACACCCAAACCAAAGTCTGCTTTAAATATTATCTGTGTCAGATATGGGTGAGACTTGAGGTACAGTTCACCCTGAGGCAAAATTTCTCTCCAGCTATGAACCTGTGAAACCAGGCAGGTTGAGTGCTTCCAAAATACAGTGATGGGACAGACACTCCCATTTCAAAAGGGAGAAATAGGAATGAAGGAAGGCGTGACAGGTCCCCAGCAAGCCCAGAAAGTTACCAGGCAAATTCCATCTGATCTTAAGGCTCCATAATAATCCTTTTTGGTTCAGTGTGCTATCTTCTGGACCCATCGGGAGAGCACTGTCACCCCAGTGCCTCTGCAGGGTCCCTCCCCCTGGGACACTGAGGGGGACATGCTGGATCACAGAACCAGAGAGGTAGCCCCACCCTTTGAAACTGAGGGGGAACCAGCCTGCCCAGTGGGCCCATGACAGGAGAACCAGCCCCAATGATCTCTGAATCACCTTTATTTCTGTGAAAGATAAAGCTGTGTCATAGTCATATAGTTCTGTGGTTCTGTCCTGCAGAATCCAAGTTCAGCTCCCCTCCTTCATTCTGGCCTATCTCCATCTCCTTCTGTTCAAACTGGAAGTGTTTCTGCTGGTATAATCCCTTACTTATTCATGGCTTCTACAGAGATTATTATTCAACTAAATTGTGCCAAGTTGTGTCCAACTTTTTGTGACCCCATGGGCTGCAGCACACCAGGCTTCCCTGTCCTTCACCATCTCCTGGAGTTTGCCCAAACTCATGTCCACTGGGTCGATGATGCCATCCAACCATCTCATCTCTGTTGCCCCCTTCTCCTGCCTTCAGTCTTTCCCAGTATCAGGGTCTTTCCCAGTGAGTCTGTTCTTTGCATCAGGTGGCCAAAGTATTTGGAGCTTCAGCTTCAGCATCAGCCCTTCCAATGAATATTCAGGGTCGATTTCTTTTAAGATTGACTGGTTGGATCTCCTTGCAGTCCAAGGGACTCTTAAGAATCTTTTCTAACACCCCAATTCAAAAGCATCAGTTCTTCAGCACTCAGTTTTCTTTATGGTCCAACTCTCACATCCATACATGACCACTGGAAAAACTATAGCTTTGACTAGACGGATCTTTGTTGGCAAAGTAATGTCTCTGCTTTTTAACACACTGTCTGGGTTGGTCATAGTTTTTCTTATTAATTCTAGTTCCAAAATCTGTACCCAACTCTCTGCCCCAAATTCTGTATTCATCAGGGTTCTCTAGAGAAATAGAAGTAATAGAATGTTTATCTATATAAAAAGATTTGCTCCAAGAATCGGCTCATGGGCTTATGGAGCCTAAGACATCCCGAGACCTGCAGACAGCAAGCTGGAGGCCCAGGAGAGCTAATAGGCCTGAGAACCAGGAGAGCTGCTGTTGTAAATTCTAATCCAAAAGCTAGCAGGCTTGAGACCCAAGAAGACCTGAAGTTTCAGTTGAAGTCCAAAAGCAGGGACAAAGACTGGTGGTCCCAGCTCAAGGCAGTCTGGCAGGAGTTCCCTCTTACTCACAGGAAGGCCAGCCTTTCTTTGGAGTTAGGCCGTTACTGACTAGGTGTGGCCCACCCATACTGGCAGGGGCAGTCTGCTTTACCCGGTTGGTCTACTGATTCAAACATCGATCTTATCTAAAAACACCTTGATACACATCCAGAATAGTGTACCAGCATAAGTTAACACGTCAGACTAACCATCCCAGCACTTTGTATGATACATACTAAAGTGGGGGGATGTACCGAGTGGGATGCCCACGTCTGTATTTGGGGAAGCAGATTGACTGACTCCCACCTATTAACCCAGAAACAAAAGTGAGGATTCCCCATGAAGACCTTCAAGAACCGGGTGTAGTTTCTGAGAGTCAAGTTCATAGTGGTCCCACACATGCCTGGGGCAATAGAGGCAGCCCTGGGGGAACTGGCACCCTGCTTCCCAGGCAGGCGCAGGGAAGACTGCCTCGTTTGGTTGAGGGAGTCATGGAAGGCTGCCACCCCGAAGCTGTGGCACAGGGGATCCAGGTGAGGGGCAATCACAGTGAGTTGGGGAAATTTAAGGAAAGCTGATTTGGAGGAAGAGGAGTCTTGAACCAGGTCTCGAGGAAAACGCTTCAGTGCTGGGAAGAAGATGAACCTGGAAAAGGTAACATGGGAGCCAGTGGTCCAGATGTGGGAATGGGCAGGACCCTGACTTCCACCCCTGCCCAAGTCTCAGTTCCAAGCCGATGCTCTGGACCAGAGGCTGGCAAACTTTCTCTGTCACAGTCATTCAGCTCCGCTTACTGTGGGAGTGCTTCCTTAGACAGACACTTAGTAAATGAACAAGCATGACTGTGCTCCAGCAAAACTTTTTACATAAAGACTGGCAGGTAGGAGACCTCCCTGGAGGTCCAGTGGTTAAGACTCAGAGCTCCCAGTGCAGAGGGCACGGGTTCAATCCCTGATTGCGGAGCTAAGATGCCCACATGTTGTGAGCGGTGCAGGCAAAAAAGTTAAAAAAAAAAACTGGTAGACTGAGTTTCTCTGGCCTTTTCACACATGGGTGAGCAGCCCTGACGGGGAGGCGATGGTCTTTCTTGAAGCAACAAAGTGATTAAACACTTCTGAAGGGGCTCCAAGTCTCGTTCTGCTGACTGCTACTCAGGATTCTTTATCTTGCTGACCTTCAGCCTAGAGCAGGTCTCTCTCTCCTCCAAGCCTAAGATTCCTTCATTGATCTATTACATTAAAAATTTAAAACATTGCCTATAATGTTACTTTTTTTTTCACTTGTTTAATGATGCTTCCTTCTGAAACTCCCTGGTTTTAAAATGCTCTGATTTGCATTTTCAGAATTTGTCATCATGAGGCATGTCCCCATTCTACCATAAAGAAGCTGAGGTTTGAAGCCTCCTGACTTTGTGCAGGTTCACACACATCTGGGCCCATGTCTCTCGACTTCCACTTAGCAGTTTTTTTCTGCCAGCATCCTGCTCGGGGTGTTTCTCTGCCCGAGAAGTAATTAGAACCCTGGCCAGCAGCCAGGAGACCCCTTCACATCAGGAGCTGCATGCTCACACGTGTGAGGAGACCAGAAGGTCAGACAAATGAGTGTAAACTCAGAGAGTATGGAATCCTTGCCACCCAGACCCATGGACTTAAACAACTGCAGAATATTCTTCAACTAGAAAGAAGCTGTGTTCCCAGAATCTCTAGGTCTTCTGTTGTTGGCTTTTCCCACCTCCCTGGAGAATCCAGAAATCTGGGTTTCTGTCTCAGCTCCCCCATTTTGGAGATGTTTGCAGCCAAATTTTGGAAATTTCATGTACTGCCAGTAGATGCCAATAAAGATCAGGTGTGTCTGGCCTCTAGTTGGGACATTTTATTTGCTGCTCTCATTGAGGAGCCCTTGGCAAACCCTCATGGCTGTGAGTGGAGGAAGTAGCATGCAGAAGGGACCCCTAGGCGCCAAGGAGCCGCCTTCTCATTAGCCTTGTCCCCTGCCTTCTTCCTGCATCCGCATGAGCGCCTTGCCAAGTGCGATTCTAGCTGCTTCTGGGGTCTGGGGGTGTCCGGACCTTCCCAGGCTCCCTAAACACTCTGCACCTCTGCTTCCCAGGGTCTGTGGTTTAACGGCAGTGCCTTCGCCTTATACCTCTCAGCTGCTATTGTGGACGCATCTTCCGTCTCCCCGGAGAGAGACAGTCACAACTTCAACAGCTGGGCAGCTTCGTCGGTGAGTGAACCTGTCATCCCGGGGGTCTCCTCCTCCCCGAGGCCGGCTGCGGATCAGAGGGAAAAGGACAAAGTTACCTGCAGAACTTCCCAGGTGGCTCGGCAGTAAAGAAAGCGCCTGCCAGTGCAGGACACACAGGAGATGTGGGTTTGATCCCTGGGTCGGGAAGATCTCCTGGAGATGGAAATGGCAGCCCACTCCAGTGTTATAGCCTGGAGAATCCCATGGACAGAGGAGCCTTGTGGCTACAGTCCATGGGGTCACAAAGAGTCGGACGTGACTGGGTGACTGAGGACACCTCACCTGTAGGGAAAAGCATCACCTGCCGGGGGGACTCCTTGGCAATGAACTTCTGCTTGGAGTATCATGGGGCCTCCTGATGGCCTGGAGTGTGAAGAGGCTGAAATAGTGCACTGGAGTGGAAGCCAGACTCTGGAACAAAACAAGTATCTGTGGGAGAAAAATCATTTGAGGCATTCTAAGAATAATTCTGCTGCCTACAGCATCAGTCTGGGGAGAGACAGAGATGAGCACTTTAGGATTCTGTTTAAGTAGAAATTGTTGTTTACACCCTAACGATGCCTGGAGGGATAAACCCTAGCGGAGGTTCCTTCCAGGGACTGTGATGGTCCATGAGGGGTGTGGGATGAGAGGCTTCTGCTTTTTAATTCATGTACTTCTGTACTGTTGGTATTTTTAAATCATGTGTATTTTTCAAATTTAAAAAACTAACTTTAAAAGTTTCTCTGAGATTGGCCTTGAAATATTTCATCAGCATCAGAAGTGTTAGGGGGAGTGGGCAGTTAGACAGGAAGGCCAGCAGGGTGATGTTAAAGCTGACGGGTGATACATGGGTGTTTATTGTACCAGTGCTTGAAACTTATATTTCAAAATCTCTGCATGCATGCATACCAAGTTGCTTCATTCATGTCTGACTCTTTGTGACCCCATGGACTGTAGCCCACCAGGCTCCTCTGTCCATGGGATTCTCCAAGTAAGGATGGAGTGGATGCTTTACCCTATTAGAAGATAAACGGCATGAGTCCACATGAGATTAAAAATCACGGTCTGTTTTAGTTAACACACACAGCAAGACTCAGCTGGGCAGTTGCAAACTATTAGCTATAGGATGGATAAACAGCCAGGTCCTACTGTATAGCACAGGGAACTATATTCAATACCCTGTGATAAACCATAATGGAAAAAAATATGAGAAAGAATACATATATATAGGCGTCCCAGGTGGCGCCAGTGGCAAAGAACCCTCCTGCCATCGCAGGAGATGGAAGAGACACGGGTTCGATCTCTGGGTTGGGAAGATCCCCTGGAGGAAGGCAGGGGATTGGAGTAAAGCTACAGGCTTCCCAGATAGTTCCAAGAAAGAAAAACAGCCCAAATCCATTCCAGAAGGAAGGTAATTGAGCCAATACAGCGGTTTTAGATGAGAAAACTTGGAGTCCAGGGATGCTGTAAGTACATTATTCGATGGAAGTGAAGTGGTAGCTTTTGCTAATTGGGATGAATTCTAAACCCCCTTTCTACTGTGTTTTGTTTTCTCCAGTTCTTCGCCTTCCTGGTCACCATCTGCTACGCTGGAAACACATATTTCAGTTTTATAGCTTGGAGATCCAGGACCATACAGTGATTCACCATTTTGAAAATTAAAAGGGGGTGGGGGGGAAGGAAGACTCACTGTAAAACAAACAAACAAAAAACAAACCTGTAGGTATAATGTATATTTCCAGAGATTTGTATTTAACTAATGTTTTTATATACTTAGTTAAATTTGCTCACACTGGTTTGTTACAATTAAACTGGATACTTATTTGCTGTAGCTTCTAATGACTGTCTTAACTATCTTGTTGCTGTCTTCACAGACCTTATTTTCTTAGGCGATGTAGAAAGAGATGAACTGCTGATACGAAGAATGCATCAAGTTCATAAACCAAACTTTTAAAAATGCTAGATTCTTTTTTGACTAAATGTTGCAGAATTGAGGGTAACATGGTGTCTCATTCAAGAAAGGAGACCTTTCGCTGAAGCCTGAGGCTGGGGGCTGCCAGGAGTTCTTCACCCTCACGGGGCTGCCCAGGGTTGATACTGCTGAGGAGACACTGTCCACAGGCCAGTGTGTCAGAGCGATCCATCTCCCCAAGCCTGGGGGTCATTGGCATCCATGATTCTCACACGCTGACTGGTTGGCACCAAAAGCATCTAACGGCCACTAACCTTGGAGCTTAGTAATGAGCTCCCCTTAAGCGATGCTCTGAGCACAGTGGCTGATGCGCTGCTGGTTGGTTTTTCTAACACTGATTAAAATAAACCCGTAACCGTTAAAAGAAAAAATACTTGCCTGTACCTTAAAACCGTCCTGCTGACCCCAGAGACAGAAGTACCACATTGAGCGGAACATGTGTGACCCAAAGGTCCCAAATCTCTAGGCTCCAGCCTGAATAGTTTGTAACATTGTTACCAGGTCTTAGGAGACAGTGGGAAGATGCCCGTTTGGGAGGCAGATGTGCACTCAGAGGAAGTGTTCTCGGGCAGGATGGCTCTTGCTGGCACGGCAGTGTATCTTCAGTGATTTTTCTAACTGAGCCTCTTTTGAAAAACAAAAAGCCACAGAAACGTTGGTGTAGTTGGTGAGCAGGAGCGGGTTCAGCCGAACACTCTGTGGCCGTTCTGCTCGTGTGGCGGAGCCATTTCTTTCGCTTGCAGGTTGTTTGTGCTGATTTTCCTGTTCCTCTCATTCCTCCCTGTATAAGGAGGAGAGCTGGGATTTCCAGTGTCTAATGACACCCACCCCAGACCTTTGAAAGGAACAGTGAAGAATGTTCTTGGCTTGTGGATCCAAAATGGTTGCGGGGAGGGAACACCAGGAGGGAGGGGGGTGTGGGGCACGGGAAGCCTGTCTGAGTCCCACCTGTAGTCTCGATGCTTCGGCTTCTGCAGCTCACACCTGCAGCTGACTGGAGCTGCCCGCGATCTTCCTGGAGTTTTGTTCCCAGGCATCACCCGGACAGCCTGCGACTTGCTGGTTTTGCAGGAAAAGCTGAAATAACTAGTCAGGATGTATGCACCACCTCTCTGCATCTTTCCCTCTCACACTCGCAGAAGCCTGTTCACCTTCCACATACCTTCCGTGTATCCATTTTTCTTAAATTGAAATACAGTGGGTTTACAGTGTTGTGTTTTAAGTGCACAGCGAGTGATACACTTTAACATATACATAAGCATATATATTCTTTTTTTTTTACATTATCTCACATTACCGGGTGGATTTTTAAGTACTTTGTATTGCAGGTAAGCCCCCTTGAAAGGCAGAAAAACTGTAACCTAAGAGGTCTGTTTCTGTCATGAGGAAGAAGCCTGTTTTTATGATATGTGTGTGTGTGTGTGTGTGTGTGTGTGTGTGTGTGTGTGTGTGTGAGATTTCTACAACCATGGCCACATTTATAGGAAGTAACTTCTGGGGTAAAAGATTTCGTTAGCCAACATGAAATAGCCGCCAAATAGACTACAACCAACTGTGGACCTTTCCTAAACTGGCAGCACCAAAGGGATCTATTTCAAGAGATCAGTGTTTCATCTCTGTCCATGCGGGGTGTGGGGGACTTGCCTTCACGTCTCTATTTGTGGCTTTTCAAGAGCATGACCCTTAGCGTTGCCTTGAAAGTTCACCTCCAAAAAACCACCCAAAAAACAAAAAGCATTTATTTTTAGCTGAAAGGAAGTTCTTATTTCTTGTTTTGAGTGCTGACTTTGTTCGTTAATAATTTTTAAGTGTGAATTTTTAGACAACAAAATGATTCTCTGCTGAAGCTGGAAGTTTTGAGCTGGGTTTAATTTTTCTCTGGAAAAAGAAGGAATAAAAAAAAAAGCAAAGCCACACGCAACACAGCCCGCATAACAAGAAGAGTAGTTTTCTGGGGATGAGAAATGTCATTCCAAGTACAGTAGAATGTGCTTACACTCCGTCTTAGCCCTCCCAGCACCATCACATTCTCTTTCATAGAACTGAGGGGGGGGGTTTCATTTGATGTATTTACCCACTCATGACAAATCAATGAAATGCTTTAGGCGTTTAATTTCTCTCTATGGCTATTTCCAACTCTTGGCCCCACAAGGTAAATGTTTAGCCAATATTTTAAAACTGTAAGAAAATCTAGAGGCAAGAATGTTCGGCATCAGTTACCTTTGTACATTTCTAAATTCTCCCTTCATAGGAGACTCCCCACAGGGTATCAGTGCACAAGCATGTTAAATACACAAGCCATCTCTGCACAGACATTTAACAACACTAAGTGAAGATACAGCCCTGGGTAGGAAATCAATTTAAAAGTCTGAATTTCTGTTCCCTAGACAATTCTTAAATTGAAAAGAGATTTTCACAGGAGAAAAAACAATCCAGGCACACCTCATTTTATTGCCCTTCACTTTACAGATACCGTGTTTTATACAAAGTGAAGGTTTGAGGCAACCCTATGTGGACCAAGTCCATTTTTCCAGTAGCATTTCCTCACTTCGTATCTGTGTCGCATCTTAGTAATTCTCCCAGTATTTCAAACTTTCTCATTATTATGTTTCTTACAGTGATCTGTGATCTTTGATGTTACTATTTGTTTTCAGGTGCCACAAACCGTGCCCATATAAGATGATGACTTTAATCCATCAATGAGTGTGTCCCGACTGCTCATTCCCCATCTCTCTCCTTCTCTATAGGCCTCCCTGTTCCCTCAGACAACGGTATTGAGATTAGGCCAGTTAATAACCCTGCAATGGCCTCTTAAGTGTTCATGTGAAAGGAAGAGTTCCATGTATCTCAGTTTAAATCAAAAGCTAGAAATGATTAAGCTTAATGAGGAAGGCATGTTGAAAGCCCAGACAGGCTGAAAGCTTAGCCTCTTGTGCCAAACGGCCAAGTTGCAAATTCAAAGGAAAGGTTCCTGAAGGAAATTAAAAGTGCTATTCCAGTGGACACAAGAATGGTAAGAAAGGGAAATAGCCTAATTGCTGATATGTAAGTTTTTGGGGTCTGTGTAGAAAGAAGACCAAAACATCCACTTTTCTTGAAGCAGGGGAAAAAAAAAAATGCCTAATCCAGAGCTAGGTCATAGCTCTCTTTAATTCTAGGAAGGCTGAGAGAGATGCGGAAGCTGCAGAGGAAAAGTCTGAAGCTAACAGAGGTTGGTTCATGAGGTTTAAAGAAAGAAGCCATCTCTTTAAAGTTGGAGGTGAAACAGCAAGTGCTGACGTAGAAGCTGCAGCAAGTTGTGCAAAAGACCTAGATAATTCATAAACGTCGCCAGTCTAAATAACAGATTTTCAGTGTAGACAAGTCAGGCTTCTATTGGAAGAAGATGCCATCCAGGACTTTCAGAGGTGGAGAGAAGTCAATGCCTGGCTTCAAAGCTTCAAGGGACAGGTTGACTTTGTCATTAGGGGTGAAACACAGCTGGTGATTTTAAGTTTAGTGTTCATTTACCATTCTGAAAATCCTAGGGACCTTAAAGTGAAAATGTTAGTTGCTCAGTCGTGTCTGACTGTCTGCGATCCCATGGACTGTGGTTCATCAGGCTCATGAAATTCTCCAGGCAAGAGTACTGGAGTGGGTTGCCATTTCCTCCCCCAGGGGATCTTCCCGACCCAGGGATCGAACCCGGGTCTCCCACCATGCAGGCAGATTCTTGAGCGGCTGAACCACCAGGGAAGCCCCAGGGACCTTAAGGGTTATGCTGTATCCACCCTGCCTGCGCTCTCCCAGTGAAACAACAAAAGCCTGGATGACAGCGCCTCTGTTGACAGCATGGTTTGCTGGCTACTTTAAGCCCACCGTTGAGAGGCACTGCTCAAAAGAAAAAGAGATTCCTTTCCAAATATGACTGCTTACTGATAAGGCACCAGGTCACCCAAGAGCTCTGGTGGAGATGAACACGAGATTAATGTTGTCATGCCTGCTAACACGACACCTGTTCTGGAGCCTGTGGATCATGGAGTCATTTCGGCTTATTATTTAAGAAATACATTTTGTAAGGCTTTGACTGCTGTAGATGGTGATTTCTCTGACAGATCTGGGCGAAGTCAGTTGAAAACCTTCTGGAAAGGACTGTTTTTTAACAACTGGTGTCACTTAGAATATTCGTGATTCATAAGAAGAGGTCAAAAGAGCCACATTGCCAGCAGTTTGGAGAAAGTTGGTTCCAGCCGTCGTGGAGGGCTTTGGGGGATCGAGGCTTCAGCAGAGGAAGTAACCGGACGTGGCGGGAAGGGCAGGAGAGCCAGTCAGAAGTGGAGCCTGGAGCCTTCCCTGGCTGTCAGTGGTTAAGACTCCGAGCTCCCAGTGTGGGGGGCCCAGGTTTGATCCCTGCTCGGGGAACGAAGATCCCACATGCTGTGAAGCAGCCAAAAAACGAGCCAACCAACAGCTGGGGCTGGGTTGCTGCCTCTCCTCTCCTGATGAAACTCTAATGGATAAGGAGTCGCTTATGGATGAGAGAAGACAGTGGTCCCTTGAGATAGAATCTTCTCCTGGTGAAGATGCTACGAAGACTGTTGAAATGAGAACAGAGGATTTAGAATATTACATAAACTCAGCTGCTGAAGCAGCAGCAGGATTCGAGAGGACTAACTCCACTTCTGAAAGAATATCTATGGGTGAAAGCTATCAAACAACACTAGCAAGTGCAGAAATCATTTGTGAAAGGGAAGAGTCCATCGGTGAGGCAAACTTCAGTGTTGTCCTATCTTAAGAAGAAGACGGCCACCCCAAAATTCAACAGCCACTGCCTTGATCAGTCAGCTGCCATCAACATCCAGGCCAGACCCTCTACCAGCAAAGAGCTTATGACTTGCTGAAAGCCAGAGGATTGTTAGCGTTTTTTAGTGAAAAAGTGTTTTTAAAATTATGTACATTGTTTTTTAGACATAATGCTAATAATAGGCTATAGTATAAACAGAACTTTTATATGCCCCGAGAAACCAAAAAAATTTGTGTGACTCTCGTTATTGGTATGGTCCGGGACCAAACCCGCCCGATCTCCGAAGAAAGCCCATATCGGCCTAAATACACACAGGTGCGCACTGAAAGAGCAACCTGGGAAATATTTCCTGACTTGGTGTTGCATAAATATTCTGGCTACGTTCTGCTGCCGAAGTGAATTGTAAGCATACAGAGGTTAAAGAAGGTAGGTGACTCTTCAGTGCTGGTGACTTTTGGGCAACGGGAAAGATCAGAATATCTGTTGTTAAAAGTAAACAAGTATTTGGTGTATATAAAAGAGTATCAGGTTTGAGGGAAAGTGCTTGGCAACCCAGAGGTGATGATTTTTCAGAAACTTAAGGTGAGTGGCAGGAAAGTTGAGGCATTCATTCATTCCATCTGGAAGGTGTGTTTCGTGTCAGTGGCAGACTTCTTTTCTAGAATATTCAGAGTAGCAGTTAAGTCAGGATGTCGCAGACCTTGCTGCTGCGTCCTCAGCGTCTTCCTCTTGTCATCTGACTGCTGTAGTTTTTTTTTCAGTATCCACACCACTCACTTACACCCAGCAACTTCAGGGAAAGCCAGCTCCACTGTGCTCTGGGATGGAGCGTGTGGCCAGGGCTAAGCCCATCCCACCCTGGCCGCAGCAACTGGCTCAGGCAGGAGCATGTGACCCAGGCTTGCTGGGGAGTTCCGAGGCAATGTACAAGCGGGAAGTTGTTGACAGTTATCTTGTGACCATGAGGAGGAGCCAGCCATGGGATGAAAGCAACGGGAAGAAAGATGAAGATGGAAAGATACTTCATGATGACATGGCTGAACCTCCTGCTCCTCCAGCCTAGTGGATAGAAAACAGCTATACTGTGAGGAAAGGGGCTAGGTGAAAACTGCATAGGCTGTGGGAATGAAGTGGCACAACATTTCCAGAAATCTGAGTGTGTGTATGTGAAGAGTCTTAAAAATATTCATTCCCTTTGATTTGGGGATCCTTCTCTTAGGAGTCTTAAGATTCATGCCCAAAGATGCTAATCCTGGTCTTATGTATAATAGGAAAAAAAATAAATTAGCCCAAAACCCTACCAGTAGGAGAATGATGGGTCAATAAATCACTGAATGAAACTATAAATGAATGCAGTACAATCCAAGTTTATTCAGAATCAGAATTGGCTAGCACCATCATTAATGATTTAACTTTGTGTTTCTCTGGGCCAGGAAGATCCCCTGGAGAAGGAAATGGCAACCCACTCCAGTACGCTTGCCTGGAAAATCCTGTGGATCAAGGAGCCTGGTAGGCTACAGTCCACAGGGTCACAAAGAGTCGGACACGACTGAGCGACTGACAGTTGTATTTTTAACACATTTTTTAAGCTGTGCTTGAACTGTGGTTGGTAGGTTGATTACGAAATTGAAAATTAGTTGTTAAAGTGCTGTCTCTTTAAATACATAGAATGAAGAAAAATAAGCTATACACACAAAAAAACATCAATGCTGCCATGAAAAAGGCTTTGTGAGGAATTTCTAACAGGAAATTGTGGTATGACTCAGAGCTTAATTGTAAAGGATCATGGGGTGATTTTTTAATTTCTTTGTTTTTCCTAGAAAAAAAAGAATACACAGTGAGCATTTCTGTTCAGACTTAATTTTAATTTAATAGAACAGTGAAATTGATCTGACCTGTTTGATAGTCACAATTATTCTTGGGCTGCATGGCTGTGCTGTGGTCAGATACGCCCGACTCTTTGCAACCCCATGGACTATAGCCAAGTTAGTGGGCCCCCTCACTCTTGTGAGTGCACCCACCTAACCCCTTGCTCCCCAGGGGGCAGCCCTTCTCACCAAGAGGGCATCACATTGTGTAGACATCATGTACTTGGCCACAGGTCTGGTCTGTGGAGCCTCTTAACACTCCAGATCAGCAGACGGCTCTTGTGCTGCCAAGCCTCTCGCTCCAGCTTTTTAAAAAAGAAAAAATTTATTTGGTTGCACTAGCTCTCAGTTGTGGCATGCAGGATTTAGTTCCCTGACCAGGGATCGAACCCCGGGTCCCCTGTATTGGGAGCATGGAGTTTTAGTCCCTGAACCACCAGGGTAGTCCCTCTCGCTCATGCTTTTAAGTGATCGTGATAAAGTGATTAACACAGAATGGGCCACCACCAGTGATTACGTCTGATTGAGGCTGGGTGGCACGTGGGCCAGCGGCAGTCAGGGAAACCCAGCCAAGTCTTGGCTTCACTGGACTTGGAAACGACAGTGGTTCACAAACTCTGAAATGCATCTGATTCATGTAGGAGGTTGAGGGCCGATCTTGCCAGAACACAGGTTGCTGAGTCTCATACCCGGAGGTTCTGATTCAGCAGGTCTGGGCAGATGGAGAGGGGAAGCGGTGAGAATTTGCATTTCTCACAAGTTCCCAGGTGATGCTGGGAACACAGATCGAAAATCACTGATTTAGGAGATTGGTGCCCCCTGGAAGGAAGAGTAATCCAGTGCTAGTTTCTTTTTTTGCTTCCCTGAAGCCTTCACAAAGACCTCATGTCGTCTCCACACTGTGTTGTGACCCCTTGGAAAAGCACAGAAGCAAAGATGTGAAACTATATAGAAAATGACATGCGATGTCAGCTTTGTGCCCGGGGCATCTGAAGCTGTCACAGAGCACCTGCATAGCTGTCACATTGTCACAGCAGCCCTGAGGTGCAGTTACCTTTGTTTTAGAGAATGAAATGGAAGTACCAGGCACCATGACTGTCGTCTAAACAGAAAACAGATATTGGAGGCAGTTTCTTTCTTTGGTCATGAAAACTTTCTAGTGTACACGAAAGTAGAGAACGTGGTGTCATGAATCCTCGAATACTTCAGCTTTGGCAATGACTGGTTCTCAGACTTGAGCGTTCAGTAGAATCACCTGGCAGACTTGGCAAAGCAGAGATTTCATGAGTTATCTCTACTTTCTAGAATTATCAAAGGACTTCTCCAGTGGTCCTGCGGTTAAGATGCCAAGCTCCCACTGTAGGGGGCCTGGGATCTTAGTTGGGGAACTAAGGTTCCGCATACCACGTGGTCCGACTGAAAAAATTATCAAGACTTATCAACAGTGAGCACTGGTATCCAGTGATCTCATGAGGTAGGATTTTGTGTTGTGTGGAAACATTTGGTGGTTTGATGACTGATACCATCTCCTTTCAGTGATCCTGCTTGCTCGTTTAAAAAATAACCCAGAACGCAGGAAACAGCATCTCTCTTGGATAGCAGTTTGACAGCTTCTTATAGAGAGAAACCTGTGCTCACTTTGTGACCCAGCAAACCCATTGATAGTTGCCCCCACACACACACAAATGAGAGCTTCTGACCACCAAAAAAATTTCACCAGAATGGTCACAGCTTTATAGGGTAAAATGGGATTTATCTCGATGCATCCTGTCGCGTGAAAGAAGCCAGAAAAAATGAGAATATTATGTCAAGTCTATCAAATCCGAGAAGCAGCAAAACGAATCTATAGCGACAGGAAGTGGGAAAAGAGCACGATGGAACTTTTCCCCCGTGGGCGGTGATTACACAGATGTACATTCACATACAGAACAATTAACAGAGCTGAACACGGAAGGTTCGGGCATTTCAGTGAGTGTAGTTTACACTTCAAGAGCCCTCAGCACACATCCGCAGCCTCGCCCACACCAGATCCCAGGAGGCTCAGACCAGCTGTGCCCGGCCTCGCCCACCTCGGAAAGGCTAATACTCGGGTCATCCGTTTCCCTCGCCCCCCTCTAGCTCAACTTCCGCGCCTCCCCAAGGGCGGAGGCTACAGCCGCCTTTCAGCTGCGCACCGACCAGTGTCGCCGAGGCTGGGTGGGCGTCCTCCGCGCGGGCCCGGGGCGCGCGCGCCCCGCCCACCAAGGCCCCGCCCCGCCCACAGGCCCCGCCCCGCCCCACAAGGCCCCGCCCTCTGGTACTGGCCCTTGCCCCCCGCCGGCGGAGGCAGCCCGCGGGCAGGGGCCGCGCGATGTCGCACGCAGCCGGGCTCGTCCGCACCACGTGCAGCAGCGGCAGCGCCCCGGGAGCCGGGGCCGGCGCGGGGCCGCTGGGCGCGGGCTCCTCGGAGGGGCTGCTGGACCCCGTCTACCCCCGCACCCACGCGGCGATGCTGAAGGTGGCGCAGATGGTAAGAGAGGCCGGGGCGCGGGCCGGGGTCCCGCGGGGAGACCGCGGAGGGCGGGGTCCGGGGAGCGGACGCGCCCGCGGCGGGAGCATCGCGCCCCGGGCGGGGTCGCGCGCCGCCCCGGCCAAGTTGGAGGGGGCTTCCTCCGGCGAGGAATTCGGCGCACCCCCCGGCCCGCTCCCCCGGCCCTGCTCCGGGCTCCCAAGTTTCTCCAGCCGCTCCGCGGGGTCGGCCTGCCTGGGGCCGCAAGAAGCCACGGCCAAAGTTCCGAGCGTCTTCCTTCCTCTTCTCGGGCCGCGCCGCTTCGGACCCGCCAGGGGGTGGGGAGTGCCGGCGGGCGGCGCTCAGGCCGCGGAAGCCGACCGCCTCCAGCTCTCTGGCCGCCGCGGCTTCCTCGCTAACCCCGCGCCGCGGGGCTTCCTGCCATCGGAGCGGCCTCGCCCGAGCGCGGGGTCCACGGCCCGGCCTTCCCGGAGGCAGAAGGTGCCGGGGACCCTTGGGGCAGCTGTCCCGGGCCCTGCCCCTCGACTCCCGAGGGAGGGCCTGCCCTCGGGGCCCCTGGACGGCAGCGGTCACTCGGGAGGCCTCTGTGCTTTGTGAGGAGCGGGCATCTCCGGAAAGGGAGCCGGGCGGGACCGAGGCCGGGGCCTCCAGCAGCGCAGACCTTGCCCGGCCTGTTCCCCATTCTCTCTCTTCCCAAGTTTTTCTTCCTCACAATTTTTAAACCTGAAACACCTTTCCCGTTTGTTTGATGTGTTTGGAAACTCGGCCGGGCTCATGGTGATTCCACTCCAGATAATGTTTGCAGCGAGAATGGTAGAGGGGGAAAGTGGTAGTTTTGCAAGGAGGGAGGGATGGGGCTTATACACAAGGTCATGGACCCAGAGGCCGGGCTGCCTGGACACAGGGTGAGAGCCTCGCAGGCGTCCACAGCTCTGTTACTCTGGGGGCCAAAGGCGCGTGGAGGGGACTCTGGTTTCCTGCTTAGGCCAGAACTGAAGGGAAGAGGGACTGAGTTCCCTTTTCTCAAAGAAGAGCATCTAGATGGACTAAAAATTAGGAAGTGGAAGTATTTTAGCTACTAACCAAAATAAATCAGGCACAGCTGTGTTGGCTTTGAGTGAGGCATTTTGGGGGGCTCAGGCTAAGAAATCTGATCAGCCAAATAGAGGGGACCTACCTACCTCCCCACCCACTCCAGAGTTCTTGCCTGGAAAATCCCAGGGACGGGGGAGCCTGGTGAGCTGCCGTCTATGGGGTCGCACAGAGTCGGACACGACTGAAGTGACTTGGCAGCAGCAACCTACCTCCTTATCTTTAAGAAAGATGAATGGGAGCCTTGGAAGGTGTATCAGGAGCTGAATGATGAGATTAGTGGACAAAGATTGGGGTCAGAGCCATCGATAAGTTTAATAGACACAGACAGGGGAGAAGAGAAACCACCCCTTCATTCCTCTCCTAAACTAGCCTCTTACCTTTGGCCCTTGGGCCAAGGTGCAGGTGACAGTGATGGCCCTATGCCCCAGAGAGAACAGAGACTTGGAGAATTGCATCTCTGCGTGCCCAGAGGGTTCTTACGCCTTCTTCCTTCCCTGGGGACTGCCCTGTGGCTGCAGGCCTGTTTGAGCAGACCCCCTGGGCGTGAAGTTGCCGTCGCCATGGTCATATTACTACGCAGAGACCATTTAGGGCTGATCTCCTCCTCCTCCTCTTCTCTGGGAGTCCCCCCAAATCCACTACCCGAGGAAGGAATGTCCATCTGGATCCTCACAGAGTGTGAGCTGGAGCCGGGCCTCCTGGCATCATCCGTGTCCTTGAGGGGCCTGAGCTGGAAGGAGTGCCCTGGGCCCTGCAGGCATCCAGAGGCCCTTGCCCGGGGCTCCAGCAGCACTCCTCATCATTTTGTTTATTCATTAGACTTCAGTGAGTGCTGCGTTCACCTCTGTTTCTCCAGAAACAGATAGCTGTGACAAAGCCCTTGCCCTCAAGGATTCTGTGGTTTTGCTGAGGAGGCAGACTTGTCCCCAAACTGCCTGGTTGATGTGATGAAAGGTCTGTGGTTGCCCACATAAGGAAGGAAGGATGGAGGGGAGATTAAGGTGACATTTGAGTTGAATCTTGAGGGTTGAGTGTGGGTGTGTCAGGCTGGGCACGCCCTGTTGGCCTCCCAGTGACTTTATTCCGGTGATTCTGGGGAGGGGGGACGTAGAAAGGAAGGAGACAGGGTGAGATGAGGGCCAGTGATGGGCAGTTCTTCCTGACATTTAGAAAGGGGTTTATCTCTCTTATTGAGCATCTGCTCTGTTCTTACCTCTGCATAAGCCAAGCCTGTCGGAGAAGGCAATGGCGCCCCACTCCAGTACTCTTGCCTGGAAAATCCCATGGATGGAGGAGCCTGGTAGGCTGCAGTCCATGGAGTCGCTAAGAGTCGGACACAACTGTGCAACTTCACTTTCACTTTTCACTTTCATGCATTGGAGAAGGAAATGGCAACCCACTCCAGTGTTCTTGCCTGGAGAATCCCAGGGACGGGGGAGCCTGGTGGGCTGCTGTCTCTGGGGTCGCACAGAGTCGGACATGACTGAAGCGAAGCCAAGCCAAGCCAAGCCTGTGGAGACAAGATAGAGCCTTTCAGCAGAGACTCTGACACTTGCAGAACCATATTAGGGAAGGAGAATCAGAATGTAGTTTCATAAGCAGTGAAGATGGAAATCTAAGTGTCTTCCAGAAGCTTCCTTTTTAAAAAGTCTTTTCAGTCACAGTGTGCGCTTGTGGGATCTTAGTTCCCTAATCAGGAATTGAACCCAGGCACTCGGCAGTGAGAGCCCCGAGTTCTAACTACGGGACCACCAGAGAATTCCTAGAAGGTTCCTTTATTTACTCAGTAAATATAGAGCACCTGCTGTATGCTAGGACAGTGTGGAAGGCCCAGTGAACAAGAGGGGTCAGCCCCTGACTTCTTTATAGTGTAATTGGGAAAATAAACATTGAGTGGTTTTAAATATAAAAGTGTACACTGGGACAAAAGTTACGAAGGAGAGGCCCATAGCGCAGCAGTCCCCAACCTTTTGGGCACCAGGCACCAGTTTCATGGAAGACAATTTTCCCGTGGACTGAAGGCGGGGGATGATTCAGGATGATTCAAGTGCATTACATTTATTGTGCACTTTATTTCTGTTATTATTATATCAGCTCCATCTCAGATCATCAACTCGGATCCCAGAGGCTGGGGACCCCTGCCGCAGGGAATTAACTGGGAGGTCTCCCCTGTCAGGGAGGTAAGGAAGGGCTTTTCTGTGGAAGGGATATTTGGAGGATGAGGGAACAGCATTATCAGAAGAAGGAAGAGCACAGACAGGGGCTCAGTGACTGGAGGAAGGAGGATTGATGATGGTTGGAGGGAAGGGAACAGGGCTGGGAATGGTGTGAGTCTGGAGAAACATGCCGGGACAGCCCATCCAGGGTCTGCCAGAGCGTGCTGAGAATACGGCGCTTGTTCTAAGATTATCGCGGAAGTAATCATATCAATATCAGTCGAAGCGATGGTTCTCAACCTGGGACTGCACAGCCCCCTAGGGTCATTTTGGAACTTCATGGAAATTGTCCGTTGGCCGTCACTGGGATTAGGGTCATATTCAGGATGTGTTTCATTCATTTCAACGAAGTAATGAAGGCATTGCAACTATCCTAAAGAGAGGTGTTACCAGGAATGCTGTGGAAGGGGACTAAGTGGGTGTGCGAGTCTGGGGAGAGTGCCTGAGTTTTTCTGGCTTCCTAAAGACTTTCTAGGAGTTTGAGGCAAGTACAGACTTCCCTTGGGTATTCACAGCCCACATCCCAGATGGAGTTAGACAGTGGGGGATCGCAGCCTCTGATATAACCACGGAAAGACCTGTTAGTGGAGAATGAGCAAGCATAGCCCAGAATGGCTCACCCTTCATGTTCTGTCTCAGGACTGTGTGGAAGGAGGAGCCCCAGTTTGGTTCCCAAATGCAGCCGGCACTCCCATGCCCTATTTTGTGGCAGCTGGAGGGTTGAGGGCAGCAAAGAACCTCATGTCAAGAGTTTTTGACCCCTTGGGACTTCCCTGGTGGTCCGGTGGCTAAGACTCCAAGTTCTCAATGCAAGGGGCCTGGCTTTGATCCTTAGTCAGGGAACTAGATCCCATATCACACAGCTAAGACCCGACCTAGCCAAAAAAAAGTCTTTCACCCCAACTCAGTCCCAGTCCAACAACAAGAAACTGCTGTCCATCAATGGTCAAACAAAAATAATAAGACGTAACTTACAGGCGTTATTCCTGATAACAGAAGTAATAGTCGTTCATGGTAGAAACTTCGGGAAACCGAGAAAAAACTAGACCCTCCCGCTCCCTCTCCCCCTGGGTTTAATACTGGAAGTAAAATTTTACACTGTTTCATAGGCGACATACAATTTGCAGTTGTTGTTGGTTTTGTCTTATTTTTACAAAAGTAGGATGACACGCTGCAGTTTGTAAAGTGCTTTTATTTGCTTAACAGGTGATGGATGATTTCTCATGTCACCTAAGGTTTGCACGCGACAGTGTTTTTGCAGCCAGTTACAAATGTACCGTGGTTTGTGTGACCAGCCCCCTCCCCTTTTTTTGGTGGCTTAAGGAGCTTTCGGTTCTGCCTGTTGATGAACAAGACAGTGATGAACTGAACTGCCCTGCAGAGAAGTTTTGGTGTGCAAAGCCATTAATACTTCCTTGGGATAAATGGTCATGACCTTTCACAGAGAGAGAGATGGAGTGCGTCTTGCCCTGCTGAGCGTGCTGGCCTTAAACAACTCTCTAGCCTTGTTAACATCCAGAAATCAATGGTTGTCTCTGTATCATCCAGAAATTTCCAGGAGCCAAAAGTGGTAGTAATAATATTTTAAGTCACAGTCTTATTTTCAGTGTCTGATGGTTTAGAAAAGAAAAAGGCAGGCTAGAAGACTTTGTAAGGATTTTATTTTATTTTTTTAAGAGCGTCATAAAAAAAGATTTATATCTTCAGAGTTTTACATCAGTCATTGGTTGCTGGTATGAAAATATCTCTTTTTTAATTCTTTGGCTCAAGGGTGATACCGTTGGTCAGAGTGGGCACATGTCCTTTTCAAAAGCAAGAGGTCTTGGAGAAATCTGTGTGTCCAGAAACAAGAGCTGTGTAATGTCCATTGCAGTCTCTCTTTTATCACCTACTTTTGATGTGGACCATTTTTAAAGTCTTTATGGAATTTGTTACAGTGTTGCTTCTGTTTCTTATGTTTGGAGGCATGTGGGATGTTGGTTCCCCGACCAGGGATCAGACCCGCACCCCTCAACATTGGAAGGCAAAGTCTTAACCACTGACACACCAGAGAAGGCCCTCTTTCCACCAAACACTTTGAAAGGCAGTTGTGTTTAAGCAATGGCAACAGCCTCCACGTACTTCGGAAGGATGACAACACCCCATGGGTGCGAGGATTTGTCTATTCAGGCTGCAGACAATGTGGTTTCCTAACTACTGGCGAGAATTCCCCTGCAGGGCACCCCAAATAACTGTCCGCACCCCGATCGGGAACCACTGGCCAACAGAGAGGGTCCTGATGGAAACAGCAGCTGAAGGGGTCCACCAGGCTGGGGGATGAGGGTGGGGATTTAGGGGCTGTGCGTGGTCCCACATGAGTCCAGACCGTCCCACAGGGTCCCTGGCATCACAGTGGATCCTGGAGACCCTCCAGGACATGCCGAGACCGCCCTGTGTGGCTCAGCACATTCGTTTCAGTTCTTTCCTCCCTTCCTCCCAGGCTCATCCCCTGCTCTCCAGGCTGGCGCTTCCTGCCTGGGGCCCCTGGCCGCCATCTGCTTCCTCGCCCTGCCGTCTGCCCGCGGCACCGGCCCAGGCCTGCTGCCTGGGAGCCTCCTGGTGACCTGCCGCCTGCCTCATGCTGTCCTCCTTTGTCACCAGTTTGGCTCAGAAGTTTATTTGCCCGCTGCTCACTCCCGGGCATTGCTCTGCCGGGTCCTTAGCAACCCGCTGGCATTGGTGGCCTGGCTCAGGGCCTGGCGCTGGCTGCTGGCCCTCCATCCCCTAGCCTTCCTGAGAGATGAGGGCTCGCAAGGAGAAGGGGACTTCTTCCCAGTGCAGCCCCATCCTCTGCACCAGTGCCGGTGAACCTCCTACTGAGAAAGCCTTTCACCTGGTCTGTGTTTTACTTGGCAGTGACAAGGCTCTTCCTTTCCCTGGGGCAGCCTTTTCCCTTTAAAAAAAATAGGTGGACAGATTAATTGATAGAGAGAGAAATTGTTTGGAAAGTGGTTGCCACACATTACCCACAGAAGAGATTACTGTGAAATTTTCAGAGTAAAACAGGTGGAGGTGGAGACAGTGAAGGGAATTCAGAAGGGAATAGGAAAGAAAGAGGAGAAATTAAATTAATGCTTTTGGGCACAGAGTAAATTGGACCTTCTGGAATGCAGAGAGAGTAACTAAAGAGAGCATTTCTTCCTCTTAGGTTTTCTTTATTCCCCTGGGGAGATGGCAACAATGCTAGTATTGTTTAAAGGGAAGTCTTTTTAAAACTTTTTCTCTCATATGATGAAAGTGATACTTAGCTAATAATAATAGTAATAATAGCACTTATCACACACTGAGTTCCTGTTAGGTGACAATGACTGGGCTAGGTGTTTTACATGTGTGGGCTTATTCAGTCCTCAAAATAGGTAGTTCCTATAATTATCTGCATCTTACAGATGAGGAAACAGAGAGAAATTTGGTAACTGGCCCCAAATCACAAAGCCATTAATAATGAAGCTGCATTTGGGGCAGTTTGAGTCTGGATCTTGAACTCATGAAAGGACAACTTGGAGTCACTTTTTTTCATTATTAATATGCCATGAAGAGTTTCCCATGTCTTTAAACCTCTTTTTTTTTTTTCCCTAATTACTTATTTATTTGGCTGTACTGGCTCTGTGTTGTAGCACACACATATTCGATCTTCTTTGCAGCATGCAGGATCTTTAGTTGCAGCATGTGGGAGCTAGTTCCCAGACCAGGGATGGCACCCAGGCCCCCTGCCTTGGTAGTGCAGAATCTTAGCCGCTAGACTACCTAGGACGTCCCCTCATGGCATTACAGCTTACCTGGGAAGGATGCTGCGGTGCTACATACGAGTCCATTGTTTGGTTAGAGGACAGGCAGTCGCAGAGTTAAAAGGAGATGCTCTGAGATGTCCTAGCAGGTGCTGATGACAATTTTACCTTTTGCCAGAGATGAATTCAGGCCGAGTGGGGAAAATCCCTCTCTGGGGTATAGGGCAGACGAGTGTCACCTACTTTAGAAAGCGTTTCCTGTAT
The DNA here is from genome assembly GCF_023091745.1 of Budorcas taxicolor. Lineage (NCBI taxonomy): Eukaryota > Metazoa > Chordata > Mammalia > Artiodactyla > Bovidae > Budorcas > Budorcas taxicolor. The sequence goes on along the minus strand of NC_068910.1, from coordinate 53,753,760 downwards.
TCCTCTCTGGGCCTCTGGAAGGCTTAAGAGGGAACCATTAGGAGCACTTTCCTGGCTCCCTGGTCAGAGAACTAAGATTCTGCGTGCTGCACGTGGCAAAAAAAAAAAAAAGTTAGATCATTAGCATCGTCCTTGCATTATGTCCTAAGTTCCTCCCAAGAGAAGAACTAAAGTTCAAGTGTCTGCTTCGTCATGTCAGGCAGTTTCACATGCAGTTTCCCTTTGGCTAATCCTTAACGACTGTTCATTAATTATTTCCCCCTTCTTTTGATTCAATGAAGGCTGAGAGATTTTGTCCCTTGCACAAGGTTGGAAAATTCTATTAATTTCTGGAGCCAGCATGGGAACCTAAGTGCCACGGTCTAACCCGTCCCCCCATGGTGTACTGTCCCTCTGCGTGTGGCACACAGGCTCCCTGGCTCCCCTCTGTGGCTGACACACCCTAGGGGGACCCCTCCCATGAGTCACTTTGTTGTTCAGTTGCTCAGTTGTGTCTGACTCTTTGTGACCCCATGGGCTGCAGCACGCCAGGCTTCCCTGTCCATCACCAACTCCCTTAGCCTGCTCAAACTTATGTCCATCGAGTTGGTGATGCCATCCAACCATCTCATCCTCTGTCGTCCCCTTCTCCTCCTGCCTTCAATCTTTCCCAGCATCAGGGTCTTTTCACATGAGTCAGCTCTTCACATCAGGTTGTCGAAGTATTGGAGCTTCAGCTTCAGCATCAGTCCTTCCAATGAAGATTCAGGATTGATTTCCTTTAGGAGATGTGATGTCATTCCCATGGTTATGTCTTGTGCCTGGGCGAAGGGATGCTGCAGATGGAATTAAAGCTCCGAGTCAGTTGATTCTGAGTTGATCAAAAGGACGTTATCTTCAGGTGAAAGTCCCTCAGTCACGCCCGACTCTTTTCAACCCCATGGACTGTAGCCCGCCAGGCTCCTCTGTCTGTGGGATTCTCCAGGCAAGAATACTGCAATGGGTGGTCATTCCCTTCTCCAGAGTAGCTTTCCCATTCAGGGATTGAGCCCGGATCTCCTGCATTGCAGGTGGATTCTTTACCATCTGAGCCATCAGCCAGGCTTAATCCGGTGACAGTCCTTAAGAAAGATACTGGGTTCTTCCCAAAGGGAGAGATTCTCTTGCTGACCCTGGAGAACTAACCTGCCCTGCTGGGCCCAGCAGAGGGCCACATGAGGCGCAGCTGTGGGTCGTGTCTAGAAGCTGAGAGCAGCCCTCAGCTGAAATCCACCAGAAAATAGGATCCCATAGTTGGAACAGCACATGAGCTTGGTTGAGAACTCCAAGCCTCAGAGGAAACCCCAGCCAGGCCCCCACCTCGATTGCAGCCTCGTGAGACCCTGAGCAGAAGACTCTAGCCAGAGCTCCCGACTGCTGAAAACTGTGAGATTTTCAATGAATATCAGTTTAAGCAACCTACCTGGGTAATTTGTTAGGCAGCAGGAGATATCTTACACACCCACAGAAACCCGTGTCTCCTGCATCAGATCTGGTGTTTTCATGGCTGCTCCTTAGTAAGAAAGGCGGGGGAGTGGAGGGTCAACAGCCGTGCAGGAGGCAGGAGGTACAGTGGCCATTTTAGAAATACATTTACTTTATTTGGCTACATTGGATCTTGGTTATGGCATGCGGGATCTTTGTTGTGGCTCATGGGCTTACCCTGCAGCATCTGGGATCCTAATTCCCGGACCAGGGATCAAACCCATGTTCCCTACATTGCAAGGCGGATTCTTAACCACTAGACCACCAAAGAAGTCCTTCAATTCAGTTCAGTTCAGTTCAGTGGCTCAGTCGTGTCCAACTCTTTGTGACCCCATGAATCGCAGCATGCCAGGCCTCCCTGTTCATCACCAACTCCCGGAGTTCACCCAGACTCACATCCATCGAGTCCGTGATGCCATCCAGCCATCTCATCCTCTGTCATCCCCTTCTCCTCCTGCCCCCAATCCCTCCCAGCATCAGAGTCTTTTCCAGTGAGTCAACTCTTTGCATGAGGTGGCCAAAGTACTGGAGTTTCAGCTTTAGCGTCATTCCTTCCAAAGAAATCCCAGGGCTGATCTCCTTCAGAATGGACTGGTTGGATCTCCTTGCAGTCCAAGGGACTCTCAAGAGTTTTCTCCAACACCACAGTTCAAAAGCATCAATTCTTTGGCGCTCAGCCTTCTTCACAGTCTGACTCTCACATCCATACATGACTAGTGGTAAAAGCATAGCCTTGACTAGACGGATCTTAGTCGGCAAAGTAATGTCTCTGCTTTCGAATGTGCTATCTAGGTTGGTTATAACTTTTCTTCCAAGGAGTAAGCGTCTTTTAATTTCATGGCTATTTTTTTCAATAACAGCTAGATAAGTTTTTATCTGGGCTGTGGTCATATGTCTTTTAATTCTTGTGCAGTCAGTCTGTTGGCTGGAATCCTTGCTCTGGGCATTGTGCTAAATGCTTTAAAAGCCAAGAATTCACTCTTCGTTAGGACCCGGGTTCAGATCTTCCCTGGTGGCTCAGACGGTAAAGCGTCTGCCTATAATGCGGGTAGACCCTGGTTCAGTCCCTGGGTCGGGAAGATCCCCTGGAGAAGGAAATGGCAACCCACTCCAGTACTCTTGCCTGGGAAATCCCATGGATGGAGGCTGGCGGACTACAGTCCATAGGGTTGCAAAGAATCAGACTCGACTGAGGGATTTTCACTTGAAGATAACATCCTTTTGATCAACTCAGAGTCAACTGATTTGGAGCTTAATTACTTTTCTCTGCAGCATCCCTTCACCCCAGCATGTGACATAACCATGGGAATGATGTCACATCTCCTTTGCTGTTTCTTACAATGGTATTTCCGCTTTACAGATGAGGAGACTGTGGGGAGTTTAAATACCTTCTGTGCAGAAGAATGGCCTCCACCTCCGGCAGCCCCACTGTCCTCCAGGGTCCTTCCTAGAGCCAGTCTTAAAAATGAAAATACTGATGCTCCCAGTGGTTGTACAATTGTTAAAAATGTATTTCCTTTTTTTGAGTAGATAACATTCACATGATCAAGATTTTTAAAGTGCATAAACTCTTCCAGTTTTGACATTTCCTTCCTGGAAGCTCCCAGTGATAACTGTTTTCTTGTATGTCATCAGGAGTTGTTAATATTTTATGTTTCTGTGTGTGTGTGTGTGTCTGTCTGTCTGCACTGGCTTTCCACCTTGGGGATCATTCCGTACGCATGCAGAGTGTTCTCATTCTCCTCCTGTTCCGTAACAGCTGCGTTGTGTCCCAGAGAATGGATTGACTATATTGTTTTTTAATCAATCCCCTATCGATGGGCACTTAGGTTATTTCCCATCTTTTGTTACGTCGCAGTGCTGTAGTGGACACCATTTTACATATCATAGTTCTCTGTGTGTAAAGATCCTCAGAAGGAGAAACCCCTAAAGGTGGAATTCCTAGGCCTGCCAGCTATTGCCTGCCCTTGGACATTTTCTTGTCTGTTCTGTAACTCAGATTCTCAAACATCTCCTGTGATCTCCTCCCAGGGGGTGTCAGAGGTCTTCCGCATCCATTGTCATCGAGAGGCTCTACTTGGTGCTCAGGGTTCAGAGTTCAAGCTCTCTAGACTCCCACCTGACTTGCTTTAAGATCAAGATTTAAGGACCAGAAAAGTCTGGGGAACAAGAAGACCTGTGTGATCAGCATTGCTAGAATTTCCCAGAATCCATCACAGGGAGTGTTGAAGTCACGCTTCCTAAAAGTAGAGCTAGAGATGGGGATTCTTTTATTTATTTAACAATATTTATTTTTATTGCAGTGTAGTCGCTTTACAATGTTATGCCAGTTTCTGCCGTATAGCAAAGTGAGTCAGCTCTGTGTGTACATACACCCCTGTTTTTTATTTCCTTCCCACGTAGGTCGCCACAGAGCCCCGAGGAGAGCTCCCTGTGCTGAGCACTAGGTTCTCGTGAGTTATCTGTTGTGTACACGGTAGTGTGTATTTGTCGATCCCAGTCTCCAGTCCATCCCCTTCCCTTCCCCCCTTGGGGTCCATGCTGTGGTTCTCTGTGTCTGTGTCTGTTTCTGCTTTGCAAATAAGATCACCTCTACCTTTTTTCCCTAGATTGCACATACATGCGTTAACATACAATATTTGTTTTTCGCTTTCTGACTTACTTCACTCTGTTATTGGACCGTCTCTAGTTTCCTCCATGTGGTGTGTCTGCATATGGCACAGTCTCGCTCCTTATTGTGGCTGAGTAATACTCCTGCAAAAATTGCCTGAGTGAGGGCTGCAGTCAAGGGCAGGGTAGGACTAGATGATGGGTCTGGGAAGTCTAGCCTCAGTCTGATCTTGCCGGGAGCTCTGGAGAGTGAGCTGCCCCACAGAGATGCTCCCGTTTAGGGCAGTGGATCGGGGCTTTTGTTCTGTTCATTGGCTACAGACCAGATTAAGGGAGTCGATAAACTTGGGATGGGGGCCCTCTGAGCCAGACAGCTCCCACTGTGCAAGGAAAATCTTTAGAAGGTTGGGGGTGTGGTAGCTGGGATGTGTACACTGGCCTGATAAAGGGGAGCCCAGTGAAGCAGGGGGCTTCCCTGGTAGCTCAGCTGGTAAAGAATCTGCCTGCAATGCAGGAGACCCTGGTTTGATTCCTGAGTCAGGAAGATCCTCTGGAGAAGGGACAGACTACCCACTCCAATATTCTTGGGCTTCCCTGGCGGCTCAGCTGGTAAAGAATCCGCCTGCAATGCTGGAGACCTGAGTTCAATCCCTGAGTTGGGAAGATCCCCTGGAGAAGGGAAAGGCTACGCAGTCCAGTATTCTGGCCTGGAGAATTCCATGGACTGTGTAATCCATGAGGGGTCTAAAACAGGTGGACACGACTGAGCGGTTTTGGAGTGACTTTCACTTTCACTTTTCACTCACTGTCAGTGGAGCAGTGAACCTGTCGAGCAGCGCCTGCCTGTGTTTCTCAGGAGCCTTTGGAATGAATGGCTTTTCCTCTGGTTGATCTCTGCCAAGGCTCTACGCTGGTGTGCTCTGGGGACAGACAAACCTGACCGAAGCCTCCCTCCACCTGCAGAACTGGTTTATGAGTATTCTTCCCTGGGGCACAGCCTGGATCTGCAAGGCCAGTCTGCACCGAATTCGGATGTTACTTTTTGCTGGTCACTTAAGCAGTTTTGCTATTTTTGTTTTCAACTCTCATTTGAAACAAGGGGAGACGAAAACAAATCAATATTTACTGAATGAAAAATAAAATCAATAGGAGCCAAAATTATTTCTGTAACCTTTCAGGAAAGAATTGTGAGCAGTATCATGGGGGTATAAATAACTTGACCGTATCTGTTTTAACTCCTTGGAGGGACCTAATGATTTCAGAGATAGGGGCCTTATTGATATATCGTGTTTGTTGTGAGTTTTCACATGGGAAAGGTAAAAAGAAGCATCACTGACCTTGTGTCGATAATGTGACATTGGTTTTACAAGGGTCCTCAAGTGTCATCATTACGGAGCAGTGTTTACTGACTGCCACTTTGGGCAGAGGAAAAGCTGCAGTGTATACAGCGGAAATTAACACAACATTGTAAATCAAAGCAAAACTGCAGCGTAGGGACTTCCCTGGCGGTCCAGTGGTTAAGACTCCACCTTCCAATGCAGGGGGCATGAGTTCGATCCCTGCTTGGGGAGTTAAGACCCCACATGCCTCTGGGTGTGGCTGAAAACAAGAGCCTGCATTGTCATCTGGATCCCCTAAACCTGATGGCGTCTCCTTGCTGACAGAAAGCCTGTTGTCAGTTTGTTGTGTACATTTGGTTCCAGACCACCGCGGTAAAGTGAGTATCACAGTAAAGTGAGACAAATGAATTGTTTGGTATCCCAGTGTTATATAAAAACTATGTTTGTACTGTGTTGTAGCCTGTTATCTCTGCAATAGCGTTATGTCTAAAAAATGTACATACCTTAATTGAAAAATACGCTATTGCTAAGAAAAAAATGCTAACCATCATCTGAGCCTTCACGTGTCTTTGTCTTTTTGCTATTAGAGCATCTGGCCTTGATATTCGATGACTGCTGACCGATCAGGGTGGTTATTGCTGAAGGTCGGGGCTGCTGCTAAGTTGCTTCAGTCGTGTCCGACTCTGTGCGACCCCATAGACGGCAGCCCACCAGGCTCCCCCGTCCCTGGGATTCTCCAGGCAAGAGTACTGGAGTGGGTTGCCGTTGCCTTCTCCGGAAGGTCGGGGCAACTATGGCAATTTCTTAAAACAGGACAACAGCAAAGTTTGCCGCATAGATCAGCTCTTCCTTGCATGAGCGACTTCTCTGCAGTCAGCAGTGCTATTTGGCAGCACTTGACCAAATAGTGGAGAACTTCTTTCAAAATTGGAGTCAGTCCTTTGAAGTCAGTCCTTTCAAACCCTGCCACTGCTTTATCACCTAAGTTTATGTAGTATTCTAAGTCCTTTGTTGTCATTTCAACAAACTTTGTAACATTTTCACCAACAGACTTCACAGCTCCTTCTCAAGACACCACTTCCTCTGCTCATCCGTGAGAAGACAGCTCCTTCTCAAGACACCACTTCCTCTGCTCATCCGTGAGAAGCGACTTCTCATGCACTCAAGCTTTATCAGGAGAGGCAGCGATTCAGTCCCATCTTCAGGGTCTACGTCTAATTCTAATTCTCTTGCTGTTTCCACCACATCTGCCGTTACTTCCTCCACTGAAGTCTTGAAACCCCTCGAAGTCATCTATGGGGGTTAGGCTCAACTTCTTCCAAATTCCTGTTGATATCTTGACCTCTCCATGTGAATTTTGAATTTTCTTCATGGCAGCAACAATGGTGGATCCTTTCCAGAGGTTTTCAGTTAACTTTGTCCAGATCCATGAGAGGAACCCCTGTCTATGGCAACTATATAGCGTTACGAAATGTATTTATTAAATAGTAAGACTTGGAAGTTGAAACAACTCCTTGATCCATGGGCTGCAGAATGAATGTTGTGTTGTGTGGTAAGTCACTTCAGTCACGTCCAACTATTTGTGACTCTATGGACTTAGCCCGCCAGGCTTCTCTGTCTGTGGGGTTCTGTAGGCAAGAATACTGGAGTGAGTTGCCATTTCCTTCTCCAGGGATCTTTCCAACCCAGGGATCGAACCTGCTTCTCCTGCATTGGCAGGTGGGTTCTTTGCCTCTGGGCCACCTGGGAAGCCTGCTGTCTTCCTCCAGTAGAAGGGTATTTGTCTACACTGAGAACTTGTTTCACGGTGTGGCCGCCTTTGTGAGTTATCTTACCTAGTGCTTCTGGAGAACTTGCTGCAGCTCAGCGCCTGCACTTGCTTCACCTTGCACTTTGCTGTTAAGGAAACGGCTTCTTTCCTTCAATTTCATGAACCAACTTCTGCCCACTTAAGACTTGTCTTCTGCAGCTTCCTCACCTCTCTCAGCCTTCTTGGAATTGAGGCAAGTTAGGGCCTGGCTCTGGATTAGGTATTGGCTCAAGGGAATGCTGTGGCTGGTTTGGTCTGCTATCCAGGCCGCTGAAACTTTTCTCCACATCAGCAATAAGGCTGTTTTGCTTTCTTATCATTACGTTTCTTTTTTTTGTAGTGAAATGTAATGGAGCAGCACTTTTCATTTCCAAGAATGTTCCCTTTGCATTTACAACTTGGCCAACTTTTGGCGCCAAAGGCTGAAACTTTCTCCACATCAGCAATAAGGCTGTTTTGCTTTCTTATCATTACATTTCTTTTTTTTGTAATGAAATATAACGGAGCAGCACTTTTCATTTCCTTCAAGAATGTTCCCTTTGCATTCACACCTTGGCTAACTTTTGGCGCCAAAGGCCGAACTTCCAGTCTGCCTGGGCTTTCGATATGCCTTCCTCACTAAGCTTAATCATTTCTAGCCTTCGATTTAAAGTGAGAGGCGTGCGACTCCTCCTCTCACTTGAACGATTGGAAGCCATGGTAGGGTGATTGGTGGCCTAATTCCAGCGTTGCTGTGTCTCAGGGAGCAGGGAGGCCTGCGGGGAGAGCAAAAGACGGGAACGACTGGCCGGCAGACACAGTGCCCTTTGTCCTCCGTGCTTGAGTGTGCATTTCCCAAGAAGGCCCTTCTCTTACAAGCTGCTGTGCAGTTCGCTCTTTCAAGAGGCCTGTGACGTCCGTTCTGTGGCATCTAATCTCGCTGCTGTGCTCAGGTTTCACCAGTTGACCCGCTAACGTCCTTCCTCTGGTCTGGCGTTGCCCTCAGTGATGGGGTCTCGGCACTCTCTTCAGTCTGGAATGGTCTGTCTTTTTTTCCATGACTCTGACATTCGTGAGGGGTCCAGGACGGAGCAGCCCTGTCATTGGATGTGAAAGTTGGTGTGCAAGGACCCTCTGACTCCCGGCGTTCCGTAGCCACCACGGAGGCAGGAGAGAAAGAAAGGGAAGAACGTGTGTTTGGGTCATGGTGACCTTATCTCCATTTTACTACTTCTGTTTTCACAAAAGTCCAGTTTGCAGGCTTCCTATCCGGAGTTAATAATAGTTCAAGTTGGGCTTGATTGCATGTCCTATTAATAATAATAAAACACAACAGCTTAGCTCAAAGGAAACATCCTTGGGGGACCTCCCTGGTGGTCCAGTGGTTAAGACTCTGCTTCCAATGCAGAGGGCACAGGTTCAGTCCCTGGTTGGGGAACTTAAAGGTGACATTCTTAGAAGAGTGGCTAAAATTGCTTCAGGGATGATCACCCACCACGTCCTGTCCTGTGAACTTGCCTGAATTACCTCATTTAATGCTCAACAACAGCCCTATCCTCTAGGTACTATTATTTTTCATATTTTCAGCCAAGCACCTGAGTCCATAGTAATTACACCGTCAGATATGGAGTCTGGCACAGGTATTTAGCAGTTCCCCAAAACCCAGGCTGCTTCTCCCGAGCTGCAGGCTGGTTCCTGGTCAATAGCCGTACAGAGGCAGCTTGTTCTCTCCAGCGGAGTGAGCGAGAAGGGCTGTTGGCTACTTCCTGTTCGAGGCTCTGCAGGGGCGCAGGATCCTCTATTCTTTTTTTCAAAGTCAGTTGAATGCAGGGGACTCCAAGCCCTATTTTGCATATTTAAAGATAAGGAATTGAAACAATCCCGGGGTCTGTAAGCAGCCTGCTTCCCCTCCCTAACTGCCCCCGCTCCAGCCTGGGAAGGCTCTTTCCCAACACCCCCACCTAAGGTAGTCCCCCCCACCCACCCCGCCCGCCGCTTCCACCCAACTGCTGCCCCCATCACCCTGTCCCGTCGCTCTCTTCTGCTTTCCTCCCAGCACTTCTTCATCTGAAATCCCCTTTCTTCTTCCTCGTCAGAAGTGGTGGTGGTCTTCTCCACCAGGACGCAGCTGAACCGCAAGGGGGCGGTGGCCATCGTGCCTGGGTCGCTGCGGGACGCCTCACTATCTTTGTTGTTGTTGTTTGTCTTAGCTTTAAAAAAAAAATTTTTTTTTTAATGAAAGTATAGTTGTTTTGGGGATTCCCAGGTAAGTCAGTGGTAAAGACTCCACTTGTCAGTGCAGGAGACATGGGTTCGATCCCTGCCTCGGGAAGATTCCCTCGAAAAAGGAAATGGCAACCCTCTCCAGTATTCTTGGCCTGGGAAATCCCATGGATAGAGGAGCCTGGTGGGCTACAGTCTCTGGGGTCCCAAAAGAGTTGAACATGACTGAGCGACTATATAACAGCTACCATTTTGATTTACAATGTTGTATTCATTACTCTTGTACAACAGAGTGATTCAGTTATACACATATTACATTCTTTTTTTAAAAAATGCTCTTTTCCTTGGGACTTCCCCAGAGGTTCAATGGTTAAGACCCTGTACTTCCAATGCAGGGGGCCTGGGTTCTATCCCGAGTTGGGGAACTAAGATCCCATGCGCTGTGGGGTGCAGTCACACAAAAACATGTTTTCCCACTATGATTTTTACAGGATATGCATATAGTTCCCTGTGCTATACAGTAGGACCTTCTTGTTTATCCATCCTGTATATAGAAGCTTACACCTGCTAACCCCAGCCCCCCACTCCATCTCCCCCACCCCCTCCCCCCTGGCATCCACAAATCTGTTCTCTGTGTCCATTCAGAATCTTTTTTTTTTTTTCTTGAATGAATGAAAGAAGATTTTCTTTACCAAAACCTCTGTTAATAGCACTCGTTTCGGAAAAGTCAGCCTGGGTAAAGCGCTTGAGAGACGTGGATCTTCTTCTGAAGACCCAATACTAGTTGTTAATCATGATCATGAACAGTGATAGCGAGGGCAGAGGGGTGGCCGGGCTGTGGAAGGGCCCGAGGCAGTGGTGTCAGGCCTGCAGGCCAGGAGGCAGAAGGGGGAGCTGGCGGGGAGAGGCTGAATGCCCGGCCTGGAGTTTCTGGTGGAGACGCGGTTCTGTGCTGGTGGCCAGTGTGGGAGAACCTTTCTTTTTTATTGAGTTGGGCTGACAGCTTTGCACTGACTCACACAGTCAAAACAGGGGGCTCCAATGCCAGAGCAAACAAAGACGAGCCATGGGATGAGAGAAGTGTCTGCCGGTCTGTCCAGCTGTCAGGACCGGGCCCCTAATTTACAGCGTCACCAGCAGACACTGAACGGCAGCATTAGCGTAGTGGGCTAGAGACTGAGGGCACAGTGTGCCTGATGCGGGCAGTTCGCTCTCAGACTTCAATTTCTGGCTCGAGTGATGAGCCTCTGTGCAGTCCTGGTCATGGCTCTTCACCCGGCAGAGGCTCGGCTTCATGTCACGGCATCAGATAGATGTTTATTTGGTGTCTCCTCTGTCCCAGCTGTTTGGGGGTACAGCAGTGAACAAGGCTGATCACACCTTTCCCCTTGGGCAGAAGATGAGGAGGTGTTACGCATCATCACCCCCAAGGCCCCATTGTTTTAGGTGCTGCTAGGAAAGGAAGCTGGTGTTAACTATGTGAGGACGCAAATCTCATCACTTAGAAAATGTATGCTCATTGAAAGAATTCTTTTAGACTGAACTAAATGGAGATTTTATATACCCTTGAAAGTGAAAGTCACTCAGTCGTGTCTGACTCTTTGTGACCCCGTGGACTATACAGTCCATGGAATCCTCCAGGCCAGAATACTGGAGTGGGTAGCCTTTCCCTTCTCCAGGGGATCTTCCCAACCCAGGGATGGAACCCAGGTCTCCCTCATTGCAGGCGGATTCTTTACCAGCTGAGCCACCAGGGAAGCCCAGGAATACTGGAGTGGGTAGCCTGTCCTTCTCCAGAGGATCTTCCTGACCCAGGAATCGAATCAGGGTCTCCTGCATTGCAAACAGATTCTTACCAGCTGAGCCACCAGGGAAGCCCTTTTATATACTCTTGTGAATACCTAAAAAGGAAAATTGATGAACGAAAATAAATTGGTGAAGATATTCCTTAAATGGCCCTTCTCTGCTAAATTCTTTTTTTTTTAAGAATCTTTATTTTTTAAAATATATTTTATTTACTTATTTTACTGCTCCAGGTCTTAGTTGCAACACACAGGCTCTTCAGTCTTTGAGGCAGTATGTGGGGTCTAGTTCCCCGACCAGGGATGAAACTCAGGCTCCCTGCATGGGACCAGACCAGCAGGGAAGTCCCTAAGGACTCTTTTTTTTTTAAGGAATCCTTTTTTAAGTATTTTCGCATACTCTGGTCGTCGGTGTCAAGAGTGTGAGCAGTGCAGCGTTCCTTAGAAGAGTCCGTGGGAGAACTGATAGCCATCGGTGCTGGGCTCATAAGCCAGCTGGCTTTCAACTCCTGCTTCTGGGGATGATGCTACAAGTGCCCGTCTCACTGTCTTGCCGTCTCCACCCCGCAGCCTCTGGCTCCCAGGCTTTCAGAGAGCGCTCTGCTCTGGTCTCAGGGGTTTTCTTGCGCGTGCTCTGACGCCATTCCCAAGTTTTGAGCTGGCCCATAACAGGCAACGGGGGCTGCTCCACATCTGCTCTCTGGTCTCGCCCGCAGAAGGTGCAGACCCATCTGTGGCTGGAGGGAACTGAATGAGAGACGGAGCATGTCTGCATCAGTGAAGTGTGGTTAGTGTGAGGGCGATGAGCCTGCTGCGGGAGGAGGCAGACAAGGCCGTGATCTCAGCTACCCGGAGTCCTCGCAGCCTGCACTCACAGCTGCCTGGGAAAGGAACCTGAGGCTGAGACCTGAGCCTGGGAAGAGAGTTCCGAAGGAGGCGAGAGCCTGTGCGAAGGCGTGGAGTCAGGAAACGTGCTTGGCCAGCTCCCAAGCCGGGCTGGTGGTGGTGCAGCCTGGAGCTCTGGTTGTTGTTGTGTTCCTCAGCCGTGTCCGACTCTTTGTGACCCCTGGACTGCCGGCCCTTCACTATCTCCAGGAGTTTGCTCAGACTCATGTCCTTGGAGTTGGTGATGCCATCCAATCATCTATCCTCTGTCAGCCCCTTCTCCTCCTGCCCTCAAACGTTTCCCAACTCACTGGGTCTTTCCCAGTGAGTCGGCTCTTCACATCAGGTGGCCAGAGTAGTGGAGCTTCAGCATCAGTCCTTCCAAGGAAATCAGGACTGATCTCCTTTAGGATTGACTGGTTTGATCTTGCAGACCAAGGGACTCACGAGTCTTCTCTAACACCACAGTTCAAAAGCATCAGTTCTTTGGCGCTCATCCACCCAAAAAGCCTGCTGGGCTTTGATTGGGATTGTATTGAATCTATAAATCAATTTGGGGGATGGCATGTTAACTATATTGCATCTCCTTAGCCATCAAAATCTCTCCCTTTATTTAGGTGTTCTTTGATTTCTCTCATCAGTATTTTGTAGTTTTTAGCAACTGAGCGACTTCACTTTCACTTTTCACTTTGATGCATTGGAGAAGGAAATGGCAACCCACTCCAGTGTTCTTGCCTGGAGAATCCCAGGGATGGGGGAGCCTGGTGGGCTGCCGTCTATGGGGTCGCACAGAGTCGGACACGCCTGAAGTGACTCAGCAGCAGCAGCAGCAGCAGCCTATAAATTTAGATTTATATCTATTTATATCTGTTGGGACTTATAAATAGTCTTGTTGTCAACAAATAAAGCTGTTTGGGTTTTTTTTTAATAATTTATTTATTCATTTGTCCATATGACTTGTGGGATCTTAGTTCCCTGGCCAGGGATCAAAACTGTGCCCCCTGTGCACAGAGTCCCAAATAAAGTTATATTTTTTTCCTTTCAATCTGTGTGCCTTGTATTTCTTTTTCTTATTGCAACCTCCAGAAGAACATGGAATATGAATGGTGGAAAAGGACACCTTTGTTGGCTTTCTTGGAGGGAAACCTGCAGTCTCTCACCACTGAGTATACTGGTAGCTGTAGATTATTTTGCTGTTGCTCAGTCGCTCAGTCGTGTCCTACTCTTTGCGACCCCACGAACTGCAACACACCAGGCCTCTCTGTCCTTCTCCAGATTATTTTGTAGATGGCCTTTATCTGGTCAGGGAAGTTCCCTGCTATCCTGAAAGTTTTTATAATGAATGGATATTGAATTTTGTCAAGTGCTTTTTCTGCACCCATTGATAAAATATGCAGGTTTTCTTCTTCTGTCTGTTAATGGGCATACACTGATTTTCAAATGTTGAACCAGCTGTGGATTCCTGGGATGAACTTTAGTTAGTTGTTGAGCATTTATATTTTTTATAGATTGTTGGATTCAATATACCAATATATATATTTTTAATCTTTTATTTGAAACATTTTTTCTAACTTGTGGTGTGTTTTTGGCTGAGTTGGGTCTTCGCTGCTGTGTGTGTGCTTTCTCTAGTTGCGGCAAGCAGGGGCTGTGCTTCGTTGCAGTGTGCAGGCTTGCCATTGCAGTGGCCTCTTTTGTGGCTGAACGCAGGCTCTAGGTGCCCAGGCTTCAGTCGTTGCAGCTTGCAGGCTCATTAGTGTGGCATTCAGGCCTTCGGGCACTAGGGCTTTAGTGATTAGGTGTGTGGGCTCAGATGTCCCGCAGCATGTGGAATCTCCCCGGGCCAGGGATCAAACCCATGTCCCCTGCCCTAGCAGGCACATTCCTATCCACTGTACCACGTGGGAAGTCCTGTGCCCTTTTTCTTTTGAGGCTTTTGATAGCCTGGAAAGAGTTGATCCAGCAGCTTGTAATGCTCCACCGAGACTTGGGCACACTGGTAGCCAAGCTCGGGTTCCCTTCTTTCCTCCTCCTGTGGCTGCAGCCCTTTGGGGGTTTTGCCTGTGTCTCACTTCTGCACACACGTTAGAACAGGATAAAGTTGTGAAACTCGGTTCAGAAACAGGATGTAGGAGGAAGCTCTTGCCTCCCGTGGCCAGATCTAAGTTGACTCGCCTCACCTTGCTGAGGCTCTGCTAAGTGCCGGGCCCCCAGGGCAGCCCTGGGGACCGTGTGTCCCTGCTGCGTTCATCCCAGCGGGTCTCTTAGCAGGTGCACAAGGGAGGTTTTGTTTAGTGGGAACTTTTTGCTCCTGTCTCTGCCCTCCCGGCTTCTTCCAAAGGCATCGAGACCAGGGCGGAGGCAGGGCTGCTCCGTGGGGACCGAAGGGCTCTGTGTCTTACCAGCAGGCAGCTTCCAGCAGCCAGGAGGCCTGGAGTGAGCCTGCAGGCCCCGGGAAGGGGAAATGTAGGGAGGGGCTAGGCTGCAGCCTTACCGGGGTTGTTTTGTAAGCAGAGGCCAAGGGAGTGGGGAACTTTCTGAAGGAAAGTCTTTGTTTTCACCGGGCACACGGGTGATTTGAAAGTGAGAGTCAGGGAGAGTGAGGCATGGGAGAAAGGCCTGCTTTGGGGAGTGATGTCACTGAAGCTGGGGGTGCGGACCACAGTTAACTGCACCTTTGAACCAAGGATGTGGTGGCTGGAGAGGGAAGCGGTCAGGGGCGAGGCATATACTTCTGCCCCGTGGTCTTGTCCCTGCTTCGGAGTCATTTTCTAAAACCCGACCAGAGAGCAGCAGAGGGGACGCTGACAGCCCGCTGGAGGCAGGGGGCCTGGCACGGTTTTTTCTTTCATCCAGGGCTTTGTCTGTGCAAAGGTCTAGACAGACAGCTCTGCCAGCTGGTTTGGAGCCTGCTGTCAGCAGTCTGAGGAATCCGAGGCAGCCGCCTCCCATTTGAGCTCGAAGGGGGAGTTTCCTGTTTGCGTCCGAGAGCTGTGATGCAGGAGGGGCTCCTCACGTCACCCCAAGGTCCCCCCCCGGGACATCTGTGCCACCTGTCACCCTCCTCCCTGTGTGCTCAAATCCTGCAGCCCCTGAGTCCACCCTGAACCACTCCCACTCTTTACAGAGGATGTGCCTGCCTTCCTGCCCTCCAGCAGCCTTCCTCACAGATGGTACCTTCCTGATGTTATTCGTCCTTTGTTTTCTTTTCTTTAAAAAAAAAAAAAAAAGAAATTTATTTGAGCTGCGCTGGGTCTTAGTTGCAGCATGCGGGATCTTGAATCTTCATTTGAGCACGTGGGCTCTTTAGTTACGGCATGCGGGATCTAGTTACCCAGCCGGGGATCAAACCCGGGCCCCCTGCACGGAGTCTTAACCACTGGGCCACCAGGGAAGCCCTTGTCCCCTTTTTCTTTTAATGTCCCTGTGTCGCGGTCTGAGGCCCCTTGTCCTTTGAGGCAGGGCCCGGGTCTAAACTGTCCTTACGGTGCGCTTACTGCCTGCTGACAGCTCGCCCTGCTTAGATGAGCCCCCAGTTAACTGTTGCTGTGTGCCAAGAGCTTCTCAAACATCATCCTGTGTTACTCTTCTCAGAATACCTGCTCAGGGACTTCGACTCCTTGCCCTTTCTCGAATGTTTACTGGAGCACTACCAGCCGTTCTGAATGTTTTGCTTGAATCGTCTCATTTAATCTTCACATCAACTCTTTGTGGTAGGTTTTCTTCTTGCCCATTTTAAAGATGAGGAGACTGAGGCCTAGTGAGGTTAACTGGCCCCTTAGTACTTGTGTTAAGTGACTGTTTGACCCACGGGGGGTGCTGGCATGCTTTACTGCTCCTTTCAGGCTCACTTGCTCCGATTGAAGACCAGCCTCTGGCTTACACTCAGTCTCCTCTGGGTGCCATACGACGATCGTGTACCCTTAATCGCTGTGGCTTTCTGTCAGTGATACATGCTTACAATCCCTCAGTGGCTCTTGTGTACTTGCTTTGTCATTTTTTATCCCAGACTAATTTCTTTTTCCCCCAGGCTGGCACTGAGTTGGCATCATGCTGCCTGGGTTTTTAATCCAGGCATCCCACACCCACATTGTCAAATCCAGCAGGCACTTATTTCTGGCAGGCGCCCAGGGCTGGATGCCAGGCCTCCTGCTGGGGCCGGGCCACACAGCTTCTCCAAATATTTACTTCACCAGGATCTGGGCAAAGCACTGAATGGCTCTCTCTCTCCTGAGTCAAGGTTTCCTTAGGATCATCCTTGGCAGAATGGAAACCAGCGTAGCCTTGTGTTCCTAAGCAGGGCTGGGAATGTCGTTAGGACTCAATAAATAATCACTGAATGAATGACCTTATTCTTTCCACTGTAAACACTGGGGTTGCCTGAATGGGAAACCAGGGAAGTTCTGAAAACAGTGTATTAGTTAGCTCTTGCTGCATGACAAACAGTCCTAAAATCTTGGCGGCGTCACCAAACCTTTACTGCTCACATGGTGGAGGTCCGCTGCGGTCGGCCCTGCTAATCATGACCCCGGCTTGCTTCTGTATCTGGAGGCTGGCTTCTCGTCCAGTCTGGACTGGGTTCATCTGGGGTAACTGGGTTTCAGCACTGTCTGCATGTCTGCCACCAGACGTTTCCTTCTTAGATGCCACTGCAGGGAAGCCCAGACCTAGAGCTGGCAGAGGTAGCCTCTGAAACTGTCGTTGGCATTTTTTTCATTTTTCTCAGCTGAGCGTGGAGCATCCAGACCCAGCAGTGGTCGCCCCATCAGAGCCTCTCGTTGAGGACCATCCAGGTCGAGCATCTTTTTGGGGCTGTGACATGGGATGGAGGTGGGGATTTATGGAGTCATCTTCAGCCATCCCCACTGCAGCCAGCGGCTGCTCTGTGTAATCGTCGGCTACCGGGTTCTTGGAGGCAACAGCTGCCTTCCAGCTGAGCCGCCTGAGAGCTCTCGGCCCAGGGGCTGTGTCTACGCCAGGGTCCCAGGTGGGGACCCAGATGTGATCCCTCACCTGGGCCCCCCGCTGCCCTCTGAACGGACCTCAACTTCCCTTTGCACAAGAATCAAAACACAAAACCCAGAACAGTGCATATGCAACTCTCAAAACAGGCCAGGCGGGACCTTTTTTTTTTGTTTGTTTAAGCGCCTGCTCCAGCTACTATGGTTGCACCGCAAATTGCTGCTAAAGTTAGTCTGTGTAAAGCAGCCACTCGCTAGGCTCACAGATTCTGTGGGTCAGGAGCGTGGGCGCGACACGGTGAACAGGGCTTTCTCTTTGCTCCGTGGTGACTGGGCAGCTGGGAGAACTTGAGAGCTGGGGCCGGAGGAGCCGAAGGCTTTGCTTTCTCGTGCGTTGAGCTAGGTGCTGACTGGTGAGCCACCCTCAGCTGGAGCTTTGGCCAGACACCCACTCTAGGCCTCCCAAGTGGCCTCTGGTGGGAGAGCTCCAGGGGTGCGTTTGCAGATGGAGCGGCGGCTCAGGGAAGTTGCATCAGGGTCCCTGACCCAGCTGTGGAAGGCCTGTGGTGTCACTTTGACCACCTGCCAGGAGGCCATTCAGGCAACCCAGGTTCAAGGCAGGGGATGCGTTCCGCTTCTAGGTGAGGAGCGGCCAGGGTCTAGAAGAACGCGGGAGCCTGGAATTGTTGCTACGGCTATTTTCAGAAAGCACAGTCGGCTGGCATGCAGTAACGAGGGGTGAGACGTTCCTTCTACCCCTCACTGCTGAGGCCGAGGGCATCAGAGTATCTGGCTGCAGGGAATTTAAGCCTCTTGTGCAGTCCAGTCCCATCCTGTCTCCTACCCCAGACCATTGAGTCCTCAGGGAGAGCTTTATTAAAGTTTTGCCAATGAAGTCATCTGCCCTGTCCCACGTGCGTGCGTGTTAAGTTGTTCCAGTCATGTCTGACTCTTTCCAAGCCCATGGACTGTAGCCCGCCAGGCTCCTGGGATTCTCCAGGCAAGAATACTGGAGTGGGTTGCGATGCCCTCCTCCAGGGCATCTTCCCGACCCAGGGATCCAACCCACATCTCTTTCATCTCTTGCATTGGTAGGCAGGTTCTTTACCAGTGGGACCACCACCTGGGACCTCAGACTGGGGAGAAAAAAAACAAAAACAAACATAAAAGGGGGCAGAAGCAGGGTTCTATGATTAAGAACTAAACTGTGGAATTGGATGGAAAAGACTGAATCCCGTCTCCGGGCAAACAGCTCTATGGCCCAGGGCGGGCACTTCCCACATCTCGGTTTCCTCATCTGCATAAGAGTACAACCCAGGGCCAGGCTCGTGGGAGGTACCTGATGAACAGTAGGCATCCCTGAGAATAAGCTTCCTCATTTCAGCACTTTGTAGGAAGCTCACGTCCCAGCAAGGGCCGTTGACCCTGCCCCTGCGCCCCCTAGTCCTGGAGAAGATTCTTGGCAGTCTCTCTCTCTCTTATTTTCTTTTAATGTTTCATCAGGGAACCTCTGGGAAACACTAGCTCCTACTCTTGAGTCAGACCCTGGGGGGGTCACACGGGGGGGTCTTTTCATCCCATTCTCTAGGTTTTAGAATCTTTTAAAAAAAAGGGAGAGAGAGTATTTCATATATTTTCTGTTTTCCCCCATTCTAAATTAATACTGTGTTTCCTCAGTTAAGGACTTCCTGTTTCAGTAGGATAATTTAGTAAAAATGACGTTACTGGATCAACAGATGTGCTAATTCTTTTTAGATACATGACAATTGGGTGTTAAACCCGGCAGTGCCTCCCAAGCCTGCTTAGCATTGATCCTCAGGTGTTAGTTCACTGTTCCTGTTGCCTCATGGTTCACTGTGTATGTATTTGGGGGTGAAGCACCAGGACTCTCCATTTGTTACTGGAAGTTATTCTCATTGCCTCTTTACCTGGTTACCTGTGGCAGCAGTCACCACCAGCTCATGCCGAGTCCTCCTCCTTTTTTTTTTCCCTATACCTCGTGGCACATGGTATCTTAGTTTCCTGACCAGGGATAGAACCCTTGCCCCCTGCAATGGAAGCTCGGAGTCCTAACCACTGGACCACCAGGGAATTCCTTCCATCCTCCTTGAATTATATTTTCACCTCCTTAGACTTCCCTTTTTATTTTTAATAGCTTTATTGATATATAATGTACATACCATAAAAGCTCCTCATTTTAAGCATACACTTCAGTAATTTTTAGCAAATTGACAGGGTTGTGCAACCATCACCATAATCCAATTTCAGATTCTTCCCCAAAAGATCCCTCATGCACACTTGCTCCCACATTATTCTGAAGAAGCTGCTGCTGTACTCCTGTATTTATCTCATCCATAAATATTTCAGGGTATGTATGTGTGTGTGTGTGTGTGTGTGTGTGTGTGTGTGTGTGTGTCTTTTTTTTTTTTTTGCTGCACCACGTGGCGTGCGGGATCTTATTTCCCCAACTAGGGATTGAAACTGGGCCCCCTGAATTGGAAACGCAGAGTTTTAACCACTGGACCACCGAGGAAGTCCCAGGGTGTGTCTCAGTCGCCCAGCACTCTGTGTGCTTGTTGTGGCCCCTACTAAGGCAGCACCCATCCCCCTCCTCTGCTTGTGCCCCCAAAGCAAACCCCTGCATTCAGTGCTGTCTCTCGAAACCCAAGAGCCAAGGTGGCATGATTGCAGAGAAGAGTCTGCAGTCCACCCACAGGCCGTGTTTACACTGGGGCGCTGGTGAGAATCCAGTTTTGCCCCAAATTCAGTCCTGCACCCATCATTGAAGGCCTCCTCTGTGCTGGGCCCTGTGGGTGCAGCAAGGAATTGGTCCTGGGCTCTGCCCTTGTGCCCACCACTGAACTGCGTACAGGGAAGAACGCCCCGGGCTGGGGTGGCCGGCTGGTCACAGCACCACTCTGGCCTGATCCGCACCTGAATGTGTGTGTGCCTGTGTGTTGCAGAGCTTCCCTGATGACCCCTTGTTTCTGGGGTCAAAGCCTGCACTTGTCTCAGAGGCACCAGGGAAGCATGCACGCACCGGTCTCCTCCCACATGTTAATGGTGGGGCCTGTCCCGGGCGGTGCTTTCTCTTTCTCTCTCCCCGTCTCAACATCAGGGAGCAAGAGCGTGGTCCTGCCAGGTGCCTGGAACGTGGAAGGCCTCAGGAGTGGGTGGACTGTAAACTGTATTCATTCATTCCAACCAAAAATATTACCTGTGGAGAATCCGCGTGCCATTCAAGGTCCTGACTTTGGAACAACAGTGAGCAAAACAGACCAAAACCCTCAGCATCATGGGGCTTACAATCAGGGGTGACAGACAATAGAAAATAAGCAGATGAAATACACTGCTCGCTGGGGCTCTGGGGCAGAATGATTGGGTGAGCAGAGACTACAAATGATGAAGCACTTATCTTTTAAAAAGCAGGGTATCGGGACTTCCCCGGTGGTCCAGTGGTCAGGACTCCACTTCCCAGTGCAGGGGGCACAGGTTCCATCCCTGGTTAGGGAGTTAAGATCCCATAAGCCTCCTGGCCAAAAAAAAAAAAAAAAAAAACATAAAAAAGAAAACAGAAGCGATATTGTAACAAATTCAATAGACTTTCAAGATGGTCCATGTAAAAAAAAAAAAGCCTTCTAAAAAATGAAAACTAGGGTATAAAACAGTGTATAGGGGTTTCCATGGTGGCGCAGTGGTAAAAAAACAGAACAAAATCTGCCTGCCAGTGCAGGGGACACAGGGTTTGATCCCTGATCCAGGAAGATCCCACGTGCTGCAGAGCAACTAGGCCCATGTGCCACAGCGACTGAGCCTGCGCTCTGAAGCCACAGCGACTGAAGCCCGCATGCCTAGAGCCCACGCTCTGCAACAAGGAAGCCACTGCGCTGAGAAGCCTGTGCACCACATCCGGAGAGTAGGCCCCGCTCACCGCAGCTGGAGAAAAGCGCACGCAGCAACAGTAAATGAATAAAATTTATCCAGCGTAGCCAAAATAAATAAGAATTACTTTAAACAACTGTACATAGCATGCAATCCAGTCTTTGAAAAGGAAAAATAATACTGCTGATGCTACGTCACGGCAGTCGTGTCTGACTCTGTGCGACCCCATAGACAGCAGCCCACCAGGCTCCCCCGTCCCTGGGATTCTCCAGGCAAGAACACTGGAGTGGCTCGCCATTTCCTTCTCCAGTGCATGAAAGTGAAAGGTGAAAGTGAAGTCGCTCAGTCGTGTCCGACTGTTTGTGACCCCATGGACTGCAGCCTACCAGGCTCCTCCAGTCATGGGATTTCCCAGGCAAGAGTACTGGAGTGGGTCGCCATTGCCTTCTCTGGAAAAATAATACATATGTGCTCAAAACATCCCTATGAAGAAAGAAATACTCTAAACTCCAGAGGTGGTAGTTATCTCTGAGAAGTGGGATTATGGGTGATTTTTTGTTTTCTTAGACACTTCATGAATTGATTTTCTATTCTGTATAAGTATTGATTATGTAATTAGAGTGACCCTATTTAAGCAGGATGCCTGACATGACTGTCATTTCTAAAGGGCCCCACCTTTCTGAGTTGGAGCCCCAGAGTCCTGCCTCCCAGTGTGAGAACACTAGAATCAAGGCAGGTTTCCCTTCTATTATCCAGGGTCCCACAGGCTGTTCTGTGCTTGCTCCCAGTGGAAAGCAGACAGAAGGTTTAAGCCCTGGGCTGAAAACAGAGGCCAGGAGCTGGGATAGGGGCCTGGAGAGACACAAGCAGGTCCCATGGGCAGGGCGGTGTTGTGGGGAGCAGGGGTGTGCAGCTGTGTGCCGGGGCGCAGCTGACCCTGCTGTGTGACGTTCAGCAAGTCGCTTAACCTCTCTGTGCCTTATTTTCCTTGTAAAAGGACGACAACAGGATTTGCCTCCTAGAGCATTTATCCCTGGGCCTGGCCCTGGGCCGTTAAAGATCTCCATGAGGTGTCATAAAGTGCCTTTTACAACTTTGTATGGAATTTTTTTTTGTGGGGGGGGGGGGGGGCGCCAGTTCTATGCAGCTTGAAGGATCGTAGTTCCCCAACCAGGGATCGAACCTGTGCCCCCTGCCGTGGAAACGTGGAGTCCTAACCACTGGACTGCCAGGGAATTCCTCGTATGTGATCTTTATAATACAAGAAAATAAACCAATTGAATTTTACCATGGAACAGTCCATTGACACATGCCTTTCCATGGGCTGACGTGGGGCCATTTCCTGGAGACTGGAGGAGGGGGTCCACCGACAGGTAGGGGTGCGTGTAGGAGCCCAGGGCAGAGCTCAGCCACAGCTGGAGTATCGCAGTCTCCTGCCGTCCTCCCGCCCCCAGGCAGAGCCGCCGATGGGCCCGTTTACATCTACAGATGCACTTCCCCATCATCACCCACATCTCTGACTTTTTGAACAAGCTCAGCTTTCATCTCCCCGGCTTTTCCAGAAAAGCCTCTTAGAGCGGGTCTGCGGCCTTTTGATGTTGCCTTTCATCACTTACTTTCCCTCCTCCTGCCTGTGTCTCTCACTGAAACGTCATTCCAAGGTCAGAAGGAAAACCCTGCGAGAGGGTGGGGTGGTGACCTGCTGGCACCCAGCCCCTGCAGGCTCTCACACAAAGGTGCGTGGTGCCATCTGCAGCCAGACGTGGGCAGGGTGTTAGGGGACAGACCTGCTGGGGGGATGTCCCTGGGCAGTTCATCTCCTGAGCACCGCCTCTGGAGGCTTTGCAGAAACTGTCTTAGACTTCAGAATTCCATTTGCTCTTTGAAGGAGACCCACCCAGCCTGAAAACCTGGGCCCACTGCCTGGCACGTGGCCGTGAACCTCAGATCTGCCTGTATTAGTTTCCAAAGTTCTCAGGGAGCGACAGTCATTTCTCTCGGGTGATGTTTAGTTGGTTTCATCTGCTGTGAAGTTGAAACGCATGCTGCTTTCACGACACTCCTCTCCTTTCTAAGAGTAAGAATTCTGATAGCACAGAGTCGGAAAGAACTCGGTCTAGGGGAGAGGGGGTGGCTTCTCGCCTGAGGGAAAGCCAGGGTCTCTCCAAACAGTGCCACGGCAGGTCCGAGAGACGTGGCTTTGAGTTGAAGGTTCTTGCAACGTGACTTTTAAACCCCTGGACATTTATATTAATGACTTATTTTCAACTTGCGTGACTGTTATAAAAGAACAGATTGGGAATTCCCTGATGGTCAAGACTCAGAGCCTTCACTGCCAGGACCTAGGTTCAGCCCACAAGCCTCATGGCGCAGCCAAAAAGAGAGAAAAGACCTTTATGAGAGGATCTAGAGAATTCTCTGAATAGAGGAGCCTGGTGAGCTACAGTCCATGGGGTTGCAAAGAGTTGGACATAACTGAGCAACTAACACACACACACACACACACACGAGGCCGCCGGAGAAACAAATGAGTCCTTTAGGTGGTATCACACTGATATTACTCTAAACAGAACCGATTGTGTCTTCCAGAAATTCTCCAGCCTGCTTCACTTCAGTTTCTCTGAGTTCAGACTTTTTTAACTGGGAACCCGAACAGGTCCTAATAGATAAACAATGAGGACTTACTGTCCAGTACAGGGAACTGTATTCAGTATCTTATAATAACCTATAATGGGAAAGAACCTGAAAAAAGTGTATATATATATATATATATATATATAACTGATGTATATATCAGTTGTCCACATCCCAGCTCTTTTCTCTTCGCTGGCTGTTCTTTCTCTTGCTTCACCCTTCCGCATGCCCCCTGAGTGTCAGTCTGGAGGATTCAAGGCATTTGCAGAGGTTACTCACTGGCCCTGGAGGAGTTCCTGAAAAGCCTAGAATAAAGTACACTAGCTGAGATGCTGGCTAGCTAAAGTAGCAATGATGCCGCCTTGGGCAGAAAGGAAGTTTTGGTAGCGCGCACAAGTATACACCATCTGCCCTCTAAACGAGATTGGCCAGAATCGGGCTTTACAGGAGAAGACTGCATGACTGGCAGCCTGAGACCTAGGGATGAGAATTAGGGGAGTCTTATTTCTTAGTCAGGGTTCCCAGAGAAGATGAAGATGGGCTGGGGTCAGAGAGCAATCGTATGCTTCTCGGCTCAGCCCTGGGGCTCAGAGGGGAAGACCTGCCTGGGCCCCTTCTGTTGCTTGGGGAAACTTACCTGCGTGTCCGCAGACTCAGTCCCAGATAAAGACTGGTAAAAATGATTCTAAAATCTGTGCATTCAGTGAGGTGCAAAATTGCTTCTCCACCTCGAAATCACACTGCATAATCCTGGGTTATTTGCATTTTAAGTGAATTAAACCACCCTAGCCTGTGTGAGAGGATCCATGCCAGGCGGAGGGACCCCCCCACCTCACTCCCCAGATAGACGAGGGCTGGAAATGGGGGGATGTTGGTGCAGCAGCAGAGCTCTGGCCATCAGGCGCACTCCTGGGTGAAGCAAAGACTCCCTTTGGAGCTTTGAAACAGCCTCCAGGCGTGAATCGTTACATCATCTGTGGCCAGTGGGCTGGAGAGGAAACGAAAAAGTGAAAATCCTCAGGCTGCTCATTAGCAAAGGAAAATATGCAAACACTGAGGGTCTCGTGTGTCAGGCCCACATTCTTCTGCTTTGATCTGTTAAGTAGAACACTCTTCACGCCCACTTTAGGCCTCAAGCTGAATGTTCTTTGCTGGCTGAGTCCCTGTAACCTAGGACCTTGATAGAATGCTAGCAATGAGGAGCTTCAGAAAACAGCCTTTTTAGCGTTGGCCAGCCTTAGATTGATTTTGTGATTGAATTCTCATTATAGCTGCTCACTTTCTGCAGCGAGGTTTCCCCACGGCAGCACAGTAGCTTGAGGGCTACACTTGAAGCCAGATAGTTCTTTATTATGGGGTCTATGCTGTGCATGGAGGGGTGTCAGCATCCTCCCACCACACACACACACACACACACACACACACACACACTGTGACAACCAGGAATGTCTCCAGACATCACCAACTGTCTCATAGAACACAAAATCACACATACACGCCCTTGGACAGTCACTGTTGTGTAGGCCAGAGGCAGTATGAAAGATTTAACCTTTCTCCTAAATTGGTTGTGCTTTTAATATTGACCAAGACTTTACATATGTTTAACACATGTGTGTTATTGGTTCATCCCCCGTTTGGGGTGAGCAAGACTTTCTTCTCTGTTAGTGGCCTTCACAGAAACTCAGCCCTCTCTTCCCTCTCTGCCCTCCCATGGTATTCGTTTTCTTTTTGGCCACGCCATGCAGCATGTGAGATCTTAGTTCCCCAATCAGGGATCAAACCTGGATCCCCTGCATGGGATGTGTGTCGTCTTAACCACTGGACCACCAGGAATGTCCCTCCCATGGTATTCTTATGTTGCTAACAATTGACCCGACCTGCTTATTCATTACTAGGTCATGAGTTTATTACTTCTGCACACTCATTCATTCAGGTAACAATATACTTAGCAAGTTCCCATAGCAGGCCCCAGGATGTGGCAGGGTGTGGAGAGGCAGGGTGTGGAGAGGCGGGGTGTGGAGCAAGCAACACTTTGTAGCCGGGATCCCCACACGTTTGATGATGCATCTGGCCTCCTCAGCTCATTCATGGTCAGGGCTTACATTTTGGAAAGCAAAACTGCATCCGAAGTGGAGGAACATGATCCCTGGAATCAGACAGTCTTAAGATTCAAATCCCTCCTCCACTGCTTACAAACTGGGTGTTAGTCGCTCAGTCGTGTCCAACTCTTTGCGACCCCATGGACTGTAGCTCTCCAGGCTCCTCCGTCCATGGATGCTCCAGGCAAGAATACTGGAGTGGGTGGCCATTTCCTTCTCCAGCGGATCTTCCCAACCCAGGGATTGAACCGGGTCTCCTGCACTGCAAGCAGATTCTTTACTGTCTGAGCCACCAGGAAAGCTCTAACTGGGTAGCCGTAGGCTGATGATGGAGCCTGTCTGCCTGCATTGCCCCATAAGCAGGCATGGGGGGATTTTCCTGACTCAGCAGAGTTCTGGGACGTCGCAACGAGATCGTGTACATCAACCAATCAGTACACGGTAACGATGAGGTAAGTCTATGGCAGGACAGTCAAACTGAGACAGAAGGAAAAAAAAAAAAAGCCAGCAGTAACTAAGGACATGCCCCCATTTGTGGGCCTTTCCTAAAGTGCAGTGTGAATCTATGTTATTCATTAACCAGACCTCCTCAAAGCAGAAAGACGCACTCAACTTTTGAGAAGAAGGCTTCTTTCTTCAGATTCTTTATAGCTCCATGATTAATATATTTCTTTTCCATCTCAAACAAGGGGTCACACTGACCAAAGGCTTATCTGTACGTGCATAGTTGAAAAAAACAAAAACACTTCAACCAACTGTGTACTCAGTGCTAACCTGTCAATATGATACATAATTTCTTTGTCTCAAAAGTGTATAAAACTGCACCTCTAACTTCTGCTCAGTGGAGCAGTCCGCAGAGTTTCTGAGAATCTGTTTGCCAGGTTATCATTCTCAGTTTGACTCGAATAAAATTCTCTGATCTGTCTTCTTTGCTGGATTGTTATTTGATTTATTGCCAACAGTAACTTACTATCTGCCGGCTGGTAGGTTATTTGTATAAACTGACATCTTGGTGGGTCAAAAATAGTCAAGTATTGGCAACTTCCTAGGTCAACCTCGCATGTAAACCTGGGGTCCACTATCTGACTGACTCTGGAGGTTGAGCAGATAAGGGGAGTGGTCCTGCCTGGCTGTTCCCCGAGTTCCTGCCCTCTCTCTAAGGTTGCACCCTGCTGCTGCATGGACTACTCAGAGCGGACATGCCGCTTCCTCCCATCCTCAATGTTCACCGGGGCTTGTGTGTCAAAAGCTGGTCCTGTGGGGAAACTGCGCTGTTCCTTGCCAGTTTGTGAGGAAGTAACCTCAGTTGTGACAGCTCCTTAGTTCCCTGTGGTTGGTTGTGTTCCTGTTGTCTTGTTTTATAAATCTGTCTTATCTCTGTATTCATTTTATCTTATTTTGTTTTTTGGGCATGTGGGATGTTAGTTCCCTGACCAGGGATCGAACCCAAGCCCCCCGCAGTGGAAGTGCAGAGCCTTAACCACTGGACCTCCAGGGAAGTCCCTGTTTTGTCGTTCATCCCCTGGGTGCCCATCTCGGGTGGGCGTTCCTCTGATGTCTCCGTGTTCCCACCCCAGGCCACGCTGCTGATCGCCTTCATCTGCGTGAGGAGCTCTTTGTGGACGAGCTACAGCGCCTACAGCTACTTTGAAGTGGTCACCATTTGCAACTTGATCATGATCCTCGCCTTCTACCTGGTGCACCTCTTCCGCCTGTACCGCGTGCTCACCTGTATCAGCTGGCCCCTGTCGGTAAGGGAGTGGCCGGGCTGCGCTCCGCCCGCACGGGTCAGGACGCTGGCTGGGCGCTGGGGCCCGACGTCCTTCCAGCCTACCCGCCCCGCCTCCTTGGCTGCTTCAGCCCTGAATTTCCCACTGCTGGGTGGCCCTCTCTGCCTCGGGTCCTACTGGCCTCTAAAACTCACCTTCAAGCTGCAAGAAGGCTGTGGTTCTCATCTCGATGCTTCTTTTCTCAAGTGACAGAAAATGGGCTGTGGCGGGGGGGCGGGTGACTTGGAGGCGGAACGTGGAAGGGTGAAGCTGATGGAGGTGGTGGGTATTTACACTGTCGTACGGATAAGATCTGTCAGCTGCAGTGGACAGGCAGAGTCTGAGGAAAGATATCAGAAGTTGCTAAGGTTTCTTCTTCCCATTATATTATTTTTAAAATGACTTTATTTACACCTGTTGACATGTCATACAATTACCGATTGAAGTGTACAGTTCAGTGGCTTTCCATATGTTTTTAGACTTGTGCAACCGTCCCCTCATTTATAGAATATTTTCATCACCTCAATAAGAAACCCTGTACCCTTTAGCTGTTACCTCCTACCCCTCATCTCCTCCGACCGTGACCTACTGCTAATTGACTTTCTGGCTCTATAACTTTTCCTGTTCTGGAGATTTCATGTAAGTAGATTTATATATGTGGTCTTCTGTAACTAGCTTCTTTCACTAAGTAGAGTGTGTATTGGTTTATCTATTTATAGCATGTATCAGTACTTCATTTCTTTTTCTAGCTAAGAAATAATCCATGGAAAGGATATACCATATTTTGGTTTTTTGTTGATTTGTTTGTTGGGGGTGCACCACGTGGCATGCGGGATCTTAGTTCCCCGACCAGGGATCGAACCAATGCCCCCTGCAGTGCAAGCACGGAGTCCTAAC
Organism: Budorcas taxicolor; assembly: GCF_023091745.1. Lineage (NCBI taxonomy): Eukaryota > Metazoa > Chordata > Mammalia > Artiodactyla > Bovidae > Budorcas > Budorcas taxicolor. The sequence goes on along the minus strand of NC_068910.1, from coordinate 53,725,369 downwards.
CACTCAGTCACATTTTGTTTATTCATTTATCATTGATGGATATTTGGGTTGTTTCTACCTTTTGGCAATTGTGAATCCTGCTGCTGTGCACATTTGTATACAAGTTTTGTGTATGGACATGTTTTTGTTTTGCTTGGGAATATACCTAAGAGTGGAATTGCTGGGTCACATGGTAAATGTTTAATTGCTTGAGGAACTGCCCAGCTATTTTCCCAAGTGGATGTACCATGTTGCATTCCAGCAGTCTTCCCACTTGTTCTTTTTCAGGATTATTTTGAATTGTAGTTCCATAAGGACTTTATAATCAGCTTTTCAGTTTCCACTAAGGAGTGAGCTGAGATTCTAATAAGAATGACATTGAATCTGTAGATAAATTTAATGAGTATTGCCATTTTAATAGTAATATAAAGTCTTGTGATCCATGAGCATGGAAGGTTTTTCCATTTATTTAGATCTTCTGAAACGTCTTCCAACAATGTCATGTAACTTTCAGAGTACGAGTCTTATACTATTTTTGTTTAGTGTGTTGCTAAGCATCCTACCCTTTGTGATACTATTTCAAATGTAATTATTAATTTCATTTTCAGATTGTTCACTGCAAGTGGATAGAAATACAATCGATTTCTGTTTATTGATCTTGTATCCTCAATTGTGTTGAAATGATTTATGAGATCTAATAGACGGTTAGTGGATTCCTTGGTGTTTTCTATCTGTGGCAGCATACTGCCTGTAAGTAGAGAGAGTTTTACATTTGTTTGCAGTCCGGGTGCTTTTTACTTCATTTTCTTGGCTTATTGCGAGAAATTGAATGTTGAAGTGGCAAGAGCAGACATCATCTTGTTCCCAATCTTAGGAGGAGGGTATTAGGTTTTTATCATTAAACGTAACATTAGCTGAGGTTTTTGTAGGTAAGTGTTAGTCACTCAGTCATATCCAACTCTTTACAACCCCATGGACTGTAACCTGCCATGCTCCTCTGTCCATGCAATTCTCCAGGCAAGAATACTGGAGTGGGTAGCCATTCCCCTTCTCCAGGGATCAAACCGAGATCTCCTGCATTGCAGGCAAATTCTTTACTGGTTGAGCCACCAGAGATGATACTTATCAAGTAGAAGAAGTTGCCTTTAATTCATTTGTCTATTAAGACAGTCATGTAGGGGGATGAATCCCTCTAGGATTCTGTTATTGCACTGATTTTCATATGTGGAACTATCTTTGCATTCCTGGAGGAAATTCTGATTGGCTCTGATGTATAATTCGGTTTACATGTAGCTGGATTTGGTTTGCTAGTCTTTTGTTGAGCATTTTTGCATTGATATTCATAAGAAATATTATCGGTCTGTAGTTTTCTTGTGATGTCTTTGGTTTTGTTATCAGAAGTGTTTGCTTCTCTTATGTTTTTTTAGAAAAGTTTGGAAAGAGTTGGTATTGCTTCCTCTCTAAATGTTTGTAATTCTGCATGGAAGCCATCTGGTCTGGGCTTTTCCTGTGGGTAGTGTTTTTATCATTCATTCAGGTTCTACTATTTTAGATCTTATTTAGATTATTTCTCCTTGAGTCATTTTCAGTAGCATGTCTTTCTAGGAATAGCTCCGTTTCATCTAACTTATCTAACTTATTGGTGTGCAACCGATCACAGTATTCTTTTAAAATCCTTTTTATTTCATCAGTAGTGATGTCTCCTCTTTCATTTCTGATTCTGGCCATTTGAATGTTTTTCCTCTCTTATTTTTTCCCCTTGGTCAGTCTAGCTAAAGTTTTCTCTATGTTGTTGATCGTTTCAAGGAACCAGCTCTTGATTTCATGGACTTTCTTTGCTGTTCCTTTCTCTGTATCACTCATTTCTGCAGTAATCCCTGTTTCCTTCTTTCTTCTTGTTGTGGGTTTTAGCTTACTTTTCTTTTCCCAGTGTCCTAAGGTGAAGGTTTAGGTTATTCATTTGGAACCTCTCTTCACTTTTAATATATGCCCTAACAGCTACAGATTTCTCTGTAGAGCACAGTCCACTTTCGGTGGCCCTAAGGCCCAGTTCGCCCGTCTGATCTGGTGTTGGTAGGGGAGGGGTGGCATGAGGAGAAGCATCCTCTTGTTGTCAAAAGACAGAGACCCCACCTCCTCCAGGACCTGCGAAGCCCCCATTTAATCGTGGAGAGTGAATGGGGCATAAAGAGATGGTCTCATGGACCCAAGGGAAGCAAAGATGGGGGTCAGCCCTTCCTGCAGACCCTCGGCAGTCTGGTCTGCGGGCACGTTTTCAACAGCCAAGAAGAGGGAAGAAAAAATGCGGGTAGAACTGGGAGGACTTTTGTCCGCAGAATGGGGAGGCCCTCCAGGCAGCCATCAAAGCCAGCATGTTGCAAGCCCAGACTTTTCTCTGCAGCAGGAGCGAAGGCACACATCTCTTTAAGGGCTTTGCTTCTCAGAGCTGCAACTGCACTGAAACGCTCCAGCCTGGAAGTTGCAAGCAGCTCATTTGCCTGTTAGGAGCTTTAGCCGGAGGTCCAGGTAACCATGGGCAGCCTGACCTCAGGAGTGCAGCCATCCTTAGGAGACATCTCTGCTCATCTGAGAAGCATCTTTGTCTTTGTCGCCTCTCTTCCTGCCTGCCCAGCGTCTTCTCTCTCCTGCTTGGCCGCATCCTGGCCAGCCGTCCTTTCTTGTTGCCTGTGAGCTCCACTGCTCCTGCTGGGGTGTTACTGGGAGAAGAGGAAGTGTCTCCCTCTCCCCTCTGTCCTTCTCTTCTGAGAGCCGGGAGTGGAGCTCCCTACCCACCCATCTGCTTTGTTTCTGCCCCCAGGAACTCCTGCACTATTTAATCGGTACCCTGCTCCTCCTCATCGCCTCCATCGTGGCAGCTTCCAACAGTTACAGCCTGAGCGGACTGGTGGCTGGAGCGGTGAGGACGTTTCCCAGGAGGCGGCAGGGAGGAATTCCTATTCTGAATGCCCACTTTCTTCCTCACAGGGCAGCAAAGGGATTGTTCTCTGGGGCCTTTCTTTCTCGGGATCAGTCTCCACCTTGACCCACCAGCAGCAGTCCCCAGAGAGCCTGAAACTTGGGCCCATGGCAGAGGGTATCAGGTGGTGATGGGCAGGGCTGTGCAAACTCAAATGGCCCCAGCGGCCCAGACCTCTTTCTCTTACAGACACTCCTTAAATCAGGGGATAAGTAGGTTTTAATTCTCATGCTTGCCCTGGTCATTCACTCGGGGCTGTCTCAGCTCTGTGCAGGGAAGGGTTCTGAGGCACCTCTGGGGCCCAGGGAACAGTCCTGCGATCAGCTATCCACCACGAGTCTCAGCTTTGCCATTCCTGACTATTCACAGTATTCAGGCCAGGAAATAACACTCCTCTACCTTTCAGAGGTGAAGACTGACCCACTGGCTAGCCTGAATAGAAGTAGGATGGAGTGGACAAAAATAGAGCACGGTGGGAGCTATGTGTATTTATCACCCAGAGGCACACAGATGTGTCTATGTGAGTGTGAGTCAGTCGTGTCTGACTCTTTGCGACCCCACGGACTGTAGCCTGCCAGGCTCCTCTGTCCATGGAATGAATTCTCCAGGCAAGAATACTGGAGTGGGTAGCCATTCCCTTCTCCAGGGATTGAACCCAGGGCTCCCACATTGCAGGCACATTCTTTACTGTCTGAGCCACCAGGGAACCCACATGTGTCTTAGAAGCCGCATATGGGAAGCCATATTTTTTAAACGTTCTATAAGTTCCTGTCATCTGATTTCTGATTTAGCTTATTGTTTATAGTTTGGAAGCCTGTGGGCTACAACCGATTTGCCTCACTTTTCAAATGAGTTTGAGGAGAAGCTGTCTGTGTGATAGTCACTCACTTCCACATGGAACTCAGAATCTCTTGACTTTGGGCTGAGAGCCAGTGAGTGCCTGGGATTCCACCAAAGGGTGGAGTCTGCAGGGGGCAGAAGGTCCCTGCAGAGGGGCAGCCAGACCTGTGAGCACTCGCGCCCCTTGAGCTTAGTCATTCAGTCATGTCTGACTCTTTGTGACCCCATGGACTGTAGCTCCTCTGTCCATGGGATTCTCAAGGCAAGAACACTGGAGTGGGTTGCCATTTCCTGCTCCAGCAGATCTTCCTGACCCAGGGATCGAACCCTCGTCCCCTAATTTGTGCCCCTTAAGCCCCTCCCGTACCCCTTCCCCACTGTGGAGGCTAGTTTCCAATAAGAGGGCTGTTTCTCACCTGCCTGCTGGCAGAGGAAGCACAGGGGAGATTCGTGCCCACCGTGTTTCAGGACCACACGGGCGGAGTCCCACTGGGTTTTCTGATTCAGGTGGCGCATGACAGTATTAGCCCTGGACTCCCAACAACTCCCACTTGTCCTCCACCTGTCCTGTGGGAACCAGCATGGACCTGGAGAAGCCAGAAGAAATGCAAAGATACAGTCCCTGCTGTATGAGAAAGTGATGCTCTTGCTTAGGAGGCCGGGGCTGTGAAACAGTTAACACGCAAGGCCCTGTCGTCCAGAAGCACATTATGTAGCCCTGTAATAAACTGTTCAATTACGCAGCGTGAACAGTTGGGGAGCGGGACAGTGTATAATGTGCTAATTGTGCAGAACAGACAATGAGAGGCCCGGGACAGGCTGTAATAGGCTGATTATGTGGTGCAGACAATTGGTACAAAAGGAACCAGGGAGACGGACAAGGGGGAAGAGGAGGCTGGTGGGGGCTGGCAGGGCAGCCACGTGTGGGAACCAGCAGGCAGGCAGGATAGTCCTGCACTTGGGTTGGCTGCTCTGGGCCGTTCCTGCTGGACCTCCGGGAGCCCCCAGACATCCACTTTGGGGGGCCTATGGACACTTGGGCAAGGTGAGCAGAGAGGAACCCTGGGCTCAGATCTCTGGTCTGGCCTGGCTGGCTCCACTGCCCTGGCTTAAAGAGTTGACCTCCTGTCCCTGCTTTCTTGAGCTGCAAAAACATGGGGGGAAAGGTAACAGCTGTGCTCCCATCTGGCAGAGCTATGAGGCTAAAGGAAGCCATGCGTCTGAAGGGCTTAGAACACTGCCTGGGATGAAGTAATAATGCTCCATCAGCATTAGCACTTGCTGCTGCAGTTGTTAACCAGAGGTCCCCAACCTCTGAGATCTCATGGCTGATGATCTGAGGTGGAGCGGATATAGTAATAATAGAAATAAATGTAACGCACCTGAATCATCCTGAAACCATTCCTCTTCCCTGGTTCGTGGAAAAATTGTCTTCTATGAAGCCCAGCCCTGGTGCAAAAAAAGTTGGGGACCTCTGTGACAAGTCGGGAAAGGCTACAGGCTTCCAAGTTCCAGGCAGAGACACCTGAGTCTGTGTCTGCTGCTCATTCCATCATTTAATAATCCTCTGTGAGGTCCTTTAAAGTGTTAGTGAAATTGTTAGTCACTCAGTCATGTCCGAGGCTTTGTGACCCCATGGACTGTAGCCCTCCAGGCTCCTCTGTCTGTGAAATTCTCCAAGCAGGAATATGGGAGTGGATAGCCATTTCCTTCTCCAGGGGATCTTCTGACCCAGGGATCGAACCTGGGTCTGCTACATGGCAGGCAGATTCTTTACCATCTGGGAAGGTAAAGAAAGTAAAGGACTTCCCCACTAGGGAAGCCCAGGAGGTCCTTTGCCTACCACAAATGAGAAGGCTGTGCAAGGCTGGGTGCTCACAGCGGAACGCAGGGAGGACAGGCATGCTGCTTGAACTTATTTCAGCTTAATGTTACTTAAATATGTGTAAACTTGATGCCAGATATGGGGCCTCAACTTCTGGCTCCAGGACAGCTGGGAAGCCAGACAGAACAGAAAGCCTTTGTGGATGAAGTACATATGATGCTACCTAACCAAGATCCATTTGAACACTGAATGTTAAGAACCCCAAATAAAATGTACTCTTCCTCCTTTTTCTGTCTTATTAGACGAGGATAAAGAGTGGGGGCACGTAGTTGTCTCGAGAAAGGTGAGGGGTGGTGCCCAGAGGCCTGGCTGCGACCCAGTTGCGGCCTGACTGAGGCCAGGGCATCACCTCCGTGGCTGCGTGAGGACAGGTGGCCAGGTCAGATGAGTCCCCGGGCTCCCTCGCGGCCACAGCCAGTACAGGAAACGGGCACAGGGACGAGCCGCTGAAGGGGCTGCCCGCGTGACTGGCCCTTGCCCTGGGCACCTCCTGGCCCCTCTCTCTCGTGCAGGTCTTCGGTTTCCTGGCCACCTTCCTCTGCCTGGCGAGCGTGTGGCTGTCCTACAAGATCTCGTGCGTGACCCAGTCCACAGGTGAGTTCTGCTCTGAATACAGATGACCAAGAAGGTTCCCTGTGCTCAGGAATGGGAGGACATGGGCTCTGGAGCTTGGCACTAGGGGACCACTGACAGAGCACCATCCTGTCTCCATGGCGCGCAGGGTCACCCCAACATTCTCATTCTCTTGATGGCAAAGCATTTTCTTTAAATGAGTTTCCTAATGACAAAAATAAAAGGTAGTATATTTAGAAAATAGAAATAATAAAAAAAATTTTTTTAATAAAAACCATTATCACACTACCGAGAAACAGCACCTGCTGGGTGTCTGTCCCTTCAGCATTTCCTTGCTATGAATATGCAAAGAGAGAGATGTGCCTTTGTTTTTTGGGCCATGCCGTGCAGCTTACAGGATCTTAGTTCCCTGACCTGGGATGAAAGCCAAGCCCCCTTCAGCGGAGGTGCAGAGTCCTAACCTCTGGCCCGCCCGGAAAGTACCAAGAGATGTGCGTTTATTAAAGGATCAGACTTCGTGCATGATTTTGCAAACTGCTCCTCTGCTCCTACCCAGACCCTTACGGTCACTTTCTCCACATTATTAAGTGTCCTGCTCTGGCATCCGTCGTCGCTCGGTGGCGTTGCCCTGGCTCCTCTGCGTGTCAGCATCGTAGTTTACTGAACTTGTCTCCTATTTGGGCACATTATATGTATATATATATATTTTTTTTTTTTAATTAAAAATTCTTTCCTACTCAACAGTGCTGTAATGAACAAATGAACATCCTTGTAAATATACTCCCAGACACATAACCTAATTTTTTTTCACCTTTAGAATAAATTCCTAGAAATAGGATTGCTGAAAGTTGAACTAGCTATACTCTACTTCTTTCTTTGAATCAGTACTCTTTGCTCGTTATTCTTTTCTTTGTTTTTAAAACATACATTAAAAATATCAAAGCACCTTACAGAGTGCTTGCCACAGGAGAGCTTCAGTCTCCTTCTAATACTCTCACTGGCAAAAAGCTAACAGAAGGCTGGGTGAACAGAGCCAGTCACCAAGGACCACGGTAGTAGGATTCCGTTTAGGGAAAATGTCCAAAATAGACAAATCCACAGAGACAGAGAGTGGAGTACCCGTTGCTTAGGGCTGGGGGCAGGGGGTACAGGAGTGACTGCATATGCGTTTGAGGCTTCTTTTGGACACGATGACTGTTCTAAGATTGTGTGGATGGTTATACAATTCTGTGAATATAGTGAAAACCACGGAATTGTGCACTTTAAATGAGTGAACTGTGTGGTAGATTAATTGTATCCCTGTGAGGCTGTTTAAGAAAGAATGAATGATGAAAAAAGAATGTGAAAAAGTTAATAGTGTCTAAAAGTGATACATCAATCAACGTTGACATAAATATGTTAAACTTATGGAGGAAGACCCGCAAGAAATAGCTGAAGGAGTTAAAGTACCTCTGAGAAAGAAGCCTGGGGTGGGGAGGAGCTGGGAGGGGAATCTTTAATTTCGTTTTTACAAATGGACTAAAAAAGCGCAAAGTAATTCCCACAGCCTTGGTGTGGGTGGAGGAACGCAGCGCATGCGCAGCCCTGGGGCAGCCCTGCGGGCCCGGCCCGCTCAACCCTGCCCTTCCCTTCCCCCAGACGCAGCCTGACGCCCCCAGGGCCCCCCAGCCCTGTGGGAGGTCCTGCAGGACGTGTGACCCCGCGGATGGAGGGTCATGAGCTGGCGACCCCAGAAGAAACCGGGGCCTCGGGACTCGCACCGGATCCCCCGGCTGGTAGGCGCGGGAAGGACTCTTCTTCCGGCTTCCAAGCGGGTCCAGCCTCTCTCTCCAGCCTTACACACTTCATCAGAGAATATTCCTCCCTGTCTGGGAAAGAAAAGCAGTCGCCAGGAAAATCTGATCTCTTCCTCCAGCTTTAGAACTGCCTCAGGGACTGATGCCCCCCCCCCCCCCCCCCCGCCCCCCACTTAAGCTGATGGGGGGGAGTGGGTTCTGAATACTCTGTGAAGCCTGTCCCTCTCTCCAGCCCTCGGGAGGAGCACTGCCTTAAATTCTCTTCTGAAAACACAGCCATCTAATTTATCTCGCTTGGAAATCCGGTCTTGAAGGTACCCTCTTCCTTAAAAGTGAAGCCTCGTGGTAGCACCATGCGGTCAACCAGTCACCAACTAGGCGGTTCACGGGCCCTTTCCTGTTCCCATTGTGTATGTGTTTTTAAATAAAATGTTAACTTGGCCAATTGCAGGAGTTCTTACTAAATTAGAAGAAGGCTGTAAAACCAGAGTGAAGCACGTGCTACCTGGGGACCCACTAGGTTCATGTGCCCACCGGAGAGAAGAGGAAAGAATGCATATTATCCTGGCCTCAGACTTGTGTATTTTCAAAGTACATTAAGGGTGGAAACCAGCATAATTCACATAAGACTCAAAAGCAACTTGGGCAGCCTTAAAAAAGTGGGAAATTCTGACACATGGTACACCATGGATGAACCTTGACAACATTATATTAAGTGAAACAAGCCAGACATTAAAGGACAAATACTGTATGTTACATGAGGTGCCTAGAGTAGGCAAAATTCACAGAGACAGTAAAATGGCGATTGGTTGCCTCCAGAGTCTGGAGGGCGGAATGGGGAGTATTTAATGGGTAGGCACAGCTTCTGTTTGGGAAGGTGAAAATATTCTGCTCTGGTTGGGTCTTTCTTGGCAGTCCAGTGGGTAGGCTCTTTGCTTCCACTGCAGGGGCTGCAAGTTTGATTCCTGGTTGGGGAACTAAGAACTTACATGCCACCAAAAGAACAAAAAATACATTCTGGAGATGGTGGTGACGGCTGCACATTAATCTGAATGTAATTAATGCCTAAGAAATTGTTTAAATGGTTAACTTTTCTGTTACGTATATTTCACCAAGAGTTTTTCTTCTCTTAAAGCAACACCGGACCCTCTATCTAAGGCTCCTAAGTAACTGACAAGCTTCTTGGGAAATGGAGAAAGACAGAGACACAGTTCAGCCCAGCAGAGGCCAGCACCATGTTCTAACAGCTAAGCCTTGCAGGTCTTGAGAATACAGGTCTGTCATCTCAGGGGCAGTGCCCACGAGTAAGCCAAACTCTGTCCCCACCACCCCAGCTCCCAGCACAGGGAGGTGACCCACCAAGCAGTCCCAGCCCGGCAGGACCAAGCGGAGATATGGGAGGAGGGACATTTGAACCCATGGTGGGAGGATGGTTAGGACTCCTCGCTTCCACTGCAGGGGGCATGGGACCTGCAGGGACCTGCCCCAAGGACCAAGAGCCAGTTTTCACTCATCATGACCATTGCAGGCCCAGGAAAGGGTGTTGACACCAGGGACCCTGGGAGGTGAGACCAAAGTGGGTCGGCCCACATGGTCTCCCACGAACAGGCGGCAGAGCCCTGGGGAGGGACCTGGAAGGTGGGGTGGTGCCCTCCGTCGGGCAGGCCTCTGCACAGACGTTTCTCACCGTCCACAAGAAAAGACTTCTGCTCAGTGAGGCTCCCAGGTTTGGCCACAGAACTGGCCCTTCCTCCAGGGGCCCCATGAGGAAGCCCACCTGTCCCAAAGGCCGGGTGGAGACCCCAGGAAAAAGCCGAGGGCACATGAGGTCAGGGCTGGAGATGGGGTTTGAGTCCAGGTCCTCACCCTGGACCTGGAGGCTCGGCCTGGACTTGAAGTCTCCGTCCTCAGCCTGGGCCTTCAGTCAGGATGCTCAGGTGACCCAAAGCTGGCCCAGACCTGTGCCACCACCTCCCAGGCCTAGTCCGTAGCCTGGGTTGCTACCTTCTGTTGCCATGGAGATACGGCAGGCCTTTGGGTCCCACTTCTTCCCCACTGTAGGGCAGTTTCGGGACTGTAGCAGTGAACAGGGGCTCACAGAGGTCAATTTTTATTTTAAATTTTTTAAAGAAAGTTATCCTATTTTTAAAATTAACTCATTAATTGGCTGTGTCAGATCTTAGTTGAGGCCCTCGGATCTTTTCCTTGCGCACTCGATCTATTTAGTTGCAGCATCAAGGCTCAGTAGCTGCAGAACACAGGCTTAGTTGCCCGAGGCATGTGGGATCTTAGTTCCTCAACGAGGGATTGAACCCTGGTCCCCTACATTGCAAGGCCGAATGTTTACCACTGGACCATCAACGAAGTCCCCGGATGTTGATGTTATGTGCAAGATATACATTAACATCTTAAGATGCACACTCCTCTGTTATTGATGGCAAACACTGACAGTGGGAACCCCGCCTCACACAGCCCTAGGAGAAGGCTGGCCTTGCACCTTGGCTGGTCCAGGGAGGCACCAGGAATGGGAGGTGAACTTCTGAGAACCTTCCAGGATATCTTGGATGAGCCAGGCTTCCTCCACCTCCAGCCACCAAAAACAGGTAGATGAATGAGCAGAAGAGGCTACAGCCCCATTTAGTGCCTTCCTCCAAACGGCATGCTGTTCCAGTTAACGTCACTACTCTTATAGACTGACTTCGAATAATTTATATGGATGCCATATTTCCAGTTTTATATAATGGAATTTCATGTGTAGTTTCGACTGACAAGGGGGACTTCTCTGCTTTAAAAAAAAAAAAAAGGCACTCGAGCTGAAGGGAGCTGCCAGGCTGCCCACTAGACACCAGACAAATGGACAGGGCGACCAGTCCAGGTTGGAGAGGGCCAAACACGGGGAGAAACTTCCTCAGGAGGCCGCGGTGACCACACCTGGTGCCTCTGGACCTTGTAAGGAGACTGAGGCAACTGGTAGCTTCTTGGGGATTCACTGCCAAGAAAAAGAGAACACAATTAACTCTATATAGAGTTGTGCAAAAAAGGAAACGCTAGTATGAAGTGTTGGGCCCGATTCAGTTCTGAAGAGGGATTAAATAGTCAATAGCCAGAAAGCTATTGATCTGGTCGAAACTCAAAAAAGGAAAAAGAAACGCCGGGCTGGGGATGCACGTGGAGGGGCGGCCGCAAGCGCCACCGGGGTCGCCAGAAGCCCCACGTGACTGAGAGAAGTAGAAATCTGGATTTTTAGGCCAAACAAAACTTACGTGGGCTGGCTGCAGCTGGTTTGCAGAGCACCCCCGACTCCTAGCGGCGGTCCTCGGGCAGGCTGGGGAGGGGCGGGGGGCGCAGGAAGTCAGCTGCTTCCTGCGCCCGCTCGGGCGGAGCCCTCCCCCGGGAGCCGGGTCCCCCGCCCGAGCCGCGCCTCTGGGCGCCGCCACTGCTCCCCGCGGGCTCGGCTTCCTTCTGCGGAGAAGCACCCGGCCCCGCCAGTGGCTGCTCGGCTCCCCGCGCCCGCAGCGCCGCCTTCTGGTGGCCGTGGGGAGCGCCGCCTTCTGGTGGCCGTGGGGAGCGCCGCCGCCGGCCCGGAGAGCCGAGACATCCGAATCCAGGGTTCCGGATCAGAAGCACAACTTGCAGGTTTTATTGGAACCTCAGGCACTCAGACGCATCATAATTCCCTAGTTAGTGATGCTCACTCGCTGATCACTGGCTTCTGACCACATTTAACTGTAACTACACGCTTCCCACCCCATCCCCGCTCCTGGTTCTCCTTTCTTTCGAAATCTCCATTCACCACACCTTTGCTTTTCTTACCGCATAATTCTAGTTTCGCTCGATGTATTGCCTAAAAAGTGCAGATGAGTATGACAATTCTTTATAATTAAACGAAAAGGACCCCATGCCGTAGGTCATCCTTTCATTATGTTGCTGTAACAGACACACCACCCCCCGCCCCCACCTCCTTTCAGGCAACACTTAGCATCCTCTCAGCCCTTCTTCGCGCCATCTCCTAATCCAGCCAAGAACCGCGTGTCTGCCCCGCAAAGGCTGTGACCAGTTTCACTGCAGCGCAAGCACAGAGCTGGGCCGCAGGCTTCACTGACAGCTTTTGACTGCCACTCCAGAGCTTTCCTGTGGACCCCGCCATGGGTGTGCAGCCCGCAGTTACAGGAGAGTTCCTGCCCGCAGGGTGATGCTGGCTAATTGGACACAGCAGTCAGTGGATACATTTGTCCTCCTCACCTGAGACACACTGTCCTGTGTTTAGCCGCTCAGTCGTACCGACTCCTTGCGACCCCGTGGATAGTAGGCCGCCAGGCTCCTCTATCCACGGCAGGCTCCTCTGTCCATGGGATTCTTCAGGCAAGAATACTGGAGTTGGTTGCCATGCCCTTCTCCGGGGGATCTTCCCAACCGAGGCATGAAACCCAGGTCTCCCGCATTGCAGGCGGATTCTTTACCGTCTGAACCACCAGGGAAGCCCAGACTGTCCTGAGGCAGATTTTATAGTGTCTCCCACGAGACCCTGCAAACGATCACACAGGGTGGTTCATTCGGCAGCCTCCTACTGGCCTCACTGCCCAGGTAGGCAGTCCGTCTGGGTCTGTGAGTACAAGCCAAAAATATGCCGCCGCTGCGCCAACTAACTGCCTTACTCAGGGGCCACCTTGGAAGACAGAAGTGAAGGTTGCTGAGCCCAGTGGTTGGAGCTCGGAGCATCTGAATCTTCCAAGGAAAGAAAATAGCCTGGAGGGAGCGATGAAAGGCCAGGGGCAACCCCCCACAGCCCCCGCAAGAAGTGGGTGGGCAGAAAGCCGCCAAGATTCTCAAACGAGCGAGTCGTTTGAACAAGAAGTGAGTCACCTTCCAAGGAAAATTACTGGGTAAGGAGGCCACGGAATGCCAGGAAAAAGGCAACCCAGGAGAACCGCTGTACAGATGAATCTATTTTACAATAGCCAAGACAGGTGATTGACAGGGTTAGACGGGGCGGGCAGAGCGGACCAGAGGAGTCCTGAGCTTGCACGTGGGAAGCAACGCGGGAACCTGGCCTGAGTCCGTGAGTCCTGCGCGTGAAGACCTACTCGGTGCGAGCTGACTCCCCTCAGACCCAGTGAACCAAAGCTATGGGACGAGCGCGGACAAGATTCAGGTATGGATCGGCTCTCCGGATTCACCCCACCCAGGGGAAGCCCCGCGTGTTCCTGAACTTAAACGGAGTACCGGCTGTAGTTTTGTTGGGGGTTTGGTTGGCTTTGGTCTGACGGTGCTTGCCTCTCTTTCGTAAGAACCTGTTCGCGGGACCCACTCATTTTATCCACTGTTGGTGGCTCCTCTGAGGGTCAGATGCAGGCTCCAGGATAGGCTTTTCCTCGTAAAGTTCGCCGAGCATAACATTTGAGACAGCACCTTCTTCCTGGGAGAAGAAAGGGCACACAGTCTTTTCAGGGGTGGCCAGGGGTTCAACACGGAGTTCCCACGCTTCCTTGGGAGCTGCACCCCCTCTGTCAGGCCGATGGAGGCCGGGAGCTTTACTGTGGACTCTGGGTGCCTAGGTAAGAAGGTGGCCTCGTTCATTTCCACCACTCTCGACGCTTCCAACGTGTACGGAGTGCCACTTCCCTCATACCTGGCTCTTAGTCTGCAGTCTAGGGTATGGCTAACAGTTTATTTTTTAAATGGGGGCGGGGTGGCGGCTAGGGATGGATGAAACCAGTTTGCTTCCACCTGGCGTAGCACACAGTACACTTAAGGGCCTGAATTCTCCAGTGAGAGAGCATCAGTGGCTTGGACACAACTTGTTATCATGTGAGCTGTTGGTGGGTATGCAAGCGTCTCTATGACGGCTTCACAGGCCAAACTGCTTTTGCTTAGTGACCCACGCTCCCCTCAGCTGCCTTCCAAGTAGCCATCTTGGGAGCTGCATCACAAAGAGACGTTTCACAATCAGTTAACAAGAAACTTGGTTGTGACCACAAATTATGGCAAAAATCCCAGCTCCACTGGCCCCTTTGCATATTGCATAGAGACAGTACATCCCAAACCTGGGAATATTCCTGTAACCTCCACCCCCAGATGTCAGACCTGTGGCCATATTTGAATGAGGGCCCAATACCCAATAATCTTGGAAGCCCTTTAGGCACTCTATCCTTGCACCTCCTTCAGACCAGTGAGTAACAGGTGCCTGTTACTCATTGCACAGCTGATGGAGGCCTTTTACCATGACGGTTCCTCTGGTTCTCCTGGCTCTCTGAGCTGGTGGTGGTGTTTTAATAAAAACTATAATAGACAAACCAGAAGAACATACAGGTTGAAGAAATTTTGGCCAAAAAATAAGTATAATAGACAAATAAAATGTTACATATTTAAAGGAGATAGCGCAGTGATTTGACGTATGTCTGCTTTGTGAAATGATTGCCACAGTCAGGTTAACACATCCATCACCTCACAGCTACCTTTTTTTTTAAAGTGTGTAGTTGAGCTTTTGAATTTGAGAACTTCCTCCTGCCACTGAGAAGCAACTGTGAACGTGACTAACCTCTGGTCAAAACAGCCTCCAACTTGACATCCTGCAAGTCTGAACTAAATTCCGTAGGTGGGATGAGCTCTAGGAAGTTCTGTTGTATAAACACTATGGATCTTGCAATTAAGCCCAGTCCCTAAGCCTTTGACTTCACCAACAGGTGTCTTCCCTCATGGAGTGCTAGTCTCATGAAAGCCAGCTGACAAGAAGCAGTGAAGGAGCCCACCCTGCTCCCAGGTGAGCAGGCCCTCTATAATGCCAGAGCCTTTCAGTGAAGGCAAACGGCTGATGGCCTGCAGCAGTGGGTGTCCCATGTGATGAGCTGAATTTCACAGGGGACTTTGTAGTCAGTGCATTGCCCACCCCCACTCTCCCAGGAATCAATGAACAATATCTGTATATCAGCTCATGGACTGTCACTTATGACCCAGCTTTAATGGTCAGGTCTTTGGGCCCCCCAGGACTGGACTCGTAAAGAGATCCCATATATTGGATGACCTCCCCTTGGAAACATAACAGTTTTCAGATTCAATATTTACATTATACACATAGTTATATGAAATAACCACACCTAGAGAACAGTGTTGAGACAAACATATGTGGGAAAAGCCAACACGTGTGGCCATTACCTCTTGCTGTTGTTTAGTCGCTAAGTCACAGGCGACCCCATGGACTGTAGCCTCCCAGGCTCCTCTGTCCATGGGATTTTCCAGGCAAGAGTACTGGAGTGGGGTGCCATTTCCTTCTCCAGGGGATCTTCCTGACCCAGGAATTGAACCCGGTCTCCTGCATTGCAGGTGGAGCCATCACCTCTGCTGCAGACCAGTGGGCTGTGCTCAAGTCCACCGCAGCTGTAATGGAACCGCCATAAAGCTTGAGATGCCTAGAGAGGAATCATGGAAGTGAGTCTTCACTGCAAAGACCTGTATCGTTGGTCCACTATCCTAGAGTCCTCAGTGAGGACTTCCACAGGGCCACCTGGCCTGTCTTCCCCTATTGGCAGCTTGCTCAAGAGTGACTGGGCCCCCTGTCGACCTGAGCTCCTCAAGGGCTTTTGCACCTGCTGTGATCTCAACAGGTGAATGGGTGGATGTTTCATTTTGTTCAGATCTACGTAGATACGCTTGACCACTTTGTCCCAGATATTTTATGGTCACCCTCCCCTGCCCACTGTCTGTGCCACTGGAAAGTAGCAGCTCCTGGGCCAGAAAGGAAGATGATCTGGATCATCCCGCTGTGGAGGTGACGCCTCTCAGCTGATCAGGCGTGAACATGGCTGACCCCAGAAGTGCACTGAGGTCCAGGGCAAACGAGCAACTTTTTTTTCTTCTCTTTTTACCAACATGGACCAGAAGTTTCAAATGTCCTTCCCCTAATATTCTAGTTCTCATGATGTTGAAAGTCTCACCTTCACCTAACCCGCTGCAGGTTCCCAAGGGCCAGCGGCTAATCTAGACAAGCGTGGAAGGTCCTGGAGGTTCATGTCCTCTTATTTTGGGAGCTTATTGGAGAAATGGCTCAAAAAGACTGAGTTAGCACAATAGAAAAATATACTGATTCCAGCTCCTGGGCTTTAAAAAAATTTTTTTTATTGGAGTATAGTTGCTTTACAATGTTGTATTAGTTTCTGCTGTAAGCAAAGTGAGTCAGCTATATACATATATACATATATTTTGTCTCTTTTTTTGGATTCCTTCCTATTTTAGGTCACCACATAGAATTGAGTAGAGTTCCATGAGCTATACAGTTCATTCACATTAGTTATCTATTTTATACAGAGTAGTGTGTATATGTCGACCCCAATCTCCCAGTTCATCCCACCTCTTCCTCCCTTGGTAAAGATAAGTTTGTGTTTTTACATCTGTGACTTTATTTCTGCTTTGCAAATAAGTTCATTTGTACCATTTTTTTTCTAGATTCCACAATATAAGCGGTATTATACATTCATCTTTTTTGGACTTCACATTGTATGACAATCTTTTTTTAAAATTTATTTTAATTGGAGGCTAATTTAAAATATTGTAGTGGTTTTTGTCATACATTGACATGAATCAGCCTTGGGTATACATGTGTCCCCCATCCTGACCCTCCCTCCTACCTCCCTCCCCATCCCATCCCTCAGGGTCATCCCAGTGCACTGGCCCTGAGCGCTGTCTCATGCATCAAACCTGAACTGGTGATCTATTTCACATATGTTTCAATGCTATTTCAGTACACATGTTTCAATGCTGTTCTCTCAAATCATCCCACCCTCGCCTTCTCCCACAGAGTCCAAAAGTCTGTTCTTTACATCTGTGTCTCTTTTGCTGTCTCACATATAGAGTCATTGTTACCATCTTTCTAAATTCCATATATATGCATTAATATACTATATTGGTGTTTTCCTTTCTGACTTACTTCACTCTGTATAATAGGCTCCAGTTTCATCCACCTCATTAGAACTGATTCAAATGCATTCTTTTTAATGGCTGAGTAATACTCCATTGTGTATATGTACCTTGCATCCCTGGGATAAAGCCCACTTGGTCATGATATGTGATCTTTTTAATATGTTGTTGGATTCTGTTTGCTAGAATTTTTTAAGGATTTTTGCATCTATGTCCATCAGTGATACTGGCCTGTAGTTTTCTTTTTTTGTGTGGCATCTTTGTCTGATTTTGGTATTAGGGTGGTAGATTAGGTGACCTCATAGAATGAGTTTGGCAGTTGACCTTCCTCTGCAATTTTCTGGAAGAGTTTGAGTAGGATAGGTGTTAGCTCTTCTCTAAATTTTTGGTAGAATTAACCTGTGAAGCCATCTGGTCCTGGGCTTTTGTTCGTTGGAAGATTTCTGATTACAGTTTCAAGTTCCGTGCTTGTGATGGGTCTGTTAAGATTTTCTATTTCTTCCTGGTTCAGTTTTGGAAAGTTATGCTTTTCCAAGAATTTGTCCATTTCTTCCACGTTGTCCATTTTATTGGCATATAGTTGCTGATAGTAGTCTCTCATGATCCTTTGTATTTCTGTGTTGTCTGTTGTGATCTCTCCATTTTCATTTCTAATTTTGTTGATTTGATTCTTCTCCCTTTGTTTCTTGATGAGTGTGGCTAATGGTTTGTCTATTTTATTTATCTTCTCAAAGAACCAGCTTTTAGTTTTGTGGATTTTTGCTATAGTCTCCTTTGTTTCTTTTTCATTTATTTCTGCCCTAATTTTTATGATTTCTTTCCTTGTTACTAACCCTGGGGTTCTTCGTTTCTTCTTTTTCTAGTTGCTTTAGGTGTAGAGTTAGGTTATTTATTTTACTTTTCTCTTGTTTCTTGGGGTAAGCTTGTATTGCTATGAACCTTCCCTTTAGCACTGCTTTTACTGAATCCCATAGGTTTTGGGGTGTTGTGTTTTCATTTTCATTTCTATGCATATTTTGGTTTCTTTTTTTGATTTCTTCTGTGATTTGTTGGTTATTCAGAAGCATGTTGTTCAGCCTCCATGTGTTTGTATTTTTAAGAGTTTTTTCCGGTAGTTGGCATCTAATCTTACTGCGCTGTGATCAGAGAAGATGCTTGAAATGATTTAAATTTTTTTGAATTTACCAAAGCTAGATTTATTGCCCAGGATGTGATCTATCCTGGAGAATGTTCTGTGTGCACTTGAGAAAAAGGTGAAATTCATTGTTTTGAGGTGAAATGTCCTGTAGATATCAATTAGGTCTAACTGGTCCATTGTATCATTTAAAGTTTGTGTTTCCTTGCTAATTTTCTGTTTAGTTGATCTATCCATAGGTGAGAGTGGGGTATTAAAGTCTCCCACTATTATTGTGTTATTCTTAATTTCCCCTTTCATACTTGTTAGCATTTGCCTTACATATTGCGGTGCTCCTATGTTGGGTGTGTATATATTTATAACTGTTATATCTTCTTGGATTGATCCTTTGATCATTATGTAGTGTCCTTCTTTGTCTCTTTTCACGGCCTTTATTTCAAAATCTATTTTATCTGATATGAGTATTGCTACTCCTGCTTTCTTTTGGTCTCCATTTATGTTAAATATCTTTTTCCAGCCCTTCACTTTCAGTCTGTGAGTGTCCTTTGTTTCTAGGTGAGTCTCTTGTAGACAGCATATTTCGGGTCTTGTTTTTGTATCCATTCAGCCAGTCTGTCTTTTGATTGGGCCATTCAACCCATTTACATTTAAGGTAATTATTGATAAGTATCATCACGTTGCCATTTACTTTGTTGTTGGGGTTTGAGTTTATACACCCTTTCTGTGTTTCCTGTCTAGAGAAGATCCTTTAGCATTTGTTGAAGAACTGGTTTGGTGGTGCTAAATTCTCTCAGCTTTTGCTTGTCTGTGAAGCTTTTGATTTCTCCATCTTTGAATGAGCTCCTTGCTGGGTACAGTCATCTGGGCTGTAGGTTTCTCTCTTTCATCACTTTAAGTATGTCCTGCCATTCCCTCCTGGCCTGAAGAGTTTCTATTGAAAGATCAGCTGTTATCCTTATGGGAATCCCCTGGTGTGTTATTTGTTGCTTTTCTCTTGCTGCTTTTAATATTTGCTTTTTGTGTTTGATCTTCATTGATTTGATTAATATGTGTCTTGGGGTGTTTCGCCTTGGGTTTATTCTGTTTAGAACTCTCTGGGTTTCTTGGAACTCTGTGGGTTTCTTGAACTTGGGTGGCTATTTCCTTCCCCATTTTAGGGAATTTTTCAACTGTTATCTCCTCAAGTATTTTCTCATGGCCTTTCTTTTTGTCTTTCTTCTTCTGGGGCTCCTATGTTGCATTTAACATTGTCCCAGAGGTCTCTGAGGTTGTCCTCATTTATTTTAATTCCCTTTTCTTTTTTTCTCTCTGTTTCATTTATTTCTACTGTTCTATCTTCCACCTCACTTATCCTGTCTTCTGCCTCAGTTATTCTACTGTTGGTTCCCTCCAGAGTGCTTTTGGTCTCAGTTACTGCATTATTCATTATTGATTGACTCTCTTTTATTTCTTCTAGGTCCTTGTTAAACATTTCTTGCATCTTCTCAGTTCTTGTCTCGAGTCTATTTATCTGTAACTCCATTTTGTTTTCAAGATTTTGGATCATCTTTACTCTCACTATTCTGAATTCTTTTTCAGGTAGACTCCCTATCTCCTCCTCTTTGGTTTGGTGGGCATTTATCATGTTCCTTTACCTGCTGAGTATTTCTCTGCCTTTTCATTTTGTTTAGATTGCTGTGTTTGGGGTGGCCTTTCTGTAGGCTGGAAGTTGTGGTTCCTCTTTACTGTGGAGCTTGCTCCCTGTGGGTGGGGTTGGATGAGTGGCTTGTCAAGGTTTCCTGGTTAGGGGAGCTTGCATCTGTGTTCTGGTGGGTGGAGGTGGATCTCTTCTCTCTGGCGTGCAGTGAAGTGTCCAGTAGTGAGTTTTGGGGTGTCTATGGGTTTGACATGGCTTTGGGCAGCTTGTATTTTAATGCTCAGGGGTGTGTTCCTGTGTTGCTGGAGAATTAGTGTGGTATGTCTTGCTCTGGAACTTGTTTGCCCTTGGGTGGAGCTTGGCTTCAGTGTAGGTATGGAGGCTTTTAGATGAGCTGTTGTCAATTAATGTTCCCTGGAGTCAGGAGTTTTCTGGAGTTCTCAAGTTTTGGATTTAGGCCTCCTGCCTCTGGCTTTCAGTCTTATTCTTACAGTAGCCTCAAGACTTCTCCACCCATACAGCACTGATGATAAAACATCTGGGTTAATGATGAAAAGATTCTCCACAGTGAGGGACACCCAGAGAGATTCACAGAGTTAAGTAGAGAAGCGAAGGGGGAGGGAGGAGATAGAGGTGACCTAGGGGAGAAAAAGGAGAGTCAAAAAGGGGAGAGGGCAATCAAGCCAGTAATCACACTCCTAAGGAAAAATGGGTACTGAAGATTGGATTCTTAAAGGTACAAAATTGATAACAAATAACAAAAAGCAAAGATTAAAAATCTAGGGTAGAGGTTAGACTCTAAAAAATACAATATTTTAAAAAAATCACAAAAATTATAAAATATACATATGAATATTGCTTTAAAAATAGGGTCTTTTTTGCAAGGTAATAGTAGGTTATAAAAATGAAAATTAAAGGAGTAATAGAGGACTTAAAATTTTAAAAAATGATAATAGTAAATATATATTTAGGAATTTCTCTGGAGCTGTTGCAGGCAGTATGGGGTCAGTTCAGTTTCAGATAGTTCCTTGTTCCAGCTTATAGGCCTCAAGATCTACAGGCCCCTTCCAAAGTAGTTGGTGCTAACTACAGGGTTTTAATCTGTTGCACCTGTCACTTCAAAGTGGTTCCCTCTGTTTATTTTGGCTTCTTCTGTTTGTTGGTCTCTTAGTGTCTAATTTCTGCCCTGACACAAGGGGGCGGTGGTGGTCACTTATTTAGGTTCACTGTCGTGCTGTGGGGAGGGAGGAACACTCCAAACTTGCGGGGAGTGCTCACAGTGTCTCGGCCACACTGGGTTTGCCCCTGCTCACAGCGTGTGTGCTTTCCCAGTCTACACTGCTCAGGCTCCAGGTTGCTCTGCAGGGGAACTGTCTAAAGTGGGCCCTGAGTTGCATGCACTTCCCGGGTCTAAGCTGCTCAGGTTCAGGTTCTCGGATACTCCACAAAGGGGCAGACTCGGTTGGGCCTGCGTTTTGTGCCCTTCCCAGGTCCGAGCAGCTCAGGTGACCAGGTGCTTGGCGAGTGCACTCTCCCCAGGTGGGGGTGCGTCTTATCGCCTCCCTCATCCCAGCCCCTCGGTTTCCTGGGTGGCAGTGGGAGGGCTTCTGGTGGGAGCGCTGTCTCAGGTGTGCCCTGTGTCTCCTCTGGGGAGCTGATCTCTGACTGTGACCCTCCTGGCGGATGTCAGCCATCCAGGGTCTCAGGAAGACTTGGTTAGAAACTGGAGCCTGCTCACAGTTTGGTAGAGGATGCCGTCTCTGGGGCCGAGATTGCCCCTTTCCTGCTCTGGCTGCCCCCACCTCCCTGTCTCCAGCGGGGGATGGGCCGGTCTGCAGCCAGCCAGCTCTCCTGGTATTTGCTCAGTGCTTTGTTCTGTGAGCTGGCCAGCAGTGTCTTAGGTTAGGGGTTTTCGCGGGACAGTTCTCTCTTTTTTCTCTCTCTGGCTATCCCACAGTTTGGGTTGCTATCTCACGTTCAGTTCAGTTCAGTCACTCAGCCGTGTCCAACTCTGTGACCCCATGAATTGCAGCACGCGAGGCCTCCCTGTCCATCACCAACTCCCAGAGTTCACTCAGACTCACGTCCATTGAGTCAGTGATGCCATCCAGCCATCTCATCCTCTGTCGCCCCCTTCTCCTGCCCCCAATCCCTCCCAGCATCAGAGTCTTTTCCAGTGAGTCAACTCTTCGCATGAGGTGGCCAAAGTACTGGAGTTTCAGCTTCAGCATCATTCCTTCCAAAGAAATCCCAGGGCTGATCTCCTTCAGAATGGACTGGTTGGATCTCCTTGCAGTCCAAGGGACTCTCAAGAGTCTTCTCCAACATCACAGTTCAAAAGCATCAATTCAAAAAAAAAAAAAAGCATCAATTCTTCGGCACTCAGCTTTCTTCACAGTCCACCTCTCACATCCATACATGACCACTGGAAAAACCATAGCCTTGACTAGACGGATCTTTGTTGGCCAGGTACTGTCTCTGCTTTTGAGTATGCTGTCTAGGTTGGTCATGTTAGCTCCCTCAGGTTGCCCTCAGGGCGTTCAGTCCCTGTCCTTACCCTAAGCAATGCAGCCTGCGCCTCCATGTTCGGCCCCGCTTGCTGGTGGCAGATGCGGGCGTCTGGGGCTACTTCTCGGCGGGGAGTTGCTCGTGATCTGTGGGTTTACTTATTTATCTGTCCTCCCAGTTGTGTTGCCCTCTGAGATTCCTAAACTCCGCAGAGACCCGCCAGTGGGAGGGTTCCCTGGTGTTTGGAAACGTCTCCTGTTTCATGACTCCCTCCCCGAGAGGGGTGTCTGTCCCTAACTCTTTTGTCTCTCTTTTTACCTTTTGTATTTTGTCCTACCTCCTCTTGAAGACAATGGGCTGCCTCTCTGGGTGCCTAGCATCCTCTGCCAGCGTTCAGAAGTTGTTTTGTGGAATTTGCTCAGCGTTCAAATGTTCTTTCGATGAATTCGTAGGGGAGAAAGTGGTCTCCCCGACCTATTCCTCCGCCATCTTAGGACTGCCCCCCTCTATAACAGTGTTTTTATAGTCCTTGATTTTTATAAAATTTTACTTGGTATTAGCAAGGGATAGTAAAATAGCCCCAGGAAGTCAGCAGCAGATCCATGCACACCCATAAAGCTGGTATATGGCAAAAGGCAGCATGGTCTGTTAGAGGAGCAGAGCCACTCACTGAAACAATCGAGGAGTAGGTATCAGATACTCACCCCACACAGAAAAATCAGGGCAGGACCAAAGTACTACATACGGGGAATATCCTTAAGTATTTTAGAAGATAGAGAACATCTCTGACCTTGACGTAACTACAGAACCAAAGTTAAAATATATTTCGCAGAATAGGAGAAGATATGTCCAAGGCGTGTTACAAAGGGTCATATCTATAAAATGTCAAGAACTCTCAGGATGGACATGTACACACTGCTATTTTAAAAATAGATAACCAACAAGGACCTACTGTATAGCCCAGGGGACTCTGCTCAGTATTATGAAACAACCTGAATGGGAAGAGAATTTGTGAGGGAATAGATACATGTGTAACTGAATTACTTTGCTGTGCACCTGAAACTAACACATTGTTAATCGCCTTTACTCCAATATAAAATAGTTTTGTTTTTTTTTAAAGAACTTTCTAGACTTTGCTGGTGGTCCAGTGGTTAAGACTCTGCCCTCCCAATGTGGGGAGTGCAGGTTCGATTCCTGGTAAGGGAATCAAGATTCCATGGACAATAACAATAAAAGAACTCTCAAATGAGGAAGAAACAACTCAATATTTATAAAAGGCGGCCAAGGTTATAAACAAACCACAGACCCATGAAAGCCTAAAAAGTAAAGAAATGAAAAGCTGCTCAGCCTCACTCGTCTCTACTGAAGCTGTTTTAGGCAAATTTCTTTCAGAATGAATGACGGAATTTGCAATGGTTTTTTGTTTTCAAGGATGAGGATGTAGAGATCCTGCTTAATGAACTAGGGGATTGGGTCATTTATGATACCACTAACTCTGGGTTTTTCACAGTGATGCTCTAGCAATTGTTGTGTTGTACAATTTTGGTACTGGATTAGTACTAAGTTTAGTACTGGATTAGTACTAAGTTTAGTACTGGATTAGTACTTGTTACTGGCTGAAGTCATGAGGGAGGTTACTCTGGTAACTAAACAGAATTATGCTCCGGAGGAGGTGATGAGGAATGAGAGGAAACAGTTCCCTCAGGCATTTTTGGTCTGATACAATGTAGAGGTTTTTCTTTGGCTAAGAGAGGTGGATTTTGGTAAAACATGTTGTAGTCAGAAGTGATGACACTGATTTTTGGCTATCTGAAAAATTTAATGATGGTAAGAGGCGGTGCAGGATCACTGGGAAATAGCCTAAGAGGTTAGAGAATTTGAAGAGGTTTGAACGATAATTCAACTTTAGATTTGGGGGTGGTATGGTTGGTTTCTAGGGCCAGAATGAAACCTGAAATAGTCACGGCCAGGACAGTTCGTTTCCAATAAGGAGGCATGTTATTTGTGGAATTGTTGCGGGGGAGAATAGTGTTGGAGAGAAGGAATCCAGCGAAGATGCTTCCGGCTAATAGACGTCTGATGGAATGGATTAGGAGCAGGTGATTTTCATTGAGAAGAGAGACGCAAGGTCGTCCTGGGAGTGGGAAGAAAATTGCATGCTGTAGACAGCTGGGAGCAGTGTGGTGATGAGAGTGGTTAACAGGGCTCAGGCATCGGTTACAAGGAGTTAGCAGTTTCCATCATCAGGTCTTTGGAATAAGAACCTGTGAGGACGAGGCTTCCTGTTCTCGCGAGACTTCCGCGACGAGGGAGGTTGCTGTGAAAAGGTATGGCTTTCCATAAGCTTCCTGTTTTTTCGAATGCCTTGTTCACCATTTAAATTGTGGAGCATGGATCCGGAGCTTGCAAATGCTATGGCTTTGAAGAAGGCATGTGTACACGTATGCAGGAAGCTCAGTAAGGTTGACTCATGCCATCGTTACCTTAAAGAGGCCTAGTTGGTTCAAGTGGAGAAAGCAGCCAGTTTTTGGACGTTGATTTGGGTGAGAGTCCAGCCTGGTGGGCTACAGTCCATAGGGTTGCAGGGTCGTACGAGACACCAACCTCTGAGCATGTGTGCACGCATACATGGCTGTAAGTAGTGTGGTGATGGCTCCAGAGCATATGTTCTTGTTTGAATGAACTTATTGTTTTCTATTAGGGCGTGAAAGTGGGTAAGTAGAAAAATGCCTGTTCCACATCTTGCGCTTGAGTGGAGCAGGGCTGAATGAGGGGTGGAGGGGTGGCGGGGAGGCCTCTTGCTGAGGGAATTCAAGGGGGGAGGCCAAATGGGGTGGATTTTCCAGTTGTGGCTGGGAAACAAGCCCTATGAAGGGAAGCTGGGTTAGTTTAAGTATAAAAATATGTTGTATATTTCATGTTAAGTTGAATAAAAGTCATGCTAATTGACACAAGAAATCCAGTATCTCCCATGCAGTTATATAAGATTGCTTGAGGGAGGAGTTTCCCGGTGGCCCCTGGTTAGGATTCTGGGCCGTCATTGCTGGGGCCCAGATTTGAACCTTGGTCTGGGAACTAAAATCCCAGGAGCAGCCCAGTGGGATCAAAGAGGGGAAAAAAGAGGTTGCTTGCAGGGCAGTGGGATTGGCTTCTGCTTGGCCATTTGGCCATGTCATCATACAGTCAGTAAAAAGGTATAATTCCATCTCCTCATCCAGTGAGAAGTTGGAAGAGGTTGTTGGCAGTATCAAGAATTAGTATTGTAATTAGAAAGAGGAGGAAGTATTTGAAAAATCGGTTCATGTTAGGGTCTGCGTGTATATATCACATTAAGAATGCTATAATCATGTAACAAGTATAGCTACTGATGCGAATGTTACTGACATCATCTCTTTTGAAGCTAAATGATCATTTGAAGGTTTGGACAGTGATTCATTGTCCTTTCGAAATCATTCTTGGCCTGCAGCACAGCAAGCCTGCTTAGTCGCTCAGTCGTGTCTAACTCTTTACGACCCCATGAACTGTACCCTGCCAGGCTCCTCTGTCCATGGAGATTCTCCAGGCAAGAATACTGGAGTAGGTTGCCATGCCCTTTTCCAGGGGATCTTCCCAACCCAGGGTTGGAACCCAGGTCTCTCACACAGCAGGCAGATTCTTTACCGTCTGAGCCACTAGGGAAGCCCAAGAATACTGGAGTGGGTAGCCTGTCCCTTCTCCAGGGGATCTCCTTGACCCAGGAATCAAACTGGGGTCTCCTGCATTGCAGGCGGAATGAATGAATATTACTATAAGGATTTGACTGGTGATAAAAACGTATGAAATAATGGCTTTTATGTAGGTTGAGTACATGTCACTTTACATGTTTGAGTTTGTTATAAGCGGTAGTGTTAATATAAATAGCCTAATTGCTGTAAAAGAGGCAAAAAAAAATGTATTCCTTTTATTTAGAGTGGCATGAGTGTTGGCTCCTAAGACCAAGTGATGACTGCTACCCTTTGAAGGTCTGAAAAAGACATCCTGTTAGGTCTGGAGGCCTGAATTAGCAGTTCTGGCGTACTTTTCTGGTAAATAAGAGAGTTTGAGCACAATAAATCTAGTGTTGTTTTTTAAACTATGTTGGCAGTACAGGGACCAGCACATAATTTTGGGGATTGAGTGATAGGACTGATAGGTAAGAGCTGGAGAATTAAAAGAGCATTTTCTCATGTCAGTGATTTTTTTTTTCCCCCCCCAAACCGCATGCTTTAGATTTAAATCTAAAATTGATGGGCTATAAAACACTCATTATAACAGTCAAACTTATAATCTCCTGGGTAGTTTATAAATACAGTGACTTGATATTATGGTTTAGTACAAGGGCTAATATATTAAGATCCTAAAAACGAATTTTCCACCTTATGAATTAAAGAATAAAATTATTTGAATGCAGTGCATAAGTAGACCCAAACTCTGTGGGCTAGTTTGGCCTATTGATTTCCCCTGTGGTTTTCTGCTTCCAGTGTTGTTGATTTCTGGTCTTTGGTTTTAATCATTTCCCTCCTTTGGGGTTTCTTATACACTTCTTTTTCTAATTTCTTGTTTAGTTCCACCGTATTTATTTTTTCACTTGGAGTCTGGCTGCTTCACAGTGTCACCGTGTTGGTGCCTGCTGTGCGCACGGTGACTCAGCTCTCCGCCTCCCTCTGCCCGCAGTCCCGCCCCTCTAGGTCATCGCAGAGCGCCGAGGGGCCCTGTGCTGCCCGCAGCTCCCCGGCAGCTCTGTTCACCCATGGCAGTGTGTATGTGTCAGGGCTGCGCCCTCTCCTCCCCTCCGCCCCGTGCCCACGGCTCTGTTCTGTAGTCTGCGTCTCTGATCCTGCCCTGCAAATAGGCTCGTCAGTACCTTTTTTGTAGATTCTATATATATGCATTCAGTTCAGGTCAGTCACTCAGTCGTGTCCGACTCTTTGCGACCCCATGAATCGCAGCACGCCAGGCCTCCCTGTCCGTCACCAACTCCCGGAGTTCACTCAGACTCATGTCCATCGAGTCGGTGATGCCATCCAGCCATCTCATCCTCGGTCATCCCCTTCTCCTCCTGCCCCCAATCCCTCCCAGCATCAGAGTCCTTTCCAGTGAGTCAACTCTTCGCATGAGGTGGCCAAAGTACTGGAGTTTCAGCTTCAGCATCATTCCTTCCAAAGAAATCCCAGGACTGATCTCCTTCAGAATGGACTGGTTGGATCTCCTTGCAGTCCAAGGGACTCTCAAGCGTCTTCTCCAACACCACAGCTCAAAGGCATCAAATCTTCGGCGCTCAGCCTTCTTCACAGTCCAACTCTCACATCCGTACATGACCACAGGAAAAACCATAGCCTTGACTAGACGGACCTTAGTCGGCAAAGTAACGTCTCTGCTTTTGAATATACTATCTAGGTTGGTCATAACTTTTCTTCCAAGGAGTAAGCGTCTTTTAATTTCATGGCTGCAGTCACCATCTGCAGTGATTCTGGAGCCCCAAAAAATAAAGTCTGACACTGTTTCCACTGTTTCCCCATCTATTTCCCACGAAATGATGGGACCAGATGCCATGATCTTCGTTTTCTGAATGTTGAGCTTTAAGCCAACTTTTTCACTCTCCTCTTTCACTTTCATCAAGAGGCTCTTTAGTTCCTCTTCACTTTCTGCCATAAGGGTGGTATCATCTGCATATCTGAGGTTATTGATATTTCTCCCAGCAATCTTGATTCCAGCTTGTGCTTCTTCCAGCCCAGCGTTTCTCATGATGTACTCTGCATAGAAGTTAAATAAGCAGGGTGACAATATACAGCCTTGACGTACTCCTTTTCCTATGTGGAACCAGTCTGTTGTTCCATGTCCAGTTCTAACTGTTGCTTCCTGGCCTGCATACAGATTCTCAAGAGGCAGGTCAGGTGGTCTGGTATTCCCATCTCTCTCAGAATTTTCCACAGTTTATTGTGATCCACACAGTCAAAGGCTTTGGCATAGTCAATAAAGCAGAAATAGATGTTTTTCTGGAACTCTCTGGCTTTTTCCATGATCCAGCAGATGTTGGCAATTTGATCGCTGGTTCCTCCGCCTTTTCTAAAACCAGCTTGAACATCAGGAAGTTCACGGTTCACGGTTCACGTATTGCTGAAGCCTGGCTTGGAGAATTTTGAGCGTTACTTTACTAGCATGTGAGATAGTGCAGTTGTGCGGTTGTTTGAGCATTCTTTGGTGTTGCCTTTCTTTGGGCTAATACACGGTAATTGTGTTTCTGACTTCACGCAGTATGACAGACTCTGGGCTCATCACTATCAGTGATGGCTTCATGTTGGGAACGTGATGAGTACATTTACCTTTGTGCTATGATGAGCGCATATCGGGAGTATGAAGCAGTCATTACTATATTAATTCCTATGAGGATAATGGTGGTGGTTGATCATGAGAGAGGTGATAATACTACACATGATTCTCCAGTTAGGTTGATAGTTGGGGGCAGGGCTAAATCTGTAAGACATGCTAGGCATCATCATGTTGCTGCGAACCAAGGTGTGTTTACAGCGCTGGGATGGTTGTTGGGCTGTGAATGCGTTGTTGGTGTGAGTTTCCTCGGAGACGGGCACAGTCGCTGTGACACTGGAGGTGATTATTCAGGCGGCAGCTGCCCTGAAATCTGTGTGTGGGTCCGTAGCCTCCCACTGTTACCAGTGCGGCTGCCAGGACTGGGGCCTTTGTCCTGGGGGCTTCTGCGTGGGCTTTGGCTGATCAGAGCTGAAGGCCGTCAGATGTTTGAACAGCTCTCATCTGCCTTCTAGTCCTATGAAAATGCTAGATCAGGAGCTGGGGATTATGTGTGTTCGACATTGAGTTATTAAGTTTTTTAAAAATTTATTGAAATACAGTTGATTTACAGTGTTGTTACCTTCTGCCTACAGCATAGTGATTCTTATACGTGTGTGTGCTAAGTCGCTTCAAGTCGTCTCCGACTCTTTGTGACCTATGGCCTGTAGCCTGCGAGGCTCCTCTGTCCATGGGATTCTCCAGGCAAGAATGCTGGAGGGGGGTTGCCATGCCCTCCTCCGGGGATCTTCCCGACCCAGGGATCTAACCCATGTCTCTTACGTCTCCTGTATTGGCAAGCTGCTTCCTTACCGCCAGTGCCCGCTGGGAAGCCATACACATGCTTATGTTCTCTTTTCGTGTTCTTTGCTGTTGTGGTTTATCACCGGATATTTAATACCGTTCTCTGCACTATACAGAGGACCTTGTTTATCCATCCCATATATAACCCCAGCCTCTCACTCCACCCCTCCTCCAAGCCCGCCCCCCTCCGCATCCCCAGCCTGCGCTGTGTCTGTGAATTACTCGGTTTACTGAGCCTGCAGGGTTGTGGATATACCCTAGTGCTACCAAGAGGGGGAGGGACCCACTAGTGTGTAGAATAAGAAAGTCCTGCCTGAGGTTGTTCTCCTTGATTACTCCCATTGAGTAATGACCAGTGTCGGAATGCTAGTTGCTTCCAATAAAGTATAAAATAGTGTCTGTTCCATGGCAGCCAGTGTTAAGGTTAGCAACATTTGTAATATTACTAGCCTGGTGATGGAGAGTGTTTGAGGGGTGGTTCAGGAGACGCCATACATGTTTGATACTGTTACTCATAAGGATAGTTCAGGTGCTGTTTCACAGGCTGCAAATACTCGCAGAACCATGGGTATTCTGCTAGCTAGACTGAAATGTGTGTTTAGAATTATTAGCTCTGCTATCATGAATAGTGATAATATTATTCCTTCAAGGCATCATATCTAGTAAGGATATTGAGATCAATATATTAATAATCCTACAAGAGATAACTCTACATGCCTCAGTAATATTTATGTATACTAAAAGGCACTAGATAATTATGAGCTTAATCATACTGTAAAGAGTCAGTATTATTTTAGTTTAAGTTAATGATCATATTCAGTTCATTCTAGGCCTTTTTGGGTGCATGCATAGACCAAACTAATTGCTGTTAATGCAATTAGAAACAGGTTTAATGAGCATAGTTTGCTTTAAAAAATTTTGGGGGGGGTTGATGTTTGTTAGTTTCAGGTGCACAGCAGAGTGATTCAGCAGATTCTTTACCATCTGAGCCACCAGGGAAGCCCAGTACTTATGCATATGTTCATTCTCTTCCAGATTTTCTGTTTATATAAGTTATCATAGAAAATGGAGCAGAGTTCCCTGAGCTATACAGTAGGTCCTTGTTGGTTATCTGTCTTACACGTAGTAGTGTGTGTATGTTAATCCCAGGGTCCTGATTCATCCCCTCTACTCACATTTCTCCTTTGGCTACCACGAGTTTGTTTCCATGTCTGTAAGACTGTTGCTGTTTTGTCAATGAGCTCCATTGTGTCCGTTTTCCTTAAATTAGGCTCACATGTGAGTGGTGTCATATGCCATCTGTCCCTGTCTGTCTGACTTCCCTCACTTAGTACGATGATCTCGAGGTCCGTGCATGTAGCGGCCGATGTCATTTCAGTCTCTTTTGCGGCTCAGTAATACTCCATCGTGTATATGCGCCACGCCTTCCATTCCTCTGCGATGGACGTGTAGCCTGCTTCCATGTCTTGACTGGTGTAAATAGTGCTGCAGTGAACACTGGGAAGCGTGTATCCTTTCAGTTTACGATTTTCTCCAGTTACATGCCCAGGAGTGATATTGCTGGATAAAGTGGTAATTCTGTTTTTAGTTTTTATTTTTATTTTTTATTTTTTTAAATCTTTATTGAATTTGTTACAATATTGCTTCTGTTTTATGTTTTCGTTTTGGGGCCCTGAGGCATGTGGGATCTTCACCCCCGACCAGGGATTGAACCTGCACCCCCTGTATTGGAAGGCGAAGTCTTAACCACTGGACCACCAGGGAAGTCCTGTTTTTAGTTTTCAAAGGACCCTCCATACAGTTCTCCATAGTGGCTGCACCAGTTTACACTCCCACCAGCAGTGTAGGAGGGCTCTCTTTTCTCCACACCCTCTCTAGCATTTATTGTTTCTAGACTTCTTGACGATGGCTCTTCTGGCAAGTGTGAGGTGATACCTCATTATACTCTTGTATCTCTCTGATAGTGATGTTCAGCATCCTTAGTAATAGTCATACCAAGTTTGCAAAATGTCAGTATCAGGCAGCAGCCACTGGAAAGTCAAAGCGGTGATTGGGTGTGAAGTGACATTTTAAATAGTCTAAGAAGCAGAGGATCAGGAAAGTAGAGTCAGTCGTTACATGCTGGCTGGGGAATCCGTTAGCCATGAAGTAAGCCGATCCGTATATCCTATCTGAAATTGCAAGAGGTGTTCCCTACTATTCTGAGGTTTGTGAAATGTGTAGTAAGCACCCCAGACAGTTGTCATGGAGTTTGTTGCTCAGTCATATCTGAGTCTTAGCAGCCCCATAGACGGTAGCCCACCAGGCTCCTCTGTCCATGGGATTTTTTTCCTGGCAAGAATATTGGAGTGGGTTCTCATTTCCTCCTCCAGGGGATCTTCCTGACCCAGGGATCAAACCTGTGTCTCCTGCATTTCCTGCACTGGTAGGCAGATTCTGTACCACTGAGCCACCTGGGAAGCCCCAGACAGTTCTCGGAGGGTCTGTCTTTGTCTCCTTCTGGGAGTCTATGGCAGGCACAAGTGATGAGTACCTCAGTGGCCAGTGGGACTGAGGTGTTGAGGAGTGGTCCTCTAGTGGGTTTAGAGGGTGAATTGCTTGGAGGGGGTCAGGATCCACCTAGCCCGGGTGTGGGGGCAAGGCTTGACTAATGGAAGACTCAGAAAATGGTGGTATTAAAGAGAACTTCTGAGAGGATGAAAAGCATTAATCTAGATCAATGATTGTGGAAAGTGATAAACATCTTTTACTATTGTGACTGTGTAACTGTTACTCATTTAATACTATTGCATCATGGTTGGTCAACAGAAAAACAATGGAATTCTATGTCACCAAAATTAGCATTTAATGGAAAAACCTGTAATCGCTTTTTAAATCCAGATGCATATCAGAATGAAAATTTTTTGAAAAATACGAAAGCCAAGGTTTTACTTTTTTTCTCCAGAGCTCCAGATATGTTTCTAATGAGCAGCCATGTTTAAAAACAACCAGACTCTATGATAATCCTTTACTTTTATCTAGTTTATTTCACTTTCTCTATTTCGTATTCAGTGCTCCCATTTCAATTAGTTTATGTTTTCCAGTTTCTCTGCCTCTTCCGTTTTTTTATTTTCTTTCTCAAGCATAGTGGAAAAACTTCTGCATGCATATATATTAAATAGTATGTGGGGGCTTCCCTGGTAGCTCAGCTTGTAAAGAATCTGCCTGCAAGTGTGAGACATGGTTCGATTCCTGAGTCAGGAAGATCCCCTGAGGAAGGGATAGACTACCCACTCAAGAATTCATGGGCTTCCCTGGTGACTCAGATGATAAAGAATTCACCTGCAATGCAGGAGACCTGGGTTTGAACCCTGGGTTGGGAAGATCCCCTGGAGGAGAGCATAGCAACCCACTCCAGTGTTCTTGCCTGGAGAATCCCATGGACAGAGGAGCTTGCTGGGCTGCAGTCCATGGTGTCACAAAGAGTCAGACATGACTGAAAATCTAAACACATGTAAATAGTGTGTATAATACATATATTTTAGAAAACTTACAAACTTTTGCCTAACTAAAAAATTTAAGACATTTTGATTCTACTTGTTTGACTTAGTATGAATAGAATAGAATGCTATATTTCTGATTAAAAAAAAAACATTTAACAAGCAATAGTTTTACTGTATAACACAGGAAACTAATCAACAGCTTATAACCTTTAATAAATAAAAATAATCTGAAAAGTAATATGTGTATAACTGAATCACCTTCCTATGTACGTGAAACATGGTAAGTCAACTATACTTCAATAAAATATGTTTATTAAACAAACAAAAAGAATTAGTCCAGATCGAAGTCCTTTTTGAACAGCTGGTCTAGGATGGCCTTGGCAGGTGCTTTCTTGGACTGTGTCTCATCATCAGTGTGTTGTACGAGTGTTAGTAGACTTAGAATTCTCGTATTGAACTGAAATCCTGTGATGAGGCCACGTGTTGACAGGAGAGCTGGAGGGGCTCCTGAAAGGAGTCAGGGACTGAGGTTTACTCTGACATGCGTGGGTTTGATGGGTCATGCGTGTTGTCATGTCAGTAGAGACTTACTGGTAGGGTGACTACATAAGCTTGAGCTAGCGGGACCGCAGACTCGAGGATCATGAGTGGAAGGCGAATGATGACTGTCATAGGGCTGTGCTGGCCCTAATATGTAGCAGCGCTGGAGCTCCCCCCGCCCCATTCAGTGATTAATGAGCGCCCTGCTCCAGTGTTGGCTGTTAATCCTATGGCTGAGGCTGTGGGTTCACTCAATAGGCTCACAGTTGTGATGAGGACTAGCACAGGGCTAAGATGACCCGGGGCTCCTTATGGTGCAAAATGGTCCAAGGATGCTTTTGTTATGTGGGGAAAACCAGGCGTTACCGTTCCTGCCCCTGGAGGGATTGCTAGACCTGAATGTGCTGAGGGTTGTGTGGTGGGCGTGAGTGACGGTGGTAGGATCCTAGTAAACTTGTTGACCCAATAAATAGGATGAGTGATTGAAATGCTTGTGTTCAGGTCTGTCCTCTGTGATTGTAAATGGCTATTGTTTGGAGGGGGTTGATTAATTTTAGTTGGAATATAGCTGCCTGACAATGTTGTGTTAGTTTCTACCGCACAGCAGAAATAACCAGCCATACATATACATGTATCCCCTCTTTTTGGGATTTCCTTCCCGTTTAGGTCACCACAGAGCATTAAGTAGCGTGCCTCGCGCTGCACAGTCGGTTCTTGTTAGTAATCTATTTTATATATAGTGTCAACAGTGTATATGCGCCAATCTCAGTCTCCTGAGTCACCCACCTCTCTTGCCCCCAACTCATATCCATACTGTTTGCTGTGTCTGTGTCTCTGTTTCTGCTTTGCAAATTAGATCATCTGTACTATTTTTCTAGATTCCACATATGCATTAATATACTACATTTTTCTCTTTCTGACTTACTTCATTCCGTATGACAGTCTCTAAGTCCAGCCCCGTCTCTTCAAATGACCCAATTTTGTTCCACCTTATGGCCGAGTGATATGAATGGCTGTTATTTATTTTGATGTGAGTTGGAGGCATCATTGTTGAGTAGAAGTGACGTGGTTATGGACTTGTGGTGGGGGTGTGGGGAATACAGTTCTTGGGACTAGACCAATGACGATAACAAGAGAAGTCCCGTTATTGTTGGGGTAATGAATGAGGCCAATAAATTTTAGTTCATTTTCTTTCTCAAGGGATGGATTATTTTTTGCATTTGAGTGAGTTTTAATTCTAGGTTTATGTGATAAACGTATTTTAAAATTATTCATTGGACTGTAATAAACAGGCCTAGAATGATTGAAATAGTAATGAATTGATGTCTCTAGTTGCAGCAAATCATTAAGGGGAGATTTTAACTCCCATCTTTAACTGAAGAGGTTCATGCTGTTTAGCTTCTTAGTGGATTTATCATATTTATGTGGACCATTTCTCAAAATATCCTGGTGGAACTAATTCCAGGATGATAGATATGAAGCTGTGATTTGATCTACAAATTCCTGAGCACTGACCATAGCCATAGCATAGGCCTGGCTGTGTTGATACAGGGGTTGTTTGGTTTAAGTTTGTTTGGATTAAGATGCTCCTGGAAGAGCATCTGTCTCTTTTTAGGCCCGATAAAGGGCCGGCTCATGAGTATAAAACATCTTCAGAGGAGGCTGAGCTTCTCTTGTCATCTCTATGGGTAGAACCACTCGGTCATCTCCTTCTAAGCAGCCGCAGTTCTCCAGGCTTTAGCTCTGATGTAGGGGTCATAGAGGGGTCAGAGTTGAGAGCTTCATAATCAGCGTATTCGTAGCTCCAGCCTCATTGTTGCTGTGGAGCCTTTAGGGTCAGAAGAGGATGAATCGGCAACAAGGGCAAGGCAGTTAAGATGAAGAGGACGACTGGTAAAGCTGTTCAGACCGTTTCCACTTCTTACGCATCTCTTGTCTTTGTATGCGTTAGTTCAGTCATTAGCATGAGTGAAAGTGAAAATCTCTCAGTTGTCTCCGACTCTTTGTGACCCCATGGTCTACAGGCTGCCAGGCTCCTCTGTTCGTGGAATTCTCCAGGCAAGGATACTGGAGTGGGTAGCTGTTCCCCTTCTGCAGGGGATCTTCCCGGCCCAGGGTTCAAACCCAGGTCTACCGCATTGCAGGTGGATTCTCTACTGTCTGAGGTTTAGTCATTAGCATGAGTGATATAATGTAAAAAAACAGAGAGCTAATAAAAACAATGATGATTCATGTGTGATCATGAAAATGTAGGAGCTCTTCTGTGATGGGTTATATTGCCTCTTGGAAGTTGAGTGGAAGAGGATATGCCACGGAGAGAGAGTGAGTTTTCACCTGTATTTTAAGTTGAGCAAAGTTTTGAAATTTTTACTCGATCTCATTGATCGAGAAGTGCGCAATGATTATGGTGTTTGCTTGAAACCTGTAGAAGAGGGTGTGATTCCTTCCTTCCCTAATTATTTGAGACTGATGTAAGTGGGTTCTTCAAATGTATGATGTGGTGGAGGGCCTCGATGTAATTACTCTGACTGTGGAAAGTTATTCTA
Organism: Budorcas taxicolor; assembly: GCF_023091745.1. Classification (NCBI taxonomy): domain Eukaryota; kingdom Metazoa; phylum Chordata; class Mammalia; order Artiodactyla; family Bovidae; genus Budorcas; species Budorcas taxicolor. Next base: position 53,689,434 of record NC_068910.1, on the reverse strand, counting down.
CTGTTGAGACCTCTTGTTGTGATGCAAACGCTTCTCATATTATGAAAATTATTAGTATGAGTGCTATAAGTGGAATGCAGGAACCTGTTGATGAAATGGTATTTTATGTTGTGTGGGCATAAAAGTAGTGAGAATATCCTGGTGGTATTCCAGATAAACCAAGAAAATGTTGTTGGAAGAAGGTTTTATTTGCACCTATATATAGCATTACAAAATGTATTTTTCTCCTGTCGGATTGAGTGTTTAACCCAGGAGTAGCGGGAATGAATGCACAGAGCCTCCTGTGATAGCAGAAACGCCTCTGTTGACAATGATGATGTCATTTAGTCACCGAGTTATGTCTGACTCTGTCACCCCATGGATTATAGCCTGCCAGGCTCCTCTGTCCATGGGATTTCCCAGTCAAGAAAACTGGAGTGAGGGTAAGGAAGAAAAAAAAGAGAAAACTGGACTGGAGTGGGTTGCCATTTCCTTCTCCAGGGGACCTTCCCCCCCCCCCCCCCCCCCCCCCGGGAATTGAACCTGCATCTCCTGCTTTGGGAGGTGGATTCTTTACCACTGACCCACCAGGGAAGCACCCCTATGGTGATACATAGTGAAAAGCTATAACTATGTAATGTGTATTGTGAAGGACAGTATCGAGGGGTGAGCTGGCCATAACAATTCCTGTTAAACTACTGCTGTCAAAAGGAAAAGAAATCCTAGGGCTCATAGTAGATGATCATTTGCTGTTATCTTTGTGAATAATTGCTAGTCAGCTAAATACTTTTACTCTACGGTAGGAATAATTGTGGTAGCTGACATAAGGTATGGTTGTGTATCAACATCTTTACCTACTGTGAATATATGATGGGCTCAAAGGATAAATTCTAGAAAGCTGATGGATATCATGGCTCAAACTCTGCCCATCTATCCTGAAGGCTTTTTTTTTTTTTTTCCTGAGACTGTACTTGCAAGATTATTCCAAATCCTAGTAAAATAAGGATATAAACTTCAGGGTAATTAAAGAATCAGAATAAGTGTTGTATAGAATTGGGTCTCCTTCTCCTCCTGCAGGACCAAAAAATACTGTGTTTAAAATTTGGTCTGTTAATAAGAAAGTCATTCCAGCTGCTGATACCAGTAATGATAATAGGAATATAGCTGTCATCAGTACAGATCATGCAGATAATAGTATTATCTGTATTGAGATGGTATCGAGATGGTTTTGTGTTAATGATTACACTAATGATATTAGTCTGCCTAGGACTAAAGAAACACCTGCCAAGTGTAGGGGGGAAGTGGTGAGGTCACTGGAATCTCCTGTGTGAGCTTGATTTTCGGCTAAAGGTGGACACACAGTTCAGCCTCTACTGGCACACACTTCAACCATTGATGTTGTAAGAAAGAGTGTGGGCCTCTGGGTTGTGTCAGTCTTTTAACTGTTTTGAGGCTTTTGATGGCTAAGTCGAAGATCTCACGTGGTAAATGTCACACTGCACTTGAAAATATCTGGGTTACTTTCAAAATACCTTTTGATACTGGTTTCTAACATGATTCCACAGTGGCCAGAGAAAAAACTCGGTGATTCCAATACCTTTAGACCATGAAGATTTTGCACCTTGTTTCATGTCCCTGGATATGTTCCACTGTCTCCTGGTTTATGGTCTATGGGAACTTGAATAGAATTTGTTTCGTGCTGTTGTGTGAAAATTGTATACATCTTAATTATGTTGAAAAATACACAGTTAAAGTCTTTGTGGTCTGGAAAATTGTATTTATGTCATGAATATAATACACAAGATATATTCAGTCTAGAGAATACTTATTAGAGTTTCAGTATCTCTACATTTGGGCATTTAAGATTCTTTTGTATTTATTTGAACCAGCTGGATACTTCATTACTTGTCTAATTAGAAAAACTTGAGTTTATAAAAGACCTGGTCATTTAATGATCCTTAATACTGTAATTAATACATCAACGGATTTTCCTCAATGATATAAATTTGCACTAAAAGTATGATTAGAAAATGAAAAACGAATGGGAAGGCAACAGTTTTTTGGATGTTGTTTTGAGTGAGAACACATACCGCTGTTAATAGTGTGGCGATTCTCCTCAGCATAACGTTTGAATGGATGTATTCCTTTTTTACTGGGAGTAAAAGCAAATAAGCAGAAAAATGCCTGCTCACAAGCCCTGTGCTTGATTGGAGTCGGGCTGAGCGGAGGTAGTGGGGATCTCTTGCTGCTGAGGGAATTCAAGCTGGGAAGCCAAATGGGGTGGGTTTCCCATTTGCGGCTGGAAAACAAGTCCTCTGAAGGGTAAGTTTGGATAGTTTAGATGAAGGAAAAATTTGTTGTAAATCCTATATGTTTAAGTTGAATAAGAATCATGCTATTGATAAATGAATTGGATATCTCTGATGACATTATATAAATTTACTTGCAAAGGAGCTGGATTTGAGTTACCTCCTGCTCAGCCGTGCCATCATCCATCAGTAAAAAAAGATACAATTCCAACTCCTCCTCATCCAACAGGAAGTTGGAAAAGATTGTTGGCAGTACCAAGAATTAGCCCTATCATTAGACAGAGGGGGAAGTATTTGAAAACTTGGTTCGTGTTCAGGTCTGTGTGTATGTATCATATTGAGAATTCTATAATAGATCACGTGACAAGGACAGCTACTGGTGTGAACATTATTGAAGTCATCTCTTACGAAGCTAAGTGATCATTTGAAAGTTTGGTGATTCACAGTGTCCGTTTGAAGTCATTATTTCTTGGCTTGAGTGAATGAATATTACTGTGGGGATTAGACTGGTAATAAAAGCATATAAGAGTGGTTTTTATGTAGGATGGGTATGTGTTATTTTAGTAGATGTTACGGTACGTGTTTATACTTGGTAGTGTTAATATAAATTGTGTAACTAGTGCAAAAGAGGCAAATAAGATTCCTTTTATTTGGAGTTACATCTGTGTTTTGGCTCCTAAGATTAATGGATGATGACTATCCTTTAAAAGCCTGAAAAGGCCATCCTGTTACGCATGGGAGCTTGAATTAGCAGTTCTTGAATACTTTTTCAATAAATAAGAAGGTTTGAGCTTCTGTTACTAGATTAACAATCCTCATGGGTTCTTTAACATTGTATTTACAGTCAAAGGACCCCCAAATAATTATGGGGTGGAGTGATAGTCAGAGAGGGAGGAGGTAGGTATAAGAGCATTTTCTCATGTCAGTGATGGTTTAATGTTAGGAGTGTGATGTGTATAGTTACCTCATTGTGCTATCACAGGGAGTGTAAAGCAGTCATTTCTATATTAATTCCTGTGACGATAGTGGTGGTGTTTGATCACGAGAGAGGTGGTATTATTACAAGAAATTCCCCAGTTAAGTTGGTAGTTGAGGGCGGGGCTAAATCTGTCGGGCTTGCTAGGAATCCTCATGTTGTGAATGGGAGGAGCGTTTGTGGACCTCATGCTGGGGTGGTTGGGCTGTGGATGTGTTGATGTGAGATTGCTGGCAGCAGGGTATCGTTGGTGCGATGCGGGGGTGACTGTTAGGGCAGCAGCTGCTCCATAGCTTCAGGGTGTCTGGATGAGAAAGGCTAGTGCTGCCTGGCTGACAAGAATATGCAGAGTAAACACTTGGAGGTGTAAACCCTTCGGGCGAGTGAGATTTGTTCCTCAGAAGGAAACTAGGAGAAAGGGGTCTGCCCTGAAATCTGTACAAGGGTTTGAAATGGTTGTGTCCTTACATGCTGTAGCCTCCCTGTAACATTACTAGTACGGCTGCAAGGACTGTGGCCCCTGCCCGGGGGCTTCTGTGTGGGCTTTGGATGGTCAGAGCTGAAGGTCAGAGGTGGTTTTTTTTTTCTGAAGGCTGTTATGCACGTTAGTCCCATGAAAATGTTAGATCAGGAGTCCGGTATTAATTTGTATTCATTGTTGAATTATGAAGAAGTTTAAATTGAATTTATTTTTAATTGGAGGATAATTGCTTCCGAGTGTTGTGTCGGTTTCTGCTGTACGGCAGTGTGGACCAGCCATAGGTATACATACATCCCCTCCCTCGTGACCCTTTCTCCCACCCCTCCATCTCACCCGTCTAGGTCATCTCAGACCCAAGCTCTGTGTGTTACGCATCAACTTCCTGCCAGCTATCTATTTTACATATGGTGATGTATATAGTTGATGTACAATATGGTATACATTTCTGCTATACAGCAGAGTTGATTCTTTTTATCGGACTTCCCTGGTGGCTCAGCTGGTAAAGAATCCGCCTGGGAGACCTGGGTTCAATCCTTGGGTTGGGAAGATCCCCTGGAGAAGGGAACGACTGCCCACTCCACTATTCTGGTCTGGAGAATTCCATGGACTGTACAGTCCACAGGGTCATAAAGAGTTGGACACGACTAAGTGACTTTCACTTCACTTTGCCGTTGTGGTCTATCACAGGATACTGAAGATAGTTCCCTCCGCTGTACAATAGGACTTTGTTTATTCACTCTGTATATAATAGCTTACATCTGCTAACCCCAACCTCCCATTCTGTCCCTCCCCCAGCCCCTCACCCTTGGCAACCACCAGTCTGTTCCGTTTGTCCATGAATTATTAAGAAGTTTCATGAGCCTGTAGTCTTGTGGTTATATCCTAGGGCTATGTAGAGTGGGAGGGATCTTACCAGTGTGTCAAACAAGAAAGTGTATGTATTCAGCTCCTGTCTGAAGTCGTTCTGTTTGGTTACCCCGTTGGGTAATGACAGTATATGTTGGAACTAGTATTGTTGCAAATAAAATGTAAAAATGGGGTTTGTTCTATGGCAGCCAATGGTAAGATTAGGAATATATGTAATATGTTGATGGAGATTTTGTGGGGGGGTTTAAGGACTCCTTGGACAGGTGGATTGGCTGGCTAGAAGTGTGAGTGGCAAAGTCCTGTTGTTAAAGCTGATGAGAGAGTCACAGAAAAAGCTCGGGAAAAGTTGAGGCTGTTCTTGTTAAATTGACTGAAAATAGGCTTATTCCACTAATCCGTAAGCTGTGGCCTGTAGTGTTAATTCAGATGATATCATTCTTTGAGAATCATGTTAGTGGTACTGATGTTGGCATAATGATTTTTACCATTGGAGAAGGTTAAGATTCTGTACCTAGTTGGTGCCCTACATATCTGATGCTGTTACTAATAGGAGTAGCCCAGTGCAGTTCACAAGCTGCAATACTAGTAGGACAATGGGATTTTGCTGGCCGGAGTGAAAGGTGTTTTTAGAAATATTAGTGTTGCTCTCATGAACAGTGATCATATTATTCCTTCTTGGCATAATAGTGAGGCTGTTAGGTGAGACCAGTATGTTAATAATCTTATAAGAGATACTGTACTGCTGCTGCTACTGCCGCTGCTAAGTCGCTTCAGTCGTGTCCGACTCTGTGCGACCCCATAGACGGCAGCCCACCAGGCTCCCCCGTCCCTGGGATTCTCCAGGCAAGAACACTGGAGTGGGTTGCCATTTCCTTCTCCAATGCATGAAAATGAAAAGTGAAAGTGAAGTCATTCAGTCATGTCTGACTCTGAGCGACCCCATGGACTGCAGCCTACCAGGCTCCCCCATCCATGGGATTTTCCAGGCAAGAATACTGGAGTGGGGTGCCATTGCCTCCTCCACTGTACATGCTATGCTAATATATATACTAAAGACATTTGATAATTATGAACTCAATCATAGTCTACTGTGTGTGTGTACACATTTATACATTCATTTATTTTAGCTTAAACTGATGATCATATTCAGTTGATTCCAGTCCTTTTTGGGTTCATCCATCAGTTCAGTTCAGCTCAGTTGCTCAGTTGTGTCCGACTTTTTGCAACCCCATGGACTGCAGCACACCAGGCCTCCCTGTCCATCACCAGCTCCCAGAGTCTACCCAAACTCATGTCCATTGAGTCACTGATGCCATCCAACCATCTCATCCTCTGTCGTCCCCTTCTCCTCCTGCCCTAAGTCTTGCCCAGCATCAGTGTCTTTTCAGATGAGTCAGTTCTTTGCATCAGGTGGCCAGAGTATTAGAGTTTCAGTTTCAACATCAGTCCTTCTAATGAACACTCAGGACTGATCTCCTTAATGATGGACTGGTTGGATCTCCTTGCAGTCCAAGAGACTCGCAAGAGTCTTCTCCAACACCATAGTTCAAAAGCATCAATTCTTCAGTGCTCAGCTTCCTTTATAGTCCAACTCTCATATCCATACATGCTGCTGCTGCTGCTGCTGCTGCTGCTAAGTTGCTTCAGTCACGTCCAACTCTGTGCGACCCCATAGATGACAGCCCACCAGGCTCTCCCATTCCTGGGATTCTCCAGGCAAGAACACTGGAGTGGGTTGCCATTTCCTTCTCCAATGCATGAAAATGAAAAGTGAAAATGAAGTCGCTCAGTCGTGTCCGACTTGTAGCAACCCCATGGACTGCACCCCACCAGGCTCCTCCGTCCATGGGATTTTCCAGGCAAGAGTACTGGAGTGGGGCGCCATTGCCTCCTCTGCATCCATACATGGCTATTGGAAAAACCAAATCATTGACTAGATGAACCTTAGTTGGCAAAGTAATGTCTCTGCTTTTTAATATGCTCTCTAGGTTGGTCCTGACTTTTCTTCCAAGGAGCAAGCATCTTTTAATTTCATGGTTACAGTCACCATCTGCAGGGATTTTGGAACCCCCCAAAATAGACACTGTTTCCATTGTTTCCCCGTCTGTTTGCCATGAGGTGATGGGACCGGATGCCATGATCTTAGTTTTCTGAATGTTGAGCTTTAAGCCAACTTTTTCACTCTCCTCTTTCAGTTTCATCAAGAGGCTTTTTAGTTCCTCTTCACTTTCTGCCATAGGGGTGGTGTCATCTGCATATCTGAGGTTACTGATATTTCTCCTGGCAATCTTGATTCCAGCTTGTACTTCTTCCAGCCCAGCGTTTCTCATGATATATTCTGCATATGAGTTAAATAAGCAGGGTGACAATATACAGCCTTGACGTACTCCTTTTCCTATTCGGAACCAGTCTGTTGTTCCATGTCCAGTTCTAACTGTCTTCCTGACCTGCATATAGGTTTCTCAAGAGGCAGGTCAGGTGGTCTGGTATTCCCATCTCTTTCAGAATTTGCCAGTTTGTTGTGATCCACACAGTCAAAGGCTTTGGCATAGTCAATAAAGCAGAAATAGATGTTTTTCTGGAATTCCCTCTCTTTTTCCATGATCCAGCGAATGTTGGCAGTTTGATCTCTGGTTCCTTTGCCTTTTCTAAAACCAGCTTGAACATCTGGAAGTTCACAGTTCACATACTGTTGAAGCCTAGCTTGGAGAATTTTGAGCATTACTTTACTAGCGTGTGAGATGAGTCCAATAGTGTGATAGTTTGAGCATTCTTTGGCACTGCCTTTCTTTGACATTGGAATGAAAACTGACCTTTTCCAGTCCTGTAGCCACTGCTGAGTTTTCCAAATTTGCTGGCATATTAAGTACACCACTTTCACAGCATCATCTTTCAGGATTTGAAAGAGCTCAACTGGAATTCCATCACCTCCACTAGCTTTGTTCGTAATAATGCTTCCTTAGGCCCACTTGACTTCACATTCCAGGATGTCTGGCTCTAGGTGAGTCATCACACCATCGTGATTATCTGGGTCATGAAGATCTTTTTTGTACAGTTCTTCCGTGTATTCTTGCCACCTCTTCTTAAAATCTTCTGCTTCTGGTAGGTCCTTACCATTTCTGTTCTTTATTGAGCCCATCTTTGCATGAAATGTTCCCTTGATATCTCTAATTTTCTTGAGGAGATCTCTAGTCTTTCCCATTCTATTGTTTTCCTCTATTTCTTTGCATTGATCACTGAGGAAGGCTTTCTTATCTCTCCTTACTATTCTTTGGAACTCTGTACTTAAATAGGCATATCTTTCCTTCTCCCCTTTTGCTTTTCTCCTCTCTTCTTTTCACAGCTATTTGTAAGATAGAAGGTCTGTCTAGTCAAAGCTATGGTTTCTCCACTGGTCATGTATGGATGTGAGAGTTGGACCGTAAAGAAAGCTGAGCACTGAAGAATTGATGCTTTTGAACTGTGGTGTTGGAGAAGACTCTTGAGAGTCCCTTGGACTGCAAGGAGATCCAACCACTCCATCCTAAAGGAGATCAGTCCTGGGTGTTCATTGGAAGGACTGATGCTGAAGCTGAAACTCCAATACTTTGGCCACCTGATGCAAAGAGCTGACTTATTGGAAAAGACACTGATGGTGGGAAAGATTGAAGATGGGTGGAGAAGGGGACGACAGAGGACGAGATGGTTGGATGGCATCACTGACTCGATGGACATGAGTTTGAGCAAGCTCCAGGAGTTGGTGATGGACAGGGAGGCCTGGGGTTCTGTAATTCATGGTGTCACAAAAAGTCGGCCATGACTGAGTGACGGAACTGAACCAATTGTGAAAATTTTCACTCTAGTTCTGTGAAGAATGCCATTGGTAATTTGATAGGGATCACATTAAACCTGTAGGTTGCATTTGGTGGTATATTCATTTTCACAATATTGATTCTCCCAACCCAGGAACATGGAATATCTCTCCATCTGTTTATGTCTTTGATTTCTTTCATCCGTGTTTTATAGTTTTCTGTCAACAGCTTTTTTGTTTCCTTAGGTAGTTTTATTCCTAGGTGTGTTATTCTTTTTGTTGCAGTGGTAAATGGGATTGATTGCTTGTTTTCTCTTTCTGATTTTTTGTTGTTAGTATATAGGTATGCAAGTGATTTCTGTGTGTTGATTTTGTATCCTGCAACTTTACTAAATGCACTGATTAGCTCCAGGAATTTTCTGCTAGTATCTTTAGGGTTTTCTATGTATAGTATCACGTCTGCAAACAGTGAGAGTTTTACTTCTTATTTTCCAGTCTCGATTTGTTTGTTATTTCCTTCTCTGATTGCTATAACTAGGACTTCCAATACTATGTTGAATAACAGTGGCTAGAGTGGGCACTCCTGTTCCTGATCTTAGAGGGAATGCTTTCAGTTTTTCACCATTGAGAATCCTGTTTGCTGTGCGTTCATTATATATGGCCTTTATTATGTTGGGGGAAGTTGCTTCTGTGCCCATTTTTTGTAGAGTTTTTAATCATAAATGGGTGCTAAATTTTGTCAGGTTTTTCTGCATCTATTGAGATTAGCATATGTTTTTAAATCTTTCATTTTGTTCATATGGTATATCACATTGATCGATTTGCATATATTGAAGATAAACTTGGAGTAAATCCTGGGATAAACTCAGCTGGATCATGCTATATGATCTTTTTAATGCATTGTTGATTTCTTTTTGTTGGAATTTTGTTGAAGATTTTTCCATCTATATTCATCAGTGATATTGGCCTATACTTTTCTTTTTTTGTGATGTTTTTGTCTGGTTTTGGTATCAGGGTGATGTTTGCCTTGTGGAATGAGTTTGAAAGTGTCTCTTCACTTGAAATTTTCTGTAAGAGTTTCAGAAGGATAGACATTAGCTCTTAAATTGAAGTATACTTATTTTTAATAGAAATAAATGACAGTAAAAAGAATTTAAGTTTCTGTTTGTCTTATTTCTGATGAATGTTACTTTTTGTGAGGCAACATGGACTAGTAAAAAGGATGCAAATGTGTTCTAAATTGACTCAACTATTATAGTGGGGTGGGTACTTGTATGTATCTTGATGTGCGGGGAAGGAAGCAAGAGTGGGGTCTAAAAAAACAAAATAACCAGCTCCTGGGGGTGCTGGGCTTCCCAGGTGGCAATCGTGGTAAAGAACCTGCCTGCCAGTGCAGGAGACCTAAGAGGCGTGGGTTCAATCCCTGGGTTTGGAAGATCCCCTGGAGGAGGGCATGGCAACCCACTCCAGTATTCAGAATCCCCCATGGACAGAGGAGCCTAGTGGGCTACAGTCCATAGTGGTTGCAAAGAGTTGGACAGAACTGAATCGACATAACACACACACACACACTGAATACACACACACACACACACACGCACACACGTGCGTGCGCGTGTGCAACTGCTGTAAGAATTCAGTGAAATATTGTACAGAAAAGTCTCTTAACAGCATGCTAGACAGCAGGCAGGCACTCAATACAGTTTACTTATACATTTTCTTATTCATATCCCATGCCAAGATTTGAAGTCTGTTTGATTTCAACAAATGAAAGCAGTGAAAAAAGGATTATAAATATGTCAAAACTGTGTCCTGAATTTGATTTTGATCAAACATAATTATCTGCTCCTGTCACTTCTTTTTGCACTTCCTGGCTAACTCTAGGCAAAAACAGTGGGCTAAATACTTATACTGATTCACTGTGATCAGATAGATAGGACCTTCTAAGGAACAGAATTTCAAGATGGAACGAGGCAAAGAAGAGGTCAGCAAGCTGGGACAGTTGTAATGTTAGGATCCACAGAGCGCTTTATGCGTCCCACTGCTCCTTCACATCCGTTGAGCCTTACATGGACGAGCCAGGCATGGATGATGCCAGCCTCAGTCATGGGAGAGAAGGAAACTGAGGCCCAGAGAGGTGAAGTGACTTGCCGACACTCACATTCTGGCCAAAGCCAGGTCTTACATCCAGGCAGTTTTTATTCCTGTTATTCTGCCAAGATCAGTGGCCTGTTCAAGAGCTGACAATGCAGAGGGAAAATCTTCTTAGAAACAGGACAGCCTATTTTCCCAGCAGTGGAATGTCAGTACTCCAAACGATCAGTGCATGTATTATATATATTACATATTTTGGCTTAATAGTATTTGGTTAAGCAGTGAATAAAAATCTTAAGTCTGAAAGTAGTCCAATATCATTTTGGTAAATCTATTGGAGGGCGAGGAGTTATGCTTTGGTGTTAGCCTTTGTCCATTGTGAGTGAGGATTTGTTGAAGAAAATTGTGTTGACTTAATAAACCATGTATCAGCCTCTTAGAGGCACAATGGGCCTACTAAACTTCGGGCTGTTGGCAGTTTATTCAGCAAAGAACAATCAGTAAAGCTCACTTGGAGGCCACTTGGGGACAAGAGAGGCGAGCACATGAAGGGCCGTGTGTGTGACTTTCATGGAAAATGCACTTTGGTGATGATGAAGTACGGGAAGGGCAGCTATGCTCAAAGGAGAAATCGAGGGTAGGGGAAGATCAAGGGCAGTTGGCTTGCACGCTTACCCAGCAAAAACATGCACTGTTAAAACAATTACAAGGATTATAGTGTCTTAATTTTTAGGAAGGATTGATTGTTGAAGAAGCCAAATTCCAGTCTGCAGAAACACCAGCTGAAATTTGAAAGAGAACTGACCAAGAACTATTTAGGTATCTTTTCCATGTCTCTGAGAAAATCACGAAGCATCAAGAGGGCACGCCCCACACCTCTTTCCAACCTGTCAGCATCCTGGCCCCAGGACGCAGGCTTTTTAAGTCAATTAGAGAGGTCCGGGGCCTACAGGTGGGCTCCATCATGTTCCTTTCACTCCTTTTTTCCACCCCACCTTTCCCTGATTAAAGAAACAGCTGGGTGTGCGCTCCCAGCAGCACACGCATGCCTGCTCAGTGGCGTCCAACTCTTTGCGACCCTCCTCTGTCCATGGGATTCTCCAGATGGGAATACTGGAGTGGGTTGCCATGCCCCCCCCCGCCAGGGGATCTTCCCAACACAGGACTCGAACCTGCGTCTTCTGCGTTGGCAGGTGGATTCTTTGCCAATGCGGCCCCTATCTAGATTGAGGTATAGTTGATTGACAGTGTGTGCCAGTCTCTGCTGTACAGCAGAGTGGCTCAGTAATACACATAGAGACATTCTTTTATAAAAAGATACTCTTTCCTATAATGGCTTATCCCAGGATGTTGAATATAGTTCCCTGTGCGATACAGTAGGACCTTGTTTTTCCATCCTGGTTTGCATCCGCTAATCCCAGACTCCCAATCCATCCCTCCCCCAGCCTCCTGGGCAACGACCCGTCTGTTCTGTGTGATTTCTGTTTCATAGATAGGTTCATTTGTGCCATATTTTAGGTTCCACACAGAAATGACAGCGTATGATATTTGTCTTTTGCTTTCTGACCGACTTCGCTTGGTCTGATCATCTCTAACTGTACCCGTGTTGCTGCAGATGCTGTCATCTCATTCCTTTTTGTGGCTGAGTAGTACTCCATTGTATGTGTGTACGCATCTCCTTTATCCATGCATCTGTTGACAGACGTTTAGATGGGTTCCATGTCTTGGCTATTGTGAATAGTGCTGCTATGAACATAGGGGTGTGTTTCCTTCTTGAATTGAAAGCGCTTTCTCTGGGCACATGCCCAGGAGTGGGATTGCTGGATCATATGGCAACTCCAGCTTTATGAGGAACCTTCATGCTCTTCCCCATAGTGGCCGCACCAGCATACGTTCCCACCAGCAGTGCGGGAGAGTTCCCTTTCCTTCACACCTTCTCTGAAAGAAGGTCATCTTTACAAATACAGATGGAGTTGTGCTCCTTTGGAATTGAGTATATAACCTGAGACAAGCAGGAATCCGTGCACGAAGCCTGCTGTCCTGGTGAAGGGCACTCTTGCTGATAATACACAGCGGAAAAGTGCAGCTTCCCAGTGTGGGTCAGGAAGGACGATAACTAGGGATGAGTTGGTTCTAATAATTCAGTCAAAAGGACAATCCCTAGGTCTCCTAATATAGCAGAGGGTCATTTGATGTTTGTTGCCTCTGTTGTTGTTGGTGGTTGTTGAGTCAGTAAATCGTGTCTGCCTCTTTGTGACCCCATGAACTGCAGCATGCCACGCTTCCCTGTCCGTCACCATCTCCCAGAGTTGGCCCAGACTCATGTCCATTGAGTCAGTGATGCCATCCAACCGTCTCATCATCTGTCATCCCCTTCTCCTGCACTCTGTCTTTCCCAGCATCAGGGTCTTTCCCGATGAGTTGGCTCTTTGCAGCAGATGGGCAAAGTTTTGGAGCTTCAGCATCAGTCCTTCCAGTGAACACTGAGGACTGATCTCCTTTAAGATGGACTGGTTGGATCTCCTTGCAGTCAAAGGGACTCTCGAGAGTCTTTTCCAACACTGCAGTTCAACAGCATCAATTCTTTGGTGCTCAGCTTTCTTTATAGTCCAACTCTCACATCCATACAGGATACTAGAAAAACCATAGCATTGACTAGACAGACCTTTGTCAAAAAGTGATGTCTCTGCTTTTTAATACACTGTCCAGGTTTGTCATAGCTTTTCTTCCAAGGAACAAGCATCTTTTAATTTCGTGACTGCAGTCACTGTCCGTAGTGATTTTGGAGCCCAAGAAAATGAAATCTGTCATTGTTTCCACTTTTCCCCATCTATTTGCCATGAAGTGACAGGACCGGATGCCATGATCTTCGTTTTCTGAATGTTGAGCTTTAAGCCAGCTTTTTCACTCTTCTGTTTCACCTTCATCAAGAGGCTCTTTAGTTCTTCACTTGCTGCCATAAGGGTGGTGTCATCTGCGGATCTGAGGATGATGTTGCTCCCAGTAATCTTGATTTCCGCTTGTGATTCATCCAGCCTGGCATATCACATGATGTACTCTACATAGAAGTTAAATAAGTAGAGGGACAGTATACAGCCTTGATGTATTTTTTCCCCAATTTTGAACCAGTCCATTGCTCCATGTCTGGTTCTAACTGTTGCTTCTTGACTGCCTACAGATTTCTCAGGAGGCTGGTAAGGTGGTCTGGTATTCCCATTTCTTTAAGAATTTGAAGAGTTCGTTCTGATCCACACAGTCAGAGGCTTTAGCATATGAAGCAGAAGTAGATAGTTTTTTTTGGAATTATCTTGTTTTTCCCATGATCCAGCAGATGTTTGCAATTTGATCTCTGGTTCCTCTGCCTTTTCTAAATCCAGCTTGAACATCTGGAAATTCACAGTTTATATACTGTTGAAGCCTGACTTGAGAATTTTGAGTATTACTTTGCTAATGTCAGAGGAGTGCAGTTGCGTGGTAGTTTGAGCATTCTTTGGCATTGCCTTTCTTTGGGATTGGAATGAAAACTGACCTTTTCCAGTCCTGTGGCCACTGCTGAATTTTCCAAATTTGCTGGCATATTGAGTGCAACACTTTAACATAATCATCTTTTAGGATTTGAAGTAGCTCAGCTGGAATTCCATCACCTCCACTAGCTTAGTAGTAATGCTTCCCGAGGCCCACTTGACTTTGCAGTCCAGGATGTCTGGCTCTAGGTGAGTGACCACACTATCGTGGTTATCCGAGTCATTAAGACTTTTTTTTTTTTTTTTTTTACAGTTCTTCTGTGTATTGTTGCCACGTCTTAATATCTTCTGCTTCTGTTAGCTCCATACCATTTCTGTCCTTTATCGAGCCCATCTTTGCATGAAATGTTCCTTTGGTATCTCTAATTTTCTTGAAGAGATCTCTAGTCTTCCCCATTCTGTTGTTTTCCTCTATTTCTTTGCACTGTTCATACAATGTTACCTCTATTAAGAGTTACTAATCAGTGAAATACTTTTACTCCTGTAGGAATAGTGATAATTAGAGCAGCTGGTGGAAAGTGTACTTGTATATCAACACCTTTACCTACTGTAAATATATGATGGGCTCATAGGATGAATCCTGAAAGTAGATGGATACCATGGCCCACCTATCCTAAAGGTTCTTTTATTTTTTTCAGAAGAAGTAGTTACAGTGTGCAAGATTATTCCAAATATAGGTTAAATAAGGGTATAAACTTCACAGGGCGACCAAAGGATCAGAGTAAGTGTTGGTAGAGAACTGGATCTCCTTCTTCTGCAGGGTCAAAAACACTGTGTTTAGGTTTTGGTCTGTGAAGAACAGAATCATTTTGGCTGGGGACACTGGTATGAATGGTGATAGTAATACAGCTGTTATCAATACAGATCATTCAAATACTGGTGTCTGGCATTGAGATGCATCAGTTGGCTTTATATTAATGATGGCACTAAGGAAATTAATAGCTCCTGGGATTGAAGAAACACCTACTAAGTGCAGGGAACAAAACCGTAAGTGCGACAGAAGCTCCCCCATGAGCTCGGTTTCCTGGCGATGGTCGTCACACAGGTCAGCCTGCCACAGCCCCAGTTTGCACTGCTGATGCGAGTGAGAGAGAGGGTGGGAGGAACCTGAAGCTTCTGTTACAGGTGAAGCTGTGCTGGGTGCTCTGGTTATCAGTGAGACTAGTCAGCTTCCAAAACCTCCAGTTATGGCAGGTATAACTGTGAAGGAAAAGACTGACGAAGGCGTGGGCTGTCACTGCTGCGTTGTGGATTCGGGCGTCTCAGAGCCATGCTCTGGGGTGACCTAATTCAGCATGAATTAGTTGGCTTAAGGGAGAACCTAGTGTTCCAGCCCAAGCACCAATTAATAAACATAAGGGGACTTCCCCGGCAGTCGAGTGGATAAGAATCTGCCTGCCAGTGCATGGGAAATGGGTTCAATCCCTGGTCCAGGAACAAGAATTAAATAAACTACTTGCTTAGGGCTTTGAAGGCTCTTGGTAGCGGTAAGATTGGTATGAGGGGTAGAGTTTACGTGGAGATTGCAGTTAACATTGGGAGGAAAGTCATTTCCTTTGTGTGCTCAAGTTATTGTTTGTGGAGGGGAATATGCTTGATGATGTGGCGTGTGGAAGTTGTGTGGGCTTTCCTAGTGGCTCAGACAGTAGAGAATCTGCCTGCAGTACAGGAGACCCTGGTTCGATCCCTGGGTGGGGCATATCGCCTGGAGAAGGCAATGGCACCCCACTCCAGTACTCTTGCCTGGAGAACCCCATGGTCAGAGGAGCCTGGCGAGCTGCAGTCCACGGGGTCGCAAAGAGCTGGACGTGCCTGAGTGACTAACACACGCAGTGCTATCGTAGTTATTAGTGTAGGTAAGATACTCTTGTCATTCCTTGACTTAATTCTTTTATTTTTTGGCCATGGTGCATGCGGGATCTTAGTTCCCTAACCGGGGATCAGACGCATGGCCCCTGCAGTGGAAGTACAGAGTCTTAAACACGGCCAGCCAGGGAAGTTGCTTGAATTAATTATTCATTTGGGTGCAAATTCTGATAGTGGTGGGAGGCCTCCTGTTGATAGTAGAATAAAGAGAATAAGTCAGATGGGTATTTTGTTTCCTGTACATGAACATGCTAACGTAGTATTGGTCGAACTGTGAATGAAAACATTAATGTTGTGAGTGTTATTATATAAATGGGTAGGTTTAGGATTGTTCTTGTTGTTACTTGTCCCATAGGGGCAGTTGATGAATAAGCTATGCTTTTTTTGTTTGATTTAGTCTGCCTTATCCCCCAATTATAATGGGGAGTGTGGATATAGGTAGTACTAAATTTAGGTTAATGGAGAGTGAAATTTGGTATAACCCTGACAGGTGGTTGCAATTTTTTGTCACATTAATAGGATTACGCCTGCTGTTAGTGAAATGCCTTCTGTGACTTCAGGTACTCCACTGTGGAATGGGAGACTCCTCCTCTTATGACTAGGCCACTGTTAGGATTGATGATGTGTTAAAGATTTTTGTGATGGTTCATTGGCTGGTGTATAGGAGATTAATGATGATGGCTAGGGACTTCGCTAGTGGTCCAGTGCTTGAGATTCCATGCTTCCACTGCAAGGGGCTCAGGCTCGGTCCCCATCGGGAAACAGATCTGCATGTCCTGAGATGCAGCCAAAATTTTAAAAAATTTTAAATAATGATGGCTTAAACTGCGAGTAATATTGATGCAGTGGCTTGTGTTAAGAAGTTTTTTTTTTTTTAAAGAAGTATTTAGTGGCTTCTTCTATAGCTCATGGGTTAAAGTTATTGTTAGGATGGGGAGGATACCTAGTATGCTTATGTTAAATCTGATGCAGATAAGTAATCAGTGTGAGCTAGTTGTTACAATGAAGGGGCCTGAAATAATAGTTGACACAAAGAAAATGGGGTTTCTTAGCCTTTTCAGGGTCTGTATGGGCCTGATGGCTTATTTAGTTGACCTTACTATGGAATGTAGTATAATGTGGTAGTCCCAAGAGTTTTGGATTCTTAAGTGAAAAGGATATGAAAATGTTAGTTGCTCACTTGTGTCTGACTCTTTGTGACCCCATGGACTGTAGCTCACCAGGCTCCTCTGTCCATGGAGATCCTCCAGGCAACAATACTGGAGTGGGTTGCCATGCCCTTCTCAGGGGATCTTTTCCACCCAGGGATCAAACCCGGGTCCCTGCATCACAGGCAGATGTTTTACTATCTGAGCCACCAGGAAAGCCCCAAAGGTCAGTCCAGTTCCTATAATTCTAGAAATAAGATGTAAACCTCTGTCACTTAACTCTATCAAAGTAACTTTTATCAAACATATGGTTTATGTTTGTGGGGGTGCGTTTGACAACGTTTTGATAAGTAGTGTGATGTGTCATATAGATGGGGCTAGTGGCCCCATCTGAAATTTTTTCAGAGTAGAGGTGTGAGTGATCATATTGGAACTGTGGGTAGGATGCTCAAATTCATATGAAGAAAATTGTTAGAGATTTGTCTTTTTGTGGTTTTTATTTTGCCATACCTCAAGGCAAGTGGGATCTTTATGCCCCAGCGGGGGATTGAACACGAGTCCCCTGCAGTGGAAGCGTGGGGTCTTAGCCCTGGACAGCCAGGGAAGTCCCTAGTAAGAGTGTTTGGATAATGAAGTCAGTTATATACAGGTCTGGTGTGTGGGGACCGTGGAATGCTCCTCGGAACAGGATTGTAGTAAAGATATGATGATGACAGTGGTGTATTCTTCTGGGGAAAATGTGGTGAATAGGGCCTGCTGCATATTCCACGTTGAAGCCGGATATGAGTTCTGTTTCTCCTTCTGTTAGATCCAAAGGGGCACAGTTAGATTCTGGTAGGGTAGAAGTAAACTGTGTGATCCAGTAGGGGATGGGATGAGAAGATTATTCATAAATGTTCTTGTGTTGTGATCAGTGTTGGAAGGCAAAGGATTCACTATTCAGTTCAGTTCAGGTACTCAGTCATGTCTGACTCTTTGCGACCCTATGAACCGTAGCACGCCAGGCTTCCCTGTCCATCACCAACTCCCGGAGTTCACCCAAATTCCTGTCCACTGAGTTGGTGATGCCATCCAGCCATCTCATCCTCTGTCGTCCCCTTCTCCTGCCTTCAATATTCCCCAACATCAGGGTCTTTTCAAACGAATCAGCTCTTTGCATGAGGTGGCCAAAATACTGGAGTTTCAGCTTTAACATCAGTCCTTCCAATGAACACCCAGGACCGATTTCCCTTAGGATGGACTGGTTGGATCTCCTTGCAGTCCAAGGGACTCTCAAGAGTCTTCTCCAACATCACAGTTCACAAGCATCAATTCTTCGGCACTCAGCTTTCTTCACAGTCCAACTCTCACATCCATACATGACCACTGGAAAAACCATAGCCTTGACTAGACGGACCTTTGTTGACAAAGTAATGTCTCTGCTTTTGAATATGCTGTCTAGGTTGGTCATAACTTTCCTTCCAAGGAGTAAGCGCCTTTTAATTTCATGGCTGCAGTCACCATCTGCAGTGATTGTGATAAAAGGGGACTTTCCTCACAGTCCAGTGGTTAGGACGAATGCGCTAATTGCCGGGGCCCCAGGCTCAGTCCTTGGTGAGGGAACTAAGGTTCTGCAAGCTGTGCAGTGGCTCGATGAAAAAGGACAATGGTAGGAGGCTAATTGCTAGTGATGCGTCATGTGAAATTGTCTGTGTTTCTGCTTACGGGAATCTAGTTAGGGCAGATTTTGAGTATGAAGCTCATCTGGGTGACATAGATGATACAGAGGGGCTTCCCAGGTGGCTCAGTGGGTAAAGAATCCACCTACAACAGGAGATGCGGGTTCAGCCCCTGGGTCAGGGAGATCCCCTGGAGAAGGGAATGGCAACCATTCCAGTATTCGCCTGGAGAATCCCCATGGACAGAGGACAGTCCATAGGGTCTCAACGAGTTGGACATAAGCAACTCAGCAAGCACACACTGGATAATAGAATGGAGTAGACTGCAGCCATGAAATTAAGATGCTTGCTCCTTGGAAGAAAAGCTGTGACAAACCTAGACAGCATATTAAAAAGCAGAGACATTACTTCACCAACAAAGGTCCGTCTAGTCAAGACTGGTTTTTCCAGTAGTCATATATGGATGTGAAAGTTGGACCATAAAGAAAGCTGAGCACCGAAGAATAGATGCTTTTGAACTGTA
The DNA here is from genome assembly GCF_023091745.1 of Budorcas taxicolor. Lineage (NCBI taxonomy): Eukaryota > Metazoa > Chordata > Mammalia > Artiodactyla > Bovidae > Budorcas > Budorcas taxicolor. The sequence goes on along the minus strand of NC_068910.1, from coordinate 53,670,219 downwards.
GTATTGGAGAAGACTCTTGAGAGTCCCTTGGACAGCAAGGAGATCAAATCAGTCAATCCTAAAGAACATCAACCCTGAGTATTCATTAGAAGGACGGACAGTGAAGCTGAAGCTCCAATGCTTTGGCCACCTGATGCAAAGAACTGACTCATTTGAAAAGACCCTGATGCTGGGCAAGATTGAAGGCAGGAAGAGAAGGGGATGACAGAGGATAAGGTGTTTGGATGGCATCACTGACTTGATGGACATGAGTCTGCGCAAGCTCTGGGAGTTGGTGATGGACAGGGAAGCCTGGCCTGCTGTAGTCCATGGGGTCGGAAAGAGTCAGACACGAGTGAGCGACTGAACTGAACTGACTCAAGGAATGCCATGTCTAGAAGAATTGGATTAAATATTAAGAAACATTTTATTAAGGGAGAGGAGTGCAACCTCTGATTATAAAAGTTTAAGTTTTACGAAATTACAGGGCTCTGTCACCCCAACAAACCCTTTTCTTGGGCAGAGTAATTATGAATGAACTACACTAAAATTATATCCTTAATTATTTTAAGCACTTTTGTAAGGTAGGCTTATTTTTCGTCTTCTTTCAGACTGGGAGAAATCCAGTGTAGATGGAGATCAGCTTGGATGGCTCCATTCTGAACTCAGATCACATAGGACTTTGATCACTGAACAGACGATCATAATGGTTACACCACTGGGGTGTCCTGAGCTGACACTGCTCGTAAACCCTGCTTCACCAGGAACTCTAGAATAAGGCTGCGCTGTTAGCCATAGGGCAACCAGTTCTCTTGATTGAGTTTTTGGATCAAAAGATATTTCATTACTCTGACCACTAGGTGTAGATGTTAATCACTTGGAGGCTTTTTATTCTTCGAGGTCACCCCAGCCAAAATTGTTGACCCGTATGAAATCGTTAGCCATTAATGGTTTAATTTTTGCAGTTAATTAAAACTTCGTAGGGTCTTGTCTTACTTTGTCATTCCCGCCTCTTCACAGGAAACTCAGTCTCACTGACTGAAAGTGAGACAGTGAAACCTTCCGTGGCCTTGCACGCAAGTCTGTATTTAGAGAGCAGATCGTGTCGCTGTCTTCACATGGTCCAGGGCGCCGCCCCTGTTTTCCTGACGTTGGTGGCAGGCGGCGCCTCTCGCACTTGTTATGCTAGAGGTGGTGTGAACAGGCACAGCTTATGTCTGCCAAGTTCTTTTATTTTTTAAAATCTTCCCATAGGTGCCTACCTGTGTTGGTTTAACAATGTATTTGATAAATAGTTTACTGTTGGTTTAGTTTTACTGTGATCAATATAGTATTAGTCATGGATGTAAGCTTATGCTTACATTGCTTCTTACTCATATTAACATTAGTGCTTCTATAAATTAATAGATTAGTTCAGGGTTAAACTAGGAGCTGATTAATTTGCTGTTGGTATTAAGAGAATGTTGAATGCTTTCTTAACTGATGGCTAGATAAGGTTGTAGACTGTTTCTAAAAAGCTGTACCTTTTTAGATGAACATTTAAGTTATAGTTTTCTGAGTAATTTGTAAAGTTGAACTAAAGTCTTTTCTGGACAGCCAGCTTTCACAGGCTTGTTTGGCTTATCACGTCTACTTACAAATCTATTTTGCCGCATAGATGAATCTGTTCTGGGAAACTGATTAGCTCATCTGGTTTTGGAACATTTAACTTAAATTCTCTTTGTTAAATATTTACTAGTTAAATTATGCAAAAGTAAAAGGGATAAGCTCTGATTTTTATTACTTTCACTGTTTCTCTCATCACTCCCTTATGGTGCACTTTTTGTTGTTTAGGTGCTCAGTCACGTCTGACTACTTTGCAGCCCCGTGGACTGTAGCCCACCAGGCTCCTCTGTCCATGGGATTCTCCAGGCAAAAATACTGGAGTGGGTTGCCATTCTCTTCTCCAGCGGATCTTCCCGACGCAGGGATGGAACCCGGGGCTCTTGCATTGCAGGCAGATTTTGCTGCTGAGCCACTGAGGAAGCCTAATGCCAAAAACATGTCGAATTTCTGTCTCCTATACTTAATTTTTTTAATTAATTTTTATTGGAGTATAGTTGCTTTGCAGGGTTAATTTCTGCTGTACAGCAAAGTGAATCAGCTGTACGTATACATACATCCCCTCCTGTTTGGATATCCTTCCCATTTAGGTCGTCACGGAGCACTGAGTTTCCTGAGCTATGCAGTAGGCTGTCATTAGTTATATACACTGTTGACACTATGTGTAAAAGAGATATATCAACCTATATCTCCCAGTTCGTCCCACCACCCTCAGCCGGGCCCCCTTGGTGCCCACACATTTGTTCTGTGTCTCTATTTCTGTTTTGCAAATAAGATCATCCGTACCATTTTTTCTAGATTCCACATATATGCATTAATGTGATATTTTTCTCTGATTCAGTTCACTCTGAATGCCAGTCCCTAGGCCACGTCTCTGCCAGTAACCCTGTTCCTTTCTGCCTAACGCTCCCCTGTGTACATGTACCCGATCTGCTTTATCCGTCCATGGCGGTGGACATTGTTGTTGTTCCCACGTGCTGCTGTTGTGAATAGCGCTGCAGTGAATGTCGGGTGCCTGTGTCTTTTTGAATTATGTTTTTTTCTGGGTATATGTCCAGGAGTGGGATTGCTGAGTCATTATCTCCTATGCTTTAGATACTGGGTGAATGTTTTCTATAACTTGTAGTAGTTGAATGTGTGGGTGGTTTGGACTGGATTCAGTTCAGGGTATTTGTGAATCATGCATTCTCCTGGGTGTGAGCTAGGTGCTCTAAGCTATACTTTGATTTCTCCAAGCACCTTTCCTGGTCTGCTGGGCTTCCCTGGTGGCTCAGCTGGTAAAGAATCCGCCTGCAATGCGGGAGACCTGGGCTCGATCCCTGGGTTGGCAAGATCCCCTGGGGAAAAGGCTACCCACCTCAAAACTCTGGCCTGGAGAATTCCATGGACTGTATAGTCCATGGGGTCACAGAGTCAGACACAACTGAGCGACTTTCGCTTTCACTACCTTGTTACGACTTACTTCCTCTCCTGGTTTGTTAAGTGGTTTATGGGTTAATGTAATATTTGAAGAGGATGATGGGCAGTGCGTGCGTGTTTCATAGCCTGATTCAATTAAGCACTCAATTCTGAATTTACTACTAAATCGTTTGGTTTTCAGTTTCATCAAAACGTTTTTGTCATAGGAAATAAGTTCTTGAAATAGAAAATGTAGCCTATTTCTCCTCATCCTGTAACTTACACATCTGACCCGGTGTTTTTATGTACCCCGAATATGCTCACTGCAGTTCATTTTTAGCATTTGCTGAAGATGGCAGTGTGTGGACTGCATTAGCAGGCGCTGATGAGGTTTACCTGTGTTTTATCGATTATAGAACAGACTCCTTTACATGCATAAAGCTCTGCTAAGTCCTAAGTGTAAGGCTGCTGCTAGTAGCATTCTGGTGAATACTTGTGTTACTGTGACTATTTGGGTTCAGGGCTCGGTGTAGTGGGGTATCTAATGCTAGTTTGGGTCTCAGCTGTCCTGTGCTCAGGAAACATTAAAGTCACGTTCAGTTTATTTCTGCTAGGCTTTTTAAGGCTTAGAACATGTTTGTTGTGGTGGCTGTTCTGTAACACTTCACAGTGGTGTTTTCTATGAATTTGGATTACTTGTATGACTAATGGTGGCCGACAGGAAATTTACCAACCCTAGATAAACTTACTTAGACTTCATTTATGGCTTAATTGTGATTGCTGCTGTTTCCCTTTGGGGTGTGAGTAAGCTGGGCACACGAGGTACTATTTTCATGTGCTTGATACCGGCTCCTTTTAATCTTCATGATGCTTGCATGAACAATTTTATTAAAAACAAACACGCTGGGAGCAAACCCTTGTTAATGGAATTCAGTGTCTTCCTTTTAAGTATTTTAGCTGCATTAACAGGTGAGTTTGTATATTTCATGTAATAACGTAGCTTGTGTATGGTTGATCTATGTAATTTATGTTGAATTGAGTGTTGATTTTTTAACTGATTTTGGTAAAACATACACTCCTTATATAGACAGACACTTCCCTAGAACTAAGTAATTCATTGGTATGTTTAGGGCTATTTTCTAGGTCTGTTTTCCTTTCCATGAAAATGTTTGTTAAATAGATCCACTAATAAATTCTGTGTATTTGTATTTTTTGCCTTGTTTGGGGGTTTGGCATGATGTCATAAGCATACGGAACACAGCATTTAGTGGGGGTGGTAAGGGCAGTTTGTTTAGCGGGTTACTTACTGTTTAATGCATACATACGTGTACATGTCCACAGGGAATGTAAACTAAAGCGAGGCTGTTTCAGGGCTAGACTGGCCGTAATGGATTGTCTGAGATTAAATTCGAGACAAGAGGGAGGAACCCAGCAAGCACATTGCCAATGAGAATATAATGCAAGTGGTTCCACCACCTTGCAGACCCGTTTAGCTGTGTTGAATGGAGAAGGCAATGGCACCCCACTCCAGTACTCTTCCCTGGAAAATCCCATGGATGGAAGGGCCTGGTGGGCTGCAGTCCATGGGGTCACGAAGAGTCGGATACGACTGAGCAACTTCCCTTTCACCTTTCATTTTCATGCATTGAAGAAGGGAATGGCAACCCACTCCAGTGTTCTTGCCTGGAGAATCCCAGGGACGGGGGAGCCTGGTGGGCTGCCTTCTGTGGGGTTGCACAGAGTCAGACACGACTGAAGCAACTTAGCAGCAGCAATGTTGAAAATGCATATACCCCCAACCCAACAATTTCATTTCTAAATACACACCCAACACATGTGCACAAGATGTTCGAGTATGTTTATTCGGTGCCATACTGGTTGAAATGATCAATAATTTAAAATTTTCTTATCAACAGAGAAATGATAAGTAAATTGTGGCATATACGTTCAAGGAAATACCAAGTGGCGAAAAATAAACCAACCAGAGTTACATATATCAGATAAATTTCAAAATCCTATTGACTGAAAGAAAGCAAACTGCACATGTTGTACACTGTGGAGACATCTGTACATAGAGTACAAACAAGAAAAGCAGAGAGGACGTCCACCAAATTCAAGAGAGTGTTGACTTTTGGAAAAGCAAAGAGTAAGATTAGAGGTGGTGGTACTTAAAAGGATAACTTCATTTTCTCTTTAAATGGGGACCCTTAAAGCAAATAATGGCAAAACGTTATGATCTTCTTTCCGGTGCTCGACATATTTCAAAAATTAAAAATAAAGGAAGTCCCGTGGTTAAAGAGATCGAGTTCCCACTGCAGGGCCAAGGTTCCCTCTCTGGCTGGGGGACTAAGATCCCGCATGCCACGTGGTGCGGCCAAACCAAGTAACCAAGTGGCGTGGTATCAGGGAAAGAATACTACTGCCCACCGCTTATTAAACCAGTTTCCTGTGGTACACATTATTTGTAGTATTGTAATTTAGTATAATTACAATTTTCTATTTTAAATGGTTGTTGGTTAGACAGGCCTCCCCCAATTTCTTAAACAGGACAGACACTGTTGATCCCTAACCCATGGTCCTTTCTCTTGCTAACAGAACCAGTTTTGTTTAGCTATCAGAAGGCTATATGCTTCACAGGTATTCACAACCTAAGGGGAGGGATCTTGACTTTAAGCCAGTCACAGCAATTCTGTTCTCCATGTTAATAACTTATTTGGAAATAGGCATTTAATGGCTCCTAGTAAAATAGGTGAAGTCTACCAAGGGGCTTCTGTGAAAAACCTTGGAGAGACATGGATATTGTTGTAGAAGCAGATGACACCTGGAGATGTCACCACTCTGTTACACCATAGAGGGTCAAGTTCAGTTCAGTTCAGTCGCTCAGTCGTGTCCGACTCTTTGCGACCCCATGAATCACAGCACACCAGGCCTCCCTGTCCATTAACAACTCCTGGAGTTCACTCAGACTCACGTCCATCGAGTCAGTGATGCCATCCAGCCATCTCATCCTCTGTCGTCCCCTTCTCCTCCTGCCCCCAATCCCTCCCAGCATCAGAGTCTTTTCCAATGAGTCAGCTCTTCACATGAGGTGGCCAAAGTACTGGAGTTTCAGCATTAGCATCATTCCTTCCAAAGAAATCCCGGGGTTGACCTCCTTCAGAATTGGACTGGTTGGATCTCCTTGCAGTCCAAGGGACTCTCAAGAGTCTTCTCCAACACTGCAGTTCAAAAGCATCAATTCTTCGGCGCTCAGCTTTCTTCACAGTCCAACTCTCACATCCATACATGACCACTGGAAAAACCATAGCCTTGACTAGATGGACCTTTGTTGGCAAAGTAATGTCTCTGCTTTTGAATATGCTATCTAGGTTGGTCATAACTTTTCTTCCAAGGAGTAAGCGTCTTTTAATTTCATGGCTGCAGTCACCATCTGCAGTGATTTTGGAGCCCAAAAAAATAAAGTCTGACACTGTTTCCCCATCTATTTCCCATGAAGTGATGGGACCAGATGCCATGATCTTTGTTTTCTGAACGTTGAGCTTTAAGCCAACTTTTTCACTCTCCTCTTTCACTTTGATCAAGAGGCTTTTTAGTTCCTCTTCACTTTCTGCCATAAGGGTGGTGTCATCTGCATATCTGAGGTTATTGAGATTTCTCCCAGCAATCTTGATTCCAGCTTGTGCTTCTTCCAGTCCAGCGTTTCTCATGATGTACTCTGCATATAAGTTAAATAAGGAGGGTGACAATATACAGCCTTGGCATACTCCTTTTCCTATTTGGAGCCAGTCTGTTGTTCCATGTCCAGTTCTAACTGTTGCTTCCTGACCTGCATGCAGATTTCTCAAGAGGCAGGTCAGGTGGTTTGGTATTCCCATCTCTTTCAGAATTTTCCAGTTTATTGTGACCACACAGTCAAAGACTTTGGCATAGTCAATAAAGCAGAAATAGATGTTTTTCTGGAACTCTCTGGCTTTTTCCATGATCCAGAGGATGTTGGCAATTTGATCTCTGGTTCCTCTGCCTTTTCTAAAACCAGGTTGAAAGTTCATGGTTCACGTATTGCTGAAGCCTGGCTTGGAGAATTTTAAGCATTACTTCACTAGCGTGTGAGATGAGTGCAATTGTGGGGGAGTTTGAGCATTCTTTTGCATTGCCTTTCTTTGGGATTGGAATGAAAACTGACCTTTTCCAGTCCTGTGGCCACTGCTGAGTTTTCCACATTTGCTGGCATATTGAGTGCAGCACTTTCACAGCATCATCTTTCAGGATTTGAAAGAGCTTAACTGGAATTCCATCACCTACACTAGCTTTGTTCATAGTGATGCTTTCTAAGGCCCACTTGACTTCCCATTCCAGGATGTCTGGCTCTAGGTGAGTGATCACACCATTTTGATTATCTGGGTCGTGAAGATCTTTTTTGTACAGTTCCTCTGTGTATTCTTGCCACTTCTTCTTAATACCTTCTGCTTCTGTTAGATCCATACCATTTCTGTCCTTTATTGAGCCCATCTTTGCATGAAATGTTCCCTTGATATCTCTAATTTTCTTGAAGAGATCTCTAGTCTTTCCCCTTCTGTTGTTTTCCTCTATTTCTTTACATTGATTGCTGAGGAAGGCTTCCTTATCTCTCCTTGCTATTCTTTGGAACTCTGCATTCAGATGCTTATATCTTTCCTTTTCTCCTTTGCTTTTCGCTTCTCTTCTTTTCACAGCTATTTGTAAGGCCTCCCCAGCCATTTTGCTTTTTTGCATTTCTTTTCCATGGGAATGGTCTTGATTCCTGTCTCCTGTACAATGTCACTAACCTCCGTCCATAGTTCATCAGGCACTCTATCTATCAGATCTAGTCCCTTAAATCTATTTCTCACTTCCACTGTATAATCATAAGGGATTTGATTTAGGTCAGACCTGAATGGTCTAGTGGTTTTCCCTACTTTCTTCAATTTAAGTCTGAATTTGACAATAAGGAGCTCATGATCTGAGCCACAGTCAGCTCCTGTTCTTGTTTTTGCTGACTGTATAGAGCTTCTCCATCTTTGGCTGCAAAGAATATAATCAATCTGATTTCGGTGTTGACCATCTGGTGATGTCCATGTGTAGAGTCTTCTCTTGTGTTGTTGGAAGAGGGTGTTTGCCATGACCAGTGCGTTCTCTTGGCAAAACTCTATTAGCCTTTGCCCTGCATCATTCCGTATTCCAAGGCCAAATTTGCCTGTTACTCCAGGTGTTTCTTGACTTCCTCCTTTTGCATTCCAGTCCCCTAGAATGGAAAGGACATCATTTTTGGGTGTTAGTTCTGGAACGTCTTGTAGGTCTTCACAGAACCATTCAACTTCAGCTTCTTCAGTGTTACTGGTTGGGGCATAGACTTGGATAACTGTGATACTGAATGGTTTGCCTTGGAGATGAACAGAGATCATTCTGTCGTTTTTGAGATTGCACCCAAGTACTGCATTTTGGACTCTCTTGTTGACCACGATGGCTACTCCATTTCTTCTGAGGGATTCCTGCCTGCAGTAGTAGATATAATGGTCATCTGAGTTAAATTCACCCATTCCAGTCCATTTTAGTTCGCTGATTCCTAGAATGCTGAGTTCACTCTTGCCATCTCCTGTTTGACCCCTTCCAATTTGTCTTGATTCGTGGACCTCACATTCCAGGTTCCTATGCAATATTGCTCTTTACTGCATCGGACCTTGCTTCTATCACCAGTCACATCCACAGCTGGGTATTGTTTTTGCTTTGGCTCCATCCCTTCATTCTTTCTGGAGTTATTTCTCCACTGATATCCAGTAGCATATTGGGCACCTACTGACCTGGGGAGTTCCTCTTTCAGTGTCCTGTCATTTTGCCTTTTCATACTGTTCATGGGGTTCTCAAGGCAAGAATACTGAATTCCCTTCTCCAGTGGACCACATTCTGTCAGACCTCTCCACCATGACCCGCCCTTCTTGGGTGGCCCCACAGGGCATGGCTTAGTTTCACCAAGTTAGACAAGGCTGTGGTCCTAGTGTGATTAGATTGACTAATTTTCTGTGATTATGGTTTCAGTGTATCTTCCCTCTCACAACACCTACTGTCTTACTTGGGTTTCTCTTATCTTGGACGTGGGGTATCTCTTCACAGCTGCTCCAGCAAAGCACAGCCTCTGCTCCTTACCTTGGATGAGGGGTATCTCCTCACCACCGCCCCACCTGACCTTGAACGTGGAGTAGCTCCTCTAAGCCCTCCTGTGCCCGGGCAGCCAGAGGGTCAACCCAGAGGACAAAAACATAAGGATAGGCAGGAAAACATGGAAAGAGCCTGGGTCCCTGGTGACACTCCTGAGCCACTCAATTTATCACCAGTGGAACTGAACCACCCAGACTTCTTATGAAATAAATTTTCCTTAGTGTTGAAGTGTTTTAGGCCTTCCCTGGTGGCTCAGCTGGTAAAGAACCTGCCTGCAATGTGGGAGACCTGGGTTCGATCCCTGGGTTGGGAAGATCCCCTGGGGAAGGAAAAGGCTACCCACTCCAGTATTCTGGCCTGGAGAATCCCATGGACTGTATAGTCCATGGGGTCGCCAAGAGTTGGACACTCTTTCTGAGCAACTTTCACTTTCTAAGTGTTTTAAGACCCACCTAGTTAGATATTCTGCTCCTTGTAGTTGATTGTATATTGATAAAATCATGCTCTTTATCAAAACACAGATGTCTGAAGAATGTACAAATTCCAGTGAGTTCGTGATGACTATAAAGATCTTGTTATTCTCATACATCTGGAGGCAGGAATTTTGCAAACTACACAAATATACCTGTAGCTTTACCAGAATCACCCTAGTTTTGCTTCACTTTCCCAGTCACTGAACAGCCTGAACGAGAATGAGCCTGTTTTGGGGACTATTACCCATACTAGGAGATGTGACTGAGTCCAAATTTGCTGCTTTGGAAGCATTTTGAAAGCCTTTAGTTCACAACATTTTTTGTAACTCTTCACACGTGGTTCCCTAAAGATGTTGTCTGAATGTGTATTCTAACTTTCCAAGAGAGAGAGCCCACAGGCGGATATGTTTTTTCCTGCCCATGCCCCACGCCCTGGCAGATCCAAAGTCCAGTATTCTCACCCACGTTGTAAAGCCAACTCCTAGAAGTCTGGAGAACACTTTCATTTAAACACTATGCTTCTGTAATAACTAAACAACGACAAAGGTATGAACAATAAAGAGGATTTATTTAGAAAGACTACAAAATTTGACAGACACAAAAGGCCCACAGGATTTAAAATTATTAAATACAAAAATGATTGGCTATAAACATTGTAAAAATACATTCCCCAGTCCCCATACAGAACATAATTTAAGTATAGCAATTATAAAATCTCTGTACTGTTATGCATATTTCCCTTTTAAAAGAACTGTTCTCAACGGTCTACTTATATAAATTTACCATTATTCTGTAACAGTGGCTTTGTTTTCAAGTTCTCCTTGAAATTTTTATTGACCACAAAGATCTTTTTACTCCTAACTTCCATCATAGCAGATGGAGGCTAATTAGTTGTGGGTCCTGTTTAAAAAAAAAATGGTGAAGAAAGGTTCCAGGATGACCTGAAATACCAGTGAAAGTAGTATCTTTGGGTGGTCAGCCAGGAGCTCCATTCTGCTCCAGTGAAACAAGCGAAGTGAAACCTCGGGACAAGGAGAGCGTCAGCTCCGCACCAGCCTGCTGGGGCCATTCCCTCAGCCTCCCGAACGGGGACCCTGAGGGGGCCCAGATGGTCTGCTGCGAGTTCAGCTGGGTGGAGATGATACTTACAAGGACAGCAGTACCTGCCTACCACAAGCTGGTTATCTGAGCCCAGGTTAGACCTAAGCCAGTTCTCCTCCCTTACTTAGCACACCCTGTGAACACACAAAGCGCATCTTCGACTGGGTCCATGATCTCCCGAGCAGGCAGTGGTGAGTTGCCACTAGCAACCAGACTGACACAAAGGGATAAGGCTCTGCATCGGGAAGACAGCAGAGGTTGTGTTTGGGCATCTGTGTCTGAAACCATCCATGACACAGTGGCAGATGAGAAACTGAGGATGGGGTCATTAACCTGTCTCACTGGAAACACCCGTCCACTCTGGAGTCTTGAGTGAAAACTCTGAACAAGAGGACAAGCAAGGTCTAGCCTGGGAAGAACTTGGTTAGAAAGGTCCCGTTATAAAAAGACCTCCCTTAGGAACGGTCTCATTCAAAGCTGGCTCTAAGTTAGCCTGCCGGCAACAAACAGTTTTTCAATTACAGCTGGTTATGAAGTTCCCCTGAGGGGGGTCTGGCACTCTCTCCCACCATCAGCAGTACTGAACTGGGCAGGAGTCTCTGGGCACTCCCTTTCTTAAGGTCTCCTCTGAAGAGAAACTAGGGCACTGTCTGTGTGGGAACGAGAACCCTAAACATCCTGCTGTGAATCTCCGCAACGCGACAGGCCCGGGAATCTGAAGAAGCTGCCATCAAGGCAGCCAGAGCCCCAGGCCAGGCCCACCTCTGCCGGCTGCTGGAGCAGTACCTGGACCATCCTGGTAAGGAGACAGAGCAGGGAAGCTCTCAAATCAAAAATCAAAGGTTGAGGTTTTAAAGTAAGATGGGCTCCAAAGAAAACCCTGAACCTTAATTTCAGGAGAAATAATCATATGCAAGAAGGAACGAACTGCGTTCTGTCTCACGGCGTGAACTCGTCTCTTCACACTGGAAAGCGGTGAGGGCCGCCTGCTACACTTGCTTTCCACTGCGCTGTGCGCACGCGGAGCTTTGCTCCTTCGTCAGGGTAGCGGTTTCTTCCATTTTTCTATGTGTACTTTTACATGGGGTTGCCGACATTGTTGCTTTTCGAACATGTAAAATATCAGCATCTCCCATACATTTTCTATTAGGCTATAAAAGGTCTCAGAAAGAGTTAATAATTATATCCTAAAATGTTACAGTATAATTTTAAGGCAGAGTGAGATATGGTAAAAGCCTGGGTTTTACATGTGTAAGGAAAAAACGTAGACCAACATTTAAAATAATGATCTCTTAAATATACATTAAACTGTATCTAGTCATCAAAAAGCAAAGTCACAGCTAAGCAAATTAAAAGTAAACCATTTACAAATGGATGAACTTCATCACGCTGTTCATACAGCTATAAAGCATAATTTGAAACCTAACCCTAGTAACAATGATGGAATAAATTCATCAGTTGAGCTATGTGATTTAAAGAAACAGCTGCTCTTAACCTCCAAACAAAAACAAAACTTCATCTGACACAAGTTTCAACTGTTACAAAAAAACTTTTATAAAAGCCCCCTGGCCTTATTTATGGTGACTGATACACAGTCCAATCAATACTGATCAAACTGCCGTCCTGCCTTGCCCTCCAAAAATCAGCGGTTTAATAAGGACCCAGGGTCTACAGGAGCTGCCCCTCCCCACGCAGCGACCTTGTGCACCCGTCCCCTCACGTCTCTAAGCATTCAGAGGTTCAGTGAGGTATTCTCTCCTCACGGCCGCCTCCCCTTTTCTCGGCTGGGGCTCCTTACATTTTTCACGGAGCATAAAGGAGAAGTCAGCCACGTATGCAAGACTTGCTAGCATCCCAAACACCTGAGGAGGGAAAGGGGACAAAGATTACATGAGGAATTCTGGAGTATACGCTCACATTTCCTACTTGACTCTGGACCCACTTTATACAAACGACAAGTCGCTTTACTTTATACGCATGATTCTTAGCGTGTGTGTGCCCTTGTGCACATGTGCGCATCGTGTGTGTCGCGCCTAACTCTCTGCAACCCCAAGGACTGGAGCCCACCGGGCTCCTCCGTTCATGGGACTTTCCGGGCAAGGATACTGGAGCAGCTTGCCATTTCCTTCTCCAGGGAGCAAACCCACGTCTCTCGAGTCTCCTGCATTAGCAGGCACGTTCTTTACCACTAGTGCCACCTGGGAAGCCCCATTCTTAACATTAAGTAAAAAAAAATTTAAGGTCAGGTCATCAAAAAATGCAAAGTTAGAAAAAATTTTCAGAGTAACACCCATTAGTCAGTCTCCCAACATATTAACGTCCTGTCGTGTGTGTGTGTTCAGTGCCAATCTATGAAGCTAAGGTTAACAGATGAAAACCAAGTCCTGCAACATGAAGCAAAACAAGACTGTTAGCAAGCGTTAGGTGATACAGCTGAAAGGAGCAGGCAACCACGCCTAGGCAAAAATGGCAAGTTATTCACAGCAGAGCATTCTACAGTGAAGACACTCCGCAGTGGCCTCAACTGTTTTCCAGCTCACTGTCACGCTGCAGTGGCGCAGCAGCGCGATGCCACTACCTGCTTCCTCTGCCTGAGTCACTTCCTCATCGCACTCGCCTAACATCTGAGCAAGCCTTCTGAGAATTCTGGCAAGAGACAGAAGAAGAGTGCAAATTCAGCTTCATCACTCACACGACCCTTAAGGTCGGGGCCCAGAAGAGTGCTCTGCAGAAAGGGACACTCGCTGGGGGCATGGCCGAGGTCTGCAGCTCCACCTCAACACCTGGCTGTCGGCCGCTGCAGCCCCGGCCCTCCACCCTCCGCATTTCACAGGAAAGCAACAGCTTCCTCATTCACCGAGCGTCCCCAACACATCCAGCCGACATGCCATGAGCAAGTCCACTCCTCAAAAGCCCAAGGCCCTTTCCCCCTCTGGAGGCTTCATTTGGCTCGAGGGCATCTGTCCCCGTATTTGGCTGGCAAATATATTCCATACTTCAAAGGCCAGACCAGATGTCAGCTTGTCTGTGACGACTGCCTCAGAGAGCTCTGGTCTATACAGGACCCCCTCTGCGTATCACCCAATGATCTTTCTTGCTCACATCAATTTTTTAAATAGACTCCTCACTCATTTAAATCTATATAATTTTCATACTTAGAAGGTAATTTTCAGCATATTATAAATACCGAGCTTTTAAACCACCACTCTTAAACACACTCAATGAGACTGAACACTGTAACATCCTAACACCTCACCTAATTAAAACACACAAGAAAGCTTTTAAATATCTGGGAATTTTAGGACATGCTCTCTCCCACCCTCCATGAACTGAACATCTCAACTTTATTTCACTTTGCACTTCCTCCACAGGATTTTTATAGTAATAATTGTTATACTAGAAATTACTGCTTCACCTTATCATACTCTTCTGCAACAGAACTGACTTTCTCTTAAGTACTAAGATGTGTTCATGTAAGTAGGTAGATAATATTACAGCCAACCAATTGTCTGAATGCCTTTTGAGTTGTTGTTCTAAGCAGTTTGAATGATCTATATGCTGATGTTTCCATTAATTACAACCTCAGTTTTGTTATGAACAAAGCATTAATTGAAAATCAGCTGACTAGTGAGAAGACTTGTTAACTACTTGTTAACTGTTCATATTCACAGCACTGGCCCCGATTAAATCCACGATCTGTGATCTGCAATTCTGAAATTCAGAAAGCTACAAAAAAAAGTTTCATGATTTACTTGGCACAAAATTGTCACACGATAAAACTATTTAGTCTTTACCCATCTCTATTTTACTGTGAGTATTCAGAATAATATTCAGAACTATTAATGTTAGATAACAAGGTGCTGCTCAGACTGTCCAAAGGTGTGATATAGTATATGTACAGTTATTGCCTTCCTAAAATCCAGAATATTCTGATTTCTAAAAAACTTGGCCCCTCAACGATTTCAGATAAAAAAATGTTTACTTATCTCTTATATTAGACTGAACTTTGGGGTCATACCTGTTATTCCCTACACTTAAAACAGCACCTGATATGTATAAATGTGTTCTGTTGAACTGAAAAGGGGAGAAATTTTAAGATAATCAGTCAATCCTACCACTTCCATTAGCAATAATGTTCACAGGCAGAGTAAGTGGATTTTTGTTAACAGACCTCAAATTCTAAAGACAGGTTCTAGGTTTTTAAGGCTATCATATCTATTTGCTTTTAGGTCCTCTATTGAAAATTATACTAAAAAATAAGTTAGACAAACTACTCTCCCTTATTGTATAACCTGTTAAGTACTTTCCAAATTCTGTATTTTTAAGCAAACAAAAACAAGCAAAGGATGAAGGGTACTTACAATTGCAGCAATTTCAGTTACAGTATTGTCATGTGTCAAAGCAAAAATGACGGATGCCACAAAGAATACCAGTCCTGTGCCCAGAGTGATATAAAAATCCTACACACACAAGAAACACAGAAGGGATACAGACAGCACGGTTAGGCTGGTTGAAAACGTGTTTTACTTTTTAACTTTTAAAAAACAGTGGCTTCTTTTTTCTTTACTCAGACTTACATATTTCAACTACTTTTCAATAAGCTTGGTATTTCGTAGATACCCTGTAAAGCAACACCCTATAAATGTGCACATGCTATATCCAGAAGATAATCTTTTAATAAAAACAGTTCTCCATCATCACCTACATGTGGAATCTAAGAACTAAAATCAATGTGTGTAACTTTGAAACAGACCCACAGATGCAGAGAAACCAGTGCTGGCCAGTGGGGAAAGGGGAGGGGCGGGGCGGGGTGCCAGCTACCTTGTTTAAAGAAGCAACAGAGGGAAGGACTGCAGAACACAGTGAGGTCTAGCCGGCATCGTGTACCTGACTTTACCTGGAGTATCATCTGCAAGAATACTGAACTGCTGGGTTTACATCTGAAAGTAATAAAAAACCAACTATATACCATTACAAATAAATAAGATTATAAAATCAACTATATACCATTACAAATAAATAAGGTGAAACACACGTGCATGTATATGTACCTTTTTCTTTAGGACATAAAGATCAAAGCTGTAAGATTAAATACCGTATTACTTCCAGCAAAAAAAAAAGCATTTTTCTTTCCTTTCCAGGTAATCCATGCTAGGATGGCCTCTCTCAGAGTACTTTGTTGCTTTTAAACTACAAAGGACTGCCCATCATTAACGCAATAAAATTACGCCAATAGTCTGTGTTTTAGACACTTAAGCTGTTAGGCTGTGCCCACCAGGTCACCCAGCATAAGCGTGTATTAATAGGATGAGATGGTCTACCCTGTACGAGCACCCAGAGCGCGCTCGGGCATCACCTCACGAGGCGCACTCTCAGAAGCCGATCGCAAACACCGCCTGACACGCAGCCCTGATTCAGAGGGGAGACTGGAGACGTGACAGCCCGGCCCAGGGGCTTCCAGTCTGAGTGAGTTCACATTCTCCACTGAGCCCAGCACCAACAAAGCCACCCAAAACAGAACTCACTATTTTGTTAGTTCAACATTTATAAAAAACGCTTGATTTTTCTCTTTGCTTCTAAAAGAGGTGTTTTTCATATTTGAAGTACACTCGAGGTATTTAAACGAGACACTCATTTTGAGACAGAACGTAGTATTCAATGACATGGGCCCTAGAGCTCGACTACCTAGGTTCACATCCCAGTGATGTTCCTTCCTAGCGACATGACTGAGTTCATTACCGATCGTCTGCGTGCTTTTGTTTCATCTGCAGGATGGGTAGTAACAATATTATATTCAGAGGTGATTCTATAGATGCGAGTTCCTTAATCCAAGAAAACTGCTCAGCCCAGTGCCAGATACACAGTAAATGTTTCTTAAACACTGGCTATTGTTGTTCTTGTAATGGGACAGAAAAGATTCTCTCTTCAAAAAGATTACTGTTCCACCCTAGATACCACACCCACTATATACTCAAAAGCGTTTTCTCAAAAAGAAAACCCCCCCAAAATTTTAAGTATATTAGAAAGCAGACAGTAAGAGTAATTTTTAAATCAAAGAAACAGGACTTCCTTAAAATGTTAGGTTGAAAAGTAGAATACATATATGATTGCAAATATGTTTAAAACTTTCTATAAGACCCAAAAGAAATATTTTAAGATATTTTATGAAAGCTATTTTAAGATGAAGTGACTAACTTTTTTTCATCAATATTTACTCATAACTTTTTAAATGCTGGAGTTTGATGAAATCAGTGTTCTACATTTTGTTTATTTTGACCATAAAAGTAGAAAATTTATATTGTTTCTCGTCCAAAAGATCAATGTTCTTATGAACAACTATTTCTAGGGCTTCCCTGGTGGTCCAGGGTGCGCTCCCTGGTCTGGGAAGAGCCCGCCTGTGCGCCCTGGAGTCTGTGCTCCAGCAGAAGTCGCTGCACTGAGCCGCCCAAGCGCTGCACTGGAGAGCAGCCATCTGTCACAACCAGAGACGGCCGGCCTGCAGCAACAAAGGCCCAGTGCAGCCAAGGAGAAAACAGTACTTGGAAAACACTAACCGCTTCTAAAATGCGTTTATGGAAAGTAAACTTTTATGGAAACTAGTGCTATTTGGCTGTTGGACAAGAAACGCATGAATGTGGTCATCAGAGGCTTTGTGGATTTGATTGAGACTCTACCTGATTTTCAAAGGTTTTTTTTTACCTGTTCAGTATCAACTTTCTGCTGCTTCATTTTTCAACCTTAAAAGAATCATTAAGTTTGTGTACTTTTTTATTGATGGATGGCCTATTTATCCTTTTGTGTTCACTTCAGGTGTAGTACAAAGTGATTCAATTATGTTTTCTCAGAATATTCTATTATAGATTTATGTTTTCTTCAGATTACATTCCATTAGAAGTTTGTTATAAGACACTGAGTACTGCTCCCAGTGCTAGCAATAAACACTCATTGCTCCCCTATTTTATGCACATAGTCTCTTAATCCCACATCCCTAATTCGTCCCTGCTCTCTTCCCTCTCCTCTTTGGCAACCACAAGCTTGCTTTCTGTATCTGTAAGTCTGTTTCTATTTTGTGTATATATATATCTTTTATATTAAAATTTTTTAAGAATTCCACATAGTAAAGTGCTATCATATAGTATCTGTCTTTCTCTGACATAGTATAATATTATGTAGGTCCAGTAACATGTTACTGGAAATGGCAATATTTCATGCTAAAAATAATTATTTTAAAAGACAGTATCCGATCAAAATGGTGTATTAGAAAGACGTGGAACTTGCTTCCTCCCACAATTACATGAAAAATACTTCTACAGATGGAACAATTCTCACAGAACACCTACTGAACACCAGCAGGAGACCTCAAACCCCTGAAAGGACAGGAATGATCTCTAAGTAACAGGCAGGATGAAGGGGGGGGTTGGGGTGGGGGAAGGCAGCAGGATGGGACCTGTACCCCTGGGAGGAGCTGGAAAAAGGAAGGTTCCCATCCTGTGGGAAGCCGCCTCACTGGCCAGGAGATGAGCGTGGCAGCCGGTCAGATGCAGGAGAGACAAACTGCACACGAGGTGCGGGCCACCACCCTGCACGCCCCAGCCTGAGAGAAACTTCTCGTACAGGCAGAGGCCAGGTGCTGAGACGCAGGAGTTTAGAGGGCAGGCCTGCGGAGAGGACTGCTGTTGGCTGCATGGAGACGACCCGAAGAGGCCGGCTGTGCTCTGGCCACAACTTCAGGGGCTCCTGCCTGGGGAGGCGCCTGGGAGCCAACACCAGCAGGCCACCCATGCACAGAGGCGGGGCTGAAACCCCAGCGGGACCCAGGGGCCGTGCGGCTTAGGAGCAGGACTGCGGGGTCTCCCCACAGCTCCAGGAGCCGCCGGCGTCCATCTCTGCTGGCAGCCGTGTCAACTCAGCACCCACAGAACATCATGCGGACCACGGGTCCTCCCGTGGCTGGAACAGATGCAGCCTGAGCAGCTGGGGGCCTTCTGGACACGTGCGCACAGGGCCTGGGCCGGGCCAGGGTCTGAACACCTCCAGAGCCCCACAGCAGGTCCAGGGGCACCACTCCTGTGGTCCTGGAGCCTGACTTCAGTGGAGCTGAGCTGGTGGCCTTGTGAACACCAGGCCAGAAGGACCCCGGGGCCAACTGATGAGAGTCCAAGGCTGAGATGGGGGGAGGGCAGAGGTGACCACGGTACGTCTTCACAGGTGCCAGGTGAGCAGACTCACCCGAACACCGCTCTGAGGAAGACTCAGTAGGGACGCTCCAATCCCCCCTACCTTGCACAACTCAGAAGCACATCTGGGACCTTCTACTCCCAACAGCTAAGGGCACAAACCGGACCCCTGACAGGCCAAAGACAACCACAGAGCAAGGAGGCCCCGCCCAATGTCCGCTGCAGGTGCTGCTCACGTCAGCCACACAAGCCAGCAAGGCGAGGACAGCGAGCAGACGCTGAGGACAGTAGTGGCAGGCATCCATGCTGCAAACAGCCCTCGCCCCCAAGATACTAGACAGGGCTACACAGGGGTGCTCCCACATAAAAACAGCCCTCCAAAACCACAGCAGATAACTGCTTCTCCTAAACGCATACAGCAAGGGAAACACAAGTAAAATGAGGAAGCAGAGGAACCGCTCTCAACTAAAAGATCAAGAGAATTCCCCTGAAAGAACCAACAACAAAGCAGACCTCTCCAGTCTAATACAAGGCAAGTTCAAAAGGGAGATAATGAAAACTGAGGAAATTAGGGACTACTGACAGAAATGCAGGTTACTCTGAAAAGGAACTGGAAACTAAAGAAGGAATCAAGAAAAATTAGTGAATTCATTTATTGAGATGAAAGCTGAGCTAGAAGTAGTGAACAGTAGAATGAAAAATGCAGAACAATTAAGGGACCTAGAAGATAGAATAATGGAAATCCCCCAATCAGAACAGCGGACAGAAAGCCAAACGAAAAAAACAAACGCGAGCGCTATGAGAGACCCATGGGATAACATAAAGCATGCAATCTGCGCACAACTGGAATCCAAAAAGGGGAAGAAAGAAAAGGACTGAAAATGCATCTGAATAAATTATGGCTAAAAACGTCCCAAATCTACAGAAGGAAACAGATATCCAGGCACAGGAAACACAGCAAGTCCCCAACAAGGACAGACCTACACAGACAAGACCTACTTCTCCAGAGAAACGCTGCAGGCCAGAGGGAATGGCAAGATACACTCAAAGTCCTGAAAGGGCATAATCCACAACCTGAGATACTCTACCGAAACAAGGAATTTCCCGAACAACTGAAAACTAAATACAGCAATACTAAACCCATCCTGAGGGGAATACTGAAAGGTCGTCTCTAAGCATAAACGAATTTTAAGCATCTACAGGGAAGAGAAAATCATAATCTGAAAGTAAATCACTTAGGAAAGCTAGTATACAGATTAAAAAATCAAAAATCTCTGTGAAGCGGGAGGTTGGGGTTGGCATATATGCACTACTGGTACCATGTATAAACAGACAACCAATGGGAGCCTACTGTATAGCATGCAGTGCTCTGTGGTGACCCAAACGGGGAGAAAGCCCAAAACAAGGGGCTAAATGTAAGCATAGAGCCGACTCGCTTTGCTATACAGTAGAAACACTGTGAAGCCAACTATGCTCCAACAAAAATTCAAACAAAACCAGCATGGTTCTGGCACAAAAACAGACGTATATAGATCACTGAAACAGAGTAGGGAGGCCAGAAGTACACCCTGACCCTGGTGGCAGGAATACAAATGGGTGTAGCCACCATGTAGAACAGTATGGAGGTTCCTCAAAAACTACAAATAGAGTTGCCATAAGATCCTGCAATCCCGCTCCCAGGCGTAAACCCAGACAAAACTGTAATTTGAAAATACACATGTACCCCAGGGTGCATAGCGTCACTATTGATTGGTGCCAAGACATGGAAGCAACTTAAAATGTCCATCAATAGATGAGCAGGCAGAGAAGATGTGGTGTGTGTGTGTGTACACAGTGAAACATGACTCCCTAAAAAGGAATGAAATTACACAATTAGCCACAAAATAAATGGATTAATCTTACTAAGTCAGTCAAAGAACAGATGCCATATCACTTACAGGTGGAATCTAGAATACGCTACAAATGAACCTACTTATGCAACACACTCATAGACGCAGAGCAGACGGGTGCCGCCCCGGGGGGAGGGAGGGATTAGCAGAGGACACTGGTATATAGAGGATGGGTGAAAGGCCCAGGGAGCTACCTCCAGTATCCTGGGATAAACCACAGTGGGAAAGAATATGAAAAGAATGTGTGTACCTGTGTGTAACTGAATCATTTTGTTGTACAGCAGAAATTAACACGACATTGTTAAGTCAACTATACTTCAATACCATTTTTAAAATGCAAAAAAAAGGTAACATTCTTATGGTACAAGAGAGTATACAGAAAAAAGTAAATCTTAGGTATATTATCAATATAGGACCCAAAGCCTGCTTCTCATTAAAACAATAATAAAATCTTAACTGGTTTATATTTATCCTATTATCTTGTTTTTAATAGTTAAAACTTAACTCTTTTATCTTTCTCCTCAAAACTGAATTTCATAAATCTACCCTGCTAGTTACAATTCCTCATAAACAACTCTTGAGAACCTGAATGCTACTGAAGTAAACTGTTCAATTTTTTCTTCCTTAAATGCAGTAACTCTATAAATTAGCTCATCTGTCATCTCACAAATCCATACTAAACGAAAAACTGAGGGTCAGACTAAGTCTTTAGAAAGTTATACATCTCTTAATTTTGTGAATATGAAATTGCCCCTTTACTTTTATTAAAAGGGTTACTTCTAAATAATGAATTTAACATATACCTTCTAAATTCACTTAAGAGACAACTTTCTTTCATAATAAAATCAAAACAAAATAGAGTTACACGCTGTTTTGCTTAAAGGCTCCGAAACCCGTCGTTAGATCACTGCTCCATCTCTTACGTCCAGGGCAACGCCGGACCTACAGCAGGCACAGTGCAGAACTCAGAACCCACACTCTGAAATGTGAGAAGCCAAAAATGATAAAAATCCCAGTTTTTAAAAAATACCTAATGTGAATCGGATTAAACCACCAATACCTGTAAATTATTCGCAGTGTCTGTCACTATAATTTCACCCTCCCCAACCATCCCATTTGGCAGGGAAAACCAAGTTGTTTGGAGCCAGACCTGAAACAATGGATAGTGTCTTTTCCTGTCAGAGTTGTGAATAATGCAACTACACAATATCCAAAACATCTATGCTGTCGTCACAGAGACTGTGTTCTCCTGCTTACCGATGACTTGACTTTTGCGGGATCAACTCTGTCGTACACTGGCGTGCAGTACACAATCAGGATAAGAAGACTCAGCAGAAAGGCGCTGCAGCTGACAAACTCAAAGAAATAGAGTCCTCCACACAAAGTGCACTGTGACACAACCTCCTCACAGATGAAGGCCAGGAGAGACAGCACCTACAAAAGAAACGGAACGTTTGGCTTACCTGTTTCTGGGAAACCTACAGAATTTGTCTGTAGTATTTGTCGAGTGCAGACTTGGCAAACAAGATTCCTCAATGAACCCGATCTACCTACACGGGACTCAGTCCAGACGCCTTGAAGAGTGTAAGGTCACAGAAAATTAACTACTATGTGCTGAATGCCAGAACAGGAGGAATTCAGGAACTGTCATAGGAACACACGGAACAGGCACTCAACCTGGGGATCAGGAAAGGCTTCCTGCAGGGAAGCTGAGACCAGGAGGGCTGCAGAGTCCGTTTGGGAGTGGGGAGGCAAAGGATAGGGGAGAGTTTCAGGCAGACGAGCAGCGCGCAGGAGGCCTGGAGATGAGAGCGCATGCGCTGCCCCACCCCACCACACAGAGCCCACACCCCCACTGAACTGAGAGGGGCTGGGCCAACACAGAGCCCACACCCCCACTGAACTGAGAGGCGCTGGGCCAACACAGAGCCCACAGCCCCCACTGAACTGAGAGGCGCTGGGCCAAGAGGGCCTGGAGATGAGAGCGCATGCGCCGCCCCACCCCACCACACACAGAGCCCACACCGCCACTGAACTGAGAGGGTGCTGGGCCAAGACGGGAGGGGATGCAGCGCAGAGATGGCGACACGAAGCCAGGGAGGTAAGCCGCAGGATTCTCTAAGTGCCTCCGTGGGCTTCCCTGGCGGTCCAGGGGGTAAGAATCTGCCTACCAGTGCAGGGGCACAGGTTGGATGCCTGGTCCGGGAAGACACCTGCTGCAGAGGAACTAAGCCCATGTGCCGCAACTACTGAAGTGCCTAGAGGCAGCGCTCTGCCACGAAAACCACCGCAATGAGAAGTGATGCCCCGCAGCCAGAGAGCAGCTGTAACAACAGGGAGCCACACCCAGCGAGGAGGACCCGCGCGGTCAAAAGTAAGTGTATGAATAAACAGACGCCTCCTTTTCCTAGTGTAAGGAATCTGAATCTTAAGGGTTTTTAAAGCAAAGGGTGACATGATCAGGTTTCTGTTTTAGTAGTTCTTTCTAGCCACAAGATAGCGAAGGGAGGGGGGAAGAGCAAAACTGGGGGTTGCCATCCAGTTGGGAAGCTGATGCCAGAAATGAAGGGAAAGCGTGAACAGGGGAGTTGTGATGGACGAGAGTCAAACCCCCGATGATGGAGCAGAAGCCCTCAGCTGACGGGACGGCCACAGACAGAGCAGGAGACGAGATGACATGCGTGCTTAAACACCGTAACGCAACAAGGCGCGCTCATTCATCCACCGGTCTGCAAGGGGGCCTTTTCTTTGGGAGTGCGCCTGACTGGAATTCCCCTTCACGTCTGCTGCATCGACCACCTCCATCATTTAGGACTGCCACTTCCAGGCTGATGTTATTTCAAGCGGAACAAGATCTGGGACACTCGAGAAGTAGCGTGCTGACTCCTTCTAGAATCAGGCTAGTTTTACTAGCCTTTCACAGTTGCCGTGCTCTTAATTCCACAGCAAGTATTTATCAACTTATTTTTTGGTCTTTCTAAAGCATCCCATTTATTTTCATAGAAACAATTCCTTTTCACACTGAATTTCAGTCTTGCAGTATTTAACTGGCCACAAAAAAAGTATTTTAATGCATTTCCACTGAATGGAGAACAGTTATTTGGCTAATTCAACAACTCAAATGCAGGTGGGTTTTAACAGCGCTCCCACTGTTGTGTGCTGAGGTGCTAACACACTGATGTCTCACTGCAGAAAGAAGAGTCTGTCTGCTTGTTAAGAGGCAAGAGTGTTGGCAAGAGGATAAATTCATTTTAAACATGCTGTAAATGAGAGGTCTGTGGATGACTGAGGTGCTGCCTGAGGCAAAAGGATATATGGGTCTGGAGCCCGGGGGACACATCTGAGGTGGAGCCCAGCGTGCGGGAGGTCACCCAGAGTTAGGAACGCTGGCCCGCGGAAGACTGTGATGAACCCCAAGACTGGAGGGACCAACAGAGGGGCTGCTGGTGGCGGTGATTCAGTTGCTAAGTCATGTCCAACTCCTGGGACCCCATGGACTGCAGCCTCCCAGGCTCCTCAGTCCAAGGGATTCTCCAGGCAAGAGTACTGGAGTGGGGTGCCATCGCCTTCTCCAGGGGATCTTTTGATCCAGGGAGTGAACCTGCGTCTCCTCCACTGCAGGCAGATTCTTTGCAGCCTGAGTCACCAGGGAAGCCCGTAAGAGAGGAGGCGATACGAGCATAGGACGGTTAGGAGCAGCAGTCCCAAGGGGAGCAAATCAAGAAAGGATTTCTATGCAGGGCAAGTGAGCAAAGTGCTGACTGCGGACCTCCCTGGTGGTCTGGTGGTTGAGACACCGTGCTTCCAATGCAGGGGGCACGGGTTTGAACCCTGAAGTCAGAGATCTGAGATCCCAGGCCTGCCGTGTGGCACAGCCAAACACAAGCGCCACCACCAGGAGTGCTGAATGCTCCTCAGAGGTCAGGCAAGAACGCGACTGAAACACTACGAGAGACTGAGGTTCGGGGCTGCTGCTGACACCAACAGGGCCACCTCAATGTGCTCGGCGAGGGCAGCTCACACTCCAGCGCCGTCCCCCGGCAGCGAGGGGGCGAGGCCGGCAACAGACACAGCCCGGTCACCAGGCCCAGCCTCATGCAGCCAGGTGGAGGGTAGAGGTGGATGGGCTCACTGGGGAAAGGCATTTCAAAACAGAGAACTGAGCATGTTTAAACACGCAGGAACCTAGGAGAAGTCTAAATAGGAAGAAAAGCATCTCTAAAAGCAGGATTCAGGGCTAAAGGTGTGGGCTGGCACTGCTCTAGAGAAAGGAAGAGGGGGCAGAGACTCACTTGGGCAGTCTGGGTGGGTTTTGTGGAAGCTGAGGGAATTTCCTTCTGAGCATTAAAACCTGATGGCTGATGAAATGACTGATGACCCAAGTCAGAGCCTACTGGGAAACATCACCTTACTCAATGCAGGTCAGCAGGTGCAACCAGATACATGAATGGCAATAAGACTACTACCAGAATCCACAGTGACATTTCAGAATAGCTTTATCCACCAAACATTTTCATCAAAGCAGAGGCCCTTGGTACAGCCTTTCTGGAAAACGGGTTAGCAATTTCTTTAAAAACTAAGCAGGCAACTGCCATGTGACCCAGGAACTGCATTTCTACAATCTGCTCATTTCTTGGTCCAGAAAATGAAAATGTACATTCCTGCAAAAACTGATATGTGAATGTTCTTAACATTTTATTCATCAGTCCAAACTCTGAATGAACACTCCAGATGCCCTTCAATGGTTAAGCAAACTGTGGTATCCATACCATGGAATACTACTTTTAGCAATAAAAAGGAAGAAACTGGATATATGCAACAATCTGGATGAATCCCCAGAGAATTCTATAAAGTGAAAACAATCCAATCTCAAAAGACTACACACCGCAGGATTACATTCACAGAAGAACACAAGTTTTGGAAATGGAGAACTAATCAGTGGTGGCTGGGACACGCGGGAGCTACGTGGTAACGGGGCAGTTCTGGTTCTCGGCTGCGGTGGTGATCAAGGAAGCTACACTTGACACAGCAGCACAGAGGTACACGAACACACACATGTGTGAATGCAAAGGACCTCCCTTCGCGTGTGTTTTTTTGCAAGTTCCTGTGATACTATGATTATTTTAAACAAGTTTAGAAACAAATCTAAATTAGCATCGAAGCCTCTAAGGGATTTCCCCCCTCCTACTGGCCATACAAAATTCACATGTGCCCACAACTGACAACACCAGCGTGTAAGGATGAAAATATATCCTGTTTTGCTGTGATTTCCTGTAAGTTAATGAGGCATAAAACAGTCCAGAAGATCCCAAACAACTTCCTCATATCAGACAGATGTTAGGTGAGGCGTTCCCAGTCACGGCACCACAGACAAAGCGGCACACCAAGACAAGTCCCAGAAAGTCACTGTGTAAAGGACTTCCTCTCTCGCAATTACACGAAGGGTTTTTAGTGTCTAGAGTGTAGTAAGTGCCAAATGTTTAAAACTCCATTTCTTCTGTTCCCTACTACGTTAAATCTTAACTGAATGTTACGAGTTTCTCTACAAGAAATCTTCAGGATAGATCTAAGTTGCATGAAATTAACTGTGAGAAGATAAGAGCCTAGAACTCACTGAGATGTGAGAACAGCAGCTCTGG
Organism: Budorcas taxicolor; assembly: GCF_023091745.1. NCBI lineage: Eukaryota > Metazoa > Chordata > Mammalia > Artiodactyla > Bovidae > Budorcas > Budorcas taxicolor. Next base: position 53,643,790 of record NC_068910.1, on the reverse strand, counting down.
GCCATCCTTATTACAAGAATGAGATTATTGGGAACACTCATCAGTGTCCCTAAGACAATAAAATCGTTAACCGCAGTAGATACAGACCACTTATTTACTCTCCCCAAGAAAAGTGCAGGAACCAGCTGGGCCAGAACCCATCAGAGACAAGTCATTACAAGCCCTCTTCCAAACTCCTCAAAGGAGGCATTCTTACTGACCTTAATTAAACCTTAGGGCTCCATCAGGAGGGGGGTTCAGCATGGACATCCTAAGAGAAGGAAGGGGTACTATGTCAAGCTTGGATATTTACTAGTTCCTATTCCCAGTTAAAGGCCAAGAAATTAGCACTGTAAGTTATATTCAGTGTGAAAACTCCTGACTCCCCATCTCTGTTAACACTAAGCTTCCTTTAAACTCTCCCACAGCTCCATGAGCTGCCCTGGCGGTTTAGTAGTCAAGAATCTGCCTGCAATGAAGGAGATGTTGGTTTGAGCCCTGGGTCGGGAAGATCCCCTAGAGGAAGGCATGGCAACCCACCCCAGTATTCTTGCCTGGAGAATCCCATGGACAGAGGAGTCTGACGGGCTACAGACCATGGGGTTGCAGAGAGCTGGACACAACTGAGCGACTAAACAGCAAGACCAAGAGCAGCTCTATACGGTCGCTAACACGGAACTGAGGCAACATCTCACAGTCTATACAAATGTCGCATCCTTACGCTGTATACATGAAACAACGTTACAAGTCGATAACATCCCAATTAAAAAAGTTTTTTAAAGTGTGTTGAGTATTATGTATCCAACATTGTAGTATGTGTAGGAACATGTAATAACAAAAAAATAAGACCTATATATGGCCTTCCCTTGTGGCTCAGCTAGTAAACAGTCCGCCTGCAACACCGGAGACCTGGGTTGGGAAGATCCCCTAGAGAAGGGAAAGGCTACCCACTCCAGCCTGGAGAATTCCACGGACTGTATATAGTCCATGGGGTCACAAAGAGTCGGATACGACTGAGCAACTTTCACTTTTAAAACCTATGTATAAGGGAAAAAAAAAGAAAACAATAATTTCATACCTCATACTTGAGCACTTGGTATAAATTCAGGAAAATGTTCAGATCCACCTGGGTTAATAGTAGCCGCAGAAGGATGAGTGAAAAGCAAGACCCAGGATCAGGACAGGCAGAGGGCACTTTGGGTGTGGCACAAAAGGAACAGAACCACACCAGTAAGGATTTGCAGGGCAGCCAAGAGGGTAAGAAGGCGACTGACCCAACTGGATGGGGAGTGATGAGGAAAATGATTAAGGAGCGGAGTGTGGTCATGTGATGATCCTGCCAGAAAGGATGGACTTCCCAACGCAGGAACTGCCTGCCTGGTTTTGCTGGTTAGCAGGCAGGAGGCGTGGAGGACTGGGAGAGGCTGAAGAATGTCCCAGTCCAAGCGGAGGAGGGACCAGGGCAACTGGCACCAGGAGAGCAAGGCACGGGCAGCTGGACATTTCTCAGGGAGACGCCTTAAAAAGCAAGTAAACACACTCCAAATTGTTACTCTAACAGCGAGGTAGCAGACTGTACTGTTGGGGCCTACAGTGTGACTAATTTTAATCTCATATATATATAACGTATGTATTTGTAAGCAGACATTTTTTTGTATTAAAGAAGAAAAGTGAAAGTTAAGGGAAGAACTTCAAGAAATGTGTGGTCACCAGCATTGAATACCTAAGTGGTTGAAGACAGGAAGAGATAAAGTCACTGAATCAGGTAAGGATATAATGGTGAACGAAACACCTAAGTTTATAGGCTCAGTGATTACTTTCTGGTAAACAGTATTGCTCTCAACAGCATGAAAGCACCGTACTAAATACTGCTTACTGAAGATTAGGCTAAGCACCTAACACAGTACACATGCCCAGTATGGCTCCTTCTAATGATACAAAATTGTACCCAAACGTAATCAGGGGCATTATCAAGCTGCTAAGAGTTGGCAGGGCCCTTGGAGAACACGTTCTCCCACGCTTCTGTTTACAGCTGAGGGAATTAAATCTCTGACACACTAACTCCCAAGTTAGCCACACACCCCTGACTCCCACTCTGCACTCACTGACACCCTAAAGCACTGTTTATTAAGTTCATCTTACCACTGGGTGTGTTTGTGTAGGACTTCCCTGTCAGCTGGGTTTCTGAAGTTATAACCATAGTTCTGTCCATTTCCCTTTTTGCTGTTAAGTCATACATTAAAACCACCATGCTAGAGCCAACACATTTGGGAAGTCTTAGTGACTAAAGATGCACTTACCGTCCTGGTGACCTCAACATTCAGATAATGACTCCTCGGTGTCTCCATTTCAGTTTCACTACCCTTTCTGAAACTTCAGCCTTCCCTAAAATTAACATGTCATTAATGACTGTTAATTTTTTTTTTTTTCACCACACTAAATACTAATTCTCCATCACTGAACAGTCTACTGCCAAAAAGTTTCTCATAAAAGAACTTTTTAATGTTTGCATTAATTGTAAAGCTCCATCTACACAATTCTATCAGTCTGTGAATTAATAAACTCGCTTTAAAAAGCTTGAAGTGATATGTAAGGTTCAAGTAAACAAATGTGTCAGCCTGTAGTCAGGCTAAGCCTCCCGTGCTTTCAGCAAACATTTACTCGCAAAGGTTCGAGGATACAATTTGCTGACATTATGGATCTTCTTCAAGGTAAAAATAGAGCACTTCAATTTAGTATGAAGTCATGAAAAGAGTACCAATATAAGAAAAACGGCTTTCAAGTGATTTGTTTCTTGGCACTTACAAAATAACACTATTCACAATTTAATACATTTAAATCACTGGTGAATTCTAAATCAAACTGCTTGCCTGAAGAGTCATTATAATCATAGTACTATGCAGCCTTCAGACATTCAGCTGGTACTATAAACACAATGCTTGCTTGTGGCAGAGACTGTATCATACATACTTAGATCACTACACCAGTTTACTAGCAAGGAATTTGGCTGCCAAAAAAGTCAATTCTTCCCATAAGACCACAGAAAAATAAACCTGCCTCAAAAAAATAACAGTAACAACAAAAACCTCACAAAGTACATGTGTAAGGACCAACCTAGGGACAGGATAAACTACTAAAAAGTGACTCATGGACAGAGGACCGCCGTGGCGCCTTATGGTACCTTCTCAGCTGAGTCTCCATTTCCTCTTCAGCTCTGCAAGGGTGGATGGACAAGCCTTTGACCAAACCGAGGTCACGCGTGAACGGCAGATACAGCCCTCGACCTCCCAGAGCATGTAACTCAGGAGGCGGTCGTGCTGTTTTCGCTCTAGCCCCCCTTCTGTTGGCAGGTGCGGCTCTCTGCCCCCCAGTGTCCGGCTCTGTACTGGCACACACATCCTGCAGAGCCTCAGAGACCGTAAAAACCGTAAGACTGCAAAGAACCTCCGAGGAGACCCAATTTCACCTCCGGACTCCATGAATTTCCGAAGTACACAGGGTCTGGTTTGTTAAATTTCAGAATAAGACATTTCTCTTTTGGGGTTTTTGAGAATCTGGTATGATTTATGGGTCTAGAAAAATGAACGTAGAAATGCACTGTATTTTGAATAAAACGTCCTCGGGCTTGCAGGTCCCTTGTTAAAGTACCTCCGCTTTGACTATGGGTTTCTCCACTCCAATTGTTCCTTATTAGAGCTCGCCAACTCTTGTTAATTAAAAAATAACTTATCTAAAGAAACCAACCTAAAGGCAAAGTCTGAGTTACGGCAAAGAAGATTTTGTCTGTTGCCCCTGGCTGCATCAGTTTTCATTGACTCCAGATAAAGCTTTCTTGGGACTTTCCGGGTAAATCCTCTATTGTTGTGAAGAGGTAAGACATTGCAACAGACAAAGTAGGCGCAAAAAGACGACCACCAGAATGAAAGGCAGCACTGAAGAGATATTTTCCTAAATCTATGTTGAAGAAAATGTCTTAAGTTCCCTGTAAACAAGGAGATTCTCTGGCAGTCCAGGGATTAGAACTCCAGGCTTTCACTGCCAAGGACAAGGGTTCAATCCATAGTCAGGAAACTAAGATCCTGAAAGCCACAAGGTGAGGCCAAAACAAAGTGAAAAGGCTGGGACAGGTTCACCGTAAACAAATGGATTTCAAGAAGAGACGTTAATTTTCCTTCTTTTGCTCTCTCTCCTTATGGATGATAGAGAACAAGCAGGAATAATCTAACAATCCCTGCAAGGCAAACTCATCCTCCCCCTTCTCTCCAAGTAAGAAGTGTCCCATCCAAACTTACGGCTGCATTCTATTCAGAAGATATGGAACTGCAGCTTATTAAACTATAAGTAAGGCAATCGGAAATTTTACTTTAGAAGTGCCAGTTCTCACTGGAAAGAAAAAAGAAAGGCAACTGAAAAGATATTTAATGGGCAACAGACGGATACTGACAATGCCTTTTGAACAGCAAGGGTGCTTCAAATGAATATTAACTCTTTCCTGTTTCAAAGAATCCTTCTACTTGTACAGAAACATTTTAGCTCTAAGGCAGAGAAACACAGCTGACATCTAACAGTCATGCAAGAGCTGAGGACAGGAAGAGCAGAAGGAAGCCCTTCTTGGGGAGGAGGATCCGCTGACGCAGAAGAGCATCGGCAGGAGGGGGCAGAGGACACGGCAGGGACAGGAAGGCTGGCAGCATGCAGACCCAGCCCGACCCTCCTGGGCCACACTGTCTCTTCCTTCCAAGTGACTTCCCAGTTATTCCCAGAAGTGATCATTTAGGGGGCTAAAAAGCTATTTAGGCTTTTCACTGCAATTTTTCTTTTCAATGAAAAGTAGGCCATCTGAGTTCTAAGAATGTTATCTGGTTATCTGACTTCTAAGAACCTAAGATCTTCCAAAGAAAACCAATTGGCTGTTTTCAATGGGGATGATTCAAAAACCAAACCAACCCAGAAATATTCTAAACAAGCTGATTTTTCCTCTTGCAGAAAATGTTACTCATTGTTGGTTAAAACAGAACAAAGGAGCTCAATGTGCATGTGATCTGAATAAAAATGTAAATCTCAAAGATGGTTTGATATTTTCACTAGTAGATTTAAGGTGCTTAGCAACGCCTAAAGGAAACTGAAACTCAATGTCCCTGAAAGAGAATGCCCTCGCTCTGCTACCTTCACACAACTCACACAAAAAGCTGTCCTTTTGACTTTGTATTTGGTACACACACTGCTCATTTAGAAATAATTATTTGCCAGTTAGTATTAAAACTTGAGACAACTTATTGTACACATCTCTCTCTACGCCTTGCGTAGTATCGGAACACTCTGTCCAACAAATTTAACTGTCCCGTTGGGTTCGCACCAAGAAACCGAAAGAACCAGAGAATGATAGAAAAGCATTTTGTAGTCCAAACACGGACACTCTGGTAGATAATGCAGGGTAACAGCAGGGAGAAGAGCCAAAGGTCACGACACAGAAGCAGAGAACTGGTACGCTGCGGGCTTGGCTCTCCGACGCACTTCCTGCGCCCGCCAAACACGCCGGGTGGTCCCAGCACCCCGGGGCGGGGCTCGAGGAGGGGGCGCCGGCCGCCTCCCCCGCGGGGAACGGCCCCTCCGCGGGCGGAGAGGGAAGGAACTGGGGATGTGGAAACGGCCGCCGCCGCTGCAGGCAGGGCGCCGCTCGCCGCCTCCTCTCGCCCGCGCCCGCCGCAGACTCACCAGCTCCAAGACTTTGAGTCGCCGGAACCCCGAGAGCCGGCTCAGGGTGAAGTAGGCGGCGAGGCCGCTCCGGGCGCCTCTGCCGGGGCCCGGGTGCGCCTCGGTGGTGGCTCTGTAGACCTCTCCGTTCTCCATCGCCCAGGGCCCGGGAACGCAAGGCCGCGGCGGGCGCCGACTCCTCCGACTCGGCGGGCTCGGCCGTCACTTCCTGGGCCTCCGCCCCACTTCCGGCAGGCTCCGCCCCGGCCCCGCCCCGGCCCGCCCCCTGCCGCGAGGCCTCGCCTCTCCCCTCGTGAAGATCTTCGGAGAGACTCGGGGAACATGGACGGCAAGTGCAACTTCCTGGGGACCGCAAACGTCCCGCCTCTCTCTGAAATGGCTGCTGTGGCCCGGTTGAGCAAGGGAGAAGAGGAGGAGGTTAGGCTGGAGAGGCAGGCAGAAGCCAGACAACGTAGGGGCCTTGCAGAGCAAGGGAAAAAATGAATTTCATTTTCAGTGTTACGGGTTATCGCAAAGGACTTTCAGGATTGCTCCCTCCAGCTTCTCTGAATTCCTTTCAGGCTTACATGTCAACACTGCTGCTATAGTCCTCCCATATGTTAATTCTGTGTGAACTCATCAAGGAAGGTAATCATAATTTAGCAACCTTAAAGCTGATCGATTTACATGCCAAGCACACGTACTTTCTCCACAACAATATACCGTAGGTACTCTCATTACATTAATTTTACAGATGAGAAAAAGGTACAAAAGCCCCCCGCCATGTCCCCCAGTTCTTTTTAGAAAAAGGCTTTAGGTCTCTTAGGCCTTCCCTGAGTTCCAAAGAGCAGATTTAAGCAATTACTAATGAAAGAAGTGAGGACTGCAGAAACCGCAGCAGTCCAGACAACCGTTCAGGGATTAAACAGTCCTAGTTCTTCCTCAGGCGATGCCTGCCCGTAACAATCTGGCTACGGATCTTGGAGGTGTTCTGCAGGAAGAACCAAGACCCCCACGCAGGTGGCAGGTGGTGACTACAGGCTGACCACCAGCACACAGACTCCAGACTTCCTGGAACCAGACAGCCGATGAGGAAGATTCCTGAAACGCCGCCCTGTTACCTCACCGCCAACCAATCAGAAGAAAGTTACGCCCTCTGCATTCTCACCCCAAATGCTGCCTTTAAAACCTTCTGATGAAAACCATTGGGAGTTCAGGTCTTTGGAGCACAAGCTGTCCATTCTCCCTGCTGGGTCCTGTGAGAAACGCTATCCTTTCCTTCACTGCAACCCAGTGTCAAGTCCAGCTTTGCTGGACTGTAAGCAAGAGGACCCAAGTTCAGTTCAGAAATAAGACCAAGAGGCTGAGTATCACATCCAAGGTCAAACACCCACAGGCAAGTGGAAGGTAGGCCCAGGCCACCTGACTCACAGCCTTGCTGCTGGCCACTAAGCCAGAAGCCCCAGCCTGCACCCCTTGAGGGCCTGGAAACCCATGTGAAAGGAGGGGATGCTGCTTCCACGTGGATCTTCTGTTCTCCACAGCCCCAAACCTCCCTTTCTCCCATTCAAATGGAACAAACCAGTAGATCCTACGCTGGGAGTGAGGGGCTGGGGGTGGATAATCTACAGTCAGCCCAAACCATCCTACTGTCTTTGATTAAACGTTCTTAACCTCTTGCCAAGGCCAAGCAGCCACCAATCCTAGCCAATAAAGCCTCTGTCTTTTCACAAGAGCTGTAAGAATTCATTGCCTTGTTATTCTTCAAGTCACTATCATCCCAAACTAGACACTACCTGTGTCTGAAATCCACTTTGAAATTCTTCCCCTACAAGGAGAGAGAGATGGGTTAATCAACAGAGAGATGGATGAAAGGAGAGACTCGTGATAAAGCAACTGCAGGAACACGTTAATGGTGAAGCACACGGGAGTTCAGTGTACAATTATTTCAACTTCTCTGTTTGGATATTTTCAAAATAAAGTATTGAGGGAGGGACCTCCCTGGTGGTCCAGTGGTGCAGAATCCCTGTGCCAAAGCAGGGAACACCCATTTGACCCCCAGTCCGAGAAGATCCCACACGCCGAGGAGCCACTAAGACTGCAGACCGCAAGCACAGGGCCCAGGCTCTGGAGCCTTGCTCTGCAGCCCGGCCATCAGTGCACCGCAGCTAAAGAATACCCCACGCTGGCAGAAACCAGAGAAAGCCTGAGCACAGAAGCGAAGACCCAGCACAGCCGAAAAACCCCAACAAGTGAGGATGTGCGTAGGTTATATACAAATACTACATATTTTTAAAGGAAAAACTAGAGTCTCTGAGCATTCTGGTATCCAGAGGGATGAAGTGAAGTGAACTGAAAGTCGCTCAGTCATGCATGACTTTGCGAGCCCACGGACTATTCGTTCCATGGAATTCTCCAGGCCAGAATACTGGAGCGGGTAGCTGTTTCCTTCTACAGGGGATCATCCCAACCCAGGGATAGAACCCAGGTCTCCCACACTGCAGGCAGATTCTTTAACCGTCTGAGCCACCAGGGAGGCTCCCAAAGTGGGATCGTAGAACTAATTCCCCGAGACACCAGAAGATGACTATATTAGGGAGTCCTTTCGATTGGGGGCACCCACACAGAAAACTTTCGCTTCATTAATAAATAAACAACCCTGAATAAATGCTGGGACTGGCTACACTGAAATGAGAAATCTTACTTATGGAGAAAAGATACACCAAATAAAAGGAAGATTAAGTTTTGAAGATTATTCAGTTTTCTCCTTTAACAGTAGTATTTTTTTTTTTAATGAAGGGAAAAAAAAGCATTCAAGAAGAGACAGTTTGGGAAAATACAATTTGAGATTTTCACTATTCAAAAAGTAAGTGGGTGCTACTTTTTCAATTAAAATTTTGTTTTAGCAGCTCCTACTGAAACAACTTCAGGGCTGTCTTAACTATGTTAGCACTGTTAGGCAGGAGCGTGGATACAAATCTGGATCACAGACACTGACTGTCCTGCAGAGATGTCCACAAACGCCCACGGCACAAAACAGAGAGTGTGCGTGCCATAAAAGACAGAGGATCCAAACTATAAAAAAGAAAAAAAAGAGAGAGATAACACAGATTAAATGTTTTGAGAACTCAAGAGTCGAAGAACATGACTTTCAGCTGAAAGGATCAGCGTGGTGGAGCTTCAAGCCGGGGGTTAAAGAAGAGTGGACGGCGGACGCGCAGGAAGAGGACAGTGGGCACAGCAGGCACAGTGGGAACAGCGAGAGAAGCCAGGACATGCACAGCACACAGCAGAGGAGGAAGGGCAGAGTGGGAAGCGAGCCTAGACCAACGGTCCGGTTTGGGAGGGCCTGAGGAGGCAGGCTAAGGAGGCACCTGCCTTGTGATCTAGTGGTTAGGACTCCGTGCTGCCACTGCGTGGGGCACAGGTTTGATCCCGGGTCCAGGAACTAAGATCTCACATGCTTCTTGGCACAGCCAAAAAAAAAAAGAAATCAGGCTGAGGAACTAGAGCTTTCCTTACTGCTCAACAGTGAGGAGCCACAAAGGAGCAAAGTGAATGACCAGAGCTCTGCCTTGGCGGTGTTTCTCTAGCAGCCGTGTGTAGACCCAGTTGGTAATGGGCAGGCAGGGACTGTTGTGGATGTTCTGGAAACAGAAAAGGGAGGCTTGACCTCGAACAGTGGCCACAGAAATAGAGCAGAAGGGGCGGCCTGAACAGACTCCGCGGAAGGGAAAACCAGTGCGATTTGGAGGCTGATCTGCTTGAAGAAAAAGGGACGAACTGGAACAGATGCTAAACTTTCAAGCCATGTAACATGACGAGAGACAGGGAGCACAGGAGGAATTATCTCTTGTCGGGATCAAAGCATGCATTTCAGAACGTTGAAAGCCTGACGGTCCTACAAGCAGAGTCAGCATGCTTCAAAGATTTATTTAACTTACTGGCAATCGAAAGAATGCAGAAACACTTCGGAGGATGATATGAACAATCGTGGAATGTGTATATATGTGTGTGTCTATGTGTGGAAAAAAAAATGGGATACGATTACTAGGCTAGTTCCAAAACTAGCTGATGCTGTACAGGACATAAAATGGTTGCCTCTGTGATTAACTAAAGCAGAGAGAAATCATTTTCATCTCTATCAGGACAAAGTGAAGTCAGTCAGACAAAGACAAATGTCATATGATATCACTTACAGATGGAATCTAAAAACTGAGACAAATTAACTAATCCACAGAACAGAAACAGACTCTCAGAAAAACAAATTTATGGTTGCCAAAGGGGAAACGCAGAGGAAGCGGAGGGATAAATTAGGAGGTTGGGCTTGGCACGCACGCACGCACGCACGCACGCACACACACACACACACACACACACACACACACACACACACACACACGAAATCATCTTCAAGGGCCTGCTGGGCAGCACAAGGAGCTCTGCTCAACATTCTTTAATAGCCTACACGTATGGAGAAAGAATGTAAAAAAGAATGGCGATACGTGTAACCGAATCAAGTCAATGCACCCCTGCAACAGATGTCACATTGTAAGCCAACTATACTCCAGTGTGGAAGAGAAAAATGTTTAAATGCCTCCCATACCCCTCAGGCCCTGGCGGCCCAGGCTGGCGTCACAGCCCTGGAGCCTTGGGTCCCAACGATGGACCGTCAGGAGACTGAGGGAGCCGGGGAGGGTGTGCCAGCACATGAGCCCCGCTTGGGCATGGAGCGCACAGTCCTCTCCGGTGGGACCACAGTCTCCAGATTCCGGCGGGCCCTCCTCCAGCTATACCAAGCCAAGGACACCCTCCAAATGGTGGATGCCCTGGCCCGGAAGAGCTCTGAACAGTCACCCCGTCTCCACGTGACCTAGCGCCAAGTTCCCACCTCCAGCCTCCTTCCCTAGAGCCGCCCCACCTATGGACAACCGCGCCCTAAGTGTAGCAGCTTTGCAGGGGTTGCAGTTTGTCTACAAAAGGGTGAAAGGGGAAAAGGTACTGAGACACGTCCTTGGGTTTTTGTTCTGGCACATGCCACCCTAATTGACAACCCAGAAACTCGACTTTTCCTAAGGCTCTGACTGCCCCAACTGACCTGAGTGGGCAGAAGAAACGCTTCTGCCTTGTGGCCATTTCCCATCATTGTTCAGTTGCTCAGTCACGTCTGACTCTTTGCGACCCCACGGACTGCAGCACACCAGGCTTCCCTGTCCTTCACTATTTCCCAGAGTTAGCTCAAACTCATGTCCATTGAGTCAGTGATGCCATCCCAACCAACTCATCCTCTGTCGTCCCCTTCTCCTCCTGCCTTCTATCTTTTCCAGCATCAGGGTTTTTTCCCTGATGAGAATGAGTCAGCTATTCGCATCAGGTGGCCAAAACTAGTGCTTAGGGGCACTTCCTATTCACAAGGCCTGTGGGGCTGGAAATGACACCTGCCCTCAAGAAATGTCCTATGGTAGGTCACGAAAAGCAATTCAAAACAGGGCTGACTTTCAAGAAGTAAATTTCACTCATACTTATTGAAAAAAAAATTTTAATGGAAAATATGCTCCACACAGCTATTATTAAGAGACATGCGAATCAGAACTGCAAGGAGGTATCACACTGTGCCAGTCAGAATGGCCGTCAGCAAAACATCTACAGACAATAAATGCAGAGACCCCCAGGAGGAAAGGGAGCTCTCCTTCCAGGCTGATGAAAATGAAAATTGGTAACGTGCAGTCTGGAGAACAGTGTGAGGAGGTTCTTTACAAACTAAGAATAAAGCTAGTTGATGATCTAGCCACCCCAGTCCTGGACCTACCATCAGAGAAACACAGAATCTGAAAAGGCACACCAACATTCAGTGCGGCCCTGTGTACAACATCCAAGACACAGGAGCCACCAGTGTCCACTGACAGAGGAACCGCAGAAGAGGGTGCGCCACATGTACAGGAGGCGGCGATGGCAGCCCACTCCAGTGCTCTCGCCTGGAGAATCCCAGGGACGGGGGAGCCTGGTGGGCTGCTGTCTATGGGGTCGCACAGAGTCGGACACGATGGAAGCGCGTTAGCAGTAGCAGCAGCTACATATATACAGTGGGATACTGGCCATAAAAAAACAGATGAAGTGATGCAATCAGCAGCCACATGAATGGACCTAGACAAGATCATACTTAGTGAAGTAAATCAAACTGAGAAAGACAAGCATCATATGAGATCACCTACATTCGGAATCTAAAAATTGATACAAATGAATTAATTTATACAAGAGAAAAAGACTCACAGAGTTAGAAAACAAATGCCTAATTCTCAAAGGGGAAATCAGGGGTGGGAGGGATGAGTTAGGAGGTTAGGGTTAAAAGATACACTGTCCTATATACAGAAGAGATAATCAAGAAGGACCTACTGTATAGGACAGGGAACTCAACTGAACACTCCTGTAATAACCTACATGGGAAATGGATCCAAAAATCAAGACATCTACACGTGTGCACAAGTGAGTCAACTGGCAGTGGCTCTAAAACAAACACAGCACTGTAGATCAACTCCACTTCATGAAAAGGAAAAACTAAGACAAGCAGAGCCAGCCACACTCCCCACAGGCCTCAGGGACCCAGGTGGGCGTCACATCCCTGGGGCCGAGGAGGCCTACGTCTGGAGGCTGGACTCTCATGGGACTGACGGAGGATGTGCAAGCAAATAAGCCCCCTTGGACCTGTACTGCCGCTCCCTTCTTGATGGGACCACAATCTCCAGAGCCAGGCAGGCCCACAAAAAGCCACAGGAAGCCTACTTCACCCAAAGATCTGTGGATCCTCCCGGGCTGGAAGAGCTTCGTAAAGTCACCTGGTATCCCCTCCTCCTCGCGTCCTGGTGCTGGGCTCCCACCTCCACCCTCCGTCCTGAGTCCCCACACCTACAGACCACAGCACCCTTGGCAGAGCGGTGTTGCAAGGACTGTCATTTCTCCATGGGGTGAAAGGTAACAGGGAAGGAGGAATGACACACAGGCCCCTGAACCTTTCTTCTCACGCATTCCGCTCTCCTGGGCAACCCGGGAACGCGACTTTCCCAAGCGTCTGGCTGCCCAGGTAACCAGATCTGTATGTGGGAAAGTGCTGCCGCCTCGTGGCCCTTTCCCGTAACAACACTTTAAAACCTGCAGCTCATGGGCACTTCCTATTCAACCCTGGGAGGCTGGAATCAGCACCCACTCTCAAGAAATGTCCTGCAGTAGGTCTTGGAAGAATAATGCAAAACAGGGCTGACTTTCAAGAAGCCAATTTCAACAGGCAAATTTCATTCACACAGTCTGAAAAGAAAAGGAGTGGAAAAGAGAACCCACTGGCTATTAACGTGCTGTGCTTAGTCGCCCAGTTGTCTCCAATTCTTTGCAACTCTGCGGACTGTCCCCCACCAGGCTCCTCTGTCCGTGGGGAGTCTCCAGGCCAGAATACTGCAGTGGGAAGCCATGCCCTCCTCACGGCTGTTAATAGAGAAACGAAAATGAAAACCACAAGGCCAGGCCTTCCCTGGCGGCTCAGGGGTAAAGAATCCGCCTTCCAATGCAGGAAACGAGGGTTCAGTTTCTGACCTGGGAGGGAATGACACGCACATGCCACGGAACTCAGCCCGTGAGCCACAACTACTGAGCCTGCGTGCCTCAACTACTGAAGCCCGTGCGCCCCAGAGCCCGTGCTCTGCAACGAGAGAAGGCACTGCAATGAGAAGCCCATGCACCACAACCAGAAAGCAGCCTCTGCTCTCCACAGCTAGAGGAAAGCCCTCGCAGCAACAAAGACCCACAACAGCCAAAAATAAGTACATTTTTTAAAAAGAGCTGCAAAGATGTATCACCTCACATCAGTCCCAACGGTCATCAGTAACGCATCTAAAACCATCAAAAGTGGAGACAGCGTGGAGCAAAGGGAACCCTCTGATGCTGCTGCAGGGATGTAAGCTGGCAACAGCCACTATGGAGAGACCCGCGAAGGCCCCTCAAGACCTAAAAATAAACCCAACATATGGTCCAGCAACCCCACACCCGCACATACATCCAGAGGAAACAGCAATTTTGAAAGATACATGCGCCCCACTGTTCACTGCTGCACTATTCACAGCAGCCAAGACACGGAGGTAGCCTAGATGCCCATCAACGGACAAATGGACACACACACAGACACAAACACACACACAGGCAGCCTAGATGCCCATCAACGGACGAATGGACACACACACAGACACACACACACACACACACACACACAGGCAGCCTAGATGCCCATCGACGGACGAATGGACACACACACAGACACACACACACACACACACACACAGGCAGCCTAGATGCCCATCGACGGACGAATGGACACACACAGACACACACACACACAGGCAGCCTAGATGCCCATCGACGGACGAATGGACACACACACACACACACACACACACACACACACACACACAGGCAGCCTAGATGCCCATCGACGAACGAATGGACACACACACACAGACACACACAGACACACACACACACAGGCAGCCTAGATGCCCATCGACGGACGAATGGACACACACACACACACACACACACAGGCAGCCTAGATGCCCATCGACGGACCAATGGACACACACACACACACACACACACACACACACACACACACACAGAGGCAGCCTAGATGCCCATCAATGGACGAATGGACACACACACACACACACACACACACACACACACACACAGGCAGCCTAGATGCCCATCGACGGACCAATGGACACACACACACACACACACACACACACACACACACACAGGCAGCCTAGATGCCCATCGACGGACCAATGGACACACACACACACACACAGAGGCAGCCTAGATGCCCATCGACGGATGAATGGACACACACACACACACACACACACACACACACACACACACACACAGAGGCAGCCTAGATGCCCATCAACGGACGAACAGACACAGACACAGACACAGACACACACACACACACACACACACACACACACAGAGGCAGCCTAGATGCCCATCGACGGACGAACGGACAGACACACACACACACACAGGCAGCCTAGATGCCCATCGACGGACCAATGGACACACACACACACACACACACACACACACACACACAGGCAGCCTAGATGCCCATCGACGGACGAATGGACACACACACACACACACACACAGGCAGCCTAGATGCCCATCGACGGACGAACGGACACACACACACACACACACACACACACAGGCAGCCTAGATGCCCATCGACGGACCAATGGACACACACACACACACAGACACACACACATACACAGGCAGCCTAGATGCCCATCAACGGACAAATGGACACACACACACACACACACAGCCTAGATGCCCATCGACGGACGAATGGACACACACACACACACACACACACACACACAGGCAGCCTAGATGCCCATCAACGGACGAACGGACACACACACACACACACACACACACACAGGCAGCCTAGATGCCCATCAACAGACGAACGGACACACACACAGACACACACACACACACAGGCAGCCTAGATGCCCATCAACGGACGAACGGACACACACACACACAGGCAGCCTAGATGCCCATCAACAGACGAACGGACACACACACAGACACACACACACACACAGGCAGCCTAGATGCCCATCAACGGACGAATGGACACACACACAGACACACACACACACACACACACACAGGCAGCCTAGATGCCCATCGACGGACGAATGGACACACACACAGACACACACACACACACACACACAGGCAGCCTAGATGCCCATCGACGGACGAATGGACACACACAGACACACACACACACAGGCAGCCTAGATGCCCATCGACGGACGAATGGACACACACACACACACACACAGGCAGCCTAGATGCCCATCGACGAACGAATGGACACACACACACAGACACACACAGACACACACACACACAGGCAGCCTAGATGCCCATCGACGGACGAATGGACACACACACACACACACACACACAGGCAGCCTAGATGCCCATCGACGGACCAATGGACACACACACACACACACAGAGGCAGCCTAGATGCCCATCAATGGACGAATGGACACACACACACACACACACACACACACACACACACAGGCAGCCTAGATGCCCATCAACGGACCAATGGACACACACACACACACACACACACAGAGGCAGCCTAGATGCCCATCGACGGATGAATGGACACACACACACACACACACACACACACACACACACACACACACACAGAGGCAGCCTAGATGCCCATCAACGGACGAACAGACACAGACACAGACACAGACACACACACACACACACACACACACACAGAGGCAGCCTAGATGCCCATCGACGGACGAACGGACAGACACACACACACACACAGGCAGCCTAGATGCCCATCGACGGACCAATGGACACACACACACACACACACACACACACACACACAGGCAGCCTAGATGCCCATCAATGGACGAATGGACACACACACACACACACACACACACACACACAGGCAGCCTAGATGCCCATCGACGGACGAATGGACACACACACACACACACACACAGGCAGCCTAGATGCCCATCGACGGACGAACGGACACACACACACACACACACACACACACAGGCAGCCTAGATGCCCATCGACGGACCAATGGACACACACACACACACAGACACACACACATACACAGGCAGCCTAGATGCCCATCAACGGACAAATGGACACACACACACACACACACAGCCTAGATGCCCATCGACGGACGAATGGACACACACACACACACACACACACACACAGGCAGCCTAGATGCCCATCAACGGACGAACGGACACACACACACACACACACACACACACACAGGCAGCCTAGATGCCCATCAACAGACGAACGGACACACACACAGACACACACACACACACAGGCAGCCTAGATGCCCATCAACGGACGAACGGACACACACACACACAGGCAGCCTAGATGCCCATCAACAGACGAACGGACACACACACAGACACACACACACACACAGGCAGCCTAGATGCCCATCAACGGACGAACGGACACACAGGCAGCCTAGATGCCCATCGACGGACGAACGGACACACACACACAGGCAGCCTAGATGCCCATCGACGGACGAACGGACACACATACACAGGCAGCCTAGATGCCCATCGACAGATGAACGGACAAGCACGCACGCGCGCGCGCGCGCACACACACACACACACGCACACACACACACACACACACACACACACACACAGGAATATTACTCAGCCATAAAAAAGGAATGAATATGAGTCAGTTCCAGTGAGTTAGATGAATCTAGAGCCTGTTATCAGAGAAGGCAATGGCATCCCACTCCAGTACTCTTGCCTGGAAAATCCCATGGATGGAGGAGCCTGGTGGGCTGCAGTCCATGGGGTGCTAAGAGTCAGACACGACTGAGCGACTTCACTTTCACTTTTCACTTTCATGCATTGGAGAAGGAAATGGCAACCCACTCCAGTATTCTTGCCTGGAGAATCTCAGGGATGGGAGAGCCTGGTGGGCTGCTGTCTATAGGGTCGCACAGAGTCAGACACGACTGAAGTGACTTAGCAGCAGCAGCAGAGCCTGTTATACAGAGTGAAGTTAGAAAAACAAATATCATATATTAATGCGTATATACAACATCTAGAAAGATGATACTAATGAACTATTTGCAGCAACAGAGATGCTGACAGAGAACAGACTTGTGCACACACTGGAGGAAGGAGAAGTGAAGTGAAGTGAAGTGGCTCAGTCGTGTCCAACTCTTTGCGACCCCATGGATCGTAGCCTGCCAGGCTCCTCCCTCCATGGGATTCTCCAGGCAAGAGTACTGGAGTGGGTTGCCATTTCCTCCTCCAGGGGGTCTTCCCAACCCAGGGAGCATGGGATGAATTGAGAGAACAGCACTGAGACACGTATATACACACATATATAATCATATGCAAAACAGCCAGAAAGTGGGAACCTGCAGTCTGACACAGGGAGCTCAACCCTGTGCCCTGTGACAACCTAGAGGGACAGGCTAGGGGAGGGGAGGGAGGCTTTAGTGGGAGGGAATATATGTATAATTAAGACTGATCTGTGCTGTTGTACAGCTGAAACCATCACCATCGCAAAGCAATTTTCCTCCAGTTAAAACAAAAACAAAAACTAGCCTAGAGGCTAAGCAAATCATATCGTCAATCTCATTTCATTTACACCAGCAGAGGGCTGCAACGGCCAAGGAATGCTGCTGCTGCTGCTAAGTTGCTTCAGTCGTGTCTGACTCCAGGGGGACTCTGTGTGACCCCCTAGACGGCAGCCCACCAGGCTCCCCCGTCCCTGGGATTCTCCAGGCAAGAGTACTGGAGTGGGTTGCCATTTCCTTCTCCAGTGCATGAAACTGAAAAGTGAAAGTGAAGTTGCTCAGCCGTGCTCAGACCCCAGGGACTGCAGCCCAACAGGCTCCTCCGTCCATAGCGCTGCCTTTTTCTAGGGCTTCTTCATGCCTGTACATGCACTTAATTCCTCCATGGTGTTTGGGGGGAAAAAAGACTACAAAACTCAGCCTCCTTGCTCCCGTATCAGTTGGGTATTTAATTCAGGACGGCTGGATTACTTGGGAAGGAGATGTGATGGAGAAAGGTAAAAATCACACCATACCCAAAAATAAACTCAAAATGGATTAAAAGACCAGAAACTATAAAACTCTTAGAGGAAAACATAGGCAGAACACTCTCTGACGTAAGTCACAGCAAGATCCTCTATGACCCACCTCCCACAGTAATGAAAATAAAAACAAAAATAAACATGTGGGACCTAATTAAACCTAAAAGCTTTTGCACATGAAGGAAACTATAAGCAAGGTGAAGTACAGCCCTCAGAATGGGAGAAAATAAAAGCAAATGAAAATGAAAGATAAAGAATTAATCTACAAAACATACAAGCATATCATGAAGCTCAACACCAGAAAAACAAACAGCCCAATCAAAAAATGGGCAGATGAATTAAACAGACATTTCTCCAAACAAGATACACAAACGGTTAATACATAAGATGCTCAGCATCGCATTATTACAGAAATGCAAATCAAAACTTCAGTGAGGTATTCTGATACTCTGACCTCATACCAGTCAGAATGGCCATCATCAAAAAATCTACAAAAAATAAATGTTGGAGAGGCTGTGGAGAAAAGGGAACCCTCTCACACTGTTGGTGGAAGTGCAAAATGATAGTCACTATGGAGAACAGTAGGGAGAGTGCTTTAAAAACTAGGAATAAAACTACCATATGACCCAGCAATCCCACTTAGGGGATATACCTTGAGGAAACCAGAACTGAAGAAGACACATGTACCCCAATGCTCAGCACAGCACTATTTACAGTAGCTGTAAATAACTGGAAGCAAGCTAGATGTCCATCGGCAGATGAATGGATAAGGAAGCTGTGGTAGTTGTATACAATGGAGTATTTTGCAGCTATAAAAAGGAAAGCATTTGAGTCCGTTCTAATGAGGTGGATGAACCTAGAGCCTTTTATAGACAGTGAAGTCAGTCACAAAGAGGAAGACAAGCACCGAACATTAACACATACGTATATATGGAATCTAGAAAGATGCTACCAACGGTCCCGCATACGGGGTAGCAAAGGAGACAGATGTGAAGGACAGACTTTTGGACTCAGTGGGGCAAGGAGAGGATGGGATGATTTGAGAGAACAGCACTGAAACACATGCATTCCACATGTAAACCAGAGGACCAGAGTTTAATGTATGAAGCAGGGCACCCAAAGCCACAGCTCCACGACAGCCTAGAGGGATAGGGTGGGAAGGGAGGCAGGAGGGGGGGCTCAGGAAGAGGGGACACGTGTGTATCTATGGCCGATTCATACTGACTCATGGCAAAAACCATCACAATACTGTGAAGTCATTATCCTTCAATTAAATAAGTTTTTTTAAAAAGCTTTGATTGCTTAGGGAAAAAAGAAGTCCAATCTGGCAGTGTGAATTACAAGGCATCTCTGCCATTACAAGGCCACCACAGACTTGGCTCGTACTGAGAGTCAGTACAGAGTACAGAACACAGGTTTCCACTCATCATCAATTAAATCCTAGTGTTTGAAAATGGGAAGCATTAACAGAGGTTCCCGAAGCAAACACACAACCGCAAGACAGCCACTCTCTGCAGGCCACATTTTGTTTCATCTTCCCTGTGTTTCTGTCGTTGAAAGAGACATATGCTCTCCTGGAGCTGCTGCGTGTCAGTTTACAGAAATCAGCCTCGTTTTGTTTTTTAAATAATTACACTGGGTGGCCATACCTCAGTCTATCTACCCCATTTCCCATGAAGAGGCCTTTAGGTTGTTCCCAATATTTCGCAATTAGCAACAATGTCGCAGAGATTAACTGTGTGCATTTTATTTTTGTATCCTCAGATGTATACCTTTGGGGTAAGTTCCCAGGTTAGGTGGTTACTGAGTTTGCATAGTTTGGTTAAACAGTGCCAGTTTCCCTCACCAGAGGTTGTACTGTTTTGCACTCCCAGAAATAGGGCAAACACATGTTTCTCCAACATCTCCCACAAAGTGCAATCTCAAGCTTTTAATTTTTTTCATTCAGATAGGGAGAAATAATATTTAGTGTTAATTTTAATTTGCATTTCTTCCTGAGAAAAAACTGAATGTATTTACATATGTTCAAGAGCTACTTTTATGTTTTACTTGTCTGTTCATGTTTCTTGCCTATTTACATCCTACAGGGATTCTGGTTCCCTTACCTCTATTTTAAGAATTCTTCAAATATTAGGTATATCAGCTCTTTCTCTGTGGTATAACTTTTTTCTCTTAAGCTTTCTGCCTGCCTTTTGCTTCTATTTATGGTGTTTTTTCCCATCATGCCTTTTTTTTCCAGATTATTTTTAGATAGCTGAGTATACAATTTTTCTTTAATTGCATGTATACTGAGTTAAAGTTAGAAAGCCTGTCCCCATTGGGATACAAAAGAATTTTAAGTTTTCTTTTAGTACTTGTATGGGTTCGTATTTTACATGTAGGTCTGATATACCTGGGAGTTGATTCTTGTGACTGATGTCAGGGATGGCTCTAATTTTACCTTTACAAACAGCTAGCAGTTGGTCTAATACCATTTTACACATGTGTATGTATAAATACATATTTTTATATATGCATATGTGTATATTTATATATGTAAATATGCATATATACACACACATATAAACATATAAAACTGTTTTCTTGTAGAAACAAGCACACAAGGCAGTGGGCTTTTCAGAAATGGTCAATTACACTAATACATTTAGAGCAGATAGCTAAAAGTGCTCGAATAATCGTGGGACTAGTATTTAATGACTTTATGCAAACTAAAATTCCTTCCCTGGTGGCTACTAACATTTAATTTGTGTAGCACTTTACAGTTTAGAAAAGTACCCCCACATCCTCAATCTGGTTTACCCCATCGTAACTCTGATCCCGAGCAGGTTGTCCTCAACACACAGAGGACGGGGCTAAGGCTACAGAAGAGCAGATGACTTACAGAGGCGTGCACTCGGTGAGCGCAGTGACCCAGCTCTTCTCCCTCTTGCCATGGTTCTCCACAGAACTGGCACCACAGTGCTTTCACATTAAGACAGCTGTGGCTTTACAAACTCCATTAAGAAGAAGGCGGTGGCTAAGACGCTCAAGTATCTCTTGCAAGCCAGGGTTGGATTAAGACTACTTGAAGGTTGCACCTCTCAAAATACTGAGCATCTCCGGCAGCTAAAGAGCAGCAAAATATCTGAGAGTATAGCAAAAGATGTGGCTATCCAGCAATTCCACTCCTGCTATGTATCAGAACACCAAAAACACTCCTTTGGAAAGACACATGCACCCCAGTGTTCACAGTAGCATTCCTTACAACTGCCAGATATGGAAGCAACCTCAGAGTCCATCAACAAATGAATGCATAAACAAGATGTGGTACATAAATACCATGGAACATTAATCATAAAAATGACTGAAATTTTGTCATCTGCAGCAATATGGATGGAGTTGGAGGGCATCAAGCTAAGTGAAATAAGTCAGACGAAGACAAATACTGTATGATACCACATATATGGAACTTTAAAATGACAGTAAACTAAACATAGAGAAGCTATAACCACTAGAGAAGCTAGTGGTTACAGCAGCGGGGGAGTGGCGGGTGTGAGACAGGCCCAAGGATGTACTGTACAACATGGGGAATATAGCCAGTATTTGGTAGTAACTTAGTGGAAAAGTACTCACTCAAGATGTATTAAAATTTTTTTAAAACTAAAAAAAAAGTTGTGGTTATTATCTACCATCTTAACAGTACTTCCCATCTGCACAGAATTTGAAAAGAGCACACAGACACAAAACAGAGGGGGAGCCCAACCCAGTGAACGATGGTGAAGTTGTAGCATTAAAGACAGAACATACCTTAATAAAAAATGCTTGGAAGAGTCACATCCTACAGGATGTCAACTCAAATTTCTGAACCAAAACCTGGCTTTAAATTCTAAGGCAACATGGGGGAACATCAAATGACTAATTTGGCTACTGAGTTATAACAGCAGTTCTGAGAGCGATCAGAGGACCCCTGGAGGTCTTGAGGACTTCACAGGGATTCTGTGAGGTCAGAACTATCCTCCCCCTCCTCCTAAGAGGCCATCTGCATTTTTCACGGTGTGATTATCGGTTTGCACTGCAGGTGGGGTGCAATTAGGAGCATTCTAGCACAAGGCAGGGCAGTGGAAGCGAGCTGAATTTGTCGTCACTCTCCTCTTCACCACTCTGGGAAAATACAAAGCAAATTCACGTAAGAATTCCCTCGATGAAGTAAAATTTTATTAAGTTGCACCAACCAGTACCAGTTCTTGCAGCTCTGTGAGGAAATGGAAAGACACATGTACATTTCTGCTGCTTACTGAAGTGTTTCTGTACTACTGAGTGATAAGCTGATCTAGCCACTTCTTTCACCTACTTGAAAGAATTACTTACAGACCAACTGGTACTTCAGGCACATCTGGGAGACATTTTCTCAATAATGAATGAAGTGATCCTATCAGTACAAGCAATATAAACTGATAGTATCTGTTGCACTGACAGAATCTGAACTTTGATTCTTGGAAAATTTGTATCGGCCACTGAGCCTGACAGTTTCCCCCCACTTTAAACTTTTCTAATGAGATTTAATAATAACTAAAAATATGTTATTTGGGGAGGAGACATTTTATAATGGGACATGTTAGAATTTGGAAGAACCTGGAGTTCAGCAAACTGATGTTTTCTAAACGCAATGAATAATGTTACAGAAGACACACGGGGTAAAAACCCACTCCAGGTGAAAGACAGACCAATGGTTTTCTCCTGCAAAAAACACTTGTCAAGTCTTAGCATCGAAAGAGAAAATTCACAATTCTCTGGAAAAGCTATTAAAATACTCCCACCTGTTTCCACCTATGTATTTCTGAGGCTGCATTTTCTTCCTGGAATTCAGACAGCATTTCAGATCAGAAGGAACACAGTAGATGGGAGAACCCAGTTGTCTTCCATTAAGCCAGACACTGAAGAGTTTATAAAAATGTAACACAATGGCATCCTTCCATAGACTTTTTTTAGTTTCACAGAGTTGTTTTCTGTAAAGTTATGCTAACATAAAATGGATTTACTATTGCTACTTATAAATGAATGAATATTTTTAAATTTTCAGCTTTTATTTACCACATGGCAAATACAGGTAAGTGACCACATTAAAAATAATTCCTTAGGGTTCTTAGTAAGTACAAATATAAAGGAATCCTGGGAATTCCCTGCCGATCTAGTGGTTAGGACTCCACGCTTTCACTGCTGAGGACCCAGGAGTCTGGGAACTAAGATCCCACAAACTGCACAACGCAGCCAAAATAAATAAACAAGTAATAAAATAGCATTAAAAAATAGCTGGAAAAACATCTACTGAAAGAAGATGCAACCTGAAATACAAGGGCACTCGGCACTACAAACACCACGGGGAGAGACTGGAGGCCTATATAAACACCAAGACGCTCCTCTGCAAAGTCTTGGAGGATATAAAAATCATAATCCTCCCCAAAAGGATCTATAAACTCAATGCAACCTCAATCACAACGCCACTTTTTTTGCTGTGGCAATGGACTAGTTGACTCTGAAGTTTATATGGACATGTAAAATGTCAGGAATAGCTAAAATAATCGTATGGAAATACATTAGAGGAGGGCTTGGGCTGCCAGATAAAGGCTTCTTTTTTTAACTACAGAAAGAAAGCCCAGAAGCAGACGCACGCATCAAGACGGTCCAATTACGACCAAGGTGACACTGCGGTTCAGGACGATGCCCTCCCCCAACCAACGGAAGGAAGACTGTGACCAACCCAGACAGCATGCTCAAAAGCAGAGACATGACTCTGCCAACAAAGGTCCGTCTAGTCAAAGCTATGGTTTTTCCTGCGGTCATGTATGGATGTGAGAGTTGGACTGTGAAGAACACTGAGCACCGAAGAATTGATGTGTTTAAACTGTGGTGTTGGAGAAGACTCTTGAGAGTCCCTTGGACTGCAAGGAGATTCAACCAGTCCATCCTAAAGGAGATCAGTCCTGGGTGTTCTTTGGAAGGAATGATGCTGAGGCTGAAACTCCAGTACTTTGGCTACCTCATGCGAAGAGTTGACTCACTGGAAAAGACTCTGATGCTGGGAGGGATTGGGGGCAGGAGGAGAAGGGGACGACAGAGGATGAGATGGCTGGATGGCATCACCGACTCAAAGGACATGAGTTTGGGTGAACTCCGGGAGTTGGTGATGGGCAGGGAAGCCTGGCGTGCTGAAATTCATGTGGTCACCAAGAGTCAGACACGACTGGGTGTCTGAACTGAACTGAATGATAACAAATTAACTGAACACATTAAAAAAAACCCTTGTCCCCTACTTCACACCACCTACAGAAATCAATCCCAGATGAACTGATGAATTGTAGAAAAGTAAAACAATAAAGCTTCTGGGGGAAAAACAAACTTAAGACTATCTTCACAACCTTTAAAAGTGAAGTCACTCAGTCGTGTCTGACTCTTTGAGACCCCATGGACCATAACCTATCAGGCTCCTCTGTCCATGGGATTTCCCAGGCAAGAGTACTGGAGTGTGTTGCCATTTCCTTCTCCAGGGTATCTTCCTAACCCAGGGATCAAACCCAGGTCTCTCACATTGCAAGTAGATGCTTTACCGTCAGAGCAACCCCTGAGGACAAGCAATAACGTCTTCAGAACAGGTACAAAAAAAAAAAAAAGTGAAAGGGCCAAACCACAGAATGAGAGAAGATATCTGCAATGCATATCTGACAAAGACTAGTATTCTGAATATGTGAAGAATGAGTCAGAAAGAAGGCGAATATTTCCCTGTTTTTCTGAGAAGGGGAAAAAACAAAAGAGTCTTAAAAGTCTCAAACAGGTACATTACAAATGAGGATAACCAAATGGCCAATAAACATGAAATGTGCTTAGTTTCATTAGTTATCAAGGAAGTAAAATTAAAATCACAATGAGATTCTACTGTGTAAACAAAAATCCCGCCAGAATGAGAGACAACAGCAAGTGTGTACAAAGATGGAGAGCAACTGGAACTCTTGTATATTGCTGGAAGTAACGCAAATTCCTTTCTAAAAACTGATACATAATTCACGTATTATAATTCACCCTTCTGAAGTGACAAGTCTTTAGTATATTCCCAAGACTGAGAACTGTATCATTTCAAAACTACTGTTATAACCCTCAAAAGAAACCCTACACCCATTAGCAGTCAAGCCGCACTGCCCTCTCCTCTTGCAACCACTAAGATGTCTCAGAGAACTGGCCTATTCTGGACATTTCATATAAACGGAATCACACATTTTGATTTTTTGTGACTGGCTTCTTTCACTTAACATGTTTCCAAAGTTCATCCATGTTGTAGTAGATATCAATACTTCATTCCTTTTTTTTGTTTTTCTGGCCATACCACCTGACTTGTAGGATCCTAGGTCCTGGAGCAGGGACTGAGCCTGGGCCCTCGGCAGTGAAAGCACAGAGTCCTAACCCCTGGACCACCAATTCCCCATTCCTTTTTATAGCTGAAAAATACTCCATCGTGTGGACAGGCCACACTTTGTTTATCCATTTGTCCACTGATGGATGTCTGGGTTTTTTTCTCCTTTTAGCTATTATTACTAGCTGTAATAGCTCTACTGTTATACGTAACGCTGCTATAAACATCTGTATACAAATGTTTCCAGGAGGACATACATTCTCACTTCTGTTGGGTATATGTCCAGGAGCGGAAGTGCTAGGTCTTATGGTAACTATATGCTTACCCTGTTGAAGAACCACCACACTGCTGTCCGAAGTAGCTGTGCCACTTTACATTCCCAACAGCAACATACAGCTGTCCTAATTTCTTCACGTATTTGCCAATTCTTATTTTTCATTTTTGGCTCTGAGGTGGGATCTCATTGTGGCTTTGTTTTGCATTTCCCCAGTTATCAATACTAATGACATCAAGCGTCTTTTTATGTGCTTGTCATTTGTGTATCTTCTCTGAGGAAGTATCTACTCAAGTATTTTGTTCATTTTAACACTAGGCTGATTTCCTATAAAGTTTTAAAGAGTCTTCCTATATTCTGAATACTAAACCCTTATCAGATATATAATTTGCAAACATTTTCTCCCAGAAATGCAACCTCATATAACTTTGGAAAAACTGTTTGGCTAAACATTTAGTATCTGCTAATGTTGAACACACAAACAGCTTATGAATCCAGCAATCCGGGTCGACACACACCCCCAACAGAAAGGAGGACACATTTTCCACAAGACACCCTGAAGCCTGTTCGTGACAGCACAAGTCCTAACAGCAAGAGGAAACTGAATAGCCAACCCAGGTATCTGGCAGGAAGGGGATGCCGGCCCCCGAGGATGCCCCTGTCCTAATCCCTGGCGCCTGTGTACACTACTTCTCTTGGTAAAGGAGCTCCACAGGTGCAATCAGGATTCTGAGAGGGGGAAATCAGACTTCCATGTTCTTGGAATTTATCCCTCCATCCTAATAAGTAAAAAAGCTGAACACACTGAGAAAAATAAACAAGTCTCCTTGGATCTGTCAGAGAAGTGAGGTGATAGGGCCAACTGCACTCCCCCAAACTGGAGAGACAGGTGGGTGGACACAGAGAATCACAACTTACTGAAGCAGAAACTTCCAGGCAGAAACCTCTAAGGGAGACAACGCTGGGGTGAGAGGGCCTGGACTGTGACTAACAGACTGCTGGAGCTCAGCATGGACAAGTCTGTGAGTTAAACACTATGGGGATCATAAGGGGATCCCCACAGTTTTGTGAGTTTTACGTCCAGGAATTCTACTAGAGTCTCAGAGGGAAATTCAGAGAAAAATCCCCTGGTGCTTCTGGCAGGGGAAGGAAGAAAGTAACCATTTTGAAAAAAGTCAAAGTCATCTGTTTCTAACAAGGCCTGCCCTCAGCAGAAATTACTTTATTAGAGGCTGAACATACTGGTAGGGAAATCCCCAACTCCAGCTCCCCCTAGAGAACCACTTGTGAAGTTCAGAGCCCAGGGACACAGGCTTACTGAGAACTGATCACAGGACTATAGAAAGATTTCCTCCCCACACCTCACCATCACAGCACTAAAAGGTCTATTGACTGGAGCGCCTTTTACCCAGTACATCATGTTCAGCTAACAACAGAAAATTACACGGCAGAGTAGAAGGCCAAAAAAAAAAACCAAACCACATCACAGTCTGAAGAGACACAACAAGCATCAGAATCACATTCTAATATTTCTTGGCAGAAATATTAGAACTATTAGACTGTGAATTTAAAACAACTGTGATTAACATGTTAAGGACTTTAACAGTAAAAGCAGACAACACACCAAAACAAATGGGTAATATAAGTAGAGATATGGAAATTCTAAGGAATAACCTTTTTGAAAAACAGACAGAAAACTAACAGAAATGATTATTGCTTTCCATGGGCTCATCAGTTGACTGGACTTGGCTGAGGAAGAATCTCTGAACTGGACAACAGGGTAACAGAAACTTTGAAAACTAAAAAGCAAAGATAAAAAAAGACTGGGGGTGGGGTGTGGGGAAAAAAGAGGAAACAGAATACCCCAAAACTATGGGACAACTACAAAAGATGTAATATATACATGAGAATGCGGAGAGAGAAAAGGACGGAAAAAATATTTGAAGCAACAGTGACTAAGAATTTCCCCCAAGTTATTATTATTGAGAATTTCCCCCTAATTAATGTCAGATACTAAACCACAGACCCAGGAAGTTCAGAGAATACTAAAGATAACCACTCATTCACCCCCACCCCTAGGCATATCATATTCAAGCTGCATAAAACCAAAGATTTTTAAAATCTCAAGAGAAGTCAAAGGGAAACCACCACCTATGGAGGACCCAAGGCAATAAATGTTCAATTTATTGAAACATTCAATTCCTCTTCAGAAACCACGCACGCAAGGAGAGTGAAGCGTTGGGGGAGCTTACAGCGGATTACTCACGTGGGCCAAGTTTAATCCCATGGATGCTGATAATGCAGAAGCAGTAGGGTCAGAGCGAGAAGCGGTGTGCTGGAAGCAGAGACCAGAAGGTGCAATGCTGTTGCCTTTGAAGATGGACAGGGGGCCAGGAACCAAGGAATTCAGGCAGCCTCTAGAAGCTGGAAAGGAAGGAAACAGACGCTCCCTGGAGCCTCCAAAAGAAACCAGACCTGCTGACACTTTAACCTAGCACAGCTGGTTTCGGCTTCTGCCCTCCAGAATGGCATGATAGCACATTTGTGTTAAACCACTAAATTCTGTCAGTGTGTTACAGCAGCAATAGGAAACTAACATACCCATCAATAGCACACTAGAGAAATTAGTGTTTTTGCACGACTAAGTGTGATGTGATGAGAATTAGTAACTACTGCTACAGGCAACGAAATGGAGGCACCCCAGAAAACTGAAAGAAGCCTGACGCAAAGAAATCTAAATGTTAAGAGTCCATTCATATACAGCTTAAATACAAGTAAAACGGATCTATGGCTTTGGAGGAGAGGGCAGGAGTAACTTGGTAGGTGGGAGGACTTCGGGGGGCACACAGGAAATACCAGTAACAGTGTCTTTCTTGATGCTGGTGCTGGTTTTATGTGGTCACTTTGTGGTATTTCAAACCATACACCTGTAAGTTGTCTACTTTTCTGTACTGTGTACTTCAATTAAAAACAGCTAGAAAAAAAATTAAGTAGTTTAAAAACAAATTTCCTTGCAAAAATTGGGACCAAAAAAGGTTTAAATTCTAACCACAATAAACAAAAGATCTTCAATTGGTTAAAACTGAACCTCATATAAAGTGAACAGTTATAATTAATTCAGGTAACAAAGATATTCTGAGGGTTTTCTAGTATATCTCCAATGTACACAGAAAAAAAAAAAACCATGAGTTGGTCTAGACATGCAAACACGGTAGACCACAGTAGACCACAGTAGACCACGGTATACCATGAAGCACAGTCTGCAATTCTCTTCATCGGTTTCACTTACTTCAAGTACAACTAGTTTAGAAAAACTGGCCTTTACAACACCAGAATTGCAGAATCATTAAGATTTTACCAGTGGCATTTTCCCCCTCATATTTTATCAAACAAAATGTTTTTGCAAATTAATTTTTCCATGCCCACAAACATACTAAGTTTTTCCCACAATGAAACAAATCATAACCCTCTCATATATTTTAGTATTTACATTCAACCATTAGGAGCCAAACACTACTATAAAACTAAACAGATTTTAGTTATAATGAAAGAATTACATTTGAAAGTAGAGGTATTGTCCTCAAATATTTTGCGGGAAAAAAAATCTTTGGAATTATGTATTATAAAGTTATAACAAAGACCAGTGTAAATAGTAGTAACCGTTTTCCTTCAATTATCTGAAATTAAGCAATAGGTCAAATGTACCTATGTTCTTTAGTTGAACATCAGTAGGAAAATCTAACTGTTCTTACAGATGTTTCAAAACTGAGTATCAAAAGGTGAAACTACCCCCAGGTGGTCTGACCTGGAAGGACCGGAAAGAGTAGCCGTATGAATCTGCCGAACTTTTAAAACAGTTTCTGCCCATTAAATAATGATAAAAAAGGCTTTATTTTTTTCTACTAGGAATGCTGACATTAGATTTGATAGTTCAAGACATGCTGATAGGGAAGATGTACTGATCAAGGTAAATTCCTAATTTAAGGAGACTTACAGGGTAGTAATCTCAGGTACTTACTTGTCTCTTAGAAGAGTAGAAAGCTTAATAATCCTATGAAGTTAAATAAAATACTGACAAATCTTATTCATTGTATGATAAATATAGATTTACATATAAAAGAACGCAACAAGTTATTTGAACCTGAATGCAGAGAATAAATACTTTATTAACTGATTACAGTTGAAAGTCACAAACAAAAAAGGGGTATATTAAGGCAGAGTCATATATATATATATATATATATAGGTAAATATATATATATAGACAAATCCAGACTGTTATACCTCTTTACATTTTAACCTCTGCATTTTTCTTTTATCCATTTAGGCAGTGTGCTTTCTTTTTCTTCTCAGTTAAAGAAACAAATCTTGACCAATGTTTCTAAATCACGTTTTGATAACTTATAGGACCATGGATTAAGACAGTGACTAGTGTGTCCAATGCTGACAGTTTTCTCAGCATATTCCATGTGTGGTGGTATAGTTACGGTGGTGTGGAAAATCTGACAATTGATCACCTCCTCTTTTCCAGCAAAACTAATACATAATTTTTTAAAAGATTTCTTAACAGTCTTAACTAAAATAAGCTTGGACTTCCAAGTCAGTCAAATGCCCAAAGCGTATTATTATTCTGTCCTTCCCAAACCCTCCTAGGTGTTTTAAGTAGCCTTCAGAATATGATCCCATGGCTGTATTTCAGATCTATAAATTTCAGTTTTTCAAAATCCAAAATTACTTTCTTATGCAAAGTGGCGATGCAAATAGCAATCCTACATAGTGTAGAATAATTTTTTCTGTATAGTTCCCTTTTATTAAAAAATGGGCAACCACACACACACAAAAAGGACATAAATTTAGTCCATCTGAAAAAGCACTCCAGCTCCCTAATTCCGCTTTTGAAGGAGAAGGCAGAGGCAAGTTTACATTATCCCAGAAAACTGAATAGATGGCTTTATTTGGCATCTTCAAGAAGCGTCTCCTTCTGCAGGAGATGGAGGTGTTGTAGCGGAAACCGTCACTGGTTTCCGTGCAATTCTGTCCAGTTCCGCGTGAACATCTGAGAGGACGGGCTTCTGGCCTACAATGAAGGAAGGAAACTACGACTCAGACACGAGGCAAAATATCTCTGACACCAATGCATCTTCATTTAACAACTGCCCATGGTTTCATTAACTCTAACACACATATGAAAAACATACGTAAACATATATAAAACACATATATATATCTCTAAAACTTTACACATATATATCTAAAACTTTATCTAAAGCATATATATATATATATATGTATATAAATATCCTAATTTAAACACAAATTCCCTCATTTTCTTTTCTTAATTGGGGGGGGGGGGGTCACATGGCATGTGGGATCTTAGTTCCCTGACCAGGGATCAAACTCACCCCTGGCAGTGCAAGCGGAGTCTAAACCACCGGACTGCCAGGGAGGTCCTTACAGTCCCTCGTGTTAAACTGTAGGGTCTGTGACCAAATGGAAGTAAAACTAGCGCCTACCGTTCTATCTCATAAAGGTTTTTCTTTTTAATAAAAAGGCACAGAACAAACATAGAAAATAGCTAGAAAACAGCCAACAAAATTTTGTAATCTGGAAAGATGCTGCTGCTACTGCTGCTAAGTCACTTCAGTCGTGTCCACCTCTGTGCGATCCCGAAATGAGTTAGTGGTAACTAAATTAGCAGTCCTGAGACAGGTAATCTTTTCTACACTGAGGGTGACAGAAGCCAGAAACTAATTCAATTTATCCTCAGAAATCTGTAAGATTAAAAACGGTAGCAGCAGGTACTTGAGAAAAGGGTGGCAGGAAGGTGTGATTAAAAAAGTAGAATAGGTTAAAGTCTGAAGAGCACTTATACAAAAGGAAAAAACACTTCATCAAAATTTAAAAATCCTGTGTTTCACAGGACACTCTTAACAAAGCGAAGGGACAACCGACACAAGAATACTTGCAAATTCTATGTCTTTTATATAGGGGAGACAATACTTGCAAATTCTACACTTCAAAAATGTCCAATAAACAGAATATATAAAAAACACTTAAAACTCAATAATAAAAACAACCCCATTTTAAATGGGCAAAGAATTTGAATAGACATTTCACCGAAGAATAGATGAAAGTTTTTATTAAACGTGAAAAGATTTTCAAAATCATTAGCTATCAGGGAAATCCAAATCAAAACCACAATGAGATACAACTTCACAGCTGAAATGATGTCTCTAACCAAAAAGATGGGCAAGTGGTGACCGTTTTGTAATGTATAAAAATATCCAATCAGGGACCTCCCTGGCAGTCCAGTGGTTAGGACGCTGAGCTCCCACTGCACAGGGCAGGGGTTCGATCCCTCGTTGGGGAACTAAGATCCCACATGCTGTGTGGTGTGGCCAAAACAAATCAAATCACTAGGTTGTATACTTGAAACATAGTATTGTTCATCAATTATATTTCACTCTAAAACACAGACACACATGCAAAAATACTCTAACAAAGAGACATTCTGGACTTGGTTAAGCAAAACCAAAAAGAAAAAACAACAAAAACCTGAAGTGGTGCAGCATTTTGGAAACTTTAAACGCAGAGGTATTACGTGACCCACCAATCCCACACTTAGACACATACCCAAGAAAAATGAAAACGTGTGCGCGTGAACTGAAGAACGGATAAATAAAAGATGTATGCAGACCCACGCAATGGGATTTTTTTCAACAGTAAAAAAATATTGATACCTATGCTACAACATGGATGAAACTCAAAAACATTACTTTAAGTGGGCATATACTGTATGACTCCCATTTATATGAAATCTCCAGACAGGCAAATACAAAGAGAAAGAAAACAAATCACTGCCTAGGAGGACGGCAGGGGAGGGAAGGGTAACTGCTAATAGGTTGGATTTTTTTCTTTTTTTAATTTTTACAATGTTGTGTTGGTTTCTGAAATTCAACAACACAAATCGTCCATAATTATACATACATCCCCTCCCTCCCTTACCTCCCTCTTCTCCCGCATCCCATCCTTCCAGGTCATCACAGAGCACCAGACCGGGCTCCCTGCGCTCCCAGCAGCTTCTCCCCAGCTGTCCGTGCGGCCTGGTGGTGCGTACACATCGCTCGTGCGTACACATTGCTCGTGTATACACACGGCTGCTTCCTCCACTCGTCCTACTCCCTCCCCCGCTCACTGTACACATGGCTCCATGCTCTGCAGCTCTTTCCCTGCCCTGCAAGTAGGTTCATCAGCATCACTTTATTCCAGAGTCCATATATATGCGCTAATATAGTGTACTGGTTTTTTCTGACTTACTTCACTCTGTATTATTAGGCTCTAGGTTCAACCATCTCACTAGAACTGTCTCAAATTCCTTCTTTTTGATGTGGATTTTTTAAGGAGATGAAAATGTTCTAAAATTAGATTATGGTCATCTACGTCATGTTTTGCGTGGATTCCCTGGTGGCTCAGCAGTGAAGAAGAATCCGCCTGCCAGTGCAGGAGGAATCGGTTCGATCCCTGGGTTGGGAAGATCCCCTGGGAAAGGGAATGGCAACCCTCTCCAGTATTCCTGCCTGGAGAAGCCAGGGACAGAGGAGCCTGGGGGGCTACAGTCCACGGGTATCAAAGAACCAGGCATGACTGAGCAACTAAATACCACCACCACAGAGGTTTGTGTAAGTCTGTAAATACATTACAACACTGAAATGCACACTTTAAATGAGCAATACCGCTGCTAAGAAAGGAAAGCCCCAGTAAGTACCTGACTTTTTGGCAGACGGTGGTAAACTGCCGCCTCCGCCTGCAGCCCCACCTCCAGGGCTACCACCACCAACACCAGGGCCTCCTGGGGAGCCAGTCTTTTTACTCAGCAAACTGTTAAAGAAATTTGCCAGGACACCTTCACTTGTAGCTCCAGCTATTAAAAAAAAAAAAAAAGGATAAAAAACATACTCAAAGCTTTCAACTTTTCTATAAATTATTACAGTAATGATACACAGAAAATTAATCACACATGAAGATGTTCCAAATCTAAGCCAAGTTTAATCTTTTGAGGCTGGGTAACTTCTCTAATCAATCATATATAAAACAAATATGAGTGTTAAGAATGTAAGATAATTATTAAAAACTTAGTGTTATTTTTTTCTTTACATTTTATTTCTTTTTTGCTGTGCTGGGTTCATTGCTGAAAGAGGGTAGAGTGTTATTTCTAAAAGGCCAAAAGCATTTAAAACAGATGCTACTCGTGAATATATATCCCCTTTGAAAGGGGTTCTTCAAAAATAAAAACAGTTGCTTCAAGTATTACACAAAGCTGTCCAATCTGATATGAAAATCAGCAGAAGCTCTAAGAGATTAATGGACAAAGGAAGGCGATAAACAATTCACAGAAGAAAAATACAAACAGGAAGGAAATACGAGGGGCGGTGCGAGCTCTTATTAGTTAATATTTACAGAATGCTGATTAGGTGTAGGCAAACTGCAAGGCTCCATGTTGATGACAGGTAACCTGACCAGTTGAGAAACATCAGGAAAGGGCATAAAAAGATACGAAGTCTCACCTACTAATCCCACGCAGGGCAATTATTCCTGTAGAAATAACTATAATGCATACAGTTTTTTTCTGCTTGTTAACTGCAAATAACCCATTTCCAGTAAAACATGAATTTCTCCAATGACCTATAGGTATAGTTTAGTTCAGTCGCTTAGTCGTGTCCGACTCTTTGCGACCCCATGGACCGCAGCACACCAGGCTTCCCTGTCCATCACCAGCTCCTGGAGTCCACCCAAACCCATGTCCATCGAGTCGGTGATGCCATCCAACCATCTTGTCCTCTGTCGTCCCCTTCTCCTGCCCTCAGTCTTTCCCAACATCAGTGTCTTTTCAAATGAGTCAGCTCTTAGCATCAGGTGGCCAAAGTATTGGAGTTGCAGCTTCAAAATCAGTCCTACCAATGAACACCCAGGACTGATCTCCTTTAGGATGGACTGGTTGGATCTCCTTGTAGTCCAAGGGACTCTCAAAAGTCTTCTCCAACACCACAGTTCAAAAGCATCAATTCTACGGCCCTCAGCTTTCTTTATAGTCCAACTCTCATATCCATACATGACCATTAGAAAAACCATAGCTTTGACTAGATGGACCTTTGTGGACAAAGTAATGTCTCTGCTTTTTAATATGCTGTCTAGGTGGTCCTAACTTTCTTTTCAAGGAGTAAGCGTCTTTTAATTTCATGGCTGCAATCACCATCTGCAGTGATTTTGGAGCCCAAAAATATAAAGTCTGACACTGTTTCCCCATCTATTTGCCATGAAGTGATGGGACCGGATGCCATGATCTTCGTTTTCTGAATGTTGAGCTTTAAGCCAACTTTTTCACTCTCCTCTTTCACTTTCATCAAGAGGCTCTTTAGTTCCTCTTCACTTTCTGCCATAAGGGTGGTGTCATCTGCCTATCTGAGGTTACTGATATTTCTCCCGGCAATCTTGATTCCAGCTTGTGCTTCCTCCAGCCCAGCGTTTCTCATGATGTACTCTGCATGTAAGTTAAATAAGCAGGGTGACAATATACAGCCTTGACGTACCCCTTTTCCTATTTGGAACCAGTCTGTTGTTCCATGTCCAGTTCTAACTGTTGCTTCCTGACCTGCATATAGGTGTCTCAAGAGGCAGGTCAGGTGGTCTGGTATTGCCATCTCTTTCAGAATTTTCCACAGTTTATTGTGATCCACACAGTCAAAGGCTTTGGCATAGTCAATAAAACAGAAATAGATGTTTTTCTGGAACTCTTGCTTTTTCGAAGATCCAGCGTGAGTAAATATAACACAAAGCTTTTATAAAGTGCACACCACAGAGTGTATGTTAAAACTACACTGTAAATGGTTCACAGTCTAACTCACTCTGAGTTTCTATCTCTATAGATACACAAAGACAAGATACTACTGCATAAAAAAGAAAATAGCTAAGGCAAAAGGTGGGATGACAGTAGGTAGATTTCTACTGTGAAATACGTTGTGTTGTTTACTCTTAAAAAGAGAGAAATGTACCTTTCATGTTTGGATCGATTTTTTTTGACCCAGCAGGGATGGGTGACACGCTAGCAACGTTGGATGACACAGATCTGTTTGGTGTTCGAGGGGAGCCTCCTGGGACTCTTGGTGAGGCGTCCTAAGTAAAAAGATGAAAGCCATATTTATACAACCCTGAAAGCTCAACTTCACAAAAATTACCATATAAGCAGCTCCTTTACAACTGCCCCCATCTCTTCTACTGGTCCCCTTATACTGCAAGCCCTGAGCGCAAGTGTTTAGCAACCGTGTCCTCATTATTAGAATGCCCGGGACCCCTCACATGTTAGCATACGAATTTTCCTTTCAATGGAAAAAGGGAAACACATAGAATAATGAAGTGTGGTTATGAAGAGAAGCGTGGGAGTCAGATCCAGACTCCAATCTGGACTTGCATCCTATTTCACCAACTGAATAATCTCAGGCAAGCCATGATGTCCTAAAAAGCCTCCATTTCCCCACCTGCAAGATGGGGATAAGGATAGGACTTGCTTCATCCGGCTGTTGTGAGGATTTATAAAACAACACACCAAAATGGTTCAGCCTAGTAATGGATACAGGACAAATGGATCTTTATGATTTCAATATTCTAAAAGGAAATGAAAGTTTATCTTTTAAAATCTCACAAATTCCAGGGGCATTCTTAATTCAACTTTATATCCAAGTACACCCATAAGAGACAGATACACAATCAAAGACATTAAAGAACTGAAACAATATGCACTGATTTTAACCACTTAGTCAAGATCTGCAATACTGACCACAGGCCTTCCAGCTGCAGTTGGTGGCTGCTTTGCTAAAAGGGACTGAAAAACACACAAAAATTCTAGGTTAGACATTCAGTCATGTATTGCTGCTTTTAAAGAAAATGTGTACAAGAACCATTTAATCATTAACCGTACTAAGTCTGCT
This sequence comes from Budorcas taxicolor, assembly GCF_023091745.1. Lineage (NCBI taxonomy): Eukaryota > Metazoa > Chordata > Mammalia > Artiodactyla > Bovidae > Budorcas > Budorcas taxicolor. Next base: position 53,606,733 of record NC_068910.1, on the reverse strand, counting down.
TCTGATGTAATTTCATACCTGTAGCTTCATAAGAAACACTTGGTCATCTTCCGCCACAATTTCCTTCTCATGCACAAACTGAAATGAGCAATGCATAAATGAACAAGTCATTATGCTAAAGTCATTCATAACTCACTCTCTAGGTTAGCACAATTTTTAAAAACACCGAGAATATGAATATTACCTGTATCACATGTACATGGGTGGACTGCCCTCCCCAGGGCCCTTCAGCAGAGCTGTCCAATACCGATCTGCACTAATATAAATGTCCTGTATCTGTGCTGTCCAACGTTAGCCTGCGGCTACTGAGGAGCTGCAATAACAGCTAATGTGACTGAGGAACTGAATTTTCCATTTAGTTGTACTTAATTTATACTTAAGAGCCATATGTGACTAGTTGCTACTGCTCTGGACAGCACAATCCAAGAGCCACACGCATATAAAATCTTATAAGATTTACACATGCTTATAAAATCTGCGCGACTCCGTGGTAAAGAATCCTCCTATAATGCAGGAGACACAGGTTCAATCCCTGGGTCAGGAAGATCCCCTGGACAACAGAATGGCAACCCACTCCAGTATTCCTGCCTGGAGAGTCTCATGGACAGGGAGTCTGGTGAGCTACAGTCCACAGGGTTGCAAAAGAGTCAGACAAAACTTGGCGACTAAACAACAACAAAAACAACAGTTAGGTGTTTTAAAAGGGCCAATAATATCCCAGTTGAGAGAAGAGCAACTTGCTCCTGGTTTCCTGAAATAAAAATACAATATCTCTTCTATCTGCTGAATAATTAGGAAAAAAAGGCGGGGGAGCTGCCCATGCCTCCTGCTCCTCCTTTTCCTCTGCAAGGCAGGCCTTTGCCCAGCAGGCAGGGCGATCCTTTGGAGAGGTTAAGGCAGACTGGACCCCACCTCACTCCAGCTTGCCTGCCCGTCACTTTCCATCCCACTGAGCATGAAATCCAGAGTCCTGCCTGCAGCCTAATGCTGAGGCCCCGCAAGACCCTAACCCTGCCTTCTTCCCTCTGCTCTGGCCCTCCGGGGGGCTCTTTCCCAGCCTCTGCAGCCGCCCTACACACTCCTGCCTCAGGCCATGTACACGTTCTCTTCCTGTGGCTCCACATCCTCCCCTCTCATCAGACCTGCCTTCCCCATTCTGGACTGTAACCTCCCACCCACCCGCTCCCCCTCCCTCACTGGGCTTCCTTCCTAGAGCACAGATCACCACCTGAGTGATGGCATGTACAGATTCACTACCTCATCATGGTCCTGTTTAGCACCTAATACCTAAATGGCAGCTCAATAAATATTTGTGGAATGAATAAAAAACCATTTGAAGCACAATCTCGCTGTTAAGAGAGAGAATGGGAAAAAAATTGTTTTTAAAGTGTGCGTTTCTTTCAATAGACATTCAAACCAAATAACGCATCGAGTTTTCATTTGATGCTATATTTCTTATTTGTAACTGCTCTGTAAATGTTTGGATTTTTAATTAAGAACCTTATTCTATGCTGAAACATTACTTTTTCCTGAAGCATGTTCAAATTAAAAGTCAGTGAGAACGTACTAAATGCGAACACAACTTCATACAGCTTTTCAGAAGTGTCTATACTATCTAACCATAAAACACCATCCTTAGCGAGAGACATATGAAAGTAGAGTACCATCTGGAAGCAGATTTTAAAATCTTAAGGATGACATGCAACAATACAGAATAAAGCGGAACCTGGCAGCCCCTGGATCTGCTGTGTGCTAGTATGAACAGCTAATGACCATGAAGAAGAGGCAAGGTCTGTCTCAAGAGACAGACGCTAATACTACTTATTATTCTACCAAGGTGTTCTTGGCTTCTGATGGAGCCCCAGGTTGTAAAGTTCACAACTTGCCTTTACCTTACTCAACCCCTTACCTTTCTACCTACAATCTTAAAATAATGGACTTCCCCCTCAGTTTAAAAGACTATTACGACTATACGCTAAAATTTACCTTTCGGACAGGTGGTTTAGTTATGATGTCTTCAAAATTATCTTCTGCTTTCAACGTTTGAAAGTTTTCATGTAATATTCCTATTTTCTTATCATTATCCCACCCTGCTGGACTAGAAAGAAACACAGATGATAAATTCTCAACCTTTTATACCATCATTCTTTCATTCAACCCATGATCAGATTAAGGTGAACATTTTTTATGAAGTTAAATTTGACCAATTATGGAAAATTAATCTATTACAATACTCAAGTTAAAGTTTACTAATTTCTACTTAAACTTATCAACTTTCTTGATTTTCGAACTGACATTGCAGGTTTTTTTTATTTGAGAGGAAGTAATCATTAGTGTTACCTCCCGATTTATTCAGATAACTTTTCAAAGCATATCTAGGTTATACATTGGGTCCTTTATGTACCATAATCAATTAAAGAACAGGTACACTGACTGATACATGCCCCCAATAGGTAAGTTAGCGATAACAGCAGCCTTTCAAAAAGGCTCAGGCCAGCAGTAAATCTAAAAGGAGACAATAATAGATCAAAGCATGTTAAAAATAAAATAATCTAGGAACAGATTCTCACCAACTCATCATGGAAAAGTTTACTGGTCTCATTTCAAAACCGAAAATGATATCGCATCAAACTGCAGCAACAGTACATGATAGAACAATATACTCAGGAGTGCAGCAGGCCTTTCCTGGTGGCCCAGTGGTTAAGACCGCGCACGTCCAAAGCAGGGGGCAAGGGTTCAACCCCTGGTCGGGGAACTAAGAACCCATGTGCTGCATGGCACAGCCAAAAAATTTAAAAAAAAAAGGCATACTTACATAAATACTGCATCTTTTTCCACAACAACAGCAGGAATCTTATAAGGAAATCCATAGAGTTTCTGGACGATGTACTTATATACTAAATCTATATTTTTATTTTCTTTTACTGAAGTGTATATAAGTGCTGCACCATCTGAATTAACACCGTTAAAGAAATTTTTGGACAAACTCCATGAAGAGGTACTATTAAAGTCTGTGTTCTCAGCTTAACATTTATACATATTAGTTTCAAAAATAATTTCCACGGATATAATTCCATGGTAATCAAGAATTTCAAAACCACAGTATTTCACACAGGTTAAATTCAGATAAAGCAATCTCTACATAACTGATTTAACTCGGGAGGGCAAAACTCTCGTTAGCCAAGAAAGTAAAGGTAATCAACTGAGGCGACTCCTACCTCTATATTCGCAGCACGTGAAGACAAGATTCGGTTTTGCTTTTTACCTTCTTCAACCTCATGAAGGAGGGATATTATTTATCAAAACAACTGTCTTGCCTTTTCAACAAAGGTAGTCGGCACTAGCATCTCTTCTAGTTTTTACTAGTCTCAGGAATCAGGACTTTGGGGAGAAAGCTCAGGAAAGCCACTGAACAGAGAAGATGAACCATCAAGAACCATCAAGGAGCTTTCAGGAACAATCCACAGCAACTGTGACCAAAATGTGATATAACACAAGCCTACATGAAGACGCAGTAAGTAACGCAGATTCCAACTCTGACCTTTATCCAAATGACCTGGTGGACCAAAAGATCAAGAGACGCCTGTGGAAAAAGGCGCCGTGTGACTACTGGCAGACACTGTGGTGGGAGCGGCTGACGGGATTCTGACCACTGCTCAGGGGCACCTGCTAGCACTTGATGCTGTCCCAGGAGAGACAGTGACTCAGGCCAGGAGGGAGCGATGAGACTGGTCTACCCTCTGAACTGGGATATTCACATTTTCTAGGACACGAACCAAAGCTTGAGAACCTTACAGTAGGATTGCTAAACATACTTGTCATAATACTTAATTTGGTAGAAACAAACTTCATAATCTTAAGTAAAAGCTTAACTGTGTGAACTTGTCAATGATCTTTCTCACAACGAGAACCAATTTATAATAATTTGGAAGATTTACACAGCTGGAAAATTTGCATTATAATGAAAAATTTTTTAATTTTAAAGGAAACATGATTTTCACTCCCTGGTGGCTTGGACAGTAAAGCGTCTGCCTGCAGTGCAGGAGACCCGGGTTCAATCCTGGGTCGGGAAGATTCCCTGGAGAAGCAAATGGCAATCCTCTCCAGTATTACTGCCTGGAAAATCCCATGGACGGAGGAGCCTGGCAGGTTACGTCCTTGGGGTCGCAAAGAGTCAGACATCACTAAGTGACTTTACTTTTCACTTCGGATCACTCACTCACACAGACACACACATGCACACACAACTCACTCTCCTGAAGTGCCATGTTTTGTATTCCTTTAAAATCAGCCAGCTTTACTACAGGTCTGTCATTATTTTAGTGGACAATCTTCTTCCTGATTACATCTCTACATACATTTTCAAGTGTGGTTTTAAATAACCATTTAAAGAGAGTGCTTGCTCTCAAATTTTCTAATCTGCAAAGATAACAAAAAAGCCCATGAACACCTAACTTCAGTTCTCCCACTTTTTGTTTTTTTCTGGCAGGTGAAGGCCCTTTAATTCAACCCAACTAACCATCGTGCGGCAGGAGAAGAGAACGGCAGCAGCGGACAAAGTCCCGAAGGAGAAGGGGGAGAGGGAGGCTCCCGGTGTCAAGCAGTCTCATTCACTATTCGGCCAGGCTTTCTCCAAGCGGTCTTTAGGTCAGCACCCACTAACGACGATGAAAACCTTCAGACACTCTAGACATGTGTCCGTCACCTACTCTTCCTATCTAGTGCTAACACCTATCATTTAGTCACTTTTCAGACCCACAAGCTTTGGTTCGGGCATGCAACTGCGCAACAGCTTACCAGGGAGGGGCGAGTGAACACGCTGCTTCAGTGCTCTCAAGCCATCTGAAGTTTTCAACAGGAAATTCTAAGAGCATTCATTCACTGATTCATTGTATCCTTTGCTCAGCTGTAAATGTTATTCACTGGCTCATCTAATCCTTGCAACCTAGACTACACAAGATTCCTATGATTGGTTTTCTAACCTTGTGATCAAAATTACCCAGAAAGCTTGTTCAGAATTTAGCACAGATTTATCCAGCCTTCCTTTTGAATGGTCCAATTCAGTTAATTCTTAGACGGGCACACCCAGATTTAAAAACCATTTAAAACCATTGTATCAGACTATGCAATGGAGATAAATGCATACTCTGGAGATGATTAACATACTAAACACATTAAAAGTAAGAACACACAAACCCAAACACTGATCTTGCCCTACCACCCACCCCCAAGTAATGAACACTAGTTTTAAATGAGAACATTTACAATGCTAAGTTGTTAGAATTTTCTTCGTAAGTCTGAGAATTATTTTTCTTAATCACAGTACTTTAAACACATCAAATCAAAGTTACATATTTCAGTACTTGCTTTTGTATCTCAAAATACCAAGATACTTGGGAATTAAAATGAAATTTCTGACCAGAGGTAAGAAGATAAAAGTTTATGGAATTTCTAAGTTCACCAATTTACTCAACTTAAATAAACAAACAAAATATTGCACCAACCAATGTATTAAAAGGATACACTGTAAACAAAACTTCCGGATATGTGACTGAATAAAATCAAAATGCTCATCTCTGTAGTCATGTTCTTTCTCCAACACACTAATGGCATCACACTAATGAGTTAAAATAATTTTAAAAAGAACAATATTAACTTTAAATAATAATATAATGATTTAAATTCAATTTTGGGTGGGAGAATATCACGAAACTACAACTCTGACATGGTGACTGATTGGTAGGACCTAGCGTATCAATTACTCCTATCTGTCTAGAGACTTTTAGTCAGTCTTGAGAATAATGAATACTTTCATTCCTTAAAGAGGTACTAACTTCTATGATATACTCATCTCTTTGGTGATAAGAACACCAAAGAGAAAGTTTTGGTATATAAAGAATAACAGGACACGCTTATAAAAGGCGGTTATACTTATTAACTCAATGACTTACATTCTAGAACAAGTTCTCTAAAGCACTCCGTATATCCAGGGAGTCTGTACCGCACACCATTTCCCCTTTGTTCTGATTATCTGACAACTCTAAATTGACCTTCATTACTTTTCTGGTGCTTTTATTCACTCTCACTTCAATTTTACCAACAGCAGAAAAGGGGAATTACAGGGTATTCCTGAAATGTCACCAGTACAATCAATGAAACAAATCTGATTTCTACTTGCAACAAAAGAATGTTAGGAAAAAAATTAAAGCATGTTCCAAACATGACATCCAAGTAACATCACCAAAACTTCTGAATTGGAAGCTTATGAAATCGAAAAATAAACAAGTATTAATTTGGGGTCCAATCCATCATTTTTTGTCATGCATATATAAAATATATCATAGAACGGTTTCCTTTATAAACACCATATAAAATGTGGCATATCTGTCCATTCTATAGAACTGAGAGCATTTCAAATTATTAAAGATACATATAATTTCTATGACACTTGGCAAAGCATGATAGTTTACTAAAGATATTTTTAACTGAGCTATGAGGATGTGGCAAGTAACAGTCTGAATCTCAATTTCCAGGGTCTTTAAAACGAGCTGAGTAACCCATCTAATCTGAGACACACATTCTCCCACACCCACATACTTTAAAAGCTCTTAAACTCAAGTAGAACTGATGGTGCCTTAGATTCTATGAAATACTATAAATGATCTCTTCTGGCTTGAAAATTTTATGAATCTATGACTCATCTGATAACTGATTCAGGTCCCTTTTAAACTTAACATTTTTTTCATTCAAACCTAAGAGCTTTTATGAGGCAATCTGCAGTGTAAAAACAGGAAAATATCTGTTGATAAGCAGCTGTTTGCCAAACAAAATCAAAACAAATCACACACGAAAGGATTCTATTGGGAGAGCTTAAGCACAGATTTATAGAAAAGGTATAAGAAACACTTCTAACTACACCAGAATCACCATTTGAAAAGCAGGCAACAAATTTTGACTTAATTCTTTTAAATCGTATCCCCATTCCTTTGTTATTGATAATTTTTGCAGTGTTTAAAGTAAAACTTAAATTATATTTTAAATTTTATCATTTTTATTCCAAAGATGAATTCCACACCCTCTTTCAATTATATGCACAAATTTCACATTACTTTTTGATAATAATTTTAGATAGCAAAAGCGTTTATATGTTCTATAATTTTCTTAACTAGTCCGTGGCTTACTAAAGTAAAAACACACTACTTAAGACCAAACAGGGAGAAGATGAAGTATAAATTATTTTTTAAAGGAAATCTGATTTTATTATAAAGTGTATATTCTGTGACAGAATGAAATTAACAGAATTTTAATAACAGCAACCCTACCAGAATCTCTTTAATAAAAGCCTTTTGATAGATGCATGTCAACTACTGATGGGTCTTTAAAATCAAGTCTATTTTATACACATAATCTCCTAATATATCAAGATATCAGCATATGAAACTCAAGGCAGGAAAATATTTTACAAACTTGATAATCATCATCTTACCTGTAATTCTTTCTACTAAACTGAGTACACAATTTGAAGTCTAATCAGAATTAGGAAAATGAAACTCGATCACAACAGAACATCTAAAGTAACTTTCTTTCAAAGAAAACTACCATTTAGATCACAAAGCGAACATGTGAACAGCATTCAATATTTTAAACTGTTACTTCTAGTTTGGAAGTTACCTAGAAAAACTAGTGCGTCCGCTCCACAAGGAGCCTAGAAAATAAACAGTTGTTCATCCCGGGTCAACATCAGCAGCAGAGTCTACAGCAAGCAGACTAACCTTTGTGCAAACCACCAGTACTGGAACGCCCAAGTTCTGTGTGAGTGTATCCGCACCCAGAGGCAAGAGCACACTGTCATCTTTGTCTTCCTGTGACGTGGTATTTCTTCTCTGAGGGGAAGCTGGGAAATCTTCTCCTGGTTCTACATATTCTTGAAAATCTCTAACCACTGAAAATCAAAGTAAAGTAATTTAACACATAATTTAGAAACAGCTTTTCATTTCAGTAGGTAGCTTTTCCGCCATAATCTAGACATGTATTTTTTACTACAGTTCATACTTGGTCTTGTAAGAAACAAAAAGAGTTTGAGAAATCTGCTTCAAAGACAGTACATAAACACTGGACGGTGGACCCACATTAATTATCAGGAGGCAGAATAAACACTGAGTGGTTCCAAAGAGTGGGGTTCAATGCAGGCCTGGCTCCTCTGGGCAAATGACTGTGGGCAAGCCACAACTGAGCTTTGTCCCTCTTCTTCTCTACCTCACAAAGAGCACTCGACAGGATACAGGAAAAGATAGATGTGTGTCGGGGAGGGGGGTCCACAATTTAAACGATGGTTCCAGATGCCTTTCTAATAGTAACTTCTCTCTAAGCATTTTATTCCTGTCTTTTTATCTAGGTGCAATCTTGAGCCATATTTACTCTGTCACTCCCGTAAGAACTAATGAGGTCTCACCAAAACAGATCAGTGTTTAGAACTCCTCTGCAAAACTATCAAACCTTCACTAAAAGAAAAGCTACGGTGAATATACCAAGGGCCTGAACAAAGTATACTTTGATTCAGTAATTCCTTGTCGAAGAATTCTTAAGGAACCAATGATAGATACACACAGGGATTTCCACATGACTGATTTTCATGTTTAAAGCCAAAACGACAGCACAGGATAGTAAGTGTATGACGGAATATTATACAGAATCACAGAGGAGGGACTCTAACGGACATGAGGTCAAGGAAGAGGGTATCCTGAACAGCTCATCGTGGTTCCTGCAGGAACGCAGGGGCACGTGCACACCTTTGTGCATGCGGGCTCAGCTGCTTCAGTCAGGTCCGACTCTGTGCAACCCCACAGGCTGTAGCCTGACAGGTTCCTCCATCCATGGGATTCTCCAAGGCAAGAATACTGCAGTGGGTTAAGCACACCCTCCTCCAGGGGATCCTCCCGACCCAAGGATCGAACCAGTGGCATCTCCAGCATCACAGGTTAATTCTTTACTGCTGAGCTACCTGGGAAGCCCACGCACACCTTTACTGCCCTTCAAATCAGAGGCTGAAACCTCACAGTGGTTCTCAAATTTGAGCACGCACCAGAAGTTTCTCACTCAGCAGTCTACGGTAGGGCCTGAGAATATGTGTTTCTAACAAACTCCCAGCTGTACTGTTGCTGGTCGTGGGACCACAGACTGAGAACCACCTTATGGCAGAAACTTAGAGGCAGGAAAAAGCTCCATAGGCAATGGCCAAAAAGAAAAGAAAGGTATAGATTAAAAGCAGTTGGATATCTTTCCCAATGATTCAGGATATACATTCTCTTAAGTTTGTACTGTTTCCATGCATATAAACTTCAGTAAGCTGTCCAATTTCCCCTAAAAGTTATTAGCTAAGGACAGCAAAGAATAGCAGCATACCATCTGTATATTTCCTTAAACGAAGGGCAACACTGACATATGAAGCGCTCTCAGTGAAATAAAGAATTGTGACTACTGGCCTACAGCTTGTCAGAAATGACCCATATTATTTTCATAATTTCCATGAAAATTTCCAATTTATGTGGGCACATACAAAATATGTACTTCATAAACCATAAAAACAGCTTAACATCTTTATGTTATAGTGTTAGCATCCTTGTGGACATACTTCATTTTGACAAGGTTAATAAGATTGTTCCACTTATCAAGAAACTAAACTACTGAAAATGAGCAGCTGTAGAAAGACTCAGAATTTATCCTGAAATACTGCTCTTCAAATGAGCACATACGGCCTTTTGGCAAAGAAGAAAGGGCGTCTCTTCAGAAGAGTCTGCCATCACGCGTATGTCTCCAGTGTAAAGCTATATTAAAACCTAGCACGTCATCCAAACTGAATTTCAAAGGCAGCGCTCACATTATGTTTCCCTTCATCAAACCTTTTTCAAACTCAAGAATTCCTAACAATTACGAAAGTCAACTAGGAAATTTTGTCTTCGAAATCTGTATTGTCTAGACTACTCACACTTTTGTTCCATTTCTTTCATTTCTTCAGGAGGAACTTTCAATTTGTCAATATGTTCTCTAACAACACTTGCCCATTTTTGTAAAGAATCCAAAGCAGTCCAAGGCTTTGACATGTCAACAACCAGCATAACTAAAGTGTCCTTCAGAGAAATGGCATCCAGTGAGAATTTAAGGAGGCCTTTGTGATAGGGGTCTCCATCCAAGATCCATACATTACATCTTGTTTGATCTGCAAAAGACGAAGGTTACCAAGGCAACAAGATTAAGTCATTTCATCATCCAACTCACAATACTACTTGGCATTTTAGGGCAGCTCCACAGGAGAGGTTTCCTTTGGCAAGGTTCAACTACTTAGGTGACATCTACCAATTCAGTTAATTCCTAATGAATACTCAAGAAAATGATTTAACTGCCAACACAGAAAACGAGCATCCTCTCCTTTGAATTTCTCAATCCCAAACCACAGACTGAATCGCTTGTTTCTATTCTTACCATCAGAAGATGGAGCCATGCATATTCAAGATACTATATACAAAAATGAGAAAGCAAGTGGCCTGCAGAAGGCAAAGACGGTGGGTCAGACGCAAAAAGCTGGGAAGCAGGCGACATTCTCTCGTCAGAAAATGAGAAGACAGAAAAGCGAGGGCAAAACATTCACAGAATACTTATTTCACTAAACAGGAGAGAAAAGGAACTGAAAAACAGATTATTCAAGGTCAGCGAGAAAGCTAAAGTTCACATACCAATACCTTAAGATGTTTAAAAATACCACCCTATGAATCCCAATCCCAAACCAATAAAAGTATGCCCTAAACTATTCACAGACTGGCATGAGATAGTACGGATCCTGGTAAAATAAATGACGCTAAGAAAAGTCGAAGACTAATATTCATATGGACAGCAGCGCAACCTGAAGAAAGACACCAGGAAAATCAATTACAAGTGAACGACACTCACCGTCCCTGTCTTCATCATGAACATTTAAGTACAAATATTCCAATCCTCTTCCTTTCTTGTACTCCTCTATTCCCTGAATTTTTCTTATTAAGCTTGTTTTTCCAGCTCCATCTTCACCTGTAAAAAGGACAGATCTTTAAAATTATAATACGGACTATTTAAGGGTGCTTCCTGGTGTGATGAGTGAAAAACCCAATTGGAACTAGCTTCAACCAAGAGGGTGATTTGCCAGAAGGCGAGTAGGGAGCCATACAGGAGAAGATGCAGACCTCACCCCATGGCTCTCTGTCCATTATCTCCACTCCTCTTGCTGAGCCTCTATTTCTTCTATTACAGATGATCTCCTCTGTGGCCGTATTTTAAGAAGCTCAACTTTTACGCCATCCTCATGCAAGCTACAAGGAATAAGACACTCTCTCGGTCAGCTTTCAGTCTGAAGACTCTCAGGTAAAGACGTTTAGTTGGTCCAGTTGGCATGACGTGCACACACCCAAGGGCCACTCATGAAGGAAGGTAATAGATAAAAACTGACCAGGACAGGGACCTGTGACTGGCCTCAGCCAAATCATGAAGCCATAAGAAATAAGTAGCAAAGGAGAGGGGTGAGTAACTTGGGGGTAGTGAGTTGAGCAAGAACAAGGGTATAGAGAATGTAGAATAGATAAAAACTGTAGGCTTAAAAAATATTAATAGCAAGAAATCATGTGACTTAAACCTGGCACAAATTTCAGAAGCTTAGAACCAGGCCAGCTATTTGATGGTTTGGTGGGAGGTTTTTTTAAAAAGTTTTTTTAATATTGGGGCTTTCCTGGTGGCTCAGATGGTAAAGTGTTTGCCTGCAGTGTGGGAGAGGCAGGTTTGATCCCTGGGTCAGGAAGATCTCCTGGAGAAGGAAATGGCAACCCACTCCAGGACACTTGCCTGGAAAATCCCATGGTTAGACACAACTGAGCAACTTTACTTACACTTTCTTTAAATACTACATGTTACTATTTCATGGACTTCTTTTGTTATTGCCAATATCATGTTATTAGTACTTAATAAAAATGAATTTCTTGGATTTAAGGACTTATTTCTACAGATTCGTGAGTTCTCTGAGAATTTCAAAATTATTTCCAATTTTCATGTTAAGCATTTAAGAAACTATGTATCTCCTGGGTCTTCTAACTATCTTTAGCTGTCAAAGCTGTCAAGAAACTGCAGTAGCCACCTGTGCATCGGGGTTCATCATCCTACTGGTGCCAAGCTAAGGCCGAGTGACGGAGACAGAACAGAGCGGAGTGGCCACAGGGGCAAGCCAGACTCACAAGAAAGTGTCCCAGGGAGGTCAGTGCTGCTTTCAGCTGCACCGCTCCTCTTGGTTTTAAACCATTTCTCAGCACTTCACAGCAGTAAGTGTGGCCTTTGCTATTGTTGTTCACTCGCTCATGTCCGACTCTCGGGGACCCCGTGGACCGTGGCCCGCCAGGCTCCTCTGTCCATAGGATTTTCCAGGCAAGAACACTGGAGTGGGTTGCCATTACCTACTCCAGGGCCTCTTCCCCACGCAGGAACCGAACCTGTGTCTCCTGCATTGCAAGTGGACTCTTTACTGCTGAGCCACCAGGGAAGCCAGCATTTAAACAGATGCTTGGGAAAAAACCTGTATTTAAACAGATGCATGGAAGAAAACTATTTTCAGGAGAGCAGTCAGTGTAGCCTTAACTAAGCAATAAAGAACTTGCCATTAAAAAGAGTACTTATTTCTCAGTGCTATTTTTGCAGTAAACTATTAAAATGACCCACCAAGGGAATCTCCTGGTGGTCCAGTGTTTAGGACTCAGTGCTTCCCCTCCTGAAGCTGGAGTCAATCCCTGGTCAGGGAACTAAGATCCCATAAGCCACGTGGTGCAGAGGAAACAATAAAATGAAGAGTCCATCAAAATAGCAGACTGGGTTGGAAACAGCGTAACTATGATAATGACATGCATTCCGTGATGATCACACTTAAAAATCATAAATTCAACCAGTGAAAATGAAAACACAGACTTCAGTTTACTATGAAACTTATTTAATTTCAGCAAAACATCGTTTGTTATACTGATTACTAATTTGAATGTTATCAGTTTTACAGTTTTTATGGCATTTACTTTATATATATATATTTTTTTTTAGTTGCATCGTGCATCAGGGATCAAACCCACACCCTCTGCACTGAAAGTGTAGAGTCTTAACCACTGGACCACCAAGGAAATCTCTATATATACAAATTTGCTTTTGTAGTTCAAGAACTATAAAACAAAATTTAAGAATTTATATCTAGTCAACTAACTGGGCATGAGCAACAGACATAAAGCAGCCTACGTCACAGTGAGATCTAGGAGAACTTGCTTTAAAAGAGGGTCCTTGGCAAGATCAGCGGACTTTCAAGGCAGTGAGACTATTCTGTGTGGCACTGTAAGAGTAGATGCAAGTCATCAGGCACTATATTTTCAAAGTACATAAAAACAGGCAGTAATTAGTGAGGTAAAACTTCACTTAATATGACCCAGGATTTAGCTTATCTCTTTAATTTCCATTTTAGATGTTAGAAAGTGAAAGGGTATGTTTAGAAGGGTCGAAAAACTTGAGTTAGTTTCAACTTTTTTTAAACATTTCAAATATATATAAACATTTCTGGATAAAAAATACATATACTTGTAGATGATGTTAAGCATAAACAAGAAGAATAAAACCACAATAACATCAGTTAGAAAGAATCACTGATAATTTGGTCATCTACGGTGAGACGACGAGTGATTCCTTAAGTTATAAGTTTTTGTCTTCCTTTTAGTTTATCTAATTCTAACTTTAAAGGCTTGTAAATAGTATCAGGTCAGAACTCCAAATTCATGATACTGTTAGGTAGTTAGAATAGGAAAACAGAGTCCAAAATGGCGGTGGCTAAAAGACGAAGAAAGGAAAGGCCCAAGAAAATGAATGGAAGAAAATCCAAGGACCAGAGTGAGAACCTCAGGTGGAACAAATAGCCCTCCTGGCTAGCCCATTTTACATACAGCAGGCTCGGTGGAGAAGAAACATATACACAGAGGCGCCAAACTGAACCCCTCTTCTTCTGGGTCGGCCCACCTCACACCTCAAGGATGTATGTTCCTCTGCTTACCAAATAAAACTGAGCGGTAACTGAGCTGTAACACTGGTCTGCCAAATAAAGCTGAGCTGTAACCGAGCTTTAACACCGGTCAGCCATTTCAAATTTTTGGTGCAGTGAGACAGACCCGAGGAAATTACACACTCTCCCAACATATCAACAATATTATCAATTGTGGGATTTTCCCTAACAGTCTAGTGGTTAAGAGAAGAGTGAAGATACCAAGAATCGACTCAGTGGAAAAGAGCCTGATGCTGGGAAAGACTGAAGGCAAAAAGAGGAGATGACAGAGGATGAGATGGTTGGATGGCATCACCGACTCAACAGACAGGAGTTTGAGCAAACTCTGGGAGATAGAGAAGGACAGAGGAGCTTGGCATGCTGCAGTCCATGGGGTTGCAGAGTCAGACATGACTTAGCAAGTGAACAACAACAACTAGTGATTAAGACTCTGCACTTCCGATACAGGGGGCACAGGTTCGATCCCTGCTCAGGGTACCAAGATTCCACATGCCATGCAGAGAAGTCAAATAAATGAATTAAAAATACACACACACACACACATATACTGTCAATCATAAGGACCTATGCTTACAATTCTAAGTTCTTGCGGCCATTACTATAGTGCGGCTGCTTCCTTTTTCTAAGGTCTGTATAAAAGTGGAAGGGTTCAGTTTGTTTACCATCATTCACTTCACTGGATTAATGGTTCTTAAAAATGCATCAGACTCCCTCCCCTGGGGGGCTTGTTAAAACACACTGCTGGGCCTCGCCTCCTGGTTTCCCGGTTCAGTAAGCCTGGGGTGGGGCCCACACATCTGCATTTCCAACAAGCCCGGGAGCTTGTTGCTGATGCTACTGGTCCAAGGACCACACTTTGAGAACCGCTGCATAGACATTCACTACACTAAGCCAAGCACTAGGAATACAAAGATCCACAGGTCAAAGCTGCTGTCCCACGAGCTCATAAACTGGAGAGGGAAAAACAAACAGAAGAGGATTTCAAGACACTGTCATCAGGACTACACCAGAGATGGGCAACAACCAGGAAGCCAGCCCGAAGGAAGACTCTGGTTTTGCCTGGAGGTCAAAATGGGTTTTGAGAGAAGGTAATATTTCAGTCAAACCTTGTAGTGTTCATGAACCATACTGAGTTACTCATTCCAAGAAGTAGGGAAACACATGCTGGGCCTGGAGGCAAAGAAGTGTCCTTCTAGAAAAGACAGATAATTTGAATGCAAGAAATGTAGGATGTGAGAAAGAAAGGGGCCAGAAAGTGAGCACAAAGAGGGAATGCGAGATTATGAAGGGCATCCTACGCCAGTCTGATAGTTAGACTATCCTGAAGAGTCCCTGGTGGTATTTAGGCATTTTAGAAAGACTGCTATCGCAAAAGTGTGGAAGGGTGACTGAAAAGGTAAGTTTGAGAGTAAGGTGACTAGATACAGTAACCCCCCTACATACAAATCTCCAAGTTGCAAACTTTCAAAACTGTGAGTGTGCCTTCCATCAACATCGGGCATGAGTGAAACTGCAGCCTGCTCGCCCTGTTTCCCATCGCCAACCTCCTTCGGCTCTACCATCTCCCACCTCCGTTCCCTCCTCCAGCCAGTAACTCCTACTGCCTCCTCACTCAGTGCCAGACCCTGCACTGCACCACTGTACAGGGGACAAGGATTAGTCGCTCAGTCGCGTCCGACTCTGTGCGATCCCATGGACCGTAGCCCGCCAGGCTCCTCTGTCCATGGGATTTTTCCAGGCAAGAACACTGGAGTGGGCTGCTGTTTCCTTCTCCAGGGCATCTTCCCAACCCAAGGATTGAACCTGGGTCTCCTGCACTGCAGGCAAGGTACTGTACTATAAGATTAAATGTTTTCTTTATTTTGTGTGTTTATTTTTTCCATACATATAATTTATGTGAAAAGTATTATAAACCTGTTACAGCGCAGTACTCTATAGACAACTTTGTTAGTTGGGTACCTAGGCTAACTCTGTTGGACTTAGGAACAAACTGAACTTATAAACGAGCTCTCAGAACAGAACTTGTTCATACGTAGGGGACTTACCACACTGGACCATTAGTGGAATGCTAGCGAGAGGCGGGCGGGGGTGGGGCAGCTGGACCCAAGGCTGTGCTGGCTGGGCATTGGCAGAGAGGGAAGCAGACGCAGAAGGCAAAGAAGCCTGTGCCTCCCCCCCCGCCCCCGCCCCCGCCCGGCTGTTGTCCCACCTGCCTTCAGTGGTCGGCCCTACGTCCTTCTGGAAGGTTCCCAACCCATCCAACGTTTCTGTTTCCCAGGGTTCCTTCTTCAGAGCCCAGTTCTCCTCACTCTACATACAAGTCCAAGAGAATCTCCACACAAGACTTCAATACCACCTATAATCTAGTGACTCTCAGATTTCCTTCCAGTCTCAGCTGCTCAACTACTTATTGTTCATCCCCATTTAGAGGTCCCATGAATAACTCACGGGGCAATATGCATAAAAGCAGTATTCTTATCTTGCCACCTAATTATTCATGTAACATTCCAACCTCAAGGCTTTGATCCACTGTTCCCTCCTATTCAGAACATACTCTTCAGAAATTTATGTTAAGTTTGTTACCTAAGCTTCCTCCCAACCTCCCTCAAATATCATGTCCTCAGGTAAACTGTTCCTAACCACTTTATTTAAACTCACAACCTTAGGGGGGAAAAAAAAATCACAACCTCCCAACACTCCTCCTGTGTGTTTTATTTTTCTCCACTGAACTTACTCACATAATATAGGTTGGGTTTTTTTGCTTAGTCTCTCTATCACCCAAAACTCCAGAGGACCAGGCATTTTTGTGTGCTGACGACTGCCACGTCCCTGGTGCGTACTAACTCGTCATGATGGAAGGTTTATTCCTGAGCCGCCTACAAAGCAGCCACTGACAAATTGTCACAAACAAGAAAAAATGTGGCAAAACAGTAACACAACTTTCACAAACCCCCGAATGAAAGATACAAATTTTGTCCTCTTAACCACAGGGAGGGTTTTTAAACTTTATTATGTACTGAAAGCGAAAGTCGCTCAACTGTGTCTGACTCTGTTGCGACCCCACGGAGTCCAGGGAATTCTCCAGGCCAGAATACTGGAGTGGAGAGCTCTCCCCGTCTTCAGGGATCTCGCCAACCCAGGGATCAAACCTCCATCTCCCACAGTGTAGGCAGATTCGTTATCAGCTGAGCTATCAGGGAAGCCCATGTATTACTATTTATTGTGTATTAATGGCTTTGAAATGCAAAAGCCTCAGAAGTTAGGATAGAAAAGGGGTGAAATTTCAAGTTCATCAACACGTTTCTATGTAAGAAAAATTAAGACTGTCATTCACCTTTGTTCACCCACATCCTGAGCAGTCAGAACCATCAGTAACCTCTGCCTCCGTCTCCACGGAAGCAGCAGCGGCAGCAAACACTGATGGCCGGCCGACTGTACGCATCTCGGTCGGCTCAGTCGCTCAGGCGTGTCCAACTCTGCGACCCTGTGGACCGCAGCATGCCAGGCCTCCCTGTCCATCACCAACTCCCAGAGTTCACCCAAACTCACGCCCATCGAGTCGGCGATGCCATCCAGCTGTCACGCGAGTGTATGTACCTCGATTCTTTGTCTCGTCACAACAAAGACTTGGAGGGACGGACATTAAAGCCCCCTCGGCGTGTCACAGCTCTCAGGTCTCGAATGGACCGTGTTATAGCTCTTAGACAAATCAGTGTTACAGCTCAGTGTTACAGCTCTATTTTACTTAGAAGTTGGCAGAAAAATCCATCTTCGAGGCGTGAGGGCACGTCGATCTAAAGACACGAGGAGAAGAGCGCCCCAGCGCGCGGGAGAGAGAGCTGGCTCTGGCTCCTCTATTTATATGTTCATCTCTCCCCGGGCCTGTCCTATGTAAACTGGGCCAGCCAGGAGTGTTGTCTGTTTTGCCTGAGGTCCTCACTCCCGGTCCTCGGACCTTCTTTTGTTTCATTTTCGCAGGCTTTTCCCTTCCTTGTCTTATAGCCACCGCCATTTCGGACTCCTTTTCCCTGTTCTACCTACCTAACACAACCATCTCATCCTCTGCCGTCCCCTTCTCTTCCCGCCTTCAATCTTTCCCAGCATCAGGGTCTTTTCCAGTGAGTCAGTTCTTCACATCAGGTGGCCAAAGTATTGGAGTTTCAGCTTCAGCATCAGTCCTTTCAATGAATATTCAGGACTGATTTCCTTTAGGATTGACTGGTTGGATGTCCTTGCAGTCCAAGGGACTCTCAAGAGTCTCCTCCAACACCACAGTTCAACAGCATCAATTCTTCAGCGCTCCACTCACTTTATGGTCCATCTCTCACATCCATCATATGCATTTAACCAACAGTCTAATTCCAACACAGTCACATCTCTGGGGGCATGATGGTTACCTTCCATCTGAGGATACTAGGGTTCAGAACTATTAAATGTCTTATCCAAAGTCTCAAATAGTTAGGAAATGACAAGGTCAGGGTCTGAAGTGATAAAAAATTGAACTCCAAAACACCCTCTTTCCTTGGGACTTCCCTGGTGGTCCAGTGGCTAAGACTCTGTGCTCCCAATACAGGGGACCTGGGCTCCATCCTTGGCTGGGAACTAGATCCCACAAACTGCAACTAAGAGTTCACATGCCAAAACTAAAGATTCCAAGTGTCACAACTAAGACCCAGGGCAGTCAGATTTTTTTTTTAAGTGTCCACTTTCCAATATACTACACACACACACAAAATAAATCTTCAGAAAACAATTAAACATACTGCTTATTATTTCTGTCTTATGACAAAATAATAAGGTATTCCTGCTTCCAGGGGCCATTTATTTTCAGAAGAAAAGCAATTTAACGCATTCCTCTCTCTCAACTGCCTTTGAGTGATGGGTGGTTATGTTTCCACTTTCCTGATTCTACGTCTAAGGACCAGGAATGACGTTTGTTTTACTATACTGGTAATTTCTTTTCTCCTATAATTTTAAACCTTGGGGATCCATTTTAAGAAAAATTTTACATTAAATTTGAAAAAGAGAATACTGTCAAATAAACATAATATGGTAAATATGGTAGAGATTTCCACACCACCCCACCACCCTGGATTCTGAAATTTCTCATTTCTGGTAACAAATTACAAGTGCTCACAATGAGAATAAAGAACATTAAATAAACACACACAGGCTATAAGGAACTCCAATGACATCCTCTCTGCTTACATGAGGAACAGGCCAGCCCACAGCCACAAACACCGTGGGGCATAGTGACAGCCGTCCAAGCCTCTCCAGAGAAGGCAAGTCAGCCTTCTCAAAAGTGCAACTCCTGGGACTTCCCTGGCGGTATGCTGGTGAAGAATCCACCTGGCAGCGCGGGGGTCATGAGAACTGAGCCTGCGTGCCACAAATGCCAAAGGCTGAGCACCCAGAGCCCAGGCTCCGCAACAAGAAACACCACCACCACGAGCACCTCCACCGGAGAACAGCTCCCGCCTGCCGCCACCAGAGAAAGCCCTCTCACCGCGACGGCCACCAGAGAGAGCCCTCTCACCACTGACGAAGGCCCAGGACAGCAAAAATAACCTTTAAAAATGAGAATATTCTAAATCTAAGAGAGAAGATTCTCAAGATGTTTGAAGATGCACTTTGCTTGCTAAAGAAAATCTTTTCGGGAACAAAATTTCTCCCCTCAACATTGGAAGTTAAACAGTTGGCTGAAAAAGTAAATATTGATATTTTATACATTTTAAAATAAATCTTAAGCCTCAATTATAATGACCATTTTCTGCTGCTGTCCCTTTTGTTTAAAATAAATAAATAAATAAATGAACTCTGATATGATTTGTCTTGGGGACAAATGTGGACAACTGAAAACAGATCTCCTAAAAAGAGCAATAAAGGCACATGTAAACAAAGTCCCATTTGTTCCCTAGTATTTCCAGAAGGCTCAACTGGGGTACAGTCTTGTTCTAGGGTTAAACCCATTTTCCAGTCACATCCATGTTGGACTGCTTTTTCTCCCTTAACCCACAGCCACCTCCCAGCTCTCTCCTCTCACTAGATAAACCTACCACTCCAAACTGAACACTCACCAAGTTCATACCACACTCTAATCCATTCCACATCCTACAGCTGAGTAATCTTCCCAAAACAATCATGCCACGCACTCTCTTAAGACCCTGAAAGGGATTCTAGTTAATAGCATTTAGAGGGAAATAAGCCAATATGTGCGATTTACTTTGAAATCAATTTTTTCTTCATGGTTGCATGGTTATATGATAAGGCAACAACAGTTCAATATTAATAGCAGAATCGGGTTTGGGTACATGAGTACTAACTGTAAAATGCCTTCAACTTTTCTGATATGTTTGGAATTCTCATTAAAATGTCAGAAAAAAATCTTTAAGGGTCTTCCTGCTATCCTCACAGTACAGAGCCAACAGGAAAGGTCACCATCCCTTACAAAGCCCCCTGCCCTTTCCTGCCTCTCTCTCATCATGTCCCACCACCCACACGTGAGGCTCCAGCCACTCATAACTTCTTCTAGGGCAGCAGAGAGGCCTCGTTCTCGCAACTCTAAAGCTTCACACGCGCTGTCACTTCTTTCCAGAACTTCCCCGCGCCACACTTGGAGAACCCTACCTTACCTCTCTGGCCTCAGCTTAGTATCCTCTAGACTCCCGCCTCCAGAAGTCTGGTCAACAGCCCCCTCTGTCCTCCAGCAACACACGCCCACGTCACCGCAGTGCGTCGGCCTATCTGTGTGCTTCAGTGAGTCACGTCCGCCCCCTTCTTCCAACATCCTCTGAGCAGGTTCTCCCAACAGCAGCAGGGTATGAACTCCTTGCATTTAAGATGCTTACAGGAAAGAAATTACCCCGTTCTTACCAGGCACTGTCCTTGCTGGCTCACCGAAACCAGGACTTCGCTGGTGGCAGAGCAGATAAAAATTCGCCTGCCACTGTAGGTGACCCAAGTTCGATCCCTGGTCCAGAGAGACTCCAGGTGCTGCAGAGTAACTAAGCCCACGCTCCACAACCCCTGCGCCCACGCTCCAGAGCCTGCGAGCTGGCACTGTTGAGCTTGTGTGTCACAACTATTGAACCCACTGTGCCTAGAGACTGCGCTCCACAACCGGAGAAGCCAGCGCAATGAGGGGCCTGCGCACAACTCCCAGCGGACCGCACGCTCTGCACCCAGAGAAAGGCTGCACAGAGCAGTGGAGACCCGGCACAGCCAAATGTACACAAGTGAGAAACGCCACACGCTCTGCACCCAGAGAAAGGCTGCACAGAGCAGTGCAGACCCGGCACAGCCAAATGTACACACGTGAGAAACGCCACACGCTCTGCACCCAGAGAAAGGCTGCACAGAGCAGTGGAGACCCGGCACAGCCGAACGTACACACGTGAGAAACGCCAGGAACCACGTCTCTGTCTCCTCAGGCTGGGTGACTTTTCAACAAAAGACATTTAACAGTTCTGGAGGCTGGCAAGTCCAGGGTCAAGATGTTGGCCTGTCTGTCTAGAAAGCCTGGCTTCCTGGGTCAGCAACAGTCTTCTCGCTGTGTCCCCTCATAGCAGGAAGGGTGAGACAGCCCTCTGGCATTTCTTTTGTAAGGATGCTAACCCCATTCACGAGGGCTCCATCTTCATAAGCTAATCATCTGCCAAAAACCCCCATCCCCTAATGCCATCACACTGGGGTTAGACTCTCAACGAGAATTTGGGGGGACACATTCACTCCACAGCATCGGTCCTGGTCACAGAAGATCCCTTAGCACCGTGATCCTTTTCCGGTTGTGCTGCATCTGCCCCGCTACACACGGGCTCTCTCCAGCTGTGCAGAGCAGGGGCTGCCCTCCAGTGGCGGGAGACGGGCTGCTCGCTGCGGTGGTGCTTCTGCCGAGGGGCACCGCTCTGGGCGCACAGGCCGCAGTACAGCACGCGGGCTCCGGAGCTCGCAAGGACGCTCTTATCTTACAGCCACGTGGAGTCTCTACTTCCGTAACTACACCTCATCTGTCATCGCTTATCTTGACCTTTACCACAATCCACTACGATGATTTACTATTACCTATAGAACTCTCATCAGTAACAGATCCTAAAAAATACCTCCTTCGCGAAACTTAGGAAAACTTTCCAGTCACTGTACAGAGCCATCAGTATTCAACTGCCTGGCTACGGCCAAGCTGAAATAAGTCTGAAGATACTAAGTCCATCATGAACTTTCTCTATTGTATTATGCAATCAGAAGGATCAAAGTGTTAAAATTCAGGATGCCTATCAGAATTGATAAGACATTTAAAAATCATCTTTAATGGCCAAACTATTCAAGAAACACGTCACTAACCTCCAAGTTATTTTTGGAAAACAAAACACAGAGCCTAAAAGAGTAAAACAGATGAAAAACTACATACATACTTCATTGTATACAATCAGCACCTTTAAAGTGGCAAGAAGGACAACGGGGCCTGTGCGGCTTCAAACAATGCTGAAAGAACGCACCTACCTGTCATCTACGAACTTTAAGAAAGACTTATCTTCACTTCCTTGGCCTTCAACTGGCGGCGAAACACACACCAGCATTAAGTGTGCCAGCCAAACAAGTTATGATCTGTAAACACACACTTGTACAAGAAGAGAGTTCCTATTGAAACAGACTAAGATGAAAGTCCTTCTATAAAGCACTCCTTAGTGATGATATTAAAATTATTCTCTAAATAGTTTATATGAACTTGCATTTACACACTAGATTCTCTTAGGGGTCATATGTCAAAGGAGTTCTGAAGACAAACCAGGAAATTCCCTGGCAGGCCAGTGGTTAGGACTCCACGCTTTCACTGCCAGGCTCAATCCCTGGTCAGAGAACTAAAATCCCACAAGCCAAAGGGCATGGCCAAAAAAAAAAACAAAAAACAAAACAAAACGTAACTGGAGCTTCTGAGAAAAGATGGCAGAGAAGAAGGACATGAGTTCATCTTCTCTTATGAGAACACCAAAATCACAACTAACAGCTGAAAAACCATTGACAGGAAAAAAAAACCCTGGAACCTATGCAAAAAGATAATTCTGCATCCAAACACACAGCGGCAGCCACAGTGACACAGTAGGAAGGGACAGCATCATAATAACACCAGATCATATGCCCGCCAGGTGGGCAACCCACAAAATAGAGAATAATTGTAACCTGAGGTTCTCCCACAGGAGTGGAAGTCCTGAGCCCCACTTCTGGCTCACCAGCCTGGGGATCTGAAAATGGGAGGAAGGAGCCCCCAGGGGATCTGGCTTTGAAGGCCAGCAGATGCTGACGGCTGCAACTTCAGAGGACTGAAGGAAACAGACTCTACTCTTAGAAGGCGCACACAAAGTCTAGTGTGCGCCAGGACACAACGGGAAAAGCACCGGCCTCAAAAAGCCTGGGCCAGACACATCTGCTGGCATTGGAAGGTCTCCTGCAGAGGCGAGGGGTGGCTGTGGCTCACGGCAGGGACAGACGCTGGTGGAGGTAGTTCTGGGGCTACTTAGTGGCAGGACCCCTCCTAGAAGCCGCCATTTTTTCTCCAGGACCTGGCCCCTCCCAACAGCTTGTAAGCTCCAATGCTGGAGACCAACAGCGTGGGAACATAGTCTAACCTATCAGCAAAAACACAACTTAAAGTCTTTTGAAGGCTGCACACTAAACATATCCCCTGACACAGCCCTGCCCACCAAAGGACAAGCTCCAGCTCTACCCACCAGTAGGCAGGAACAGGTCCCTCCCACCAGGAAACCTGCACAAGTCTCTCAGTCTCACCCACCACGGGGCAGACGGCAGAAGCAAGAACTACCTCTCTGCAGCCTGCAAGACAGAAACTGCAATCACAGAAAGTCAGATAAAATGAGACAGCAGAATACTTCCCAGATGAAGAAACAACATAAAATCCCACAAGAACCACTAGGGAAACAGACAGGCAATCTATCTGAGAAACAATTCAGAGGAATGGTGCTAAAGATGATCCTAAGTCTCAGAGAAAGAATGGAAACAGGACATCCCTGGTGGTGCAGTGGAGAGGAATCCACCTGCCAATACACGGGACACAAGTTCGATCCCTGGTCTGGGAAGGTTTCATGCCACAGAGCAGCTAAGCCTGTGTGCCACAGCTACTGAGCTCCCCAGCAGCCACCAAGTCCATGCGCGTCACCTACTCCACGCACCTGGAGCCTGTGCTCCGCAAGAGGCCACTGCAGTGAGAAGCCCACACGCCTCAGTATGAGCAGCCCCCACGCGCTGCACCAGAGAAAGCGCCTGCAGAGCAATGAAGCCCAGCACAGCCAAGTATAAACTGATTTTCTTTAAAAAGAGAATGAAGGCACAGATCAAGATACAAGAAATATTTAACAAAGACCTAGAAAAAACTAAAGAACAAACAGAGACAAACAATAACTGTATAAAAAATACACTGGAAGGAGCCAACTGCAGCATAAGGGCAGGAGGCACAAGAATGGAGAAGACAGAATGGCGCAAAACACTGCCTCAGAACCGAACAGAGAACAAGAACAAGAACAGGGTCTAAGAGACCTCTGGGACAACTTTAGATGCACCAACATTCGCATTATAAGGGTCCCAGAAGGAGGAGGAGGAGAGAGGACCTGAGAAAATATCAGAAGAGAGAATAGCTGAAAATTTCCCTAACATGGAAAAGGAGACCACCACCTGAGTTAAGGAAGTACAGACAGCCCCAGGCAGCAGCAACCCAAGGAGGAATATGGCCAGACACACAGTAATCCACTAAAGACAAAGAAGAAACATTAAAAGCAACAAGAAAAAAGCAACAATTAACACAGAAGGAAACTCCCCTACGGTTATCACCCGATTTCTCAGCAGAAACTCTGCAGGCCAGCAGGGAGTGGCAAGTTATATTCAATGTGATGAAAGGAACAATCTACAACCAAGAATACTCTACCCAGCAAGGTTCTCATTTAGATTTGAAGGAAAAATCAAAATCTTTACAGACAAGCAGAAGCTAAGAGAATTCAGCACCACCAGACCAGCTTTGCAACAAATGCTAAAGGAACTTCTCTAGGCAGAAAAGAAAAGGCCACACAACTAGAAACAGGGAAATCACAAGTGCAAAGTAACAAGTGGTAAAGTCTAACATACAGTAAAAGCAGGAAATAACCCACATACAAAGACGATATCAAAACCAGCAATCGTGGGACATCCCTGGCAGTCCAGTGGTTAAGACGCTGCACTTCCAATGCAGCGGGCACGGGATCCATCCCTGGGCAGGGACCTAAGACACCACACGCTGCACGGCACAGTCAAAAAATTAAAACTTATAAAACTAGCAATTGTGAGAAGAGGAAAATACACACGCAGGATATTGGAAATGCAGTTATAATGAAAAGACCAGCAACTTCAAACAATCTTGTTTATGTACAGACTGCTCTATCAAAACCTCAAGGTAGGGCTTTCCCGGTGGCTCAGTGGTCAAGAATCTGCCTGCCAACGCAGGAGACGTGGTTCGATCCCTGATCTGGAAAGACCCCACGTGCCCTGAACCAGCTAAGCCCAGGTGGCACAGCTACCAAGCCTGTGCTCTAGAGCCCAGGAGCTGCCACTACTGAGCGCTCAGCCCTGGACTCCCGAAGCCTGTGCACCCTAGAGCCTGTGCTTGGCAACATGAGACCTGCCAGAATGAGACGCCTCCACGCCACAACTCGAGTAGCTCCCAGCTACTGGAGAAAAGCCACGCAGCAGCAAAGACCCAGCACAGCCAGAAGCAAATAAATGTACTTTAAAAAGCAACTTCAAGGTACCCACAAACCAAACATCTACACTAGATACACTCACACAAAAGAAAACAAAGCCAAACACAAGGCCAGAGTTAGTCATCAAATCACAGGAGAACAAAAGAGGAAGGAAAGGAAAAAAACCTACAAAAAAACTCAAAAGAATTAAGAAAATGGTAACAGAAACAGACATATCAATAATAATTAGCTTAACTGGAAATGGATTAAAACCGATGAAAAGACAGACTGCTTAAGTGAATACAAAGACATAAATAAATAAATGAACACAAAAACAAATAAGACGTGTATATATGCTGCTACAAGAGACCCCACTTCAGATTTAGGGACACATACAAACTGAAAGTGAGGAGATGGAAAAGGTATTCCATGCAAATAGAAATCAACAGAAAACTAGAGAAGCAATACTCATATCAGACAAACAGGCTTTAAAATAACGACTGCTACAAAAGACAAAGAAGGACACTACATAACGACCAAGGGACCAATCCAAGAAGATACAACAATTGCAAATACATATGCATCCAACACAGAATCACATCAATATAAGGCAAACACTAACAGCCGTTAAAGGAGAAATCGACAGTAACACAGCACAGCAGGGGACTTTAACATCCCACTTCCATCAATGGAGAGACCACCCAGACAGAGAATCAGTAAGGAAACACAGACCTTAAATGACATACCAGATCAGATGGACTGAACATTTACAGAGCCTTCCATCCAAAACCAGCAGAACACCCACTCTTCCAAATGCACATGGAATATTCTCCAGAACTGATCACATGCTGAGCCACAAAGCAAGCCTCAGTAGATTTAAGAAAACTGAAATCACATCAAGCATCTTTTCTGGTCATAATGCTAGGAGATTAGAAATCAACTACATGAAAAAAAGACTACCAAAATCACAAACACGGAGAGGCTAAATAATACGCTGCTTAACAACCAATGGATCACTGAAGGAGTCAACAAGGAAATCAAAAAACACCCAGAGTAAAATGAAAACAAAGGCACGAATATCCAAACCCTAAGAGATGCAGCAAAACCAGTCCTAGGAGGGAAGTTTGTAGCAGTACAGTCTTACCTCAGGAAATAAGAAAAGAATCTCAAAAGCTTTTACATACACATATACATAAATAATATGTACCATACATTTGAGAAAACTTATGAATTTTTGTCTAACTAAAAAATTTACGAGACTTTTGATTTCACTCATTTGACTTAGCATGACTAGAATGCTAATTTCTAATTAAAAAAAACAGATATGCAACAAGCAACAAAGATTTATGGTATAGAACAGAGAACTATAGTCAATATCTTGTAATAACCTATAATGGAAAACAATTTCAAAAAATATATGCATACATGTATAGCTGAATCACCTGCTGTGCACCTGAAACACTGTAAGTCAGCTCCATGTCAATAAAATATACATATTAAGCTTAAAAAAATTTAAAAGAAATAATAAAAATCTCAAAGAACCTAACCTTTATTCCTAAAGCAACTAGAGAAAGAAGAACAAACAAAACCCAAACTTAGTGGAAAGAAGGAAATCATAAAGGTCAGAGCAGAAATAAATGAAACAGAGATCAAGACCACCGAGACTAAATGCCGGTTCCCTGAAAAGACAGGCAAAATTGATAACCTTTATCCAGACTCACCAAGAGAAAAAGGAAGAGGGCCAAATCAGTCAAATCAGAGAGGAGGAGCTACCACAGACACCACAGCAGTACAAAGGTCTGGGACTTCCCTGGTGGTCCAGCGGTTAAGAACCTACCTTGCAATGCAGGGGACATGGGTTCAATCCATGGCTGGATAACTGAGATCCCACACGCCACAGAGAAAATAAGCCTGCCTGTCACAACCACTGTGCCTGTGCACCACAACTAGAGCGTTCACGTGCTGCAGTGAAAGGTCTCAAGTGACACAACCAAGGCCCGGCGCAGAAAGCGAGGAAAAATATTTTTTTAAAAAAGAAAATACAATATAAAGGATCATAAAAGCAACAGGTACAAGCAACTACATGCCATTAAAATGGACAACCTAGAAGAAGTGGACAAATTCTTAGAAAGGTACAATTTCCCAAGACTGAACCAGGAAGAAACTAAGAATATCAACAAACAAATCACAAGTACTGAAAAGTGAAACTTGAGATTTAAAAAGGCCCAACAAATGAAAGTCCAGGATCAGATGGTTTCATAGGTAAATTCTATCAAGCATTTAAAGAAGAGATAACACCTCTCCTAAAACTCTTTCAAAAAACTGCAAAGGAAGGAACACTTCCAAATTCATTCTAGGAGGCCACCATCACCCTGATACCAAAACCCAACAAAAATAACATAAAGGAAAGAAAATTACTGGCCAGTATTACTGATGAACATAGACACAAAATTCCTCAACAAAATACTAGCAAACTAAATCAAACATTAAAAAATCATACACCATAGTCAAGTGGGATATAACCCAGGGATGCAAGGATCTTTCAATATCTGCAAATCAGTGTGATACACCACGCTGCTGCTGCTAAGTCGCTTCAGTCATGTCTGACTCTGTGCGACCTCATAGACGGCAGCCCACCAGGCTCCCCTGTCCCTGGGATTCTCCAGGCAAGAACACTGGAGTGGGTTGCCATTTCCTTCTCCAATGCGTGAAAGTGAAGAGTGAAAGTGAAGTCGCTCAGTTGCATCCGACTCTCCGCGACCCCCCAGACTGCAGCCTACCAGGCTCCTCCGTCCATGGGATTTTCCAGGCAAGAGTACCGGAGTGGGGTGCCATTGCCTTCTCCCACTTACCACTGCAACAAAAAAGAACAAAATAACTAGGAATAAAACTACCTAGGGAGGCAGAAGAGCTGTACTCAGAAAACAAAGGTAGTGATCAAAGAAATCGAAGACAACACAAACAGATGGAGAGATGTATCAGGTTCTTGGACTGAAAGAATCAATACGGTGACTATGTCTGTACTACCCAGAAAGTGGAAGTGTCAGTCGCTCAGTCGTGTCTGACTCTTTGCAACCCCACGTACTATAGCCCACCAGGCTCCTCTGTCCATGGAATTTCCAGGCAAGAATACTGAACTGAGTAGCCATCCCCTTTCCAGGGGATCTTCCCAACCCAGGGATCGAACTCAGGTCTCCCACACTCTAGGCAGATTCTTTACCACTGAGCCACGAAGAAAGCCCACAGCAACCTACAAACGCAATGCAATCCCTTTGATATTACCAATGGTATTTTTCACAGAATTAGAACAAAAATATTTTAAATTTGTATAAAAATACAAAAGACCTCAAATAGCCAAAACAATCCTGAGAAAGAAGAACAAAGCTGGAGGAATCAGGCTCCCTGACTTCAGACTAAACTACAAAGCTTCAGTAATCAAAACAGTATGGTCTGACACAAAACCAGCAATATTGATTGATGGACCCAGAAATAAACCCATGCACCTGCAGTCATCCAATCTATGACAAAGGAGGCAAGAATACACAATGGAGAAAAGACAGTCCCTTCAATAAGTGGTGCTGGGAATACTGGACAGCTACATGTAAAAGAATGAAATTAGAACACTCCCTAATACCATACACAAAAACGAACTCAAAATGGATTAAAGACCTAAATATAAGGTCAGACACTATAAAACTCTAAAAAGAAAATATGGGCAGAACACTCTTTGGCAAACTCTAACAATATCTTTTTCAACCCACCTCCTAGAGTAATGAAAATAAAAACAAAAATAAACAAGTGGACCTAATTAAACTTAAAAGCGTTTGCACAGCAAAGGAAACCATAAACAAGATGAAAAGACAGCTCTCAGAATGGCAGAAAATATTTACAAACCAAGCAACTGGCAAAAGACTAATCTCCAAATATACAAACAGCTCAGAACTTCCCTGGTGGCCCAGTGACTAAGACTCCACATCACCAGCGCAGGGGACCCTGGTTCCATTCCTGGTCAGGGAACTAGATTCCACATGTCTTAACTAAAGATTCCAAATGCCCCAGTGAAGATCAAAGATCTCATTAAGATCCAGTGCAGCCAAATAAATAAACATATGTTAATATATATACATATATACATATTTTTATATATACATATACGTGTGTATACACACACACAAGACACAAACAGCTAATCCAGACCAAAAAAACACAAAACTCAACCAAAAAATGGGCAGAATACCTAAACAGACATTTCTCCAGAAAAGACATACATGGCCAAACACATGAAACGATGCTCAACATCTCTAATTATGAGAGAAACTCAAATCAGAACTTCAATGAGGTAACACCTCACACCAGTCAAAATGGCCATCATCAAAACAATCTATAAACAGTAAATGATGGAGGGACTTCCCTGGCGGGCCAGTGCAGGAGACAGATCTGATCCGTGGCCAGGGAACTAAGATCCCATGTGCTACAGGGCAACGGAGCCTGCACGCCACCACTACCGCGCCCACGCCCCAGAACCTGCATCCCACAACTGCTGAAGCCCACACACCATAGAGCCCAAGCTCCGGAGCCGGCACAGTGCAGCTACAGAGGAGCTCCCCGCCGGCCACAGCAAGAGAAAGCCACTGGGCAGCAATGAAGGCCCGGAAGAGTCAAAATAAACACATTACTACTTTTAAAAATTAAAAACTAAATAAATGCTAGAGCGAGTGTGGAGTAAAGGAACTCTCTTACACTGTTGGTAGGAAGGCAAACTGGTAACAGCCGGTGGTAAACAGTGACATTCCTTAAAACACTAAAAACATTAACTACTCCATGATCCAATAATCTCATTCCCGAGCATATACCTGGAGAAAACCATAAATCAAAAAGAAACATGCTCTCCAATGCTCACTACAGCTCAATTTACAATAGCCAGGATATGGAAGCAACCTAAGTATTCATCAACAGAGAAATGGATAAAGAAGACATGGTACATATGTACAATGGAATATTACTCAGCTATAAAAAGAAATGAAATTGTGCCATTCACAGAGACATGGATGGACCTAGAGATGCTCGTACAGAGTGAACTCAGAAAAATAAATACCACATTAACACATATGTGGAATCCAGAAGAACGGTACAGATACATCTATCTGCAAAGCAGAAACAGAGACAGACATAGAGAACAAACACACGGACACCAAGGCGGAGCCAAGGGTGGGATGAATGGGAAACTGGGACGGACACACACACTGCTGTGTACTGACAGGGAACTAATGAGAAACCCACTGTACAGCAGAGGGGACTCTACTCACTGCTGTGTGGCGACCTAAAGGAGAAGAAAACCAACAGTTCCTATGGACAGCTCTGTGTGTGTACAGCTGGTTCCCTTTGCTGTACAGCAGAAATTACCACCTGATCTGCCTCCTGAGAAACCTGTGTGCAGGTCAGGAAGAAACAGTTAAAACTGGACATGGAACAACAGACTGGCTCCAAATCAGGAGAGGAGTACGCCAAGGCTGCATATTGTCACCCTGCTTATTTAACTTATATGTAGAGTACATCATGAGAATCGCTGGGCTGGAGGAAGCACAACTTGGAATCAATACTGCTGGGAGAAATATCAATAACCTCAAACATGCAGATGACACCACCCTTATGAAGTAAAAAGCCTCTTGATGAAAGTGTAAGAGGAGAGTGAAAAAGTTGGCTTAAAGCTCGACTTTCAGAAAACGAAGATCATGGCATCCGGTCCCATCACTTCATGGCAAATAGATGGAGAAACAGTGACAGACTTTATTTTTGGGGGCTCCAAAATCACTGCAGATGGTGACTGTAACCATGAAATTAAAAACGCTTGCTCCTTGGGAGAAAAGCTATGACCAACCTAGACAACATATTAAAAAGCAGAGACATTACTTTGCCAACAAAGGTCCATCTAGTCAAAGTATGGTTTTGCCAGTAGTCATGGATGGATGTGAGAGTTGGACTATAAAGAAAGCTGACTGCTAAAGAATTGAAGCTTCTGAACTGTGGTGTTGGAGAAGACTCTTGAGAGTCCCTTGGACTGCAAGGAGATCCAGCCAGTCCATCCTGAAGGAAATCAGTCCTGAATATTCACTGGAAGGACTAATGCTGAAGCTGAAACTCCAATACTTTAGCCACTGGCTGTGAAAAACTGACTCACTGGAAAAGACCCTGATGCTGGGAAAGATTGAAGGTGGCAGAAGGAGATGACAGAGGATGAGATGGTTAGATGGCATCACCGACCCAACAGACATGAGTTTGAGTAAGCTCCGGGAGTTGGTGATGGACAGGGAGGCCTGGCGTGCTGCAGTCCATGGGGTTGCAAAGAGTTTGACACAACTGAACAACTGAACTGAAACTGAAAAATTAACACATTGTAAAGCAATCATACCCCAATAAAAATTTTAAAATAGAAACAAGTAAATAAAATAGATAACCAACAGGGACCTAGTGTATAGCACAGGGACCTCTGTTCAACATTCTGTAATAACCTAAATGGTGAAAGAATTTGAAAAACAATACACACATGTAGATGCATAACTGCTTCATTCTGCTGTACACCTGAAACTAACACAACCTTGTTAACCAACTACACCCCAAATATAAAAATTTAAAAACCCCTAACCTACTTTGGCCACCTGATGTGAAGAACTGACTTGCTGGAAAAGACCCTGATGCTGGGCCAGACTGAAGGCGGGAGGGGAAGGGGATGACAGAGGGTGAGATGGTTGGATGGCATCACCGACTCAATGGACATGAGTTTGAGTAAACTCTGGGAGTTGGTGATGGACAGGGAGGCCTGGCGTGCTGCAGTCCACGGGGTCACAGAATAAGACACAACTGACCGACTGAACTGAACATGTTTAGATCAAACTATATCATAATCAAGTTATTTTCACGTCCTCATCCAGGCACTGGGCACCTTTTTCTGTAAGGGGCTAGACAGCAATACTTTAGGTTTTGCAGGTCACATAAGGTCTCTGTCACATATTTACCTTTGGGTTCCGCCTCCCCAACTCTTCAAAAATGTAAAAAACAAACACCGTTCTTAGATTGCTAGCCACAAAACAAGCGTCTATAGGCCAAATCCTGTCCTAGTGGATGGACCAAAAGGAGGAATTCGTTAATCCAATTACGGTGAAATTCACCACAGCAAGTAAGCCTGTATTTCAAATTATTCATCTGAACCTGTTCAAGTAAATCACTCTCTGTGAGCCAAGTACAGGATCCAAGCACTTAAAAGAACTTCAGTTTTACCATAAACCACCAACAGTCATCAATTCTCACTTCAAAGCTCAAATTTGAACACCAAATTATGGAAAAAAACTCCACATAAAGTAACCAAAACAGCATCAACATAAACATGTGCTCATGATGTTGTTTTATCTCAACAGACCTCTAGTTTAACACCAGGATGTAATGCCCATAAACTTTTTAAAAATCTGATGAATGAATTAAAAACATAAAGATCTAGAAGATGGGACTTGTAGTAACTGTAACCTTGTCCCCATTAGTTGTGTGAACCAGGACAAGTCAGATAATTTCCATTTGCTCCCTTGTCTTCTAAATGGAGGCAGTGAAGTTGTTCAGTTGTGTCCGACTCTGCGATCCCATGGACTGTAGCCTACCAGGCTCCTCCATCCACGGAATTTTCCAGGCAAGAGTACTGGAGTGGGTTGCCATTTCCTTCTCCAGAGGATCTTTCCAACCCAGGGATTGAACCCAGATCTTCTGCACTGCAGGCAGACGCTCTACCGCCTGAGCTATCAGAGAAGCCCCTAAATGGAGGGAGAGTGGAGTATAAAACCAGACGATCTCCAATCTTTAAAGTGATGGATTTAAAGTTCTAGGACTATCAGAATCCATACCTTCTTGATCAGTGATATGATGCACTGGGGTTTTTCTTAGACACTGGTGTTTTAAAAAGAAAACAAAACCATGACTCGTGAAAATGAGCGGCTGAAACCTAAGTACACACTGTACTAGGTTAGGAACAACTTGAACCCTTCCCGTGTATGCCAATGTTTGAAGCGTTTACAAACAGTATCTCACATAATCCTTACACTAATCCTCAAAGGTAAACAGTATAATCTGAAAGATTAAGCAACTTGCTGAGGAAGGGTCAGGATTTAAGTCCAGCAATGCTCCTCCACTCTACTCTCTCTCTGTCACTGTTAGGCAGCAGGCTCTAGCATTCTTCCCTCAGCTCCAGACAGGCAGGGGCGAGAAAGGGAAACGTGAGCGGCGCTCTGCCTCCCTCTCCCCCCAGCTTCCTCTCCTGCTGCCGTGGAAGGCTGAAGCACAGCACACTCCCTGCTGGGCACAGGTGTGTCTCTGACGCCTGCCTTCTGCACAGAGCTCTGGCTCACACCGCCACATACCTCCGTTGGAAACTTTATGGTCCACAGCATCACGATACTGATCATAACAGAGAATTCCAGCCTGCCGTATTCCTTCTTTATCCGGGTAAGACACCAACACTGTAAAATGAGCACCTCTGATTTGGCTTTGCATGATGTAAAATGAATTACTGGGCTTCCCTGGCGGTCCAGTGGTTAAAAATCCGTCTGCCAACGCAGGGAGCACGGGTTCAATCCCTGGTCCGGGAAGACTTCACCCGCTGCGGGGCAACCAAGCCCACGCACCACGGCTACCAAGCCTAGAGCTGGCGCTCCACAGGAGACACCACGACGAGAAGCCCGAGCACCCCACCTAGAGAAAGCCCACACACGGCACAGAGACTCAGCACAGCCAAAAATGTTTTTATTAAAAATAAAAAATAAATCATCCTATTTCATCTGAAAGCTCTGCTGACAAGAGCCACACGCAGTCACCACCGGAGCTACTTCTGGGCGTGGACCTTCCTCATGGCTTCCGTAAGTTACCTGGATGACCCAAGCAGGCTGGGGGGTCGGTCTGCTCTTCGTACTGCAAAGAGCATCTCTCCCTTGCCTCAGCCAGCAAAGGCAGGGAGAAGCTACTAACCAGCCATAGGATCTACAGCCACTACTTCAAGACCACCTCCCTCCAGTGTGTCAAGGAGTGTGTGCGGTGGAAAGCCAACCCTGAATCCCAGCTCAGCTGTGTACCCTCTTCTACAAGACAGGCAGCATGCTCCAGAGTAAAGCACCCAGCGGAAGACTCGAGTAACAGGCACAGCACACCCCATCAGGTGGTCCTAGCCCTACCTGTGAATACCATTCAGCCATCTAGGTGACGGTAAAAACAAAACTTATCCTTTATCGTTTCTCTCACTAGACCTGAACTGAACACTGAGTTTAATGCAATAAACACTCACCAAGGCCAATAAATGCTGATCCCAATGGTATTAACAGTTCCTAGGCTCCAGAGGGTCAAAGTCACCCTAATGCAACAGTTCTTAATGAACAAGCAGAGTATGTATTCTACAACCTAAGCTGCCTTTAAATTAATATGCCAGTTTTTAACCTGCCTACCAGAGAGGCAAAGACTGACATGAACAGCCCCTGGTGTCACCAACGGTGTTGGACAAACAAGTGCTTTCACACACTGATGGTGGGACATGTAGAACAGGACAGCCTTCTGAGACTACGGTTTAATAATGTTCAAGAAGACTCTGAAGATACATACTTTCCATTGGTTGAGTGCTGAGATGATAGCATTAAGTCCTTCTAGTGACAGGTTTGGAGCCTACGAGAGTTTCTCATGCTTTCATCCCTTCCAGCACATATTCAGCTTTGCATATGAAGGAGGTGCTCAGGAAACACCTGTTCAATGAATTCTGATAAATAGTATACCACAGTGTTCCACCAAGCCCTTGGTTAGATCAGTTTTAGACTAAACATTGTTTCTATATAGAAACAACATGGGAATCTCACAGGAGAGAGGCAGATCTCCTTTACGTGATGAGGACTGAAGTCCTTTTATGTGCAGGTGCCATCTGCCACTTCTGTGCACTGTTCATTTTTCCACATATAATAGGTATCTGTGTTCTGAAATTGTCCCAAATGGAAATACTTTAGTTTATTAAATGGCATTTTCAGGGGAGTTCTTTTTAAAGATTCTTTGATTGCTGGTTTTATTTAAGATCAAAGGAAATTTTTAAGATTGGGAAAAGAAACAGCTGAAACTTTGGTTATTCCATTTGTAAAATTGAATATCTTAAACTCATCATGTCATTTAGCTTACTAGTACTCTTATTTTGTACTTGATAAACTGTTTCAAGTTCTCCCTTACTAATTATTAGTTCTTGAGATGACTTTTACTGTCTTAATATTTGATACCGTGAACTTGCTGGTCTGTTCAGGATTTCGTTGAGGACTTTTATTTTGTATTTACTTTTACCTTTTACCCATACTCTGTGAGAAAAGAGAAGATTTTAAGAAGTGCTTTAACAGCTCATGCATGCTGTAAAAGTTATACGTGGCTTATTTTCAGTTAGGCAGAATCATGGAAGGAATACTTTGTAATAGTTGGATTTTAAAAGAATACTTTTTACTGAAGTATAGTTGATTTAAAATGTTGTGTTAGTTTCTGTTATACAGCAGAGGGATTTAGTTACATATATGCGTGTGTACTTTTTCATATTCTTTTCCATTATGGTTTATCCCAAGATCCTGAATATAGTTTTCCATGCTCTCCATAGAACCTGTTGTTTATCCACACTATATACTGATATGGTAGTTTGTATCTGCTAATCCCAAACTCCTGATCTGTCCCTCTCTCACACCCTGTCCCCTGTGGTCACCTTGTTCTCTGTGTTCTCTGTGTCTGTGAGTCTGTTTCTGTTCTGGAAGTAAGCTCGTTTGTGTCGTATTTTGGACTCCACCTGCTAGGTGGTGTCATGTATGAGCACGTGTATCAGGATCATTCTCCTTTCGTATGATGATCCCTAGGTCCATCCACGTCGTTGCAAACGTCATTCCATTCTTTTTTGTGGCTGAGTAGTATTGCATTGGAGAAGGCAATGGCACCCCACTCCGGTACTCTTGCCTGGAAAATCCCATGGATGAGGGAGCCTGGTGGGCTGCCATCTAAGGGGTCGCACAGAGTCGGACACGACTGAAGCGACTTTGCAGCAGCAGCAACTCAACCTGTGGGAATTTATCCCAAAGATAATACCTGGTAAGCGGAAAATGGGGTGTAACAAGAATAATCTGTTTACCCATCAAGTATAATTTTATGACAGAACCATATGTATTATTCAGTCACTAAAGGGGAATCCATATCCATTACCATACCAAAAAAAAAAAACACCTTCTGATACATTAAAAAAAAAATCTGATTTCAAAATATAAGGTATGAGCCTATTTTGTTTAAAAAACAAATATATACATAGAGAAAATGAAGACTGATTACCTCCAGGTGGTGAGATCACGTGTTATTTTCATTTTTCTAACTCATAAGTATTTTTTCTCTCTGGCAGGAAACATGTATTACTTTTATCACTTAAAATAAGCAGAAGGTGTGCTACACATCATTTTAGTTCTTTGAATCCCAGGAAATCTGATACACTCTCCCCTGAAAGGCCAGGGGGCTGCACGCTGCCCACAGGCGGCGGGAGGGCTGACTCCGACACCGGGGCCTCTGGGTAAGGGCCCCCACCCGAGCTGCTCGGGACTTCTCACCAGGCCTTCAGCTACAGCCACAGGCCCCCGCCGTCCTGCGGTGCCCCCCTCCCCACCCTACTCGCAAAAGTTTCCTCAGACACCACCTTTCCCACAAAAATCTTATGTAGTCTGATTAGCAATTACTTCAGACTGACACAGCTGACTTTTTACCATACGCCGGGAGTCCTTCCCCACTGGAGGTCACAAGCTCCTGGAGGGCAGGGACCAAGTCCTAGCCAGCCTGGTTTTCTCCAGACGACCCAGCAGAGCATTTTGTGCACAGCAAGCTCTAACAAATGCTTGATGAACAATGAATAAAGAGGTTACCTGTGAGGTTTTTCTAACGGCCACTGCCCTCACTTTATATAACAAAAGAAGGACCCAAAAGGCTAGTCCGTGGTCTCTCTTTCCTTTTTGGCCTCACCACAAAGCATGCTGGATACAGCTCCCCAGCTAGGGACTGAACCCACGCCCCCGCACTGGAGCACAGTCTTAACCTCTGGACTACCAGGAAGCTCCCTGGCCACTCACTCAATAGGGACACAGTCCCATGCTCAACTTGGATCTTTCCTTTTCCTAACTCAAGGCTCCCGTTCTGCATTTTCAAAGGGTTTTTGCTGATCTTCCTTCATGTCTTATCGCCTGACATCTGTATTTCTCCCACCTCTGTTTTGTTTTTGACAGTAGCTCAAGAAGGAAATAGATGAGCTTCTCTTGACAATTCTTAAACCTGTGTTCAGACTATACCTCTAGCTGGTATAACAATGAACCTTTAAGCAAAAGATGGTCAACATTCATCCAACAGTTATTTACTGAGCACCCATTAGGGGCCAAATATTATTCGGTTAACCAGAAAGCTCTATTAACCGGCTCCTGGCGTTATTGATGAAACTGACACCCGTAACATTCTAAAAAGAGGGGCTACAAACTTCTGCCCAAAGGCCACATCTGGTCTGCTGCCTCTTTCTGTAAATAAAATTTTACTAAATACTGCCACCTCCATCCACGAATGTATTCTCTATGGCTGTCTGGGGGCTACAAGGGCAGAGCTGAATAGTTACAATAGAGATCATATGGCTCCCAGAGCCTAAATTATTTACTATGTGGCCTTGATAGGTTGCTGACCATCATAAAATACCAATATGCCACTGGACTCTCAAAACACTTTATATTTGGTATATTGTATAGCAACAGTAACATAACAGCAATAGTTTTGTTAATCCTTTGAAAATTACCAGCCCAACAGCATAGCTGTGACAGCACTGTTCCTTATATCACATTCCTATAAGCCATCACGCCAGAAAACACCGCCCACCGGATAAAAATCTGTTTCTCACAAGTCATACAACTTTGGGGATCTTTAATCCCACTTTCTCTCAAATAGTTTCTGACTAAACAATTTCATTCTTTTCAGAGTCAGCCCTTATACAGAAAACCACTCACTTCCTTGACAAGTTACTTCCCTGAAAAGATCTCTAGTCCAATGTGTATCTTGAGGCCTACTACTTGCAATAATTCAAACATAAAAGAAATGAATTTTATTTCTGATAATGCTCAGTATTTTGTGAGACTTTTTTTTTGGCTGCATACTATCCTGAACTAGTAATGCCTTCAGGGGTAAAAAATGCAGACTCCATTTCTTCCCTGAGTGGAATCAAACCGTCCACATATACAAAGAAATACTTTATTATTTTAAACACAATTACACCATGTTTTCAAAACACTTCTTCAAAAATATACAATTCACAAGCTTTACACTTAGAAATAATTATAGAATATCAGAGGAGGTACAACTTCAGAGATCACCAAGTCCCAAGTCTCTTAATTTACAGATGAGAAAGGTGAGGCTTACATGGGCCAACCAACTACTTTCATTAATTCACGATGGCCTCAGAACAGGAAGCGATACTAATGTCTCATCTATCAGCCAGGCACCGTGCTGGCGTCCAAAGCTACGTATGTATCTTCAGACAATTAATTCAATTAATCGTTATCAATGAGATTTTTTGCAGTGAGGCAGATTACATCAGGAGAACCAAAGAAAGTTCCTTAATAACTGCTAAACATCTTTTACTTTTCCTACAAAGAAAGCTCTCTTTTCTTGAAGAGAGACTGCCCGATGTATAGATTGAGAATACTGGCTCTGGAGCCAGGCTGCACAGTTCAGAATCCTGACATTGCCCCTTTCTGACTATGTAACCTCAGGGCAATTTACCTAACAGCTCTTTCTTTCCTGATCTTTACAGGGATAATCTCGGTATGTAAACAATCCTAATGTGCCTGGTACACGTAACTGCCTATAAATTTGTTGCTGTTGTTATTTTCCTTAGGTAGTCTTATCAAAACATGGTTAAGTAACCCAAGGCACAGAGAAAGTGCCCTCAACAGCAGCTATTAAAATTCATATAACTACAATCACTGTAGTAAAGTTTGATTAAACAGTAAGGGTAAAGAAGAAAAAAGTTATTAAAAGGACCATTTTTAAGTTAAATCCTACTAAAAACATACACACAAGAAGTTCTGCCTTTTAATATCAAGAACAGACAAGTTTACTCTCAAAATCTTTCAAGCAAAAATGACTGAATGCTAACGCCAGAGTGTTTCTGGGTTTCACAAGGGGCCAGACGTAAGTGAATGACTTCTTCAGCACAAACACCATGACAACGGAAGCTACATCCTAGAATCCAACAAATATTTGGATTTTACTTTAATTATTAGTATTTTCACTTCAATATAGCCTTTTTAAAAAGTTATGCGGTAGGAAGAGTAGGTGGCACTTTCTCCCTTGAAGGAATTTCTACCAAAAGTCCAAAATCCTCACCAAAATCAGAGGGCAGGGTCTTTACAGCTGTGTGGCCTTGGAAC
This sequence comes from Budorcas taxicolor, assembly GCF_023091745.1. Taxonomy (NCBI): domain Eukaryota; kingdom Metazoa; phylum Chordata; class Mammalia; order Artiodactyla; family Bovidae; genus Budorcas; species Budorcas taxicolor. The sequence continues at coordinate 53,566,450 of NC_068910.1, read as the reverse complement.
TCACTGAACAGCTCTCTAAAATTCAGTATCTTATCTACAAATCAGCATTAACATCTACACCCCAGTTTGGGGAAGCTGGGAGGAAGAGGGGCAGAGGAGGCAAACTAAGATTTGTATGTAAATGCTTTGAGATATGATCCAGCAATCCTACTCCTGGGCCTGTATCAGAAAAAACATAATTCAAAACGACACACGCATCCCAGTGTTCACTGCAGCAGTATCTACAACAGCCAGGACATGGAAGCAGCCTAAATGCCTATCAACAGAGCAATGGGTAAAGAACATGCAGTGCAGATATACGATGAAATACTAGTCAAGTGAAGCCACTCAGTCGTGTCCAAGTCTTTGTGACCCCCTGGACTATATACAAATAGCTGTGAAAAGACGGGAATCGAAAAGCAAAGGAGAAAAGGAAAGACATACCCATTTGAATGCCGAGTTCCAAAGAATAGCAAGGAGAGAGAAGAAAGCCTTCCTCAGAGATCAATGCAAAGAAACAGAGGAAAACAATTGAATGGGAAAGACTAGAGATCTCTTCAAGAAAATTAGATACCAAGGGAACATTTCATGCAAAGATGGGCTCGATAAAGGACAGAAATGGTAGGGACCTGACAGAAGCAGAAGATATTAAGAAGAGGTGGCAAGAATACACAGAAGAACTTCACAAAAAAGATCTTCATGACCCAGATAATCACGATGGTGTGATCACTCACCTAGAGCCAGACATCCTGGAATGTGAAGTCAAGTGGGCCTTAGGAAGCATCACTACAGGGGTTCAGGATGGGGAACACGTGTATACCTGTGGCGGATTCATGTTGATTTACGGCAAAACCAATACAATATTGTAAAGTAATTAACCTCCAATTAATATAAACAAATTTTTATTAAAAAAAAAAGAAGCATCATCACTACGAACAAAGCTACTGGAGGTGATGGAATTCCAGTTGAGCTCTTTCAAATTCTGAAAGATGATGCTGTGAAAGTGCTGCACTCAATATGCCAGCAAATTTGGAAAATTCAGCAGCGGCCACAGGACTGGAAAAGGTCAGTTTTCATTCCAATCCCAAAGAAAGGCAATGCCAAAGAATGCTCAAACTACCGCACAATTGCACTCATCTCATGCGCTAGTGGCTTCCCTGGTGGCTCAGAGGTTAAAGCGTTTGCCTGCAAGGCCGGAGACTGGGGTTCAATCCCTGGGTCAGGAAGATCCCCTGGAGAAGGAAATGGCAACCCACTCCAGTATTCTTGCCTGGAGAATCCCATGGACGGAGGAGCCTGGTAGGTTACAGTCCACGGGGTCACAAGTCGGACGCGACTGAGCGACTTCACTTTCACGCGCTAGTAAACTAATGCTCAAAATTCTCCAAGCCAGGCTTCAGCAATACGTGAACCATGAAATTCCAGATGTTCAAGCTGGTTTTAGAAAAGGCAAAGGAACCAGAGATCAAATTGCCAACATCCGCTGGATCATCGAAAAAGCAAGAGAGTTTCAGAAAAACACCTATTTCTGCTTTATTGACTATGCCAAAGCCTCTGACTGTGTGGATCACAATGAACTGTGGAAAATTCTGAAAGAGATGGGAATACCAGACCACCTGACCTGCCTCTTGAGAAACCTCTATGCAGGTCAGGAAGCAACAGTGAGAACTGGACATGGAACAACAGACTGGTTCCAAATTGGGAAAGGAGTACGCCAAGGCTGTATATTGTCACCCTGCTTATTTAACTTACATGCAGAGTACATCATGAAAAACGCTGGGCTGGAGGAAGCACAAGCTGGAATCAAGATTGCCAGGAGAAATATCAATAACCTCAGATATGCAGATGACACCACCTTTATGGCAGAAAGTGAAGAGGAACTAAAAAGCCACTTGATGAAAGTGAAAGAGGAGAGTGAAAAAGTTGGCTTAAAGCTCAACATTCAGGAAACTAAGATCATGGCATCCAGTCCCATCACTTCATGGCAGATAGATGTGGAAACAGTGGCTAACTTTATTTTGGGGGGCTCTAAAATCACTGCAGATGGTGACTGTAGCTACGAAATTAAAAGACGCTTAATCCTTGGAAGGAAAGTTATGACCAACCTAGACAGCATATTAAAAAGCAGAGACATTACTTTGGCAACCAAGGTCCGTCTAGTCAAGGCTATGGTTTTTCCAGTAGTGATGTATGGATGTGAGAGTTGGACTATAAAGAAAGCTGAGCGCCAAAGAATTAATGCTTTTGAACTGTGGTGTTGGAGAAGACTCTTGAGAGTCCCCTGGACTGCAAGGAGATCCAACTAGTCCATCCTAAAGGGTATCAGTCCTGAGTGTTCATTGGAAGGACTGATGTTGAGGGTGAAACTCCAGTACTTTGGCCACCTGATGCAAAGAACTGACTCACTGGAAAAGACCCTGATGCTGGGAAAGACTGAGGGCAGGAGAAGGGGACGACAGAGGATGAGATGGTTGGATGGCATCATCAACTCAATGGACATGGGTTGGGTGGACTCCGGGAGATGGTGATGGACAGGGAGGCCTGGCGTGCTGCAATTGATGGGGTCGCAAAGACTCGGACATGACTGAGCAACTGAACTGAACTGGACTATAGCCTGCCAGGCTCCTCCGTCCATGGGATTTTCCAAGCAAGAATACTGGAGTCGGTTGCCATTTCCTTCTCCAGGAGATATTCCCAACCCAGGGATCGAACCCAGGTCTCCCACACTACAGGCAGACTCTTCACCATCTGAGCCATCAGGGAAGCCCCTGATGAACTCTCAGCCATTAAAAGGCGTGAAATAGCGTCATCTGCAGAGACATGGATAAATCTAAAGACTCATACAAAGTGAAATCAGATAGAGAAAAAAGCATGTAATACTGCTTATATGTGGAATCTAGAAATGATACAGATGAATTTATCTGCAAAGCAGAAACAGACACAGATGTAGAGAACAAATCAATCGATACCACAGTGGGGAGGGGAGGCTGCAATGAGCTGGGAGATTGGGACTGACATACACATACTACTATATACAAGTAATATAACTAATGAGAACCTACTGTATAGCCCAGGGAACTCTACTCAATGGTCTGTGGTGACCTAAATGGGAAGGAAATCTACAAGAGAGAGGGGTATATGTACAGCTGGTTCACTTTGCTGTACAACAGCAACTAACAACAATGTAAAGCAACTATACTCCACTGAAAAGTTTTAAAATAAGAAAGAAAAGAAAATGTGTTGAGGATGGCTCACACATAGGCAAATATTGCCAGCTTTGAGTCCTTCCACTCCAGGCAGTGGGAGGGTAGGCTGCAGAGCAAGGTAAAGCTCAACTGCCATTTGTGTTCTGGATATATGATGTTTGATCACTGTTCCTGTTTTACATATAAGTTGGAAATGTAAAATCCTTTTAGTCTCAGATTTGGTTTTTTTAAATATGGGACTCCAGAGATCACCATAATTCATATTATGAAAGACATACTAGAGCCAAGCATTCTTTGCCTAGCACCTTCAAACTTATAACAAAGAAAACCACTATCCCCATTTACACATTCTTCTCTTCCACCAGCATAAACTGAAGGCAGCCATAATACATGATGGTAAAATGTGATTTAAAAAATCTTTAAGAGGTATTCCAGAAAATTAAACCTGGTTATGTAATCAGTATAAAAATCTGTTGTCAGCTTTTTCCCAAAGTTGAAAAGGACTTTGATGAAATCCCAGTAGAAATAGTACCCCCCCGAAAAAAATTTTTTTAATTATAGACTTGCATAACTTGGTATCAGGTGGAGCTGGAAAAGCTCACATAAAAGGAATCTATTCTACAGCAGAGAAGATATAGAACAATCTATTCTAAGTTTGGAGGGATGGAAGTCTAGGGCCTCTAAGTATATTCAGTCTTTGACGCAAAGACAAGTTTAAAAAAGGGTTTAAAACGCATGGTGCAACCTCACTGCAAATTAGACACATCAAGAAATGAACAAAGTGGTCACTTTTGTTTCACTAGAAACAGAACCATGTAAGTAACACCTAATGCACTAAGGATTAGTTGGGAAGAACTTCTAAAATGAAAACAAAAATCAGGATCTTATCTTAACAGCAGCAGCATTTGAAAAGAAGTCTTGAGAGTATTTAAAAATACAACCCACCTCAATGAGGTCAAGCTGTGTTAGGCACATTTTAGTTTAAGCACGTAATAGAAATTTGTTTAAGCTAGTAGATTGAAAACATCTTCTGGATTTTTTTCTTTTTTTTTTTTGCTTTTGGATTCTGTCTCTGGCCTATATTACCACTTATGTAGGTACTAACTCAATTTTTTAAATAAAAATATTTTCTAATCCACTTAAGAGATTCACAAAAAGTCATTGGGCTGTTATCAGTTCACAAACATTATCTCACTCAGTTGTCCCCATAATAAGTAGGTATTATTTCTATAATGTCAATTTTAAGAAAGAAGAAATTGAGGGTCATAGAAGTCAAAGAAACTGCTTCAGATCATAGGACTAGTATGTGATAGGGCCATGAGGGAACCCAGGTGAATCCGCAGTAGATACTTTCAATCACATTAAAAACAAAGGTAATACTAATTTTTCAAATAGCTTCATTAACTTTAATTAACGTCAAGAATCACACTGCAGACTGGCAGCAGTTCATGAAAAATAATGTTTTTATTTAAACATTCCCATTAAAAGCAGACCCTGACAAATAGATTTGAATTCTGTTTCCTTTCCTGTTTTTAAATGCACATAAAAAGTCTTGAGGCATCAATACCAAAGTTTTAAAATTTAACCGTCATCTTATGAGCCAAACCAAATCTTCACATCGAAAGAGTATGAAAGAAATGTCTCCTCTAAATGACTTTGGAGCTAAGCCTGCAAAAATGTGAACCTGTGAATTGTTCTCCACGTCCGCCCGCAGACTCAGTAAAGAAAGAAATACCTAACTCCCGGAGAGTAGAGGGGATATAGAACAATCAGGACACATTAGACCATGTCTCCTTATTACACCCATCTGGCCAAAGGGGCTGAACAAGAGAGCTGTTTACTGCCCTATAGGTGTCAGTGAAAAAGGCAGCTGCAACACGAGCCCATTGTACCTATAAAAACTGACTCAAATAAGAATATTCATCACAACTACCAAGTCTTTCTAGCGTCTGTCAATTACACAAAGAGCTTGCTATTAAATATTGATGGCATGCTATTTGCAACAGAACTCTGGCGAAGAGCCTCCTGCTACCAATTTTTGTTATGAAAGAAAAAACCGTCCTTATTTTCGACGTAAAGCCCAAGCCACGAGCTCTCTCCGATGGGCTATCGCATTGTCCCTCCCAGGGGAGGCTGTCAGGGCCACCCCCACACACACCCAGGGGAGGAGACGGGTTCTGGGGAGGGCGGGTCCCTGCAGGTCTCGGGGCAGGGGTCCCAGTCTCTCTCCTCCCCAGCTGTCAGCGACAGGTCGGAAGGTGGGGCGGGGCCCGGCCAGGCAGTCCGCACAAAGCCAGCCAGAGCGCGGCGGGCAGACGCGGACCCAGGCCCGGGAGGACGCCGCGCAGGGCGGAGCAGGTGGGCGCACTTACCCAGCAGCAGCACGTTCTTCCCCGCGGGGAGTTTGGAGCGCGAGCGGGTGGAGACCTCACTGAGGATGCAGGACCTGGCGGGGAACAAGGCTCACGCTCAGGCCGGGGCCCCGCGCCGGAGGGGCTGCCCCGGCCTCCACGCCCGGACGGGGGCGGCCGAGAACGCGGCGGCCTGGGCCGGGCGCCGAGCCCCGGCGGGCACGCGACCCTGGACCATCCCCGGGCCGGCGTTGCCGGCGGGGACCAGGGAGGGGTGCGAGCCTTACCAAAGGTTCTGTCCGTCCTCGTCGTCGCCTGCCGCGGCGCCGCCGTTGCCCGACGCTAGCTCGTTGGCCAAGGGGCCGCCTGTGTAAGTCGCGGTTATTCCTGGCGGACAGGAACCGAAGGCGCCGACTCGCCCCACGGCCGCCATCTTGGTCGGGAATCACTCCGCTCCCGGCAAAGCTGAATGAGCGCGGCGGCGGCGGCGGGAACCCGGATATGGAGCGTTCGGCGCACGGGGGCGGGGCGGGGCCTGTGGGGGTGGGACCCAGGCTCTGCAGGGACTGAAGGAGTAAGAGAGGGCGAACTGCGCGTGCGCCGCAGGCTGGCGGGCGCGGCGGGGATGCGCCTGCGCAGGTTATCCGGCCGGCCGCCCTGCCGCAGCGCCAGTCCTAAGCTCTGCGGGTTGATTGCCGCCACCGCCACCCCCACGCTTCCCGCAGTCCTGGGCTGCAGCCGGGCGCCTTGGGGTGTGCCAGGGGAACAATGCTCTCTCTCTCTCTCCTTTTCTCTCTCTTCCCCCCCCACCCCTTCGGGTCCGCAAACCTCGTAGAGGGTGTGAAATTCCTGCACTGTCACTGCTGTCCCGGCTGCTGCAATTAGAATTGGTTGTTCTGTTTACCTAAGACACAGCTGTCATCCTGCAATCTCCTTTCACCATTGTTGTGCGGATTCTGTTTGCCTCATTCCTGTGTCTTTTTTTCGTATTTTAGTGGAGAACTTCCTCCGTTGGTTTTATGAGAGAAAAAAAATCGGGTATGGCTATGTTTTGGGAGACCTGTATTCAATCAAGGTCCAGGTGAAAGCATAATGAAGGAATGATTGATAAAGGCGTTAATGATCTTAAGAGATGGGGTTAGCAAGAGCAGGAAGATTTAGGGCTGAAGGGAAGAAGGAAGGAATGTTCACTAGAATCCAGAGAGCTGTAGCGATAAGAAAAGTGTTGATGAGCAAGATCTGTGGCTTTGAGTAAATGAACACCGCACTGACCTCTCTCCTTCTGCCCTGAGGTATCCCACCAGTGTCACATTTGCCAAAGCCATCAGAAGCCAAAAGGCAAGAGAACTCGAGCAAAGGAATCCATGCAGGTTTACCTATCTGAGCACAAAAAGGGATAGAGAAAGAATCAGGAAGAGCAAACAAGATAGCCAGCTCACCTTATCTGTTTGAAAATGCAGATAGTCTATACCCAGTGATAGTCTGGCTGGGTATAGAAATCTTAGGATGCAAATTATCTTCCCTTATGTTTTTTTAAGGCCTTTACCCCTTGTCTGCTAGATCTTAGTGCTGTCATTGAGAAATCCAAAGCCATTCTGATTCCTACTCCTTTGTTATGTGGCTTTTTTTTTTTTTTCTACTTGGAGCCCTTTAGAACTTGCACAGATTTCCACTAAAACACATACCCCTTCCAGTTTCTGCACTGTCACACTAATTATCCTGCCAAGTATCATAGACAAATAATTCTTCAGTTCAGTTCAGTCGCTCAGTCGTGTCCGACTCTTTGTGACCCCTTGAATCACAGCACCCCAGGCCTCCCTGTCCATCACCATCTCCCAGAGAAATAATTCATACTCTTACACTAAACCAACAGCCCCACTTCCGCACTAGATTCCATCTCCTCTCCACCACTCAAGGACATTGCTCCAACAATCCTCCCCCGCTTTCTCTGCTACTGCTGCTAAGTCACTTCAGTCGTGTCCAACTCTGTGCGACCCCGTAGATGGCAGCCCACCAGGCTCCCCTGTCCCTGGGATTCTTCAGGCAAGAACACTGGAGTGGGTTGCCATTTCCTTCTCCAATGCATGAAAGTGAAAAGTGAAAGTGAAGTCGCTCAGTCATGTCCGACACTTAGCGACCACATGGACTCCAGCCTTCCAGTCTCCTCTGTCCATGGGATTTTCCAGGCAAGAGTACTGGAGTGGGTTGCCATTGCCTTCTCCGCCCCTTTCTCTAGATAATCATTTATTGATTTCAACTGGATCATTTTCTCTCGGCCCTCCCTACTCTTTCACCAGCTACCACTACATTTCTTTCCTCCCTTTTGCAGCAAAACTCTTTAAGACAGTTGTCTTTACATGCTATCTTCAATTCCTCTTCCCCTTTGGCCTTAGAACTCACTTCAATCAGATTTGTACCCCATGACTCCACAGAAACTGCTCTTATCTTTGTAGTCAATGATCTCCTTACTACTAAATCCAATGGTAAATTCTACTTCCTCGTCTTTTTAGCCTTTCAGCGTCATATTCTATAGCTGGTCATCCTTGCTACATATTCTTCTTTACATGGCTTCCTGTGTCACTAGCTGCTCCTCCTCAGTCTCCTCCACCATTTCCTCATTTTCTTGACCACTGAATGGCTCAGGGCTCAGTATCTGTTCCTCTTCTCTATCTATACCCAATCCTTTGGTGATTTCATATAGTCTCATTAAATTCCATCTGTATGCTAAATCTCCCAGAGTTTTCTCTCCAGCCTAGAGCTCCATCTAGAACTCCATATTAATACATCCCAACTGTTTCTTCCACATCTTCACTTGGATATCGAACAGCAGTCTCCAACTCAGCATGCTTTAAACTGAGTATCTGACCTCTCCCCCCAAATTCTGTTTCACCCATCACCTAACCTAGTGATCCCCAACCTTTTTGGCACCAGGGACCAGTTTCATAGAAGACAATTTTTCCATGGATAAGGGAGGGGGGTTTGAGTGATGGGGAGCAGTTATATATACAGATGAAGCTTCACTTGCTTGCCTGCCACTCACCTCCTGCTGTGTGGCCTGGTTCCTAACAGACTACAGACCAGTACTGGGGGTTGGGGACCCCTGACCTAACCCACTAGGTAGCAGTTCCTTACTGCCTAAGTTATTCTTGACTCCTCCTTTCCCTTCACACAGCACAACTGAATACATCAGGAATGCAAAAGTCTTTACCTTCTAAATATACCCACAATCCACCTTCTTAACACTCACCCTCTGATACTACTGTGAGCTATCTTCTCTTGCCTGAATTGCTATAAAGGCTCTTCAATACAGCAGCTGGAGGGATCTTTTAAAAATATGAGCCAGGAGTACCCTGGTGGTCCAGTGGTTAGGACTCAGGGCTTTCACTGCTGTGGCCTGGGTTCAATCCCTGGGTAGGGAACTAAGACCTCACAAGCTGGCTTTAAAAAAAAAATCATACCATTTTACTCTTTTACTCAAAATCCTATAGTGGTTTCTCATTTCAATCAGAGTAAACTCCAAACTCCTTACAATGACCCCCAAAGTCTACAGAATCTGGCCCCCATTGCCTCTCTGGAGTTTTCTGCTCTAATTGGTCCCTCAGTTTCCCTACTCAGCCATTCTGGTGCCACTGTTGTTCTTTAAACATATTGTGTATCCCTTTGATTTAGCTGTTCCCTCTGCCATGAAGGAGATATTGAAAGTGAAAATGTTAGTCACTCACTCATTCCCAGTTCTTTGTGACCCCATGGACTGTAGCCCACCAGGCTCCTCTGTCCTTGGCATTTTCCAGGCAAGAATACTGAAATGGGTTGCCATTTCCTCATCTATGATATCTTTCTGAACCCAGGGCTCGAACTCTGGTCTGCCACACTGCAGGCAGATTCTTTACCATCTGAACCACCAGGGAAGCCCATGAAGGAGATAAGGAGCTGCCAAACCAATATCGTCCCCCAAACAGCCAGCTGGCTACCTCCCTCTCCACCTTCAATGTCTTTGTTCAGTTCTCAGCTTCTAGATGAAGTCCACCCTGACTACCCCATTCAATGCTGAAATTTAAATCTTCACCTCTGCAATTCCAGGTTCTTCTTACCTTGCCTGCCTTTTCGTCTTCTACAACACTACCTTCTGACATGGTATAAGATGTACAGATTATTACTTCGTAACCTACTGCCATCATCCTCTGCAGGGGATTGGTTCCAGGACCCCCAAACAAATATGAAACTCCATGGATGCTCAAGTATATGCAATGGGGTACTTTTGCATTAACCCTTCGCACACCCTCCATATACTTTAATCATCTCTTTGTTGTTTAGTGAGAAGTCGAGTCTGCCCCTATGCATCTCCATGGCCTGTAGCCCACCCGACTCCTCTGTCCCTGAGATTCCCTAGGCAAGAATCCTGGAATGGGCTGCCACTTTATTATCCAGGAGATCTTCCTGACTCAGGGATTAAATCTGTGTCTCCTGGACTGGCAGGCAGATTCTTTATTGCTGAGCCACCAGTTCAGCTCAGTTACTCAGTCGTGTCCAACTCTTCATGACCCCATGGACCGCAGCACGCCAGGCCTCCCTGTCCATTACCAACTCCTGGAGTTTACTCAAACTCATCTCCACTGAGTCAGTGATGCTATCCAACCATCTCATCCTCTGTCATCCCCTTCTCCTCCCACCTTCAATCTTTCCCAGCATCAGGGTCTTTTCAAATGAATCAGCACTTTGCATCAGGTGGCCAAAGTATTGGAGTTTCAGCTTCAAATTCAGTCCTTCCAATGAACACTCAGGACTGATGTCCTTTAGGATGGACTGGTTGGATCTCCTTGCAATCCAGAGTACTCTCAAGAGTCTTCTCCAACACCACAGTTCAAAAGCATCAATTCTTTTGTACTCAGCTTTTTTTATAGTCCAACTCACACATGCATACATCACTACTGGAAAAACCATAGCCTTGACTAGACGGACCTTGGTTGCCAAAGTAATGTCTCTGCTTTTTAATATGCTGTCTAGGTTGGTCATAACTTTCCTTCCAAGGATTAAGCATCTTTTAATTTTATAGCTACAGTCACCCATCTGCAGTGATTTTGAAGCCCCCAAAAATAGTCAGCCACTGTTTCCACTGTTTCCCCATCTATTTCCCATGAAGTGATGGGACGAGATGCCATGATCTTCGTTTTCTGAATGTTGAGCTTTAAGCCAACTTTTTCGCTATCCTCTTTCACTTTCATCAAGAGGCTCTTTAGTTCTTCTTCACTTTCTGCCATAAGGGTGGTGTCATCTGCATATCTGAGGTTATTGATATTTCTCCTGGCAATCTTGATTCCAGCTTGTGCTTCCTCCAGCCCAGCATTTCTCATGATGTACTCTGCATAAAAGTTAAATAAGCAGGGTGACAATAAACAGCCTTGGCGTACTCCTTTTCCTATTTGGAACCAGTCTGTTGTTCCATGTCCAGTTCTAACTGTGGCTTCCTGACCTGCATACAGGTTTCTCAAGAGGCACGTGAAGTGGTCTGGTATTCCCATCTCTTTCAGAATTTTCCACAGTTTATTGTGATCCACACAGTCAAAGGCTTTGGCATAGCCTTTATATAAAACAGAAATAGATGTTTTTCTGGAATCCTTTTGCTTTTCCAATGATCTAGCATATGTTGGTAATTTGATCTCTGGTTTCTTTGCCTTTTCTAAAACCAACTTAACATCTAGCTGAGCCACAAGGAAGCCCTTAATCCTCTCTCAGTTTCTTATAATACCTCATAAGTAAGTGTTAGTGGCTCAGTCGTGTCCAACTCTTTGCGACCCATGGACTGTAGCCTACCAGGCTCCTTGGTCCACAGGATTTTCCAGGTAAGCGTACTGGAGTGGGTTGTCACTTCCTTCTCCAGGGGATCTTCCCCACCCAGGGATCGAACCCAGGTCTCCGGCCTTGTAGGCGGACACTTTAAACCTGAGCCACCAGGGAAGCCCTTAATATAATGTAAATACTGTGTAAATAGTTGTAAATACAATGTAACTGTTATACTAATAGTTGTAAATGCTATTTAAATAGTTGCCTGAACAAGGCAAATTCAGGTTTTGCTTTCTGGAATTTTCTGGAGCTTTTTTCCCAAATATTTTTTTTTTCTTGGCCACACCAATTGGCATATGGGATCCTAGTTCCCAGACTAGGCATCGAGCAGGCAAAGAAGAAAAGGAAAGATATACCCATCTGAATCCAGAATTCCAAAAAATAGCAAGGAAAGAGAAGAAAGCCTTCCTCAGTGACCAATGCAAAGAAATAGAGTGCAATAGAATAGAATGGGAAAGACTAGAGATCTCTTCACGAAAATTAGAGATACCAAGGAAACATTTCATACAAAGATGGGTACAATAAAAACAGAAATGGTATGGACTTAACAGAAACAGAAGATATTAAGAAGAGGTGGCAAGAATACACAGAAAAACCATACAAAAGATCTTAATGACCCAGATAACCACAATGGTATGATCACTCACCTAGAGCCAGACATCCTGGAATGTGAAGTCAAGTGGGCCTTAGGAAGCATCTCTACAAACAAAGCTAGTATGGGTGATGGAATTCAAGCTGAACTATTTCAAATCCTAAAAGATGATGCTATTAAAGTGCTGCACTCAATATTTCAGCAAATATGGAAAACTCAGCAGTGGCCACAGGACTGGAAAAGGTCAGTTTTCATTCCAATTCCAAAGAAAGGCAATGTCAAAGAATGCTCAAACTACTGCACAATTGCACTCATCTCACATGCTAGCAAAGTAATGCTCAAAATTCTCTAAGCTAGGCTTCAACAGTATGTGAACCATGAATTTCCAGATGTTCAAGCTGGATTTAGAAATGGCAGAGGAACCAGAGATCAAATTGCCAACATCCACTGGATCATCAAAAGAGCAAGAGAATTCCAGAAAATAAATCTACTTCTGCTTTATTGGCTACACCAAAGCCTTGACTGTGTGGATCACAACAAACTCTGGAAAATTCTTAAAGAGATCGGAATACCAGACCACCTTACCTGCCTCCTGAGAAAGTTGTATGCAGCTTTCAAGAAGCAACAGTTAGAACAGGACATGGAACAACAGATTGGTTGCAAATTGGGAAAGGAGTACGCCAAGGCTGTATATTGTCACCCTGCTTATTTAACTTATATGTAGAGTACATCATGCAAAATGCTGGGCTGGATGAAGCACAAGCTGGAATCAAGATTGCCGGGAGAATTATCAATAACCTCAGATATGCAGATGACACCACCCTATGGCAGAAAGCAAAGAACTAAAGAGCCTCTTGATGAAAGTGAAAGAGGAAAGTGAAAAAGCTGGTTTAAAACTAAACATTCAAAAAACTAAGAGCATGGCATCCGGTCCCATCACTTCATGACAAATAGATGGGGAAACAGTAGAAACACTGAGAGACTATTTTCTTGGGCTCCAAAATCACCGCAGATGGTGACTGAAGCCATGAAATTAACAGATGTTTGATATTGGAAAGAAAAATGGTGACCAACCTAGACAGCACATTCAAAAGCAGAGATATTACTATGCCAACAAAGATCATCTAGTCAAAGCTATGGTTTTTCCAGTAGTGACGTATGGATATAAGAGTTGGACTATAAAGAAAGCTGAGCACGGAAGAATTGATGTTATTGAACTGTGGTGTTGGAGAAGACTCTTGAGAATCCTTTGGACTGCAAGGAGATCCAACCAGTGCATCCTAAAGGATATCAGTCCTGAGTGTTCATTGGAAGGACTGATGTTGAAGCTGAAACTCCAATACTTTGGCTACTTGATGCGAAGTGCTGAATTTGAAAAGATGCTGATGCTGGGAAAGATTGAAGGTGGGAAGAGAAGGGGATGACAGAGGATGAGATAGTTGGATGCATCAGTGACTCAATGGACATAAGTTTGAGCAAGCTCTGGGAGTGGTGATAGACAGGGAAGCCTTGTCTGCTGCAGTCCATGGAGTTGCAAAGAGTTGGATAGGACCGAGCAACTGAACTGAAGCATGTTCTTGGTAGTCCTGTAGTAGAAGTGTGGCGTCCTAACCACTGGACCACTAGGGAACTCCTTTTCCAAATACTTTTATTCTGAGGTTGGTTCAATCTGTGGATGTGGAACCCACAGATACAAAGGGTGGACTGTATAGAATTTACTTATTTATTACAACTTAATCTCTGTGGGGGCTTCACTAATGTAGCCTTTTGTGCCTAGAACACACCACAAGATTTGTTGAAGGTATGAATAAAGGAACAGATTTACTCTTTGTCACCAGGTTTCTAAAATTTCAGGAAAATGATGGCCTGGATAATGGATAATGATGATGATGATGGTGTTTGTGCATTTCAAGAGGGAAAAGGAATTTTAAAAATTCTTTAATACTTGAAAGCAGGAGCTCTCTTTTACAATACGTTAGCCACTTTTTGATATGTATGTGTGTGTGCGCGTGAACATTCAGTTGTCTGACTTTTTGTGATCTCATGGACTATAGCCCACCAGGCTCCTCTGTCCTTGGGATTTTCCAAGCAAGAATACTGCAGTGGGTCGCCACTTGCTACTCCAGGGGATCCTCCTGACCCAGGGATGGAACCTGCAGCTCCTGAGTCTTCTTCATTGGCAGGCGGATTCTCTACCACTGAACCAAAATCTTTCTAGAATGTATTCCACATCTGCTTGCTACTTTAAGATGCTGCCTGAATACTTGTTTACCGTTTCTTAAGAGGTTCTGGGCCTCTCTAGGTTTCTAAATAATAGTATCCTGCTGTTGTATGAGGAAGTCTTAGATCCTGCTGCGATACCCTGTGTACCCCAGATATCCTTTTTAGTTTGGCTTCTAATTCAGCTGAGCCACGGAGCCTGGAGGTGGGAAATGGAGCACTAGTTAGACAGGAAACAGCTCCCCTCTCCAGCTTTCCATCAGGGAGGACCTATGTCTCCTCTCTGTCAACCATCATCCCCCGCTTACTCATCAGCTTCCTCAAGGCCATATAGTTAGGGATTATTTTCCTCAAGAAAAGTGATTATTTGTCAGGCACAAGAGCTCTGCAGAAAACTGGTTAGGGAAGAGAAGCTTCTGGAGGGCTGAGGGATGGAGGGCTGAGGTGGGGGGTGGAGCTGGCGCAGGCCACTTCCTCTTTCTGCCCGGGATGGCTCCCTCTGTGTTTGAGAACTGGGACAAAGTAGCCACCCCTCGAGCTGCTTCCTCTTACACCAGCTCCCACCGGCTGTCTCTGGCAGATTTTCAAATAAGACTTGCTTCACCCACTGCGCCAAATGCTGGCAATCACAGTGGACACAAATGCCAACTGAAAAGTCAAAAGAAAAAGGAACTAAGCAAAGCCGGGAGTGACCCTTAGAGGCTGACTCTATGAACAATTCAAACAATAAAAGAAGTTCAACCATCCCCTACATAATATATGATTTTTTGGTAACACCCTGATGTTTGAGAAAAAACAGTAATTCTAGAATTGGCAGAGTCTCTGCTTACAAACTTTCCCAGCAGGAGATCCAAGGACCCAATTAGGGGGAAAATATGCCTAATCTTGCTTTTTTTGCTTTCCTTTGAGTTGTATTTATCTCATTCTAAGTACCTCTGTAGAATGAATGCAATGATGGGTATTTAATTCACATTTCAGTCACCAGTCCCTCTAAATTACACACTTAACCTCTCTCCTACCACTCACCTAGGACTTTTACAGGTGAGCCCTGAAAGAACTTCAAGTCTTAGACAAAGAAAAAGAGGGGGAAACAACCTGAGAGGAGAAAACAGGAACAGACTTTCTTAGGTGTTTTTTCCCCCCTTCATGGAAAACACCTGAAAAAGAATCACTTCTATTTCTGGGTCGAAATTGAAATCCATGCCCTTCTTTCTTTAAAAAAAAAAAAGTGCTTGTGTATGCATATGTGTGTGTATAAAGCATACCTGAGGATCACAGTTTACAAAGAAAAAACGCTTCATTTGCTTTGAAATATATCATTGAAAAATATTATGCTCTGAATATTTTTTAAAATTCCAGAATAAAGCAATTATTAGAACTGTCTTTTCATTTCAGGCTGAGCTCCTCCGGACAATACCCATGTTCATTCCTGGAAAAATGGGTGATGAATGAAAGGGTAAAACCTGTAAATCAATCCATATTCATATGGAGTAGATGCTTGGTGACACACAGGGAAAACAAAGGGGCTTATCCTCTAGGCTAGAGGAATGTTTATCTAAGCATTTTAATTATCTACTTATACATTTTTAATACCTAATAAATATGATTTTTAGAATGCTTAGTTGTCACTGTTGTTTTAATCTGTTCTTTACCACAAAAAAGAAGAGAAAGGTCCACTGATTAATGTATTGCCAGCTGGACACTTACTACATATGTTTTTGGAGGATCTCATTTCCTTGTAATCAGATGCTCTCAAGTTCAAGTCCATTACCTTTTTAAAGGAATAGTGATTTCACCGTGGCTTACTTCTTAGCTTTCCAGAATTACACTCTGCCACTCTAACTCCCTAAAGGAGAATATATTTAATAACTGACTTTATAGATTGAGATCTGCCAACATTAGATCATCAAGGTCATTACATTTTTCTACTCTGGGGGCTCTACCTGAGGCAAAAAATAGGAAATTCCATGGCATTCCCCCCTCTTTTTATTCCGTGGCGCTTTTAGAAATGTGCTGTCTATTGGGGCTGCAGGTGATTTCATATTCATAACAATTTAGTCTACTTTATTCTAGAGCTAATTATGGTTTCTTATTGCTTTGAGTAAAAGTAAGCCTAGGAGTATAACCTATTATATTCTGCACCAACAAAAACATTATGTTCATTTCTTTTTTCCCCACATGGGAAAGAGGATGAAAGAGGTGCCCAGTGGGAAGTTTCTAATAAGCAAAATGAATCAGTTACTTTACACCATGTAAAATTAAAGAGTTGTTTATTTGCAGGTGTTTGAGATTCTTAATATAGACTGTAGACCATCAGGCTCCTCTGTCCATGGGATTCTCCAGGCAAGAATACTGGAGTGGGTTGCCATGCCCTCCTCCAGGGGATCTTCCCAACTCAGGGATCAAACCCACCTCTCCTGCATTGGCAGGGGGGTTCTTTACCACTAGCACCACCTGGGACACCCTTGCTGCTGCTGCTGCTGCCAAGTCACTTCAGTCGTGTCCAACTCTGTGCGACCCCATAGATGGCAGCCCACCAGGCTCCCCCGTCCCTGGGATTCTCCAGGCAAGAATACTGGAGTGGGCTGCCATTTCCTTCTCCAATGCATGAAAGTGAAAAGTGAAAAGTGAAAGTGAAGTCGCTCAGTCGTGCCCCACTCTTAGCAACCCCATGGACTGTAGCCTACCAGGCTCCTCTGTCCATGGGATTTTCCAGGCAAGAGTACTGGAGTGGGTTGCCATTGCCTTCTCCGTGGGACACCCTTAAGGAGATTCTAATGATCTTCAAATTTTATTCTACTAATACTATTAGTATTCTTCTAATACTACTAGAAAACAGAGGGACTTCCCTGGAGGTTCAGAGGTTAGGACTCAGCGCTTTCATTGCTGGGGGTGCGGCTCTGATCCATGGTCAGGGAACTAAGATCCCGCATGCTGCTCAACCGAAATAAATACAGGAAACAGAAAATTAGCGTTTCTGAGTACTATAAAGGCGACATCAGGAAGCAGAGTGTCCTATCCGATTCCTCCTCCGTAAATCTCAGGATTGCTTCAAAGAATCAAATTTATCTTATATTTCAGTTCATTGGTAAATGGAATAGCCAGATAATCTAATAGAATTTTTACTCCGGTATACACATATATATATATTTTAATATGCTGGCTTTAGTCTAAGAAGTATATTGACCATATGATCTCATGGTTTAAAATTTTGCTTTAAATAGCAGCAATATTAATAATGAATCGGACATTTTAGATTACTGTCCACATGATCCAACCTAAGTACTCAATTAAACAACGTTAATGAAAAATAGAACTAGATAGCATATCTGCATCATTCAGATGAAATGAAGTGTTTGGATGAGGTGTTCAGAGTGACGTCGGTGCGGTCATGGGTTACAGTCCAGGCTCCAGAGTCAGACCAATTTCACTTCAAGTCTAGACTCCACCACTTACTAATTGTGCAACCTTGGAATTGTTTCAAATCTAAAGCCTCTAATAGAGTTATGAGTGGTAAACAAACAAAATCTGACATATAGTGAGGATTCAATAAACATTGGAAATATTTACTGTTATTTGAAATAAATTTATCAGGTGTTTGTACAGCAGGGTTTCTCAATGTTGAAATG
Organism: Budorcas taxicolor; assembly: GCF_023091745.1. Lineage (NCBI taxonomy): Eukaryota > Metazoa > Chordata > Mammalia > Artiodactyla > Bovidae > Budorcas > Budorcas taxicolor. The sequence continues at coordinate 53,548,632 of NC_068910.1, read as the reverse complement.
GTTTAAATGTGCACATGAATTCCTTGGGAACCTTGTTAAAAAGCAGATTCTGATTTAGTAGGACTGGGATGGGGTCTGAGCACCTACATCCCTAACAAGCTTCCAGGTGGGTATCTCTACTGCTGGACCACACATCAAGGATACATGGCAAAGAACACATACTTTGGATTTATTCATCTGCAGACTAGAATCCTGACTCCAAACATGTCAGCAATATGACCTGGGCAAGGTCAAGCTTTCTCGTTTTTACCATGGAGATGATAACATGTATTTCTAGTTAAATCAATTTTTTGAAAATAAAAAACAGTGAATTCAGGGACTTCCCTGGTGATCCAGTGGCTAAGACTGAACTCCCAATGCAGGGGGCCCAGGTCTGATCCCTGGTCAGGGAGCTAGATCCCACAAATGCCACAACTAGGAGTTTGCATGCGGCAACTAAAAAAGATGTCACGTGCCACAACTAAAGACCCTGCATGCTACAACTGAAAAAATATATATGTATCCAGCTTGCCGCAGCAAAGGCTGGAAATCCCACGTGCTGCAACAAAGACACATTGCAGCCAAATAAGCAAATAAACATGTTTTTAAAATAGTGAAACTGAAGCAATACCTGCCATCTTATAGGTACTTAACAAATCTGAGTTCATTTTTTTTCCATAAGACATGCTCTACTGGTTCATCCAATAAGGAAGGCTATGGTAGCCTTCCTTCCTGGCAAAGCTGAAAATTCCAATCTTCTTTGAAAACATCTTAGAACTTGATCATTATGAAATCAACTTCAATGCTGATTTAAAAGTTTGTCATTGCATGGCAAGCAGATCAATTCAGACCAGATGTTGTGGTAACAGATCAGGAAAATGCCCCAGGCAAGTGGTGGTCAGCTTCACCAGGTACCAACACACGGCCAGTCTTAGTTTAGTTTGACGCTCACCCTCTTCTTCCATCTCTGAACCACGATAAATCAAATCCAAGACATAATATTATTTCACCCATAAATATTTCAATACATACCTTTAAAAACTAAGGGGTTTTTCCTTTAAAGACACGACCGTGATACCATTATAAGAATCATTTCAAACAAAATTGCAACTATTGAATTTTTGCATGTGTACACGCTCAGTCACTCAGCCATGTCTGACTCTCTGTGAACACATGGACTCAGCCCACCAGGCTCTTCTGTCCGTGGGATTTCCCAGGCAAGCATACTGAAGTCAGTACCCATTTCCTTCTCCAGGGGATCTTCCCGACCCAGGGATCGAACCTGCATCTCCTGCATTGGCAGGCAGATACTTTACCACTGAGCCATCTGGAAAGCCCATTGAATTTATAGCATATGTAAATCACCACCCAGTTTTTACTACAGTTCATGAGATTTGAATGCATGTTAAAGTAGAATTCAAAACAGCCCCACACTTACAAACAAAGGAAATATGCTCTAGAGAGATGCTGCGCTTGTCAAAGAGGACAGGGCAGTCATCGGCTTACCCGCATGACTGACACCCTCGGCATCCCTCTCCTCTCGGCCAGCTTGAATCGCTCTGCCAGGTCTCGGTGGGGATTTCCTCTGCACGTTGTCCTCCGTACTCTGAGCAGTCCCTGCTTCATGCTCTCCATCTGACAAAGAGACTGCTTTTAACCTTTGCCAGGAGCACGCCCCTCTGCGCACGCTGATCTGAGTTCTAAGCTCACACAAAGAGCTTAGGGTTCTAGGAGTTCATAAGTGTTAGACCTGGAAAGGCTAACCAGGTCTAACAGCCTAGTTCAGCCACTAGATCTGAAAACTGAGGTGCAGGAGTGACAAGTCGGACTTGCCCTGTTTCAGGATTCTCTCAGAAGCTCTCAAAATAAGGGCAAATCATTGCACATCTGATCTTTCCATGATGATAAAATTTCAATCAGGGAGTTTGATCTGTTATTTTATAACATATTTTTTGTCTTGGAGATTAAGAAATATATATGATTAGAGCAAAAACATATCATTAAAGAAGATGAAAGGTTTTTCATCATTGTCTGAAAACCCATGGGTTCTTTTTGAACCCATATAAAATTTCTATTTACATTTCTAATTATAAAATATTTCAAACATATAAATATAAAATTTAATATATATAGTTATATTGATATGCATTAATAATATGCATATTATATAAAAGTAACATGTCACCAAAGATATCCTTCCTGCTTAGAATTTTTTATTGAATATATTTAACATACAAGACTGTAAATTTAAGGTATATAACCTTAGAATTTTTAAAAGAAAGTCCACTCTACTCTCATCCTTTTCAAATTCTTTCTTTAGAGGTAGTCTCATCTTAAAAACAGGTGAATTTCATTCTCATGCAGATACATATTTATATATTCAACTGTATGTTTTAAATTTTTACATGAAGGCTATATACTATGTGTACATTTTACAAATTGCTTTTTTCACTCAACATTATTCTTTCAAGATTGAGTCATGTAGATATATAGGAGGGTCTTGGATCATTCATTTTAATTGCTATACTATAGAATTCTACTGTACGAATAATCCAGTTTATTTAATCCATTCTCCCTCAAAAGAAGAGCTAAATTGATCTGGTAGGTGTCTTTTATTAGACTTATCACAAAGTACCCTATCCCTTGGAGGAGGACATGGAAACCCATTCCAGTATTCTTGCCCGGAGTATTCCATGGACAGAGGAGCCTGGTGGGCTACAGTCCACAGGGTCCCAAAGAGTTGGAAGTGACTGAAGCAACTTGGCACATGATACCGTATAGTTGTGGTAAATATGCTCGATGGCATTGATTCATTTGTTATTATTTATTAATGGAATAATAATAAAGGTTATGAACTTGTTGGTTGCAGTTAAATCAGCATGCTATTGCTGTTTGTATATTAATCCCATATCCACCAATTTTGCTGACTATTTTATTCGTTTTGAGATTTTCTTGTGGGAGGATGGTATCGTAGCCCACCACCTTCCTCAGTACTTCTCACTGTCACAGGCAGGATGGGCTTCCCTGGTGGCCCCGTGGTAAAGAATCTGCCTGCCAATGCAGGAGACTCAAGTTCAATCCCTGGGTCGGGATGATCCCCTAGAGAAAAAAGTGGCAACCCACTCCAGTATTCTTGCCTGGAGAATTCCATGGATGGAGGAGCCCGAAGGACTAGAGTTCATGAAGTCACAGAGCCAGACACGACTGAGCAGCTAAACGACAACTGTAATAAGTCAGAGAAATTGGATTTAGCAGAATTTTAGGGGAGAAGGTGACTGAAAGCTAGAGAAATAGATGGCCTGGTGGGCCTGGTCCTCCTGCAAGCAGCAGCCAGAGCTGGGGACTGCCCATCCAAGGCTTCATGTACAGAGGCTGTCGTGGGTTTGAAAAGGGGGGTGACCTGAGGCACCGCTCGGGGAGCTCATGAGATAGTAGAGGTTGCATTCTTAGTGATGTGATCCCCTTCTCTGTGTCTTAACACATCTTCAGTTAAAAAAAGAGAAAAGAATCACAACCTTCATCTCACTGATATTTTTGCAGGAACCACTGAGAAGGTGGAATTTTGTCTCTGGACATGATGCAGGGACACAGGAAACGAAGCTGCCAGTATCCAAAAAAGCAGGAGGAGGTGGAGCCCATGGTCCTGGGGAGGCAGTGGCAAGAGGGCCCCCACTCCACCACTTGGGTGTGCAGGAACGGGTGGCGGACACATGGTCCAGAAATAGGATTCACTTACCTTTTTTGAAAAAACTTCTTCTTTTGAAGTCTGAGTTTGCTAATTCTTTGGCCTCCTTAAAATGACAGTGTGATCTACGGGGCATGAGAAAAAAATATCACCTTTACATTATCTCCTTAGTGACTTGTCACAGGGCAAAATTCCATCCTTAGATTCATTTCTTCAAGGCCATCTACACACATAATGAGTTATGGCCTTCTGGTATCTGAGGAGGCAATAAACCAATTCTGCATGACTAATGTTAATGTAGATTTGTTGATTCATTTAACCCACCAATGAAAAGGAAAAGGCAATAGGAAAAGCTTGGATGTTGGGTCAAACTACCAGGGTTGAATCCTCTCTGTTTTAAGATTAATCCTGTGCTGTTTGGGGCCATCACTTAGATTCTGTTGCCTCAATTTCTTCATCTATAAAATGGAAATGAATAAACAGTGCTTACCACATAGGATGGCTGTGAAAATTAAGTGAGTTCAACTTCGTCAAGCACTTAGAACACTGTCTACCTCATGCTGCTGGTGCTGGTGCTAAGTCGCTTCAGTCGTGTCCGACTCTGTGCAACCCCATAGATGGCAGCCCACCAGGCTCCCCCGTCCCTGGGAGTCTCCAGGCAAGAAACTGGAGTGGGTTGCCATATCCTTCTGCAATGCATGAAAGTGAAAAGAGAAAGTGAAGTCATTCAGTCATGTCCAACTCTTAGTGACCCCATGGACTGCAGCCTACCTGGCTTCTCTGCCCATGGGATTTTCCAGGCAAAAGTACTGGAGTGGGGTGCTATTGCCTTCTCCACATCTACCTCATAGAAAGCACTATTTAGGACTTTCCTGGCGGTACAGCAGATAGGAATACTCCTGGCAATGCAGGGGATATAGGTTCTATCCCTGATCCAGGAAGATCCCACATGCTGCAGACCAACTAAGCCCACTGGCCACAACTACTGAGGCCCATGAGCCTAAAGCCTGTGCTTTAGAAGAGAAGAGAAGTCACTGCAATGAAAACCCCATGCACTGAAACGAGAGAGTAGCCTCTGTTCACTGCAACTGGAGAAAGCCCACGCACAGCAATGAAGACTCAGAACAGCCAAAATATGCAAATAAATAAATAAAAATTATCCAAAAAGGAAAGCACTATTTATTATTAGCTTTGATTACTAGCATCATTAGAGAGGAAGCAAAACTCTGCTTTTTTGAGGAATGGCCCAAAGAGCAGCTCATTTTGAGGAAGTAAAAGAGATGGGAAAATCTAGCCACATAGTATGATTGACATAGTATGATCTTCCAACAACACAAGAGAAGACTCTACTCATGGACATCACCAGATGGTCAACACCGAAATCAGATTGATTATATTCTTTGCAGCCAAAGATGGAGAAGCTCTATACAGTCAGCAAAAACAAGACTGGGAGCTGACTGGCTCAGATCATGAAATCCTTATTGCCAAATTCAGACTTAAATTGAAGAAAGTAGCGAAAACCACCAGACCATTCAGGTACGACCTAAAATCAAACCCCTTATGATTATACAGTGGAAGTGAGAAATAGATTTAAGGGACTACATCTGATAGACAGAGTGCCTAATGAACTATGGACTGAGGTTCGTGACATTGTACAGGAGACAGGGATCAAGACCATCCCCATGGAAAAGAAATGCAAAAAAGGAAAATGGCTGTCTGGGGAGGCCTTACAAATAGCTGTGAAAAGAAGAGAAGGAAAAGCAAGGAAGAAAAGGAAAGATATAAGGATCTGAATGCAGAGTTCCAAAGAATAGCAAGGAGAGATAAGAAAGCCTTCCTCAGCAATCAATGCAAAGCAATAGAGGAAAACAACAGAACGGGAAAGACTAGAGATCTCTTCAAGAAAATTAGAGATACCAAGGGAACATGTCATGCAAAGATGGACGCAATAAAGGACAGAAATGGTATGGACCTAACAGAAGCAGAAGATATTAAGAGGTGGCAAGAATACACAGGAGAACAGTACGAAAAAGATCTTCATGACCCAGATAATCACGATGGTGTGATCACTCACCTAGAGACACACATCCTGGAATGTGAAGTCAAGTGGGCCTTAGGAAGCATCACTACAAACAAAGCTAGTGGAGGTGATGGAATTCCAGTTAAGCTATTTCAAATCCTAAAAGATGATGCTATGAAAGTGCTGCACTCAATATGCCAGCAAATTTGGAAAACTCAGCAGTGGCAACAAGACTGGGAAAGGTCAGTTTTCATTCCAATCCCAAAGAAAGGCAATGTCAACGAATGCTCAAACTACCACACAATTGCACTCATCTCACACACTAGTAAAGTAATGCTCCAAATTCTCCAAGCCAGGCTGCAGTAATACATGAACCATGAATTTCCAGATGTTCAAGCTGGTTTTAGAAAAGGCAGAGGAACCAGAGATCAAATTGCCAACATCCACTGGATCATGGAAAAAGCAAGAGAGTTCCAGAATAACATTTATTTCTGCTTTATTGACTATGCCAAAGCCTTTGACTGTGTGGATCACAAGAAACCGCGGAAAATTCTGAAAGAGATGGGCATACCAGACCACCTAACCTGCCTCTTGAGAAACCTGTATACAGGTCAGGAAGCAACAGTTAGACCTGGACATGGAACAACAGACTGGTTCCAAACAGGAAAAGGAATACGCCAAGGCTGTATATTGTCACCCTGCTTATTTAACTCTAATACTTTGGCCACCTCATGTGAAGAGTTGATTCATTGGAAAAGACTTTGATGCTGGGAGGGATTGGCGGCAGGAGAAGGGGACGACAGAGGATGAGATGGCTGGATGGCACCACCGACTCGATGGACATGAGTTTGAGTGAACTCTGGGAGTTGGTGATGGACAGGGAGGCCTGGCGTGCTGCGATTCATGGGGTCACAAAGAGTCAAACACGACTGAGCGACTGAACTGAACTGAGTATGATTGAAAACAATCGGGAGCAATGGAGAGCAGGGACATTGAGAGTGAGAGGAGGCTTTAAAGAAGAGGGACTCAGGACTTCCCTGGTGGTCCAATGGTTAAGATTCCAGGCTCCCAAGGTAGGTTGGGGGGCACTGCAGGTTGAGGAATATGATCCTGCATGCCACACAGTGTGGCCAAAATAAAAAAAAAAAAGATGTGGGACCAGGTGGAAATGGTTGCTCTTTTGAAGTTTCCCATAGAACAATGTCTAGATGCCTGGTCCTGGCATTTGGGGAATTATAAAAGTTTTTCGCCATCTGTACCTTCCAGAGTGATCAGCTTTTGTTGCAATAATGCTGCATGAAAAGGCAGCCTGTAACTCAGCGTAAACGACACCAAGGATGCATTTATGGGTCTGCAGGTCAGCTGGAATTGGTTCCGGACTGCGGGTCTGCTCCACAGGGCTCATTCTGTGGTTCAGGCTGAGGTTCGTGTTTTTCTCCTGGTGGAGGTCAGAAGCTTCCAGAGGCCTGGGAGCAGAGCTCACACACACACACACACACACACACACACACAGTTGATGGTATATAGCTCTGCCCACACTCTATTGACCAAAACAAACCACGTGGCCAAGCCCAGCATCCATGGGATGGGGAGGTTCTGTTTTCCTATCCATGGAGGTAGGTCAGAGGCAGCAGAAACACATCCTGAACAAATTCTCACTTTTCACACCTTCTATCTGAGATTTTATGGTTTCAACTGTGTCTCCTTTCAGCCTTTCATTTCTTTCTGTAGCATGCAGGGTCTTAGTTTCCCAACCAGGGTTCAAACCTATGCTTCTTGCAATGGAAGTGTGGAGTCTTAACCACTGGACCACTGGGCAAGTCCCAGCCTTTTCTTAGACTCAAGAATTTAAATCTTTTTCTTCTCTCCTGATAAAGACATCACTCCCTTCTGGCTTTGCTTTCACCCTTGGTCTCCTCATCTTGTTAGTCATGAACCATTCTGTTGGTCTTGATTATATATCCACGTTGAACCGTTGGGCTTCTGAGTAAAGCTGGAAATGTTGGGTTGGCCAAAAAGTTCATTCAGATTTTTCCGTACTCTCTTACAGAAAAACCCAAAAGAACTTTTTGGCTAACCCAAGAGATGCCAGTGTTCTTTTCTGGGATCAGGATAAATAAACAAAACTATAACATTTTTGGAATCAATTGCATGCCAGGTACCAAGCTAGACATTCTTCATTCCATGTCAGCGATACTCATACACTGTTTCTTTCGATCCTCACAGATTAAGCACCTCTAGGGATTAGGCAGGCACCCAAGTGAAGTGAGTGGGAAAGTGTAGTTTGCTCACACCAGATGTAACTGCATTACACGGCAGTATCATTTACTTTATTCACAATCGAAAGGAACTCCTGTTGAAATGTAATCACCATTCTTTACTTAATAACTTCTGCAGCAGGCATCTTGCTCTACACCCGTCATAATTCTTCCTATGGGTCACTTTGGAATAGCATGTTACATTGTCTTCTTTCCACACAGACATACTTATATTCTCTTTTTAACTTTCCGTCTTTTTTGGCCATGCTACTTAGCTTGCAGGATCTTAGTTCCCCTACCAGGGATCAAACCAGGGGCCCCAGCAGAGAAGTGCCGTCCTAAACACTGGACCTCCAGGGATTTCCTGACTATAGACACATGTGCTCAGCTGCTTCAGTCGTGTCCAACTCTTTGCGACCCTATGGATTGTGGCCCACCAGGCTTCTCTGGATTCTCCAGGCAAGAATCCTGGAGGGAGCTGCCATTTGCTCCTCCAGGGGATCTTATCCACCCAGAGATCAAACCCGTCTCTTACGTCTCCTGCATTGGCAGGCCAGTTCTTTACCACTAGCGCCACCTTGGGAGCCCTGACTATATACATAGTTTACAATTCAACATTTAGACTTCTCTTCCACAAATCTGAAGAAGGAAATGGCACCCCACTCTGGTACTCTTGCCTGGAGAATCCCATGGAGGGAGAAGCCTGGTAGGCTACAGTCCATGCGGTCGCAAAGAGTCGGACACAACTGAGCGACTTCACTTCACTTCACTTCCACAAAGAGAACAACTCTTTTATAATTTTCCTTAAATATACAGCTCTCATATATTTAATTTTCCAATTTCTGTTAGGGATATACACTCAGAGATAGTTCACTTTCCTCTTAGGTATAAGAAAATGACTACACAAGAGTGATGTCAAGTGGCAGCTACATTCAGCTGTATCGTCAGGGTTTCCTTCAGGAAATGGTGAGGACTGGGGTGAAATAGTACTTGCCCACCCATGCACCATCCCTCAGCTCTGAACAATTATTGCCATTTAGGAATTCAAGCCCCCCAAATTCATACTTTTCATATTAAAATTCCCAATTTTTAAGTGTCACTAACCATATTAGTCAGGATGAAAGTGAAGTCACTCAGTCGTGTCCAACTCTTTGTGACCCCGTGGACTGTAGCCTACCAAGCTCCTCTGTCCATGGGATTCTCCAGGCAAGAATACTGGAGTGGGTTGCCATTTCCTTCTCCAGAGGATCTTCCCGACCCAGGGATCGAACCCGGGTTTCCCACATTGGAGGCAGACACTTTAACCTCTGAGCCACCAGGGAAGCCCAAACAAACCCTCAAATGTCATTGGCTTAGCACAAACTCAGATGCAGGTCAAGAAGATTCTCTTATCTGGTGACTCAGGGGGCCAGGATCCCTTCATCCTGTGATCCTGCCACCTCCATAGATGGTTTCCAGGACTACCACTGCGGGGAAGAAAGAGATGCAAAATGCACGCCAGCTCCTAAGTGCCTTGGTCAGGCGATGACGCACACCATTTCAGTTCACAGTCCACTGATCATATGGAGTTGCTCGAGTCCAAAGAAGACAGGGAAATTATGGGGAGCAGTTGGATATCTGATGACCCCTCATTGCCCCTACCATAGCAATTAATTCAAAGCAAATGAACAAACAAGAAAAATCCCCAGGCATGCCAAACAAAATGCAGTTGCAGTCTAGGATCCAATCCAGGGACTAAAAATTATTTTGCAGTTGTAAACAACGAGGGCTTGGGGCTTCCCTAGTGGTCCAGTGGCTAAGACTCCATGTTCCCAGCGCAGGGGCCCTGGATTCAATCCCTGATCGGGGAACTAGATCCCACATGCCACAGCTAAAGATCCTACATGCTGCAGCTAAGACCCAAAGCAGTCGAATAAAAGAATAAACATTTTTTTGAAAAAAACCAACTAGGGCTCAAAGAGATTGTGTCTTGCCCAAGCTACATAGTTAATAAATGGCTGGACTAAGTCCATATTCTTTTTCCACACCATGCTACTATTATTGATTGAATAGTATAGATGGATATCCAGGTTTCCTAAATAAAAACTCTTCTCTCTCTAGCACTAAATAGAATTTCACAATTAACAAGAACCTTATTGCCTCTAACATGTGATTTGTAGGCTTTGCATAGTCCAGTGGTTTCTAACCTTGAGTGAGCAGGAGAACAGGCTGGAAAGCCTGCTCACACAGAGTGCTGAGCCCCACCCCAGAGTTTCTGATTCAGGAGGTGTACATTATACACCTTAAAAAAGATCATTTGACAACTTATTTATTCATGTGTTTTTGGCTGTGTGGGTCTTCACTGCTCTGTGGGCTTTCTCCAGTTGCGGTGAATGGGGACTACTCGCTGATTGTGGTTTGTGGGCTTTTCTCATTGCGATGGCATCTCTGGTTGTGGAGCATGGGCTCAGAGTTGCGGAGCATGGCCTTAGTTGCCCCACGCATGTAGGATCTTAGTTCCTGGACCAGGGATCAAGCCCGTGTCCCCTGCAATAGCAGGTGGATTCTTCACCACTGGACTACCAGGGAAGTCCCACATTATACGCTTTAATATATGTATACTGGCCTCAGTAAAAAGGTCTACAACATACTTCTTGCCAAAGAAAAATTTTTAATGGTTTTACAGTAATTCTAATTTTTATTTTTAGTGGGATACAGCTACCATAATTTTTTTATTACCTTGCATAAAAAATACCCACCAAAATAACCAAAAGTGATGGAAAATAAAGTTGCAACATCCACAGGTTTGTGCATGTAGGGGATATTAAAGTTTCTGCCAGAGAATTCCCTGGCAGTTCACTGGTTAGGACTCCATACTTTCACTGCAGAAGGCATGGGTTCAATCCCCGTTCAGGGAACTAAGATCCTGAAAGCTGCAAAGCACAGCCAATAAATAAATACTACTTCCTGGCTGTGTGACATTGGGCACATTGCTTAACCTCTCTAAATCTTAGTTCTCTCCTCTATAAATGAATGAGTTGAATAGGGCTCATAGGGCTATTGAGGATTAAATAAAACTAAGTATGTATGGGGATTCCTTAGCTAGAAAGCATAAAACAATTAACTATTATCATTCATCAGCGTAATCTGGAAAATACTTTTAAGAGGGACTTCCCTGGTGGTCCAGTGGCTAAGACTGCGGTTCCAATGCCAGGGGGCCTGAGTTCTATTCCTGGGCAAGGAACTAGACCCTGCATGCCTCAACTAAAGATTCCCCATGCTGCAAGGAAGATCGAAGGACCTGTGTGCCAGAGCTAAGACCCAGAGCGGCCAAATAAATAAATAAAAATATTAAAAATAAGTAAATGAATAAGACAGAAGTTTTTCATAAAAGAAGTCTGAACATACACAATATATGATAAAGTATATGGAGAGTGAAAAAGTTGGCGTAAAGCTCAACATTCAGAAAACGAAGATCACGGCATCTGGTCCCATCACTCCATGGGAAATAGATGGGGAAACAGTGGAAACAGTGGCAGACTTTATTTTTTGCGGCTCCAAAATCACTGCAGATGGTGACTGCAGCCATGAAATTAAAAGACGCTTACTCCTTGGAAGAAGTTATGGGCAACCTAGATAGTATATTCAAAAGCAGAGACATTACTTTGCCAACAAAGGTCCGTCTAGTCAAGGCTATGGTTTTTCCTCTGGTCATGTATGGATGTGAGAGTTGGACTGTGAAGAAGGCTGAGAGCCGAAGAATTGATGCTTTTGAACTGTGGTGTTGGAGAAGACTCTTGAGAGTCCCCTGGACTGCAAGGAGATCCAACCAGTCCATTCTGAAGGAGATCAGCCCTGGGATTTCTTTGGAAGGAATGACGCTAAAGCTGAAACTCCAGTACTTTGGCCACCTCCTGCGAAGAGTTGACTCATTGGAAAAGACTCTGATGCTGGGAGGGATTGGGGGCAGGAGGAGAAGGGGATGACAGAGGATGAGATGGCTGGATGGCATCACTGACTGGATGGATGTGAGTCTGAGTGGACTCTGGGATTTGGTGATGGACAGGGAGGCCTGGCGTGCTGCAATTCATCGGGTCTCAAAGAGTCAGACACGACTGAGCGACTGAACTGAACTGAACTGATATGATACTTTATCAGTATATCCAAGCTGATACAGTAATTACACTATATCTTCTAGGACACACTGCTGCTGCTGCTGCTGCTAAGTCGCTTCAGTCGTGTCTGACTCTGTGAGACCCCATAGACGGCAGCCCACCAGGCTCCGTCGTCCCTGGGATTTTCCAGGCAAGAACACTGGAGTAGGTTGCCATTGCCTTCTTCAATGCATGAAAGTGAAAAGTAAAAGTGAAGTCGCTCAGTCATGTCTGACTCTTAGCGACCTCATGGACTGCAGCCTACCAGGCTCCTCTGTCCATGGGATTTTCAACGCAAGAGTACTGTTAACTGACAAAAAATCTGATGGACGATAACTATCAGATTATCTGGATTTATGAAATAGTATTAAAAGATCCAATGCCAAGGACTCTGTAAGCTTTTTTTTTTTTTTGAATCCTTATTTAAAATATAACTATTTTGGTACCTGATTTAAAAAATAAATCTAATATAAAGGCTAGTCCACAGACAAAATGTGGCCCTGCTTGAAATCCAGCCAGCAGCTACGAGCACTATTGAAAGCTCTGGTAGCCATTGTGACCTTGCATTAAGAGGCCTCATGTTTTCAACACAGGTATGCTTTAGCTTAAATGAACATTAAGATTTAGTTCTGAAATCTGAGGACACAATCCACAAAATAGAATCACAGTAGTTTTTCCTTCTGTTACAATGATCCAGTTTATAATTCCTCCTTGTTAAACTACCTTTCCAGAACAAATAGAAATTATCACAAAATCACTTCAAACATTTAAAACTAGGACACACTAGTAGTAAAGAATTCACCTGTGAATGCAGCAGACACAAGGACTCAGGTTTGATCCCTGGGTTGGGAAGATCCCCTGGAGTATGAAATGGCATCTGACTCCAGTATTCTTACCCAGAGAATTCCATGGACAGAGGAGCCTGGTGGGCTACAGTCCAGAGAGTTGCAAAGAGTCAGACATGACTGAGCACATCAACCCTAGGACATAAGCTTTCATCTTTCTGTTCTACTGTCCTCAGCCTATGACCTCCATTCTCAAGGTCAACTCATGTCCCAAGATGACTTCTAAAGGCCAATCATGATGTCCATGTCACAGGCACCAGTTAGGAGCAAAGAGGAAAGAAGGATATATCACCTGGTTTTCAGAGCCCTCCCTTTCGTCTCATAGACAGTTCCTCCTACCTGTCATTGATGAGAATCTCACAGCCTCGTCTAGCTACAAGGATACTTGGAAAATGTGGTCTTTCAGGCAGGTGTATTGTTTCCCCAAATAAAATTACAGTCTGTTATCAGGAAGGCAAGGAAGGCACTTCCAAGATGGTCCAGTGGATAAGACTCTGTGCTCCCAATGCTGGGGGCCCAGGTTCAATCCCTGGTCAGGGAACTAGAACGTACATGTTGCAACTAACAGTTCACATGCCACAGCTAAGACCCAACACAGCCAAATAAGTAAATATCAAAAAAGGAAGGCAAGGAAAAGGATGTTGGGGCAGGCATTTCTGCTGCAGCAGCCAAATTATTATCATTAGGCAGCTGGATGAACGAACAAAGAGAGCTAGACTTATGATTCATGGTTTAAGATAATAGTTAAGGCTGAGCTTCCAAACTTCAATGTGTATTGAATCACCAGGGATCATGTGAATGTGCAGATTCTTATTCAGACTCTCAGAGGTCAGGATGGAAATTTTCTATTTCCAACAAGGTTCCAGATGACAGTCTGTGGACCACACTTTGAGTGAAAGTGAAAGCTACTCAATCATGTCCAACTCTTTGTAACCCCATGGACTGTAGCCTGCCAGGTTCCTCTGTCCATGGAATTCTCCAGGCAAAAACACTGGCGTGGGTAGCCGTTTCCTTCTCCAGGGGATCTTCCCAACCCACTGATTGAACTCTGCCCTCCCACATTGCAGGTGGATTCTTTACTGTCTGAGCCACCAGGGAAGGGCCTAGAGCATCGTTCCTAATGTTACTGGCACTTTCTCCAACAACTGGAGGAAAACAGCTGACTGAGTCGGAGTATTACATGGGGACCCAAGGGCTAGGGATGCTTTGGTGCCTGGATTTGGAGTGAGTAGAAGCTGGCTAAAGCAGAATGTACAGTTTGCCTCAACTGAACCTACTATGGCAACTTTTCCCATAGTTTCTGCCCTCTCCGCAGACAGACTGAAATCCCCTTCAGATCTGGGTTCCTAGGGCACTGTGATAGGCTTGAATGACCTACCTCTGAACTTCTCGATATATGAGAAAAATAAGTCTTTATTTGGGACTTACAGTCACTTTCCATGGAGGTGTTGGGCTGGGCTGGTGCTCCAGTCATGATAAATAGCAGTGACATCGGTATAATCCTCACTGAAGAAGCTCTCCCCGTAAACTGAGTTGTAATCGTGTGTGGCCTCCATGACTTCTTCCAGGAAGCTGGGAGTGTTTGATGCCACTGGAAAGCCTGTGTCTTCTCCAAGGACCAGTCAGGGGCAGAGTTTAAATCAGTAGCGAATCCTACAGCAGTGGTCAAGTCCAGGGCTGGTGTGGGGAAGGTCATAGCCAGGGTAGACAAGGCAGAGAGGATCAGGGCTTTCCTGGGCACGGTGCAGAGACAGTGTGGAGTGCTCTCCAAGGTAAGCAGGAAAGCCAGCAGGCCCTCAGTGTGATCCCCTTTCCAATCCTCTCTTCACCTTCCCCACTCTTCACCCCTTTCTTTCCCTTCTTGCATGGATCCCCACGTGTCCGCTTGCATCACCGTGAAAGCCCATCACAGAGCAGTGATTTGCTTTGCCAAGACAGCACCAAGTCATTGCTTAATCCCCTCTGACGTTTTGAGCAGTTGCTCTGGAGGTAGATGAAAATACCCCCCTCCCTTTCAGCTTTTATAACCCATTCAGGAGGGAGAATGCTATTTTTAGGGCACAATCATCTTCAGAGCTCTTGCTGGCCTGGAAGGAAATGTCTCCAGCGCTTTAGGGAAATGAAGTCAGTTCTCTTTTTCTCTTTCAGCTGGTATCCAGAATGGGTTCTTTCTTTGTAGCAACAGGAAACAATTCATTGTTCACATCCAGCTGAGAGAGTTTCAAACCACTGGAACGTAGGGTACTTTCCTGCTTTATGGCCTATGCAGTAAATGAACTTGATATCCCCAATTCCACCTTGGTGTGGGAGGGTAAAGGTGATTATTTTGTTCCAAATGACTCAGAGCGTTGTCAGGTATGCACGGAGTGAGGTTCTCACAGCGAGGCAAGGGTTTTGGTGCATGAGGTTTATTAAGGACCAGAAGGCGAGAGTGGAGAAGAGAGGATGAGGAGACAGTGGGGCAGATGCTCATCAGCAGGTCTCTATTGCGGCTCCTGGGCTTCATCCTCTGAGGACTCTGAAGGTCTGCTGGAACATGTCTCAAAGACATCCCACTGAGGGCGGAGACGTGGGCTGCGGAGACACTCACTCCCATCCCTCAGGGACTTAGGGCTTAGCCTGGGGCGTTAAACCATCTGATACCCCTGGCCTGCCCTAGAGTGGACTAAGAGCCCCACTTCCCAGGATCAGAGACCGTCTCAGCCAGAGAGATGAGGAAGCCCTCTAGGACAGCAAAGGGTGTGTGAACAGCCCCTGCGACAAGGGTCAGAGTCTGAGTCGTAAATGAACCATGTGGCCCACATTTAAAACATACAGTACGGGGGTACTTCTCAGTGGTCCAGTGGCTAACGTTCCACATTCCCAATGCAGGGACCCCAGTTCCATCCCTGGCTAGGGAACTAGATCCCACATTGCTACTAAGAGTTCACACGCCATAACTAAAGATTTGCACACCACAACTAGATCTCATGATCTGGCACAGCCCAATAGATAAATAATTGGTGTATATACACACACATACATATATATATATATGTATATATACACACACACAGTATGGGGACGTCCCTGGTGGTCCAGTGTTTGGGACTTGGCGATTTCACTGCTGAGGGCCTGGGTTTAATCCCTGGTTGGGGCACTAAGACCCTGCAAACCTCTTGACCAAATTAAAAACAAAAATCAAAAACACAGTTTGACCTTCTGAAGGACCATTTTTGCCTTGCAAGGCCTATTTTGCTTTTGAGTAAAGAAGCAGAGAATCCAGCTGCAGGTATTGGCTATGGAGCAAAAGCACATTGGAACTGAAACCTCACTACACGCAGCTCCCAGCCCCCTTCTCCAGCTCCACCCAAAGTAAATGAGGTCACCCTCTCCCTGTGGAGTCAGCACAAGTCTGGGCAGAAGGCGCTGGCTGGCCGACTCTCAGCTGAAAACCGAGACAGCAGCATTTGCGACAAACAGGAAGAACAGGGGCTTGGACTCCATCATCGCTATCTAGACAACTCAGGGAAGGATGCTCAGTACCTGAGATGGCTGTGACAATGAAGCCCAGCATGTCAAAGAGGTCCCGCAGATGTCTATGCCTACGCCAGAGCTCTCGCAGACAAATCAGAAGGCCCACAGAGGCACTGTTTCAAATACATCTGTTTTCTCTTGTTCATAAAAATACCATACACTTCTGGTAATTGGAGAAAACTTAGAAAATACGAGATAGGACTTCCCTGGTGGTTCAGCGGCTTTAACTCCGAATGCCCAACGCAGAGGGCTTTGGTTTGATCTAAGTATGGGAACTAGATCCCACATGCTGCAACTGAGACCCAGTGCAGCCAAGTACATAAATATTTAAAAAGGAAATGCAGAATAAGGTAAAGAAGGGGAAAAAATCAACTGTAATTCATGTGCTGACCCTGTACAAATATATAAACAAAATAGATAAATTTATCAACATATAAAGAAAATCAGATATTTTACAATATAATCATATATTAGAGCCATCTTTTTACATACATGGCTTTGTATCCTGTTTTTCGTATAACATATCATGGGCTGTGGGAATCTGAATGTCACTGACAATTCCTCACCATCTCTCTGCCATCTGAATCCTATTCCATCACCTGGATGGGCCATAAACCATTTGACTATTCTTCTATGAATTTTGGGTGAAAACCTTTGTGCTGGGACACCCCTGATGGCTCAGACAGTAAAGAATCTGTCCACAATGTGGCAGACCCGGGTTTGATCCTTGTGTCTGGAAGATCCCCTGAAGAAGGGAATGGCAACCCACTCCAGTATTCTTTCCTGGAGAATCCCATGGACAGAGGAGCCTGGCAGGCTACAGTCTATAGGGTTGCAAAGAGTCAGACATGACTGAGCAACTAACACTTTCACACTTTCACACTTTCACCTTGGTGCAGACTGCCTCACCTCTGGGTATTTTTTCAGGATGTCCTCTCAGATGTGTGACTACAGAGTCAAAGGGAATGAGGCCCAACGTCTGGGGCCTGAGCAAAGGGGCAGCCTCCACACAGCCGTCCCTGGAGAGGATCTGTGACATACAGAGACAACGCCCCTGGCCATAGAGTTGCAAGTCAGGCAGGGTCCTCGAGCTTGCAGGTACCCTAGAGACGGCCCCCTCCCACACCCTACTTCTTATTTTGCAGGTCCCCCAGGGGTTAAGTCACTTGCAATTCTTGACCACTTGATAATGGCCAAGAATTGCAAGTGACTTAACCACTTCTGGCACTTCTGCCACTTCTGGCATATGTGTAAGCCCTCAACAAGCCTCTCTGAGAGCAGCCCAGATGGACCAGACTTGGCCAGGCCTTCAGGCTCCAGACCTGGGTTGTTTATAGAAATTAAATGACATCATGACACGGAAGATGGAATGGCCAGGTGGCTGACTGCCCAGCTAGAAGGAAGGCTATGTTCTTCCGTTGTTCAAGAGCCTGAAAGGGTACCTCCTTCTCCATCAGCTGACTACACATAATAGGATAAAATATCTCTGCCTTCAGTTGGAAGGACCACAAAGTTTGGTAGAATGGCTAGGAACCAGAATAAATCAGAACGAACACAAGGCATTGGGTCAGACTGAGTCAGGAAGCCACGCTGGGAAAGGCAAGTACTTTCCTGACTGCAGCTCATTCTTTCCTTGTTTGCTGAATGAAGACTTGAACTCCAGGTCTGGTGTGTATGGCAGACACTGTCAGAGTCCTGCCCATATTCCCTCCACACACACAGTCCCCAAGTATATTAACCACTTCCTACTACAAGCACCTGAGAAGTATACCTGGAGGAACTTATCTAGCTACAGGAGTCTGACTCAGACCTACCTGGACAGACAGGATACAAGTGCAGGAAGCCTTCTCCTAGAGCAATCCTCAACCAATGACCAGTGGGAGTTGGTGCTTAAAAATCTCTGTTTCCAGGACTTCCCTGGTGGCCCAGTGGCTAAGACCTTGTGTTCCTAATGCAGGAGGCCCAAGTTCAATCCCTGGCCAGGGAACTAGATCCTACATAATACAATTAAAGATCCTGCATGCTGCAACTAAGATCCGGTGCAACCAAATAAATACTTTTTATGAAACTGATGATGTTTGATTTCTGGAACTATACAATAAAAGGCGCTAGGGTTTTCTCCTTCTCTAATATCACACTTTCTGTGGGAAGTCAGCTGCCATGTTATAAGGATCCTGAAGGAAATCAATGGAGAGGTCTTTGTTTTATGAAAATGAGGTTTACTGTCAACAGCCAGCAAGGAACTAAGAACCTTCTGCTAAACAGCCATGTGAGTGACCCCTCTTGGAAGTGAATCCACCAGGAGCCCTTCACAGTGTCTTCACTACCACCTCATGAGAAACTTCAAGCCATAATTACCCATCTGAATCACTCTTGAATCTCTAACCAACAAAAATCGAGATAATAAAGGCATGTTGCTTTAAGCTGCCAAATTTTGAAGAAATTTTCTACACAGAAATAGACAACTAATAAAAACATTTCACCAACAGTGTGCAAACATATTTTTATCCTAAGATCCCAAGTAATATCAATTATTATGTTGTAAATTTAGTAAGAAAAGTGGAACCTAAATAAACATGAGTCGTGCTTAAAAAAAAATGGAAGAGACAAAACCCTAAAATTAAAAAAAAAAAATCTCCATTGCCTTGTAGGTAGGATATCTTTGTTCTGTACCATCTCACACAGGTCCCAGTGGGAGTGGGTCCCAGACACTCACAGCAGTAATCTGCTCGTTAACACACCCTCCATTGGTTTGCTTTCTTTCTGGCTTACTCTCCTAATCCCCTCCCAGATCTCCTGTTACTCAGTTCAGTTCAGTCCAGTCGCTCAGTCGTGTCCGACTCTTTGTGAGCCCATGAATCACAGCACGCCAGGCCTCCCTGTCCATCACCAACGCCCAGAGTTCACTCAGATTCACGTCCATCGAGTCAGTGATGCCATCCAGCCATCTCATCCTCTGTCTTCCCCTTCTCCTCCTGCCCCCGATCCCTCCCAGCATCAAAGTCTTTTCCAATGAGTCAACTCTTCGCATGAGGTGGCCAAAGTACTGGAGTTTTAGCTTCAGCCTCATTCCTTCCAAGGAAATCCCAGGGCTGATCTCCTTCAGAATGGACTGGTTGGATCTCCTTGCAGTCCAAGGGACTCTCAAGTCTTCTCCAATACCACAGTTCAAAAGCATCAATTCTTCGGCTCTCAGCTTTCTTCACAGTCCAACTCTCACATCCATACATGACCATAGGAAAAACCATAGCCTCGACTAGACGGACCTTTGTTGGCAAAGTAATGTCTCTGCTTTTGAATATGCTATCTAGGTTGGTCATAACTTTTCTTCCAAGGAGTAAGTGTCTTTTAATTTCATGGCTGCAATCACCATCTGCAGTGATTTTGGAGCCCCCCAAAATAAAGTCTGACACTGTTTCCACTGTTTCCCCATCTATTTCTCATGACGTGATGGGACTGGATGCCATGATCTTCGTTTTCTGAATGTTGAGCTTTAAGCCAGCTTTTTCGCTATCCTCTTTCACTTTCATCAAGAGGCTCTTTAGTTCCTCTTCACTTTCTGCCATAAGGGTGGTGTCATCTGCATATCTGAGGTTATTGAGATTTCTCCCGGCAATCTTGATTCTAGCTTGTGCTTCTTCCAGCCCAGCGTTTCTCATGATGTACTCTGCATATAAGTTAAATAAGCAGGGTGACAATATACAGCCTTGACGTATTCCTTTTCCTATTTGGAACTAGTCTGTTGTTCCATGTCCAGTTCTAACTGTTGCTTCCTGACCTGCATATAGGTTTCTCAAGAGGCAGGTCCCTCCAACTCAAATCCTTGAGTCTGAATCTCCTGCTAGGGGAATCCAATCTAAGGCAATGTAGCCCTTTGAGGATAAACTGTAGGAAACCCTGATATAAGAAACTTCAATCAGTGGAGTAGGCACAAACTGATATAGATGTTAAAACTGACAGACAAGGACATTAAGATCATGATTATAACTGTCCTCTGCATTTTCAAAAAGCTAGAGGAAAGATGGAACATAATAAGATAAGACATGGAAGATGTTTTAAAGCCCAGTGGAACTTCTAGATATGAATTAGAGAGAGGAAGGCAACCCAAGATAAATATAGGTAATGGATGAGGATCCCAGGGTCCTTATCAAATTATAATATTAGGATTAGGTTCGGATACATAAAACAGGTGGAGAGTGGTAATTAGTAGCACCTTAAACAAGAGAGAAGCTTACTCCTCTCTCAACTAAGAGAAATCTGGAGGTAGCCACCGCATAGCTGAAAGGGGAGTTCCATTATGCCATCAGATTCAGTCTGGTCTGTCTTCCTTCCTTCCTCTTCTTTCTTTTGGCTGTGCCAGGCAGCATGCAGGAACTTAGTTCCCTGACTGAACCCGTGCTCCCTGCACTGGGAACATGAAGTCTTAACCACTGGACTGCCAGGGAAGTCCCCATCAGCCTGGTCTTTCAACCCTACTATCCTGTGTGCATAGCCTTCATTCTCTCACGGCCCAAGGTGGTAACCATAGCTCCAGCCACTACATCCACATTCTAGGCAGCAGAAAGAAGGAAGAGCAGATGAGCGAACGGGAACCTTTCCTAGTAGGTCAATTCCATTTAAGCAGTGTGTCTGGAAATGAAACAGAACTCTTCCATTTAGATCTCATTGTGTAGAACTTCTTCATGTGGCAGCCTGGAGCTGCCAGGGAACCTTACAATTAGAAATCTTAGCTGCTAAAATCAAAGTTGTGTTACTAAGTAGAGAGGAAAGAACAGCTGTTGCATCAGATAACCAGTATTTTCTGACTTACCAAGAAAGATCTGGACTTCCCGGTGGTCTAATGTTGGTTAAGACTGTGCTTCTTAACAGGGACTGCAGGTTCCATCCCTGTTCAGGGATCTAAGATCTCATATGCTGTATAGTGTGGCCACTAAAAAACCTCCAAAAATCCAAGACTTAGAGATGTTTGATGTAGAGGGCTGCAATGGGAAGGACAGAAAACAGAGGTTTGATGAATGTTTTAGAATCACCAAACCAGTTAGAGCTCCACTTTGCATCTGCCTCATACATGTGGAACACAGGCAATCCAGACCAAAAATGGTTTAAGGCTCTCCATTAGCTATCATGGCTGTACAAGAAACAAGACTGGCATAAAATAACAATCGTTTCTCATTTCTCACAGTTCTATGGATTGGCTGCAGTCAGTTGGCAGCCCCCTGGGTCTGAGGAGGTCTGAGATGGCCTGTGGCCTTGGATTGGCTGTCACTGTGACCCCTCTCTGTACAGCCTGTCATCACTCAGTAGTCCAGCTCATGCTCCCAAGAAAGGGAAGGCGAGAGCTGCAAGGCTTCTTGAGACGAAGGTCCCAGAATGTGCAAAATATCACTTCCGTGGCATCAATTAGCCAAAGCAACTCAAGAGGCCAAACCAGGTCTAACAGGCAGAAAAGAGACTTCATCTTTAGATGGAGGAGCTGCAAAGCCAATGTTAAAGCGGCATAGACACCGGGAGATTTGATTCATTGAGAACCAGCCTGTTAACAAGCTACTGTAGACTCTGAAGAAACTGAATAAACTGCCTGAAGGACTCTCAGAATGAAGCCATCCCCATTCTGGAATCTTGAGATCTTATCATTTCAAGGCCTACTCCCTTCTTGCTCACTCTAGAGCAAAATCTATCAATAGACAAGCCCTTCCCGCCTCACTTCTCAGCTGAGGAGGAGACCAAAAGCAAGAGCATGACAATATACAGCAGCAGAGGGGATCAGTACCAACTACATTGAAAAACCTATCCAGGCTCTTGGGTATGTACAGTTATCAAATGAAAAATAAAACGACCAAGTCAAAGGAAGAATTAATCCCAGAGGAAATGGAGATAAATCAGAAAATAGAAGAAAGTGTAATCTAAAAAACAAACGCAGGGAGCTCCAATCAGTGCTCGGTGACAACCTAGAGGGCTGGGGTGGGCTAGGAAGTGGGAGGGAGGTTCAAGAGGGAGGGACGCATGTGATCCTATGGCCGCTTCACGCTGATGTATGGCAGAAACCAACACAATATTGCAAAGCAATTATCTTTCGATTAAAAACAAATTGAAAAAAATTTAAAAAACAAAAAGCTTAAGTGACTTCAAAGAGATTTGAGAAGCTATTATATTTATAAAACAAGAACACAGTACCGTGGGGAAAAATAACAGTCCACAGCGCAAGAAAAATCTTTGGAAGTATAATGGGAGATATAAAAAATTCAACAGAGAGTCTGAAAGAAAAGGAAACATCCCAGAAAATGGAAGAAACAAATCAAAGAAATGAAAAATAGAAGATATAATGAAGACAGAAAACTAGCCCAGGAAGTTCAACATCTAAATAATAGGAAGTCAGTAAAGAGAGAGGGTGGAAACCAAAGGAAGGAATTTATTAAAGAACTATGGAACAAAATTTCCTGCAAAGATATATCCCCTTACTTTGAAAAAGCCTTCTGAGTTCCTGACATAGTAAGTTAAAAAAAAAAAAAAGAAGAAGAAGAAGTATAGATACCAAAGGCAAACTTTAGAGGGTCGTGGAGTAAGAGAAGACTCTAAATCCTCCTGGGAGGGTAAGAAACAGCAGGTTACCAACAAAGGAATAGTTGAAGCATCCAACTTATTACCAAATATGAAAGGTTTCGAAATTTTCTCCCTCAAGTATCCTTCCTGCCAAAGGAAGATGTGGTATATAGGACACAAGGGAACTCGCCAAGGATTGCTATGAAAAGAAACTCCAGCTTATCGGCTGTTTAAGCAGCCTGAACACAACGAGTTCACCTCAGATCAAAGACTCAGTGAGCTCTCACAAGAATATTTTTAAGAAACGTGGAGTACATTTCAAACAACAGGAAAAGGAAGAAGAAGCTAAATGATATGTCATGTAGCAGAGAAAGCAAATGTTTGATCTTTCAATGGCAAAAGAGAAC
Organism: Budorcas taxicolor; assembly: GCF_023091745.1. Lineage (NCBI taxonomy): Eukaryota > Metazoa > Chordata > Mammalia > Artiodactyla > Bovidae > Budorcas > Budorcas taxicolor. The sequence continues at coordinate 53,525,249 of NC_068910.1, read as the reverse complement.
CAATTAGAAACACTAGAAAATAAATGTACAAGATGTGTGAAGCAATGAAAAATCACAGCGTGATTCTGAAGAACTGGGGATATAAGTGTAGCATACAGCGCATTAACGTTATTCCATTGTAGGATTATATGTCTATACATTTTTCTGTTGATGGGCTTTTGGTCTGTTTCCAGTTTGGGGCTATTGTGAATAAAGTTGCTGTGAAAATTCTTGTCTTGGTCCACGGTGTGAACCTCACTTCTCTGTATGTGTGTGTGAATCTCATTCTGAACTCGGGTCTTTTTCACTTGCTGTTTTCTCTGTCCGGACCACTTTACTTTTAGATGTTTACAAGAGTGGCTCTTTGCCACGGTTAGCTGTCAGATGGTGGCAGGAGGGGACAGGCTAGTGGCTGGAACACTTGGGGGCTGGGACAGGCTAGTGGCTGGAACACTTGGGGGCTGGCTGAGCACTTCTTTCTCTTATAGTTTCAGGGTCTTTCTGTGAGGTTTCTCTTTGTGTGCTGGTTTTGTTAGGGGAGCCACTGACTGAAACCGCCAGCCCTGGCCAGGCACCATAGTAACCGCTCGCATGAGTTATCTTAAACAGGAGGCCCTGGTAAGGAATGTGGAACTAACAAGCTACCACCATCTGGAAGAATTGAAGAAGGGTCAAAGGAGAGAGGAGACTCCAGCCCACATGTCCTACCAATCTCCCAGAATCCTTCTGTCTGGAATCTATCTTGGCTCAGTTGTGACACCAGGAAGGCCCCTGAGTCACAGTGATTGGCCAGAGACAACCTGGAAACTAATCCCATCACCATAAAACCTGAGACTGTGAGCCACGTGGCAGAGCAATTCTCCTGGGATCCCTTACCCTGCTGCTCCCTGCCTGGGGCACCCCTTCCCAATAAAGTCTCTTGCTTTGTTAGCACCTACGTCTCCTTGGACAGCTCATTTCTAAGTGTTTGACAAGGGCCCACTGTTGGGCCCTGGAAAGGGTCCCCCTTCCTGCAACAGTTGGAGCTTCTTTCCAGCACGGCCGCCTCAGGGCAATTGGACTGCTTTTCCTTGGCAGCTTTATCACTTCTTATGATCTGGCCATGGAATCACACAGCATTGTTTCTGCTGTGTTCTGGTTACAAGCAAATCACCCACCCACTCAATGTAAGGGTAAGGAAAATACAGTCTTGACAGATGAGTGATAAGACTCTAGGTCTTGATAGATGAGCATGTGGGAGTTTTGTTTCGTTTTTGGTCTTGCAGCATGTGGGATCTTAGCGCCCGGACCAGGGATTGAACCTGTGCCTCCTGCAGGAAGCACAGAGTCTTAACCACTGGACCACCAGGGAGGTTCCCTGGAATGGGACGTATTATTACAGCCAATTTTTGGAAAATGCACTCAGCCATACTATCCACACTCTCTGTGGTTTCCTTGTAGAACTTATTATTTTCAGATATTATTTATTTCTTTCCTTGCTTGTGATCTACCATCGCCCTTTACCAAAACATATGCTCCAAAAGGTCAGGAACCCTCTCTTCATTATTCTCTATCCTCTCATCAGTCCCTGAATGCTGCCTGAAAAACCAAATCCTCCTAAAATCAAATTCCCCTGCTGAGTTTATAATTTATCCATCTGAAACTTCATTCCCTTTCTTGTCCTGTCCCCGTTCCCTTCAGGATTAAACAGTAGCAGACAAAGGGGAGGACTGAAGCCAGGCAGGATCCTGTAGGGCCTTCCCATGCAAAAATGTCCCTCTGTGGCCCCTGTTTCTTGTTTGGGGTGGCGGGGGGAAAGACTTTAGTCTCCTGGGCCTTCCCTGCGTTCCAAAGAGCATGCTCAGGCTGTTAATGACTAGGATAAGAGTCACAGGACTCGTAGTCCCTCCAGAAGGGATAGACACAGCAATCTGGTGCATATCTTACAGTTCTTCAGCAAAAGTTAAGACTCCCACAGAGGTGGAAGATGGTGACCGGATGCTGACCACAAGCACACAGACCCCAGAGTAGCTGGAACCAGAAGACTGAGATTCCTGAAACATCACCCTGTTACCTCACCACCAACCAATCGGAAGAGGGTCCATGAGCTGCTCACACATCCTCCCACCCTTAACACTGTCTTTAGAAACCCTCGCCTGGGGTCTTCCCTGGCGGTTCAGTGGTTAGGGGTCTGCCTCGTGATGCAGGAGACACGGGTCAATCACTGGTCCAGGAAAATTCCACATGCTGCAGAGCAACTGAGTCCGTGTGCTCCAATCCCTGAGGCCACATGCTCCAGAGCCCATGCTCCATGAGGAAGAGTAGCCCCCATTCACCACAACTAGAGAAAGCCTCCATGCAGCAATGAAGACACAGCACAGCCCAAAATAAATAACCAAACAATTATCAAAACAAACAAACAACCAACCAAAACCCTGCCTGGAAGCCTTGGGGGAATCTGGGGTCTCTCGAGCACGAGCTGCCCATTCCACTTGATTAATGTCTGCAGTAAACCTTCGCAGTTTGCGGCAAACACTTGCTCATGTCTCGGCCACAGAAAAGCAGAGTGTCTTGGTCATTTACTGTTACACAACAAACTATCTGACTTAAAATTCACTGACTTAAAACAATCACTTTTATCATTTTTCAAGAGTTCCAGGGGTCGGGGATTTGAGCAGACTCAACCCCATCAGTTCTGCTTCACGTGACATCTGGTGGGACATAATGTCCACCACGTCCGATGTCTCAGCTCAGATTGCTCACCAGGCTGAGGGGCAAACAGGAATGGTTATGTCTGGGGCTTTAGCTTACTCTGGCCGATGAGTGACTGGCTTTTCTTCCATGTGGTCTCAGAGGTTTTTCCCTCACATGGTTTCTCCGGCAGGGTGGTCACTCAACTTGTGTGGCTGCATGGCTCCCAGGAACTTCTGCCCGGAACTCTGACTGTGTCCTATTGGCTACAGCAAATCAGGGCCCAGCCCAGATGCAAGGGGAAGGGGACACACACATCAGGCACAAACACCAGTAGGCATGGGTTCTTGGTGGCCACCAATGAGTCAGCTGGATATACATGCAAATCCTGGCTCCTCAGCTTGCTAGCTCTATATCCTTGGCTTAATTTCTACGCTTCTCTTAACCACCATTACCTTCCTTATCTATAAAATAAGCAGGATACAATTCCTTCTGGGCAGAATTACTCTAGGCATGAATGAGAAAAACATGTATTATGCTGGACATAATCACTGTATGGGGTTTCATAGGAAGAAGCGAAGCATCAGAAAGATGTGTAGGGGACTTTCCTGGTGGCCCAGAGGTTAGGACTCTGTGTTCCCAATGCAGGAGGCACAGGTTCGATCCCTGGTCGGGGAACTAAGATCCTGCATGCCACATGGCGAGGTCCAAAAAAACAAGAAAGAAAGATGTACAAACCGTATACTTGACAGAGCCATGAGAACATAAGCTCTTGGTGAGCTAAAGAAATCTTTGGGAGGACGTTAGACTTCCAAGCAGCCAGAAGTTAGAAATCTCAAAAAATTAAAAAATACAGTGATTCTGGTGTGGTTCCACTGGTGAAGAATTTCTTCTCTCTCTTTTGTCCTGAATTACGTTCTTCTCTTTGCCAACTTCTTGGATGTATTTTAAATTTAGCTTTTCTCTTCTTAGCTCCCTTGTTGACTAATTTCCTCTGCCTAGTAACCCCTTGTTCCATCCAAAAACCTGAAGCCTTATGAAGCCCTTCCCATGGTCATCCTCCTTCCCCTCTAGAAATCTCTTTAAGCCTCCCCTCTAGAAGAGAAATCTCCTTAAGCCTCATCCGTATAACTGTCCTTTCTCCTGGCCTCCCGCCTTATCACTTCCACTGTGAGGCTCCTCCCCAAGGAGAGATTTCAGAGCAAATGACCTTTAACCCAGTGAGAGTCCCTCTCCTGCAGTCTCCACTAATCTTCTTAGGTGTTAATATTTAGCCTTACCTGGTAATACCCAGATGCCCACAGCCTCATCAACAGAACCTTTTGAAATCTTTCCCTTGCTTCTTGCCTCTGCTCATTTGATGGGAGATTTCTGTTCTGGCAAGAGGTCAGTAGAAATGACAGCTTTTTCAGTAGGAAGAATACACTTTGTTTTTTCACTTTTTTTCTCTTTTTTTGGCTGCACCGCTTGGCATGTGGGATCTTAGTTCCCCAACCAGGGATCGAGCCTGCCCGCCCTCTGCAGTGGAAGTGCAAGTCTTAACCACTGGACTGCCAAGGAAGTCCTGAAAGAACACACATTGAAAGTCGAAGATTTGATGACGGGGACAGAAACTGTTTCTCAGAGGTGCTCTGAGATAAGTCACAGCATAATTAGCACTTTATCAAAGTCATGTGATGAACGTACAGTGAGAAAGGTGATCAGTTCTCCCCCAACTTTAGAGGGCAGGTCTGGAGAGGAGCCTTAGTCCCTGCTTGTCTAAGATGCTTCCAGAAGATGGTGATCCTGCTGATCTGGGGACCACACTTAACCAGGAAATGCTACTAAGTAGACAGGGAGGAGGGACAAGCTACGGACATCTTCCTAGAACTCTGAGAGGCAGTAAACCACCCTCCTTTTATTTCCAGGCATTTCCTTGCAACAAAAATTCTGGGCTTTGAGGACAGATAGAGCTCTCTACCCACTGGGTAGTCTTCAGCAAATCACTTAACCTCTCTGAGACTCAGTTCCTCATTTGTAAAGAAGGAGGTGGGGTTGGATAAACAATAAGGTCCTACTGTACAGCACAGGGAACTCTATTCACAATCCTGTGCTGAACCATAATGGAAAAAAATATATTAAAAAAAGAAAGTCTATGGGACTTCCCTGGTGGTCCAGTGGTTAAGAATCTGCCTTGCAAAGCAGGATATGTAGGTTTGATCCCTGGTCAAGGAACTAAGATCCCTCATGGTGCAGGGACAACTAAACCCTTGCAGGGCAACTAGAGAGGCCCCCACTCCCACACCTTAATGAAGACCCAGGGCAGCTAAAATTAAAAACAATTTTTTAAAAATAACGTTTATACGTGACTATGCTAAAACCTTTAACTGTGTGGATCACAACAAACTGTGGAAAATTCTTTAAAAAATGGGAATACCAGACCACCTTACCTGGCTCCTGTGAAACCTGTATGCAAGTCAAGAAGCAACAGATACAACCGAACATGGAACAACAGACTGGTTTTAAACTAGGAAAGGAGTATGACAAGGCTGTTTATGTTGTCACCTTGCTTATTTAACTTATATGCAGAGTATATCATGTGAAATGCAGGGCTGGATGAAACACAAGCTGGAATCAAGATTGCTGGGAGAATTATCAATAACCTCAGATATGCAGATGATACCACCCTTATGGCAGAAAGTGAAGAAGGACTAAAGAGCCTTTTGATGAAAGTGAAAGAGGAGAGTGAAAAAGCTGGCTTAAAATTCAACATTCAGAAAACTAAGATTATGGCATCCGGTCCCATCACTTCATGGCAAACAGATGGAGAAACAGTGGAAACAGTGACAGACTTTATTTTCTTGGGCTCCAAAATCACTGCAGATGGTGACTACAACCATGAAGTTCAAAGATGCTTGCTCCTTGGAAGAAAAGCTATGACCAACCTAGACAGCATATTAAAAAGTAGAGACATTACTTTGCCAACAAAGGTCCATCTTAGTCGAAGCTATGGTTTCTCCAGTAGTCATGGATGGATGTGAGAGTTGGACCATAAAGACTGAGCACCAAAGAATTGATGCTTTTGGACTGTGGTGTTGGCGAAGACTCTTGAGAGTCCCTTGGACTGCAAGGAGATCCAACCAGTCCATCCTAAAGGAGATCAATCCTGAATATTCATTAGAAGGACTGATGTTGAGACTGATGCTCCAATACTTTGGCCATCTGATACGAAGACCCGATTCACTAGAAAAGACCCTGATGCTGGAAAAGACTGAAGGTAGGAGGAGAAGGGGACAACAGAGGATAAGATGGTTGGATGGCATCACCAGCTCAATGGACATGAGTTTAAGCAAACTCCAGGAAATAGTGAAGGACAGGGAAGCCTGGCATGCTGCAGTCCGTGAGGTCGCAGAGTCTGGTCAGGACAGAGCAACTGAACAACAGCAACATGTGTACAGAGACATACATGTCACTTTGCTGCACAGCAGCGATCAGCACAACACTGTAAATCAGCTGTGCTGGGCTCATTCACTAGGTTGTGTCTGACTCTAAGTGACTCCTTGGACTGTAGCCCACCAGGCTCCCCTTTCCGTGAGATCTTCCGGGCAAGAATACTGGAGTGAGTAACCATTCCTTCCTCCTTCCCTACCCAGAGATTGGACTTGAATCACATGTGTCTCCTTCATTGCTAGGCAGATTCTTTACCACTGAGCCCTACACGTCAATAAAAATAAATAAAATGAAGAAGCGGGTAGGGTTCATACCAGCCCTGCTGAACTGTCTGGGGGATTTGAGACACGGCATGTAGGATGGCCCAGCAGTGTCTGGCACAGCTAGGTCCTCAGTGAATGGGGCCGAGCCTCACGACTATCAGGGCAGAATCAAGAGACCTAAGCAAGAGCCTGACGTCTTCAGTTTTTCCGTGTTCTTAGTGAGGACGTGGCGTTGTTTTCACATGTCCCACGTTAGTGAGCAGCAGTGTTTGTGGGCGTGCGCCCAGTGCTCCACCAGCTGCCCTGCTGTGATGGGTACCCTTGAGCCTCCTTCGGGCAAAATGAGGTAATGCTCTGGAGTCACAAGTTGAAAGCCTCTTTCTCATGAGCTGTCACACCCTCCAATGGGAAGGCGTCCGTCATAAGATTGTTTGCCATTATAACACTCCCATGACACCTTTGCCATAGATCCTTCTTAAGTGGCAGGAAATGAAAATATTCCACAGTTCTTATGGGTGCACGTCCATTTTCTTCTCCTGCACCCACAAAAGCATTTTTTTGGAAGAATATGCTTGGGATACTCCATTCCCAAGCTGCTGGCTTTCCCAGATGTCCTCAGTAAGCAGCAAGACCCGCAAATCTGTCAAAGGACTTATTCTGTTTGCTCGAACCTTCAAATCGCTTTGTGGTAACCAGAGACTGCTCTGCTGACAAACAGGAGAGAACTACCAGACCTCTCTCTCGAGGTTTCTGCCTATTTTGACTGTTGCAGCTGACACCCACATGTTGTCTAACGTATACTGATGATTCAACGGAAGCCACTACAAGTAAAACCAGTTGTTTCACGCCACAGAACAGCCTTCACCTGAGCTGACTTTCTATGACGACAGCAACAACTTGATCTCTGGAGGTGAAATTTCTAGCTTTGTCTCTCAACGGGCCTCGGAAGAGCATACGGCTGTATGGTTCATTCATTACTTTATATCCCCAAGTTTATTTCTCCTACTTAAAGAGTTAATTTGTTTCATCCATGTTAAAAAAAAAAAAAAACTATATCAGGAGCACATTTTTTCTTCATTTAAGCAAAATTCCTAAACTGCAGTTGCTACACTTTCTAGATCAAAACTAGATGGTGGGAGATTTAGAGTTGTTTAAAAAGAAAGAAAATCAATGGAGTAAGGCTGGATAGTGACTTGGGGACATCAAAGATACCAGGACTTCCCTGTTCCTCCAGTGGTTAAGACTCCATCCTTCCAATACAGGGGATGCAGGTTCTACCCCTGGCCACGGAACTAAGATCCCACATGCTAAACAGTGCAGCCAAAAATAAAAATAAAAAAGTAAAGATGATGCCCAAATAGTTCACTTCATTAGCTGGGAATATGTATTCACCAGCACAATATGTATTTCAGAAACCTCCTAAGTTCAAGTCGAGTTAAGATTTTTACCTTAAAGCTGTTTGATACTAATCAATATATTAAATATTTAATAAATAAAAATAGTCCATGAGATAGACTAATTAGTTGGGAGGACACTGATGAAGAAAAAAATATGAGCAGAAGCAAGAGGCATGTAAATTCATTTTTCCTGTAGAGACCATACATACTCAAGAAAATTGATATAATCTCCACATTTTCAAGCCTATGCTGTGCTATGGTTAGTTGCTCAGTTGTGTCTGACTCTTTTCAGCATCATGAACTGTACCTGCAAGGATCTTTTTGTCCATGGGATTCTCCAGGCAAGAATACTGGAGTGGGTTGCCACACCCTCCTCCAAGGGATCTTCCCATCCCAGGGATCCAACTCAGGTGTCCCGCATTGCAGGCAGATTCTTTACCATCTGAGCCACCAGGAAAGCCTATATATTTACCCAAATCATACAGAGAGGTAGACAGACAGACAGACAGACAGACTGCTGGATGGATAGACGGATGGATGGATGGATGGATAGACAGATAAATTCAAGGTACTCTTCTCCTCCCTACAGAGACCTGCTTGTCGAGGCAGCAAACATTTCTTGAGTGTCTAATCCATGCTGGGCTCTAAAGGTGCTGGAGGCTGTGAACAACACAAACAAGTAACAGTCATTCATTCCACGTTCTGACATAGGATATAGTTAAGACTCTTCTGGTTACAAGAAATAGCGACTCTAACAAATGTAACAGAAGGCAATGGCACCCCACTCCAGTACTCTTGCCTGGAAAATCCCATGGACGGAGGATTCTGGTAGGCTACAGTCCATGGGGTTGTGAAGACTCGGACGCAACTGAGCGACTTCACTTTCACTCTTCACTTTCATGCACTGAAGAAGGAAATGGCAACCCACTCCAGTGTTCTTGCCTGGAGAATCCCAGAGATGGGGGAGCCTGGTGGGCTGCCGTCTATGGGGTCGCACAGAGTCGGACAGGACGGAAGTGACCTAGCAGCAGTAGCAGCAAATGTAAGCAAAAATGGGAATTTATTGGAAAGCTACTACTGGAAGACCTACACATCCAAGCCCTGGATAGGGGGCAAAAGCAGGAAATCACGGACCTTCCCCTTTGGGCAATGATGTCATTATGGTGACTCAGCCTCAACAAGTCCCAATCACTGCATCTTTCAGTTCTTCAAGTTTCTGAAGAGAGAAACTGATTGGCTCAGGTTGGGTGAGGTGTCTATCCCTGCTCCAATCAACCACGGCCAGAATGGCAGGTTCATGTGGTTTGAACCTGCCCCGACACACTTCAGTCTTCCCAGAAACTGAAAGATTTTGTGAATAGAGCAGACACTCTATTTAGGTTCTATATTTTGTAGCCCTAATATTTAAATAGGTTCAGGGATATATTCAAAATATTTAACAACTGATATGCAGATGACACCTTCCTAATGGCAGAAAACGAAGAAGAACTAAAGAGCCTCTTGATGAAAGTGAAAGAGGAGAGTGAACAAGTTGGCTTAAAATACAACATTCAAGAAACTAAGATCATGGCATCCAGTCCCATCACTTCATGACAAATAGATGAGGAAACAATGGAAACAGTGAGAAAATTTATTTTCTTGGGCTCCAAAATCACTGCAGATGGTGACTGTAGCCATGAAATTAAAAGATGCTGGATCCTTGGGAGAAAAGCTATGACAAACCTAGACAACATATTAAAAAGCAGAGATATCACTTTGCTGACAAAGGTCTGTATAGTCAAAGCTATGATTTTTCCAGTAGTCATATATGGATGTGAGAGTTGGACCATAAAGAAGGCTGAGCACCTTTTGAAACTGTGGTGTTGGAGAAGACTCTTGAGAGTCCCTTGGACTGCAAGGAGATCAAACCAGTCCAGGAAATAAGTCCTGAGTATTCATTGGAAGGACTGATGCTGAAGCTCCAATACTTTGGCCACCTGATGCAAAGAGCTGACTCATCGGAAAAGACCCTGATGCTGGGAAAGATTGAAGGCAGAAGGCGACGGAGATGACAGAGGACAATATGGTTGGATGGCATCATCAACTCAATGGACATGAGTTTGAGCAAGCTCCAGCAGATGGTGATGGACAGGGAAGCCTGGCATGCTGCCATCCATGGGGTTGCAAAGAGTCAGACATGACTGAGGGCCTCAACAACAACAACAATGACCCAGGCAGTGAGTAGCCAGAGCAATGCTGTAGCCTAGAAACAGGGTCCAGGAGGGTCCCTGCTGGATCAGGTATTAACCCTGTATAGTTACGAGGTCATGAGACGATACGAGATATCCTATGTGAGGGGCCAGGGTGGCCCTGGAGAGGTGGGCCTTTGGGGAATTTTCCTAGAAGTTCAGGTGCCCTGGAATAGATTCCAAGATATAGATTTATGTGGAAGTGGAAGTAAAGTCCGATGCTGTAAAGAGCAATATTGCATGGGAACCTGTAATGTTAGGTCCATGAACCAAGGCAAATTAGAAGTGGTAAAATAGGAGATCGCCAAGAGTGAATGTTGACATTTTAGGAATCAGCGAACTAAAATGGATTGGAATGGGTGAATTTAACTCAGATGACCATTATATCTACTACTGTGGGCAAGAATCCCTCAGAAGAAATGGAGTAGCCATCATAGTCGATGAAAGAGTCCAAAATGCAGTACTTGGATCCAATCTCAAAAACAACAGAATGATCTCTGTTCGTTTTCAAGGCAAACCATTCAATATCACAGTAATGCAAGTCTATACCCCAACCAGTAATGTTGAAGAAGCTGAAGTTGAATGGTTCTATGAAGACCTACAAGACTGTTTAGAACTAACACCCAAAAAAGATGTCCTTTTCATTATAGGGGACTGGAATGCAAAAGTAGGAAGTCAAGAAACACCTGGAGTAACAGGCAAATTTGGCCTTGGAGTACAGAATGAAGCAGGCAAAGGCTAATGGAGTTTTGCCAAGAGAACGCACTGGTCATAGCAAACACCCTCTTCCAACAACACAAGAGAAGACTCTACACATGGACATCACCAGATGGTCAACACCGAAATCAGATTGATTATATTCTTTGCAGCCAAACATGGAGACGCTCTATACAGTCAGCAAAAACAAGACCTGGAGCTGACTGTGGCTCAGATCATGAACTCCTTAATGCCAGATTCAGACTTAAATTGAAGAAAGTAGGGAAAACCACTAGACCATTCAAGTATGACCTAAATCAAACCCCTTATGATTATACAGTGGAAGTGAGAAATAGATTCAAGGAATTAGTTCTGATAGAGTGCCTGAAGAACTATGGATGGAGGCTTGTGATACTGTATAGGAGGCAGGGATCAAGACCATCCCCATGGAAAAGAAATGCAAAAAGGCAAAAAGGTGGTCTGAGGAGGCCTTACCAATAGCTGTGAAAAGAAGAGAAGTGAAAGCCAAAGGAGAAAAGGAAAGATATATGCATCTGAATGCAGAGTTCCAAAGAATAGCAAGCAGAGACAAGAAAGCCTTCCTCAGTGATCAGTGCAAAGAAATAGAGGAAAACAATAGAATGGGAAACACTAGAGAGCTCTTCAAGAAAATTAGAGATACCAAGGGAACATTTCATGCAAAGATGGGCTTGATAAAGGACAGAAATGGTATGGATCTAACAGAAGCAGAAGACATTAAGAAGATGTGGCAAGAATACACAGAAGAACTGTACAAAAAAGATCTTCACAACCCAGATAATCTCGATGATATGATCACTCACCTAGAGCCAGACATCCTGGAAGGTGAAGTCAAGTGGGCCTTAGGAAGCATCTCTACAAACAAAGCTAGTGGAGGTGATAGAATTCCAGTTGAGCTATTTCAAATCCTAAAAGATGATGCTGTGAAAGTGCTGCACTCAATATGTCAGCAAATATGGAAAACTCAGCAGTGGCCACAGGACTGGAAAAGGTCAGTTTTCATTCCAATCCTAAAGAAAGGCAATGCCAAAGAATGCTCAAACTACTGCACATTTGCACTCATCTCACATGCTAGTAAAGTAATGCTCAAAATTCTCCAAGCCAGGCTTCAGCAATACATGATCTATGAACTTCCAGACATTCAAGCTGGTTTTAGAAAAGGCAGAAGAACCAGAGATCAGATTGGCAACATCCTCTGGATCATCAAAAAAGCAAGAGAGTTCCAGAGAAACATCTATTTCTGCTTTATTGACTATGCCAAAGTCTTTGAGTGTGTGGATCACAATAAACTGTGGAAAATTCTGAAAGAGATGGGCATACCAACCACCTGATCTGCCTCTTGAGAAATATGTATGCAGGTCAGGAAGCAACAGTTAGAACAGGACATGGAACAACAGACTGGTTCCAAATAGGAAAAGGAGTACGTCAAGGCTATATATTTTCACCGTGTTTATTTAACTTATATGCAGAGTGCATCATGAGAAATGCTGGGCTGGAAGAAGCACAAGCTGGAATCAAGACTGCCGGGAGAGATATCAATAACCTCAGATATGCAGATGACACCACCCTTATGGCAGAAAGTGAAGAAGAACTAAAGAGCCTCTTGATGAAAGTGAAAGAGGAGAGTGAAAAAGTTGGCTTAAAACTCAACAGTCAGAAAACTAAGATCATGGCATCCAGTCCCATCACTTCATGGGAAATAGATGGGGAAACAGTAGAAACAGTGAGAGAGTTTATTTTCTTGGGCTCCAAAATCACCGCAGACGGTGGCATGCAGATTGTGCAGCCATGAAATTAAAAGACGCCTGCTCCTTGGAAGAAAAGCTATGAATAACCTAGAAGCATATTAAAAAGCAGAGATATTACTTTGCCAACAAAAGTCTGTCTAGTCAAAGCTATGATTTTTCCAGTAGTCATGGATGGATGTGAGAGTTGGACTATAAAGAAAGCTGAGCTCCAAAGAATTGATGCTTTTGAACTATCATGTTGGAGAAGAATCTTGAGAGTCTCTTGGACAGCAAAGAGATCCAACCAGTCCATCCTAAAGGAAATCAGCCTTGAATATTCATTGGAAGGACTGATGCTGAAGCTGAAAGTCTAATACTTTGGCCACCTGATGTGAAAAGCTGACTCATTTGAAAAGACCGTGATGCTGGGAAAGATTGAAGGCAGGCGGAGAAGGGGACGACAGAGGATGAGGTGGTTGGATGGCATCACCGACTCAATGGACGTGAGTTTGAGTAAACTGTGGGAGTTGGTGATGGATAGGGAGGCCTGGTGTGCTATAGTCCATGACGTTGCAAAGAGTAGGACACGACTGAGCAACTGAACTGGATAGACTTATTAGAAATATGATCCCAGGGAAGGCCATTAGCAAAGTGGATGAGGACCTCCCTGGCAGTCAATGGTTCAGGAGATGGGTATTTGATCCCTTATCTAGGAAGATTTCTGGAGAAGAGCACGGCAACCCACTCCAGTATTCTTGCCTGGAAAATTCCATGGACCGAGGAGCCTGGCAGGCTACAGTCCATGGAGTCGAAAAAGAGTCAGACATGACCTTGCCACTAAACAGCAACGCATCATACAATCAGGGGTTGGGTGAATGCATAGATGCGGAACCGCGGGCTGACCACTGGACTTGAGCATCTGCAGAGTTTGGTATATGTCGGGGGGCTCTGGAGCATCAAGGAAGGAACAAATCATGCTTTCTTCTTTTCTTAAAATTTTACTTATTTATTTATATTTTTGGCTGTGTTGACTCTTTGTTGCTTTGCTTGGGCTTTTCTCTAGTTGAGGCGAGCAGGGACTGCCCTCTAGTTGCCGTTCACTGGCTGCTAGCTGCAGTGACTTCTCTTGTTGCAGAACATGGGCTCTCAGCATGTGGGCTCAGCAGTTGCAGCTCACAGGGTCTAGATGCCAGTGGTTTGAGCACAAGGGCTTAGTTGCTCTGCAGCTAGGGGGTCTTACCAAAACAGAGACTGAACCAGTGTCCCTTGCAGTGTCCCTTGCAGTGCACGGCAGATTCCCAACCACTGGACCAATAGGGAAGCCCCCAGATCATGCTTTCATGATAATGAAAACTGAAATTCCCACCATCTGCTGCCTGCAAGCTAGAGATCCTGAAAAGCCAGTTGCAGTCAGAGTACCTGAGAACCAGGGGAATGGGTGGCATAAGTTCTAGTCGAAGTCCAAACATCTGGAAACAAGGCATCGGGCCCCGTTCTTGGACAGGAGAAGACTGACTGCCCAGCTGGAGCAATCCGACAGAAACGGAACTTTCCCTTCCTGTCTCTTTGTCTGCCGTCCTCTGTTCTACTCAGTTCCTCAACAGACTGAATGAGGCCCACCCACACTGGGGAGGCCCATCTGCTTTGCTCTGTCTGCCTATTCAAATCCTAATCTCACCTGGATATATCCTCACAGACACACCCAGAATAATGTTCAATCAAATATACGTGAGTTGGACCATAAAGAAAGCTGAGCATCAAAGAATTAATGCTTTTGAATTGTGGTGTTGGAGAAGACTCTTGAGAGTCCCTTAGACTGCAAGGAGATCCAACCAGTCCATCCTAAAGGAGATCAGTCCTGAATACTCATTGGAAGAACTGATGCTGTAGCTGAAGTTCCGGTACTTTGGCCACCGGATGCAAAGAGCTGACTCATTAGAAAAGACCCTGATGCTGGAAAAGATTGAAGGCAGAAGGGGATGACAGAGGACAAGATGACTGGATGGTATCACCAGCTCAATGGACACGAGTCTGACCAAGCTCCAGGAGATGGTAGAAACAGGGAAGCGTGGTGTGCTGCAGTCCATGGGGCTGCGAAGAGTCAGACACGACTGAGTGACTGAACGAACAACAACAACAAGTATCTGGGCCCCTCGTATCTCCATCAGGTTGACCCTTAAAAGTAACCATCACAGATGCCCTCAGGGAAAGCTTGAGAGGGTACCCTGATCCCAGAAGGCGCTCTGGGGTGTAAGCCACACTGCATAATTCTCCCCACCAGCGGCAAGAGAGCTGGCCTCTGATAGCTCAGCACCTCACAGTCACTGTTTCAGTCATAGCAGACAGGGCTCTCCTCCCCAGCATGTCTGACTCTCTGTGCCTGTGACTGAGCAGCTACAGGTGCTGGAAGTGAAACCACCTAGAGAGTCCGGTGCAGGATGGAACCCTGACGTCATCTGCACCAGTGGGATCCGGGCAGGTTGCCAACTAAGTGTTTCCAAAGTATTTCAACTTCCCTGGTGGTCCAGTGGCTAAGACTGCACTCTCAATGCAGGGGGCCCGGGTTCAGTCCCTGGTTAGGGAACTAGATTCCACACGCTGCAGCAAAGATTGAAGATCCCGCGTGCCACAACCAAGACTGGGCAGCCAAATAAATATTTTTTTAAATAATAATAATAAATAAATAAACAGGGGGCACTCCCTGGCAGTCCAGTGGTTGGAAATTTTCACTTTCACTGCTGATGACATGAGTTTGAACCCTAGTTGGGGAACTAGGATCTTGCAGGCCATGTGGTCAGCCAAAAAAAGAAAAATAAATAAACGGTTGAAGTAGATGATTTTACCCCCAATCTTTTGTAAATAATTTCTCCCCTAGTAACATTAAGAATGTCTTTGCTGTCTCTGGACTATCCCTAGATTTTGAGACTTAAAGATAAATAATATATACAGTGGATCCTTGGCTTTTTTCCTTGGCTTCTAGACTCTAACCTCACTCTCCTATTTGCTGCCCCCACATCTGGGGTCTTAGTGGAAAGTTGTGGCAGCATCGTAAAAGGAAGGTACTCACTGATTAGCTCCAACCCAGACCGAGGGCTTGAACCTCTGAGCTGCAGGGTGCCCTCTCCTACAGTTTGGAATTGGGAGTGAGTAATACCTGGAGGAGATGGTCAGGAAGTCACTCCTTGCATGCAGCAGAGCTTGCTGACTACCCACTTCTCGAGTGTGGGCTCTGTTGAGGTTCCTGACACGTGGCCCGGAACCCTCCTGCAACCTAAGGGCTACACATTTTCCATGCCTGGCCATACACACTTGGTTCTCTATAAAATTAGCCGTGTGATTTTTTCAAAAACTCTCTTCTGAGATTTTATACACAGGTACCTGAACAAACAACTGTGTTTCTGCCAAGATTTTTTTCCCAAATATTGATGAAGAGATTCATCTGTAAGCCTCTTTCTCTGTCCGGCTCTTTATCCCAATACCACTTTGTTTACCTATGTGCCGTGACCTAGTTTCCAAGCATAAGGCTGAGTTACCCAGGTCTATTGTTTTAGGCAACGTTTATGTGCACTGTTTTCTTTTGTTCTTTGTGGATAAAATGTCTTAATAGCCATAAGATGAGAATCTGAAGCAGCAAAAATCAACATCTTCAGTGGTCTTCCATCCATCTCCACTCTCAGCAGCACTCAACAAAAACATTCCAAACTGATTAGCAGATGCAAACTATTATATTCAGAATGGATAACCCACAAGGTCCTACTGTGTAACACAGAGAACTATGTTCAATATTTCATGATAAACCATCACGGTTCAGAGAAAGGAACATGTAACAGAATATATATATGTCTAACTGACTCCATTTGCTATGCAGCAGAAATTAACACAACATTGTCAATCAACTATACTTCAATAAATTTAAAATTTTTTAAATAGATAAAAACCTATTTGCTTTGAAGACATGCAACAAAGAAGCTGAAAGAAAAAGGAGTGAAATAGGTGTGCCAAGCAGGAGAGAGTCTTCTGTCTTATACTTTTTAAAACATAAAAGATGAACTCATTATTTTCCCAAAATTTCCTGAGGCAGAAATTCAGGCACCTGATTATTCTATAAAATCCAAGTGACAGCATCCTTGGAGAAACAGTTGCCTGGCAACTCGGAACAAAGGATTGTCTTCAGATTCCTCTGGAATCTTGTGTATCTATTTTGGTTTTTCTGTTGAGCTCATTTCCCTCCCTACAACCCCCAGACTGAACAATTTTGGAGGAAAAATTCCACTCATAAGAAAGTCTTTTTTCCTCCAGAAGGTATTTTTAAGAAGTACAGCTATCTTTACGCAGTTGAATCGCTCTATTTTCAGGACTGGTACATGAACACACAAGAAAAGAAAAAGAAAAGTGCATTAACACGTAAGAAGAAAAATGTCAATTGAGAGGTTTCAGACAGAGATGTATGTTTTGAGGCTGAAAGCCAGACAGCAGCTTTCTAACAGAAGGTATTAATTCAGAATCTCACTTAAGACCAAAGTATAATTCAGCCAGTTGAGAGATGCTTTGCAAACTCCTACCTCTTTGTTGGAACAAGAAAAGCTGTCTGGGTAAGCTCTTATTCACCAAACTCAGAAGCCCTACATCTCCCCTCTTCTGAATTAATAATGTAGTCCCAGATCTTTTTCCTCTCTTCAGTGAGATAAAGAGTAAGGTATCTGCATCCCTAATGATTCTTTTGCTTATAAGCAAGATAACCCGAGTGAGAGATCCTCCACAAAAGGGAAACTCCTGGAAGGATTGGGATAACTCACAAAAGGCCAACCAAATAATATGGCAGTGGGAGGAACCACAGTGCTAGAAGTTAAGAGGCAGGAACCACAGAAAGGTCGAGAAGGAGAAAAAGGCGAGCAGAAACCCATGATGAGAACAGTGAACTTCACATATCCTGGCAGTGCTCACTCAGCATCCATAGTCCCTGGAGAGAATGTCACATTGGCAGAGTTTAGATCAAAAGACCAAAGCTGGCTGTCCCAAACCAGGGAGAGGAAGAATCTCTGCGAGGAGGACCTTCCACGAACCCCTGCAGCTCCCATGACGTAAGGGCATATAGATTCAGTCACATACAGATGGTCCCCAGGGCTTCCCTGGTGGTCCAGCGGCTAAGGCTCCAAGCTCCAGGGGGTCCAGGTTCAATCCTTGGTCAGGGAGCTAGAGCCCACATGCCGCAACTAAGGGTTCACATACCCCCAAGAAAGATCCCACCTGCTACAACTAAGGTCTGGTGCAGCCACATAAACAAAATTTTTTTAAGTTAAAAAAAAAAGACCTGCCACTATAGGGTGATGGGAAGGTCATTTCCCTAAAAGAAACTCTGGTGCTATTTAGAAAGGAGAATGACTGCTAAGAAGCAAAAAAAAAAAAATTTATCATTGTCTGAGTTTTGTTCCCAGCAGCAGAAACCGAGGCAGGGATTCTTATACTGTTATTCTTCAAGAGACATCCTGAAGTTGTGCTTTCCGGAGAAACTTGTAAGAAAGTAGAAGCAGAATAGAGCAGGGAAAGAGGCTAAACCAAGATGAAGTTCCAGGTGAGGTCTAATTTCACTCTGACCACAGTTCTGGAATGCGAATGACGCCACAGAGTTGTGCCCTTTGAGGCAAGGGAGCTCAGTTTTTTTATCCTCATCTCAGTCAGTCACTGGCTACATGATGCCCTGAGGTGAATTATTAATAGCACCTCCTAGGCATTTCTCAATAAGGTGGATCCCCCTGGCCAAGGATAATTCTCCCGAGAAGGGTATCAGCTTGAGCCATTAGCAGCATCTCTGGGAAAAGCTGAGCAAAGGGATGCTAACACAGCAAAGGACCCAAGTGTCTACTACAATCATAAAAATAAAGGCAAGGTAGTTGGATTTGATTCACTACACCCAGGGTTTCCCATCTGTAGAGCTGGTGCAAGAATCCTGGAGCTGCCAGTCATCCAGATGAAAGGGATTGATTACTGTGGGACTGTCTCAGTGGGGATAATAATGTAATTAACAGAAAGATACCAGCAGAGTCAGAAGAGGTAAAAATTTCCTTACAGGAGAAAGAGAATGACAATCCAATCAAAAAACAGGCAGATCTAAATAGACATTTCTCCAAAGAAGACATACAGATGGCCAAAAAGCACATGAAAAGATGCTCAACATTACTAATTATCAGGGAAAAGGAAACGAAAACTACTCAGAATGGCCATCATCCAAAAAACCATAAACACTGGAGGGCTTCCCTGACAGCTCAGTGCTGAAGAAACCATCTGCCAATACAGGAGACACAGGCTCGATCCCGGTACAGGAGGCTCCCACATGGCGCAAAGCCGCTGGGCCCGTGCACCACACAGGCTCGATCCCGGTACAGGAGGCTCCCACATGGCGCAGAGCCGCTGGGTCCATGCACCACACATACTGACGTCCATGCCCGAGAGCCTGGAAACTGCAACTATTGAGCCCAGATGCTGCAACTACTGAAGCCCTCTTGGCCTAGAGCCCGTGCTCAGCAACAAGAGAAGCCGCCCCAACGAGAAGCCCTCGCAATACAACAGAGAGTAACTACCTCTCTCTCCGATCTCCACAACTGGAGAAAAGCCCTCGCACCAACAAAGACCCAGCACAGCCAAAAAATCAATGAAATAAATAGATAATTATTTTAAACAATAAGCCAGAGGGGGTTTGGAGAAAAGGGAACTCTCCTACACTAATGGTGAGAATGTACAACGGTAACAGGCACTATGAAGGCCAGTGTGGAGGGTCCCTAAAAAACGAAAAACAGAGCTATCATATGATCCCTCTCCTGGGGGTATATCTGGAGAAAACCATAATTCAAAAAGATGCACACACCCCAGCGTTCACTGCAGCACTGTTTATGACAGCCAGGACATGGGAGCAACCTGAACATCTGCGGACAGATGAATGCATAAGCAGATGTGGTACATGCATGTGACGAAAAGTTACGCAGCCATAAGAAGCACAAAACGATGCTATCTGCAGCAACGCAGCTGGACCTAAAGGTGATCACACTAAGGGGAGCCAGACAGAGAAGGACAAATGGCACGTGATTTCACTCGTGTTTGGAATCTGATTTCTTAAAATGGTTTAAATGAACTTATTTACTAAACAGAAACAGACGCACAGATTTCAAAAACAAGCTTACTGTTACCAAAGGGGAAATGTGTGTGGAGGGGATGATAAAGGAGGAGTTTGCGATTAACATACAAACACTGTTGCTGCTGCTGCTGCTAAGTCACTTCAGTTGTGTCCGACCCGAGAATCAACAAGGACCGACTAATACAGCACAGAGAACTTTACACAACATTCAGTGATAACCTACATGGGAAAAGAATCTGAAAAAGAATGGACATACGCATATATATATATGAATCACTTTGCTCTATACTTGAAACTAACCCATTGTAAACAAACACTGTAAATCAATTATCCTCCAATAAAATAAAAAAGTATCAGTCTTCACCAGGTAAATGGTGCAGCTAACTACAAGATCCAGTACATGAATTATTGGAATGAAACAGAAATGTACCTCAAGCCTCACTTTCCTATAAAAACATAACTCTTTGTCAATATAACTAGTAGTAATTATGAGATAAAACAAGGTGGAAAAATATAGAACAATATTAAGAGAAATAAAATGTCTGTCTTCAAATTGAGTACCTTTTCATCTTATCCTCTTAGGCCATTAATTGCCACTTTAACCTCATCATGGTCTCCCTACTCACCTATAAGAATACTTAACTTTCTTTTGGTTTTTCAAGTTTCAGAAATGTTTTCAGCCTGGTATAGAGTTTTTTCAGAAAATCACTTCTAACTCTTCTCCTGCTGATCCATCCAATAACCCTATTTAGGTTTTACTGGAGAAGGCAAAGTGTCAGGTGTTTCATCACCTCTTTAGTTCTAGAGGCTAATAACAGAAAAATAAAGCCTCCTTCAGAAAAATAAACTATTAAAAAAAAAGATAATGAAGCTTATGGATATAGTCAAAGATCTAACACTAAAGGAGAGTTAAAGGAACAAGATCACTGGAAAAAGGAAAAAAAGAAACTGACTTTCTAATGCACTGGAAAAACGCATCAGAAAAAATATGGAAAAGAAGTCTTACAGACCTAACAGAGAATTTGACAATGATTCATGATATATGCATAGAAAACCAAGCAAACAAAAAACACACTATTGTTAATTACAAGAAAAACAAAACTGTACAAGAAGAGAAACATAACTATGATTAACAACATTTATAATACAAATAAACATTTCTCATTATGATTAAAAACATTCATGAGCAAACATTTCTACATTCTCAGTGACCTAAATATAAATGTAAGTAAAATGTGTCCCTGGAGGAACAGAATCCATCTGCCAATGTAGGGGACACGAATTCAATCCCTGGTCTGGGAAGACCCTACAGGGCATGGAGAAACTAGGCCCGTGCGCCATGATTGCTGAGCCAGCGCTCCAGAGCCCACAAGCTGCAGCTACCGAGCCCGAGCGCCTCCACGACTGAAGCCTGTGCAGCTGCAGCCTGAGCTCTGCAGGAAGAGATGCCACCAGTGAGAAGCCCATGCACCACAAGCAAGAGTAGCCCCCACGCGCCACAGCTAGAGAAAGGCCACGCAAAGCAACAGAGGACTCAGCGCTGCCAAACCAGGTGAAGAAACCCTGGAGACACCTCTCTCTCTTTCCCTCTCTATTTTACATATTAACACATAATATATACCTTGTATTATATATCACATGATATATACTTTATAGTTACATAGCATATATATTTGTTGTTCAGTCACATAGTTGTGTCCGACTCTTTGCGACCCCATGAATGGCAGCATGCCAGGATTCTCTGTCCATCACTATCTCTTGATGCCATCCAACCATCTCATCCTCTGTCGCCCCCTTCTCCTCCTACCTTCAATCTTTCCCAGCATCAGGGTGTTTTCCAATGAATCGGCTCTTCGCATCAGGTGGCCAAAATATTAGAGCTTCAGCTTCAGCATCAGTCCTCCCAGTGAATATTCAGGGTTGATTTCCTTTAGGGTTGACTAGTTTGATCTCCCTGCTATCCAAGTGACTCTCAAGAGTCTTCTCCAGCACCACAGTTGGAAAGCATCAATTCTTTGGCTCTCAGCCTCCTTATACATACATACAAAAACATATATATGTATAATATATATATACACATATTTGGCCATTCATGTACATATATATGGGCTTTCCTGGTGGCTCAGATGGTAAAAAATCTGCCTGCATTGTGGGAGACCCAGGCTCTATCCCCGAATCGGGAAGATCCCCTGGAGAAGGGAATGGTTACCTATTTTGGTCTTCTTGCGCGCAGAATCCTATGGACAGAAGAGCCTAGCAGGCTACTGTCCATAGGGTCCATAGGGTTGCAAAGAGTCAGACACAACTGAACGACTAGCACATATATGTGTATGTATGTATATGCATGCGTGCATACATACACACACACACACACATATGATACCAGTAGGCTTCACTCAGTTTTGGGGGGAAAAAAAATCTCCAAATATTGTCAGAACGTTGTCAGATGCTCCCTGAAGAGCAAAATCCTCTCAGTTGAGAACTACTGTTCTAACATATTTATTACATTTTCTCTACTAAATAGCATGATGAGGATTTTATTTCTCTGACTTGAAACTGACTGATTCAGAAAGCCATAAATTATGTCAAAATTCAATAAACAAGATATTAATATAATTATTTAGAAATATACAACCAATAAAAGAATAAACAAATTAAAGTATTAAATGCAATTCCTCCCAAAGGACAGAACTGAAGGACAAGGAGGGGTGATTTTGAACTTGTTAACGTGATTTTGTTGTCTTAATGTGTACATATATAGCTGACTAGGCAGCTGATCAGGTAGAAAGCTCCAGAGATAGACTCAAAAATTCTCATAAGAGATGAAAGAAGTGTTTATTCTGATCTTTTGTCTAATCTCATCTAAACCATCTTCTCTTGCATTTTGCCCAGAGGTAAGTATGGCTGTCATCTAGCTTGAATTATATGCTTGTTTCTTTTCCAAGATGACTCTAATCTGCCTCCTCCCTAACTGGGTGGAGAACTGGCTTACCTGGTTGTAATTATGCAGTAGTCAGAGAAGACAGGAAAACACACTCTGGTAAAGATTCTTATGAACACTGAAATAATAACATTAGAATCCCTAGATCTGCACAGATTGTCTCCCTCTAAAAACGAGGCAGTGGAGGAGGTGAGGGCGGTTGAGACTGCTGGGATGGGTGTCGATGCTACTTTCTTTTCTAGACTGTCTTTCCCCAGTCTCCATCCAGCCCATCTCCCTCACATTGTACCCCCAGCACTAGCTCTGACTCAGCCTTGCCTCCCCCTACCACAACAAGTGAAGCAGTCTTGGGACTGAAGTTCTTACGTACTCCCTGTTAAGTCGCTCAGAGTGGGACGTGACTGAAGCGACGCAGCAGCAGCAGCAGCAGCTGTGTTAAGTCCATACTACATTTCGTTTATCCATGCATCTGTTGATGGACATTGGACTGGTTCCACCTTTTGGCTATTATGAATAATGCTGTTGTGAACTTGGGTGTACAAATACTTGTTGAAATCCCAGTTTTCAATTATTTGGGCTATATGCCATAGAAATTGATCATATGGCCTGTGATTAGCTTATTTTTTTTATCTTTTTTTTTATGATTAGCTGTTTGAGGAACCACCTACTGTTTTCCACAGCAGCTGTAACATTTTACATTCCCACCAGCAATGCACAAGGGTTCCAATTTCTTCATATCCTCACCAACACTTGCTATTTTCAGTTTGCCTTTTTAAAAAAAAATACTAGTCATTCCAAGGTGCATAAAGTGGTATGTCATTATTTCAATTTGCATTTATTTCCCCACTGGTAAGTAATATTGAGCATCTTTTCTTGTGCTTATTGGCCATTTGTGTATTTTCTTCGGAGAAATGTCTATTTGACATCTTTGCTGCTGCTGCTAAGTCACTTCAGTCATGTCCGACTCTGTGTGACTCCATAGACGGCAGCCCACCAGGCTCCCCCGTCCCTGGGATTCTTCAGGCAAGAACACTGGAGTGGGTTGCCATTTCCTTCTCCAATGCATGAAAGTGAAAAGTCAAAGTGAAGTTGCTCAGTCGTGTCCGACTCTTTGCGATCCCGTGGACTGCAGCCCACCAGGCTCCTCAGTCCATGGGATTTTCCAGGCAAGAGTACTGGAGTGGGGTACCATCGCCTTCTCCGATTTGACTTCTTTACCCACTTTTTAAAAACTTTATCCATTTATTTGGCGGCATTGGCTCTTATTTGTGTCATGCCAGACATTTTTTTGCAACTCTCTGGATGTGGTGCATGGGCTCAGCAGTTGCAGCTCAGGGGCTTAGCTGCTTCGAGGCATGTGGGATCCCAGTTTCCCAAGCAGGGATTGAACTCACGTCCCCTGCACTGCAGGGCAGATTCTTAACCACTGGACCACCAGGGAAGTCTTCTTTGCCCACTTTCTTTTTTTCTATGCCAGTATAAAGTGAAGCTTTATTCTTGATGATGTGGTCAGATATCTTGGGTCAGATAACAAACAGAAACATCCTCCTTCATCAATTTTTGAAATTATATATTTTTGTTTGTTTGTTTTGTATTACCATTTTAAAATTATATTTTTAATTGGAGGACTGCTCCCTTTTTAATCAGGTTGTTTCTATGTTGCTGAGTTGTAGACACTCTTTCTATATTCTGGATATTAATCTCTTATCAGATATAATTGGCAAATATTTTTCCCATTCCATGACTTGCCTTTTCACTCTGTTGACAATTGTCCTTTAATACATGAAAGTTTTAATTTTTTATAAAGTACAATTTATCTATTTTTTTCTTTCGGTGTCATAACCAAGAAATCATTACCAAATCCACTGTTATATAGTCTTTCCACTATGCTTTCTTCTATGTGTCTTACAGTTTTAGCTCTTACATTTAGGTCATTGATCCACTTTAAATTAATTTTTGTATGTGGTATAAGAAAAGGATCAAACTTCATTCTTCTGCAGGTGGATATGCAGTTTTCCTCTTCCACCCTTCTGTTTCAGCTTTTTATATTTAACTCTGGCTTATTTTAAAATGATTTTGAAGTTTAATATTGATTAAAGGTCTAAATAAATTTTCTTCTCAAGTTATTATGCCATCTTCCAAAGCAATACACTTGCCTTCCTTAGCCATTATTTTGTAAGAGGTTTATTGAGATGGAATTCACCTACCATAAAATCTACCCACTTAAAGGATACAATTCAATAGTTTTTAGTATATTCACAGAGTTTACAACGATTACCACAATTTTAGAATATTTTCATCACCCCAAAAAGACACTGTGTACACTTTAGCAGTCACCCTCATCTTCCCCCAGCCCCTGAGACTCAGGCAACCACTATCTCTATAGACTTGCCTATTCTGGATAATTCATTATTATTTCATAATAAAGAATATGTTGGGTTTTTAGATAACTGACTTATTTCACTTAGCATAATGTTTTTAAGGGTCATCCATGTTGTAGCTTGTATAAATATCTCACTCCTTTTCAAGAATAATTATTTTATTTATTATTGTTCATTTTTGACTGCGCTGGATCTTAGTTGTGGCGTGGGATCTAGCTCCCTGACCAGGGATGGAACCTAGGCCCCCTGCATTGGGAGCACGGAGTCTTACCGCTGGACCACCAGGGATGTCCCTCAACACTTCACTCCTTTTTCTAGCCAAATAATATTCCATTGCAAAGACACACCACATTTCATTTATCCATTCATCAGTTGATGAGATATGTAGGTTGTTTCCACTTTTTGGTGCTGCTGTGAACATTTGTGCATAAGTTTTGTGTGGACATGTGTTTCCAGTTTTTTTGAGTATATACCCAGGACAGGAATTGCTAGGTCAAATGGTAACTCTATATTTAACCTTCTGAAGAACTGTCAGACTGTTTTCTAAAGATGGTACACCATTTTACATACCCACAGTGTTATTTCTCCACATCCTAGCTGACATTTATTATTATTTTTATTATTATAGACCTGCTAATGGATGCAAAGTGGTATCTCATCGTGGTTTTGATTTTCCTGATGGCCAGTAATGCTAACTATCTTTCCATGTGCTTATCGGTCATTTGTACATTTTCTTTTACCCAATTATTTTTTATGTCTTCTTTATCATATCTATCTATCCTGTTCTTTTTACCTGTCTATCCTCTCACCAGAACCATACCTTTCTTTCTTATCCTATATGTTTTAATATCTGGTAGGACTATTCTCTGAACTCCACCCTCCTTCCATTTCCTTTACTTTTTCTGAATTGTGTTGGGTATTGTCTCTTATTAATTTATGGTGAGAACTTTAGAAACTGACACATTACCATGCTAACAAAAGAGACAACTTTCTTAACAACCATTCTTTATATATTTCCTTACAGTATTCTGATGCCAATCATATGTGCTCTAAACATCCATGGTGATTTACACCAGAAATAGTGTATATGCAATTTGTGACTTTAATGAAATATTATTCCAATAGCTTTAGAAAAGCAATTGACATAAATGAAGTGTTAACTTGAGTCAAGTGATACCAAGAGATAATGCTTGATTTGAAGAAAGAGGTTTCCTTGAAATATTTCTCCTAGCTGTCCCCTTAGCAAAGTAAGACTTAGTAAGCTAGTCTCTTTGCATAAATTTCAATTCTCCAGCATTTGATTAAGCATGACAATTGGGATTCTCCATGGAAACAGTGGAGCAAGATGCTATACCTTCCCAAAAGCATAAAAATAATGCTCTCTTATTTGTTGCCTGGCAACAATACTCTTTGCACTTATTCACAGGGAAATTTATTTTTGCTGCTTGGTATAACTTTGGCAGGGAAAGGAAAGGAAAAAAAAATAGTTATTTCAAGAATCAAACATCAAGAGGACAGTTTAACCTTTCCCTTCTTTTAAAGACCCGTGTGAGGTCTTCAAAACTTTAAGTAACATAAAAGGCATATACTATACAAAAGCATAAGGCATAGAAATATAAAGGCAGAGTGAGCATGATCAGAGAGGAGCCTTCATGAAGAATCTTTGAGGGACTTCCCTGGTGGTACAGTGCATTAGGATTCACCTGCCAGTTTGATTCCTGGTCCAGGAAGATCCCACACACCCAGGGCCACTTAGGCGTACGCCACAACTACTGAAGCCCGCAAGCCCTGGAGCCCAGCAATCAGAGAAGGCACCGCAATGAGAAGCCGTGCACCATGACTAGAGCGGCCCCAACTCGCGTAACTAGAGAAGGCCCGCACGCAGCAACAAAGACTCATGCAACCAGAAACTAATGAATTATAAAAAGAAAAAAAAGAATCTTTGAGGACAAAAGGTCTTTGATTAAGGGACACACTAGATGAAGCCCTTGAGGTTCTCAAGCAGCGTGGGTTCAAACTGCACTTCTAAGGCTTATTGACAATGAGGCTCAGTCTCAGTTTCACTTACCCCCCATCCCAGTTGGTCCCGGTGGTAGACAGTAATTTTGTTCATGATTCTTTCTTCCCTCCCCATCCTCGCTATGGCTTATCATGGAAGAGAGCTGGGCTGAGCAAAAAGTTCTGACCTTACATTTTTATACTACTTTAATATAACTGAAAAAAACTCCCAGTGAAAGATATGAAAGAATTAGTTAGACGGAAGCTGATGAAGATGATGTGGAAACTGTAAGGTCCCACACTCCCAGATAGTCCCTGGCCCAGACAATGTCTATATTAAGTGTATCTATAAATACACAGAGAAGGGCTGGAAGCACAGACACCAAAATGAATGAGAGTTACAAATATAAAGTGGAATCTGAAAGATTCCTGACCTTCTTCTTTATATCTTTCTGTATTGGTTGAATTTTTTGCATTGAATGTATAGTCAGTTCAGTTCAGTTCAGTCGCTCTGCGTGACCGACACTTTGCGACCCCATGAACCGCAGCACGCCAGGCCTCCCTGTCCATCACCAACTCCCGGAGACTACCCAAACCCATGTCCATTCAGTCGGTGATACCATCCAACCACCTCATCCTCTGTCATCCCCTCCTCTTCCTGCCCTCAATCTTTCCCAGCATCACGGTCTTTTCAAATGAGTCAGCTCTTCGCATCCAGTGGCCAAAATATTGGAGTTTCATCTTCAACTTCAGTCCTTCCAATGAACACCCAGGACTGATCTCCTTTAGGATGGACTGGTTGGATCTCCTTGCAGTCCAAGAGACTCTCAAGAGTCTTCTCCAACACCACAGTTCAAAAGCATCAATTCTTCGGTGCTCAGCTTTCTTTATAGTCCAACTTTCACATCCATACATGACCACTGGAAAAACCATAGCCTTGACATGGACCTTTGTTGGCAAAGTAATGTCTCTGCTTTTTAATATGCTGTCTAGGCTGGTCATAACTTTCCTTCAAGGAGTAAGCATCTTTTAATTCCATGGCTGCAGTCACCATCTGCAGTGATTTTGGAGCCCAGAAAAATAAGGTCTCTTACTGTTTCCAGTGTTTCCCCATCTATTTCCCATGAAGTGATGGGACCGGATGCCATGATCTTCGTTTTCTGAATGTTGAGCTTTAAGCCAACTTTTTCACTCTCCTCTTTCACTTTCATCAAGAGGCTCTTCAGTTCTTTTTCACTTTCTGCCATAAGGGTGGTGTCATCTGCATATCTGAGTATATTACTTCCCCCTAAACCACTGAAGTTATTATCCACACAAAAAGTAAAAAGAATCCCACTGAGCTCCACTTTTTCATCAACTGGTACCCCCGAATTCCCCAACTTCAGGTCTTCACTATGTCTTCCCCACTTTTTAGCTTTAATCAGTCCGTGAAAACAACCAAGTGTCAAAGAAACAACATGAGAGAACTTGCCTGGTGGTCCAGTGGTTAAGACTCTGTGCTTCCACTGCAGGGGGCCCAGGGTTCAATCCCTGCTTGTGGAACTAAGATCCCATAAGTCACAAGGTACAGCCAGAAAGAAAAAAGTAAAAGAAGGAAGAAAAAAAAAAGAGAGTTCTTCTCTGATTCCAGTTCCAGCCCTTTACCTCTCTGTTAGGACCTCGGCCTCCAATCTGCAAAGGGAAGGGCTGGTCTAACTAGGAATTAGGAAGTTATATACATAGAGAAGCCAAGGAGGGACAAATGACGGGAACCACTGGGGCTGTGTTGGACCCAGGAGCCTGTCCAGCCTCAGGGAGGCACCACTGCAGGCCCCAGTTTCTCCAGACTGGAAATCAGGTGTTTATATGAAATCTGATTTTTTAATATTAGCAAATACATTTTAAAACCTTTTGGCAGTTCCCTGCAGGCCAAGTCAACCTCACCTATGACTCCATCTGGCACGTGGTGAGCTGACTCTGAGTCAGAAGCTCTTTAAGGCTCCTTGTTTCACGCTCAGTCCACTTGGGCGCCATCTAGTGCTGGTGACTGTCACAGTTCCCGGGAAAAGGACCTTTTTTTTTTTTGGCTACACAGCGTGGCATGCAGGATCCTAGTTCACCGACCAGGGATCAAACCCACTCCCCCTGCGGTGAAAGTACGGAGTCTTCACCACAAGACCACCAGGGCAGTCCTGAAAAACCTCTTTAAACAGATTGATTAGAAGATAATTTATTTGTGTGCCCTCAAAATTAATTTTTCTAAATGACTTCTTAAATGGCCTCTCAGGTATAATTAGAATATAATCAGATAGATCAAAATCATACACGACTTACACTTCATGGGGAACACAGGATTACGCAAGTGAAGAACATTTATTTACCACATTCCAGGCGCTGTTCTGTTTTAAAGTATTTTATTTAATCCTCCCCATAATCCTATGAATTAAGTACTATTACTACCCTGATTTTTCAGATGGAGACACTGTGGCCAAGACAGATTGTGTAACTTACATGGAATCACACAGCCACTTACTAGTGGAGCTGGGATTAGAAAGCAAGCAGCCTTAGTCAAGAGGGTGTGGCTTCTAAAGAGAAGCTAGATTAGGGCATCACCATTGCAATAGACACTTCAGCTGCAGATGACAAAAACTAAAGCAAAAACAAGGCATGGGGGGGGTGGGAGGATTTCTGGCTGTGGAAATATCTGGAGCTCAAACAACAGCATCTCTCCCTGCTCCCCCACACAGTTCTGCCTTCTTCTGATTTGTCTAGTCTCAAGAAGACACAGGACAAACATGGTACCTTCCAGCTCCACAAAGCAATGGGGAAACAGTGGCTATTTAGCAAAAGATCCTGGGGATAAAAAGGCTCATGTTTTGGAAAATAAAAATAATAAATGGATCCTTACCTAACACCACATACAAAGATGAACTCCAACAGACTGAAGACCTATATGTGAAGATAACCATGAATATTTAAAATGAGAAAACGTGAGAGACTATGTTAAGAAGGACTTCGATGAAACTCAAACGCACACGCCATAGGAAAAAACTGATACAACTGATGACCTACTTATGTTCAATGAAGAAAACTACAGAAAAAGCTAACAGACAAATAACAAGAAGACAACTGTAACGTCTAAACCGATGGGTGACTGATATCTGGATGTACAAGAGACTCCTGTAAATCAACAAAAAAAAGAGAAGGAATCCCACAGGAAAATAAGCAATTTATAGGAGACAAAGCAAAAAGGCTAACAAGCCTGTGCTGTATGATCAAGCTCACTAGGAACTAGAGAAATGGGAAACAGCCCTGAGAATTCACTTCACATTTTTTTAGACTGGCAAAAATTAGAAAGATGGATAATGCCACATGTTGGCTGGGACTGGGGGCATAGGGTCCTGCAGGCCCTGCTGGCAGGAGGGGTATAGACCTTCTAGAGAAGAGTCAGGCACTTTTTAGTGACATAAGAATATACACACCTTGAAAGTTAAAGTGTTAGTTGCTTAGTCATGTCCAACTCTTTGTGACCCTATGGACTGTAACCTACCTGGCTGCTTTATCCGTGGGATTCTCCAGGCAAGAATACTGGAGTGGGTTGCCATTTCCTCCTCCAGGGGATCTTCCTGACCCAGGGATCGAACCCAGGTCCCCTGCATTTCAGGCAGATTCTTCACCATCTGAGTCACCAGGGAAGCCATACGCACACCTTCAGTTCAGTTCAGTCGCTCAGTCGTGTCCGACTCTTTCCGACCCCATGAATCGCAGCACACCAGGCCTCCCTGTCCATCACCATCTCCCGGAGTTCACCCAGACTCACGTCCATCAAGTCCGTGATGCCATCCAGCCATCTCATCCTCGGTTGTCCCCTTCTCCTCCCGCCCCCAATCCCTCCCAGCATCAGAGTCTTTTCCAATGAGTCAACTCTTCTCATGGGGTGGCCAAAGTACTGGAGTTTCAGCTTTAGCATCATTCCTTCCAAGGAAATCCCAGGGCTGATCTCCTTCAGAATGGACTGGTTGGATCTCCTTGCAGTCCAAAGGACTCTCAAGAGTCTTCTCCAACACCACAGTTCAAAAACCTCAATTCTTCGGTGCTCAGCCTTCTTCGCAGTCCAACTCTCACATCCATACATGACCACAGGAAAAACCATAGCCTTGACTAGATGAACCTTAGTCAGCAAAGTAATGTCTCTGGTTTCGAATATACCATCTAGGTTGGTCATAACTTTTCTTCTAAGGAGTAAGCGTCTTTTAATTTCATGGCTGCAATCACCATCTGCAGTGATTTTGGAGCCCCCAAAAATAAAGTCTGACACTGTTTCCACTGTTTCCCCATCTATTTCCCATGAAGTGATGGGACCGGATGCCATGATCTTCGTTTTCTGAATGTTGAGCTTTAAGCCAACTTTTTCGCTCTCCTCTTTCACTTTCATCAATAGGCTTTTTAGTTCCTCTTCACTTTCTGCCATAAGGGTAGTGTTATCTGCATATCTGAGGTTATTGATATTTCTCCCAGCAATCTTGATTCCAGCTTGTGTTTCTTCCAGTCCTTGGGCTACAGCATATATCCCCAGTTATATGTCCCAAAGGAATTTTCATCCTGGCCCATGTGGAAACCAAGATGAGAGTATTTATCTTAGTCGAGTTTGTGCTCACGGGTAGCTGAACACGATTTGAGTGTTCAAGCTTGTGGGAGTGAAACCACAAAACACAGTCAAGGACTTCCCTGGTGGTCCACTGGCTAACACTCCATGCTCCCAATGCAGGGGGCCCAGGGTTTGGTCAGGGAACTAGATCCTTCATGCCCCAACTAAAGATCCTACAGCCACCACTAAGGATCCTGCCTGCTGCAACAAAGATCAAAGATCCTACGTGCTACAACCAAGACCCAGCGGAGCAAAATAAATAAATATACTAGAAGACACACACACACACAGCAGAGGCCCACCCAGCTGACGCCAGGGCAGAAAGCAAGAGAGATCCACAGGGCAGGAGAAGTGCTATCAGGCTGCGCTTGCTGTGGCAACTGCTGGAAAGATGGGTGGAAAGGGGGAAACCAGGACAGCAGGAGGGGGCAGCCACCATCTGGGGTTGCCAGACTGAGTGAATTGAGGTCCCCTTGTTTTCACCCCTGAAAATGAACTCGGAGCTGTGGATTTTTAAAACTCTTACTTACTTATTTATATCTGTGTTTGTATTACATGGCTTGTAGGATATTAGTTCCCCAACCAGGGACTGAATCTGGGTCCCTGCCAGTGAAAGCGTGAGTCCTAACCACTGGATCACCAGTGAATTCCCTAAACCTTTTATTTTATTTTATTTAAAAAAAGAAAAAAAAAAGGACCAAGGAGCTCTATCCCCCTGCATGGAGAACCCACAACAGAGGAATGATATGTAATATCTGCACAGAGGCTCCCTCTTGGACAAGCTTCCCTAGGTGGTAATTGAATTCCCAGAATGCTAGGCCCCTGGAGCGAGGGCCTGGGCTGTGATGATCCTGCTCTTTAGTGACGTCGGCTCTACCTTCCTTGTTTCTGGATATATAAATGAAAAGCATGAACTTGCCTGAGTTTGAGTCAACTCCACCCTTCACCAGCTGTGACCTCTCTGTGCCTGAGACATCAAGTCTGTAAGACAAAGATCAAAACACAACCTACATCATAGGTTTTTTCGTGAGGAGTCATGAGTTGGTGGTGCTATAAGTATTTAAACAGTTCCTGGCACCAGGTAAGGGCTATTAAAAAAAAAAAAATACTGGCCATTGTATCAAGACCACTTGGGATTTCTGCTTCTTGGTCCAGATTAAGCCAGATCTATTCCATATCTGCCAACACCAGCTATCTCTGGTCCTAATCTACTTCCAAGTTGCACATACATGCAGTTCTGTCGAGCCAGCCTCCTTGGATGGGAGGGAAAACCAGTGTGTGGCCAGCTCCTGAGGATTTAACAAAGCCAGAATCTGTTGCCTTTTTCAAATTCCCCCCAGGACAACGTGTAATAATTACTATTATTAATATTATTCCTTTTTAAAAAATGGGAAAACTGATGAAACAAAGAATGACATAGATAATAAAACTCAAAGCATTCTCTGACATAAATCACTCCACTGTTTTCTTGGGTGAGTCTCCCAAGGCAATAGAAATAAAAGCAAAAATAAACAAATGGGACCTAATCAAATGTACATGCTTTTGCACAGCAAAGGAAACTACTAAAAAAATGAAAAGAAAGCCTACAGAGTGGGAGAAAATATCTGCAAATGATGTAACCAACAAGGGCTGAATATGCAAAATACACAAACAGCTCACACAACTCAACAGCAAAAAACACTAACAACTCAATCAAACACATGGGCAGAAGGCTTAGACAAACATTTCTCAAAAGAAAACATACAGACAGTCAACAGGCACATGAAAAGATAATCCATATCACTAAGTATCAGAGACGTGCAAATCAAAACTAAAATTCTCACATCAGTCAGAATGGCCATCATTAAAAAGTCTGCAAATAATAAATGCTAGAGAGGATGTGGGGAAAAGGGAGCCCACCTACACCGCTGACGGGAATGGAAGTTGGTGCAGCTACTACGTAACACAGTATGGAGGGGCCTCAGAACGCTAGAATTACCATATGATCCAGCAATCCCACTCCTGGGCATATATCCAGACAAAACTATCATCTGAAAAGATACATGCAACCCTATGTTCACAGCAACACTATTCACAATAGTCAAGAGATGGAAGCAACCCAAATGTCTATCAACGGATGAATAGATAAAGATGTCGTGCACACATACAACAGAATACTACTCGGCCATACAAAAGAATGAAACAATGCCATCTGCAGCAACGTGGATGCGACTGAAGATTATCATACTACGTGAAGTCAGATAAAGACAAATGCCATATGACGTCACTTAGATGTGGAATCTAAAATAGGACACAAAGGAACCTGTCTATGAAACAGACTCGCAGACACAGAACAGACTCACGGTTGCCAAGGGAGAGCGGGTGGGGGAAGAATGGATGGAGAGTTTGGAGCTGGCAGATGCAAACAAGTATATACAGGATGGATAAACAACGACGTCCTACTGGATAGCACAGGGTACTATATTTACGTCCTGGGATAAACCACATGGAAAAGAATACATATATATAAATGGCTGTGAATGTCTCTGGGGCTACTGGCTTCCCCAATATCTGAACCCACCATCGCCAGGACTACCATAAAAGGAAATCAAATGATGGGCTTACTAAGACATCCAAAGCATTATTTTCCATTTCCAAAGTTGCACTTGTTCCAGTCGGTGCTGAGCAGGGAGGAAAAACTAGCATTACCCTCTTCATTAGTCAATCCTCCCCCACCAGTCTGATTCAGCCCCCTAAACAATGGACATAATTACACTGAACAATTCTGTGTTTGTTTCCATGTCTAGACACAGAGCTTGCATTTGAAAACAAAAGAGAACAGGAACAGGAAAGCACTCTGCTGTTTTTTAATTCTTTGTGTCAAACTTTTTCTCTACTTGGATGCCTTTCTTGTGATCAGGAGATATATACTCAGAGTATCATGCCTCTAAAAATAAAACAAAACAAAACCTTTTTATAGAGGGATTAGTATTAATTTAGGATAAAACAATATATTTAAACAGCCTCTAGTCTGAGTGGAAACAAGTCATTTTAAACCTTAGATTCAGAAAATGATGAATGGGGACTTCCCTGGTGGTCCAGTGGGTAAGACTCCACAGTCCCAACGCAGGGGGCCTGGGTTAGACCCCTGGTCAGGGAAGTAGATTCCACATGCTGCAACAAAGATTTGGTGTAGCCAAATACAAAGAGAGAGAACAAACCACTGGTTACCAGTGAGGAGAGGGAAGGGGGCGGGATAAGATACAGAGAGGGGATTAAGAGGTACAAACTATTATGTATAAAATAAATAAAGCTTCAACAATTTATTGTATGGGACAAGAATATAACCAGTATTTTTATAATAACTATAAATGGAGCATAACCTTTAAAAATTGTGAATCGCTATATTGCATACCTGAAACTCCTTGGAAGAAAAGTTATGACCAACCTAGATAGTATACTCAAAAGCAGAGACATTACTTCGCCGACTAAGATCCGTCTAGTCAAGGCTATGGTTTTTCCAGTGGTCATGTATGGATGTGAGAATTGGACTGTGAAGAAAGCTGAGCACCGAAGAATTGATGCTTTTGAACTGCGGTGTTAGAGAAGACGCTTGAGAGATCCAAGGAGATCCAACCAGTCCATTCTGAAGGAGATCAGCCCTGGGATTTCTTTGTAAGGAATGATGCTAAAGCTGAAACTCCAGTACTTTGGCCACCTCATGTGAAGAGTTGACTCATTGGAAAAGACTCTGATGCTGGGAGGGATTGGAGGCAGGAGGAGAAGGGGACGACAGAGGATGAGATGGCTGGATGGCATCACGGACTCGATGGACACGAGTCTGGGTGAGCTCAGGGAGATGGTGATGGACAGGGAGGCCTGGCGTGCTGCGATTCATGGGGTCGCCAAGAGTCGGACACAACTGAGCGAATGAACTGAACTGAACTGAACTGAAACTTATTTAATACTGTACATCAACTATGCCTGGGGGAATTCCCCGGCAGGCCAGTGGTTAGGATTCCACACGTTCACTGCTGTGGCCCGAGGTTCAATCCTGGCCAAGGAACTAAAATTCCACAAGTCTCAAGTCAATCATCTTTTTTATTAAATTAAATTGAAAACAATTATGCCTCAATAAAAAAAATTTTTTTAAGAAAAAGAAATGGAGGCCTAGATGAAAATAGCAATTGTTATATTTGCCACCAACAAGGGCAACCATGTCTCAGGCACTGCTGGACCTGTGCTTTTGACCTTCTCATTGCCTCCTTCTGTCACTGTGTTCCTTTATGTCTGCATGCACTCTGACCCCTCCCACTGACCTGTCCCTTTTCATTTCCTAATATCATCAATTAACTCGCTTCCTTCTTACCCTGGGTCAGGGTGACAGTCTAGTTTACCTGGTGACTTCACATGGCTAAGCTCAGACACCATCATTTTCATTGCTAACCTCTGGATAAAGCCAAAGCCTTCTGTCATTTCTGCATTGTGCGTATGAATTACTATCTGAAGATAAACCTGAGTTTTATGATCAGGAAACAAAAATTGTTTTTAATCCAACAAACCAGAAATAGGATAGCCCTCAGTATCTTTTCACACCTTGCTAGTTTCTCACTTTTTATTTTCTCTCAAAATAAACAGATTTATAAACAGGTTTATTTCTCTCAAAATAAACCAGCAGGGAACACTCACAGTAGTTAGCCTGACTGCTACCTCTCACTGTAACTAACCTGTCAATCTTCCCCTCTCTTTTCCCTACTTTAAAATCCTCTGCCTTCTATAATATCCTTCTGGGGACCAAGTCCTTCAGAGTGTCCAGTGTCCAGTACAAACAGAGCTTTGACACACACTGGATGCTGAAAATGCTTTGAATCAAGAATGGTAGGGACATGAAATGCCAATCAAAAGCACAGTGAGATAGCGCCTCACCCCTGTCAGAATGGCTATCATCAAAAAGACCATAAATAACACATGTTGGCAAGGATGTGGAGAGCTGGAATTCTTGTACACTGTTGGTGGGAATGCAAATTGGTGCAGCCACTGTGGAAAACAGCATGGAAGTTCCTCAAAAAGCTAACAATAGAACCACCATTATGATCCAGCAAAATTGCACTCCTGGGTGTATATCCGAAAAAAATGAAAACACTAATTCAAAAAGACATATGCACCCCAATGTTCACAGCAACATTACAGCCAAGATATGGAAGCAAACTAAGTGTTCATTTAAAAATATAATGGATAAAGAAGATTTGGTGTATAAATATAATATATATGCATATATGATATAAATTATATAATTATATATTAAATAAATACAATGAACTAAACAATATATTATAATATAAATTATATACATACTATATTATGTATATATTATACATATATACAATAGAATATGACCCAGCCATAAAGAAGAATGAAATTCCGTCATCTGCAACAATATGAATGGATCCAGAGGGCATTATTCTAAGTGAAATAAGTCAGACAGAGACATATACTGTATGTTATCACTTATGTGTGGAATCTAAAAACAAACTAATGAACAAAACAGAAACAGACTCACAGATATGGAGAACAAACTAGTGGCTACCAGTGGGGAGGGGAGAGAGGTGAGATGGGGGCTGGAGATTAAGAGATATAAGCTAAGATGTATAAAATAAATAAGCCACAAGAATATACTGTAGACCACAGGGAATACAGCCAATTAGTTTTAGTAACTTTAAATGGGTATAATCTATTACAATTTTAAATCACTATGCTGTCAACACCTGAAACTAATATAGTATTGTAAATCAGTGAAGCCCCTCAGTCGTGTCCAACTCTTTGTGACCCCACGGACTGGGGCCTGTCAGGCTCCTTCGTCCACGGGATTTTCCAGGCAAGAATACTGGAGTGGGTTACCCTTTCCCTCTCCAGGGAATCTTCCCAACCCAGGGATCAAACCTGGGTCTCCCACATTGCAGGCAGACGTCTTACCGTCTGAGCCACTAGGGAAGGCACTGTAGCCTATCAGGCTCCCTCCGTCCATGGGATTTTCCAGGCGAGAGTGCTGGAGTGGATTGCCATTTCCTTCTCCAGGGCATTGTAAATCAACTATACTTCAACTAAGAAACCATTTCCTAATGGCAGGGACGTGAAATAAAGCAAGCCTCGTCTGCTTGCAAGTGCACAGGACAAGCTACAGAGAGGGCTGGGTCTGACTTTCCAGCATTTGCTGCAACTGAGCGAAGTTCAACTGCTACAGTCACCACAGGAATTAAACAGTAGCCAAGAGCCAGAACAATCAAAGTTACCCATAGGAGAAAATCCCTTGACTTATCTGCATGTGCATGACTTCCTATAGTAACAGTGCTGTCTTGGCCTCCTTGTACACTAAGTCCCCTATGAAGGAACCTTCAAGTTGCAAACTTCCAAAGATGCAAACCTGCATCTGGTTCCCCTGCCAGGAACATCAGGCATGTGTGAAACTGCAGCCTGACGACCCTTCAGCGCTACCATCTCCCACCTCCTCTCCCTCCTCCAGGCAGTAACTCTTCTTGCCTGTTCACTTGATGCCAGCCCCTGTATGCCAGGTATTATAGTGTCTTACTGTACTTTTCAAGATATTGTACTATAAAGTTAAAAATGTTTTATTTTTTGTGTGTCTGTTTTTTTATGTATTTTTGTGTGAAAAGTATTGTAAACCTATTACAGTATAGTACTGTATAGTCAATTGTGTTAGTTGGGTCCCTAGGTTAACTTTGTTGGACTTATGAATGCTTTCTTCGAATGGAATCCATTCATATGTAGGGGACTTACTGTACCGCCGAAGCAAAAGGACTTGGGGTCCTATTGTTCTTCCCCCTGTTTTATTGATTAACGAACAGGCAAAGGTAGAAGGCATACTCCAGGTTGGCAAAGCTCTGAGACCAAACCATCTGGATTGAGGAGGAGAGACAGGGGGAAGAGACATGAGGTTGGCATGCACCAGCGTCTCTGGAGATTCGGAGAGAAACAAGTCACAGAAGAGACATTTCTACAGAAAGACAGTGGCTAATTCTTTCAACAAATACAGACTGAAAGAGCAGAGCGACAGGTCACAACCAGACTCACTACGTAGTTACTTGTGTTTATCGTTCACCCAAGCTCTTGAAATTCACCTTGGAACTGGACCCACAATGTTTAAACCTGACACTCCAAAGGGAGGTATGACCTTGGTCAGATCACACATTCTCAAAGCAGCTGGTCTTAAAATGCTGAGCCTAAACGTACAACAGTATAACTTGTGCTGGGGTGCCACCTAGCGGTCAGCGGTAAATTTATGTTTTCAAGTTAGCTAATAGGCATGCGAAGTTGCTTTAGTCATGTCCGATCCTTTTTGCCAGATTCCTCTGCCGGTGGGATTCTCCAGGCAAGAACACTGGAACGGCTTGCCATGCCCTCCTCTAAGGGATCTTCCTGACCCAGGGATTAAACCCGCGTCTTTCACATCTCCTGCACTGGCAGGCGGGTTCTTTACCACTGGCACCACCTGGGAAGCCCGGGATGTAGGTATACACACCTGTCCCAAAGGTCTAAATTCACTCTGTCCAATACATCTGTAATGACAGCCACCTATGTGGGAGGTGTATGGAGAGTCGGGGACCAGGTTCAAGGCCAATTCTGAGGTTTAGTGTAATAAGATCTTGGAATAAGCGCAGCAGTGGCTGTAGACATGGGCATAGGTTCCTCAAGAATGGACGGTGAAAGATGCTGCTAGGTTTTGAACTGGAATGCCTGCACCCAGGCCGCTGATCAGGTCTAAGGATCTGGTGAATGAATGATCCCCGAGACTACGAGGCACTGAGCCTTGTTCTGCAACCACAGCTCTGAGTTCAGGAATGTCACGGACCAGGCTGTGTTTACTGAGATTCAGCAGGGTGATGACCAGTCACGCTGAGGGTGCCCCACAGTGAAATCCCATAGGATTTATCTGGTGTGTTAGTGAGAGTCACCTGGCCTAACACATCCCAGGCTGATACAAACACAGAAGTCTAGGCCCAGGAGGGGCTGCTGACTTCCTGGAGGCTGAACGTGACCCTGGATACCCAGACGTTCCCATCTGCACCTCACTCTGCCTCCAGCACACACATCTACGGTGAGACTGTTTAGAGTCTGACGCTTGCACTTCTCTTCCTCCCACAGAATGCTGCAGATCAACTGGTTTTCTGGCTGCCCAGTTCCTGCTGAATCCCCCAGGTATAAAAAACACATTGGGTTTACCCAGTGGATGACTGGGCTTGGCTTTCCTTCCCTTGGCACCAACTAATAACACTCAGCAATGCAGCCAACAAGCCCCAGGGAGGAAATGAGGCTGTCCTACTTGCGCGGGGTAGAACAGCCTCCTCTCCTTCACAGAAGGTCCAGAGACATTTAAAACAGTTGTTTACAGACTTCCCTGGTAGTCCAGGGGCTAGGACTCCTAGCTCCCAGTGCAGGGGACCCAGGTTCAATCCCTGGTCAAGGAACTAGATCCCATACACTGCAGCTAAGAGTCTGCATGCCACAGCTAAAGATCCCACATGATGCAAGAAAAAGCGAAGATCCCCAGTGCCGCAACTGGGCCCGGTGCAGACAGAGAAATAGATATTTTATATTAATCAATTACAAAATAAAACAGTTGCTTAATGTTACCTCTTAATTGGCAATGGCCGAGCAGTCCTAAACACAAAGAACATGAAACAATTCATAACAGGGATTTACAGGTACTGACCTCCCTAATAAACTGGGCATTGCTGAAGGAGGTTGACTGGAGTGACAGACAGCAGTTCTGGAAAGAAAAATGACCATAAGAGAGAAGTCTTATTTAATTTACCTAAAGAGTATCCACATTTGGCTTTTCTTCCATTGGCCCCTTCTGTTGACAAACTGTGTCTGCACAGCTACGGTGCAACGGAAGACAAGGTTCATGTGTAAAGATGTTAGTTGTGAGACTGGGTGAAATAACAGAAAATCAGAAAATATCTCAAGGATCTTTGCGAAGGATTTACTAGATAAATCAGGACACACTTGATACCATGGAATACTAAGTAACCATTGAGGAAAAGGTAGAGAAAACAACAGAAGGACAAAAATACATGAACAAGAACAGTTTTTAAAACACTAGATGAGCATGCGTGCTAAGTCGCTTCATTCATGTTCGACTCTTTGCAACCCACCAGGCTCCTCTGTCCATGGAATTCTCCAGGGAAGAATACTGGGATGAGTTGTCATGCCCTCCTCCAGAGGATCTTCCCAACCCAGGAATCAAACCCACGTCTCTTACGTCTCCTGTACTAGCGCCACCTGGGAAGCCCAAACAATCAGGTGATAAAGGACAGTGATCCCTGGGGCACAGGAAACAAACAGAACTCTTAATACGGCCTGTCTGACTCCTCCCTGCCCCTCATTCTCTCTGCTCAAGCCACAAGGAGTCTATGTCCATCTCTCACACTCAGTAGGATCCCTCCAACCACAAGCCTTTGCACCTGCTCTTCCCTATCCTTGTTCATTTCTACCTTTCAGATCTAGCTTCTTCAGGCTTTCTCTGAGTCTCCTGACTCCTGGACTAGGTCACATCCCCCAAAGAAGCACTCTTAGAACAGTATTTTTCTGCTCCTTCTGCTTCTCGTTTGTTACAAAATATTATATAATACACATGAACATACACATAAACACCAACATATTAGCCCTGATGATATCACAATACCAAAATTTCTAACATAAACTTACAGTTTTCATTCTATGTTATTACAGGATTTACGTAGGACTGTACATAATGAAATAGTAAATTTAGATGACACAAGCAAAAATCAAATCAGATTTATTCCTTAGTTTCATGTAGAAACTGAAGCAGTTAGGATTGGCATTATGTGATTCAGCATTATGTTTACAAGCATTATGTTTCAGCATTGTGTGATAGAACATTCAAAGTAACAATGAATAAATCTTGCATGTGACATACACACATACACAGTCTGGAACTGTCTGGAACTGGTATGGAGTGTCTAAGATATCATTAGGAATGCAGGTTCTTTAAGCTTTACCCTTCTCTACCCCAAAGACCTTGGCTTCAGGGTCTAAGATAGCTGCTGGAGTTCCAGCCATCACATTTACAATCCAGACAGGATTGGGAATGAGATGGAGAATTGGGAGAAAAGAGAAAAAGACATGCAACAACCTTTTAAAGCAGTAGTTATGTGGTTATACCTGGCTGCCAGGGAAAGTACGAGAAGGGAGTGTTTGACAAGTGAAAATTACCTACTGTATGACTTTGGGGTTTTTTTGTTATATTCAATGTTTTCTTCTTTATTGGAGTATAGTTGATTTATAATGCTGTGTTAGTTTCTACTATACAGCAAGCAAATCAGTTATACACATACCCACACTTTTCTAGATTCTTTTCCCATAGAGGTCATTACGGAGTATTGAATAGAGTTCCCTGTGCTATACAGTAAGTCCTTATTAGTTATCTATATTTTGGGCTCCAAAATCACTGCAGAGGTGGCTGCAGCCATGAAATTAAAAGACACTTACTCCTTGGAAGAAAAGTTATGACCAACCTAGATAGCATATTCAAAAGCAGAGACATTACTTTGCCGACTAAAGTCTGTCTAGTCAAGGCTATGGTTTTTCCTGTGGTCATGTATGGATGTGAGAGTTGGACTGTGAAGAAGGCTGAGCGCCAAAGAATTGATGCTTTTGAACTGTGTTGTTGGAGAAGACTCTTGAGAGTCCCTTGGACTGCAAGGAGATCCAACCAGTCCATTCTGAAGGAGATCAGCCCTGGGATTTCTTTAGAAGGAATGATGCTAAAGCTGAAACTCCAGTACTTTGGCCACCTCATGCGAAGAGTCAATTCATTAGAAAAGACTCTGATGCTGGGAGGGATTAGGGGCAGGAGGAGAAAGGGACGACAGAGGATGAGATGGCTGGATGGCATCACTGACTCGATGGACGTGAGTCTGAGTGAACTCTGGGAGCTGGTGATGGACAGGGAGGCCCGGCATGCTGCGATTCATGGGGGCGCAAAGAGCTGGACACGACTGAGCGACTGGACTGAACTGAACTGATGTGATACATAGTAGTGTGTATATGTCAATCCCAACCTCCCAGTTCATCCATCCCACCCTCCCCTGACTGTATGACTTTGGAAGATGAACGCATTTGGGGTAAGTGGCCAAGAGTCTCTACTTCAGACATGTCCACGTTTTACATGCTTTTAAAGGTGGGGGAATGTGTGATTCTCAGGAACTTAAGAAACTGATTACCAGGGGTAAGTGGTTGGAAAAGCGTAAAAAGAGAGGACACTGGGGAATGGGGCACTGCGAGTGAGGCGAGGGCTACCTCCTCTGAGGGTGGCTTCTTGTTCCAGAATCAGGGTAACGTGGGTTGGGAGGAACTGAGAGTGACTAGTAAAGGGTACAGGGCTTCTTTTGAATATGATGAAAATGTTCTGGAATTAGATTGCGGGGGTGATCGCACAACTTTGTGAATATATTAAAAATCACCAAACCATGCACTTTAAATAGACGAACTGTGGGACTTCCCTGGTGGTCCAGTGGCTATGACTCCGTGCTCCCAATGGAGGGGGCCTGGGTTCGATTCCTGGTCGGGGAACTAGATCCTACATGAGGTAGCTAAGGGTTCACAGGCCTCGAATAAAGATCCCATGGGCTGCAATGAAGATCGAACATCCCGCATGCTATAACTAAGACCCAACGCAGTCAGATAAATAAAAATAAATATTTTTAAAAATAATAAAATAAATAGATGAGCTGTATGGTACATGAATTATATCTCAATATAGCTACTTGAAAAAACAAGCAAGGATAAGCAAAGAAACTGATGAACATAAAGGTGTATCTGAAACACAGGCACAATGACAGCAGCCAAGCTGGGGATTGAGAGCACAGTTCTGCTTGACACTTCTGCTTCGTACCAGTGCGTGCTTAGCTGCTAAGTCGTGTCTGACTTTTTTCAACCCTATGGACTGTAGCCCTCCAGGCTCCTGTGTCCATAGGATTCTCCAGGCAAGAATACTGGAGTGGGTTACCATTTCCTCTTCCAGGGAATCTTCCCGACCCAGGGACTGAATTGGCATCTCCTGCATTGGCAAGCGGGTTCTTTACCACTGAGCCACAGCAGAAGTATAATAATGGACAATCACCAGGGCTGTGTGCTCCCACGGGCACACATGGAGTAATTTTGATTTCAGGAATATGAAGGCATGCCGTTGATTAAAACATACTGAACATATAAAAAATGAATTCTGAATAATTTTTTAGAAAAGAAATAGCCATAGAGATTGTCGGGATATCAACTGACTCCTTGGAAAATTGATAATTATAGGGAAATAACTAAGTATTCCTCTTGCCTTTCTGATATACATTGAATTTCAGTGTAACCAAATATCTCTGTGGACAAGGGAAAGGTTGTCAGTGAGGAAGAATTCTAGCCAGGGCTAGGACCAGGGAAAGGCGAGGGAGATCCTAGCGTGTGAAATCTATGGATTCTAGTTAAGAGATGCAGGAGTGTCAAAATTTGAAAATTGTTTCAACTATTAGCGAAATAACTGATTAACACAGTGGTCACTAGCGCTTCTGACATCCTTAGGGAAAAGGCTGACAGGAAATGTATAAAGGTCAGACAGGTACTATACAAACTCAAGGAACAGTCTTTTTTTTAATTTTTTGGCCATGCAGCAAGGCTTGTAAGATCTTATTTCCCTGACCTGGAATCAAACCCAGGCCCTTGACAGTAAGCTTCGAGTCCTAATGGCTGGACTGCCAAGGAACTCCCTAGGATCAATTCTTTTTTTTTTTCTTTTAATTTTTTTAAATTTAATTTTTAATTGGACAAAAATTGCTTTACAATTTTTTGTTGGTCTCTGCTGTACAATAACACAAATCAGCCATAATTATACATATACCCCCTCTCTCTTGAGCCTCCCTCTCCCCCTCCCACCCTTCTAGGACACCACAGACTGGGTAGGATCAGTCAGATTCTACCACACTGGGTAGGATCAATCTTAATGTCTCACACACACACACACACACACACACACACACACACACACACACGAGATAGCAGGACTTCGCTGGTTACCCAGTTCTTAAGACCCTGCACTTCCAGTGCAGAGGATGCAGGTTCGATCCCTAGTCAGGGACCTAAGATCCCATATGTCACACAGTATGGCCAAAAGCTAGACTAAACTAAGCTGAACTAAACTAAACTAAAATAGACATTTTAAAAAATGAGAGAATCCCCTGGTGGTAGCAGTTAAGAATCCACCTGCCAAAGTAGGGGACATGGGTTTGATCCCTGGTCCAAGATGATTACACATGCTGTTGGGGTAACTAAACCCATGCACCATAACTGCTGAGCCCACGCCCTAGGGCCCCTTGCTCCCTCCACAAGAAAAGCCACCACAATAAGAAGCCTGTGCGC
Organism: Budorcas taxicolor; assembly: GCF_023091745.1. Lineage (NCBI taxonomy): Eukaryota > Metazoa > Chordata > Mammalia > Artiodactyla > Bovidae > Budorcas > Budorcas taxicolor. The sequence goes on along the minus strand of NC_068910.1, from coordinate 53,480,323 downwards.
AGCAACTAGGGAGTAGCCCCCAGTCACTGCAACTACAGAAAGCCCACGTGCAGCAGCGCAGACCCAGAGCAGCACAAAGTAAATAACAATTCTTTTAAATGAGATAGCAAATATCATATACCTCCAGACAGTGATGCAGAAAGTACAAAGCACCACCCAGGAAGGATTCTCAAGGGAAAAGAAAAATTGAACCATAATATAATCAAGCCTTTAAAACTGATCTCGGGCCAGCTACCAGGGAAGATGGCTCAGTGGTAAAGAATCCACCTGCCAGGGCAGGTGACACAACCTCAGTCCGCGAACTGGGAGGGTCCCACATGCCCCGGGGCAGCTAAGCCGGTGCACCACCACTGAGCCTGCGCTCTAGACCTCAGGAGCCGCAGCTACGGAAGCCCAAGCGCCCAAGAGCCCATACTCCACAAGAGAAGCCACCGCAATGTCGCGTCAGTCGTGTCCGACTCTTTGTGACCCCATGGACGGTAGTCCGCCAGGCTCCTCTGTCCACGGGATTCTCCGGGCAAGAATACTGGAGAGGGTTGCCATGCCCTCCTCCAGGGGATCTTCCCGACCCAAGGACTGAAACAGCGCCTTTTATGTCTCCTGCATTGCCAGGTGGCCTCTCTACCACTAGCCACACCTGGAAAGCCCCAGTGAGAAGCCTGCACACCACAGTTAGAGAGTAGCCCCCGCTCGCCACAACCAGAGAGAAGCCTGAGCAGCGATGAAGGCCCAGCACCGCCAAAAATAAATAAATAAAAATTAAAAAATTACAAACTGACCTCTAGGGCACAGGAAATACTGAGCATAAACGAAGCAATACACTAGATCTCAAAGGAGGGATCTTATATTGGACTCTAATTTCATCAAGCAGTCAATGAAAGAAAAAATAAAAGGGGAGGAAACTGCTCTAGATTAAGAGAAACATAAGACTTAAAAGACTTATAAGAAACACAAGAGACATAACCAAATAAAAGGGATCGTTTGATCCTGATTTTAAACAGAAATTATAAAAAGCGTATTTTTATACAATAAAGGAAATTTGAGTACAGCTTGGTAATTGAATATTAAGGCATTATTTGAAATTTTGTTACATGGGATAATGGCATTGTGGTTAGGCAAGCAAGTATTTGGATATTCCTTTCGAGGTTGCATGCTGAAGTGTTTAGAAGTGAATGGGTATGATGTCTGGGTCTTGCTTTAAAATATTCCAGCAGCAAAACATCAGAAGAGGAAAAGAGTAGACAAAACAAGTCCATGATGAGATGAAGCTGGGGGCGAACACACAGAATTTGTTACATTTTCAGCAAAATCCCATCTTACAGTGTGCAGCCTAGAGAAACTCTCATAACCGTGCACACCGGCAAGGGTGGGCTCTATGGCTATGTTTGTACTTTTTTGATTGCACCTTTTGGGTTAGCCAAAAGGTTCATTCGGGTTTTCCCAATAAAATGAAAATTGGAAATGACTTAAGAGTCTTGTTAGTCAAATCTGCTAACGTGATGAGACGGTCCTGTCAGCAGTCATTTCCTCCTCCTCCTACTTAATAAAACCCTGATTTTATTGATCCCCCACATCAGTGTTTTGTGGCTGCATCACAATGAACCCAAGGCACACACTGGACTCTCTTTTGCCAGTAATTGATCCAGTGGTGGGCAGGCAACCGATTTGACCAAGGAGACCAAGGGAAGATTTTGGTGAGAGGCTTCTGGGGACAATTCACTACTGCATTGATTCTGAGACACAGTCATTCATTTCTGAAACTGGCAGGCTCCTCACAATCAATCTGTCAGAGGACTGCTGTGGTGAGTCATTCCCCATGTGTGTGCAAACTTGATCCGAAAGCCTACTGGTTTGTGACATCTTCTGGTAAGATCCAGAAAGTGTCAGAACTAAAACCTACAGAATGGGACTCCTTGAGATAACTGTGGTGATTCTGTGAGGAGACTGCTGTCCTGCCAGTGTTCCTGGGAGAACAGAGAGTGATGTCTTGGGGAGGAAGACAGACAGGTAAGGCACTGAATTGAAAAGCAATTTAAAGTGGAACACTGGTGGGAAGATGTTCTGAAAATGCCATAGCTAATTTATATCATTTCTATATTCTTGTTTTGTATGCTCAAGAGTAACATATAATATTTTTAAATTTTATGTTTTTGTCTCAAAGAGGTATTTTATAAGCATCAAATAAAAATTCTAAGGGATAAGAAAGCATTAAGTCAGTTTAATTGTCGGCACTCTTTATTTTTAGTAGTAAATTGATAGCATCTTGGGTTTGATGAAACGTGGTACCTACTTGTTAGAGAATAAAGCTAGAAAAGGAAAATGCTTTGCCCTCTTTGTCTGCTTCCTGCTTTGGGTACCAAGACAGGCAAGAGTACGATGCTCAGAGTTACAGCGGCTATCTTGGGACCATGAGAGGAAGACCGACAGAATCCCAGGGATGCCAAATTGCATCTTGACATTGTGAGTCACTGACCTACTGGAATAGTCTACCTACAGATTACTCATCAGGGAGATAATTAATGCCTTTTCCTGTCTTTTTAGTTTTTTTTTTTTTTTAATTTTGGCCATTCTGGGTGGCATGCATCATCCTAGTTCCCTGACCACACCACCCGCAGTCCCCCTGCAGTGGAAGCATGCAGTCTTAACCACAAGACCACCAGGAAAGCCCCTTATCATTTATGAGACTTTTATGTAGGGATCATACCACCAAACTATACCTAAATGATAATGATTTGGTGGAATACTGCACAGTAGTTAAAATAAACTGTACATGTTGTTTAATATAACTATATATTACATGTTTATGATATACTTTGTATAAATATTATATATTATGAATATATATTTTTGCAGGTTCAAGCCCTGGATCTGGAAGATCCTCTGGAAGAGGGCATGGTAACCCACTCCAGTATTCTTGCCTGAGAATCCATGGACAGAGGAGCCTGGTGTGCTGCAGTCCAGAGTTGGGCACGACTGAGTGAACTGAACTGATGAATATATATTTAAATCCTAAAAAATGCAGTGTTGGATTAAAATAGTTTCAGAATGGCCCTATCAGTGTGATGTTTATATAAAGTTTAATAAGTGAAAATAAATGTTTTTTATGCGTGATGCTGCTGCTGCTAAGTCTCGTCAGTCGTGTCCGAGTCTGTGCGACCCCATAGACGGCAGCCCACCAGGCTCCCCCGTCCCTGGGATTCCCCAGGCAAGAACACTGGAGTGGGTTGCCATTTCCTTCTCCAGCGCATGAAAGTGAAAAGTGAAAGTGAAGTTGCTCAGTCGTGTCTGACTCTAGCAATCCCATGGACTGCAGCCCACCAGGCTCCTCTGTCCATGGGATTTTCCAGGCAAGAGTACTTGAGTGGGGTGCCATTGCCTTCTCTGTTTTTATGCGTATATTATGTTTTAAACATGGACTTCAGGGACACATACCATCTTTAGAGCAGTGGCTACCTCTGGGAAGGGAGTAAGGGAAATAAAATCAGGAGGGGAATATAAACTGGACTCATCTATACCAGTGATGATTTTCAAAAGAAAATGTGGCTAATTGACACTGGTCAAATCTGAGTGGTAAATAAACATCGTAACATATTCTGTACTTCCCTATGTTCTAAAATCTCTCATCATCATGATCAAATTTTAATTACTCAATTTTTCCATATGTATAGTTGCAATAATCTTCCAGAATTCATGTTTCAGAGTAATAAAAATATGTTTAATATATTTTTTCTTCACCTGTAAATTGGAAATGTCCTCAAGGAGAGGAAACCGAGTCACTAAAAAAATTTCTACCTTGGCAGTTTGACACAGAATCAGATATTGGTAATGTTTGCACAACTTTGTGAATATACTAAAAACCATGAAACTGCACATTTTATTGGGTTGGCCAAAAAGTTTATTCAGTTAATAATGCATTGTTCAATAAGGGTCTTGGTGAAAATAAAAATGTGCCTTTTTCACTTAAAACTAAGCGATCTTTTTGGCCAATCCAATGAAAGGGTGGATTGCATGGTATGTGCTTATATCTCAGTTTTAAAAATTAGATGCCAAAAAAACCCCAAACCAATGACCTCTTATCTTTCACACTTCTGGGGGTTGACTGAGCAGTTTTTCTGCTTCATATGATGGGAGCTAGGATCACTCACCGGACTGCATTGATCTGGCAGCTGGTTAGAGTTGGAAGGTTCAAGAAGGCTTCATTGTTATGTCAGAAACCTTGGTGCTGGCTGTCAGTTGGGGCACCTTGGATCTCCTTCCCATAGTCTTTAGCAGGACAGCCTCGAAGGATGGCAGGTGAGTACAAGAGTGGAAAAGTGGACGCTGCCATGCCTTTCAAGGGCTAGAGCCAAAACTGGCTCAGGATCACCTCCGCATTTGGTTGGTCCAAGCCAGTCACAGCTCATCTTCAAAGTGGGGAGGGGGGGAGCAGCATGTGTCTATTGGGATGGGAGGAACTGTTGGCAACCATCTTTGGAGACAGGCTTCCACAAGCGGCAAAGACGACAGAGGTTTGAGGCACTGTGGGTACACAGTCATACCATCACTAGCTGGATGTGAACTGACTCGTCATGGCTGGTGACACAGCAGAGACCACTGACACTCTCCATCTCCCACTTCCTCTCTATAAACGAGGGAGAGCTGCCAATATTGAAAGATGAGAGAAAAGACCCGAGATGTCTTCAAGACAGGCGAGTTCCAGAAACTTTAAAGCTGAATGTAGTGGTTAAGGTAACAGTTGCTTATAGTCTTGTTACTTGGGAAAGTGAGTTAACACCTGGGTCTCATTTTCCTGATCTGTGAAATGGATAAGGACCCACAGGGCGGATCACATTCTGCTAGCAGAAGGTCCCCAGCTGGACATACACAGCTTTCACAGGATATGAACATATTCAGAGAAGCTTATGCCATGATTGTTGCGGCAACAAGACAGAAACAAAGCCCTCCACAAGCACAATGATGGAACACCTCCTTCTTCTGACATGAGTGGTGCTGCCCTTGACCAAGGATAACTCCAGCCTTGCTCTAATCCTCCTGCCTCCTGGATGAAAACTAAGACACTGGAACTCCGATTGTCTGCTTCCTGAATGCATCCAATTCCAAACTGCCAACCCCCCAACTTCCCTAATCCCTCTTTAAAATCATCCAGAAAGTGCCCAAATTCTATTAATTTGCTAATTCCTTTTTTATTGAGAGTTTCCTCACAGCAGCAAGGTCAGTAAACACTTCAGGTGTCTTTTTATGTGGGTTCTAACATACTCATCAAAAGACATACTATAATATTCATATTGGCCTTATCAGGCATAGACAAAATACCCAACTACTCAGCAATAAATGAATACCTCAATTATGATACATTTGTGTAATGGTACATTACATAACAGTGAGAAACTAACTTCGCTCAACAACATGGACGAATCTTGTATGATGGAGCAAAAGAAGCCAGATTCTCAAGAAAATATACTGTGATCTACTCTGATTAAGTTTGAAAACAGGTGAATAATCAATGGTGTTAGCCATCAGTTAGGAATCACCCTTGTTGGGGGGATGGGAGGAGGCACAAGGGGGCTGCTGCAGGTGGGTAACCTGTCGTCCTTTCTCTGGGTGCTAGTAATGTGGATATGCTGAGATGATGAAAATTCAAAAATCAGTGTTTATGCTTGGTGTACTTCTCTGGTATATGTTAATATTAATTAGAAGGTTGTTTTCTTTTTTAATGGGCAACTGTGATAAAGGGACATGGAGCCTGAAAAAGCTCCCAATTAACAAAGCTGAAAGAATTTGAGCAACAAAATCATGTAATATTGGGTTATAACCACAATATAAAATAAATGTCCATGTAAAGAGGATGTGGTTTATATAAGCAATGGAATACTATCCAGCCGTAAAGAAGAATGAAATAACGCCATTTGCACCAACACGAATGGCTAGTCACTTCTGTGGTCTTTCTCCCTAAAACCTATTACCCTAGTCTCACCATGAAAAAACACTGCTGCTGCTGCTGCTGTCTCTTCAGTCGTGTCCAACTCTATGCGACCCCACAGACGGCAGCCCACCAGGCTCCGCCGTCCTGAGATTCTCCAGGCAAGAACACTGCAGTGGGTCGCCATTTCCTTCTCCAGTGCATGAAAGTGAAAAGGGAAAGTGAAGTCGCTCAGTCGTGTCCGACTCTTCGCTGCCAGGCTCCTCCGTCCATGGGATTTTTCAGGCAAGAGTACTGGAGTGGGTTGCCATTACCTGTATAAACCCAAATCCAGGTCCATTCTTCAAAAGTCCTTACCAGCACTCTTCAAAGCTGTCAAAGTCATCAAGAACAAGGAAAATCTGAGAAGTGATCGCAGTCAAGAATAGCCTAAGGAGGGAACTCCCTAGCGGTCCAGTGATTCGGAATCGGGTGGCCGCCTAGGTTATATACCTAGCGAGGGAAACAGATCGCACAAGCCGCGGGACACAGTCAAAAAAATGCCTAAGGATACATGAATAAATTTAATGTGGCATCTTGGACAAGATCCTGGAACAGAAAAGGGACACTAGCTGAAAAAAAATTTTTTTTTAATTTTTTAAACGCTGAATTTAGTTAATAATAATATACCAACCGAGGTGGTTTCTTATATGTGACAGACGTACCTCAGTAGGGTACGTCTTGAGTAATTATTCAAGATGCTCACAACAAGGGAAATTAGGTGAGGAGTACGCAAGAGCTCCAAGTATCATCTGCAATTTTTCTATAAATCTATAACTTCTAAAATAAAATGTTTTATTTTGCTTTCAAACACGGACCCGCAACTGGGCTTTCTCACAAAGCTGTGAGAAATTATTACAGGTGTACAAGTACAAGCTCAATGCTTAACACATAGATATGAGGTGTAGTTGTGGTTTCATGTGAAATAAGGGACAAGAATTCGAATACTCATCAATTCTTACCAACTGTTATCAGTGTAAGCACAAGGGACCCAGTTCAGCCCAGCCCGGCCAGCACACGCGCAGATGCGCGAGCGAGGGAGCGCACGCCGGCGGCGCGCTCACGCCGTGGGGGCGGGGCACCGAGGACGCTGGCGTAGGGCGGGGCCAGGCGCAGTTCCCACGCCGGCCTCGGCGCCCGGAAGTAATGTGTCAGGGGACTCCGCGGGGCGGAAGCCGCGCATAAGTGGAGGCAGTGGCGCCGCCCGGGCAGGGGACGCTGCTGTTGCTGTTGCTAGACGACGCGAACTAGCCTTCGTCACTTCCTTAGCCCGCCGTCTGCCCACTCCCCAGGCCGGAACCCAGGGGCCCGGAGCCGGGGTGGGCGCAGGCTCGTCCTCCGACGTCCAGGACAGCAGCCAGCTGGGCAGCTGGAGTGGAGCCCACGCCACCTGCAGGGAAGCATCCGAGCCGAGGCGGGAAGATGGCTGCAGACAAGCCTGCAGGTGAGGCGCCCGCGCGCTAGAGCGGGCAGACCCTGCGCTGCTCCGCGGGGCCCCAGGTGGGGACTTCGGGGCTGCTCTCTTTGGGGCGTGCATTTCTCTCCCTTAGACCCTCCCTCGGCCGCCGCTAATGTGAGTCTTTGGGCCCCAGGTCCAGTAGTTTCTTAGCAAGTGTAACATGAAGCTGCTTCTGTTCGCCTTTGCTTTGCTCTTCGGAATTTGTTTGGTTTAAAAAGCATGAGTCTAGATGGCCGTTTCACAGACTTCTCGACTTCCCACTGGGGAAGGCAGAGCAAGGAAAGTTCACCCCGAAGACGCAGTGCCGTGATGCCCGTGGCTTCGGCCACACCAGCCTGCCTGTGGTCAGCGACGTCCTGTGTAATTAGCTTTGTCGAAATCACTTATTGAAATAGACATAACGTTATCGTGTCTCACTTCGGTCTGTGCTCTCTAGTGCCTTGGTATTTAGAACCTTTTTCCCTCTAGTTCATCAAGATTAACTAATCTCGACGGTTTTCTTTATGGATTACTATTACATTCCTAGAATCTTCTCCATTTGAGGAATATAAAATTCTTTCCTGCCTACCTCTGGGACGGTCTTAATACCTGTTTCCTGTAAGATAATAATGTTCTCTGTGGCATCCATCCACGTTTTGTTGGAAGGCGCTTAAATTACAGGTTTTAGAAATGGTCAAAACAGACTTTTTACAATAAAATTTATATATTTTTTAAGGAGGAAAAGAAAATCTTAATGTGCTCCAGGATTTTTTAATTAGATCCTGATCTCAATAATTGACAAATTAGATTTGAAATTAGACGGTAAAGCATCGGCCTGCAATGCGGGAGACCCGGGTTCGATCCCTGGGTCGGGAAGATCCCCTGGAGAAGGAAATGGCAACCCACTCCAGTATTCTTGCCTGGAAAATTCCGTAGACTGAGGAGACTGGTAGGCTACAGTCCATGGGGTCGCGAAGAGTCGGATACGACTGAGCGATTTCAGTTTCACTTTCGACTTCACTTTCAATCCTCATATATGCGTGTATGCTCAGTTGCTGACTCTTTTCAACCCCATGGACTGTAGCCCGTCAGCCTCCTCTGTCTATGAAATTTTCCAGGCAAGAATGGTGGAGGGCGTTGCCATTTCCTACTTCAGGGGACCGTTCCAATCCTAATACAGGTACAGATAAGTAAAATCATTCCAGTAGCTCTTCGGTCATCTAAGAAAAACAAGGGAAAAGATCTAGAAAGTGGGGCTAAGCATTTAGAGCGTGCTAGAGAATTTTAGGTAGGCTGGTCAGGAAACGCCTTTCGTGAGGTGATAGTTGAGCCCAATGAAATGGAGTGAGCCTTATGGAATGGGGAGGGGTGGGTTGAGAGAAAGTTCCACGCAGGGAATAAGCTTGGCCTGTCCAAGTCTGAACCAAGGGGACCAGCATGTTGTTGTTGTTGTTCAGTTGCGAAGTCACATCCTACTCTTTGTGATTCCATGGACGGTAGCCTGCCAGGCTCCTCTTGTCCTCCACTCTCTCCCAGAGTTTGCTAAAATTCTTGTCCATTGACTCGGTAATGCTGTCTAACCGTTTCATCCTCTGCCACCCCCTTCTCTTGCCTTCAATCCTTCCCAGCATCAGAGTGAGTTCCAGTGAGTTCAGTCTTCACATCAGGTGTCCAAAGTATTGGAGTTTCAGCAACAGTTCGCCAATGAATATTCAGGCTTGATTTGCTGTAGGATTGACTGGTTTGAATTCTTTGCAGTCCAGGGGGCTCTCAAGAGTCTTCTCCAGCACCACAGTTTGAAAGCATGAATTCTTAAGCGCTCAGCCTTCTTTATGGTCCACCTCTCACATCCCTTCTAGAAAAACCATGACTACTAGAAAAACCGTAGCTTTGACTATACATACCAGTCTATTGCTGCTTCCACTTTTTCCCCTTCTATTTGCCATGACGTGATGGGACCAGATGCCATGATCTTAGTTTTTCGAATGTTGAATTTCAAGCCAGCGTTTTCATTCTCCTCTTTCACCCTCATCAGGAGGCTCTTTTGTTCCTCTTTGCTTTCTGCTATTAGAGTGGTATCATCTGCATATCTGAGGTTGTTGATAACTTCCAGCAGTCTTGATTCCAGCTTGTTACTTCATGCAGCCTGGCATTTCACACGATGAACTTTGCATAGAAGTTAAATAACCAGCGGGACAATATACAGCCTTGTTGTACTTCTTTCCTAATTTTGCATGTCAGTTGTTCTACATCCAGTTCCAAGTGTTGCTTTTTGAGCCACATACAGGTTTCTCAGGAGACAGTTAAGGTGGTCTGGTAATCCCATCTCTTTAAGAATTTCCCACAATTTGTTGTGATCCACACAGTCAAAGGCTTTAACGAAGCAGAAGTTTTTCTGGAACTCATTTGCTTCTTCCATGTTCCAAAGAACATTGACAATGCCATCTCTGGTTCCTCTGCCCCTTCAAAACCCAGCTTGTACATCTGGCAGTTCTCAGTTCAGGCGCTGTTGAAGCCTAGCTTGAAGGATTTTAAGTGCTACCTTGCCAACATGTGAAATGAATGCAATTGTACAGTAGTTGGAACATTCCTTGGTGTTGCCTTTCTTTGGGATTGGAATGAAAACTGACCTTTTCCAGTCCTGTGGCCACTGCTGAGTTTTCCAAATTTGATGACATATTGACTATAGCATGTTAACAGCATCATCTTTCAGGATTTGAAATAGGTCTACTGGAATTCCATCAACTCCACTAGCTTTGTTCGTAGTGATGCTTCCTTCCTAAGGCCCACTTGACTTTACATTCCAGGATGTCTGGCTCTAGGTGAGTGATCACACCATTGTGATTATCTTAGTCATTACGACCTTTTTTGTACAGTTCTGTGTATTCTTGCCACCTCTTAATCTCTTCTGCTTCTGTTAGGTCCATACCATTTCTGTCCTTTATTGTGTCCATCCTTGCATGAAATGTTCCCTTGGTATCTCTAATTTTCTTGAAGAGATCTCTAGTCCTTCCCATTCTATTGTTTTCCTCTATTTCTTTGCATTGGTCACTTAAGAAGGCCTTCTTGTCCCTCCTTGCTATTCTCTGGAACTCTGCATTCAGTTGGGTATATCTTTCCCTTTGTCCCTTGCCTTTCATTTCTCTTCTTTCTTCAGCTATTTGGAAAGCCTCCTCAGACAGCCACTTTGCCTCATTGCATTTGTTTTTCTTTGGGATGGTTTTGTTCACTGCCTCCTGTACAGGGTTAGAAACCTCTGTCCATAATTCTTCAGGCACTCCAGATCGAACCCCTTGCATCTATTCATTACCTCCTCTGTATAGGGATTTGATTTAGGTCATACGTGAAAGGCCTAGTAGTTTTATCTACTCTCTTCAGTTTAAGCCTGAATTTTGCAATAAGGAGCTCATGATCTGAACCACATTCAGCCCCAAGTCTTGTTTTTGCTGACTGTATACAGAGTCTGCATCTTTGGCTGCAAAGAATGTAATCAGTCTGATTTTGGTATTGATCATCTGGTGATGTCCATATGTAGAGTCTTCTCTTGGGTTGTGGGAAAAGGGTGTTGGATATGACCGGCATGTTCTCTTGGCAAAGCTCTGTTAGCCTTTGCCCTCCTTCGTTTTTACTCTGTGGCCCAACTTGCCTGTTATTCTGGGTTTGTCTTGGCTTGCTACTTTTGCATGCCAATCCCCTATGATGACAAGGACGTCTTTTGTGTGTGTGTGTGTGTGTTCATTCTAGAAGCTCCTCCATCCTTGGAATTCTCTTGGCAAGAATACTGGAGTGGGTAGCCATTCCCTTCTTCAGGGGATCTTCCTGACCCAGGAATCAGTCCCTGGTCTCCGGTGTGCAAGCAGATTCTTTACCATCTGAGCCACGAGGGAAGCCCATAGGTCTTCATAGAACCGGTCAGCTTCAGCTTCTTCAACATCAATGGTTGGGGAATAGACTTGAATTACTATGATGCTGAATGGTTTGCCTTGGAAACGAACCGAGATTATTTCATGGTTTTTGAGACTGCATCCAAGTAATACGTTTTGGACTCTTTTGTTGACCGTGAGGGCTACTCAGTTTCTTCTAAGGGATTCTTGCCCACAGTGGTAGATGGTCATCTGAATTAAATCCACCCATTCCCATCCATTTTAGTTCACTTATTCCTAAGATGTCGATGTTCACTCTTGGCATCTCCTGCTTGACCACATCCAATTCATCTCGATTCATGGACCCAACATTCCAGGTGCCTATGTAGCATCGTTCTCTACAGCATCAGACTTCACAACCGCACACATCCACAGCTGAGTGCTCTTCCCATGTTGGCCCAGCCACTTCATTCTTTCTGGAGCTGTGGGCAATTGCCCTCTGCTCTTCCCAAGTAGCACATAAGACACCTTCCAACCTGGGGGGCTCATTTTCCAGTGTCATATCCTTTTGCCTTTCATACAGGTACTCATGTCCATGGGGTCTCCAGGCAAGAATACTGGAGTAGGTTGCCAGTTCCTCCTCCAGTGGACCACATTTTGTCAGAACTCTTCGCTGTGGCCCATCATCTTTGGTGGCCCTGCGTGGCATGGCTCGTAGCTTCACTGAGTTGCAAAGCCCCTTCACCACAATAAGGCTGCTATGCAGGAAGGGAAAGGTGGCCAGCCTATTCCCTCTCGGTGTAGCACGTTGTCTCTCCCCCAGCTGTACCACTCCTCCTGTCCACACCAGTGCCCTTGCCTGGAATGACCTTTTTAGCTCTGAAGTCTATCTAGGTTTCAAGTCTTGCCTCCGTCACTCTTGTACTTCATCATTCTTCGGTTTGCCAGAATTGAGTGCCAAGCCCTCCCTTTGATGTTGAAGGAATGGCTGTGGCGCAGTCCCTGCTTCTGACGAGCAGTCCCTGCCCCTCAGTCTGTTAGAGACATCCCTGTAATGGTGACCCTCCCACTTGGGAAGAGCTATGTAATATGTGTCACAGAGAAACAGGCTTTAGGGTGATTATTGCCTTGGTTGGCTTAAGCTTATAGCCCACACTGTAGGAAGCTTCCTGCCTGGACAATCAGGTTGACTTTGTATTAAGTAAGGAAAGAGTTAAATATAACAAAACTGGAAGCCCCGAGGCTGAAACCAGCCAATGTTGTGGATTAATTTATTCAGTAAATATTCACCGGTTTAGCCTACCCTGCCAGGTACTGCAAAGTCTCTGTCCTCATGGAGCTTGTAATATACCTGAAAGGCAGATAAATATGTAAACAAAGTAAGAAATAATTAGGATTTCAAGCTGTGATAAATTGTGAAGAGGAACTCTCCTAGGGATTCAGTGGTTAAGAATCCACGCTTCCTCTACAGGGAGCGTGGGTTCCATCCCTGGCCAGGGAGCTAAGATCTCCCATGATCCATGGTGTGGTGCCACCCCCCCCACCTCAAAAAAAAATGTGAAGAGAAAATAAGAGGATAAAGGATAACTGAGAGCAGGGATCCTACTTTGTGTGGATTGATGAGAGGAGGAAGGGCTCTCTTAGAGACGACATTTGAACAAAGACCCTGACGATAAAGAGCCAGCGGGCCAAACGGGGGAAGAGGGATACACGCGGGAGGAGTATCCACTGTGCAGACCCCTTGGAAGATAGCAGGAAGACCCCTGGCGCCTGAGCACCGTGAGGACAGGCACGTCTGTTTAGTCGTGTGCTGCCTCCAGCTCCTAGACCAATAGCTGGTGTATCAAAGCACTCAGCATTTCATAGCCTAGTAAGCAGAGGAAGCGTGGCAAGAGGCAAAGCACTCAGCATGTTCATAGCCTAGTAAGCAGAGGAAGCGTGGCAAGAGGCAAAGCACTCAGCATGTTCATAGCCTAGTAAGCAGAGGAAACGTGGCAAGAGGCAAAGCACTCAGCATTTCATAGCCTAGTAAGCAGAGGAAGCGTGGCAAGAGGCGGAGTTAGAATTGTGGCAGATCAGCTTCTTCCAGCCTTATACAGGCCATGGAAGAAGGTGGAATTTCTAACTAAAGAGGAGCCTTAGAGAGTTCGGCAGGGGCATCCACGATCTTCTAGTGGCAGCGTGTGAGATCTAGTTCCGACCAGGAAGAGAACCCGGGCACCCTGCCTTGAGAGCTCGAAGTCTTAGCCACTGGTCCATGAGTTCATGTTTTAAATGAGCCAGTAAGTGATGAAGAGTTAGGAGCCTGGGGTGTGAAATCAGACAGCCTAGGTTCATCCTGCTTGTGCTACTTGTTATTTGTGTGACTTTGGGCAGATTTTAAGAAACCATTTTTTTAAGCCTCAGTTTTCCTGTGTGGAGAAAGAGAATGATTATATCTACCTCATAGTTTTGGAAAGGGGTTAAATGGGCTCAACGTAGGCCCTGGTGTTTAAAAATGCTGAGTAGTATTACTTTAGGGTAGGGGTTGATGGAGAAGAGGGGCAGGTGTGAGAGTCTTTAAAGGAGTGAAATTGGCAGAACTTGTGGATGATTGGGAATAGTTGGTGAGCATGAAGCCTCGCTCCTTGAGAAAGGTTCTAAATTGAGGCTGTTCCCTCATTTGTAAAATGGGGATCCTAATAGTCTTAATTTATTCCTAATAGCTTCCTGATTTATTTACCTCACCTGGTTATAGCTTGTGAAGATCAGCTAAGGTGAGGTGTGTGTTTGCTGATTACGTGAAAAAGGGAAAGATGACCGGATGAGTAATAGGAAGTCAGGAGAAGAGTATTTAAAGATGGCTTTGAAATCTTGAGCCAGGATGACTGTAAAAATGGCAAGAAGACATGAATGGACCCAGTGACCGTCGTACGGAGTGAAGTCGGTCAGCAGGAACAAGACAGATATCATGTATTAACGCATACATGTGCAGTCTGAAGAAATTGGTATAGACGATCTCATTTGCAAAGTAGAAATAGACACACAGACAGAGAGAACCAATACATGGACACCAAGGGGAAAGGAGGAAGGTGGGGCGAAGTGGGAGACTGGGATTGGCACGTATCACCACTGATACTATGTATAAAGTAGAGAGCTCAGAGAACCTGGTGTGCAGCGCAGGAAACTCCACTCGCTGCGCTCTGGTGACCTACGTGGGAAGGCAGTCCCAAGACGAGGGGATGTAAGTACGCGTGTAACTGGCTCACTTTACTAACACAACGCTGTAAAGCCGCTGCACTCCAATAAAAGGTGTTTTTTTTTAATGGTAAGAAGAACAAAAGGAGAGAACTTTAAGCCAAGGCTACTTTTATTTTATTTAAAACACCCCCAACATTTTGATTGTTATTAAGTATATAAGGTAAAAAAATATGAAGTCCTCTATCACTTCTGCCCAATCGTACTCTCCAGGTAACTGAGTTTGTGTGTTCTTCCAGACTATCCAAGCTCACATCAAATATATATTCACACACACACACATACACACACGTCCGCCTCTTTGCGACCCTGTGGACTGTAGCCCTCCAGGCTCCTCTGTCCATGGGATTCTCCAGGCAAGAATACTGGAGTGGATTGTCATCCCTTCTCCGGGGGATCTTCCCCACCCAGGGGTTGAACCTCAGTCTCCCACATTGCAGGCAGATTCTTTACCACCTGAGCCACCAGGGAAGACCATGTATGTGTGTATATGTATGCCAAAGAAGAAATAAACTGTGCAATACTGTCTTGCCATTTGCTTTTTATAGGGTCCAATAAGGATCTGTGTTTTTTTAAAACCTTTTTATTTTTTACTTAAAGGGTAGTTAATGGAGTCTGTACATAAATTATCTTTAAGTGACCTACATAGGATATTTTAAGTGTTTTTAACATTAAAGAATTTAGTCTGCTAATTCCAATTTAAAATGTATAATTGAGTAAATAATTGACTTAGAGTTGTGATTGTAAATTGAAGCCTTTCTATATTATTGCATGCACACAGTTAAAGAGTCACTGTTTTCATAAGCTTAATTTTTTAGATTTATAAGCTGTTTGAGTTCTTAGGAAATTTTGTATTTTTAAGTCGAAGGTTGTTGCTAAATTATTTAAAATTATTTAAAGTTGTTAAAATTTTATGTTTGAAAGTGTAAGTGAAATCAAATATTCATCACAGCCCTTCAAAATGAAAACTCCAAATAGAGTAAGATGTCTAAGTTGAATGTAAAAGTTTGAGGAAAAATCTCAGCTTTCTGAACTCACAAATTAATAAGAATTAATATCTGAAAACTGTAGTAAATCTATGCCCCCAGTACTCTGAGGTATGAAAATAAAAATGCTTATCCACGCTGGCAGTGTTCTGCTTTGCCTGTCTTCCCCGGAGTGTGCTGATATTCCTGGTGTTTGCTGTTCTGTTCTTTATCTCTTCTGTGTTCAATACTATAGCCTTGCTGGTCACATGGTACTCCTCTGAGCTGTGGAGAAATCAGCCAAGGACGTTGATAAGACAGATATGCTTGGTCCAGTGATAGAAAGCCACATGTGAGGTTTGTGAACCTTAGCTGGATGGTGGCTTTGGTAAACCTGAATTATTTTTCTTTGAAATGGCATCCTTCTTATTTAAAATTTTCCTTCACAAAGGCATCAACATTGTTTTGCAAGGATAGCTGCAGACTTCATTAGGCCTTCATTTCTTTTGTCTTGGGGGAAAATTTTCTTTCCTTGAACCTCACTGGAGCTCTCTTTGGAAAAGTGTCACTTGTATGGAAGATCCTCCTCCAATCAGATTTGAATTGTTAACATTCTGTACTGGAATCTGTCTGGGCTTTCAGTTAACTGACTTTTTTCAGTTTGGGGAAAGTGGTGTGTTTCTTTTCTACTTAGTTTAAACCTAATTGGTTAGAAATGAAGCCTGTTGGCTTAAAAAATGTCAAGGTTTGTGTGCCAAAGAGCTCTGTGCGCCTCGATGGTCAGCCCTGTTCATTAGGCCAAAGTAGAAGGAAGGTCAAGCTTATGGATGAACGGTCATATACTCTTTCAATTGGCAACGGAGACTATTTTTGGACAAATAAAGACACATTGTGGAATTATGTGCAGACTCTTTCTGGTAAGAAGTCAGTTACCTCCAAAATGAATGTTTTAGAGACTGTTCCTTGGAGAAAACTTGAAAAGTGCATAAAGATAAGGAAAATAAAAATAATAATCTCATTGAAGTAGGATTTTTTTTCCCCTTAAGTTTTATCTTGAAGTAAAAGAATGTAGGTAGAATAATGGCTGGTTAACATGTAAGAGGCTGTTTCTGAGCTCAGTTCTCTAAAATGTCTGTTTCAGAATCTCTTGTCAGCCTTAGAGTCTAGCTTATCAAAGTGCTTCTGTCCTTATTTAGAGGATTTTAGGAGATTCGCTTTCCCGTTTCACTTTCATGCATTGGAGAAGGAAATGGCAACCCACTCCAGGGTTCTTGCCTGGAGAAGCCCAGGGACGGGGGAGCCTGGTGGACTTGTGGGCTATAGTCCATGGGGTTGCGGAGTTGGACACGACTGAAGTGACTAAACCACCGTCGCCACCACAGTTTCTGGAGAATAATGATAGCAGTGGCTGCATGAACCAGTCTGCTTCTGGTGGGAAGCAGAAGCTTAACTCTTCAGTGCCTTGGTGAATTGTCTTGTGTTTCCTTCTGCCGTGTATTCATAAATCATAATTTATAAATGACATTTGGACCCAGAAGCCCTGTTAAAGAATGCCATCTAATGTAGAAAGGCTGTATTTTGAGAAGAAGCTGTGGAGATAACTTGATGGCAAACTAAGAATTTGGGGTGTTTGGTTTCAATTTAGTGCACTTCTTTATGAGGGGAGATACATCAGGTTTCCTTTAAGAATTTTTAAGTATTAATATCTATGTTCATTGTTAATATGTTGACTATACTTAGAGTTGAGGTTCCATCTCAATCTAAAGTCATACTTTGCTTTTTGGGTATCCTGAAATCCTGTGTCCTTATTTTTACACATTTTAAAGAAATTGGTCTTTACTGTAATTGTGCGCTTGAAAGTTTTGCCAGGCAGGTGTATTGTGTAACCAGTTGACTTAACAGAAACTCATTGTTACTAGCTTTTTAAAGAAAAAGCTGTTTGACAGAGTCTTCTTAAACCAGTGAGCTCTCTTCATCAAACTATTTGTTTTCCCTCCCTTTTAGGACTCAGTTCTTATCTATCTGTATGCTAAGTGGAAGTGAAATACTAATTTATGTAACTTTAATTATCAGAAGTAACACTTCTTATAAACCCAAATACCAGAATACCTTTTTTTTTTTTTTGGTAGCAGATCTAAGTCTTAGATAAGTTCACAAGTTGTATTTTGTTTTAAAGTATGTGGTGATTCTCAAGAGTATTCAGTCTAATAATAGGGGTTTCACAGTGATCTAAGGAGGTGTTCACACTAAATCTAATTTCATTGTTTGTTTGTATATGTAAAGTGCAGAAATACGTATTTTGTTTAAAAAAAAAAAAGCCACAGTGGAGTCCTTAGTTGTTCTGTGATAGGTAGAGTGGGAAGGAAGCTAGTATTTAGTTATATCTCTAAGCAAAGAGACAGGTGGCCAAGGGGAGACCAGACTGGAAATGTGACTAATTCTAAGACATGTGCTTTCATTGTACTGTGATGATAGGGGAACTGGGAGTCTTAACTGACTGCTGTCACGTGCCTGTCCAGGGAGGGCTTCCACACGCTCATCTCACACACCAGCAAAGTAATGCTCAAAATTCTCCAAGCTGGGCTTCAACAGTATGTGAACCGTGAATTTCCAGATGTTCAAGCTGGATTTAGAAAAGCCAGAGGAACCAGAGATCAAATTGCCAACATCCATTGGATCATCGAAAAAGCAAAAGAATTCCAGAAAAACATCTACTTTTGCTTCGTTGACTACGCCAAAACCTTTGACTGTGTGGATCACAACAAACTGTGGAAAATTCTTAAAGAGATGGGAATACCAGACCACCTGACCTGGCTCCTGAGATCTGTATACAGGTCAGGAAGCAACAGTTAGAGCTGGTCATGGAACAAGAGACTTGTTCCAGGTAGGAAAAGGAGTACGTCAAGGCTGTATATTGTCACCTTGCTTATTTAACTTATATGCAGAGTACATCATGCAAAATGCTGGATTGGGTGAAGCACAAGCTGGAATCAAGATTGCTGGGAGAAATATCAATAACCTCAGATATGCAGATGACACCACCCTATGGCAGAAAGTGAAGAGGAACTAAAAAGCCTCTTGATGAAAGTGAAAGAGGGGAGCGAAAAAGCTCACAAAGATCATGGCATCAAGTCCCATCACTTCATGGCAAATAGATGGGGAAACAGTGAGAGACTTTATTTTCTTGGGCTCCAAAATCACTGCAGATGTTGACTGCAGCCATGAAATTAAAAGACGCTTGCTCCTTGGAGGAAAAACTATGACTAACCTAGATATCATATTACAAAGCAGACACATTACATTACTGACACAGGTCTGTATAGTCAAAGCTATGATTTTTCCAGTGGTCGTGTATGGATGTGAGAGAGTTAGATTATAAAGAAAGTGGAGCACTCAAGAATTGATGCTTTTGAGCTGTGGTGCTGGAGAAGACTCTTGAGAGTACCTTGGACTGCAAGGAGATCAAACCAGTCAATCCTAAGGGAAATCAGTCCTGAATATTCGTTGGAAAGACTGATGCTGAGAATGAAGCTCCAATACTTTTTGGCCACCTGATGTGAAGAACTGACTCATTAGAGAAGACCCTGATGCTGGAAAAGATTGAAGGCAGGAGCAGAAGGGGAATATAGAGGATGAGATGGTTGGATGGCATCACCAACTTGATGGACATAAATTTGAGCAAACTCCAGGAGTTGGTGATGGACAGGGAAGCCTAGTGTGCTGCAGTCCATGGGGTTGCGAAGAGTCTGACATGACCGAGCAACTGAACTGAGGGCTTCCTAAAATCAGCTCTTTTTGACACTGGGTTCTTCGACATGCTCCTGGAAAACAGTTTTCTAGGTCATTATCAAAAAATACTAGGACTTCCCATGTAGTCCAGTGGTTAAGACTCCACACTTCTGCTGCAGGGGGCACAGGTTTGATCCATGGTCAGGGACATAAGACCCCACATGCTGAGTGGTACAGCTCCACCAAAAAATGCCCATGCCATAAGGGTACCTATGGTTTAATGAATTCTCACAAATCCAGAAGTAACCCGCTCCCCACCCAGCCCCACCACAGTCTCTATCTGATAGATCTTGCAGTCACTAGACCCCTTATCTTCTAAACCTTACATTAGTTTTAGACAGACACTTATTTATTTAATATTTGTTTATTTGGCTACACTGGGCCTTAGTTGCAGCATGAGAACTCTTAGTTGCAGCTTGTGGAATCTAGTTCCTCCACCAGACATCAGGTTCCTCCACCAGGCCCGAAACCCAGCCTCCTGGATTGGGAGTATGAAGCCTTAGCCACTGGAACACCAAAAGTCCCTAGGCAGGCATTTAAAAATAAAACTTAAAAAAAAAGTGATCAGTGATCATTATAAAAATTTAGACAGTTGTCAAATGCAAGTTTGTGTTCCTGAGGCACAGTGAGGCCAAAGCAAGATGTCAGAGTTTGGAGCAGAAAAAGGTGTATTGCAGGGCCAAGAAAGCAGAATGGGTAGCTAGTACTAAAAAAACCCAAACTCCCCCAACTGTTTGCACCAAAAAGTTTTTGTAGGCAAAACCTGGGTTGAGAGCTGCAGGCTTTGTGGCTTTCCTCTGATACGCTGGGGGTGAGGTAACCGGAATCTTGTGCTTAGCCTGAAGTTGTCATCCTCCATTTGAGTAGGGACCTGAGTGCCTGCAGAAGAACTCTGAAATACATTTATCCCTTGAGCAGGAGCCAGGACCCTGCCCTGCTGTTTCTCGACTGCCCCATCTTCCCTGTTTACTGTTTGAATCTGCTCTTTGAGCTTAAGGAAGATCTAGGAGTCTGAAGCTTTTTCCTGCAAGCAAGAAATGGGACAGGGCAGGAGATGGGTGGGGAGATGAGGAGGAGGGGTCAGAAAGTTTTGTATCCAGGAAAGCACCATAGACAGAGCCCTCCTGGGTCTCACAGTTAAGAGCAATAGGAAGGAAAGTAAAATCTCTCTTCTGTCCCACTCCGTGAAGGTAATGACTAAAAACTGGATGTTTATCCTGCCAAATGTTATTCTATATATATTCAGAATATCTGTGTATTTTTATAAAACGTGGAGCTCTGTTGTATAAAACTGTTTGCAGTCTGCTTCTTTTATTTAAGATGTTGAGGATGTTTCTCCCTGTCAACACATTGCAGGGACTCAACTTTTAACAATTGTGTAGTGTGCCATTGTATTTCCATACCACAGT
Organism: Budorcas taxicolor; assembly: GCF_023091745.1. Taxonomy (NCBI): domain Eukaryota; kingdom Metazoa; phylum Chordata; class Mammalia; order Artiodactyla; family Bovidae; genus Budorcas; species Budorcas taxicolor. Next base: position 53,459,663 of record NC_068910.1, on the reverse strand, counting down.
TTACTTAGCACTTTTCTTAACTGAAGGATGTTTATTTCTAGACATTCGCTATTATAAACAGCGCTGCAGTGAGCATCTTTATGTATTTGTAGAGTGAATACCTGGAAGTGGGGTTGTTTGGTTAAGACGTTGTACATGGACAGGTATTGGTGATTACTTCCCAGGAGGTCTGACCAGTTTACACTCGGACTCAACAGGTGTTGTCCTTAAGTAGTTTAAAACTTGCATTAGCTGAGATTTTTGCATTTATTTGGGATTTTTTTTAAATAAACTAATTTTTAAAACAGTAAATTGTAGGGCAGAAATGATATATACGGAAACTTCTGTTAAGGAAGCTTTTTAAATGTATTAATCCTGCCTTTTCGATTTCTAAGCCTATGAAAGGCTTCATTGCTTGGTAATTACCTATGAATTCTCATCAGTGTCGTTTTCTCATTGTTAAATGTTAATACTTTCTAACTAGATTATAAACTTTTTGAAGGCATCTCACATGTACTTATAAGTTCCTTGCGCCTCTAGCGCCTGGCATGGGTTCTTGAATATGTGGCATTCGGGGTGTATTGCTGTGGTGGGAGGCAGAGCGGGTTCTCTTTTTTAAGACAGGAGTTTTCTTGTTTTTCTTTGCTTCTTTCCGGCTGTGCGGGGTCTTCGGTGTTGTGTGCAGGCTTGGTCTGGTTGCAGCTCGTGGGCTGCAGCACACTGACTCAGTAACTGTGGTGTGCGGGCTTCGTTGCCCCGTGACATGTGGGTTCTTCCTGGACCAGAGATCGAACCCATGTATCCCCTGCGTTGGTAGGCGGGGAGCTCCCAGATCTGATATTTTGAAGAGAGCATGATATTCTCAGCCTGAATGTCCTAACGGACAGAGCTGTAATCCTTATATAAAGATTTCCACAGCAAAGGGAGATATTTCTTAAGTTTTTGAAAGAATGCTTCATTCCTCACTTATAACATTAGTTAGCAAACTTCCCCGATGGTTCGGTGGTTAAGAATCTGCACTTCCAATGCAGGGGAAGGGTTTAATTCCGGGTCTGGGAACTAAGATCCCACATGCCGCATGACCAAAAAATACAAATAAATACAAAAAATACTAATTATTCATTGTAGTTGAGAAAGGTGTGACTTTGGCAACTCCAGGAAAAAGAAGACAGTTAAGAGGAAAACTCGGGACACATTCACTGGACAGCTGTTATTCTAAAGAACTCTCAAACTTGTGTATTTGCAGATCAGGGAGCAGAGAAACATGAAGGGACAGGTCCGTCCTCTGGGATCACTGATCAAGAGAAGGAGTTGTCCACCAGTGCTTTCCAAGCTTTCACAGTAAGAAATGGTTTCTCTTAACCTGTTCCATTGTTAGAATCTGTCAAGCATGAATATTTTCACCGTGAATTTATGATCTTTGTTCTGTACTAATTTAAGAGTTAGCTTCAGAGAGTAGGTTTAGGTTTAAATTTCTTCACTTTTAGAGTTTAAATATTGTGAAAGGAATGGGAATAATCTGAGCCATTGCCAAGTTTTTGTGTTTCCAAAATCATATCACAATTTTTTAATTGATGGGACTATTACTTCATCTAGTGACTTTAGTATATTTAGGGCAATTATATCTTTGTAAAAGCTTTTAAATAAAGATGAATGAAATATATTTGGAAATGAATATAAAGTTCTTAAAGTTGGTATGTGATTTTGTTTGTGTATTTTTGTTTTAGGCTGGAAATTACGATGTCTGTCTGCAACATCTTGCCTGTCTACAAGATATAAACAAAGATGATTATAAAATAATTTTGAATACAGCAGTAGCTGAGTTTTTTAAAAGTAACCAGACAACAACAGATAGTTTGAGACAAACACTTAACCAGCTGAAGAATCAGGTAATACCATACATGAATTTCATTATAAAATATTGTGGTGCTCTCTATGAAATGAAATTAGTTAAGCAGAATTAATGTGACTTTTTATTTGCTATTAACAGCACAATTTCTAATGTGTCTACAACATTTGCATTAGTTTTATTTGTATACAATTCGTTTTCTAGGAAATGAAGGTATTATGCTGTGTGATTTTACATTCTGTTGGGTTTCAGACTTGAACAGAAGAAGCTAATATACCAAGTCTGAATAAGCTTTGGAGTTTTGAGAATTAGAATAGAAATACATGAAAAATGTAGCTGCTGAGATTACAATCTTACTTATAACGGAAAGATCTGATTATGAATAATAATGTCATTGTTTTAGCACTTGGGGTCAGGAAATGATTAACTTTGTAAACAGAAGATATAATTCATTTACGGTTTGGGACTTGCCTTGGTCATTCGTCTGGTCATAACAACACCACAAGGTTGAACCTTTGATACTGAAGAGGGCTGGTGGCAGACCTTCAGTGCCGACCACACAGTAAGACCTTATGTAACTAAGAACCTCTGTCGGACATCTCACTTATTCTTCCCAGTAGCCTGATGAAGTAGCTACTACATTTTTTTTCTCATTTAATAGACTTGAATGCTAAGGTACAGATGACTCGTGTAAATTGTCCAGAGACACAAAGGTTTTACGTAATAAGAGCTATGTGAGCCCAGTTCTGTCTGGCCTTTGAGCCCCCATGCTAAATTCATGACAACCACCATACTGTAGTGTGTGTGCATGCCCAGTCAGTCAGTCGCATCCCACTCTGAGAGCCCATGGACTGTAGCCCACCAGGCTCCTCTGTCCATAGGATTTTTCCAGGGAAGAATACAGGAACAGGTTGCTGTTTCCCCCTCTAGGGGATCTTCCTGACTCAAGGATCATCCAAGGATCCAACTACCAGAACTCTCATCCCTAGAGCCCGTGCTCGATGATGAGACGCCCCCGCTGTGCGACTGGGCAGTAAGCCCCACTCTCTGCAGCTGGAGAAGGCCTGTGCACAACAGTGAAGACCCAGCACAGCCAGGAATCTACAACAGAACCTATAGGTCCTGTTGACTGTGCGGATTTTAGATGAAAAACGCTGGCCTGTGTTCCTGCTTATTCATTCAGATTCTTGCACCTTTACTCTTTGTTTTCTTACTGCTAGAACACAATCTCTTTTGACTGTTCTGTAGGTACACTCAGCTGTTGAAGAAATGGATGGGTTGGATGATGTTGAAAACAGCATGTTGTATTACAATCAAGCAGTCATCCTGTATCACCTGCGGCAGTACACAGAGGCCATATCTGTTGGCGAAAAACTTTATCAGTTCATAGAACCTTTCGGTATGTCATCTGTCAAGAAGTTAGCCTATCTCCTCATACTTGGAAAGGTCTGTGATACTTGTGTCTAGATAACCTAAATCAGAATCTTTTATGAGTGTTTAAAGAAAGAAAAAGCAGTGTCAGATTATCTTAATGGTTAGAAAAAATAAAAATTCTATCACTTTTAGATGAATCTAGGTTTTTTCTTGAACATCCTGCTGTTACCCCCACCCCAGTTTTTGAAGGTAACTGTTGGAAATGCTGTTTCTGATTGGAAAGATTCACTGATTTTTTTTTTTTTTTCCTTTGCTCTTTAAACACTGCCTTCGTGTACCTGATTCTTTCTTGACTGTTGTATTAAGGAAGGACTGTTTTGGAAGTGAGGGGGACAGGGTAGTGTTTTATTTCATATATTGCCTAATTGAAATTCTTGTAGGTACTCATAGAGCAGATCATATAGAATACAATTAGCCTTTTGTTAACTAGCTCACAGTTACCCGCCTCGAATAAGAACGCTAAGAAAAGTAAGGACCACCGTTCTGTGGTGACCTGAATGGGACAGAAATCCAAAAAATAGGGTTGTATGTTTAAGTATAGCTGACTCACTTTGCTGAACAGCAGAAACTGACACAATGTTGGAAAGCAACTATACTCCGATAAAAATTAAAAATAAAGTAAGGACTTGATTAAAGTGAAAGAGGAGAGTGAAAAAGTTGGCTTAAAGCTCAACATTCAGAAAACGAAGATCATGGCATCTGGTCCCATCACTTCATGGGAAATAGATGGGGAAACAGTGGAAACAGTGTCAGACTTTATTTTTGGGGGGCTGCAAAATCACTGCAGATGGTGAATGCAGCCATGAAATTAAAAGACGCTTACTCCTTGGAAGAAAAGTTATGACCAACCTAGATAGCATATTCAAAAGCAGAGACATTACTTTGCCAACAAAGGTCCATCTAGTCAAGGCTATGGTTTTTCCAGTAGTGATGTATGGATGTGAGAGTTGGACTTTGAAGAAAGCTGAATGCCGAAGAATTGATGCTTTTGAACTGTGATGTTGGAGAAGACTCTTGAGAGTCCCTTGGACTGCAAGGAGATCCAACCAGTCCATTCTGAAGGAGATCAGCCCTGGGATTTCTTTGGAAGGAATGATGCTGAAGCTGAAACTCCAGTACTTTGGCCACTTCATGCGAAGAGTTGACTCATTGGAAAAGACTCTGATGCTGGGAGGAATTAGGGGCAGGAGGAGAAGGGGACGACAGAGGATGAGATGGCTGGATGGCATCATGGACTCGATAGATGTGAGTCTGAGTGAACTCCGGGAGATGGTGATGGACAGGGAGGCCTGGCATGCTGCGATTCTTGGGGTCGAAAGAGTCGGACACGACTGAGTGACTGAATTGAACTGAACTGAAGGGCATGGAAAGAAGAGGGCGTGAATAAAGCACCAGCAAAGCTGGACCTAAGAAACGTGTAGAGAGAGCTGTTGGCTTCCAGCGTGCGAGCAAGCAGATTTCAGGTGTCTTTTTCTCCACGGGGTCTTTCTTTCAAATTCAAAACACTGCTGTCTGTGGGGTCGCACAGAGTCAGACACGACTGAAGCAACTCAGCAACAGCAGCAGTACTTATTCTTGATGGATGAACCCCTGATTGCTGCTGTGGTCACTGCAGGATGGGTGCTGCTTTGGGAAGATTCCAGGCCCCTGTGCTGACGGCTGGCTGGACAGCTCTCGCTGTGGCTCCAGGGAGGCCTTTTCCAGGCACTCTTCTGCCCCTCAGCCCTGAGGACACCGTGCCTGGCAGACAAGGCAGGAGTGGTGAAAGATTATGTGACGGGGGACCAGATCCTTCGCCCTGTAAAGCTGGGAGTCACAGTTCTATTTCTAGGATGACATGGATGTGTTTTTTCTCTAAAGCTGGTTTTTAGAATTTCTGAAACAGTTGTCATCTGTACTCTGTGCTGTACTATGAGCACAAAATAGCAGGAGATGACAAAGGATAAGGTGGTTGGATGGCACCACCAACTAAATGGACATGAGTTTGAGCAAACTCCAGGAGATAGTGAAGGACAGGAGAGCCTGGCATGCTGCAGTCCATGGGGTCGCAAAGAGTCAGACACAACTTAGCAGCTGAACAGCAAACACCAACTCAGTATTCAGATGCATTTTCCTTCTTTGAATATTTTTTTTACTTTATTACTTGCCTCTTCATACAATATAAGTTTATTGAGCAGATGCTGTTTTGGAGTCAGAAGATAATAGTGAATACAATCAAGTCTTTGCTTTCATTAAGCTTATCTTCTAATGGCAGAGAGAGCAATACAACAAATATGTATTGTGAGGTAGTTAAAGCCTGGAAAGAAGGCTAAAATGGGGTAAGAGGATTGACTGGGGATGTCATTTTTAGATAAGGTAATTGAGGAAGGCCTGGAATAAGACAGTATTTGCAAAGTGGCTCAAGTGAAGAGAGGTAAGCCCTGCAGTTGGTGGGAAAGTGTCACAGCCAGAGGTTGTAGTGTATGCAGAGGCCCTGTGGTGATGGTGGTTCCGGGGAGTGAGAAGACGGTGTCACCGGGACAGGAGCAAGCGGGGCCCCTGGGGAGCAGCACAGATCCAGCACTGTGGCCCGGGTAAGGACTGGCGGGCTCTCAGCTGAGCTGGGTAGCCCTTCTAGACGTGCGACCTTGGCACGTCAACTGCATTGCTTAGTCTTCAGTGGATTCCACTGTGGCCACTGTGTAAGCGCAAGCCTGGAATCAGGAAGGCTTGTCAGGCCCTGGATCGCGCCCCAGCCCCATCACTGGAAGTGTGGCGTCCTCACCCCTGGACCACCAGGGGCTTCCCCTGAAAAGGTCAGTTCTTGATTATAGCAGCCTTCTTTTCTATTTGGCATGTAGTAAATTTTTACTGGAGTGTAACTAGCTGCTTTCCAGTGGTGTGTTAGTTTCTGCTGTACAGCCGAGTGAACCAGCTATACGTACATCCCCTCGTTTTGGGACTGCCTTCCCACGTAGGTCACCCCCGAGCACTGAGTGGAGTTTGCTGTGCTGCGCGCCAGCTTCTCACGGTTCTGTTTTATGCACAGCAGTGTGTAGGTGTCAGTCCCGGCTCGCAGTTCGCTCCATCCTGCGTTTTCCCCCTTGGTGTCCATATTTGTTCCCTGTGCCTGTGTGTCTTTCTGGCAGCCTCCTCTTAGACCCTTTCCGTTTGTCTTCTCTTCCGAAAGGAAAGGAGAATGGTGTCACGTCGTGTACCGGGTCACCCCTCCTTGCTTCACTGGTGGTGGTCTTGGGATTTTTGCCATTGGGTTTTCCGCTTGGCTGTTTCAGCTTCTGGTATACTCCGTTTGGGTCTTTGATCCCCTTGCTTATTTCTCTATCTCAGTGCCTAGAAACGAAGTCTGTTTTCCTAGAGTCGCAGACCTTTTTAGGATTAGAAGGAGCAAGTCCTCCTTGTTCACCTAGTCCACCCCCTGCCGTCAGGCACGTGAAGTGTTCTCTCCACGTCTCAGGTCAATCAGCTGAGCTTGAATAGTTCCATGATGTGCAGAGGCTGTGCATCTATTAAGTAACCAGGCTCTGGAATTAGGGTTTCCTTCCACCTAACATAATACTCCTCATTAGAAGTGCTGATATTTGGTAGATACTTTGCCAGAGGAATTTCAGGCACTAGAATCCCTGATGCACGAGGCCTTGGGAAGCCTAATAGGATGACATAGTTGATACTGCACTTGGCTTCCACACGTGGCTCTGGGGAATGAACACTCCTTTAAGTAAAAGACTCAGGCTTTGCTTTTTAGAGCTTTCTGTGCAAGGAATGGTCTGAGATATTATTTTGGAATGTGACTTTTCCTGTTTTTTCTTTTTTTCTTTTTTCCCCCCAGAAGAAAAATTTGCCCAAGCAGTGTGTTTTTTGCTCGTAGACCTGTATATATTAACCTACCAAGCTGAGAAAGCTTTACATCTTCTTGCTGTTCTAGAAAAAATGATTTCACAAGGAAACAATAACAAAAATGGAAAGAATGAGGTGAGTGTTCTGAGGTGATCAGACTAAACTGTATAGTATGTTTAGTATTTGTGGTTACTAAGTATTATTTTAATAGGTTTATTGAAAGATAATCCACATACACAGAATCTATCATTTTAAAGTGTACAGTTCAGTGGTTTTTAGTGTACTCACATAATTGTGCAACCATTACCACTACCTGAATTCCAGAACATTGCCATCACTCCAGAAAGAACCCCTGTACCTGTTAGCAGTCATTCCATTCTCCCCTCCCCTCCGCCTCTGGTACCCGCTGGTCTGCTTTTTCTTTCTTTTTTTTAATGATAGCTTTGCTGTTACTGTTTTTTTTGCTGCGCTGGCTCCTAGTTGCTGTGTACAGCCTTTCTCTAGTTTCCGTGCCTGGGCTTCTCATTGTGGTGGCTGCTCTTGTTGCAAAGCACAGGCTTTGGTATTTGTGGTGCATGGGTTTAGTTGCCCCACAGCATGTGGGATCTTCCCAGACTCTGGATCGAACTGGTTATCCCTTGCATTGCAAGGCAAGTTCTTAACCCCCCAGGAAGTCCCAAAGAAAGTTTTTTCTTTTTTTTGTTTTTTAAATAAAAGATTCATTTATGTTACGTTTAGACTGTGGGGCTCTTCATTGCTGCGTGCAGGCTTTGTGTAGTTGTGGTGAGTTGGCTTCAGGAGTTGCAGCACGCAGGCTCAGTAGTTGGGGTGGGCAGGCTTAGTGGCTCCAAGGCATGTGGGATCTTCCCAGACCAGGGATCAGACTGGTGTCCCTTGCATTGCAAGGCAGACTAAGAGGGAATGACATGATCTGTTCTGTGTTTTAGGAAGATAATCAGTTTTGTCCAAGTAACACCATGCTTTTTAAACCTAGCCCGTCATTATACTCAACTGTGAGCTTCTTAAGAGTTTCCTGTCACCCACCCAAATGGGACCTGGGATTCAGAATTTTGAAAATGTTCTCTAGGTGATTCAGATTAGCTCACTTGTAAGTCAGTGATTTCAGTTATGGTCAAAAATATTCAATTGGTTAACTTTGTTTTACCACCCTACAGACTGGTAATAATACCAACAAAGATGGATCTAATCATAAAGCTGAAAGTGGAGCGCTAATAGAAGCTGCAAAGTCAAAGATACATCAGGTAGCGTAAAGAGGAGGTACACCTGACATATTTACTTGTAGTTATGAGTAATGAAGGATGTGATCATTGACAACAGTAATTAAAGGCATGTATGTTTATTGGTTTTGAAGTATTAAAGTTTAGGAACACATTTATCTAAGTATATTTTGCTTAAGATGATAATGCAATATTATTTCTTTTAATTCACTATAGAAAATTGAGAGAAATGGCCCGGGAACGTATTGGATGATAAAAATCAGTTTGTAGAATTTGAAAATGCATTGTTAGTTAGTCATATACAGTTAAGGATTGATAAGATTTTTCCTTGGAACTTAGATATAAGTTTTGTTCAACCGTGTTTTAGTTTTTGAAAGTGTATTCCAAGAGAGAAAAATTTTTTTTAATGTATATTCCAAGAGTACAGTAAAAATAATCAAAAAAAAGTTTTTTTTAAACCCACTTTCACAAGTACCTGGTATAACTATGTTGTGAATAGATTGGGTTTAATTTTCTTAACTAGAAAGTAAAACTTCAGCATGTGTAAATCCACCACGGTTCCTACATACTAGTGTTTTTCCTTTGACAGTATAAAGTAAGAGCATATATCCAAATGAAGTCCCTAAAGGCATGCAAAAGGGAAATCAAGTCTGTCATGAATACAGCGGGGAATGTAAGTTTCTTGACTTTTCTGTGTTTTTTTTTTTTTAATGAGTAGCTTTTATGTCCCAAATTTTCTTATTTGCACTGTAGATATTTGTCAGTTTTAAGTAATTTACATTTATTGTAGTATATGTATACTGCCAGATAAAAACCTTTATGTTGAGTTGTGAGCTACTGATCATTCTGTGTTTGTAATTTAGTATAGTGTTTTTCTCACTTAAAACTGCAACAAGCATTTCCCCCTTAGTATACAGCTGTCCAAAATTCTGTGAGTGGTTTATCACAATTAACTTAACATTGACTGTTATTAGATACTGTAGTATTTTTTTTAGATTATACCCAAAACATTTATTAAAGGTAAATAATTTGGTTGTTGCCCAAACCTGCCCCTTCCACATAATCTTTGGCTCGACAGAGAGTACCTTCAGTTTGATTGGTGCTAGAGTATTTCGAGTTAAAAATACCCCTTCCTTTCCCTCCACTCCAACCCTGCATGATAAGTACCCTTAAGACAGTGAAGAGACAGATACTTTTAGGAAAACTGTAAATTAAAAGTGTGAAGTCATAAAGAGATAAAGTTTATAGTAGCAAAAGTTCAGGAAAGTTGACTCTAGAAATCTCAGGCAGGATCCAAACTAGCCACTGGCTCAGTTTCAAGGGATTTCAGACCTGAGGGGTAGACTTGAGGCTATTATCAAGTCTTTTCGGGGAGAAAAGACATGATTCCCTTTCTTAAAGGATGCCATCATCAAAGGGGAGAGATGAACAGGAAAATAAATCATTGTTACTCATACCCGCATCAGGGAAAACTTCAGGAGCAAGTTTCAGGAGAAGCGAAAGATGGTCTGTGATCCAAAGCATGATTATTCTCTTGATGAAATAATCGCCGTTGAAAACAGGCATTCTGTTAGGGAATTTTTCCATCCATAAAATGACACCTTTTCCCCCTTACTCGGAATAGCATTTAATCATTTGTACTTTGGGTTCTAATGAAGGTGTATTCGTGTCCTAGAAGATAAGGGAGATCCCCAGTCTGTAATAATCATTAAGATGAAGGACCTAGTTCTGTTAACTTGGCTCTCAGTTAATAGTATAATAGATGAAGACAGTCAGTGCTGTCTGCAAAGGATGCTTTGCAGACTATATTCGTATTCATATATGTTGTATGTATTTTTTTAGGTAGCCATTTAATAATTCAGGTTGTAATGTGCTGCCCGCCAGGTCTCATTGTTTTAGGTTGTGAAAACGGTAGGAAAGTCAGAGACTAGTTTTCATGACCTTGACTTAACGTGGTTTGGTTACGCTGTTAGCCACGTGCCAGTGCAGTGGTGTGATTATGATCTCACATTAGGCTTCTGAGAACAAACTGTAAGAAACTTGTGTTTTCTTTACAGTCTGCACCTTCCCTGTTTCTTAAAAGCAATTTTGAGTACTTAAGAGGCAATTATCGAAAAGCTGTGAAACTGTTGAATAGTTCAAACATTGCTGAGCATCCAGGATTCATGAAAACAGGTAAAAGAAAATTGTGAAGTGTTGGTGGTTTCTTCCTGATTCTTCTACGCCTTGTTGCTTTTTGTTCTACGCCTAGGCTGCTATTCAAGAGTGATTTTTTAAATTAAAATATTTTTTATTTCTGCTGCAGAAAATTCCTAGAATTTTCTTTTATTACTTGTTTCCATTTTAAAAGATGCCTCACTTGTCCTACTTGTCTTTCACATCAGGGACTCTTTCGGTCATTTTGGTTTTAATACCAGCTTAGAAATTGTGTCCAAGGCATAAGGACTTCAGGCTTTTGCTTTGGGAAGTGAGAGACCTTTTAAGGAAATGAAATGACCGTGATTTTACTTTTTCCCTTAAAAGCAGTGATATTATGAAATATTTTTTAGACTATTATATCGAAAATATTTTTATAAATTAGGAATTTACTTACTGCTATCTATTTTTTCCTCTAAGCCTTAACAAATTGCTTAATATTAATAGTAAAATGAAAGGTAAAATTTGCAGCTCTCATTTAAGTTCATGTCATTGCTGTTTTATGGAGAAGGAGGAAGAAAATCGGTTTATTCAAGAAATGAGGTTAAACTAGTGAAAATATTTTGGACTAAGTTCAGAATGCAAACGATGAATAAATATTTGTTTCATCTGACATTCTGTTTAGACCAGTGCACAAAACACACGTGTAAACACACTCAAACCTCCCCCTATTTACCCCTTCAGTTCAGTGGAGTCATAAAGGAAAGAAAAAGGCAGTGTTTTCCCTTATAATTCTCTCAGGTTGTCTGCTTATTCTGAGCACTCATGTCTAATTCTGCTAAATTTTTATTTTTCATGTTTTTATTGTCATAATTTCCCCTCAGAGACCCTCTAACACCCAAACTGAAATGGTCTCTCAGACTAAAAAGATAATATACATTGCAGAAATTTTACCTAGGATTGTCTTGACACTGATTTCAGACTTGATGTTGTCAGTCTTTAAAATGGAGCCAGACATGTAGTTAACTAGTCCGCACTTACAATCTAATAGGAAAGGTTTTATATATAGTTGTATACTTTATGTATTGATCTTTTTCATTGTATTTTAAAATCTTTCATTTGCCTGCCATATATAAGATTCCGTGTTTGCTGCTAATACAGTAGGACTGTTAGAGAAGATTTGGGAATAGAGTTTTTCTTAAATTGTTCATAGTGCCACCACAAGAAACAACCTCCTTTAAAACATATTTCTTACTTCTTTTTCTTTCTTAAATATTATCACTGCTTAATTTTAAGGTAAAATTTAAATTAAAAATAAGTTAAATATAAAGCAAAATGAAACCAGCCTTCCATTTTTAGCATTAAGCATTGAATGAATATTCTGATTATTAATTTTATCAGTCTAGTTTGGTGTTTTATATCATTTAGGAAAAGACAGACTGTCAGCAAATTGTTTAGGAATGTTTGGGAAACCATTTAGAAAAAGAAAACTAAAGCTTGGATTGCTTTCATTACACCAAAATAAAATCCAGACACATGCAGGATTAAAATGTAAAAATAAAATCATAAAGACAACAAAAGAAAACTTGGATGACTATCTTATTTTTGTGGTGAAGAAGCCTTGATTAAACATTATCCAAAATCTCAGAACCATACAGTTTAGAAAGGATGACTAAGCTTGACCACATAAAAATGTGAAACTTTTTATGATTAAAAACATAGGCATACACATACACACACTCTAACCAGCTCTCAGGACAGATGCCAAGCTGGCAGTGGGGGGATAAGTGGAACTCACGGGACAGAAGGTTTCTATAACACACACACTAGCGGGTAACCAGTAGGAGAACATCTGTAACCAGCTCTTGTAAAGGGACTAAGAACTAGGAAGCGGCAAGGGTGCAGGATAAGAAATAGAAACGCCCAACTCACGCAGGAAGGTAGGTGCGCTGCCATCGTCATATTTAAAGGAGTGTGAATGGAAAGAAGAGTGAAGACAGAGTTGAACAAAACAGCAGGATTTATACGTTCCATTTACGTGTTCTTAATATACTTCTATCGCTTCTGTAACTTGCTTCTTTCCTCCCAAAACTGTTGTGTGGATGCAGTTCGTACTTATCATGTTACTAGTAAATACTTCTGCATTTTTGTATCATTTGCCTGTGGTTATTAAAAATGAAGTCAGAAAAAGATAAACAGGCTAACAAAATCAGTATGCTAAAAAAAAATCAATACGCTAGATTTATTTATTTATCACCTTTAATAAGAGATTTTAAAAGAAAAGAGTTTACAGAATTTTCAGATGTTTTCCTAAATTTCAAATGCCTTGTAAACTGTTCTCTAGTGTCTGAGTGGCATTGAATATAGAATTAACTCAGGCCCCAAAAGCCTGATTCTTGTAGGATGTATATCAGCAGTAAAGTTTGTTTGTGGATAAATTTATGTTTTTCTCAGGTGAATGCTTGCGGTGCATGTTCTGGAATAATCTTGGTTGTATCCATTTTGCCATGAGCAAGCACAATTTGGGAATTTTCTACTTTAAAAAGGCTCTACAGGAGAATGACAACGTCTGTGCTCAGCTCAGTGCAGGCAGCACCGATCCAGGTAAGCCCACGGATGGGGCCAGTTTGTGTTTCACTACTCGAGGAAAGCATGATTTCAGGGAGCTAGTATCTGGTTAAAGTGCACATCGTGTGTCCTTACATACACATGATCCCACCCCAGAAATTGACTCTGGACTTTTAGTAAATATTGCTACTTTGTGTAGCAAGGTGTTAGGAATAATAATCAAAAAAGTTTAAATTACATTCACTTTTTCATGGATTTGAAATAGCAGTAATCGCATGTGGTAATGTTATAAACCAAAGTATTTTCCTAAGATTTATTAACTCTGCCAAACTAGTGTGTTTTTTTGTTTGTGGGTTTGTTTGGTTTTTTTTTAATTCATTTTGGCTGCTCCAGGTCTGACTTGCAGCACTCAGGATCTTCTTCCTTGCAGCATGAGGTATCTCTTTAGTGAGGCATGCAGGATCTAGTTCCCTGACCAGGGATCAAACCCAGACCCCCCTACTTTGGGAGCGTGAGGTCTTAGCCACTAGACCACCAGGGAAGTCCCTAAACTAGTTTTATTCTAGCCTTTTTTTTTTTTCTTCAGGGGGTTTCATATGTGATACTATTGGCAGCACCTGATAATCTTGAAGCAAATTTATGAAGTTTATTCCTTTATATTCTTAGTATATGGATCCTTGATCTGAAATCCTTAAAATCGGGTAATTGTGTAGCTTAAAGACTATTTAATTGATGAAAAATATATCCAAAAAAATCACACATAGTCTCTCTCTCTCCTTTTTTTTGACCACACCGCACGGCTTGTGGGATCTTAGTTCCTTGACCAGGGATCAAACCTGGGCCCCAACAGTGACAGCGCCAAGTCCTAACCACTGGACTGCCAGGGAATCCCTCCTCTCGTTTTATTACGGCCTGTGAAAGAAAGGAGAAGAGGGAGGCCGAGGAGGAGATAGTTGGATGGCATCACCACCTCAGTAGATACGAATTTGAACAAACTCCAGGAGGTAGTGAAGGCCAGGGAACCCTAGCAGGCCGCGGTCCATGGGGCCACAAAGAGTCAGACACGCCTTAGTGACCGAACAGCAGCAGGGAAACTGAGAATGCGTGAATGAACACTCGTCACTGTAGGTATAGTACATTTTGTTTCCATGGTAAAGTTCCCTGAAACCCTAACATCAGCCAAATACTTCTGGTTGAGAAAATACACGATGATAAAATGACTGTGCTGTGCTTAGGCACTCAGTCGTGTCCAGCTCTTTGCGACCCCGTGGACTCTAGCCCACCAGGCTCCTCTGTCCATGGGATTCTCCAGGCAAGAATACCCGAGTAGCTTGCCATGCGCTCCTCCAGAGGATCTTCCCAACCCAGGGATCAAACCCAGGTCTCCCGCATCGTAGGGGGATTCTCTACCATCTGAGCCACGAGGGAAGCCTGGCTGAACTGGAGGTGAAGAGGAGGGGCATCTTCTTACAGGCGCTAAGAGTGTGGAGGGATAGTGTAAGGTTCGTGGGAATGAGAGAGGGTCCTGTCTCTGTCTTTGCCTTCCTGGAACATTGTTGCTTGAGGAGCTGGCACATGAGAAGACACATCTCTGGCTCCATGAGCACAGACAACTGAGATGCCTCTGGAGGATATTTGTTGGGTCGGGAGTGGAGATCATCATTGTGGTGGGAGGTGTTTACACCTTCAGATTGAGGATTGGGCTCCTCGGTATCAGACAAGGTAGTCGTTGAGTACTTAGTGAAGAAATGTTTTCAGTGGAGCTGCTATTTTAAATCTAATGATTTGTTCTCATCTGCTTTTTATCATCAGGCAAAAAATTTTCAGGAAGACCTATGTGTACATTACTAACCAACAAGAGGTATGAGTTGCTGTATAACTGTGGGATTCAGCTGCTTCACATTGGAAGGCCGCTCGCTGCATTTGAGTGTCTGATTGAAGCGGTTCAGGTTTATCACGCAAACCCCCGGCTCTGGCTGCGGCTGGCTGAATGCTGCATTGCTGCCAATAAAGGAGTGAGTCTCTATCTTTTTGAACCCCCACCCCGACTTGCTGCCCTCCTCCCCTTGCTGACTCTCAGGGAATTTGTAAAGATAGTCTTCCGTTCCTTATCAGTTGGACAAAATTTAGTTTCGTGAAGTCATGTTTTCACTTTCTGGCTCTTGGTAAGAGTGACCACATGTGTCAGCAGTCATGTTGAAAAGTTGAAGCCGTTCAGGAGGTCGTATCTGTTGCAGCAGTGATCTGCTAGCTGCCGGGACAGGGGCCACGCCGCCAGCTGGCGTGGAAGTGCTGTATGCACCGGCTGATTAAACGAGGACTGCTGATAACACTGCGAGTGTGGACAGAACTCCTGAGTTTCCTCCCGTGCCCGCAGGTTTACTTCTGATTCAGACGTTGTGGAGTTAGTGGATTCCCAGGCTTTTTCTCTCTGACACGTGTGCATCCACAGTGGTTATGAGAAATAGACAGTTTACAGTAGCGTCCATGCCTAGATTATCGCCAAACAGCATGTGACGAAAGCCTTTTGAATCTCAGGTTGGGGAGGGGTCAGTGGGAGGTGGGGGAAAGACAGGTCATATCAGATTCACCAGCTGTCTGTACCACCCTGTCTCCAAGCCACCCCCAGTGCTTGCTAGGCTCTAGGGGGTATGGCATCCAGAGGTTTTGCCTGGCATGTCTGCCATGGGGAATAGCACTTCCTGAAAAGCAGCTACAGGAGCTAAAGGGATTAAAGAGGTGTGTCTGCCTGGCAGTTGTCACACTTGATACAAGCAGTTTGATTTGAGTTTGCCACCACTGGGGGAAGAGGTGAATGTTGTCTTTGAAAGGCTTTAGTGGGTTATTTCATTGTACTTTTCCTTCATATCAAGAGAGAGCTTTCTTAATGGTTAATTAAGTGATAAACAATTCTAGGTATAATTTATTTTGTTTTGTTTTGTTTTAACAAAAGGATCTCTAGAAATTGCTTATTCTCTTTAATGAGACGAATTTAATTAGTGTTGGAGGCTCTAGTGAGGTTTAATTATTTTCTTTTAAAATGACTTATTTTTAGAAATGGTGCTGTTAGGATTGTCTGTCTTCTATGGATTTCATGAGGGTTTTTTTCCTCTCCCATTTTCTTCTAGAAAATTGTAAATTTGTAAATATTTTTAAAAATGGCAAAAATGATTTGGTTGTGAAAACCTGATAGATACCAGAACACTCATAATCCTGTGCTACTAACAGGAAATTTGCCATAAATAATGATCTATCTTTGCACTTTTCCTCCGTCTAGAACCTGAGGTAAAATCAGCCCCAAAATACTCTTGAGTAACATGAGAGGAATATCCCAACAGGAGAAATCATAAACTCCAAATAAAATTGTGCAACATTTCTTTTAATTTACTCAGGACAGAAGGGATGCAGGACAAAGTTTACTTTCTGAGAATAAACTCCTTTATCAATAAGCAGTAACTTGGTGACACCAAGGAGGCATTATCAGTGCATGTCGTTGCAGACCTCTTTTGGCAGATCCAGGGTTTTTGTTTGCCTGAGCAATGTATACTATATATAAGAAAATATTTACTAAATAAAAAATATAGACTCAGAGTATTTAAGAGGAAACTACTTTAAAAAATCACCACATACCATTTACTTTTCTGGATATGTGCCATTTATTTTTCTGAGTTCTGAAAATACTTCTTGAGTGTGGTTACTGCCAAACCACTCTAAAATTATGAATATTTTAATCACATAATATTTTACATTAAGACTGTTCTGGCACACTCTCTGGCTGTTGGTGTCCTATTGAATCTGTGGTCTGTTTTGTGGATTTTTAGTCCCCTCCAGATCTAGCCATCTGATCAGCTTCTACAGCCTTAAGGATCAGAGAAGAGAATATGGGCAAGCTGCTGAAAGTTTTTATCACCCCTGCCAGGAAAAGAGGTCAGAAGAGAAGGCCTCCTAATCGTGGTTCAGAACACCTACCCTGTCTTTATTTTTCACTAGTATTCCTTAGCTGCCACCTCAATAAAAAAAATTAGTTCCAGTCACTCAGTCACTTCTGTTGTATTTTTAATACGTCGTGTAATTCTTTCTTAAATGAAGATACGTGTAAATCCTTGCTTTGTTAAAAGTCACACGTACATGGAGGTGGAACCATGAGGAAGTTGTATTAGGGACGGAGAAGTAATAGCGCAGAAACAACGTGTTGAGAGGTGGGCCTTTTGCAGAGCAGAGTTTATCTCTGCAAGTTCCTGTGAGTTGTCTCCAGTCTGTCCCTGTGTATGAGAACCTGCAGAACTTGATAAAATGCAGGTAAATCAGAGACGTAGCATAAAGGGGGGGACGATAAAGGAAGTTGGCACCACTAAGCTCCTGTAATGAGATTATGTATCAGAATGAAATATCCTAAAATATTTCTATGTGTGCTAGTAGCTTTTACTATTTTCAGTTTAATGTTTACAGGGCTGTAGGATTTTAATTTCCTGGAAGGTAAAAGTCGTGCCTACGATAAATTTTGACATATGCAGCTTGTTTGTGTATATGTTTTTGACGCTGTAATTTAATACTTGCAGTTAAGAAGGGAGGGATGTTTGTTTTAGGAAATAGAACTGCTTCCCTTCTCTCATTCACTGTGATTCTGTGGCTCTTACTTTCTTTAAGAAAGAAAATGCCCGTCATATCCAGCATAGTGCCTAGGGCACAGACTGGTCCAGAAATCATTCTGAATAAACGCTTGAGTCATTCTTTTCTTTTTAAATACATTCTTTTTTAATATTCTCTTCCATTATAGTTTTTCATGGGATGTTGAATATAGTTCTCTCTGCTGCACAGTGGCACCTTGTTGTTCCTTGAGTCACTCTTGAATTGCTGCTTTGCCTCAGGTTTAGCTCAGAGCTTATACTAGTAAAGTGTGGTCTATGTCACCAACTTTTAGCCTCATGTACTCTTCTCTTCATTAACAAACATTTATCACCCCAAACTCCACATTGATGGATCTTAAGAAGGTTCTTAGAGTAATTGTGAAAGGTCCTGGGTTATTTTTCATACCTCATCTTACAGTTCCTTTAAATTAATTAGAAATGATTTGTGTTTTGTAGACTTCTGAGCAAGAAACAAAAGGTCTTCCAAGTAAAAAAGGAATTGTACAGTCTATTGTTGGTCAAGGCTATCATCGTAAAATAGTTCTGGCATCACAGTCGATCCAGAATACCGTTTATAAGTAAGTATTTTGCAAAGAGAAAGCGTATATGTTTAATACTATTTCATAATAGTGTGATTTATTTAAAAATATGGTTGGAAGTTACCTCATAGGAGGAGCCACGTTGTAACTATATTTTATTGCTGCTTCAACAAATAGACTGCTATACATAGGTCAGTGGTGAATGTTATTTCATACATGATTTTGGTTTATTATATCCATGGGTGTTGAGGTTGTTGCTCTAAGAAACCCTGGTCTATTCAGTGCCATTATCCAGAATGTCCAGAAGAGGGCATCTTGTTGTTTCCTTGTTATATAGTTGATCATTGATGCTTTTCATTTAGTTATTATTTTCTCATAGTCCCTAAAGCTAATTCCTTAGTACTAGGAGAAAAAAGTTGGAGAAGGAAATGGCAACCCACTCCAGTGTTCTTGCCTGGAGAATCCCAGGAACAGGGCAGCCTGGTGGGCTGCCGTCTATGGGGTCGCACAGAGTCGGACACGACTGAAGTGACTTAGCAGCAGGAGAAAAAAGTACTATTATATATATATATCAACAAAGGTAATATAAAGCTGTCTCATGTAGAACAGCTTTTCAATTGAACAACTTTTAAATATGAACATCTTTATCTCTTACAAAGATTCCAATTTGGAGTTGCTACTGTTTCTAAAGTAGTAGGCTTTCGAAAAAAATTTCTGCTTTTTCTCTTCTGTCCCAAGTAAAATTGTTCAGTGCCATTTAAAAGTTTTCCCAAAGTTCCAAAAACGTATCTGGCACACAATAATTTGGTCTTTATTTCAACAGTAATACAGATTTCTTTCAAAGACAAGTTAAAGCATCACTTCCCTACCATTTTAAAATTGTTACACCTTTTCCCTTTTTTCTCCCTAATAAAGCTGATTCAGCTTAATATATAAAGCCAACAGATAATTATATAAAATCTCAACAAAGTTATAAGACCAGTAACATTACTTTTTCCAAAGGTAACTGTAAGTAAGATATTTTTAAAAGCAAACATCAACCAAAACAAAGCTCAGATGTGAAAATCTACTTTTTCCCTTCTTTCCCGTTCTGATTCTATCTGTCCTGGGCTTCACTACAGTTCTTATTGTCTGTATCTCCTTTGTTAGATTAACACTGACATTGCAGGTATCCATCAGTTTGTCCCCGAGGTCCCATTCCAGGAGAAGCAACGTCATGTATAATGTATATACTTGCAATCTTTTGTTTGTACTTTTTACATCATATATACAGACATACCTCCCTTTACTGCACTCGGCTATTTCTGTGTTGCACTTTGCAGATGTTGCTTTTTTTTTTTTTCCTTACAAATTGAAAGTTTGTGACAGCCCTAAGTGGAGCAAGTCTGTTGGTGCCATTTTTCCAATAATGGCTATTGACTTTGTAATCTCTGTGTCACATTTTGGTAATTCTTGGCACGTTCTCAGACTTTTTTGTCATTATTTGCACTTCCTGAAACTTTTTTGTCATTATTTGTTATGGTGATCAGTGATCATTGATGGTACTTTTGCAACAAGATTTTGACTCGCTAAAGGGTCATGATAGTTAGCATTTAACAATTAATATTTCTTAAGATATGTACATTGGCTTTTTTTTTTAGACATGATTTTGTTGCAAACTTAATAGACCACAGCATAGTGTAGGCATTCCTTATATATCCAGTGGGAAACCAAAAACTTTTTGTGTGACTTACTTTATTGTGATACTGTCTTTATTGTGGTGGTCTGGAACCGAACCCGTGATGTCCCCGAGGTATGCCTGTATGATATTTAGGCTTTGGATTCTTTAGCATTCTCCTATAACTGCTTGTATTACCATTTCTACCTGTCCGAGGGCAAAGCCTTTATTATTTAGTTCCATTGGTTTTATTCCTGATAATAGGGAAGTCTTATTTATGATTGTCGTTTCGTTAGCTGACTTGGGTTTGTTCTTTCCAGTGATGGACAGTCTTCAGCCATTCCTGTAGCCAGTATGGAGTTTGCAGCCATTTGTCTCCGAAATGCCCTGCTGCTGCTACCTGAAGACCAGCAGGATCCGAAGCAGGAGAATGGATCTAAAAACAGCAACCAGTTAGGTGGCAACGCGGAGAGCAGTGAGAGCGGCGATGCTTGCAGGTATTCCGACTGCTCGGACCTCCCTCGGTCAGGTCTGCGGGGCTTCATTAGTCAGCTTCTGTCCCGTAGATGAGTTCCCAAAGTCTGCAGCCAGAATTTCCAGTTTTGAAGTGTGAATGTGTAAGTATTTCTGGGAAATTGCCTGGCGGTCTAGTGGATTCCATGCTTTCACTGTGGAGGCCTGGGTTTAGTCCATGGTTGGGGAACTAAGATCCCGCAAGCTACGCAGCATGGCCAAATATATATATATATATATATATATTTTTTTTTTTTTTTTTTTTTCTTTTTCTACAAGAGAAAAATAAGGTAAAGGCTAAGTGAGGAGAGAATCTTGAAAGAGAACAGTAAAAAGTAAGCTTTTCGCTGCCATGAGGAATCATTGCGAGAAATCCTGTTGCTGTCAGAGATGGGTTTTTTAAAAAAACCTTTATTAAAATAAATACTTAAATCCCTAAAACTTCTCTTTTCTTATTATTTTCTGCCTTTTCTCTTGACATACTATAAACCACAGACCTTCAGGATATTTCTGTATATTTCTGATTTTCTACATTAAATGAAATATTATGCCAATCTATAGAAACTGAGGGGCTTCCCAGGTGACTCAGTGGTAAAGAATCAACACAGGCTCAGTCCCTGGATTGGGAAGATCCCCTGGAGTAGGGAATGGCTACCCACTCCAGTATTCTTGCCTGGAAAATTCCATGGACACAGAAGCGTGGCGGGCTACAGTCCATGGAGTTGCAAAGAGTCAGACACGACTGAGTGGCTAAGCACTGAGTGCTCAGAAATTGGCAGAATTTTCTCTCGTAATAAAACAAACACTATTATATGTAAAGAGCTCTTTTATACATATGGCACCTTTAAACTCGAGTCTTCCATCTCAGCATCTTTTCTAAGATGCTAAAAATATAACATTTATTATAGAAAATTTGAAACAAAAATTGTGGAATTTTTTTCCCTCCGTCAAGGGGTTATGGTTTACTATAGTTGGTAAAAGACAACTAGAAGAATGAGAAATTTGTAAAAATACTGGAATGGTTTCCTTTGTATAGTAGAGATACTGTTTTCTGTTACAGATTTTTTAAAGCGGTAGGGAAAAGAAGCTAATACATGGTATAGCTTTTTTTTTTTTTTTTGGCTGCACTGTGGAGCATGTGGGATCCCAGTTCCCCAACCAGGGATCGAACCTGTGTCCCCTGCATTGGAAACACAGAGTCTTAACCGCTGGACGACCAGAAAAGTCCCTATGCCGCAGCTTTAACATGTTAGTGATGCTACATTACTGAGTATTTTTCCGTTTGATTCTTTTACACTTTTTTCATAAAAGAATTGCATGAGAGTGGGGATAGGGAGACGAAACTTATCGATATATTTGATTGCTTGTGCTCTTCATGATTAGGACTCTCATCTCTATTTTAGCAGTAAAAGCCATGATGGAGACAAATGCATTCCAGCTCCACCTTCTTCCCCACTGAGAAAGCAGGAGTTAGAGAACTTAAAGTGAGTAGCTAAACAAAATTAGCCTTGCGTTGGTCATTTGTTTTGCTGATATTATGAATTGTGTTGATTAAGTGTCAGATATTAAACCAACCTTTCAATCTTGTGATGTAACCCTACTAGGCAGGATGTATTACCTTTTTAATAAACTTTTGGATTGAATCTTTTTGTGAGGCGTGTTTGCTCCCATGCTCACAAGGAAAGGTGGTGGTCCATGCTCTTCATTCCTGTAGATGTCTTGTTTAGGTTTTCGTTTCAGGGTTATGCTGAACATATGAATGAGTCGGGAAGTGCTTCCTCTGTTTTCTGAAACAGTTTATCTAACATAGGTGTTGCTCCTTCCTCAGATGATTGATAGAATTCACCAGTAAAACCATCTGGGCTAGAGTCTTTGTGGGAAAGTTTCAGTAGTGAATTTAAGTTCTTCAGGAGTTAAGTGCTATTCAGATTTTCTATTTCTATCTCTATCAGTTTGGGTAAGTTATATTATTGCCTGTGTAGATTTATAAACTCCATTATATTTGCTTTGAACAGTCATATATATGTTAAGAGAAACAGAGCCGTCTTTTGTGTCTAACTACATTAGTACCATTTCCTGATGATTCTGATTTTTGTAGAAAACCGTTTGCCTTCAATCTGAAGGTCTCCCATCAGTTTTTCCTAAGGCTTTATGTTGTTTTGTTTTCCTTTTAAAATCTAAAGTTGTCTTCATTTCCTCTTCATTCTTGGAGGATGTTTTCATTGAATAAAAGTGTTTTAGGTCTTGTTCTGTTTCCAGGCAGCTTTTTCAAGACGTCACCGCGTCGTCTTCTGGCCTCCAGTGTCTGACCTCAGCCGCTGTGTTAGAGGTGCTATTTTTCTGTCACCGTGGATTGTCTGTATTTCATTCAGCAGTTAGACTATGATGAATCCAAGCGGGGTTTTCTTTGTTTTTAACCTCCCTTGGTGTTAGCTGCCTTTCTTAAATCTATAAATTTATCTTTCTTGGGATGTTTTTGACCATCGTCTTTTCATGTTTTGGAAATAGGGTTAATGGTTCAGCATCTCTTCAAGAATGATTTCAATAATAGGACTGCAAATTAAAATGGAAAGAGAGAGCCATCATTTTATGTTTTCACCTGCTAAGTTGCAAAAAGTGACAAGAGTACAGTTGAGACATTTATATATTGCGGGTAGCATTGTAAATTTTTGGAAAGTATTTCATTTAATCACATTCTTTCAAACAAACATTAGTGCTAATCTGGTGGTAGCTGCAGGGGAATCAGAGGTAAAAGAAAAGGCAGTGCTCTTAGTAGCAGATGGCAAACACTTAGGAGAAAACGGCGTTGCTTAGTAGGCTAGTTACCAGGTGGTGGGATTTGGGGTGTGTCCTTGTGATAATTTGATCACCCTAATAAGTGGGGAATGACTTCACATTAAAATTTTACATTTCTTTCAATCCAAGATGCTCAATCTGATGCCAGAGTTTATTGATCACCTGTGTTACTTTTACTGTGAACCTCCTGTTGGTAGGATTTACTGTTTTATTAAGGAAATTGACCTTTATCATTTGTGTTATAACACTGTTTCTGGTATTTAGTTATAAAACAGAGTTTCATTTATTAAGTATCGTATTTATCAATCTTCTTTACTTTTTCTTTCCATTTTGTGCGATGTTTAGAAAGGCCTTCTTGCCTCCAGTATTTAAAGAATAATTTAACCACATTTTTCTAGCACTTTTTGTTACAGTCATAACCACCAATCTACAGTCATAACCACCAGTCTAAATTCTTGTTTCATCTAGAATTTATTTTATATAAGCTTAATAATGTAAGGCTGTCTCCATGTTTCATGTAATTTTTCACAGTACATTTGATTAATTTCATTTACCTTTCCAAATAAAGCTTTGGACAGAGCTATAAAGATTTGTGTCTAAATAGTTTATAGTTACATTTTTATAAAATAACATATATGTGTGTCTGCATGAAAAAAGTCTAGAGGATCTATGTCAGAACCTTCACAGTGGTGGGATAACTGATGATTTTTATTTTGTTACTGGAATATTTGTTTCTTCCAACTTTTAAAACAAGTTACTTCATTAATCTTAATGAATCTCTTTGGAGGAAAGACTGGCCATGTGCCCTATCCTGGTCATCAGATCAGTGTGTTGATGGCATGGCATCACTGTCAGTGAGCTTAGGGCTCCAGGCACCCTGTTCAACAAAGCAACAGCTTTTTTTCTTTTTGGTCTGCGCTGGGTCTTTGTCGCTGCCCTGGGCCTTCCCTGGTTTCAGCGAGCAGAGAGTACGGGCTAGTTGTGTCTGGCCTTCTCTTGTGGAGCACAGGCTCGGTAGTTGTGGTGGACAGGCTTAGTTGCCCAGACCAGGGATCGAACCCGTGTTCCCTGCCTTAGCAGGCAGATTCGTAATCACTGAACCCCCAAGGAAGTCCAAACAACAGCTTTTTATCTCTTTATTCTGTCAAATTCCCACTTTGCAGTAATAATACCCTCTCTTTCCTGGGTTATATATATGTGTAAATTCCCACTGTATCTTATTTTGGGGAAGAAAGCATTAATCTTCTGATTATATGAGGAAACTCTAAGCTCTCAAATTTAGTTAGAAATAAGTTGGTCGTTTAAGGTTTTAAAAGCAGCGTTTTTGGTTTTGTTTTTTTTTAACTTAAAGGTAATTAAATGTTTTCTTCCAAGGTTTTATTTAAATTTTCTTGAATTCTTATTTCTTATATGAGTCAGAAGATAGCAAGAAAATAAAAAATACTGTGACAAATTACTGGTGAAACAATGACAAAATATACAAAAGAATATAGCTGTGGAGTGAAATAAAATGAAATTTAAAAAAAAATCAAATTCCAACCATATACCTAAAATAAACTCACTATATTGGATTTTTGTCCTGAGTCGAAATGTGAAAAAACAAAGCAAATTAAGTAAAGCTAATCTAGGTTTGGTATAAAGTGAGCTGATGTAAAGGGGTGGATTGTAAATTTCAGCCAAGGCTGTATTTGGGAAAACGCTTTAAATTTGCCCCGGAAATGTACAGGTAGGTCCCCAGCACGCCTGCTGTTTGCTACAGACGGCTCTGTTTGTGGGGCCAGGACATTTCGCATGCACCTCGGGGCTCCTCTGTCTTTAGGAGGTTACTCTGTAGGGTGAACAGTCCAAGTACGGCAGAGGCTCTGCAGTGTAAAGTGAATCTTGGCCTCTCAGGCTGCTTTCCTCCCTGTTGGGCGGCAGCTGCCCAGCTTCCTCTGTGTCCTTCCAGTGAGATTTCTCGTTACCATCCCAGCATATATATATATGGATTTTTACACTACAGCCGTAGCCTTCCACACTGCTCTGTACCTTACAGTTGGCCTTGCAATGCGTCTGTAGAGATTGTTTGTATCAGTACAGAGCTCAGTTTCATTCATTCTAATGGGTGCATACAGTGGCATTATATAGACGCATACAGTTGCATTACATGAATATGACTATTTAACGTTGCTTTTATATTTAGTTACAGTGTTGTCAGTCTTTGCTGTTATAAATAATGCTGCAGTGACTATCATTGTACACAGTTAAGGGGAATCCTTCATGATGAAGGTATTTGCAGCAATACTTAAGTTGGATTTAATTTTTACAAATTTATTTGAATGAGTGCTAATCTTAGGATTGCTTTATGTGTGCATGTAACTTAAGACGTTTCTGATTCTACACTGGTTGAACAGCTACAGAGTTGTGTAATTTAAATTTACCTTCTGTAAGTGGCACTAAAAGACAGAAGGGTATGTGCAGGGTGGCATTCATCCTCTCAGAGAGTGTTGTGCCTTTCCCAACTTTTGCTTTCCACACATTCTAGCAGGGTGATTGGTGGTTTTCAGAGAGAAAAAAAAATTACTTCCCTATTTTTGTGGAAAGGGACAGAGGGTCTCCATAGGGAATTCCATCATCATAAAGTGGGGTAAGATGGGTTTGCTGATACATAACTTAACCTTTTTTCTTATAGAGCAGATGGGAGAAGGGAAATGGAACAAGATGGAAGGAGCCTTAGGGTAGATTTATAAAAAGAACCACTGGGCGGGACAGTAGTAACCGTTATGTGGAGACAAATGGTGTGGGGGAAGGAGTCGTGAAAGATTTGTGTCGTAATTTTTGAAGCTATAAAAGCTCCCAGCATAGTTGGGTGCGTTAGAGGGCAGTTCTGTGGCAGGAGCCAGCTGTCTTCTGCAGAAAGGAGGAGCCTGAGCACATTGGTTCTCCGCTGAGATCCTGGAATTGTCAGGGATTTTATCTGTTTCTGACCTGAATTCGTTTATGTGATTGGAAACGGGTATGAGGAGTACATAGTTTAGTTTTTATGGACTATTATATTTGACCCCTCTGTGCTCTAATACCCAAGACACCAATGCAAAACCTCATTTGCTCTTTTCCAGCATAACTAATATGCAGTAAATTATCAAGACTGTTCTAATGACCACTTCTTACTGTATGGATTCAGACTGAGCTTCTTGACTAGTTTCCTTTTTTTTTTTTTTTTTGTTTGTACATGAATGAAGATGGTTCCCAAAAAAAATCATTCTAACCAAGTTACAGGTATGTTTTCAGAAGGCGTAGGATACCTGAAGCAATTCTGAGATTCTGTATTAAAATCAAGGTAGCTTTCAGAAAAAAATACTCTCAAAATTAAAACAGAAATTTGTCCCCCAAGCAGGAAGAAGTCTCAGAAATTAATAGTTTAATCATGAGGCTCAGATGAATTTAGAGATACTGATACGTTGGGTCAAGAAGGCATGCATATAATGACACTGTAAGAATATTCCTTTATTTCCTGAACCACCCAAAGCAAAGCCATTGGTTTCATATGATTAAGAAAACACATGCGCAGACACACATACCCAGTCTCACTCCAGCCTTGAGTTAAATAAATGCTCTGACTTACATTATTGAAATGAAAGGTGAGTCTATGTCTCAGTTTTTGTCTGAGAGAAATGAAAATTTGTCCACGTAAGAATTTTAAAGCAGCTTTACTTTTGATAGACAAAAAGTAGAAATAATAGCCTAGGCATGTATCAGGGGGAGATTGGCTTAACTAAATTGCTGGCTAGGAATTCCCTAGTGGTCCGGTGCTTAGGACTCCAAGCTTCCATTGCAAGAGGCAAGTGTGTGATCCCTGGTCAGGGAACTAAGATCCCGCATCCCACTCAGTGCAACCAAAAATTCTTTTCAACATAAATAGGGACTTCCCTGGTAGTCCAGCGGCTAAGACTCCACGCTCCCAATGCAAGGGGCCTGAGTTTGATTCCTTGGTCAGGGAACTAGGTCCTGTATGCCGAAACTAAACATCCCACATGCCCCAGGTAAGATCGAGTGAAGCCAAATTAAATTTTTTTTTTTAATTTTAAGAAATATAATAAATTACAGGCCACTCTGTATATTGGTATTGCTACTCAGCTGTAAAAAAGAACAAGCTCCTGATGCCCTAGTCAACATGATGCAAATCTCAAAACATTTTGTTTCTGCTTTTACTCAGCGTAAGGTCCATACTGTATGATTCTGTTTATACCATCTGTACGACAGGCAGACGCTATCCTGACTTATGTTCATAGAAATGAGAACAGTGTTTGGGGAGTTGACTAGAAGGAATTTTTCTGGGGTGAAAGAAATATTCTGTATCTTAATTAGACTGGCAGCTACATGTATATGTTCAAACTTACCAAACTGTACATTTAAGATGATGTATTTTAAGACGATATAAAAATCATACCTAACTTTAAATGGTTTAAGAAATTTTGAAAATTTTCAAAATTCATATAACTCTAAATATATTCTTTGGGGAAATACAATTAACCATTAATGATTCATAAATGGTCAGTTTCTCTGACATATCACTCATAGGGTGACATGTGGAAAACTTGGTGTTTTAGCAGCAACAAAAAAACTCTCCTTGTATTTTACATGTATTCCTTAGACTCTAAAGCCTCAGTATCTAAAATCATAATCACTCATCACTGGACCCTGAGTACATGGGACATGGCTGGTGAAAGGTACACACAGATGTATGATACACACTGATTTCCAGACTTCTAAAGCTGTAATATATGTCAGTGATGTTTTGTATTGATTATGTTAAAATGACATTGTAGATATATTGGGTTAATTTTAAAATATTGAAATTAATTCCACTTTTTTTTTTTAATGTGTCTGCTGGAAAATACAAAATTACACTCATGGCCCCGATTACATTTCTCTTGGATGGTGCTGCCTCTAAGGTTTTAGAACCATCTGAAGTGTTTGTAGTTTTTGATACCTGGTTTTTACCAGTGTGTGATACTGTTCCTATGCCAGCTTTCTCACATGCCACAAAATTTAGCCGAGTGTCTCATCAGAAAAATTCATCTTTAAAAGGCCTAACTCCCAAATGACTCTTAGAGTGCAGAGACATGTACAGGGTTGATATTTTGGCCATATGCTTTGATTTAAATATTAATGTTGCCACGTGCATTTGAGAGATAATGATTTTCTTACACACTATACACACCTAATATAAGGGTTGACTTTTTACACTGTACACACCTAATACAAGGGTTGACTTTTTAGGTCAAACATTTATTGACTATCACTGATAATTTGGCTTAGCAGTAAAGAATCTGCCTACAGTGCAAGAGTCAAGGGTTCGATCCCTGGGCCAGGAAGATCCTCTGGAGAAGGAAATGGCAACCCACTCCACTATTCTTAGCTGGAGAATCCCATGGATGGGGGAGCCTGGGAGGCTACAGTCCGTGGGATCGCAAAGAGTCGGACAGGACTTAGCAACTAAGCAACAAAATAACTGATCACATATTTTTAAAACAGCTGTATTGAGATATAATCCACATACCATACAATTAACCCGTGTAAAGTGTGCCATCCCGTGATTGTTAGTTTATTCACAGCGTTGTGCAGTCATCACCACAGTCAATTTCAGAACCCTGCACCCTTTGGCTGTAACCCCTTTCTCTTCCGTCTGCTCCCCAGCCTTAATCAATCCACTTTCTGTCTCTCTAGATCACCTGTTTTGCACTTTCCTGTGAATGGGATTATGCAATACGTGGGTTTTATGACTGGCTTCTTTCACTTATAGTAATGTTTTCAAGGTTCATTCAAGTCGTAGCCTGTATCAGCATTTCATTCATTTTTCTTTCCGAATAATATTCTGTTGTATGGACATACCACATTTAGTTTATTCATTCATTTTAGCTTGTTTTCATCTTTAGGCTACTAGGAATAATGCTGCTCTAAACATTCATATACAAGTCTTTGTGTAGACATGTTGTTTATTTTTCTACCTAGAAGTGGAATTGCTGGGCCCCATGGTAACTATTTAATTGTTTAAGGAATTACCAGACTGTTTCGTAAAGTGGCTGCAGCGTTGACAATCCCACCAGCAGGTATGAGAGTTGCAGTGTCTCCACGTCCACACCAACACTTGTCATTCATCTATTTTATCATATTGACACATTGTAGTGGGTATGAAGTGGTGTCTCACGATGGCTTTGATTTGCATTTCCCTGTTCTGGGATTCTTGGGGTCGCAAAGAGTCAGACGCGACTGAGCTGAACTGAAACCTAATGATGTTGAACATCTTTTCAAGTGCTTATTGGACACTTGTATCTTTTTCTTTAGAGAAATGTTTATTGAAATCCTTTGTCTATTTTTTAGAGGTGTTAGTTATCTTTTTTATTATTGAGTTGTAAGGGTCACTTATATATTCTAGGTCCAGGGTCCTTATCAGATACGTGACCTGTAAATATTTTCTCCAATTCTGTCTGTTGTCTTTTCAGGTTTTCTGCAGGTGGTTTTGAATCTCGGATTTTTGATTTTGATAAAGTTCCATTTATGTTTTATTCTTTCATTGACTGTTCTTCTCGTGTCATATCGAATCCTCTGCCAAATCTATGGTCATGAGATTTACCCCTGTGTTTTCATCTAAGAGTTAGATAATTTTATTCAGCACTACATTTAGGTCTTTGATCCATTTTGAGTTAATTTTTGTATATGATACGAGGTAAGGGCTCAACATATTAATCCTTTTGCACAGAAGTATCTTATTAATGGGCTTCCTTGGTAGCTCGGACAGTAAAGAATCCGCCTGCAGTGTGGGAGACCTGGGTTTGATCCCTGGGTTGGGAAGATCCTCTGGAGGAGGGCATGGCAACCCACTCCAGTATTCTTGCCTGGAGAATTCCATGGACAGAGGAGCCTGGCGGGCTGCAGTCCATGGGGTCGCAAAGAGCCGGACGTGACCGAGCGACTAAGCACATCTTATTAATCGTAAAGAAAGAGGTCCACAAGGTTAGTCACACTAACATTTCATTGTTGTGTGCTATTTTAATAACTGTCATGGGTGTGTACAAAGTCTTATATGTTGCATGTTACAGGACATCTTTGTTATTCATTCTGAGATTGTGATATTAGCGAACTTTCAATTTCTAAAGATAAATTAGAGGCTTCTCTAGAACCTGGAAAAGAGTATAACAGAACTGGAAAAGGGCAAGAAATAATGTTGGGGCCAATATGGGAAGTGTCTGTATGAGAAAGTCAGAACATACAAAATAAAAACGAAATTTCAAATTTGCTTTTTTTTTTTAAGTAAGAGGCTCAAAATGGATAAAAGGAAATGTTTGGACCAAATTTAACTCAGCCCGGTTATTCCACAAGTATAAATTATGGAACCTTAATTGGTTCTTATAGACTTCTGATGGGACACCCAGTGAATTATTTCCCATTCACTTAAAAGGACCTCCCAAGGCCCAATGTTTATAAAAGAAGATGAGCCAAACAAATGGTGGATAACATAAATATCACAGGCAGTTTTAGTGTACTTAAGGAATCCTGTTTCTTTTGGTCTTAGCCAAGTACTTCTATTGTGGTTGGAGAGACATACCTGAAACAATACCCTGGCTAATAACCTCCTGGCTCTCATATTGCTCTTGTTAGGGACTCAGCCCCGATTCACTCTTTTTAACCAGGTCTGATCCTACGGAAACGTGTCCATCTAGGAAACTCTTCCAGAAAAGGGAACCTGCCGTGGGATCCATCCTTCATCTTAGCAGCTTGTCTTCACATAGCACGATTCACATCTGAGTCCCAGGCCCCCGTTTAGATGAGTGGTGATGAGATTAATCACAAGCCAGGGTGGGGATAATTCTTCAGTGGTCTCCCACTCTGGAGAAACCCCACAAGGCTCCTGCTGACATTGGACAAATCGTTTAACCCATTTGGGCCTTTCTTTCCTCTTCCGTCAAGTCAGATCGAGTGATCTTACGGTCCTGCCCATGCATAAGGTGCTGTGCCTGTGACGGCCGCATTTTATTTGCTGCCTGGGGTAGGACTGGATTCCTTGAGATGCTAGATTTGGATGAAGAGGAAAACTTCCTCAGCCTTTTTGAGCTGGTCCTCTCTTGGTATTGGATTTGGGGTTTGTTTATCAGTAAGGCTCTTGGTAACAGAACAGTTACTAGAAAGAGAAGTGTTTACAGAAGACATGAAGCTTTAAATTTTAAGAGCTGGAGTTGACAAGTTTAACATTTTCTAGATTTCTGTAGATAAATGGAAACAGTTTGAAATGTACATTTAAAAAATTTTAAATCCAGTACCATATTTGTTAGAAGAAATTCTTTATAAGATGTTTTGAGCCAGTTTTTCAAATAATTTGTGTTACGAGGTCACTTTGTGAATTTATTTGCCTTTGACAAATGGTGACTGACTGGGCTTACCCTCGGTGTAGCCTCTTTTGATATGGGTTGAGCTGTTTGCCAGCAAAGGTCCATCTAGTCAGAGCTAAGGTTTTTTCTAGTCATGGATGGATGATGTGAGGATTGGACTGTAAAGAAAGCTGAGTGCCAAAGAATTGATGCTTTGGAACTGTGTTGTTGGAGAAGACTCTGGAGAGTCCCTTGGACAGCAAAGAGATCCAGCCGGTCCATCCTGAAGGAAATCAGTCTTGAATATTCATTGGAAGGACTGATGCTGAAGCTGAAACTCCCAATACTTAGGCCACCTGATGCGAGGAACTGACTCATTGGAAAAGACCCTGATGCTGGGAAAGATTGAAAGCGGGAGGAGAAGGGGATGACAGAGGATGAGATGGTTGGATGGCATCACCGACTCGATGGACATGAGTTTGAGTAAAGTCCGGGAGTTGGTGATGGACAGGGAGGCCTGGCATGCTGTAGTCCGTGGGGTCACATAGGGTCGGACACGACTGAGCGACTGAACTGACTTTGCTGTTCCAGGCACTTGGTTTAGGTTCATTTCACCCACAGAAGATATGGCTTGACGCATTTAAATGCTCAGCCTTAAATGGCTTGTTGCTGTAGTTTGGTCCTTTAAGGAAACAATTTTCCCCGTTTCTCTCCTTTCTTTTTTGTTCTTTTTTGTTCTGTTCTTTACCAGGGGTTGGCTGTGGCTCTAGAGCCAGCTCCTCCAGCGTGTGGAGGGGCGGGCAGGGGTGTATGGGATCCCCTACTGTGGAGGGTGCGCAGCAGGGCGGGTGAAGCAAGCATGTCCCTTCCCCTGAGGTATAGTTCTTCCAGTCTGATGACCTGTCAGATCCACTGAGCAGTTGGTCAAGCAGATTGGACAGTGGCTCGAGGAAGTGGTGGGGCAGGTTGAGGCGGGCGGGGAGGGGGGGTCAGTATTTGAAGTAGCAGCTATCAGAAGTGAAGCGATTTCTCCAGAGCCAAGCGTGTTTCTAGCGTGACCAGTTTGCAGGAATTACGCAGTGTGGAGTGTTGTTTCCCAAGAGGAAATAGAGGGTGAGTGAGAGGATGTTAAGAGATGCCTTAGGGTGGATGGGAAGGCACTCCATCCGAGAAGAGGAGTATGAATGTTAGTTTTAGTTTCACGCGAGGAAACGTACTTTAATGTGATGACTCTTGAGTAGAGTTTTGCATTCGCATATTCAAGTATTTTTTAATAGAGAGCTTGCTTTAATAGTAGAATCTT
Source organism: Budorcas taxicolor (assembly GCF_023091745.1). Classification (NCBI taxonomy): domain Eukaryota; kingdom Metazoa; phylum Chordata; class Mammalia; order Artiodactyla; family Bovidae; genus Budorcas; species Budorcas taxicolor. The sequence goes on along the minus strand of NC_068910.1, from coordinate 53,426,841 downwards.
TCACCCTGTTCTAATTTGACATGGTGTCTCATGGGGTAAAAGGTAAAAACTGAGGAAAACCAGTTTTTACCTCGTACATAATTATAGTTTGGAAAGCAGAATCCTGCTGCAAATCTTACATGACTGATTTTTGGACCCAAAGTGGGCTTGACAGTGGGCTGGAGCAGTAATAGCCCCCCTACTGTCAGGAGAGGCCAGGGCAGGCTTTTCCCAGCAAGCCTGCCTGAGGCGAGGCCTGTCCTAGACTCTGGCCCTGGAGCCTGCGTCTGGGAGCCGGAGAGGAGTCGGCTTCTTCAGCAAGGTGGCCTGCCACCTGGGCAGGTGGGCGTCTGGGTGCCTGGAGAAGCAGATCTGCGGTGTTGGAAGCTGTGACTCTTACAGTGCTGGCCCGTTAAACACCTACGCGGACACTGAGAAATTGCTCCAGCCTTTGTGTAGGAGACAAAAAAGGCGAGCTCCTGCTTTTAAGGAGCTTATGTTTTGCCCTGGCCATTGGCAAGAGTCACAGATGGAAGCGAATATTCAGTTTTGTGACTGTCATTCAAGTGGCCATGAGTTGATGATGGCCTAGGGCCTCTAGAGCCCTAGGCCTTTATTTTTATTATTTATTTATTTATTCCTGACTGCTCTGGGTCTCCGTTGCTGCGCACGAGCTTTCTCTAGCTGCGGCGAGCAGGGGCTGTGCTCTGGTTGTGATGGGAGGACTTCTCTCTTTGCAGAGCACAAGCTCCAGGGCACACAGGCTTCAGGGGTTGTGGCACACGGGCTTAGTTGCCCCATGGCATGTGGCATCTTTCCAGGCAGGGGATCAAACCAGCGTCCCCTGCATTGCAAGGCAGATTTGTAACCACTAGACCACCAGGGAAGCCCAAGACCCTGGCCTTTAAAAGTCATTCTTCTTCTTCATAAGCAGTGCATATCTGAGTGATGAATGAATGTTTATTGCCATTCAGAAATAAAACTGTAAATAAACCAAAAGAGGAAATTAAGTCACCCGGATCTCACCACACACAGCTCCCCATTGAAGTGCTCCTGAAAATGGGAGATGACCAGCCAGTGCCCCTCCCTCCTTTGGGCCCTGGAGTTTTTGGGTGTCGCTGCCGCGGGATGGCCTTGTTAGTGAAGACAGCTAGCTGTTGGAGACATGAGGATGACCATAGGCTTGTTGGAAAATCCCTTTGTTAATGACACTGCTTGCTGCTCTTAAGTGACTCTCCTCTGTGAACAGGGTTCAGATTTTAAATTAGGTGCTCAGGAACAAAATTTGAACTTGTAACGTTTCAAGTAAATTCTGTTTTCTTCCTGTTTAGAAAGGCAGACTATGGGACTTCCCTGCCAGTCCAGTCGTTGCGGCTCCATGCTCCCAATGCAGGGACCGCAGGTTCTAGCCCTGGTCGGGGAACCAAGATCCCTCGTGCCACACGACACAGCCAAAAAGTAAAAAGAACAGTAATAAATGATAAAAAGATAGGTTGCATGTGCATGCATAGTTATGTATGCACTAGAAAAATCATAATGTAATCCATTCTTCACAGTTTATTTTTAGGGCAGTCTCGTGAACTGACCAAGAAGCAGTGTGATAGTGTGGGAAGGACCGTGAGTGGGGAGTCGACGGTGTTGACTGTTAGTCCTGACCCTGGTCGTATACGCCGAGCTAGAGAATATATTTAGTCACTTTGCTTCTGAGTTTCGTAAAGCAAGGACCCACCCTAGGCAGTCTTCTAGCCCTTATCCTCACGGCCTCAGGCCACAGATCTCAGTTTCCTTGTGCCCCACTACTCTTCTGCGTTGTTAGGGTTGAGGGGCTGCTTTTCCTTTGCTGGACAGTTTCTAAGGTTCCAGCAGCCGGGAGTGAGGCAGTGAGGAGGGCACAGGCTGCTTCTGGATTTGCCCGCCTGTGGTTTTCACCAGAGGGGCATTTCTAGGCAGAGAATTTCAGTGTATTAGAAAACTGTGTTGCTAGGATGGTCACATTCTTCCCAGACTGAAGTTACAACCCGAGTGCACTTCATGATATACATATGTATTGTAATTTGTAAACATAACTCAGAACCCTGCATCTGATGTCAGGCCATTTGTGGCTGGCCATTCAGACCTCATTTCTATTTGACAAGGGTTTATTTTAAGATTGCTTTGTGGAGCGGTTGTTTACCATTCAAATGATCTATTAGTGCCAAGTCTTTAGCTAGACTCGTTTTAAATGAGCTGCCCGTTAAGTAGAAAACCAAACAGAAGTTCACGTTTCCAGCCCAACCTAGAAAAATCAGTGAAACTTACATTTTTTATCTTCACATTTATTCATCCTGGTTTTTTTTTTTTAGCCTTGAATATTCATTTAGGATAATAGTACCTATGTGAATGAAATTCTTTTAGTTACTGTTGATACTGTGGCTTAGCAAAAGCTATAGACTTCTTAATACTTTCAGAGAAGAACGCTTTACAGTAAGCTGAGCTTACTGTAAAAAATGGATTTTTTTTTTTACATCTGAAAAAATGGATTTTTCGGTAAGTTAATTGTGTTTCTTAGCAGGGTCGCAAATGTGCTTCTATAGCTTTATTTCTAGGATATTAAAAGAAATGTTTTATGGGAGTAAGTTCCCACTAGGCAATTAATGACTTTTTTGTTTTTTACAGACTAAGCATGTATTGTTGACTCCAGAGGGTTGTTTTGTGGGGGGTGGGATGGAAGCTAAAGATGATTTAGGTAAACAGCTAAACTGAGCCTCAGGTGGTGGTTTGTACACCCGTTAGCACTGTGGCTTCCCCGCTCCTTGCCTGGCGTCCAGATCGCCACAGCTGGCAGTCTGGGCCGTCCTTTCCTGTGTAGCAAGCGTCACCCTTGCCGCCCTAGGCCTCAGGCCTCCTCAGCCCTCGCCTTTGTGTTCCAGATGCTCCATACTGGCCTGCAGCGCCTACGTGGCTCTGGCTTTGGGTGATAACCTTATGGCTCTGAATCACGCAGACAAACTTCTTCAGCAGCCCAAGCTGTCAGGATCTCTGAAGTAAGTGTGACTCACCCTGTGTGTTTATTTTGTTTGGAGGGTTTCCGTGAGTCTGCGGTGCATATTGCCTCTCTGACTTACCCAGTGGAATGTAAATTATCTTAGGGAAAGCAGAAAAGTTTCCTAATTTGCGAATTTTTTTGTGTTTGGCAGTGAAACTTTTTCTCACTTGTCGCGCTTCGAGGGTTATTGGAAACGGCATTGGCCATGCTGGGCACGAGGGAGCAGAGACTCTGGACTCTGGATTCTGGGTCTGAAGGGGCACATTATCACATACTAGCTCCCAAAACAAGCTGAGTCCTCGGTGGAAAGACCCACATGAAAAGGAGTTTGGTCAGCAGGATAAATCTGCTTTGAATTTAAAATATTTTCCCGAACGACTGCACCATTTCCAGAGAACATGAGTCTTACTTACACTCTTCAGATGCCTCTTCAATATTAATGTCATTGTCACTCTAAAATTTTCTAAAGCACATCATGAAAATTGAGTAACATGCAGCATTCTTTGAATCTTTGTATGATGCTGATGCTGGAAATTTTATCCAAGACCATGGGTACTCTGTATAACATCAGGACAGTTGTTTTTATATTCTTCCTTTATGTACATAGTTACAATTTCCAAAATACGTTCCTTTCCCTTTCAGTGGCCTTTGTTTGTAACATGCAACACCTAGAACTGTGAGGTCATAACCCTGAGGAACAGTTCTGTAAATGTTTATTTTTGCCTTTTATAAAAGTACTACTTTATACAAGCATCTAAAGTTAACATTGATTGGGACTTCCCTGGCAGTCCAGTGGTTAACACCCCATGCTTCCAAGACAGCAGGGCACGGATTTGATCCCTGGTCGGGGAACTAACATTCCACAGGCTGCACGGCGAGGCACCCCCCACCAAAAAAAAGAGCATCCAAGAACAGAGAGACTTTGTCACAATTCAAGTATGAGAGCTCCTGCTCTCCTGTGAGAAAATCTCCTCTACACTCCAGGGAGGGTCCTGGGCTTGAGATCAAGGCAGTCGGGTTGCCTCTAAGGCACCTTCCTGTTGCCCAGCGCTGAGAAGTACGAGCCAGGAACCTTGGCCTGTGCCTGCCAGACACCCGCTGCTCACACCGTGCTGTGCATGGCGAATGGTGGAGCAGAGTTTTTTGTGTGTGTTTCTTTTTAACAAAAATGAAATACAGATCCTTGCTGCTTTTTTTTAAATTCTCTGACTGACATGGTCATCACTGTTGTCAAATAATCCTAATTAGATTCTTTCCTTTGCATTTGTGGCAGGGTTTTCAACTGCCTTTATCAACTTCTTCCCTCTGAACATCAAAGCAACAACATTCTTAGGCTTTATGATTTCTTGAGGGATTGGCCAAGCCATGTCTGATCATTTCATCTGTAATTCTCTTTAACTATTCTGCCCTCATCTTTGGTTTCTAATCACTAGCCAGAACCCCCATCTCTGCAAAGAGGATAAGCCTTTCTGCCTTAGACAGCCCAGGTACCACAGCGGCTTTACCTTCGTGTACCGCCTCCGAAGGTCTGGGCTTTGAGTGTCATGAAGGCCTTTAATTGTTTCTTTCTTTTTAGAGTAAATTCACAGAAGTTGAAGTGGTTTGAAGTGGTTCTCTGAATTTGTACGTTTATGGGTGGGAGGAGGGTTTTTTTATTTTTTTGGCCTTGCCAGGGCATGTAGGTTCTCAGTTCCCTGACCAGGAATCGAATCTGTACCTCCTGCTTGGAAGCATGGAGCCTTAACCACTGGACCACCAGGAAAGTCTAATGTGTCTGTGTTTTATAATGATTTTTGGCTTATGGATTCTGGTTTAATGCAATTTTTAAAATATCTTATTTCAAACTATATTTAAACTTACTGATTTTTTAGGTCGCCATTTTTATTAGGGTATCTGGTGGGGAAGCCAAATGGAAGAGCATTACATATAAAGTAGATTAATAAGAACCTGATTTGTAGCACAGGGAACTCAGTGCTCTGTGCTAACCTACCTGACTGTAACAAATAGTGGATATATGTATAACCGATGTACTTTGCAGTGCAGCAGAAACTAACACAACATTGGAAATCAACTATACTCCACTAAAAATTAATTTTAAAAAGTGGGGGCATTACAGCTCCTGGTAGTTAGAAGAAAAAAATTGCTTAACAAAGAGATAAGTCTTAGGGAAAAAAGAGAGAGAGAGAGGAGATGGCTCTTGGGAATTCCCGGATGGTCCAGTGGTTAGGACTCCATGCTTTCACTGCTGAGGGCCTGGATTTGATCCCCAGTCAGGGAATGGAATCCCATAGGCCATGCAGCAGAGCCAAAAAAAGAAAAGAAAGAGAACTGCTCTTGAGTGTGCACAAATCCCAGAAAATGGTCAAATTGGAAAGAGTCTAAGGTTTGAGGACTCGAGGTCCATGTGGACAGACTCAGTTGGGACAGCTGGGCTCAAGGAGTTGGGAACTGAACTGGCCTTTCAGGGGAGTTCGGTTTTGGCCCGGCTTTGCACCCCAGGAGGCAAGGCTGCAGGCAGCGCAGTGGGGTGTCCACCCAGGACAGTGACGGGAACAGAGCAACCTTTGGGGAAGTGAGACGTTGACTGGATATAGAAAAGCAGAACCCAACTGTGGAGAGCTTTAAATCTACAACAGTTTAGATTAGTTTTGTTCTCAAGCGGAAAGAGTCATTAGGATTTTGAGGAAAGGAGTATTATGTCTAAAGCTGTTTTAATTTTGAGAAATCAGATGATCTTAGGGAAAATGGCTCAAAGGAAGACACTGGAAGAACCAGGCTATTGTAAACCTGGAGGAAACACACCTGCCTGGCAGCAGCTGTGCCCAGGAGAGAGGATGTGAAGGGGAGGACACTTGTGCAATACAAGTGAAGCTGATCCGGGGGCTTCCCTCACGGTTGGCCTGCCGATGGGGGGACACCGGTTCTATCCCTGGTCGGGAAGGATCCCGCGTGCCACGGGGCAGCTCATCCTGAAGCCCGTGCCCTATAAGCCCTGAAGCCTGTGGCGCCTCGAGCCTGTGCTCCGCAACGAGAAAAGCCACCACGGCGAGAAGCCCATGCCCCGCAGCCTGAGAGCAGCCCCCGCTCGCCGCAGCCAGAGAGAGCCAGCATGCAGCGGTGCAGACACCCCCAATGCAGCCGAGGTCACAAGTGTGAAGAAACGGAGCTGGTCCGACCCAAATCAAGCCTGCCGCCCCGGGGCCTTCTGGCTGAGGCGGCAGCACAGGCTGGAGAACCCTGACTCTGATCCTCCACCCCCAGGGCACACGTCCTAGGATCTGCCACTTCCTTTAGAACTTCATCACTTCCCGATGGTATTTTCTGTATAGATAGAACAGCGTACATTTGTCAACTGTATTTTAAATTTTTGTTGAAATACAGTTGATTTACTGCCCACTTCTATTTATTTTTTTACTGCCCACTCTTATTTTTGTTTATTTTTTTACTGCCCACTTGTAAACTGCTGTCTTGATGTGTGTCATTTGTTCCTTCTTAGCTAACACGAAAATTATTGTGTATCTTAAGATATTTTTAAAGAGAAAAATTTAAGTGATTCTTAACATATGTGAAATTTTTACGTATACACCAGATTTTATTATACATTGGGTATTTTTGTGATGACCTGCGTTTCAATTTGGAACCCGTTTTTTTTTCATTTCAGATTCCTGGGTCATTTATATGCTGCAGAGGCCCTCATCTCTCTGGACAGAATCTCTGATGCTATTACTCACTTGAACCCGGAGAATGTCACTGATGTCTCCTTAGGGATCTCTTCAAACGAGCAGGACCAAGGTTAAGGAAGACATGTTTGATCAGAACTCTTCACCATTTCCACTGCCTTTCCATTGTAACTCAGGACATATAGAAATTTAAGGGCACAGTTGTGAACGGAAGGGAGTTATAGGTCGGCAGTCTATAGTTTCGGCCATACTTACTATGTACTAATTGCTAAATTCTCACTTTTGAAACACTGATGGGTGTTAGAGCGATTCATTTTTGGGGGGTTCTTTTAATTTATTTATTTGGTTGTTTGGAGCCTTAGTTGCAGCATACAAACTCGGTTGCAGCATCTAGGATCTAGTTCCCTGACTGGGGATTGAACCTGGGCCCCCTTCTTTGGCGCACGGAGTCTTAACCACTGGACCACTAAGAAGTCCAGAACTATTTGTTTTGATTCTTACACTGTGTTTTTTTTCTCTGTGGAGGGATTCCACAATCCCAGGGAGAGTAAAAACACATTCAAAAGTCAGTTTTAAATCATGGCTAAAGTTTTGAGGGAGCAAGACTAGAATTCCCTTTATTCGAGGTTATTTCTCAGACTTGGGGGTAGTGGTGGGTGGGAGGTGGCATTCTCTGTCTTTTATTAGAACCTGTGTGCTTAGGCGCTCGGTCATGTCTGACTCTTTGCGACCCCATGGACTGTAGCCCTCCAGGCACCTCTGACCGTGGGGATTCTCCAGGGAAGAATATTGGAGTGGGCGGCCATGCCCTCCTCCGGGACATCTTCCTAAGCCAGGGATCAAACCCAGGTCTCCCACACTGCAGGCAGATTCTTTACTATCTGAGCCACCAGTGCTATTAGAACCTCCACTACATAAAAAAGGAAATACTGTGACAGATTGCCTTAATATTAGATTTCCATTTCATAAGGAAAATTGTTTGGAAAATATACTGTTTTTGTCTGGCCTGCTCAGATTTATGTTCGTGTCTTTGTAGGATCAGACAAAGGTGAAAATGAAGCAATGGAATCCTGTAAGTAAGACATTTTGTAAAGACTTCAGTAGCCCAGACTGCTTCCCAAAGACTCGCCCTCGAGCCTCCATGGCCTTCCTCTGCCGCCCGAGGAAGACAGCCAGGCTCAAGTTCTGGGCAGCTTCACGGGTGGTGGACGGGTCGCCTCCGTGCCCCGGCCTGGCCTCCTCACGCGGGTGTGCTCTTCTCCCCAGCTGGGAAGCGGGCCCCTCAGTGCTACCCCAGTTCCGTCAACTCGGCCCGGACCGTGATGCTGTTCAACCTGGGCAGCGCCTACTGCCTGAGGAGCGAGTATGACAAAGCCCGCAAGTGTCTCCACCAGGTGAGGCTGGGCCAGGGCTGGGCGCCTCGTGGAGCAGCCGGCAGGGGGCTTGGAATTGCTGGGCTCTGTCATCATGTATGCATTCTGACTTCTGGTCAGTTTGTTAAACATTGGAATATGACTCTTCCAGACATACTCTTTTTAAAAAATATTTACTTGGCTGTGCCGGGTCTTAGTTGCAGCTTGTGGGATCTAGTTCCTTGAGCAGGGATAGAACTCAGGCCGCCCGCACCGGGAGCATGGAGCCTTAGCCACTGGACCACCAGGGAAGTTCCAGACGTATTCTTGCAAGGTACACAACTGACTGTTGTTGCAAATGAACCTAGGCACCTAATGGAGAGTTTTCCTGAAGATTTTAATCATCAGTATTTCAAAAGATTGTTGACCACATCTGTATCAGTGCTCAGTCAAATCAATAATGGTGTTCCGTATAGTTGAACCCAAGGCAGCTGTAAACCTTGCATACTAAAACAGTAACATATCTGAGACGTATTTTAAGTGAAAAGAACAAATAAATGCCCAACACTTGTTATGTAATCCTGTGTGTGCATAAAGGATCTCTGGATGAGCACACCGGAAACTGCTAACATTGGCTCCCGGGGGTGACAGGAGAGGTGCGGTGTAGCTGGAGCACTGAGATGGGAAACTGTTCCCCTGGATCCCTGTTTGCTGTTTAGTTTTGAATTGCGTGACTCTGTCCACTCAAAAAGTTAGATTACAAATACACCTTTTTAGAAAGAAGGGTTCACAGAGTCAGTACCCAAGAAATTCCTCACACAATAAATGTTCCTGGCGCCCTGTAACTGAACTAGACCTCTGATGTCTCCCACCCAGAGGGGCCGCATCAGCCGGTCTCGGGAACTTTTGATCGGGGCTCTTCAGGTCCCTTGCCCGTCCTTGGACCAGTCACAGGCAGGGACCCAGAGGGGTTCCACAGAACTGGAAAGGGCTCATCCTCAGATGCATGTTAATTCAGTACTTTCCTGGCAGTCCAGTGGTTAGGTCCATGCTTCCACGGCAGGGGGCATGGGTTCAATATCTGGTTGGGGAGCTAAGATCCTACAAGGTGCAGGGCATGGCCAAAACAAAAAACAAGCATAGGCAAGAGCTAGAAGAATCCCAAGCAGGAGAAGACCAAGAGAGAAGGAGCGCTCTCCTGTTAAGAACTCATTATGGGCTAAGCAAGGGAAGATAAATATGTACTGAAAATCACATGTCTAGTTTAATTGGGAGGGATGAAGACAGACAGCTGAGGGCCATCCGAGCAGAACTGTAGTGTCCCGGTGAGCTCGAGTGTTTGCTGACTTGACATGGGTAGGTTGACATTCTTTTTCTTTTTTTGGCATTACTCAGAGTTTGTATCTTAAGCTACATGGGTCTCTTTTGTTTCTCATGGGTCTCTTTTGTTTTGAGTGAAGGCGGCCTCAATGATCCATCCCAAAGAGGTGCCCCCTGAAGCCATCCTGCTGGCCGTCTACCTTGAGCTACAGAATGGTGAGTGGTTCTTCTCTTGACTGTAGCCCTGCAAAGAGCCAGAGATTTTTGGCGTCTGCTTTTTCTCTTAGAAACGGAAGAGATATTAACCATCACATTCTTCTAAACAAGGGAGTTTCTGATATCTTGCAAATTCTTACTTCCTGCAGGTTAAGTGTATATCCTTTTATCTGTGAAAATGCAGAATAGCATAACTTCTGACAATTATAATTCATCGCTACTAATTAACCTTTCTCTTAGGCATCCAAATGACTCTTAATTGAGAACCTGAGACAGAATGCAGTGGCTTTGGGTTGTACACCTTAGTGTTTTAAACACAGATGTCGTTAATAAGCTTTGCCGTAAGCCAGTTCCTGCTGAGGATTTTTTATTCAAGCCTAAATCCAGGTCATGCCTCTGGGGCCATATATGACCTAGAAGAAAGGCTGTGGGCCCTTCGTGAGAGATGATGTGAAGCAGGAAAGGAGAGCTGAATGGGAGAGATGAGGGAGCACAGAAGCATTAAGAGTTGTTCGTCATACCCCCTTGCTGATCGTGGAAATCCTTACAAGCCTCCCCTCTTTTTATTGCTGAAGAAGGCGCCCAGCAGGCCTCGTCCTCCTGAAAGGCGTGGCCCGGTTCGTGCGCAGTCTAGAGCCCTTTTAAGTTCTCAACCTGGGCTCCACCTTAAAATCAATACAGAGCTTCCAACAATTCTGTTCCCTAGCTCACACGCTACATTTCTTACGTCAGAATTTCCCAGGATGGTGCAGGGGGCATTGCGTGAGTCTGGTGTATAGCAGCGGTTGCAGACCACTGCGCTTCTCCATCATCTTTGCCTCCCTTTTGAGACTTGACGGGCTTGCTTTGTTAGGTGGTGCTATTGTTATCTGCTTTTTTGTAATGGGAAGTGTTTTTATAGGTAATACCCAGCTGGCCTTACAGATCATCAAAAGGAATCAGCTGCTCCCTGCAGTGAAAACACTCTCTGAAATGAGAAAGAAGCCAGTGTTCCAGCCCGTCCACCCAATCCAGCCCATCCAAATGCCAGCGTTCACTGTGCAGAGAAAGTGATAGTTTGCGTGTGGAAAACTGTCACCTGAGACCCAGGGGAATATTTACCAGCCTTTTTAGTTGTATCACAGCAAAATGAATAAAAGACAGATGCTGAAGGGTGCTAGTTTTGAAGACACAATTTTGAACCAATTTTAACCCCTGATTTTTTTTCATTTTATTTTATTTTTTTTTGGCTGGAAGCTTAATACAGTTAAGGATTCACAAACTCATTTTCATCTGTTTTCCATATAATCTTTGCTAGATTATTCATTTTAAGCCATTATGTGATAGATCTGTCAAATACAATTAAAACGGTCTTATCAGAACAGTCTTGTTAGATACATCGTGTCTTTTTTGCAATGGTCACAGTATGTCGGCATTCACGATTCCATGTTAAAGGTTAGTAATGGACGCCGCATGGTGAGCAGATGAGTAACCAGTCCAGGAGTTGCGCAGGGCAGAAGGCAGGGGAGGCTAGCGCGTCACAACCTAGCTGTGACTCAAGGGGCCAGAAAATGCATAGTAAGACCCATAGGGCTAGTCAGGTTGGGTTAGGAAGCGACGACTGATAGGAATTAATTATGGCTTAAAAATTACAGATGACGACAAACAGCACTCAGGGCACTGGCCACGTTCACCCTCCTGTGCCACTGGGGAGAAGCACCAGGTAGGGAGTCTGTCAGCAGGGAGTTCAAGGCTCATCGCTATCCCCATTGCAGGTGCAAACGGGAACTTAAAAGCTTCTTTCTCATAAGAGACAGGTATGTGTTGCGGGATTGACCCGGCCAAAATGTGTCAACAGGGTCAATACGTTAAACTTAAAAGCAGGAACAACAAAACACGCTGCGGACTAACTCTGGAGAGCCTGGGCGGCCCCCCAGTCAGTATCAGGCTTGGACTCACGAAAGCTGGCCGTTCAGGATCGTCCCTGCCGCCAGCGTCTCTCCAGTTTCCGACCTGGAAGACCAGGTTCACACTAGCCGAATCTACACGGCTCCTCGGTTTTCACAGATGGAGAGGGGAGCGTTTAGAGAAGCGCATGGTTTATCAGAAACTGCATCTGAATTATTCTGTTGCTGAAACCAAACATTTTAGTTGGGGATCTATAGGAGCTGAGTGAGATGTGACCACACACTACCCACGAGTGACTCAGAGAAGGGGGCACGGTTTTCCTTCCATTTGAACGTGGGAAGGGTGTGCACGGGGCTCGCGTGCTCTTTGCCATGTGGCAGTTGCTTTCCCTGGTGGCTCCACAGTAAAGTCCGTCTGCCCGTGCAGGAGACGCAGGTTTGATCCCTGGGTCAGGAAGATTCCCTGGAGAAGGAAAGGGCAACCCATTCCCAGTATGCTTGCCTGGAGAATCCCATGGACAGAGGAGCCTGGCAGGGCTACAGCCCATAGGGCCGCAAAAGAGTCAGACACGACTTAGAGATTAAACAACAAGTTGTTTTATATACAGAGTAGATTCCTTCCTGGAGGATACAGAAAACAGAGGTGGCCTAGTTCCCTCGGGCCTCTCGAAGCCTTTTCCAAATGAGATGGGAGTCGTAGGCTGCACTGGTGTTGGTCAAAACCTGCAGGAGCTGCTTCCCCAAGCCCCAGATCTGCAACGGTTCTGTAGGACCCGCGTGTGTGCCGCAGGATGGTGGCAGCTTTGCCTGTTGCCGTTCAGTCGCTCAGTCATTTCCAACTCTTTGTGACCCGTGGACTGCAGCACGCCAGGCTTCCCTGCCCTTCACTCACTCTCCAAGTTTGCTCAGACTCATGTCCATTGAGTCACTGAAGCCACATCTGTCACCCCTTCTCCTGCCCTCTATCTTTCCCAGCATCTCCTGCCCTCTATCTTTCCCAGCATCAGCGTCTTTTGCAGTGAGTCAGCTTTTCGCATCAGGTGGCCAAAGGATTAGAGCTTAGCCAGGGCATTTTCCATACAAAGCCCACACGCTTCATAAATTGCGAGCCCACCAGGTCTTGGGTGGCGTATGGGTGGTAGAAGGCCTGTAGTTGAACTCGAAGGCAATACATCTTTGGAGACATCTCAAGAAACTGAAACTTTCCCCACTTGCTGATTAGTTAGAGGGAAAGCAGGAATAGCTCAGAGGCAGATGAGGCCCCATGTTGCTGTTAAATAAGAGTACCCTTGGCTGTGAGTAGCACAAAGTGGATCCGTGACTTAAACGAAGATAGTTTCTATCCCACTTGAGAAGGGGATCCATAGGCAGCTGGTGACCTTGGCTTTTCATGCTCAGATGCTATCAGGGACTCAGCTCTGTTTTCCCACACCATCCTCCTCAGCATCTGGACTTCTGTCCCCCTGGTCACAGGATGTTCCAGCATCATATCTGCACTGAAGCAAGAAGACGCAGCAAGACTTCCCTGGTGGTCCAGTGGTGAAGAATCCTCTTCCCAATGCAGGGAACACAGGTTGGATCCCTGGTCCAGGAAGATTCCATGCGCCGTGGGACAACGAAGCCCACGCTCCGCAGCAAGAAAAACCACCACAAGGAGAGCCCTGAGCTCCACAGCGAAGAGTAGCCCCCACTCACCGCAACTAGAGAAAGCCCGCTCAAAGCAGCGAAGACCCAGTGCAGCCAAAAATAAAATTTGAAAAGAAGGTAAAGGCACCCTGTCGTGATCAGAAACCATCAGGAACAAAGTTTACCCAGAAACCCTCAGCAGACCTCAGCCTCCATCTCCTCTGTAGTTCAAATCATGTATCCATCCTTAGCTGCAGGTGCTGGTACAACCCTGCACATCTTAGGAGAAGGCTGGTGAAGGGTTTTCCCAGCTGGAGCACTCCAGATCTGATGCATTGTTGTCAAATTCTGACCCCAGCAGTCCAGCTCGCCCCTCCACAGCCACCCTCAGCAGATCTGTGCGCAGTAAATGTAGGCTCTTTATCTCTATGACTTGTCTTTCTGAGTCCATCAGCCAGGAAGGCTTCTCCCACTCATTTTTTCCAGCACAGTCTGTGAACGGTCACCATCTCTGCTATGGAGGAGCTTCCCTGGTAGCTCAGTTGGTAAAGAATCCGCCTGCAGAAAACAACAAAATTTTGTAAAGCAATTATACTTCAGTAAAAAAAGAATCCTCCTGCAATGCAGCAGACCCCGGTTCGATTCCTGGGTTGGGAAGATCCCCTGGAGAAGGGAAAGGCTACCTGCTCCAGTATCCTTGGCCTTCCCTGGTGGCTCAGCTGGTAAAGAATCTCCATATTCTGGCCTGGAGAATTCCATATAGTCCATGGGGTCACAGAGTCAGACATGACTGAGCAGCTTTCACTTACTGCTAAGGGAGGTAACCCTAACAGTGCTGAGAGGTTTTAGATGCCGTGTCCTGGAAGTTTCTCCTCGCTGTCTCAATTTCTCCACCCCACCGCCCCCGCCCTGACCATTTGTGTCTTGGTCATACCTTTCTTCTACGGTAGATGATGTTCTGCAGTTTAACAGGTGTGGGGGCTCTCAAAGGGTGGTGTCATAGCTGGTGGGGTTGTGAATTCTGAGACAGGCCTCCTTGGCTTTTGTTCAAGCCCCACCACCTGTTCAGCAGCCCAGTGGGCCAGAATTCATGGCATGGGTCCCTTCACAGATTGCGCAGGGGCAGGGCGGCCCCCAGCAGAGCCAGTGCCTTCAAGGGTCTCTCCTGCCCCACTCGTACCCCTGCCCCCTTCTCAGAATAGCACTCTTGGTGTTCCCACCATGCAGAACCCCTCATGGGCCAGTCTGCTGGGAGCTCTGCCCCTTACTCAACCCAAGTGCCTTGATCTCTTGAGGTTTTTGACCATCTGCACAATGAAGCTAACTACTCAGGGCCTCCTGTGAAAATTAAAATGAGATGCCCGAATGCAAAGACGCACTACAGGTGAGTGCATTTACCTCCCTGTTGCCCAGAGGACCTGCTCAGCCCAGTCCTCCTCGATGACTTGGAAGCCACCTGGAGGAAGGGGACCCTGGAGCCAGACTGCTGGATGGGCTCCACATCTCAGCTCTCTCACTGGGACAGACTTGATCTGCAACACGGTATTTTGCCTCTTTATGCCTCAGTTTCTTTTTTCATCTGTGAAGTGAGGACAATAACAGTATCTCTCTCACAGGCTTGGAATGAGGTTTAAAGCCCTGGACATTGTTGTTGCTGAATAGGAGCTCCAGACGTTCAAAAGGAAACTCTTAATTTTTTACTGTGTAATATATGAAGGATAATCAAAGCAGAGACTGCTGAGCCACTGGAACTGGGGAGTTGGGTGGTAGAGAGCGAGGGGACCCTTCCAGGTAAATGGCTGCCTCCTGCGCTCTGGCTGTGTCCAGTGTCTGGGCCATGAGGAGTGTTCAGTATATACTGGCATCATCCCATGTTCTCATCCTGTTCTTAACCTGCCTCACCCAGGCCCTCCTCCTCTGACAGGAGGCCCCTTCCCCACCCTTTCCTCCTCTCATCTGCCCCTGCAGCACAGCTCCGACTCCCCCCAGAGAGGCCTCTGCACACCAGCCACTCCCCTCTCCCCACTGAACTCTTAGACCCAGCGTGTTACATCCAGACTGGAATCTGCTGTCCCCCAGAGTGGTCACCATTTCCCATCCCCAGGACTTGGTTGCTGTTCCAGTGTGTACACACTCTGGCCCTTTCACTCGGCCCCTTGGTCCCTAACTCCCAAGGAGATACCTGCTCTGTCCCAAGCCTTCATTCATTCCACATATGCTACCCAGAGGTACTTCCAGGATGGTAAGCTTTTCAGGGGAACCCCCTGGTAACCTGGCAGATTTTTCAGGCTGAGTCTACTTCTGTTCTTCATCATCTTTTCTTCCCCTTCCTGGATCCTGAATACTTTGAAAACAGGGCTGTACTGTATACAGTGTGTGGATCGTTCTGGATAATAAAGTCTGCAGCACACATTCTGGGTGCCTTCCTTTCTAGGTCAGGCAGTGTCACAGGAACTGCTTCTCTCAAGGTGGGGATGGCTTATTAACATAATCCCAGGGTTCGCGGGGGGAGGGGGGGGGCCTCAGCATCCTTGACCCTCTGAGCCTCATCAAGCCAGTTAAATAGTGACCCAGCACGGGTGGGTTACTGGTCAAACTCAGCCGGCCCAGCCTAAAGGAACCAAACCTATACCTTCACAGAGCAGTTTGCACACTAGGCTTGGCTTCCTCCCTGGGAAGAACCGGGCCGACGTGCCGGCTCCTGGGTGGGAGTGGGAGTGCCCCGGGAGGAGGCAGCGCAGTTCATTAGCCCCCTCATTTGGGGCAAAGGGGATCCGTGTGGTGACAAACAATTGTCCAGGAGGATTTAGGCGGATTTGGCCAAGTGTCCCTGTGGGCCCCAAGCCTCCTCCTAATCCAGTCCACATTTCTGGCTACTTAGGATCACATTAAATGTCAAAGCCGGCGTTTAGGGAAATATCTACATTTCGGATGCATCGCCCTAGTCAAAAGAAAAGCTGGAGCGAACCTTCGAGCATTTGGCGCGAGAGGCGCTCTGTGTGGTCCGGAGTGTGAATGGGGAGAGGGGGGCGGCGCCCTCGCGGCCTCCCCGCCCAGGAATGCGGGCTTTTCACATGTAGAAAATGCTAATGCTTTGTCCCCGCCTCGGCCTCCCGGAGGCGCGGAGGCGCCCGGCCGGATTGTCCCAGCTGCATTTGCATGTGAGCGGCCCCTGGTCCCCGCGTCCCCACCCCCTGCGCCCCCCTGCCTCCCCCAGCACGGCTTTCCCGGGGCTTGTGGGATTGCGCGCAGACCGCCTGCAAGCGCCCTCTGCCCTCACTGAATCCCTGCTAAAGCCACAGGTAGCTAGCTACTCTGGACGAATAGCCTTTCCCCGGAGGCAGCAGGCAGGTGAAATTTTTTTTTTTTACTCCCGTTTCAAAATTTTATTTCACACTTTCAGTTACTTTTTAGGACACATCGAGGCAGATCAGGAGTTTGCATGAACCATCCTTCTGCCCAGTCTCCCACTGATGGTCTTGTGGCAAGAACCCTGCGTTTGATGTGACATTTTTCCCCCAGGTGCTCCAAAGTCACCATTACGCGCGCGGCGCATCCTCAGAACGAGCAGCCGAGGGCCCCCAGGTGGCGGGGGCAGGGGAGACTCCAAAGGATTAAGCAGGGGCCGCGGCGAAGGCGCGCGCGGTCTGGGAGGAACCTGCTCGGCCAGCGCGGTGCGCGGGCCTCGGGGCTCAGGGCGCCACCTACCGGCGGCTGGGTCGACACGGCGAACCGGCCCAGAGGGGCCGAGGTGGTGCCGGCCGGGGGAGCCCCTCTTTCCCGGCCAGGCTGCACGTTTACCGGCTCGGAAAGCCATCCCACCCGAGGGCGCCGCGCATTAGCGACCCAGCATTTCCCCGCGCCGAGCTTTCGTTCTGGCCGACACCCGGGGACCCAAATACAGGCGGAAAACATAACGAGATCCTGCCCAACAAACGTAACTCCGTTCCCTCCAATCATTACAGTGTTTCTTTGATTAATGACATTCCTTCTCATTTTACTAATTTTCTTATATTTATTGTGTTGGCTTTATTTTTAGTTGTTATAGTAATTTTTCTTTTATTTCATTTTTGTTTCGTTATTCCACTTTATTATTTTACTCGGCTTATTATTTCATTTTATATTCATTTTGTTTTTACTAACTTTATTTCATTACTTAATTTCATTTGTTCTGCTTTTATTTTTATTTTCTCTTTATTCTATTTTTTATTCATTTTATCTCATTAATTCATTTGTTTTTATTGTCTATTATTTTATTTGTGGTTGAAGGGGAAAGATGGATATCTTTTTCATCCTATCCTGAGCTGTATGTATTTTCCTGCCTCTGAGTTTTAAGAAATAGTGAAAATGAATACTCTTCAGCTCATTATTTGCAGTGTTTGTCTCATCTCCACAACTAAATTGGAAGCACCTGGAAAGTCGGGAACAAGGTTTGATGTCATCCTTGGGCCAGGGACATGTGTTGACCAAAAGCCATTAATAAATATTTCTCCAGTTGACACAATGTGAAACCCAGATATTAAATCAGATATTTAAATTCCATCAAGGTACCTGCTCTGGGCACAGACTCCCAGCCTCTAGAGCTCCAAGCCAAAATTAGGATGAGAGACAAGGACCCGAGAACTGGAACAAAGCATCATGGAGGAAGTTTCACTTCAGGTGGTCAGGTGATCAGGGGCAGGAGACAGCTGCAGGTGACTGGACCACAGCGGGTATGTTTCAGATTAAACTAGGAAAGAAGTTCTAAGGTGTGTTTTGTTCTCGTTTTTCTTGTCACACTGCAGTGGGTCTTAGCTGCTGGAGAGAGAGTGGTCTGTAATTTGAGGTAGGTAAGGAAGGAGATCAGCCCTGGGATTTCTTTGGAAGGAATGACGCTAAAGCTGAAACTCCAGTACTCTGGCCACCTCATGCGAAGAGGTGACTCATTGGAAAAGACTCTGATGCTGGGAGGGATTGGGGGCAGGAGGAGAAGGCGACGACAGAGGATGAGATGGCTGGATGGCATCACCGACTCAATGGATGTGGGTTTGGGTGAACTCTGGGAGTTGGTGATGGACAGGGAGGCATGACGTGCTGCAATTCATGGGGTCGCAAAGAGTCGGACATGGACACGACTGAGCAACTGAACTGATTGACTGACTGAAGGGTTCATTTGTCAGCTCTGAGACCCTATGGTTCTTTGAGTTCCACAGTGCCCCCCACTCCCCTGAAGACCTTGTGCAATATGGTGTATGTTTTATGTTATTTGGGGGAAAAGAAGAATGAGTCACTATTTGCCATCAGTTCTCTGGAAAGCACTGTGAATTGCACTTATGAATTTTCACCTTATCTTCCCTCAACTTAATATTCTGAAAAAGATTAAATTTATGGAAAAGATGAAAAAGAGGTCTAGTGAACATGCTTATACCCTAGATACAGCAGTTAACACTTTGCTAATATTTGCTTTGGGCTTTCCAGGTGGTACAGTGATGAAGAATCCCCCTGCGAATGCAGGAGACTTGGGTTCAGTTTCGATCTCTGAATCGGGAAGATCTCCTAGAGGAGGGGCATGGCAACCCACTCCAGTATTCTTGCCTGGAGAATCGCATGGACATAGAAGCCTGGCGGGGTATAGTCCGCGGGGCCACAAAGAGTCAGACACAACTTAGTGACTAAGCAAAAAGCTCACACAGGGCGTCTACCGCCTGGCATGGGCTGGGAAGGGTAGAAAGAGAGAAGCTTCCTTCCAGTCCTGGAGCCCGCAGCAGGGCCAAGGGTCCTTCTTGAACACCATTTCTGCTGTTCCCACAGGAAAGGGCTCCGTGGGAATGGCAGGGTTGACAAGAAGCCCGGTGAAGACACCGCCCAGATGTGACTTTCCGTGAGGCTCTTGGCATTCAAACTGGGCAAAAGATGGGTTTCTAATCCACGAATTTCGGGGAGGCGTCCCATTCTGCTTTTTCATTTGTTGGTGTAGCATCTCCTTGCCCCCTCTCCTCCTGGATCTGGCTTCAGCAGCCCGGGTCCAGACGCCGGTCCCGCTCACCACTTCCTCTGTGCTGCCGTTTCCTCATTTGTGCAATGGCACCAGAGTACCAGGAACCCCATGGGCCTGTTATGAAGCTCAAGGGAGCTGCTGTTTGTGAAGCTCTAGGAAAAGAGCCTGGCACCTAGTAGGCACCAGCTGGGTGAAGGTTAACCAAATGAGTGCAGAGGCTACTATAAAATGCCTTGTGGAGATCCCGAGTCGGGCTCTCTTCTGCATTCTGGGAAAGAAAGAAGGATGGGTTCATGGGAAAGTCCTGGGCATTGCTTTGCTACTTCCTGGCTGTGTGACTGTGTGCAAACTGCTTGCTCTCTCTGGACCCCAGCTTCCACCGCTATAACATGAGAGTAATGCTCACTTCAGAGGGCAGAGTCAAGGAGAGTGCTTCCTTAGCAAAGCTGCTCAGCAGATGGTCTCTAGCTGTTTCAAGAGGGGTGTTCTGAGTTTTTGATTTCTGCTTGTTAAAAGCCAAGGTGCACTGCTGCCATGAATTAGGAGGGAAAGAACCTCCCTTGGCTGCCCCTTGCCTTGAGTTGTTACTAAAACAGAAGGCAGGCTAATTGCCTTGAGTTGTTACTAAAACTTTTTCCACAGCAGAAGGCAGGCTAAGGTTATGGGGGGAAATCAAGGGTCCCCAACCTCTGGGGTCTGACGCCTGATAAAATGAGGTAGAGCTGATGTAATAATAATAGAAATAAAGTACGCAGTAAATGTAATGTGCTGGAAGCATCCCAAAACCATCCCTTCTACTCCTGGTCCTTAGAAAAACTGTCTTCTATGAAACCTGTCCCAGGTGCCAAAATGCTTGGGGGCTGCTGGGGACTAGGAATGCAGAGACGGGTCCTTCCCTGTTTCAATCCCCCCTGCCCCCTTTTTGTGATATTCCTCAATCTTGAGGAGGAATGGGTACAGAACAAGAAAGGAAATAAAGTTTTAAACACAGAGGTTAATCATAAACTCAGCAGAGGAATTTGGATTTGGTTCCATTTCCATTCCAATTTGTTCCAACCCTTCCAGGGAATGGGGCAACCACCACTCACTACTTCCTGCTGAAATGGGGTGTTGTTGTCCCTGTTGTTGGGTTGCTAACTCCTTTTTTGTGACCCTGTGAACTGTAGCCTACCAGCCTCCCTCTATGCATGGGATTTCCCCAACAAGAATACTGGAGTGGGTTGCTTTTTCCTTCTCCAGGTTATCTTCCTGACCCAGGGATTGAACCTGTGTCTCCTGCATTGGCAAGTGGATTCTTTACCCACTGAGCCACAGGGAAGCCAGCCTAACTTGGGGAATGCACACAGAGTTGGAAATAATCTCAATTTCCAAGCTTAGCATCAGTATTTTATATTATGAAAACATCGCCTCTCTCTGATTACTTTGTCATAGCACCTGGACAAAGTTTTGAAAATTAGTAGACATTACAATGAGGATAACAATCAAAATGCATCTGTGTATTATTTTCTGAATGTGTCTTTTCCACCCTGGACATTGGGGTCAAAAATATGGTTTGGGGGCTTCCCTGGGGGGCTCAGTGGTAAAGAATCCACCTGTCTATTCAGGATCAAACACGGGTTCGATCCCTGGTCTGGGAAGATCCCACGTGCCGCGGAGCAGCTAAGCCCATGCACAACTATTAAGCTTGTGCTCTAAAGCCTGGGAGCTGCAAGTACAGAGCCCCCAAGTCCTAGAGCCGAAGCTCCAATACAAGTGAAGCTCGTGCACCGCAACTAGAGGAAAGCCCACACAGCAAAGAAGACCCAGCACAGCCAAAAATAAACAAATAAAATTATTGTTTTTTAAAATAATATATGTGTGAAGGAATGTCCCTTGTGGTGCAGCAATTAAGACTCTGTGCTTCCACTGCAGAGGGCTCAGGTTCTATTCCTGGTTGGGGAACTAAGATCCCACATGCCGAGTGGTTCAGCCAAAAGGTTTTTTAGCATACCAAAAGTAAAAATAATAATAATAAAATGAAATATGGTTTGCAACAAAACAATAGCTTTCCATAATGTTATTTAAATGTCTTACCCAGTTCAGCAGTATGATCTGAAAGTTATCAAGTGTTTCTAATATAATTTAATAGACCAAATAATCCAATTTACTTTACTATTTTTCCTGAGATGCCTCGGGGGCCTTGGGAATACTCAAACTTAGCTAGAGAAAGAAACGTACAATCTGTTATCAGAAAAAGCCCCATATTCCAGGAAATTTTTGTTCTTTTAACAGGGAGAAAGAAAACCAAATTCCAGGGAATTTCCTGGCTGACCGGTGTTAGGACTCTGTGCTTGCACTGCTGAGGATGCAGGTTCAATCTGTGGTCCTGAAACTAAGATCCCACAAGCTGCACGGCAGAGCAGGAAGAAAAAAATTCCCATCTTCTACCAGTTTACTATTAGTAACAAAGTTGATTTACCTAATTAAATCCATTCTAATTTTAATCACTCCTGACAACACACAAAAGCCTTCTCTTAGAGTTCCCTTTTCTCACAAACCTTGTACCACTTTTTGTATCCATATGATCTGTCTCTTATTTTCCCCATCCAGAAACAGCTCTTGAACAAAATTTTCACCACTTTTCCTCAACAAAAACATCTCCATTCTGTATACCTTTTATCACCTACAATGCATATAGTTGCTTTACACTCTGAAATGCTTTCCTTGTCCTGCTGGTAGCTTTCATTACATATTTACAATTTTTAACCCTTAAAAGCCTTAACAAAACCAAGAAACAAGTAATTGAATTGTTATACCAGCATTTTCTGATTGAAAAACTTAACATATTCCATAATCTCCAAAAACTTGAATTTTTCTCATAGCACCCTTTCTCTTTAATGTGGAACAAGAGTGTGTTTAATAAACCCCAAACATCTTTTGAAGCTCTACCAATTAACCTAAGACTGAAGTCTCAGGCAAAGTGGGCTTTGTTTGTATTTTAAGGACATGATAAGAGCTCACTTCAAGCTTTCTCCTAGGCACATTTTTGTCCTCTCAGGATTAGAATTCTGAAAACAGTATTTTATCAGCCCAGCTTTCTCTGCTACAAAAATTGTCTTCCACATCAGACACATGTCACAACCAATTTACAAAATGCCAAAATAGCATAGTTCATACTCAAAAGAGAAGTTGTTCGCGTGCATAGTGGTGGACTTAGAGGTGTCTTGGCGCTTGTCAGCTCTCCTCAGAGGTGTCTTTTCGTCCCACCAAGGAAAAGCGTAGTATGGCCATCAGGGTTGAGCAGGGGAGAAACAGAGAGGATCCCCCAAACAAATGGTTTCCACTGGGAACGTCCTCTCAAACCTCCTCCTGGGGCCAGTGGCTCCTCACAGCGTTCCCAGCACATCATGAAGGTGATGCCTTGGCTCAGGAACAACTCCCTTCCTGGAGCCCGATGTTGCAAGAACACAGCCTCACAATGTGTGCCAACATCTGTTAGCGGGACTTCCCCAGCGGTTCAGCGTCTAAGACTGCATTCCCAATCCAGGGGCCCTGGGTTTGATCCCTGGTCAGGGAACTAGATCTCACGTGCTGCAACTATAAAGATCCCGCACGTGGCAACGAAGATCCTGAATGCTGCAACTAAGGCTCAGTGAAGCCAAAAAAAGTAAGTAGGCACGCCAAGATAGGGCAAGATCTCCAAAATACAATGCACCTTAGAATACAGATATATAGTAAGTAAATAAGTAAGTGAAGTCACTCAGTTGTGTTCGACTCTTTGCGACCCCATTGACTATAGCCCACCAGGATTCTTTGTCCATGGTATTCTCCAGGCAAGAATACTGGAGTGGGTTGCCATTTCCTTCTCCAGGGGATCTTCCCAACCCAGGGACAGAACCAGCATCCCCTGCATTGCGGGTAGACACTTCAACCTCTCAGCCACCAGGGATGCCCACAGATACATAGACATGGGTTCAATATCTTTCAAAAGTATAAATTTTGGAATCCAATAAAATAAGATTAAAGAAAGAAAAAAAAATCTGTTTGTAGGTCCAGGTGCTCCCAGCTTAAAAGCCAGCAAATAAGCAAGAAACACCTGGAGTAACAGGCAAATCTGGCCTTGGAGTACAGAATGAAGCAGGGCAGAGGCTAATAGAGTTTTGCCAAGAGAGCACACTGGTCATAGCAAACACCCTCTTCCAATAGACAAGAGAAGACTCTACACATGGACATCAGCAGATGGTCAACACCGAAATCCGATTGACTATATTCTTTGCAGCCAAAGATGGAGAGGCTCTATACAGTCAGCAAAAACAAGACCTGGAGCTGACTGTGGCTCAGATCATGAACTCCTTATTGCCAAATTCAGACTTAAATTGAAGAAAGTGGGGACAACCACTACACCATTCAGGTCTGACCTAAATCAAATCCCTTATGATTATACAGTGGAAGTGAGAAATAGATCTAGTCCCTCTAGAGTGCCCGATGAACTATGGATGGCGGTTTGTGACATTGTACAGGAGACAAGGAGCAAGACCATCCCCAAGAAAAAGAAATGCAAAAAAGCAAAACAGCTGTCTGAGGGGGCCTTACAAATAGCTGTGAAAAGAAGAGAAGCGAAAAGCAAAGGAGAAAAGGAAAGATATACCCATTTGAGTGTGGAGTTCCAAAGAATAGCAAGGAGATAAAAAGCATTCTTCAGTGATCAATGCAAAGAAATAGAGGAAAACAATAGAATGGGAAAGACTAGAGATCTCCTCAAGAAAATTAGAGATACCAAGAGAACATTTCGTGCAAATATGGGCTCAATAAAGGACAGAAATGGTATGGACCTAACAGAAGCAGAAAATATTAAGAAGAGGTGGCAAGAATACACAGAAGAACTGTACAAAAAAGATCTTCACGACCCAGATAATCACAATGGTGTGATCACTCACCTAGAGCCAGACATCCTGGAATGTGAAGTCAAGTGGGCCTTAGGAAGTATCACTACAAACAAAGCTAGTGGAGGTAATGGAATTCCAGTTGAGCTATTTCAAATCCGAAAAGATGATGCTGTGAAAGTGCTGCACTCAATATGTCAGCAAAT
Source organism: Budorcas taxicolor (assembly GCF_023091745.1). Classification (NCBI taxonomy): domain Eukaryota; kingdom Metazoa; phylum Chordata; class Mammalia; order Artiodactyla; family Bovidae; genus Budorcas; species Budorcas taxicolor. The sequence goes on along the minus strand of NC_068910.1, from coordinate 53,402,712 downwards.
TTGGAAAACTTAGCAGTGGCCACAGGACTGGAAAAGATCAGTTTTCACTCCCATCCCAAAGAAAGGCAATGCCGAAGAATGCTCAAACTCCCACACAATTGCACTCATCTCAAACGCTAGCAAAGTAATGCTCAAAATTCTCCAAGCCAGGCTGCAGTAATACATGAACTGTGAACTTCCAGATGTTCAAGCTGGTTTTAGAAAAGACAAAGGAACCAGAGATCAAATTACCAACATCTGTTGGATCATTGAAAAAGCAAGAGAGTTCAGAAAAACATCTATTTTCTGCTTTATTGACTATGCCAAAACCTTTGACTGTGTGGATCACAATAAACTGTGGAAAATTCTGAAAGAGATGGGAATACCAGACCACCTGACCTGCGTCTTGAGAAATCTATATGCAGGTCAGGAAGCAACAGTGAGAACTGGACGTGGAACAAAAGGCTGGCTCCAAACAGGAAAAGGAGTATGTCAAGGCTGTATACTGTCACCCTGCTTATTTAACTTCTATGCAGAGTACATCATGAGAAACGCTGGGCTGGAGGAAGCAAAAGCTGGAATCAAGACTGCCAGGAGAAATATCAATAACCTCAGATGTGCAGATGACACCACCCTTATGGCAGAAAGAGCCTCTTGATGAAAGTGAAAGAGGAGAGTGAAAAAGTTGGTTTAAAGTTCAATATTCAGAAAACTAAGATCATGGCATCTGGTCCCATCACTTCATGGCAAATAGATGGGCAAACAGTGCAAACAGTGGCTGACTTTATTTTGGGGGGGCTCCGAAATCACTGCAGATGGTGATTGCAGCCATGAAATTAAAAGACTTTTACTCTTTGGAAGGAAAGTTATGACCAACCTAGACAGCATATTGAAAAGCAGAGACATTACTTTGCCAACAAAGGTCCGTCTAGTCAAGGCTATGGTTTTTCCAGTAGTCATGTATGGATGTGAGAGTTGGACTGTAAAGAAAGCTGAGCACTAAAGAACTGATGATTTTGAACTGTGGTGTTGCAGAAGACTCTGTGGTGTTGCAATCCCTTGGACTGCAAGGAGATCCAACCAGTCCATCCTAAAGGAGATCAGTCCTGGGTGTTCATTGGAAGGACTGATGTTAAAGCTGAAACTCCAATACTTTGGCCACCTGATGTGAAGAGCTAACTCACTGGAAAAGACCGTGATGCTGGGAAAGATTGAGGGCAGGAGGAGAAGGGGACGACAGAGGATGAGATGGTTGGATGGCATCACTGACACAATGGACATGGGTTTGGGTGGACTCCGGGAGTTGGTGATGGACAGGGAGGCCTGGTGTGCTGCAGTCCGTGGAGTTACAAAGAGTCAGATACCACTGAGTGACTGAACTGAACTGAACTGAAACAAGAAAGGCTGATGGAAAGGAAAATTAGCTTTATTTTGGATGCATGCTACCTGAAGAGTAGGGCGGACTCCTCTCCGAAAGCCAACTCCCGCTCAGCGCCACACAATCCTCGGACGAAAGCTTTCATAGGCTCCTTGCAGAAACAGCACTGTCAGCTCTAACAGTCATCTTGAAATTGGTCACAGGTGGACTGTGACCAGTGGCATGTCCAGTGGCATCTTGATTGTCTTAAGTAGAGTCAGTCTTCAATTCCAGAGTCGGTTTGTCCCCATTTCTTTGGTGCCAGTTCTCAGAATTGTGGTAGCTTATGTCATGCCTACAGTCTGGTTCTCATGTAGTTAACTTCTTCCACCTAGTCGGGGTTTCACCCTCTACCACATAGCTCACAGGATATGGTTCAGAATATTATCTATTGCCCTTGAGGAGAAACTGAATGTCCTTGACTTTGCTTAATGACTAATCTACTATTAGTCATTAAGTTAAAGTTCAACACCATTCAGAAAACTAAGATCATGGCATCCAGTCCCATCACTTCATGGCAAATTATTTAGTCTTGTTGGACTGTTTTCCTTTATTTCTGCATTCTCTCACTTGTCTGATTACACTTATTCTTTGGCTAAAGTTTTTCCACAGACCAAAGGCAGGAGGAGGACACGGGGGGCAAGGACCACACAGTTCTACTCCACTTCAAAACCTTCCTTTTGGGGAAAAGGCCTCCCCAAAAGGCTGCCCTTTGTCTGGAGTCTGAGTTTTCCAGGCCCCCCTCTCTTGAAGAAGGAAATAGGTGTTTTCTTCCTTTCTGCCCTTCACTAAGAACAGTGTGAAAATCCCTGAGAAATCCGACAGTGGCTGGGATTCCCTGGCGGTCCAATGGTTAGGACTCATTGCTTTCACTGCTGTGGCCTGGGTTGGATCCCTGGTCGGGAAACTAAGACCTTGCAAGCTGTGTGGCATGATAAAAAAGGAAAGAAAAACGAACAGTGGCGTTGTGGATCAGGAATCCAGCGTCACTAGCAGCCCCCATTTGGCCTGTCAGTCCCTCAGACACCATCGAAGTGGAAGTGGAGTGGCTGTGGCTAGCTTGATATTTCTCATGTGATAATTGTTCTGACCACTTGAAGTCAGAACGTTTTCTAGAACTCTCAGTATGGGTTGTCTTTATCTATCATCTATCTATCTATCTATCTATCAATCTATCTATAACTCTAGTCCAGGCCAGGCTGATCAGGACAATAGTGGGCAGGATTCCAAAAGAAAATGACAAGCTTTGGTTCACGGATTCATTCAGTAAAATTCATTCAGTTAAGTTCAAGTCCTCTGGGCCAGAAACAACTGTGAACAGTGGGACTGAGGCCAGAACGGTGGGGTTGAGGCCAGAATTCGGGAGAGAAAGTCTGCTTTCCTTGGTATAGTCTTTTGTATTTTGGGGAATTTCAACTATGTTTCAGTTCAGTTCAGTCGCTCAGTGGTGTCCAACTCTTTGTGACCCCATGAATCGCAGCACACCAGGCCTCCCTGTCCATCGCCAACTCCCGGAGTTCACTCAAACTCATGTCCATTGAGTCGGTGATGCCATCCAACCATCTCATCCTCTGTCATCCCCTTCTCCTGCCTTCAATCTTTCCCAGCATCAGGGTCTTTTCCAATGAGTCAGTTCTTCGCATCAGTATTGGATGCAAAAGTATTGGAGTTTCAGCTTCAGTATCAGTCCTTCCAATGAATATTCAGGACTGATTTCCTTTAGGATAGACTGGTTGGATCTCCTTGCAGTCCAAGGGACTCTCAAGAGTCTTCTTCAATACCACAGTTCAAAAGTCAACTATGTTTAGCTGTTCAAAAAAAAATTTGTAAAGAAAGAACAGGGAGGCTAACGTGAATAGCCACTAGGAGAATGGTCTCAGGACCCCCACCCATCAAAGGCAGGGGCCTTAAATATGACAGGTGAGGTTTTGGAGCCCAGAAAGCCCTGGTGGCTGGCTTTCCTTCATAGGCCATCCAGAATTCCCTTTGCTGGGAAGGGAAAGGACATTTCGGGACTTCCCTGCTGGTCTAGTAGCTAAGACTCCATGCTGCTAATGCAGGGGCCTGGGTTTCATCCCTGGTCAGGGAACTAGATCCCCCATGCTGCAACTAATCAGCCAAATACATAAATTATTAAATATTTTTTAAAAAGAAAGAAAGGGGGATTTTTTTTTTCTTTTTTTTTTTTTTGCCACACCATGCAGTATGCAAGATCTTAGTTCCTCAACCAGAGACTGAACCCATACCCCCTGCAAGAGAAGATCAGAGTCCTAATCACAGGACCACCCGGGAATTCTTAAGGGATTTCTTCATTATGATCCAAAATAGACATGAGTTTAGGGTGCTGCTTGGCTGGACTTTCTCACCTTCAGAATCCCACTCTGTTGGAGAAAGCCCTTAATTAGGGGGAGCGGCCCTGACCTGACCTGCAGAGCTAGTGTCTCTCTTTTTAGAGAGTGATCCCACTGAATTAAAATTCAATTAATCCGACTTTAAGGGTAAGAAAGACTATTTGTGAAAAATCATTAAACAGCACATAAAATCCTTTGAGGAAGGGGGAATACTAGAAGTTCAGCCTGGCTTTTGTTAAGACACTTTGGGCCCAACGAGTTAACTTTTTTGAGGAATTTTAACAAGACAGTGGTCAAAGTGGAATTTGTCCATGTCGTTTACTTAAGGTTTTACAAGACCCTGCAAAGAGTCCTCCCCTGAGTGTGGACAAGAAGAGAGTTTAGTAACAACGTGGTGAGACCTATGAGGAAACCAAGCAACTGGCCTTGATGCTCCAAAAATGTCAGGTCTTGGGAATTCCCTGGCAGGCCAGTCGTTCGGACTCTGGGCTTCCACAGCAGGGAGCATGGGTTCCATCCCTCGTCAGGGAACTATGATTCCTCCATGCCTCGTGGGGCAGCCGAAAAAAATATAAAGTCAGGTCCTAAAAGACACAGGAGGGCTGAGGGTCTGCCCTGATTAAAGAGGATTGTCCTACTGTGTAGCACGGGAAACCCTGCTCAGTGTTATGTGCCAGCCTGGGTGGCAGGAGGGTTTGGAAGAGAATGGATTCATGTATATGTATGACTGAGCCTTTTGCTGTCCACCTGTAACTATCACAACATTGTTAATCGGCTATTTTCCAATATAAAATAAAAAGCTAAAAAATAAAAATATTTTAAAAGTGTGTATTTTACTGCTGAAAGAAATAGAGACACACATTAAAAAATAAATAAAATAAAAGAGGATTGGAGAGGCAGGACCTCGGGCTGCAGCCTGTGGTTCTGGACTGGACCCTAGGAAGGGAAAAACAGACTCGCCCGGAAAGGAGCTGATTGAGACAACTGGTGAAATGTGAATACAGTCTGTGGATGAGATAGTAGTCTTGTAGCAATGCTAAATTTCCTGATTTAGACACTGTACTTTGGTTACATAAGATAATGTTTGTATTCTTAGGAAAGGCACAGGAAGTGATTAAGAACAGAGAAGGTCATCGTACTCCCTCCCAAATGGTTCACAAAAACAATTTTTAATCTATAGCTATAGGTATTTTATTTTACATCTATCTGTATTTTTTACATAGCTACACATTTAACATATATACATGCACAATACATATATATTATGCGCTATCTACATATTATATGTATATAATAACACACATGTGTATGGGAGTTCTCTTGTGGTCCAGTGGCTAGGACTCTATACTTTCAATGCAGGGGCCCCAGGTTTGATCCCTGGTCAGGGAACTTGGATCCCTAGCCAAAAATGAATTAACTAAAATACTTATAATACACAGGTACATATGGAGAGAGAGAGGGTGTGACCATGAATACGGGGAAAAGGTTAATCTTTAGGGATCCTGGGTGAAGGATAGATGGGAATTCTTTGTATTGTCATTGTCATTTTTCTCTCCATCTAAAATGATTTTGAAATACAAAGTTAGAAAAAATAAAAATCAGTAAAACGAATAAATTAAGAAGAGATAAAAGCTAGGAAACGGGACTTCCCTGGTGGTCCAGGGGCTAAGACTCTGTGCTCGCAATGCAGGGGGCCCAGGTTCCGTCCCTAGTCAGGGAACTAGACCTCACATGCCTCAACTAGGAGTTTGCATGCCCCTGCTAAGACAGCCCACATGCTACAATGAAGATCGAGGACCCTAAGTGTGACAATTAAGACTGGGCACAGGCAAAAAAAAAAAAAAAAAAAAGCTAAGAAAGAGAGTAAGAAGTAGGAAGGAACGAAGGAACAAAGAAGGAAGAAAAGTTTATGACACTGAAGAAATAGACAGTGTTCATGTCTGATGACACTTTTATTGGTTTCCTTCTGCCCTAAAATAGGTACCAACAAACTGCACAAGAATTAGGAATCCCCCTAAGAGAGATTTGTAAGCTGACTGGGAAGACCAAAGTCACCTGCCTGCAATCACTGAAAATGCATGGCCATCCATGTGTCTAGAGTTCAACCAAGAGTCCCTGAAGGCCACTGGGGCCCAGACCCCAGCTGATGACTTAGCTCCGCCTCCCAGGAGCTGGCAGCTGCATATCGGAGACGGACGTGTAAAGTGCCTACAATGTGATTTGCCAGGAAACAGGACAGAAGCAGGAATGTGGAAAGAAACCTGCCAGAAATGTCTTACTCCCCAGGTGGAACACTTGAAGGAGGTTTTGAAGGCTGAGTAGGAGTTTTCCAGCAAAGGGACATTGTGAGCCAAGCACAGAGGTGGAAGACTGGATGCGATACTGAGCGATTTGTCAGCAAGTGGTTTTTCATTGAGCCAAGGCCACAGGCTGGGGGCTGGACAGGTGAGCCACTGGTGACAGGCTTACAGGAGGTCACGGGTTTTGAGCTGGGGTTGAAAGCGGGTGAGGGGGGTTGCCTTGGATGCACAGATATCACATTTTGCACACAGACAGAGGGAATGTCAGGTGCAAAAGTGCAGAGGTCGGGAATGAGCAAATCCCAAGGTGAAGGTCTGGTAAACACCTTGGAGCCTGGGAGTCTGCCCCAGGTGGGGCTGGGCTGCACATGTACACTTGAATCTTCAACCTAGATTGCTATAGTCAAGGGCAAGGCGCCGAAACAAATGACTTTACCTATTTATAACAGAGACAACTGAATGGAGAGGTTTGGCTGGATAGGAGATAGAACCCAGAGGTCCGGCAGAGCCACAGCCTCCAACCTTTTTGGCACCAAGTGCCGGTTTTATGGAAGATGATTGTTCCACATACCCAGAATTGGCAGGCTGGTTTGAGGTTGATTCAAGAGCACTGCATTCACTGTGCACTTAATTTCTAATCTAATGTCCCAACTAGTAGGACAGGAGGTACCGGTCTGCCGCCCTGAGCTACAGCCAGAAGCCGATGCCACTTCAGCTGGCTGGAAGGCCAAAGGAGGGGATGGACTTACTGAACCCAAGGGTCCCCTGCTGGAAGCTGGAATCACAGCAGGCCTGGAGATGGAACCAGGGAGAGATGCAACCATGGCTGGAGACTAGGGCTGCTACCCAGGGCAGAGAGAGAAGGGGAGAAAGCCCTGGACTTTCTCTTCTTTTAGCTCCCTAGTCAACTGTGTGTGTATGCTGTGCCCAGCCGTGTCCCACTCTTTTCGACTCATGGACCATCACCTGCCAGACTCCTCTGTCCATGGAGTTTTCCAGTAGAGAATACTAGAGTGGGTTGCCATGCCCTTCTCCAGGGGGTCTTCCTGACCAGGGATTGAGCCTGCGTCTCTCGTGTCTTCTGCATTGGCAGGCGGGTTCTTTACCACTAGAGCCACCTGGGAAGTGTGTGTTAGTTGCTCAGTGTGTCAGACTCTACGATCCCATGGACTGAAGCCCACCAGGCTCCTCTGTTCATGGGATTTCTCAGGAAGGTATACTGGAGTGGGTTGCCATTTCCTTCTCCATGGGATCTTCCCAACCCAGGAACTGAACCCCGGTCTCCTGCATTGCAGGCAGATTCTTTACCATCGAAGTCACCAGGGAAGCCCCCTCTAATCAATTACTGGCCTCCTTTTGGCCAAACCCAGCCAGAATCTGACTCAGGAACCTGGGAGCAGGATCTGAAGTTACCAGCCCTCTGAGACACAGAACACAGCTGGACAGAGAACAGATCTGAGGGCATATAGGACCAGGAGCAGCCGAGCCAGGACGTCTCCGGGAATGGCTTTCTGTTCTACACATAGGTTGCACAGTCCTTTTAGTAACATGATCAAGCCAAACTCACTCAACAAGCCAAATTCCCCAACATTCTGTAACCGGGGAAATGTATCCAAGTATCCAACTACTCAGGCCAAAAAACTTTGGAGTCATCCCCTTCCTCACCTCTTGATTGCTATCTTTTTTCATCCAAGCCATCAGCACATCTTACTAACTCAGCTTTCAAACTGTAGTGTATTTCATTACCTTGAGTAGGCACATTTTTCCATACGGTCATCATGGTATATGCGTGTTATCCATTGCCTGCCTTATAAACCATTCCAAAACGTAGTTGCATAAACAATCACCATTCTACTATGCTCCCAGATTGTGTGGGTCTGGAATTGAGACAAGGCACAGTAGAGGTGCTGGCTGGTGTCAGCTTCACAGTGCCTGAAATCTCAGCTGGGAAGATTTGAACAGCTGGGGTGACTCTACGGGTTTGAGACTAGAATCATCTAGAGATGACTTCACACACATATCTAACTTCATAGCTGGGAAGCCATGCATAGTTGGGGCTCCCTGGAAATCTATTCATCCATCATAATCTATCTATTAATCTATCATCTCTCTACCTGTCCATCTCTCCATCCATCATAATAAATGCTCAGAACCTCTCCACACGGCCCCTTTATTATGGTAACTCAGGGTTTTCAAGATGAGTGCCCCATGGAGCAAAGTCTTGTTACAACGTTGTGTCCTAACACAACCTAAACTATTAGGTATACAGCAAAGTGATTTACATATATATATTCTTTTTCAGACTTTTCCATTATAGGTTATTACAAGATATTGAGGAGGGCTTCCCTTGTAGCTCAGTCGGTAAAGAATCTGCCTGCAGTGCAGGAGACCCGGGTTCAATCCCTGTGTTGGGAAGATCCCCTGGAGGAGGAAATGGCAACCCACTCCAGTATTCTTGCCTGGAAAATCTCATGGACAGAGGAGCCTGGTGGGCTGCAGTCCATGGGGTTGCAAAGAGTCGGGCACGACTGAGCGACTAACACTTACTTACAAGATATTGAATATAAATCTCTGTACTATACAGTAGGACCTTGCTGTTTATCTGTTTTATTATTTTCAGTTTTGGCCACGAGGCATGTGGGATCTTAGTTCCCCGACCAGGGACCGAACTCACACTTTTTGCATTGGAAGCATGGAGTCTCAACCACTGGACTGCCAGGGAATTCTCCTTATTTATTTTACATAAAGTTGTACATGTCTGTCAATACCAAATTCCCAATTTACTAGCATGTATTTTATCCCAATTTTATAGAAAAGGGAAACAAGGTGTAGAGAAAGATTTTTACATACAGTAAAAAATTCACAATCCCTAAAAGAATAAATTGACATGGTCCTAGGTTCTTCACCTTTTACTACTGAGTTCAAGCACTGGTCTTTGGGTGTCTGACCTTGACGTTCTAGTTTATGCAATGTCTTCAGAGAATTCTGTGCACTGGCCACTGTGATGGAACCATTGGGCCAGAAGCACTCTAGGTTTAGTAGTAGTGATTCTGCCAAAGTTGATGTTGTAATATGAATATGTAAATATCAAAAATTAGCAGAGGTCTTGGTCCATATATCAGCAGACAATTTTGTCAGTTTTGTCAGTATATTTTGCAGCCTTAACGTCCTCAGTGACAAGTTTCTTCTGATGTGTTCTAATTCTAGGGTTTTAACCCTTTGTATCTTTAATGTTAAGACTTGTCCGCTAGAGGTCTTTATTCTTTAAAACTCCTTTTGAGGAACTTCTCTGGTGGTCCAGTGGCTAAGACTCCGTGCTCCCAAGGCAGGGGGCCTGGGTTCCATCGCTGGTCAGGGAACTAGATTCAACAAGCTGTAACTAAGACCCGGCGCAGCCAAATGAAAAAAATATATATTTTTAAAAGTGATTAAAATGGTACACTAGAAGAAAAACTCCTTTTGTTTTCCACAATACTATCTGTGGTTAACAAAAAAGATTCTTCCTCTGCTTCAATATTTGATAGTTGACATCTAAAGGGAATTCTCCATGTATCAAATCCATACTCTCTGAAGATTATGGAAAATGGCATCTTTCAAATTTCTAGAAGTTTAAGTGTCATGTAACAAAGCAGGAACCCCTGTTTCTCTTATGGACCTCATTTCAATATTACCATTTACAGTCTGACAGAATGTATAATGTAAGATTTCTCTTGTTCTGTAGTTTATTTACAGATAAATATAATACAGATTTTTTTGAATCACGTGATTTAAACTTTTTCTTCCTTGCTATGATTCACACTTATGTAGGAGAGCACTTATGATCGAATTAAATTTTGGTTTGATTGCATCGGCACTACATTACATTTTTTTAATGCAGTTCTGATTTTTAAAAAATATTTATTTATTTATCTGGCTGCATTGGGTCTTGCTGCACTTGGGATCTTGGATCTTCACTGCAGCGTGTGGGATCTAGCTCCTGACCGGGGATCGAACCTGAGCCCCCTGCATGGCGAGTACAGACTGTCAGCCACTGGCCCACCAGGAAAGTCCTGATTTTGGATTGGACTGAAATAAGCCATGTCTTAATGTAGGTGATAAACATTTAAAACTTTAATCCATGAGGTTCTCTTTTTTTGGCTCTGTATATCAAATGCACTAGTTCTTTGGTGCGTGATTTAATAGATCCCTTGAGTGGCTTGACAATGACATTTTGGGAAACGTTCCCAGTGGTAATGTTGTCTACAGTAGTTCTCATGGGATGCTAGACTTTTCAAAACCACTCTTCCAATAAATTTTGTTATGAAAACTTAAAAAAAAGCTGATAAACTGAGCTTCATTAAAATGTAAAATTAATTTAAAAGAGAATGAAAACACAGACTGGGAGAAAATCTTAGCAAAGCATATATCTGATAAAGGATTCATAGCCAAAATGCATAAAGAGCTCTCAATTAATAAGGAAGCAAAAAACCCAATTTTTAAAAAGCAAAAGCTGTAAGCAGACACGGCACCAAAGAAGATCTATGATTTTTAAATAAAACACATGAAAAAAGGCTCAATATCATTAGCCATCAGGGAAACGCAAATTAAAACCACAGTGAGCTACCACCATTCACCTATAAGAATGGCTAAAATGAAATAAAACACATAACTGACTGTATAAAGTTTGGTGAGGATGTGGACAAGACTGAACTCATATTCTGTGGGCAGAAATGTAAAATGGTACAAGCACTATTTAAAACCACTTTGTGGTTCCCTGAAAAATTAATACACACCTGCCATGTGATCCAGCCATTCCACAAACATGTATTTTCCCAAGAGAAAATATATACTAGTCCAAAGAAAGATTTGTGTATGAATATTTATAGCAATCTTATTTGTAATAGCCAAAGCTTGAAAACAAACCCAAATGACCCATAAACCAAAATGAGCAAGCAAACTGGTAAGTCAGCAAATTGCAGAGCATCCATACCATGCAACACTACTCAGCAATAGTATTACTGAGAAGAAAGGGAGTTCTTATCCACACATTGTTATGAATTAATCACAAAGTAATTATGTTCATAAATTGGAAGATTGGGAATGATACATACACACTACTCTCTATATAATAGATAGCTGATAAGGACTTACTGTATAGTACAGGGAACTCTACTCAATACTCTGCGTGACCTATATGGGAAAAGAATCTCAAAAAGAGTGGATATATGTACATGTATAATGCAATCACTTTTCTGTACACCTGAAACTAACACAATATTGTAAATCAACTATTCTCCAATAAAAATTAAAAACAAATAGCAAAGTAATTATGCTGAGTTAAAGAAGCCAGAGCTCCATACCCCCAAGAAAAGTACAAATCGTACAAAAGAATATGTATTATACGTTCCATGTACATAAAACTCTAGAAAATGCAAACCAATCTATAGCTATAGAAAGCAACAGGTGGTCACCTGGGGAGAGGTTACATGATGGGTTTATCAAAGGGTTCAAGAAAACTTCGGGGAGTGATATATTTGTTCTCTTGGTGTGGTGATAGCCATATATCCAAACTTATCAAACTGTGTACTTTTAAAAGTGTGTAGTTAATTTGCTGTATGTCAAGTATACGTCAATTAAACTGTTTTATTTATTTTTTGGTCATGCAGCTTGTGGGATCTTAGTTCCCTGACCAGGGAGAGAGGCTGGGCCCTCGGCAGTGAAAGGGTTCGACCCCCTGGAGTTCCAGGGAATTCCCTAAAGCTGTTTGAAAAAAAAAAAAAAGCTGTGTAAAGCTGTTTTGAAAGAAAGAAAGAGAGAGGAAGGAAAGGAGGAAGAAAGAAAGAAAGGAGGGAAGGGAAGGAGGCAGGGCGAGAGGAAGGAAGGAAGAAACTTAGGGATGTTAATCTGGCAGAAAATGTGGGACAGGAGGGGAAGGCAGTGTCCATTTGTCTCCTGCTGTGTAACAAATGACCCCCAAATTTAGTGGCTTACAACAACCACCATGTTATTATATTTCACAATTTTGTGAATCTGGAATTCAGATCGGCTCAGTGGAGAGAAGCCCAGTGGCACCAACCAGGTGGTATTCAGACTGGGGTGGTCTAGGCGATCCAAGATGGCTTCCACCACATGCCTGGCGCCTGGCGGGTACGGCAGGGAGGCTGGGCTCAAGCGGCCCCCTCTCTCTGTCCATGCTGATTCAGGGACCCTCCATGTGGACTCTTCCCCCTTGACTTCCTGCACCCTGAGCCACTGTGGAGACCAAGGTGGAAGCTGTCAGTTCTTTTAGAGACTGGGCCAGGAATAGGCAGAGCATCCCTTCTGCCATACTCTGTACTGGCTGAAGCAGCCAGGCGCCAGCCCAGACTCTAGGGGAGGGGCAGCAGACCCCACCTCTCAGGGAAAGCCTTGAGTTGGAGCAGTCAGGCCAGGCTGAAGACTTACTGGGTCCTAAGCAGTTGAGTTGGGTATCTATGGGTAGTGGGAAGTGCTTGTGTGGAAGACTTACAGAAAGGGAGATTTGAGACAGGGCAGAGAGGTCCCTCACGGATCAGTGACTTCACTTTCACTGTTCACTTTCATGCATTGGAGAAGGAAATGGCAACCCGCTCCAGTGTTCTTGCCTGGAGAATCCCAGGGATGGCAGAGCCTGGTGGGCTGCCGTCTATGGGGTCGTACAGAGTCGGCCACGACTGAAGCGACTTAGCAGCAGCAGCAGCAGAGAGGTCCTTAGGCTTCCCTGGTGGCTCAGTGGTAAAGAATGTGCCTGCCAACACAGGAGACTCGGATTGGATCCCCGGATCGGGAAGATCCCCTGGAGAAGGAAATGGCACCCAACTCCAGCATCCTTGCCTGGGAAATCCCATGGACAGAGGAGCCTGGCTGGCTTACAGTCCGTGGGGTTGTAAAAGAATGGGACATGACTTAGTCACTTAACAGAGAGGTCCTTGGCCATCAGCGTGAGCAGTCTGACTTCTTTAGGTTAAAGGGAGCCCTTTCAGCTACAAAACTGGAGCCTCTGGAATAAGAGGCCCGTCAGGCTTAACAGTATGTATTGATTTATGTATCTTTTGATTTTCTGCTATATTTATTTAAAAGACAACTTTATATATAGTTTTTGCCCCCTGACTATGAAAGACACACATTTCATTTCATAAAACATAAGGTGAGACCTTAGCTTAAACCTGGTGGGCCACACGCAGCTACTGCGGGGTCTTGAGCTGCGAGTGACAGGAAGCAAGACCACATCTCTCTATTATGGAGGCGAAGGACATGATTGGTGATCTGAAATGCTGAGATCCAGGGGAGGGTCGTGAATAGGCAACGACAAATTTAAGGGGTAGGCAGGCAGTTTGTAAACCCCTCCACTGAATAAACATAATGCAAACAAAAAGGTAATATTTAACTGTGTGCTTGAGCACTTACATGTATTCGGTATTATACTAAGCATTGTACATTTAGCAGCTCATTTAACCCTGATGGGCTAAGTACTTGGCCCAGTCCTGCTATAAGCCTGAGTAATCAGAGGCACAGAGAGATTAAGTAACTTGCCCAAGATCACACAGAGTATTAAGCTGGGAGAGAAGCCTGACTGAGCTCTGGAGTACTTTTAACCATTCAAGCTGAATATTGACTTTTCAAGCTTCTTTACTGTAGTCTATAAAGGTCTAGGTGACTAGAGCTTATATATTCTCTGACTTGTTGCTATTCTGGACTCTGGGCTGTTAAAAGCAGCTGATTCGTGATAAGCCACTTCAGTCACATCTGACTCTTTGTGACCCTATGGACTCATAGCCCACCAGGCTCCTCAGTCCGTGGGGATCCTCCAGGTAAGAATACTGGAGTGGGTTGCCATGCCCTCCTCATTATAAAGACTCCAAGGCCAGAGTCAGGGCAGAGTTAAGAGTTGGCCAGGTGTGTTGAACTCCATTCCCCTTGAACTGGCAGGATACAAGGGTAGGATTCAAGGGTAGTCTCTTTGGCTGGTAATACCTCCCCTGCCCCCAGTGGTTTAAGAGTTATTATGATATAAAATTTTTTTTTAATATTCAAAAAGAATATTCTAGTGATTCATGCGTTTTAAAATTATGTGACTATACCCTGAGGATGATGGTGAAAGATGCAATGTTACATCAAAACAAGCTGGTACATCAAATATTTAATGAAAGGATCAGATGCAAAAAACAGATGCAGTCGGCCTGATGGATGGAAATGTGGAACCCCAAGCCCAAGCCTGAGAGAGCAGCAGGGGCCAGTGTCCTCTTTGAAAAGAAAATATGGTTACAGATGAATTCAAGAAAGAATGCAAATTTACTGCCTACGTAATTTTAGGGCTTTTTTTTTTTTTAAAGAAGTAGTTCCTTATTAAAATACAAATGATTGATTTTCAGGTTTCAGAAAGATGTTTATGTATTCCCTTTCTAATTTAGGCAAAACTGGACGGCTGCTTGTTCTTCTCTTGCTAAGAAAGGGTGTTTATTAGCTAGGATGGCAATGAAAAATTTAATACTAGTTTATAGCAGGGGACTGTCTTTGACCTTTCATCTGGATATACAGCTCCCATTCCTCTCATGGATAAGCTACAGCCTTATTAAAATCTCTTCCTAATTTGGTCTTCATCACTACACCATATTTAAAAAATCATAACTGTATTTCTCTACAATTGTGATTGAATGAGTTGCTTTAAAAATTTCCCTCTTTCCCAAGGTATGGTGAATTAAGTCTTAGTGGAAATTAGAAAAGTGCTAATTTAACAATTTACACTGCAGCCCTGCTTCCTGGCAATGTCCTGTCAATTCAGGAAAGGAAAGAAAGGGAAGCTACTTCATGAAGAGAAATCAACATCTTTTTCCTCCTTCTCTTTCTTTTTGCCTTATTCTGAGCAATTGTCCCTAGGAAACTAACCCATCCCCTGCTGTGGAGTTTGATTCCTCTTTCTGGAGTTCCAGTCTTCCTGCTCCTCAGAGATGTCTCAGCTGACTTTCCATCTCTGCCTTCCACTTGCAAGATATTTAGTCATAGGACCAGAAGAGCTGCTAATTCTCCCCTCCCCCTCTCTGGTCATCTTTTTTTTTAAACCTTTTTAGATGCTGGTGGGTGGGGCCAACCAAGAGGGAGACAGCAGGTCTGGCCCATCCCTTTTCTGACCCTCTGGGGCCATCTTCCTTCTGGCAATTCTCTTCCCCCATCTGTTTTCCTCTTGTTTTTGTTAAAAAAAAAAAAAAAAGAAATTAAAAACAATCAAAGAAAGGAAAAGAAACGAAAACCACAGAATACATCCACACCTCTGCTGAAGCAATGCCAGTGTGGTACAAAATTCTGTAGGAAAATTCATGTGCCAGCATGTAGGTGTTTATTCACAGGTCTCAAACTGTGGAAGAAACTTGTGTTGGCATGAAAAACTCCTAATATGTATTAAATTTTCATATTGGAGTGTAGCTGATACACAATGTTATTTCTAATATTCAAAGCATAAAATGTTTACATCTCATTCATTGGTCAAAGAAAGAAATCTGTCCCCCCAACCCGCCCCATTTTATTGAGATATAACTGATGTGTTCTGGGTTTATTCCATAATAATTTTTGCACTCCTCCCACATTTGGGTGAATGTTGACTTAGTTCAGATTTGCTCCAGGTGCCAAGGAGACAGAAGCAGCAGACTAGGTCCGCTGGCTTGTCCTGGAATTCTTCCCATCTCAGGGCAGCACCAGGCCCCATGATGGCTTTGTCCCACTAGGGTGATGTTTCTGCAGCATGAGGCCTTCAGCATGTTGAGTTCCCTGCAAATCTCTGAAATCTGGTGAGCTGCAAATGTGTATGTAGTTTTTTCTTTATTACTTCACATTTATGATGATGCATGGTTGTTTAGCTTGGGCAACAAATTATTTTTTGAACTTACAGTCAGTGTAATTTAGCACAGATCTATAAGTTTTGACAAATGTACACACAAATACCTCTTCGACTTCATTTCCCCAGAAGGTTCTCTCCTACCCCCTTTCCCAGTCACTAAAGCTTAGTTATGCCTGTTCTTGAATTTTCCGTATATGGAATCACACAGTATGAACTTTTGTGTTTGGTCCCTTTCTTCTAACATGATGTTTTTGAGATTCATCCAGGTTGTTAGTAGAAGTGGGACCCAAGCTGTCACTCACAGCTTGATGCTGTTAAGACTGGGACAATCGGCCCACCGGCCCACCCGATGGCCTCCACACTATATACCCTCTAAATCCTGCTATTTGGCCCTCTCCACTCTACCAAGTCAGTCTCTCTCCAGGGCCCAGCGAGTTTCTCTCCCAGAACCGCCCAGGCAGCCTCGGGCAGCACCCAGATGGCCGCGGGGCCATCACCAGGGACCTCCCCCGAACAGCTGCCCTCTGCCCCCTATCTCCACCCCCCTAGTAAAACGCCAAAAGAAACTGGTCAAAATTCAGATTCGTTTAATTCCAAACTGCGTGATGTTTTGCTGTTGATCACAGATATGCAGAGTCCTTAAGAAAACGTAAAAAAAAAAGAAACCGGTGGCTGGGGCGGGGGTGGGGGTGAGATCTCACGGGCAGTGGCTATCAGCCCCAGCAGAACCAGGATTCAGAATGAAATCTTTTCTTTTCTTCTTTAAATAAACGGAAGAGTCGCTCTCCACTCTGTGCTCAGAGGGTTTCAAAGGTCGTCACACTGAAGCCCGGGGGCGTTCATCTCCCCAGCGGCCAGGAGAAGGGAGGAGGTTGGAAGGAGGAGGGAGGGAGCACACAAAAGCGAGCCGTGCAGAGAGGGCTAATGTTTCCTGTTTGCCTGGAACCCCCTCCTCTGTGTCCCCTCCCCCAGCCCCCTCCCAGCACTCGGGCGGAAGTGAGTTTGCTCCTTTGGAGATTAAAAGGATTCCGAATTCCGATCAGTCCCAATAACCAACGTACTGAAAGGAGGAGGAGGAGGAGGAAGAAGAGGCGGCAAAGCTGAGAAAGGGGGAACGCGCGCGCGTGCACGCACACAGCCCGAATTGCGGAGTTGTTCAAAGCCCCAGGCGGTCAGGGCGCACAGCGCGAGCCAAGCCCGGCAGGCGCAACGCTGCCGGGGCCACCCGAGTCTCTCGGCGACTCGTTTCAGAAAGAAGATGACGCGGGCGCGGGCCGGAGGCGTTGACCACGCGGCTCCTGATCTCACCGCGCTGGGCCGTTGCCGGTTCCACTGATTCCGGCGCGCCTCGGTGGAGGTTCCGTCCCCGCGGCTCAGGATCGGAGGGGGGGACCAAGGCGAGGGCGAAATGGCCCGATGACAAAGGAAATGTGATCCCCCTTCGCTGCCAAGGTTTCAGAGAGGACGGACGCGAGGAGGAGGGGCGCGGGGCGCGCGCAGAGCTCGGATAGCATTGCACGACGGCTCGCGCGGAGCGGGCAGCGGGTACATCTAATATCTTCCTTCCGATGAATAATTCACGAGGGCCCTCGGGGACCTGCGGCCCTGAGCAGCGGCGCGGCTAAACCGGAGAAGAAGGAGCGCGTGGGAGGCGCCCGGGCCCTGCAAGGCCGGGGCAAGAGGGCCCCGGGCCGCGTGGGGTGCGCGTGCGTGTTAAGCGCCGGCAGCGCGGCGGGGCTCGGCGGGCGCGCGGGAGACTCGAGGCGCGTGGGGCGCGCGTGCGTACTACCCGCGTGCGGCCGCGGCGGGCCCCACTGGCTGCAGCTGCGGCGGGGCTCACCGCCCTTGCAGAGAGGCCGCGCCCGGCCGTGCGCAAGCCCGGAGCGCCGCACGCCGGGCCACCCAGGAGCCCCAGGCCGCCGCGTCATGCGGTGGGGCGGCTGGCGTCGTGCGGGGGGACACGGGCTTGGCGTCTCGCCGCTCCCGCCTTTACTAATTTGGGGAGTTTTCCTGTCCCAAGAAGAGACTAAATCCATTTAAAGAAAAGCCCACGCACCAAATACTCGTCGAACCAAATTCTGCCTCTCAAGCCGGGACTGGGTTTCCACAGCGGACTTGACTTGGGGGTGGGGGACAATTCCCCTCGGCTGGCGAGAAGCTAAGCTGCAGCTGCTCCAGGAGTCCTCTGACCTCCCTGCCCCCGCTCGCCCCTCGCGTGTCGGGACTTGTTCCGGCGCTCCCGCCTCGGAAAGCGCGCGGCTCCCGCGTCCTCCTCCGGGAGAAATCCTTGTCGCCTCTGGAAAGTGGCATTTAATGCCCGCTGCGTCGCGGGTAGCAGCGCGCGGGCCGGACGCGGCGAGGCCGAGCCGGTCGCGCCGCTCTGGTGCCGGCTCCCGTGCGTAGGCCTAATCGATGCCTTTTTTCTGAGTGAGTCGGCGGCTCCCCCACCCACCTCGTCGGCGCTCTCCTCCTCCTCTTCCTCTCTGGTCTCCTCCCTCCTCCGGGCCTGGTTGCAAATGGCTTCGTTCCCCGAGACCGACTTCCAGATCTGCCTGCTGTGCAAGGAGATGTGCGGCTCGCCGGCGCCGCTCTCCTCCAGCTCGTCGGCGTCGTCGTCATCCTCGCAGACGTCCACGTCGTCGGGGGGCGGCGGCGGGGGCCCCGGGGCCGCGGCGCGCCGCCTGCACGTCCTGCCCTGCCTGCACGCCTTCTGCCGCCCGTGCCTCGAGGCGCACCGGCTGCCGGCGGCGGGCGGCGGCGGCGGCGCGCCGGGAGAGCCGCTCAAGCTGCGCTGCCCCGTGTGCGACCAGAAGGTCGTTCTGGCCGAGGCGGCGGGCATGGACGCGCTGCCTTCGTCCTCCTTCCTGCTCAGCAACCTGCTCGAAGCCGTGGTGGCCACGGCCGACGAGCCGCCGCCGCCGAAGAACGGGCGGGCCGGCGCCGCGGCGGGCGCGGGCGGCCACGGCAGCAACCACCGGCACCACGCGCACCACGCGCACCCCCGCGCGGCCGCCTCGGCGCCGCCGCCGCCGCTCCCGCCCGCACCGCCGCCGCCTGCGCCGCCCCGCTCGGCGCCTGGCGGCCCCGCAGGCTCCCCGTCGGCGCTGCTGCTGCGCCGACCCCACGGCTGCAGCTCCTGCGACGAGGGCAACGCGGCCTCGTCGCGTTGCCTCGACTGCCAGGAGCACCTGTGCGACAACTGCGTCCGCGCGCACCAGCGCGTGCGCCTCACCAAGGACCACTACATCGAGCGCGGCCCGCCCGGCCCCGCCGCAGCCGCCGCCGTGGCGGCGGCGCAACAGCTCGGGCTCGGGCCGCCCTTCCCAGGCGCTCCCTTCTCCCTCCTCTCCGTCTTCCCGGAGCGCCTCGGCTTCTGCCAGCACCACGACGACGAGGTGAGTGCGGGGACCGCTCCCGCCGGGGACTGCGGCCCGGCGGCGTGGACAGCGGGTCTGGGCCCCAGGGGACCTGCGCGGGTGTTACCAGGGGTCTCCGGGCAGGTCCCCAACTGAGGGAGGGAGTCCTCTCCCCCTTCCGGATTTTTCCGCTCTTCTTTTTGACTACGTGGCAGTCGCTGCCATTGAGCCAACGACCCTGTGTGTGCGAAGAGGTGGCTTCTGTATGCGGGCCGTAGAGGGTCCCAGAACGCGAACTCCCCCTCCTCCCACTTCCATATCTAATTTTCTGGCTGGCCAAACGTGGCAACCGCTGTCTCCAGTTATAGGCAGGAGCTGGGCTGGCACAAATGTGTATGCCTGTGTAGACCTAGCCTCCGTGGTGACGGTCCCTACTCTTCCTCCAGACAGCTCCCGAGGTTGGAGATAGCCCCCTCTTTAGAGACTTTGGTTTCCCCATTTCTGTTTGACAAAACGGGCAGGCTATTGTTTTAAGCAAGACAAGGGATGGAGGTGTGTGTGTGTCTGTGAGTAAATGTGGTCTTGTCGGGGTACACTAGAGGCCTCCCAACATACTGAGTTCTCCCATTTAGATTTTTCCCCCACTTTAGTTTTGTTTGTTTAAAGTTCATCGATGGTTGCTTTTAAGTAAGGCATTGGCCAGGAGTTAGGGGGTCGAGTGGGTGAGTGGGTACACGTGCTCGAAATGCCCTGGTTTTCCACGTGCGCGATCAGGAGGGCGGATTATTCTTGTAGTTGGGATATCTCCTTGTGTGGGATAAGCGGGCAGCTGCGGATCTGTGAGGGCCTCGGGTTTTCAGCCTCCAGCTCCCGAGGTTCCATTTCCGCAACGTGGAGAAGAAGCGCGTTCTGGCCCCTGAACCTCCCTTGTGTGGACATGAGCCTCGTGGGCCCACCGCTGCGCCCGGAGCTGCGGGTTGGGGGCGGGGGGGGGGGGGCCTTGCCGGTTGCCCTCACCCAGCTGGAAGTCCTCGGGCCGCCCCGCCTGCCCCGGCCTCAGTCTCTCCGAGAACCGGTTTCCCAGGTTGGGAGGTGTCCCCACCCCGTTCAAACCCTGAGGCTCGACTGCCCCTGGGGAACAAGCCGACCCCGGCTGCACGCGGCTCGAACCGGGCACGCAGAGCCCGAAGGCTGAAGGGCAGCCTTTGGGCTCACTTGGCTCTTGGCTGTTGGTGGAATAAACCTTTCTTGTATATTTTTCACCTCGTGTGCCACTTTAAAGCAGTTGGAGCCCATGAGTGGAAGGGGCCGAACGTTTTGAAGCTCAGCCTCTGCTGAGAGGGTCGGTGCCTTGATGCGATCTACCTGTAGTCCCTCGGGGAGACGTGATGCTAGAGACTCGCCTTGCAGGGGAACAGGAGTCCTCGTGGGAGTCGCCGCCTGCGAGGTGGGGTGGGCGTGCTGGCTGCGAGCGCGGCTGAGGCTTGCCCAGCGCAGTCTTTTCCACTTCTAACCTGTTATTTGGGGAGGAGGGCGGAGCTATTGCCTGCTGGCCTTAAGCCGGCTTCTCCTATTGGAAAAAAGTTGAAATTCTAATCTACTTGTTGTGGACCCCTCATTTTCAAAGTTTTTTTCTAGGTACGAAGCCTAGGCGGGCCGTTATTCTTTGCCTTCCTTTTTTAAAGCTTTGAATGGACTTTGTGAAAGTTTTCCCACATTCAGGGCTGAATGTTTCTAGCAGATTCTTTCAAAAAATGGATTGAGGTAAAAGAGATCTGAATCCCAATCCCAGGAATGGAAAGAGGCAACCAACTCACTGGGAAGTTTAGTATCAAGGGGGAGGAGGCGGGAGAGGGCGCCTCGAATCCGCCCCAGTTTCCCTCCTGGCAGGGGCGTAGATGGAACCCTCCCTCTCAGCAGTTGAGTTTAAATGTCAGGTTTTATTTATATTCCCAATTAAAGATCCGTATACGTTTTATTTGGGTTAAAACAGTACATGCTCAGTGTTGCCAGACTTGTAAAAGGTTTATATACTTTTCAAATTATAAAACCATTCAAATGGTATGGGAGTGTGTGAAGTGAGCGGTGTTCCCCTCACCCTGGGAGGTACCTGGATGCCCTGAACATTTCGGTTTTTTAACGTGTGCAGTTCTGGTGAAGTTGTTGGGCAGAGGCATTAAGATCCTACACTGCTAGACCAACTATCCTTTAAAAACACGAAATTTTCTCAGTTTTGAGCAAACTCTACTCCCCTTGCCTCCCTGTTGGTTTTAAAGAAGAAAACTTGGAAATTAATTTTTAGATCTTTTTAATCTTTTCTGGGTTTGGAATGTTACCGAATTTAAAGGGACAGACCAGGGCTGTGAATGGGAAAGTCAGATGTTCAGAGGAAAAGCACCTGGTTCACCCAGCGGGTCCCAGCCCCGGCCTAAATTCTTTCTCTCTTTCCAAGGGAGTGATCCTTAATAGTTTCGCAATGATGTGCCTTTAGAAAGCCCCTTTTCCGATTGGGAAAAGAGCCTGAGGTCACTATGGGAGATGACCACCTTGTCCTCTGATAGTGATGGAAGGAATGCCTAAATCCTTGTGTTTTTTAGTGGGTACAGTGTGCTTGGATTTTTCAGATGTGCTGTTCTTCTGAGTTGCTCCGGTGTCAACATGCTCCATGAAATAATTCAGCGTGCCCTTGTTTTATGGTGACTGATGCCACCTGACCTTGGGCAGGGGGACCCCCATGCCTGGCTCTTCCCCTTTAATTTTAGGAAGAGTGCGTCCAACAGTTGGCATCTAGAAGGGTAGCCGGTCGGGTCTCTTCCCCCAGACTGCGTTCCTTAGGCATCCCCGCCAGCGTAAGATGGTTCTCTGAGAGTTGGTTTTAAAACATTAACCGGAAAACTAAAAGAAGGGAGCTGGGTTTTCCAACGGAATGAAGGTTGCTTCCTCCTACTCTGTATTTGGTCCAGGTAAAAAACGAGAGTTTGGGTTATTCGCCTCGGTGCCGGTCAGTCCAAAAGGCCTGCTGGCGGGCAGTCTGGCTGAGAATGGAGCCGGGGGTGGGTGGTCGGCGCCCCGGGACCGCTGGCCGCGCGCCTCCCACGGGGCCCTGGAGAGGCGGGCGGAGGCGGCTCGACCTGTCCGGACCGGGTCTCCGCCAGCCGGACGCGGCGGGGCCGAGACAGGGTCGGCACGCATCTGCGGGGAGAGATGGGGCGCTGATCTGGACCGGAGCGCGCGGCTCCCGTCGTCACGAGGTGTCCTTTAATGTTGTGTTGCTTGCACGTGGGAAGCAAGCCCTTCCTTGGCTGCCTCGGAGGCGACACTGCGAGCAGAAAGGGTGTGTGTGTGTGCAGGGCCGGGCGGCAGCGCTCTGTAAATGGGAGAAGCTGAGTGGGGTCTGAGCCTGTTCCGGTCCCCGGAAAGGCCCTGTCACTTGGGAGTAGGGCAGGGGTGACCTAGTTGCCATCTTGAGCTGAAGGTTTCTTTGTAGACTCCGAAGATGGCATTGTTGGTTCTCAGTTAGGAAGGTGGGAGTAAGGGTGGATTTTCCTGAGTCTCCTGGATGGAAAGTGGGATGAAGGGACTAATGCAGTTTATTTCTGTGTGTGTGTAACAAACTCCCTGGAAGATAGGCTCTAGAATTCCAATTCCATATGATCCTAAACGTTGACCCCAAATATTGAGGAAACCACTCTCCAGAAATCAGCCCCAAACAGCCTAGAGAAAGAAGGTTTGCTGCCTAAAATAATTGATTGTGGAATGTACTCTTCTATCTGATTTTGAATACGTTCCTGTGAGTGGGGACTTTACTCGAATTGGCATCAATATATTTTATTCTGTATTTGCAGAGGCTAAGTTTTCTCAGGCATGCATCCGTTTGTGTTTTAAAATTATACGTGTGTGCCTTGTAAATTGTAAAATTTATAGTAAGAGGTTTTTTTAAGGACGAGTAAAAAAATGGGTAAAAATGTGCATTCTGGTTGTTTCTTCTCCGCATCCTCAACCAGTGCGATAGGACTTGGTAGATGTATGTCTGCTTAGCACTCACATCTCACCTGTTCCCAGAAAATCAGACCTTCCATGCCGTGGAAATAGTTGAAAGCTTCCTGCTTTGAATCCAGTTCAGCAGGTGGACATTTGAAATCTGTTGAATTACGAAAATGCTTGAGGAAAATATCCGGGAGAGAAATGTTCACTATTAACTTCTCAATATGTTAATTTTGAATATAATCTCTACACTGTGGACTTTAAAAAAAAAATTTACGTGTGATTGGAGGAATGTGCCTGGTCTTCCATAAAAGGCACAGAGATGAGTTTCACCAACATGGCTCCCAGGCAAATGGCTAGTTTGGCAAGCTGTGCTGGTGAGGTTGCCTCACCCGCACGGCCGAGTCAGAAAGGATGCTGGTGATACTGAGGCTGTTGTGGAATAAACGCTGTCTCTGGAGACTTATGACCAGTTTTTCTTGCTAAGGAGTAAACACTAGTTTGGGAGTTGCATAGACTTGGTTTTGGTCCACAGGATCTTTATTTCCAATGCTAGGAATATATATTTTGCAAACAATGAAGATATTTTAGGGAGAAAATGGGTGCTTTCAGTTCGTTTGGTAGCACTATACATTCTTTGTGATTCAGTGTTTACAAGTTAAATAGTTGTAGGACTAAAGCAGTCTGAAAGTGTTTATAAAGACTGAATAAAATTGCCTTTTTCCATCCCAGCTTTCCTTCCCATTTTAGTTACTTATAAATGCTAATTCCAGGGAGTCCTTTTCAGATTTCAGGGCACTAAAACCATCATTAAAATGTAGAGTTTCCTAATTTCTCTGCACATGTAAAATTTTGAGCACAACTGTTTTGCTTTTTATGTTTTCATTAAAAAAAAAACTACGCATATGTAGAAAGGGAGTTAGCTTTGGGGGAAGCCATGAATGAGGTGAAATGGTTAAAATTCTTTTGTTGTTGAAATAGTTTGCCAGGAGAAGAAAGGGTTTATAAACTTTTTCTGCTTATGAAGAATTTTAACTTACTAGATAATTCTATATAGCTCTCACGTTTAATCTCCTCCAAGTTTTATTTCCTTTGGTGCTTATTGAAGTCACATGGGTTGCTTATTCTCACCAGTTCCTCTCACAGGGCAAGGTTTATTTCAGATGTATTCATTCTTAGGGAATAAAGGACCATTTCGATGTCATTCTTCATGACACTTGAACGAAAGATTGAGAAGAATTCTACCACGCAGGCGGTTTCCTCCTGCCTTTCCCCATAACACTAACAAAAGAGTTCAGGGCTTGACTCACTGAGGCTGTTTGTGCCACCTCTGTTATTTTGGAAGGGAGCGAAAAGGTACTGATAAGAATAAACAGTCGCCCAAAGGGAGCAAGACGCCACCCTCGAAGCCCACTCTGTTCTGCCTCCCCTTGAGCTTTCAAGTTTTGTGACTTGGAGGAGGAAGCCTGAGCCATCTTTCCTCTTCAGTTGATGCGACCTCCCGCTTCTGCAGTCCTAAATTATTCTCCTCCCTTTGAGGTTTTGTCTGTACCCACAAACCTAGTTGACTGAAACCAGATTGACTGTTTTGATTGACAAGGCTCTGACTTGTTAACAGAAAAATTGGGAGGGGTGTGGGGGGTTGAGCGTAGGCAATTTACATCTGAAACTTTGGCTTAAACCCTATTCCGGCGTAATTCTTTGCCTTCTCAGAGGGCATCTTCCGCTTCCTTCGTGCTTTAGTTTGCTTGCAGCTGGCTTTGAGGGTAGGGTGGAATGAAACGGGAAGACCCCTAACTCCTGGCTTTCATCTCCCACTCAAACCCAGCTGAAATTTGGGGAGATTCTGGTTTAATCTGAAGCCATCAGACCAATGTTTTGTTTTGTCCTCTTTCATGTAGATTTTTCTTACCTGAGCGTCAGTTCCTACCAAGTGAGCCCTAGTTTTAGTACATCTGTATAGTGATCCCAGTTTAAGCATCAGTAGACACGAGAAATTAGTAATTTGTTCAAAAATAATTTTCCACACAGTTGCCCTAAGGAAGTGGTGTTCTTTTTTTTTAATTAATTAATTTTTTGTTGAAGGATAACTGCTTTACAGAAGGAAGTGGTATTCTTTAGTGATATTGCTTTCAGTAACATACAGACTACAAGCTGAAGTTGTAAATGCTGGCAAGAGGAGCCCTGATCATGAATAAGGGCATAACTTATTTCAAATTTTTTTAGCTACCCCAGGGGCCATGTGGTATCTTAGTTCCCCAACCAGGTATCAAACCCCGCTCCCTGCAGTGGACGTGTGGGAGTCTTAACCCCTGGACTGTCGGGGCTCAGTTCTTGACTGTGATTGCTTATCTGACAGACTTGTGCAAATTGCACATTCTGCCGACATTAATGGGACTTGCATGAAGCAGGGCAGTGTGCACGAAGCAGGGCAGTGTGCACCAGACAATGAAGTGGATCAGGTCAGCTGTGTAGACTGAAGTGGATCAGGTCAGTTGTGTAGACCAAGGGCTCCCTTCCTGGCTCCCACACCCTGTGAATTTTGAGGGTCCCTGGGTTGGTTTTGGAACCCCTGAGCCTCTGTCGAAGGTCAGCAACTGTAACCTTGAGTTGCTACTCCTGAAAAGTTCAGCCAGCCATTTCCTTCCATCTAGCCTTAACTGCTTGCAATGGAAGATGTGTGTGTTTCCTTTTCTTGAAATGACAATGGGTTTTGCAAACTTCTCTCATATCTTTGACCAACTGACATGATTCTAAAGATGTTCTTCTAAGAAAAAGTCTGGACGTGGAGATCTTGCTACACGTGGATCTGATAGAACATCTTCAGCACGAGTGTTTAAAAAGATCAGAATGGTGAAGAGGTGGCATCAGCAGTCATGATTATGCTGCGTTTGGGCAGACCACATCGAAGATTTTGGTCTGTATGCGCTCTCTCTCTCTGTCAGAGGAAGATCTTTTTCTGAGGGTCATCTCTAGGCTTGTACTGGATAAGTGCTGAGCAGAGAAGTGGATATACTAGAGGAAATTTTGGTAGAAGTTGGGAAAATGTTTTTGTGGTGTTTCTTTAGGTTTATTTTTGGTTAACCACTCTTAGACAATGTGGTTTTCAGATTCTTGTGCTGCCTTAGTTTTCTTATCTGTAACGCTTTGCAGTGTTGTAAGCATTCCAATTAATGTATTTAAAATGTCTTATAGCACACTAGAAGGCAATTGTAAATATTTAAAAAAATATTTATTTACTTGTTTGTGTTGGGTCTTAGCAGGCATGTGGATTTAGTTGCTCCCTGGCATGTGGGATCTTAGTTCCCCAACCACGGATGGAATCTGCTTCACCTGCCTTGCTAAGGCAGATTCTTAACCACTGGATCACCAGGGAAATCCCTGTAAACAATTTTTTTTCTTTAATGGGAAAAAAAAAAAGATTTTCTTTATTGATGTGTAGTTCATTTACAATATAAATTTTTGTTATATAGCAAAGTAATTCAGTTGTACATATATACATTATTCTTTTTTTTTTTAGTATTTGTTTTCCATTATGGTTTATCATGGGATACTGCATAATAGTTCCCTGTGCTGTACAATAGGACCTTGCTGTTTGTAATTAATAAGCTCTGTTGAGTTTTGAAGCAGACTCCTCACCCCATCCTTTTGCCTCCGAAGAGGATGTTGTGGAAGAAAACTATTTGTCGATGTTGGAAACTGTGGCTTCTGTCAGTTTACTCTGGTCTAATAGGAAAGACGCAGGGATTCTTTCAAGTGGTGCAAGGTGAACTGGAAACATGCATAAACTTTATTTCACTCTAGAAAAACTAGCCCTCAACTTTCACTTCTGGGCTAGACCATCTCTGGGTTACAGGGCTCCCTGAGCCTAGCAGAAAGATGGGCACAAGTGTGTTTAGAGGCTACATTACTGCCTGTGGCTTTTTTTTTTTTTTGGTGGAAGGCCAGTGTTTGTGTTTATATTTTATATGATATGTTGAGAATCATTAATCTTTAAAGTCTTGATCTTTTGGGGGACCGTGACATTTCAAGGAAAGAGATCAACTTGCTCCAGGGAACAGTTTGATTTCAGAGCCTGGAATATTTTATAAGCTCTCATTTCACGGTGTTGTCAGTTGCGAGTTTAGGTGTTCCTGAAGAGGAAACTTCAGTTATCACAAGAAAGGCCTTAAATCATTATAGAAAAACTGCTGCTTTACAAATGGGGAGACAGGCTGGGGTTGTGAAGTGACTTTAGCAGGAACTTGCCTGGTCCAGCACTCTTCGCTCTCCTAATTTATGTACAATATTTGGCAAATATATCATTATTATGTCTTAAAATATTTATGTGTTGATTTGGCTGCACCGCGTCTTAGTAGCGGCATAGGAACTCTTAGGTGCACCATGTGTAACTTAGTTCCCTGACCAGGGATGGAACCTGGACTCTGCATTGGGGGTGCAGTCTTAGCCAGGGAAGTCCAGAATTATATTTTTGAAACTGGTCCTTAAAAGTCTGAAATTTAATGCTGAGTTTATTGTTTGAATCTTTAGCGTCTTGTGTTTTATTTTGATTTTGGTCTTTTTTTTTTTTTTTAAGTTATTAAGGAGAAAAATAACATACAAGTAATTTACAGCTGGAGCCTTCCTAGGCTCAGTGGTAAAGATGCCACCTGTCAGTGTAGGAAACACAGGTTCAATCCCTGAGTTAGAAAGATCCCCTGGAGAAGGAAAGGGCAACCCACTCCAGTATTCTTTTTCTTTTTCCCCAGTATTCTTGCCTGGAGAATTCCATGGACAGAGGAGCCTGGTGGCCTACAGTCCATGGGATCACAAAGAGTCAAATACGACTTTGTGACTGAGAATGCACGCATAGGTACAGCTTGGCAAAAGCGAGTGTGACCATCGTTACTGTGACTGCCTCTCCTTCTAAGGTTTAATGTGTTGTCAGAGCAGTAATTTAGCAAGGAAGAGGGCTTGAGTTTAATGTCTTGAAATGATGCGTAAGTCTCATAGGAGATCTCTCAGTATCAAAGTGAGAAGGATGCTTCCTCGGCCAAACGTCTCTAACACAGCCTCACCCTGTGGCCCCAGCACATCAGAGCAAATATTCTAACACTAGTGGTTTGGGGCTCTTATGCCAGATCTGGCCTTGGTTGATGTTGGTGGCCTTAAGGACCAAATTGAGAAAGATGTTTTCTGGATTGCCGGTTCCCAGTGGTGATGGAAAATGGTGGTGCTGCCTGTATTTTGTTAAAAGAAACAAAGGAAACTTACTCTTTTTCAAGCCACAGAATGGGAAGATGCTTGTAGCTTCTTGGTAAGAACACCTGGGCTCACAGCCCAGTGTCATCCTGAAGTAACTGTGAGACCTTGGACAAGTCACTTATCCTTGATTTCTGACCTTTCAGATGGAAATGGTGGAAGTAGTTTTTGAGAACTGTTTATGGAGGGAAGTTATGATTTACGTGAAGATGCTTTGAAGAAGGAGCCAGAAAAAATGTTTTCAGTATTGTGAAAAAAATTTGGCTTCAACTTTTCCTGCAAGTTGGCAGTCAAACGGGTCAAATTCCTTCTTCATGAAATTAGATAAGCTGCTTATCTTTCTTAAAAAATGTTTTCTGGTTGATGGCCAAATGATATTTGATACCATGAAATAATTGCTCACAGAGGACTTGATGTGTTAAGATTTGTCATCAAAACACTTGGATGTCTGCTGCTTTGAATTGTGCTCTTTGCCAAGCCTCTGGTTAGTCTCGCTGGGAGGATGGAACTGGAAGAAAGTGGTTTGAATGGGGCAGAGGGATTCTTGGCTTCCTGTGTGGCTACTTTATATGTGGTCTTATTTACATTACTAGAGGGAAACTAAATGTTAAAGCAAGCTCTCCTGGCATCTGAACAGGTTCTGATAGGGAGGTGAGTTTGGGCTGAAAGACAGGGATCTTGGAGAATGATGGGATTTAGGTAAAAGATGGAAAGAAGGCAGGAGTGGTTTTGGCTTCTGGCAGCCTGCATTGGCTTGACTATAGAGTGTTCGTGATCACGATCTTTTATCTGATTTTGCCTTTCAGCATCCCTAAGAAAGGTGTTAGGCTCCGCCTCCCCATCTTGTAAAATTGAAGTATAGTTGATTTTACAGTAGTATACTAATTTCAGGTATACAGCATCGTGATTGAGTAATTTTATAGATCATGCTCTGTTGAAAGTTATTACTAAATAATGAGTATGGTTTCTTCTGCTGTACAGTATATCCTTGCTGCTTGTCCATTTCACACACAGTGCTTTGTCCCTGTTAATCCCCTACCCCGATCTTGCCCCTCCCCACTGGTAACCTCTCGTTTGTTTTCTGTGTCTGCATGTTTCTGTTCTGCTGTTTCATGGGTTTTATTTTTTAGATTCTACAAATAAGTGATGTCATGCTTCTTGTCTGACTTTTTTCACTAAGCATATTATATTCTCTGGGTCCATTTACATTGCTGCAAGTGGCAAAGTTTCATTCTTTTTGTGGCTGAGTAGTATATATATATATATATATATATATCTTTTATGCCTTCATCTGTCGATGGACACTTTGGTTGCTTTCTGGTCTTAGCTATGGTAAATAGTGCTGCTATGAACATTGGGTGCAGGTATCTTTTTGAAGTTTTTAATTTTTCCAGATACCTATCCAAGAGTGAAATTATGGTAGTTTTAGGGGTCCATTCCTTTTTTTTTTTTTCCCCTCCTGCCGTCTGCACACCTTGCGTGATCTCCCTTCCCTGACCAGGGATCAGACTCAATAGCTGCAGTGAAAGCTCTGAGCCGTAACCACTGGACTGCCAGGGAACTCCCATTTTTACCCTTTTTAGGAGGGTGGCTACTGACATATAGAGGAAATGGCTGGAGCTAGAGCCGCGTTTAGTTACTTTAACAGGTAATTTAATGTAAAGCATTATTGACTGTTGAGTTCGTGAGTTTTTAGCTGGGAAATTGCAATGCAAGGAGAGACACTACTTGCGTGCCTGGCTGGCGGGTAACAGCTGTGGGAAGCAGCTCCTCTCCTTGGGTAGGGAGATGAGAAGAGGGAAAAGTTGGAATTGTTAATACTCCCGTGGTTTCCTGTGGGTCCGGTCAGCGTTAGAAACCTGGAATCAGGTGCTGCCACTGAAACGACTCGTGACTTTGGATTAGAGAAGTCTGTTGAAGGAAGTGCCCACCCAGGAAGCAGAACTCAGAGCAAAACCTTTCTCCCCCTCAAGTTCCCTAGTGTCGGAGTCACAGGGATGCAGCTGGCAAAGCAGAGGTGTGGCCCGCTTGGGGGGTGGGTTTAAGCTAGGAGGCAGTCAGAGCTCAGGAAGCAGCGTTGCTTGGAAGATGGACTCCCGCTTGGTGCTTGATTCCATTTGAAAATTGCATGAAAACATGGGGGAGACCCTGGGCTGAGGGGGCGTAGAACATAGCCGGAGTTAAGTACCCAGTCCCGACGGTGTGTTCACACTCTTACTAACCCAGCTTGCTATTTACTTGCCAGCAGGCAGCACTCAGCCCACGCCCTGTGCTTGCTTACAGGGGGGACACAGCCTCTGTTGTTTCCAGACCTGTGTGTGTTCTCCCGTGTGTGTGTGGTCAGGCGTTCCGTCGTGTCCGACTCTTTCGATCCAAAGGGCTGTAGCCCTGTTTGCTTCTCCAGAGGATCTTCCTGTCCCAGGGATGGAAGCTACATCTGCTGTGTCTCTTGCATTGCAGGCAGATTCTTTACCACTGAGCCACATGGGAAGCCCTGTGTCCTCCGCACTTGTTTGTATAAATTAGACAGTTTTAAGTAAAAATGAAATCAGTGCAGAAAATGTCTGTGTAAGCAGGCCTGTAAGCCTATGAACTCAGGTTTGGTGTAAAGTAGGAAGCCCTGGGGACGGAGCAGTGAGCAGAACAGCCGTGAATCCCTTTTCTTCATGGGGCTTGTTTATCCAGCCAGCTTGGGACGGGGGGTGGGGGGAACGGGACTCGCTCTTCTTCAAAAGCAGTGCTCTGGGCCGACAGCTCTGGTGCGTAGGGACTGCTGTGGGAACCTCCCTGACTGCCCTCTAGACCCTTCCAGCCCATCAGGGCTCTGACCTCATGGAGGGGAGGAGCCTTGGCCCTGCAGGAAGGAGCTCGGGTCCCTGCTTCCCCTTCCTCTCCTCCGCCTTTGGGATGACCTGCCCCCCAGGCTTTGTCCTACAGTTGAGGGGGCAATTTCACCTGCAGAGCCCAAGGCTGAGAGGGAAAACCTCACTTCTGACTAAGTTCAGTGATTTCTTCTTGTGTGCTTTTGGCATTGGTTTTTGCGTATTGAGGTAAACATATACATCGTAAAATTGATCTTTTTTTTTTTTTTAGCGTACACTTCTGCACCTCTTGACAAAGGCGGAGAGTGCTATCACTCCACGCTCTAAAGAGCAGCTCATCACCCCACAATACCCGTCTCAGAGCCTCAGGCAGCCTCCGACCTCACCTCTAGTCCTCTGGTGTGGTCTTCTCCAGCAGGTCATAGAATGGAATCTGAGACTGTTGGATCCTCGAATCGGGGCCCTTTCCCCTTGCCAGGCTGCGTCCACGAGTCCTCGCAGGCGGCAGGTGGCCGGTGTCAGCGGCTCCTCCCTGTTTCTTGCTGAGTAGTTTTCCATTGTACCATAGTTTTCACGTTCCCCAGCTGAAGGGCTCTTGTGTTTCCTGTTTTCAGCGATGGTGACTGTGTTGATGCCTGAAATAGGAGCAGTGCTGTGTTGGGTCTTGGTGGTCACTGGCACCAGCTGGAGCCCCCATTTTCATCCTGGAACATTTGTCAGCAACGTTTAGTGGCTCTGAGACTCTAGTTCCCGCATCACTCTGTAGGATGCTAACGGTTTCATTTGTCTGCCTAGGGCTGTCTTTTCTGTTTGCGGATCAGATGGGGTATTTCCTGATGAAAAAATGCAGGGTACACTACATGTATATTTACACGAACAGCAAGGTCCTACTGTAGAGCACAGTGGGTGATCTGTACTCAGTATTTTGTGTTAGCCTATAAGGGAAAAGAATCTGGAAAGGAAGGAATATGTACTTTCACGTATGTGTGAAACTGAACCCTTGCGCCATACACCTGACACTAACATGATACTGTAAATCATCTTTTCTTTTTTTTAATACGAAATTTAAAAATTTAAGTGAAGACAGAAATTCAAAGTTCAGGAGCTGCTTTGGAGGCTGTGCTGTAGGGGGACAGGGGAAACCACCTGTCTGCCCCCGCATTAGCCTTGCCCTTTGTTGATTTTTTTTTTTTTTCCCCCTCTGCCCTTTATTAATAACTTTTCAGAACAATTCTTTTTGGTCTTTATTTCCATTTTATTATCAACTTTATCAGAGCTTTCAGGAGGCATATACATACAAAGAGGAACATTTGTTTTTACCAGTTCAACCAGATTTTTTAAAAGCCACATGGGTGCACGTAAAAAATAAAAAATATAACTCTTATCAGTGATGGACCACCGCAAATATCTGGAGCTTTTAGCGGAATCCTGGAAAGAATCGCCTCCATGGAGTGTAGATGGAAAAGCGTCTCCATTTTAAATGGGAGATTAATAGGGGAAAGGGACGTTTCATATTGAGGTTGTTGATATTTATGGTGGTGAATAGAAACCAAGTTATGAGGGCCTAGCAGAATCCTTTCTGAGCCCGAGATAGCAGTTCATTGTAGGCAACATTTGAGGTTCACAACAGCTGCTAAGTCTGTAATCTTGTTATTCACCCTTAAGTATGCTGTACAGTAAAAAGACAGATGTGCCTTGAGATCTAAGAACTGAGGTGAAGTTGTTAATTCCATGGAAATGTTAGTAACATACGGGAACAGGCAAAGAACGGCTCTCTGCATCTGGGCATCTCAGACTGAAAATGCAGCTTGTTCAGAATTTGGAACGTAACCGTTTTTCCCTCATAAAAGGAGGGATGGGGTTCACACGGACTGTTTCCAGCAATCATGTGTTTCCTCCCCCTGCGTTGATTGTATGGGATCTACTGCAGAAGCAAGCGCAGAATTTTTCTGAATGTAATGTTCATCAGTGTCTATTTGTTCTAGCCCCCTGGAACTTCTTTTCAAGGTTTGTTTTAGATTTTTTTTGCCTGTTGGGATGCAAAATCAATTCTCTTCTTCTCCACCGAAGTCGTGGAGAGCAGCAGACAAATACATGGGAATAAGGTCTAAGGACCGTGTAAGACGGAGCGATGAGGATGAGGAGGGGATATGTGGCCTTAGTCTGGGAGAAAGGATTGCGTTTCCAACTCAATACAATACAAGCCCCGCTGTTGGCTTGTATAACTTGATGAGGCTTGGGTGTTGCACGGGGGTAAGCCCACAGTATTCTGAGGTTCCAACAGGTTAAGAAAACAGGAGTCTAAAAAATAACTGGGGCGATATCTCTGTCCTGTCTGCCAAGCTCTTCTCATTTTGGTTCCTTGACTTTCAGTTGGCACTTGTACGTGTTGCCACTCACGATGGGAAGGTCTCACCCCGTCCTGGGGCTAAAGGCAGACAGGTTTGCCATAGTGAACTCAAAAGAGGAACCCGGATGAGTGAGTGCTTAATAAAAACCATTCAACATTTGCAAACATTTGATAGGGTCCATGAAAGGGGGAAGAGGGAACAGCTTTGTTTTAAATATGTGTTCTTTTAACAACATTGAGAAGTTTTTTTCCTTTCTTTCTTCACTGACTTGGGTTTTTTTTCCTTAACTGCGTTTTGTTTTGCTTTTTCCTTACCTGAGTTGTGCTTAAGACTTCCCAGCGCTTGTCATTCTGGGTGGTGATTTTTCTGAATGTGTGTATGTCTGCGACTGTTATTTATTTGACCTTTCCTTCCTTCCTTCAGCATGCTCAGCTTGTAGCTGCTGGATGAATGAAAAATTGAGAGTTTTCTCAGAGCTACTTTGTGTTCCCTCCCAGGAATACTTGATTTGGTCCACTTAAGTTGAATTCTTATTTAATTATGTAAGTAACACATAAATATCTTTGTTAGGATGATCTGTAAAAAACTTTTTATAAGTATACCCCCAGACCTACTTCTTCCCAAAGTGTGTAATTTGGGTGTGTTTCCTACCAAACCTTTACACCTATTCACATATACACACGCACGGAATATATAGAAAGACAGTCTTAATGTAGACATTTTCCTGTACTTTCTTTGCTAGTGATTACTGCTCCAGGCTTGGTGTTCATGCTGTGGAATTTATTTAGCTGTTCCTTTATGTAAGATTTTTCTCTGCATTGGCCATTGCCATTTATTTGTGTCCCTGTGACTTCTGGAGGGAAGAGCCCCCCAGCCAGGGACTTACTCAGATGCTAGCAAGGCACATTTGAAATGTTAATTTGCCTTCCTGCCAGCCACATTTCCTCCCACCCAATCCGGCCCTGTTGCCATCAGTCTAATGGGAGAAAAATGGCTCGTCCCATTGACTGACTTCGCATTTCTGTGATTGCTGTAGGGTGGGTGTCTTTTTGTTTATTGACCATTTGGATTCTCTCCCCAAATTGCCTTGGTTCCTGGGCCTCTCTCCTGGGTTTAAAAAAAAAAAATCAATTCGTAGGCATTTTGGATAAATACTGCTCCTTCTTCCAGCAGATTTTTCAGAGTCCTTGGCTGGCCCCAGTTTAATTTAACTTGGTATACATTTTAAATTTCAGTGTTACTGACGATCGTCTTTCATTGTCTCTGCATGCTGTGTCTTTAATCATATCTCAGAATATTTTCTTAGTGTATCTTAGAAGGTGGGATCTAATTTTATCTGGAACGAACCATGAGCCTGAGGTCCTGACTGTGAGTGAACAGTCTCATTTCCCCTTTTTCTCTGAACCCTTAAATTTCTGGGAAACAGTTGTGAATATAGCTGTCTGCTGGGGGCGAAGAGAAGGGAGTATTAAGACCTTTGCTCGGTGAATGCCAACTGGGTTGCAGTTTAATGTATGTATATTGGATGTTCGTGCTCTGTGGTCATATACCGGTGATCTCTTAAAAATCTCTTTGGTGTTGGTTGGCTATTAAGGAGATACACAGCTGGTAAATGGTAATACTTGGCTTGGTGTAGGCCCATTAGACATCAGTCAGTGGGCTTTTGTTTGTTACTATGTTTTTAAAAATTTTATTTTTAGCTGCACTAGGGCTTTGTTGCTGCACACGGGCTTTCTCTTGAGGTGGCTTCTCTTGCTGTAAAGCACGGGCTCAGTAGCTGTGGTGCACAGGCTTGGTTGCCTTGTGGCATGTGGGATCTTCCTGGACCAGGGACAGAACCTGTGTCCCCTGCTTTGGCAGGCAGAGTCTTAACCTCTGGACCACCAGGGAAGCCCATCGGTTAGGGTTCTGTTGCCTACAGTTATTGGGCAGGGTCCTGCAGACCTGCCTTTTCTTCCCTGAGTTTTTAATCTTCATTGGGTATTTTAACTGGAAGAGAAGCAAGTAGTCCTTTTAATCCAGGCAGGTGCTAAATAGCTAAAAATATACAATTTGCTAATTCCACTGCCCAGATGTAACTCCTGATAACAGGCTGGATTCTGTCATTGGTCTCTATTCCTGTGCTTTTGCACCATTACCTTTATGACTGGACTTATCATTTAATCTGGCACACTCTGATGTTAATAAAGTTGCTTGGAAAGTATCATTCGTAATACACCTGTAGTTCTACGTCTTGCTTTGTCTTTGGAATCTAGTAGCATTCGTCGTCATCTTTGTTGAGGGTAGTGTAGGCATAGTCAAATGCACCCATTTTAAAGCATTTATTTATTATTTATTTGGCTTCGCCAGGTCTTAGTTGCAGTAGGAGGGATTTTTAGTTGCAACATGCAAATTCTGAGTTGGGGGACCTAGTTCCCTGCCCAGGGATCGAAAGTTGGTCCTCTGCTTTGCGATTGTGGAGTCTTAGCCACACTGGAGCACCAGGGAAGCCCCAAACACACGCATTATAAGCACACATTTTGGTGGTGAGTTCAGGCAAATTTATACATCTGCGATACCACCACGATCATGACGGAACATTTCTACCACCTTAGAAGGTTCCGTTGCCGCAGTAATCTTTCAGAGCTCGTGTCTGGAGAATTTGGCCTGCTGCTCTGGTCTTGGGAGGATTTATGGAGACTAGAGCTGGACACAGGCCTTTGGATGTGAATTAGACTGATGGCAACGTTGCTGGGTCTGATGTCCTGGTTTATGGCTGAGGTGGGGGGAGCTGTAAAACAGCCTAGAATCTTGACCCTTAAGAAGCATTTTATCCTCTGCAAAGGCCCAGATACTCTCTTTTTCTCCTATCTTAAACATTTTCGGTTTCAGGGCCACAATGCAAATGGTCAGGGAACATTGTTTTCCAGCAAGCAGTTGCCTGCTGGGAGGCAAATTCCTCAAGGATTGCTTGGAAAATGTGGAAGTAAATTCCATTGAATCAACACACTTCTCATTGAACACCGGCCATGTGTCTGCCCTCTCCGGGTGTTTGAAGACACAAAGGACTAGAATGGAGATTGCCTTCTGGGGACCCTTACTCACATTACCGTGATACAGGGAACTAGAACAGCCGGGGATTTGGGGTGTCCCGGTGAGTCATGTGCATGTGAAAGCATTAAATTGTTGTTGATGAGATGTTACACGCTCACGTGTTTAAAAAAGAAAACAAACACTGTTCTGGGGCTCAGGAAAGGGTAACGCAGTAGAGGAGACGGAGCCGCCCCAGCAGAGTGCTGGAGTCCTGTGTGTCCTTAGAGCAGGGGTCCCCAGCCTCCGGGATCTGAGGTGAAACTGATGCAATAGTAATAGAAATAAAGAGCACAATAAATGCAATGCCCTTGGGTCATCCCAAACCACCCCCACCCCATCCATGGAAAAATTGTCTTCCGCGAAACTGGTCCCTGGTTCCAAAAAGGTTGGGGACCGCTGCTTTAGAGGGTTCTTATCATTGAACCTAGGCCCATGTGGTCCCAAACATTTCTGAGAAAACTCATAGCTTTCCAGGCCTGCCAAGTCAATTGGGGTGACCAGTTGGTAACTTCCATTCCTGAAGACTGTCTGTTCAGAAAATTTTGGTTTTGAACTTCTTGGAAAAGTCTTGAGTTGTTACCGAGGACACTCACTGCACTTTGGGGTGGGGGCAGTTCCCTGCCCCAAACCAGCCGTGGCTGTGTCATTCACAGCCAGCTTCCACTGGTTTTAGGCCGCTTTGCATGTGGCGACCCGAGGAGCTTCTTTAGTAAGTTGATCATTGAGTGTTGTTGCAGGGGAGGGGTCCTTAACCCCCAGGCACTGTCTTGGGATCCAGAGTTCGTTTCTGCCCTTTTCCTCTTTCCTGAGGTTTGGCCTCCACCCCCAGCGAAACCTGGGTCTGCCTGCAAAGGAAGTAGTGTTTTGCTGAGCTGAGGCTGGGACGGAATCAGGGTTGGATACTGTGAGAACCGGATACGAGGCCTGAAAGAGAATTTTTTTTTTTTTTTGCAAGGGGAGAGGGGTGAGAGTGAGGTGGGACCCACCCAGGTAGAGGGCGAGGACCAGCCCTGGCCTCCAGGAAGAAAGGCCTGGGAGCCTTTGAGGGCTTCTGCAAAACTGGGAAGCACTTTGCTGGGTACCCTGTGGCGATTAGAATGTTATCTGCAAAAAAGCAAATGTTCAACCAGTGTTTGCGGAGTTAATTCAAACAGGCTCCAGGGAGCGGTTGGGCCCCCTTGCAAACCTGTGGCTGGGGATGCTGAAAGGGGTCTTTTTGTGGGAACGGAGTTACCCTTGCTTGGAACCACCTGCCCCCTCAGAAAGGGAACCCTGCAGTTGTGTCAGCCTGTCCCGTCTTCTTCACTGAGGCCCTGGAGTCTCTCATCTCCCCTCAAGTTGTCGCAGGTTCTGTCCACTGTGGTCCCCAAAAGTGTGTGCCCCAGCACACTGGCCAGAGCCTGGGCTAATCTCCCCAGACCCCACCCCCGCTGCACCCCTCCTTCCAGATGTCTTTGGTGCTGGGGATCCCTGAGTGGAACCTGTCTGATATCATCTGTGGTGATACAGGAGCTGTCGTTTTAAAAAACCAGCACGCGAATCCCACCCTCTGGTTTTGAAGGACAGAGAAATGTTTGCGTAGGGTTACTGTAAAAGCCAGCCCCTGGCGAGAATACAAAGAAAGACCCTCAAGATTAAGTTAATGATTACATTTGGAGCTTTTGGCTTGCTTCCTTTAGAGAGTTTTCTCTCTTGAACTTTACTCCATCACAGCTAGGGACCCTGCCCCCCTAAACTGCATTCCGTGTTGGGAAGGTTGGATTTTAGTGTCTGAGCTGGAGTTCTTCCTTGGGCCTTCCTGTCCGTGTGAGGGGCGCGGAGGGGAGTGGGCTTCTTCCCAGGGCCTCTGGCTGGGGGCGCTTTTTTCTGCTCAGTTTTGTTTGGATACCACCCCACCCCCATGCTTGGGGCAGTTCCCCCCCAGGCCCTTTGTCCCTCCCGAGGGCGGGAATGGCGGCCTTCTGGAATGTGGATGCCCTGGCTTGAGAGGCCAGCACCACCGAAGCCTGGTCTCTGCTCCTGGGGCGGCTCTTAGGGCTCGGGTTGGGGGGTGATGCCCCAGACCAGCTTGGCCACCCCTGGGCTGGATCAAGTGGACCCGTTCTAGTGCTTACCACAGTCACACGAAACTCCCCTCTGCCCATTAAAAGCAAAACTAAAAAAACCCTGGTTGCTGTGCTAATGAGTAACCTCAAAATTCCAGGCTCCCCTTCTCAAGGAGTCACCTCACCCAGCTGGGACCCCCCCAGATCACCAGGAAGCCTCCTGACCAAGATTGCAGGCTCTAGCAACGGCCACCCCCCCATGCCTAGTTTGTAAATAGTAAGCAGTTTTTTAGTATGCCCCGTGCATTGTTGGGACACACTTGTGCCAAACACTGTTGTCTGTTGGAAATTAAAATTTAACTGGGCTGTGCTGTAGTTAGTATGAATGTTCTCCGGACACTCCCTAAAGCTACTGCAGAGGCTGAAATCCAGTGAAAGGCTCCCCCACCACCCAGCCCCCCTGGCAGGACCCACCCCTCCCCCACTCTGCCTTTGGGCCCCTACAGATGAGGGGTCCTCAACCTCTGGGAGCTAATGCTTGATGCTCTGAGATGGAGCTGATGTAACAATAATAGGAGTAAAGTGCATGATAAATGGGATGCGCTTGAATCATACCAAAACCATTCCTGCCCCACCCCTGGTTTCTGGAAAAAAAAGTGTCTTCCACGAAACCAGTCCGGGTTGGTCCCTGGTGCCTAAAAGGTTGGAGGCGGCTACAGACTCTTTTGGTAAAGAGTTCTCATAGGTGACAGCAGTTAGTCACAGGACAAAAAAAAAGTCACAGGACAGAATACCCAGAACAAGAGCCCTCTGACCTCCTCTCCCCCACCCCAACCACCGGGGATCCTTGCTGAGAATGGTGGGGGAGAGATGGAGGCTCCGCTTGGAAACCAGATGCCAGCTCAGAGATGGGAGGAAGCTTAAGCTCTCGACTGCACTCCTGGTCTGTTGCTGTCAAAGACCCCAGCCATCCTGGCGGGTGGAGAGGCACACTCCGGTCTGAAGCTTTTGGGCAGTAGTTTAGGAAGAGCAGTTTTGGGATTTCTACAAGAGGATTTTAGGGGAAGCTCGTTCCACATACCATAGGGCTTCTGGGCACTTGTATGTGCTTTTCTCTAGCAAGAGAGAGAAAGACGGTCTCTTCAGGATTTCAGCAGGAATTTCTGCCCCTCGGGGAAAAGAAGCCCAGCGAGCAGGCTGCAGGGGAGCGAGTCTGTTTGGGAGAGCGGAGAAGGGGGCTTCCAGGTTCACTGCTGCGTCTCGGTCTGCTGCCAGGAGAACTCTTGGTCCTCTCAAGTGGATGGTTTGACAGTGACATAGTTGTGGCGTATTGCCCATTTTGCTCTGACTGCCAGGAAGCTCGGAGCCAAACTCCTGGTTTCAGTGTAGGGAGATTCGCTGACTTGCTTCTCCCTTAGCCAACTTGTTCAGTTGCTCAGTCATGTTTGACTCTTTGAGACCCCATGGACTGCAGCACTCCAGGCTTCCCTGTCTTCCACCATCTCCCGAAGCGTATTCACACTCGTGTCCATTGAGATGTTGATACCATCCAACCATCTCCTTCTCCCTGCTTTCAGTCTTTTCCTGCATCAGGGCCTTTTCTAATGAGTTGGCTCAGACTTGGTTTACATATATGTTACTGGCTTTCTTTGTAAGCTGCTCTTCTTAGATCTGTGTAAGAGTTACTGGAATCACTTTCAATAAAAATCAGTGAAGGATGAGGGTGTTGTAAACTGCCCAGGAATGGGACTGTTTCAATCCAGTAAATCAGGCTGATTAGTATGTAGAAGAAGCAAGCCGTTGTACGTGCATAGCACTTGTCAGATAAACACATGATCCTCATGTACACCAGTCCCTCCCTGGACAGAGTCCAGCCCCATGCTGAGAGGCAAGGAGGCTTGGTAGAGTGTCCCCATGAACCTCCGGAGGCAACAGGACCCAAAAAGCACCCACCTGTAAAAATCGCAGCATCCTGAAAGATGCCAGAGTGAGTCGTGTCCCCCGGAAGAGGCTAGTACTACTAGGTGTAGCATCGCTGGACCCCTGTCCCCCATTTCCCCCACCCAGGGAGCCCTTCTCTTCTGCAATTTGGTGGAGCTTGAAACCCCTTCTTGAGGAGTGGGAGGAAGTGGTTAATCCCCACTTCCTTCCCTGGGAGTTTTATGGGCCTCTGGGAGCCTGCCTTACTCTGGCCGTAATGGTCATAAATGACCCTCTCCCAGGGCAGGGGCCAGGCCGCTCTGAATCTTTAGGCAGTTAGATGCTTGAATACATGGTTTTTTGATCGAGGTGCCTTTGGTTTTCTGTAATTGGGAGGTGGAGTGGGAAGCCTTGTAGGATTACTGGGGTGGTGGCTTGAGCCCTTCCCAGCAGGGCCTAGGCTGGAGAGGTTGTGGCAGAGCGAGGGCCCCCTGGGTGCTGTAGCCAGGTGGGGCTGGGTGGGGACAGCTGCGGATCCTGGCAGGTTGGACAGGGTGGAGCAAGGAGAGATGAGAAGGGCTGAGAGATTAGTGCCCTTCAGAGGATCCCTCCCCACCCAGTTCCCTTTTTTATCATTCGTCAGCATTTTAAGATACAGCAGTAACTCATTTTTCACTTTTGATGAAGAAAGCACTTGGGGTTGCCCAGCTCTTGGGACAGGCTTTACAGAGTGGCCTTGAAGTAAGGGATGCTGGGTCTTGTCCAGTGGAGTGATGGCTGGATTGGATCTTGTTTAGGGAGAGATCTCTGGGTTAGGCAGGCCCTACCTCTCCTGCTAGCAGGTCCCTCCTTTCCTCCTGTGAGCTAATCCTCTGCCTCCCCTTCTTCGGGATTTTATTAGAGGGTTTAATCTTCCTCTGCATGCTTATCCCAATAGCTGCTGGATTTTCTGTTCCAGAGATGAGTAAGATTCTGGGAGGAAGTCTTCTGGCCCAAGGGCTATTAGAACCTCCCTGAAAACGCCTCTGTCTTGCTGCCTCCAGGGAAAGTGCAGAGCCAGATCAGAAGGCAGCCTGGATGTGAGCCTGTGGGCCCTGTGCTTGAAACACTCAGCACCAGCCCTTCTTTGTGCAGGAACTCCTGGATTGAATGTTATGCAAATAACATCAGACAATGCACTTTTTCTATTAAGGTGCCTGGAGGTGAAACAAGAACAAAAAATGTCCTAAGCTGTTAGAACAGAAAAATAAAGTATTTTATGCAAAGAGCATTTTTTGTGACTGCCCATTTTGAGCTTGTATTTTCTCAGTTAAGGGCTTCTTCTTTAAATCAGCCTTTTCCAGTTTAACAACTAAAGTTGTTGTTGGAGTTCATTGATTAACTCCAGGGCTCCCAACCCCACAGAGATTCTGATTGTTTAAAACCAGGGTTGGGTTCCAATTTGCATTTTTAAAAATATCTCTGTGTTGGGTCTTAGTGTCCTCTGGGGTCTTTTGTTGCCGGGTACTGTTGTGGCTAGCAGACTCAGTACTTGGAGTGCATGGGTTTAGTTGCCCTGTGGCATGTGGGCTCTTAGTTCCCCTACCAGGGATGAGACCCACATCTCCTGCATTGCAAGGCAGATTCTTAACCTCTGGACCACTAGGGAAGGTCCCAGTTTGCATTTTTAAAAAGTACCTTGGGGTTCTAATGCAGAAGGCTCCTTTGAGAGGGAGGGGTTTTAAGCAGTAACCCAGGAGAGGAGGTTTAAGGTTACTGCAGAGCCCCAGCTTTGTATTTTTTTTTGTATTAGAATTTTAATCCCCAATTACCAGTCATTAATTATATCATGTATCCCATCTAAGTGATTGCACCTGAGTCCTCACCTGTTTTATTGTCAGCTGCCCTGGTTTCAGTGGCCCTTGATAAAAAATATGATGCTTTAACATACTGTTTGGTGTTTTAGCTTCAGGCCGCAACATCGGATTTGAAGGCAGTCTTTTCCGCTGAGCCACTATTTGGTTGGTTGGTTGCTTTAAAAAGACACTAGTGCTGGTTAGTTTTGGCTGTGCTGGGTCTTTGGTGTGCGGGCTTTCTCTGGCTATGGAGCGTGGGCCACTCTCCAGGCACGGTGCAGGGGTTTCTCTTGTTCCTGAGCACAGGCTTTAGGATGTGCAAGGCTTCAGCAGTTGCGCGCCGGGGGCCCTAAGAGCACAGACTCAAAAGTTGTGGCACATGGGCTTAGTTGCTCCAAGGCACGTGGAGTCTTCCCAGACCAGGGATCGAACCTGTCCGCGTTCGCAGGCTGATTGATTCTTAACCACTGTGAGCCACTTAGAAGAGGGTCAAGGGGACCATTAGTTCATATCCCCCAAAGTTCTCTTGTCTTACTGACGTGCGATGACAATCCAACTTAGGTCCAGAAGACAGCGTTCTGGCCTGTGTTGGAGTGAGATGCCCCACAGCAGCAGTCTGCAGACCTCTGCCGTCGCCTCAGACCAAAAGCAGCTGGAACTAGGTTAGCCCCTCTGGGACTGGGTGCCGGGGCCAGAGTCCCAGAGTCTACACAGCTGCCAAAGCTTGTTGCCAAGTCTTCAGCTGCTGCTTCTGCTGCCAGTTGGCACCTCCTCTGTCTAAACAGAGCCACGCGGGAGCTCCCTGGAGACCTTCCAGGGACTTGTCTACAGGGCACGGGCGGGCCTGGCGGGCACTGGGGCTGCAGGAACATCTCAAGATGGCTTATGGGGGACAGGACTGTAGCACTCTCTAAGAAGTCCGAGCTCTCCTCCCCAGGGGTGCTGGGCACATTCAGCTTGAATTTTGGCTTGAGAAATAATGGGGCTTCCCTGGTGGTTCAGATGGTGAAGAATCTGCCTGCAGTGTGGGAGACCTAGGTTCGATCCCTGGATCGGGAAGATCCCCTGGAGAAGGAAATGGCTACCCACTCCAGTATTCTTGCTTGGAAAGTCCCGTGGACACAGGCGCCAGCTGGGGTAGAGTCCATGAGGTTGCAAAGAGTCAGACACGACTGAGTGACTAACACTCAAGAAATAATATTTTTTTTTCTTTTTGACAGCACCATGAAGCTTTCCACAAAGCTTTCAGGATCTTAATCCCCCTACC
The DNA here is from genome assembly GCF_023091745.1 of Budorcas taxicolor. NCBI lineage: Eukaryota > Metazoa > Chordata > Mammalia > Artiodactyla > Bovidae > Budorcas > Budorcas taxicolor. Next base: position 53,358,943 of record NC_068910.1, on the reverse strand, counting down.
AAGGATTGAACTCATACCCCCTGCACTGGAAGCTCAGTTTCCTAACCACTGGACCACCAGGGAATTCCCGAGAAATAATTCTTGTATAGCTACATTTCTCTTCCTTGGGAAATTGATCTATTGATATTGTATATCCCAGTTTTTTCTTTTTTTAACTCCCCTAAATGTCCATGCTTCCTTGAAAGGCTTAAGTCAGTAAATAAAGCTTTTCTTTTTCACCCCCCTCCTAGTCTTTAGAGTGGTAGTTAGTTTGTTAGTGTTAGTCACTCAGTCGTGCCTGACTCTTTGCGACCCCATGGGCTGCAGTCCACCAGGCTCCTCTGTCCTTAAGATTTTCCAGGCAGGGATACTGGAGTGGATTGCCATTTCCTTTTCCAGGGGATCTTCCCGACCCAGGGATTGAACCCGGGTCTCCTGCACTGCAGGCAGATTCTTTACTGACTGAGCTACAAGGGAAGCCCAGAGCCCACCTGGAATCCATCCACTACCCCACACCCCTACTCTAGGAGAGGAGCTCTGACAGGTGCAAGGACGAGTGTTCTAAACGGAACACATCTTCCTGAGTGTCCCTCTCATTTGAAGATTGTATTAAAGCAGCCACTGCAATGGAAAGATAGGGCTGAAAAGGTGAGCTGGTGGCTGTGACCACCCCCTGCCCCCTGACCCACCCCCAGGGCTGCCATTTACTGCCCAGGGTGAATTCCACTACTGGGGTGGAGACAGGGAGATAGTGGATCCAGACTGGCCTACCCTGCTCCCGATACAGAACTAGACTTACAAAAAAGCCTTGTGAAAAACGTAGGATGCCCTTGAGACAAGGAGGACCGGAGAAGGCAGCTCCAGGGGTGGCTGGCTTCTTTTCTCGCTCCCTCCCTCTCTCTCTCCTTCCTTCATCCTTACATCGTCCTTTCCTTTCTTACCCGCAGAGCAGTTAGCTCTTTTATAAACCGTGATTTTGTGCCTTTGGCGTACTTCAGCAGGGCTGCAGGAAGTTGTTTAGGGTTACAAACCTCCAAGCAGAGGCACCAGGTAACTGAGCGTTACATACCATCGCAAACCAGTTGTGCGTGCTGCGGCTTAATAACATTAACCTGCCCAGTCCCTTGAGGGAACAAAGCACCTTGCTATCTTCCACGGGGTTTCTGGGTCATGTTGTGCACCAGCCATCTGACCCAGGCCAGACGTTAGTTTCCACCATTTGTAAAAATGGAGATGGGGCTATGGCTCATTAATCGTGCTTTCTATTTATTTCTAAAATTTTCATTAATCTGTCTTTGGCCACGTGGCACTAGGTGTGGGATCTTAGTTCCTCGACCAGGGAAGGCACCTGCGCCCCCTGCAGTGGAAACGCAGTCTTAGCCGCCAGACCTCCAGGAAGTCCGCGGTGTCCGTGATGATGCGGGGCAGTATCCAGCCCAGTGCCTGACTTTCTGTGTCCATCCAGTTGGCAAGCATTTGAGTATCTGTGCTCAGTTAAACGCGGCCCCTTATGTTGGCAAAGGAAGGTCCCGACAACCAGGCAGATCTGCAGGGGTCTGCCCCCTGCCGCAGCCTCTGAGTCTCAGCTCAGGTGCCTCTTTGTCCAGGGGTCTTTTCCCTTTTGAGTTGCGTTGAGACGCATTTTGGAGGGAATGCTTGTGTGTCTCCCTGCAAGCAGCCAAGACTGAAGTGCTACTGACTACCCTGTGACCTGGTGCAGGGCTGTTCCCCTCTCCCTTCGCCCTGGTTTTCCTTATGTATTGCCTAGGGATCAGGGTAGCTACATTCCTGTACCCACAATCTGATCTGTGTTGAGTTCTGACAGTTGGACACCTCGGGGTAGGGTGCGTCTCTCTCTGCCCTCCCTCTTGTTCTTCTGGGGCGAGGAATCTTGCCCAGGGAGTTCCACAGGTCTGGCCTATCCATCGGCTTCTGCACCAGTCAGCAGCTTTCCTCCCTGCTCTCTGGGACCACCCCTCTGGCCCGGGGGCCTGAGTCACGGGGCGTCAGGTTGTTGGAAATGTCTCTCTGAAGACACGAGGAGATGGTTTTTGCTGATTCTTTGCCCTCTGTTCCTCATTTCGTGTTTGCAACGTGACTTGCTGCAGCCCGCCAGGCTCCTCCGTCCATGGGCTTTTCCAGGCAAGAATACTGGAGTGGGTCGCCATGCCCTCCTCCAGGGGATCTTCCCCACCCAGGGATCAAACCCACATCTCTTGTGTTGTTTGCTTTGGCAGGCAGATTCTTTACCTGCACTGCCTAGGAAGCCCTCATATTTCTAAGTATTGCTTTGTTTAATGCTCCTTTTGGGGAACGAAGCTCGAAAACACACTATACTGCATCCAGGAACACGATGAAGAGATTACTTTCCCTTTGTCAAGCATTTTTATCTTACTATTTTTTAAAAGATATTTATTTATTTGGCTGTTCCTGGTCTTCACTGCAGCACATGGGCTCTTTAGTTGCAGCATATGGGATCTAGTTCCGCGACCAGGGATTGAACCCGGGCCCCTTGCATTCCGAGCAAGAAACCTTAGCCCCTGGACCACCAGGGGAGTCCCTGCCAGGTGTTTTTAACCATGCTGTGTGTTCTTCATCTTTACCCTTTGGCCGCCACCCGTGGCAGCTGAGTAAAGCCCAGGCCAGTAGCTAGGGTGCCGGGGAACCCGTGGAAGAGCAGCCAGGACTCAAGGTGGCAAGAAAATCCAGAGAGCCAAGCTAACCTCCTGTGGCTGCAGCTCAAGGTGGTGGTTGGTGGTAGGGGGTTGACCCTCCTGCCCCGACCCCCTCCAGTCACACCAACCTCCCCTGGAGGAGCCTGGGCCCTGCCACTGGAGACCCACAGCCCCCAGCACCTCCCACCTCCACATCAGCGAGCCAACTCCTTGCAGCCTCAGTGTCTGGGGGTGGGGGAGGGTTAAGACACTATTTTAAAAATTTCAAGGACTCTCTTGTTTTAGGAAATGGGATCCTGGGGATGCTGGCCCTGGGAGGTCAGGGGGGCCTTAAGCAGAGAGCTGGGGGGATGGGCAGGATAATTGCAATTTAAAGTTAAAAGCGATGCTTTGGAAAATAGGCCGCACAAGGTCAGACGGAAGCAGATCTTTTCTTTGGGGCTGAGCTGAGTCTCCCCACTCCAGAGGCCTTAGACTATAAACCTGGCATCGGGATCCCCTCCCAGGATGGATTTGTAAACAGCCTGGCTGCAGGAAGGAGCCTGTAGAGGGGTCCTGGAGGACTGAGTTTTGATCCTTAACTCCTGCACACACCATGCTTGTTTTACCCGAACAAACAGCCCTCCTTTGGCTCCACTGTTTTGTTGGATGGAAGGGGCAGAGTTGAGCACACTGGATTCTTCACCGTTCTCTGTCTTTTTAATAGGCAGAGACTTAGGAGAACGTAATACCTGTGTGCCCCAAAGAAACATGCACTCTCACAAGCTGAGGGCTGCTCCCCTGTAGCATGTAAGATTTTTGTGGTTGAAAGCGTTCTTGGGGGGTGTCTTGAGTGCCTTTCAGTCTAGATCGGCATCTGTTAACCATGAATTTTTACAAGTGGAACGGAACTCCACCCATCTTCGGTGGTGTCAGGGTTGAGCCCCCTGAGGAAGCCATTCTGTCTCTGGGCTCATGCTCTTTTGGGGGGGATGAGGTGGGTAAAGGGGCGGAAGGGTGCAATGACAGCCCTGTGGGCCAGTCTGGCTTGTGTTTGCCGAGGAGAGTGTGGTCATTAGAGGGGGGAGATTGTGCATCATCAATTAGAAATAAGAATTTTTTGCATGTGATGCTCTAAAAGCATGCAAGTATTAGGCAGAGTGAGAAAAGCTAAGAGGAAAATTGTCTCCCAGAGGATTTTTGTAAGGCCTTTCCCTCCCCCTCCCCGTGTTTGACCTATTTATGTATTTTCAGAGTGTTGATGTCATAGCCTTTCAAAGGGATATTGTATGTCTGGACTGCTAACTTCTTTTAAGTAGGCCTGAAATATCCCTGTCTCCATTAATGACAGCATGGTTCCCTCCAGTAATGGAAATTGTCATAGAGTGTCTAGTCATCCAGATGACTGAGGTCATTCTACCCCCATTTTGGACCCCCTCCGGCAACAGCTGGAATGCAGTCGGCCAGTAAAAATAACCTGAAGGAAGACTAGCTTGTGTGGACCAATGTTCTTTGGATTTTAAAAACTATTTTAGGATGAACTGCTGAGTCTGGGTTGGGGAGAAAACCTTGCTCACCAGAGTATCTTTTTTTTTTTTTTAATCGTTTGACCTATTTATTAGTGAGGCTTTTGTAGGGGAGCCGGTCCCTGCCCCATCCGCCTGTTTCTCTTGTGGGATTAATCATTTCCTTTTGACCTTGTGCTCTGCCCCTAACATGTTGCATTGATCAAATCCCGAAATCTCAAGTCATTTCTCCACCCCCACCAGCCACCCTATTCACATTAGAAAACCCAAGGGTGAGAGTGGGGGAGGGGTTTGAATGGAAAACGTGATTTGTCAAAAAACGCAAAATGGAAAACATGACTTTTTTAGAAAAAAAAAAACAACCTTCTCCACCTTCCTGTTGTCTTTTGGACTTATGTGAACAGGCCTTTAAAAAAGCCCCCTTTCCCCAAATATGACTGGAAATATCACTAGCCCAGCCCCTGCATTTTAAAACCTGTTGGATAGTGTTTCTTCAGGAGAACCAGAAAGTTTGTTCTTTTTTGAGACGCGTTGGTGTTAATTCCATCCCCACCCCCAGCCCCCACTTAAAAATTCTGCAAATCCTGAAATTGACATTTCAGCCTACAGGGAGCTTATAGATGAATACAGTTGTTAATAGCCCAGTGCAGACAATTAGCAAAAGAGCTGTGTCCATAACAGGCGTCTGCAGAGTTGACTTTGATTGTAGGCCTTCCTCCTCCTCTGCTGAGTTCGCTCAGCTAATATAAAGTTGTTTGAAGTCTCTTGGTCGCCATTATCCACACCTTTTCTTCCGATTGGTAATGATATTAGAGCTGGCAGCTTTGAGAGGGATGGGGCCATTGGGTTTAAAGTAACGACCTCCTGTGTGACAGTCATAGAAATTTACTTTTTGGAGCTTAACGGTTTCAGGGTGGCAAGTATTAAAGTGACAAGGGAGAAGGAAACTTAAAAAAAAAAAAAAAAGGAAACCTCGTTTTACCATCTTGCCGGAATCCATGGTTATCTCTTAGGGGTTGGGGAAGGGATTTTCTGTCAGCCTCCCTCTTGCAGGGCAGGAGGGAGAGTGTGAACTGGAGGAAGCTTGTGGGAACAAAGGCTCTGTATTGGACCAGCCGCCATCTTGGACCCACCTATCAATATTCTATGATTGACTCTAAGCCTTGCACCAAATTGATCACAGAGCCCCTGGGGCACATCCTGGAGGAGGACATTGAGAGCTGTGTTCCTCCCTCTGACTACTAGAGGGGCGTGTGTCTTCCAGATTTACCCTGTGTAGGCTGAGTGGTTGGGATGAATGCCCTGTAGAGGGTAAGGGTCTCCATAAGAGTTAGGGGAAGGGTGGGGCTCTCCACGCTGCACACTTAAGAGCAGAGGCCAGAGCAGGACAGAAACCTGGGGAACGTGCTTTTAAAATAAGACGTGTTTAACTTGAGGACTTTATTTTTGACCCATAGGTAGTGGGGAGCCGTCGAGGGTTGCTGAGTTTCGGAGTCACGAAACAGAATTGGAGGACTGAGGTTAGCAGTGGTTGTTGGCACAGAGTGCACGTTGCCTGTATGACAGGCACATGTATCAGTGGGAAATTACAGAGGTGAGGTTTCCAAGGCAGTGGGGCAGACACTGTTGTTACTTTTAATAGCGCCAGCAAACCTCATGGTTCTGACACCTTACTTGTGTACTTGGGCAAGGCACTGTGTATTCCTCAATTTCTTCACCTGTGAAATGGATAATAGTCGCTATACCCCCAGAAGACTGTGAGGAGGATTAAGCAAGTTAATATGTGTCGAGTGTCTGGTCTAGGGCCTGACCTCAGTAAACACTTTGGAGAAATGTTTGCCAATATAAAATTCCTGTTGGCACTGAGGCTGTTTGGGTAAATGAACCTTCAATCCCTATGAGTGAAAAAAAAAAAAAAAAATATATATATAGAAGATTAAGTTGCTGGTCATCCTAACCCAGAATTAATAATTTGGTTTATATCATTCTTTTTTTTTTTTAACTGTTCCTCGTGGTTTGTGGGATCTTACTTCCCCAGCCAGGGATTGAACCTGGGCCCATGGCAGTGAAAACACTGAATCTTAACCATTGGACCAGCAGGCCTTTCCCTGGTTTGATAACATTCTAGATTTTTGTGGCTTACAAGAAACTCCATTCCCCTATTTAGATCATACCATAAATACTGTTCATATTCTGTTTTTTACTTCACATTACATCACGATAATATCTGGTTTTAGTTTAGTGTAAACAGTAATTAAACGTGTAGCTTATCTTAGCAAATATTTTAGGAATGTGAAGGGAATAGCAGAAAGTATTTACAGTTTCATGAGGTTCTAAATAACTATATAATCATGCCCCATTTGGGTGTGGAGTGAAAAATATTACCGAGTAGTATCCTATGGCGTCTAAGCATATTCATGTACCCCTCACTGTAGAATGAGTTAGCAAGGAATCCTTGTACCTGTTTTCTTCCTTTACACAAACAGCACGCCGTGCACACCACTGCTTCCTTATTTTTCCCTCAGTTGTGTATTTTGGAGTTCATTCTATTGCTCATATGCTTTTTTACGGTTGCCCAGTAATCAGTCTATTTAATAACTGTAAGCAGTCCCCTATTGATGGACATGTAGTTTGCATCTAATCTCAGACATGGTGCCACAGACCATCTGTTCCCCACCCCCCCCAGGAAGTGCCAAGTTCCTAGCTGGGTGGCTTGAACATATACATTGTAGAAGTTCTTGTTTACTGGAGAAATAACATGCTCTCTCTTCTTCCCTGGGAAGAAATGGAGGTTAAGGCTTTTCCTGGGATCGCAGTTGGCTGTGTTGGGAAATACAGATCAGAGCTCTGGACTCTGGGTGTGTCAGACCTAGTTTGTCAAAAGTGTGTGGGGGGCAATGGCTTAGGGGAGACCCCTGGGAAGACATCTTAGGGCTGACCCTTTTGGAAGCTCACTGGGGATTTAAATTCTCCCTCTCCCCATTTTGGGCTTCCCCGGTAGCTCAGATGGCAAAGAACGTGCTTGCAGTGCAGGAGAGCTGGGTTCAATCTCTGGGTCCGAAAGATCCCCTGGAGGAGGGAAATGGCAACCCAGTCCAGTATTCTTGCCTGGAGAATTTCATGGATAGAGGAACCTGGCAGATACGGTCCATGGGGTCACAAAGAGTTGGACACCATCGAGCAACTAACTCTTTTACTTTTCCCCGTTTTAATGGTTTTCTGCTGCATTCTTGTAGGTAGCTACTTCTAGAGAACCACCTATTCAGAGACCTGGCCTCAGACGCAGAAAGCAGCTCCTGGTTGGACTGAGTAGGCTGTTGAGGTTCTGAGAGGTTGTGGCCACGTCTTGGGGCTTGGGGAATCTGCATTTTCTTTGGCTCTACCGCTGTGACTACTGTCTGATCAGGGTCTGGAATGGAATCTGTGAACTGAATTTTGATGGAACCAACCATGGGCAGAGCTGGGAAGGACCCGTGACTATCTTAATCCCTAGGCCTTACTCAGCTTCCCTGGTGACTCAGATGGTAAAAAAACGGCCTGCAGTGGCTGGAGACCTGGGTTCAATCCTTGGGTCTGGAGGAGGGCATGGCAACCCACTCTGATATTCTTGCCTGGAGAATCCCATGTACAGAGGAGCCTGGTGGGCTACAGTCCATGGGGTCGCAAAGAGACACAACTGAAAGGGCTGAGCATGCACGCGTGCCTGCAGGTCTTACTCAAGAATGGAAGAAGGTGTCATCTCTCAGTGAAAACTTCTTTTCTAATGGATAAGATTGAAATGGTGTTTTAATTATTGATTGTTTCTCATGAGTCAGCAGCGGAGCCTGCCTTTTTACCTTGTCATTGGAGGTGGAAGGCTAGCTGGCCTGGAAGGTTGAAGAAGGTGCGCTCCCCTGGTGGGTGATCAGCTGGGGCTGGTGGCCAGGGCTCCTGGCTTCTTCCTGGCCTGGGTTTCTCAGGGCACTGCTGCTGGACTCAGAGAGTGAGGGCTTCAGCCAGGCACATCGGGGTCTATAGAATGGCCACTACACATCTGAGACTAGCTCTGATTCAAGCAGAGGGGAAGTAGATTTTCTGTGTGTGTGTGTGTGTGTGTGTGTGTGTGTGTGTGTGTGAAGTAGATGGTGTGTGTGTGTGTGTGTGTGAAAAGTAGATGGTGTGTGTGTGAAGTAGATGGTGTGTGTGTGTGTATTTTAAATATTTATTGACGTATCTGTTTGGCAGAGGGGAAGTAGATTGTGTGTGTGTGTTTTAAATATTTATTGACCTATCTGTTTGGCTGCACCGGGAAGTAGAGTGAGTGAGTGTGTGTGTGAGTGTGTGTGTGAGTGTGTGTGTGAGTGTGTGTGTGTTAAATATTCATTGAACTGTTTGGCTGCACCGGGTCTCAGTTGTGGCATGTGGGATCTAGTTCCCTGATCCAGGGATCTAACCAAGGCCCTCTGCATTGGGAGCGCATAGTCTTAGCCACTGGGTCACCAGGGAAGTCCCAGATTTTACATTTTAATGAGAGGAATAGCAAAACACCTGCTGCTGTCTTCGATTGCGCGCGAGTGGCTTTTCCTTGAAAAGCGCAGAAGGGCACCCTGGTGCTCCCCGCCAGTGATGAGAGCTGGGCTTCCCCATCGTGTCCTGGATTTCTGTCCACATTTTAATTAAACCTGCACACCGTGGAACCTGCTGTTCTGTCATACCTCCCAGCCTGTGTCCTTCCCCTCTCCTTGATTTTTGTTGTGTTTTCATCGTGATGTGGGGTGGTTTTTTTCATCAGCAGCTAGAGAGATGGCTAGACAAGGTCCAACAGGTGGCCAATAACTTGTCCGTTCATCTGGGGACCTGCTGCCAGACGCATCGCCCCTTTCCTGTGTATTCTGCTGGTTACCGCGCCAGTCTCCCACCTGAGTAGTCACTCAGATGTTTATTGAGTTTTCATGTGCCAGACCCTTGGAAGGAAGCACAGAACAAGCAGTGGAAAGCGTTAAACCGAGGAAATTCAGGAGAGGGCTTCGCTGGTGGCTCAGAGAGTACACAGCACCGCCCGGGAAGGAGTCTCTTTAAAACTGACCTCTGGCTCTCCTCCTTGGTGGCCCAGTGGTTCAAGAGCCTGCCTGCCAGTGCAGGAGACATGGATTTTGATGCCTGACCCAGGGAGATCCCACATGCTGCGGAGCAGCTAAGCCTGGGCACCGCAACTACTGAACCTGTGCCCTAGAGCCCACGCTCTGCCGCCGGGGAAGCCACCAAAATGAGAAGCCTGCGTCCTGCGGCTAGAGAGTCGTCCCCGTTCTCTGCAACTGAGCCTACGCCGCAAGGAAGACCCAGCACAGCCAGAAATAAATTAAAGAAATAATTTAAAAAAAAGAATTCAGAGGAAGCCAGGGACCCAGGACCTTAGTGCCAATAGTCAGGGGAAGGATCTGTCTGAGGAAGTGATCCTGACTGGCAGGAACTGAGGAGGGATGGGAGCAGCTGGGTGCTGGTGGTGCGAGGAGGAGGGTTTTCAAGCAGGGGGAAGCAGGTGGAGCTTGTGTGGAGCAGCCAGGAGTCTAGGGCAGCCCAGTGAAACCCCGCGGGCTGAGGGGGCTCAGGCGTGCAGGGGGAACCACGGAAGGCTTCACGGAAGGGGCAGTGCCTCTCACTCTAAGAGGCGCTCTCGGGACTTCTAGCCATTCAGGGATTAAGACTCTGAGCTTCCACTGCAGGTTTGATCCATGGTCAGGGAAAAATTAATGGAAAAAAAAGAAAAGATTTAAAAAATACCCAGAAGGGACTCCCTGCGTGAGGAGGCACAGGGGAGCAGTGGTGGAAGGGTGGGCAGTGGAGTGAGAAGGTACCTTGCGTTTCTCTGCCAGCACCCCCCTGGTGTGGACCTTTTATCCCGCCCATTTCTGTTTGCATTTTGAGACTTAGGTTCCCCTTCCTCCTGGAAGTCTGCTGAGATTACCACCCGCGCGGCCCAATGTTCACTTTCTTCCCCCGTTCCTGAGCTTGTGGGCCTTGTTCATCGCCCCTCCTGGTGGGCTGTCCCCTCTTTGAGGGGAAGGAAAGGGCATGGTCCCAGGAGCAGGTGTCATTGCCTGCCTTGGGCATTCCTGTTGAACACATGACCTCTGTTGGTGGGGACTGAACGGGGCTGGTCTGAGAGTGGAGGGGCAGCACCGTGGCCGCACAGGAAGTTGGAGACATTTATCTTTTTAAGTTGATTTGGCTGCCCCAGTCTTAGTTGCAGCATGGGGGATCTAGTTCCCTGACCAGTGATAGAACCTGGGTCCCCAGCATTTGGAGCATGGAGTCTTAACCACTGAACCACCAGAGAAGTCCCCAGCCTGCTTTTTCCGGTTGTATTTATGGGCTGTGTAAATATTCCCTTCAGTGGGCAAAGAAAGTCACAGCCCTGGAGAAAGGTCATTGATGATGGGAGGGGGCTTGGCAGCCCGTATCAGCCCTGCCTTGCAAACACAGCCAGCCTTGCAGACAGGATTCTGGAGCTGGATTTACCTTGCCTCTTTCTTCACTGACCTAACTGGAGCCTTCAAGGCAGGCCGCCATCCCTTTCCTCGCTGCTAGAACTGCATCTGGGTTTCATACACTTGTGAACTCTTCACTACCAACCGTGAGATGAAGTGTACTTTCCCCACCTTGGGGGGTGGAAAACGCACAGTGAGCCCGCTTAACCAAAAGAGCTGGAGAAGGAAGGACCACATCAATATTTGAGCCCGGGTTTTCGGATTTCTCAACAAAAAGGTGGCCCCAGGCTGTGCCCTGGCCTCCTTCCGTGTAGTGCCCTCTGGTGCTTGAGCTCCCAGCTAACTTCTCCTTCAGTCTGCTCCAGGGTCTTCCCTGCCCCTAGGCCAAGAAAAGTGTGCTTCTGCTCATAGTGTTCTTTTTAATTGGATTTGTAAACCTTTCATCTCAGTCCCTGTTCTTTTTGTTTGTTTGTTTTTTTGCTGCACTTCATAGCTTGTGTGTGATTTTGGTTCCCCTACCAGGGATCAAACTCGCGCCCCGTGCAATGGACGCACAGAGTCCTAAGCGCTGGCTTACCGGGGAAACCCCATAAGAAGTCATTTCTGAGTTACCTGCCTCACCCTTAGGCCATGTGACCCCAGTAAATCCTAAGGGGATTTTGTACTCCTCTGAATGGCAGTCTTTCCTCTCTGCCCTCGTGTATTTTGGTTAATTCCCCATTTGTCTTACTGATCCTGTCCAGTGGATTTTCATACTGGGCCATTTTTGAGAGTGAAAGAGGCCGTTGTTAATAATCGCACTTAGACAGCCTGACCATGACCTCCCCAGGCTGACCACCCAAGACTTCTAGGAGACTGGAAGCTTCTTGAGTTGATTTTTTTTTTTTTTTTTAACTCATAAGGCTCTTAGCTCAGAGTCTGAAATCCAGTGTAAATGGTTTTCTTAAAAAAATCGGCAAACACTGCATACTTAATGCAGACGTCATGGCCTCAGAGACTACAGACCACCTGTATTAGTTCCATCTCTGAAATGATGAAGTTCACTCCAGGGAGAGCAGGGGGACAAGTGGACAGGCCAGCCTGACACGTCCCGGTGGGCCTGTTACTTGGGGAAGGCCCTTGGAGTATTAGGTGCAGTGGGTTCTTCTGTCAAAGGGCTGAGGAAAACCCACCTGGGGCCAGAAGTTCAAAATAACACCAGTTTGGGGCTTCCCTGACAGTCTGGTGGTTAAGACTTCACAGAGGAGGGTGATGGTTCGATCTCTAGTCAGGCAACTAAGATCCCACATAGCGCACAGTGTGGCCAAAAATAAAAACTGACAGCAATTTGAAGATCCATCACAGACAAATGCCTCCTGCATCTCCCTGGCCTTGCATCTCAGCTGGTTAGGTGCCAGCCAAAGCAAGGGTGACTCCCTCCCAGCGATCTCAGCACAGAGCCAAACTAACTAAGCGAGTCAGCAGTGTAAAAACCCAAGGGGAGACCTCTTTAAGGACTGTTTGAACTTTGGATGACGCAACCCTCCACCTGATTGTTTCCCAGCTCAGTGCGAGCATTTTGTCTTTCCTCCACCCTGTCAAGTCTGGCCTTTGAACTGGAGTTTATCCTTGAGTCTCTGCGTGGGGAGGGGATGCTGAGGAGGCACAGCCCCCTCCCCTCCTGTACCTCCTGGTTGCATTACCTGCTGGGTCAGGGTCAGTGGGGCCATCCATTTAATTCTATTGAACAGCACACAGGTGCAGTGCAAAGACGTGAAGCGCAGGCCTCCTTTGCTGGAATCAAGTGGGGTTTCTGAGGAAGCACGGTCCATTTCTGAGGCTAGAATTATTTCTCATCATCGTTATTTTCTCATTAGACCTTCATTCACGCATGGTGAGTGATCCTGGGAATTCAGGCTTCTAAACAGGAGCTGGACTCTAATGGTTCGACCTGGAGGGTCCCCCATGGATGATCTTGTTTTCTGATTGCATCTTGTTTCTGTTAGTTGGCATTTCCTTGCCTGAAATCCGCTGGCCTGTGTTGGAGTTCCCCTGCTCCTTGTCAAATCCTGCTGTAGTCAGTGCTTCCTTAGGACCACAGCCCACGGGATCCACGCACACTGGTGGGATAGAGGAAGTGGGTGAACATTCCTGCTGGCCTCACATCTGCATTGCTCACTGCGGTTTGGATTTTCCCCTTGGGATGGGGGGCGGCGGGTAATACCCACCCTTATAAACCGCCTGGATCACAGAATCAGGGTCCTATTCATGTCTCCCAGCCCTGCATGGGTGACAGGTGACTCTTGCAATAAAGCTGGTCTCCTGGCTTGGCCTGGCCCTGTTGCCTTTGTAGGGGTGGCCGTGGGGCTTTGTGGCTCAGATGGTAAAGAATCCTATAATGCAGGAGACCTGGGTTCAGTCCCTGGGTTGGGAAAATCCCCTGGAGAAGTAAATAGCACCCCACTCCAGTATTCTTGCCTGGAGAATTCCATGGACAGAAGAACCTGGAGGGCTACAGTCCATGGGGTTACAAAGAGTCATACACACGCCTGAACGACTAACACATGGTGGGATTAAGTTTCCTGTTGGAGTCTAAGTAGAGTGCGATTTTTAAATTGTCTAAAAGTGCTGACTTGAAAAGGGTTTTAGAAAGAAATCCATGTCTTGATAAGACATAGGCCTTTCCTATCACCTCCAGCTGCTGCGCTGGAGCTGCGCTTTGAAGTCCCTCTGCTCTTGGTCACAGAGCGGTGATTCCTGAGGTGTCACAGGGGTCGAGGAGTGTGTCTGTCCATCTCTATTTGATGCTTTCCTTGATGGGGGTGGTTTTAAGGAGTGTCACCAGAATGTGAGGCTTGGGAGCCCTTGCCCCGGTCCTGTGCCAAGGGTTGCCCCTCACTGGCATCGAGAGAATTCACAGAGGCCATCCAGTGCTTCTTGAACTTTTTTTTTTTTTTAAATGCCAGATCTTAAGTTTGCCGACCAGGGATAGAACCTGTGCAGTGGAGGCTTGGAGTCTTAACCACTAGAATGCCAGGGAAGTCCCATCTACTGCCTCTTTGATTGGCTTCCTTCCCCTATTTGATTTTTTTTTTTTTAATTGATTTGGACATTCGGTGTGTGAGATCTTATTTCTCTGACCAGGGATCAAATCTGGGCCCCCTACAGGAACATTCCCCTGCCCCATCCCCACTTTCCAATTTAAATCATTCCTGCCTGTGAGCAAGGTGCGTAGAGCAGTAAATACTTGGTTAACCTCTTGATTTGGAGGCAGTGCTTGATACGGTTAGCTGGCCCTTAGAATCGTCAACAGGTGTGACTGTCGAAGTGAGCCACTGGGAAGGCCAGCATTGGACCTGTTTTGTCTTGCCCAAGGCAGCAGACAGCCGAGTCTAGAAGGCTTTCAGTTCAAAGTAACAGGACTTGTCCAGCTGGGGGAAGAGAGGAAGGAACATTTTTGTTGGTTGTGTTGGAGGGATAAGACACGGCTTGTGTGCATGTATGCTCAGTGGAGTCCTACTCTCTGTGGCCCCATGGACTGTAGCCTGCCAGGCTCCTCTGGCCCTGGGATCTCCCAGGCAAGAATCCTAGAGTGGGTTGCCGTTTCTTCCTCCGGATCGAACCCAAGTTTCCTGCGTTATCAAGCGGTTTCTTTACCCTGAGCCACTAGGGAAGCCCCGAGATACGGCTTACTAGGAAGAATTAAAAACCTTCATCTTGAATTCTTTTTCTTATCTGGGCCTTTTATTTTTTTTTGGCTGCGCTGGGTCTTCATTGCGGCGCGGGGCTTCTCTAGTTGTGGCCAGCGGGCTTAGTTGCCCTGCAGCCACATGGGATCTTAGTTCCCTCACCAGGGATCAAACCCACCTCCCCTGCATTGCAAGGGGTACTCTTCACCAATGGACCACCAGGGAGGCCCCTTACTTGAGTCTTACTTTCTGCTTCCTTTCTGGAGATGAGTGCTTTTCCCTTGCTTTTTACGTCCACCTGTCCACGTGGTCTCAGCCAAAGCAGCCACTGAGACCCCCTAAGCAGCTTCAAGGGGTGAACGGTCTCAGGTGCATGGCGTCACGCAGTTTTTTAAGAGGTGAGGGCTGAGTTACATAGCCACCTACAAAGTCTGGCCATCTCCTAAAGTCAGCCCCTCTCCCTCCCCGAATCTGGTCCAGAACACAGCAGATTAAAATTGGACCTTGATTTGTCTACCTCAAAGGCAAACAGGAAAGCTGTGTGTCTGTGTCAGAATCTATCTTCTTGTGCCTGGCTTGAAAATCTTTCCACGGGCAGTGGTCTCCCTTGCTGGGACCGATCTCTTATTTGCTGCTGGAAGCTGCCTGGGCCACTCATTAGCCACGGGCAGTGGTCTCCCTTGCTGGGACCGATCTCTTATTTGCTGCTGGAAGCTGCCTGGGCCACTCATTAGCGCATCAGAGGTCAGGTGCGCGCCAGGGCGGCAGCTGGGACACTAAGGATTTCGTGCGGCTTTGTGTGACCGCCGGCCGCCTGTGGGGCTGTAAATCGGACTCAGGGTTCTAATTTTATCAAAGCCTCCAGGGAGTTGGTCTGACTTGCCTCTTGTGAGATTAAACTTAAGATAATATTTATAGTGGAGGGCAAAGGAAAAATAATACCTAATGGGAACATTGTGGGAAGCATGGTAGCGACCTATTAGAAGTAAATTATGTGGGGCCATTGGAGGAGCTCATTTATGGGCTCAAGGCGTATTTATTAGGTCTTTAGCTCTGAGGAGTTCGTACAGAGGCTCGGCTCCAATCTTCATGGTATTGTGTTGTATTGTATTGACATAAATACATTTTGACAGTTTAACTGTTTTGGCTCCGCAGCATGTGGAATCCTTAGTTCCTGGATCAGGTTATGGAACCTGTGCCCCCTGCAGTGGAAGCAAGGGAGTCTTCACCACTGAACCACCAGGGAAGGCCGCATGTTGACAGTTCCATACACCCGTATATGCACTCCTTCCTGCAAGATAATAGGAGCATCCATCACTCCAGAACATCTCCCTCGAGTTTCTTCCAACCACACCCGTTTCCACCTGTAACTTCTTTAATTTTTTTTCACTTTAGATTAGTTTTGCCTTCAAAGAAATAGAATTACACAGTATATGATTTTTTTTTTTTAATTCCAGCTCTTTCCACTAAGCATCTGTATGGTGGCACAAATCAGTAATTGATCCTCGCTGCTAAAAGTATTACATTGTGTGGACAGTACTTGATAGGGAAGTTTTGTTTTCATTTTCGAACTGGAAGAATGTCTGAATAACCCGCTTTTCATTTAAGTAAAAAGTTTATTTGCTAAAAAACTGTTTGGTAAGCAGCAGCCCCACACACAGCTCTGGCATGTTCGAGAGTGCCACTCGATGTCCTGCAAGTTGGGTCTCTTGGAAGAAACCCCCGGCACAGGAGTGTCACATGCTCCTTGACCATAGGCCACTGTTGGAGTCTTCCAGGAGTGAGGGAGACCGCAGAACTGGGGGCAGTCAACCCTGCTGGCCTTGGCGGGCGTGGCTGCCCATGAAGGTGCCTCAGACTGGTTGCTTTGGGAACCTGACCAGGAGCAAAGGAGCTGTTGCAGGTTGGGCACCCCCAGAGGTAGACAGGGTTTGGGTGGATAACTTGTTTATCAGCATCATCTGAGGAAGTAGGATGGCTGCAGGCCCCCAAGGAGGCGCCCAGTGATGCCCCCTACGGGGGCAGGGCCTGAGTACAGCTGGGCAGGCCTAGGGAGGGTTGGGTACTCCTGGGTATCACAAGTGAACAGACAGCAGAGTCATAGTTCATCTCTGGAGTTCGCTTATGTATTGTCCCACGCTGAGTATTCTGTGACATCCTGATTATACATTTATAAATTTCATGTTTCTTTCTTTTTTAATCTGTTTATTTGACTGCACCATATGGGATCTAGTTCCCTGACTAGGGATTGAACCCAGGTCCGCTGCATTGGAAGTGTGGAGTCTTAGCCACTGGACCACCAGGGAGGTCCCAAATTCCATGTTTCTTTTTGGACTTCACAAAAGCGCTGAGAAATTCTGGCTGTAGCTCCATGTGGGAATTTCTGTCTTCTGCCTGCTTTTTTTCCTTTCTTTCTAGGTATCTCGAGCTCTGCCCTTAGAGCTCTCTTGGAGGTTTTCTCCTGCCCTCACCACCTAGCTGCAGTCTCCAAGTATCATCAGGATCCTAGAAAAACACACACGTGGGTTATACGTCTTTCTTGCCACCTCTAGGAGTCAGATTTGCCGTTGGAACCTTAGTTTTGGGAGGGGGCTATGATAGAGAATTTTGTAAGGCTCCTTGTGACTCTGGGTGAAGGTGTTGCGTGCTTTACTGCCTGGAGTGACCTTGTTTTCTGGGGGCCTCAGTGCTAGAGGAAAAGTGATTTCCTTCCGGGATGAACTCATTTTCATTCTTCTTAAAATAATTTTGACAGTTCTATGAGCCCCAAATTGAGTTCTTTCTCCTTTTAGCAATCCGCAGGTAAACTCAGCCAAATCCAGTCATTCAGCCGTAGAATTAGAACTTACTTCTCTAGTTACCAGTGGCTTTTCATGAAAAGGCCATGGTTCTGCTTTTGTATGTGTTGATAGTAGAAGCTGTGTGTCCAGGGAGGGTTCTTCCTGGGGTTGAACCCTGAGATAGGAAATATAAAGTATAAAATGTAAATGCAGGGATATAAAGTGGAGATCCGATGTGCCTGACTCCGGGGTGTTGGGCCCTGATCCCACAAGCAGGAGAGCAGGTGAAGAGGAGCAAGAGAAACTTGGAAGAAGCCTTGTGGGTGGGGAGCTGGGTCTTGCTGGTGGTTGGGTGGTGTTAGGAAGGAAGAGGGCCCCCAATGGTCATTGGGAGTGTGAAAATTTTCTTTTGTTCTAAAAAAATAGGAAAGGGATTTTGATGTGGCTTTTGAAGTGGCACAGAAAGCTCAAACGAGCCACACGGGATGTTCTGTGATCATTGAACTATGCTTTCCCTTGGCACCAGCAACCACATGTGGTCTAAAGCTGGCAGAGCTGGGAGTTCCCCGGTGTTCTGTCCAGTGGTTAGGACTCTGTGCTGTCACTGCTAGGGCCTGAGTTCAATTCCTGGTTGGGGAACTAAGATTCTGCAAGCAGTGCAGCACAACCCCAACCCCCCCCCCACCAAAAAAAAAAAATTGGGTTGTTAGAGCTGGTGGTATTCCTCCTCTTTCTTGGGATTAGATGTGCCTTGAAGTTCAACCTTTCTGATTTTGGAAAGTTTATACTGTGAAACAGCACCACAAAATAATGAATATTAGCAGTTCTTTGGTGAACTATATGAAAACCCACTCTAAATGGTATAGATAAAAATTAGAAATCGTTTTCACGCCAGTTCAGTTTTTGCTGCCACACAGCATACATAGAAACTTGGTTTCAGAGTCTGTTGGATTTGGGGGGACTGTAGAATGGGATTCTGGGCTTGTATGGGGACTCCCTGTGTTCATTTCACTGGTGTTTGGATGGGAGCTCTGGCAGTCCCGCCTCTTTATGCCACCCGAGACCTTTCCCACTGTTCGCCTCTGGAGTTATCCCAAGTGGCCTCACTCCCCTCCACCCTTGGGAAATCTGGCAACCACTGAAAACCCCAGCCTTGCTTTCTTGCTTCTCCTCTGGGGCCTCCCTTCAGCCAAGCAGAGTGGACCTGTGCTCCCAGCCACATGTCGTCCGGCTCACTGGTGTCCATCCCCACACTGGCCTTCCGTGTAGGTTTGGTATGTGTGTGCGTGTTTTAATTTCATTGGAGTACACCTGTTTTAGTTTGTTTGTTTTGTACAGCCAAGTGGATCGGCTGTGTGTTTGCATACATCCCCCTTTTTGTGGACTTCATCTCATTTAGGGCACCTCAGGACGTCGCATGCCTGTGCCAGTACAGTAGGTTCTCGTTGGTTATCTATTTTATACACAGTATCAATAGTGTATATATGTCAGTCCCGATTCATCCCACCCCCACCTGCTCTCAGGGTCCATGCCTTTGTTCTTTTCTCTGTGTGTGTATCTCTGTTTTGCAAATAAGAGGTTTGGTCTCAGGGACACACTTGTACCACCTTTGTTCTTCACCTGAGTGGAGGCTGACTCTGACGTCAAGTTATTAAACTCCAGAAGACCTTGCGTAGGGTCCGCACTTGCAAGTAGGGTTTTTTTTTCCTTCTGATACGTCGAAGTAGCAATTGAATCTATTACTGATAGAAACTTCTGGGCTTTGTTAAGAGCAATACGAAGGGATATTCGCTGCAGCGTTGCTTGCGAGTTTTCCAGAATCAGGAAACAGCATTAAAATCCTATCAGCAGGTACTAATTAAATAAGTCGCGGTATATCCACAGACAACGTAACACAGCAGTAAAATAGGCAGCTGGGCCCAGAACAGCCTCCAGGTTAATACACTTAAGTGAAAAAGCCTGGTGTAATGCTCTCCTATTTGTGTCTTAGAATATAGCAGGTTTTTGGATGATTACATAAAAATGCAGAAACAACCGAGCTGTTGGGACAGATTTTTTAAAAAACAGTTTATATTTTTTGCTTTAAAAATGCACATAATTTTGAGGAGTTGCCGACTCTCTTCCCGCAATAAGAAGGTAGCTAGTCCCCCGCTGGACTCTGAGCCAGTGGTGATGTCCGAAGGAGGGTCCAAGATTCCTTTCTTCACTTCCCAGGCTCCCTGAGGCCACAGCTTTGCGGCTGGCCGCACGTGGTTGGGATGCAGGACAGCTTGTGCGGATTTGAGAGCCCTGGTTTCCCGTCTGTTTTTCCCCCAGTCACGGAAAGCTTGGTTTCCGTGTTGTTGAAGACACTTGGTTTCGTGGCTTGACTTGACTCCTTGAACGTGGTTTACCATTTTTTAATAGGAGAGGCTGCTGAGTGTCACTAACAGATAAGGCTTCTGGTTGTCACCAGCCCGCCTCCCCCTGTAGCCTCCCAGTGTCTGGAGGGGCGGCTGGAGACCTCCTCCTGTCTACGCCTGAGTTTGTGGGAGGCCGTGTGTCCTCAGTTCATTTTAAGGGCTGCCAAAAAAATCTCCAAAAATAAGTTGCTGTTATTTCAGTTGGGGCATCTGGACAATGAGGGGCCCCCTTCATCCTTTCCATGTATACTTCTCATTGATGTGGGTAGTTGTGTTTTAACCTGGAGTTCCACAGAGTGCGCGCGCGCGCGCGCGTGTGTGTGTGTGTGTGTGTGTGTTCTTGTTGGATCACACGTTGTATAAAACAGTAGATTCCGTGTGCATGCCGTCTTGTTCATTAACGGAGCACTTAATTTAAGCCCTGCCTACGGTAAACCTGCCTGCTTGGTATTTTTATTTATTTTTTCTCTAACCTCCCCCCTTCCTCTCCTGCTGGGCCCACATTCCTAGGTCTTTGTCTCCGCCTGGTATTTTAGAAATTTTGGGAGAGGAAGGCAGTGGGTGGGGCGTTCTGGAAGCTGGGGGCAGGGAAGAGGGTGGTCACTTGCAGGGTCAGAGGTCAGGCCTGCTCCATTCAGCTGGGGCAGCCAGATTGTCGCCATGTGGGGGGGAGGGGGCGTGTCCGAGCATCTGCCCGGGAAGCCCCGAAGGGGCAGCTCAGGCCCTGGAATTCCTGCCGCCAGAGGCCCGCTCCCTCCCTCCCCCCCAGCCACAGTTCATGGCCTCTGCCACATTTCTTTCTGCCTGTGGCCCCTCTGAACAGCCCTCCAGTTTATTCTTTCAAAATAACCTTAAATAAGCTGGTTCAGAGAGAGTTGCACCGATGCACACCCACATGCACCCTGCCTGCTCACTGAGTCTCACAGGGTCCAAAATTGTTGGGTTTTGACCTTAGAACCTGTGAGATGTGGAGCTTCTGAATGGAGTGATGTCCCTCCAAAGTTTTACCCTAATAGAAAGTTTACGGTATGTGATCATCGCGTTTTTTGGTTTTAGATAGTGTGCTCTTGAAAAAAAAAAAAATCCATAGTTGGCCGGGGCTCTGTGACAACCTAGAGGAGTGGGATGGGGTGGGGGTGGGAGGGAGGTTCAAGAGGGAGGGACATATGCATACCTACAGTAGACTCATGCAGAAACCAACACGATATTGTAAAGCAGTTATCTTTCAGTTAATAAATTAAAAAATCAACAGTTGAATGAAAGCATTGCTGGGGCTCTGCTTTTACCTTCCTCTGAAAAAAAAAAATTTTTTTTTCCCCCATGCCAGACAGCATATGGGACCCTAGTTCCCCCTCCAGGTATCAAACCCACGACCCCTTGCCTGCATCCCTGCTTTGGAAGCAGAAGTCTTAGCCAGTGGACCACCAGGGAAGTCCTCCCCACTGTTCATGTCACCCGCAGCCCTGTCACCGGTAGTTAGCCTGGAACTGCAGAAGCAGTGGCACTTCAAAAAGCAGAGGATGTTAGAGCTACACTGACCCCATGTGAAACACTGTCAGGTGGGGCCATGCCCCAGGACCCCCATTTGCCCGTTGTCGAAGTGCTGCGGGCCTCCGCTCTCTTCCTAGGATCTCTTTTCTTCCCTCGCTGCTAGTAGGATCCTGTTTATTTGTTTATTTCTGGCTGCACTTTGTAGCACGTGGGCTCTTAGTTCCCCAACCAGGGATTGAACTCAAGCCCACTGTAGTTGAAGCTTGGAGGTCTTAACCACGAGACCACCAGAGAAGTCCCTGCAAGATCCTTTGAAACCCACCGTTGGTGGGATCTCTTTCCCCAAACTGTATCATGCATGTATACTCCAGAGTTTGCAAACTTAAAAGCCCAGAAAAATCACCTTAATGCCTTGCAGTTGAACAGCTGGCACCTGGAGGCTGGCTTCCGGCTCAGGCCAGAATTCTCTGGTTTGTGGCATTGAGTGCCCAGAGATACAGGGTTCCCGGGAGTTCTGGAGTGGAAGGGGTTTTCTGAGGTCCCTGGTCAGACACCACGCGCTCCATACAAGGAGCTGAAGCCGAGACAGGTGACTGGATAGCAGGTATCCTGGCAGGCAGGTGGTGGTGCCAGGCTCAGGCTGACAGCCTAACGTTCTTCCCCGCTTGGCAGGAGCCCACAGATCTAAGAAAGCAGGGAGACACCAGTCATCCACGTGCACCGCCGGCACCCCCCACCCCCCTCCCCGCCCCCAAAAATAGGTGGATCCTGAGCAGAGGTGAAGAGAAGATTGCTTAGCTGTTTGGTAAGAGGAGGGAGCCTTCTGCTGGGAGGTTTTCACACTTCACATTAGCAGGAGTGATCCCTTTATTCCCGTGACAAATGGAAGGAGCAGAGGGGAGGGATGTGGTTCAGGCCAGAGAAACGCTTTAGTAGAACTTCGTAAAAACACAGCATCCAGGAATTTCCCTACATTTATTTAGCATTTTTTTGGTTTAGATCTCAGGCTGGCTTGAGAATTTTAAATTTATCAAATAGAGAAAGATTACATCGCTAAATGGCAGGCCTTTTTCAAAAAGCAATTGGCCTTCACGGAGGCAAACGCCTCCTGGACTCGACTTCCGGAGAAGTACCCTCAACAAGTTACAAACCCGATCACATTTCCTGCCTGAGAAAGGGGGTCTAGAAAACTTGCCGGATCACAGCGATTTCTTCCAAGCAGGAATTTGATATCCTTAGTCTTTCCTTTTTCCCGTTCTTGGATCCCAGACAGAAGCAGCACCCTAATCTCTACTGGGTCACGTGCTCCTCTGAGTGGAGGCCTGTTTGCCTGACAGCCGCTTGGGGGCATCATTTCCTAATGGATTTGCTCCACCCACAGTAAATAATGCGAGCTGACCGGGGCCCTTGCAGTATAATAGGAACTTCCTGGATCTCAGGGCAACCCCTATCTCTTCTTCCATCTCACAATACTCTGCTTCCAGAATCTCCTGGTCCCGAGTCTTACCCCCTTGGTGATGCCTTGGCAGGTGCTTTGTGCCCTGGACGGGGTAGCCAGAACCCTGTGTGTTGGGAGCAGCTCTTGCTACCTGTGTGGCCTCTTCCACTGAGTGCTGCAGATGTGAAAGCACCCCCTGCCACCAAACACACAAACTGCTTCCCTGCCTGTTGGCTGGCTTCCCCTCGCCCCCTGGTGTAACAGGCAGACTGAAGCCCTGCTCTTGTAAGCAAGCCAGCAAACATTTACAGACAGTGGTGCTGAGGGCCAGCTCTGGGGAGGGATGCGATGGGACTGGCCCCGTGCCAAGGAGCTTTTGCTGTTGAGAGTTGGGGCGTTTATCAGCAGGTGGAGGCTGTGCCAAGCCTTCTGCCTCTCCCAGCACTGAGGGGGCCCCAGGGCAGCACAGAGCTTGGCATAAAGCAGCTCTGTCAAGCACCGGCTGCCTCCGAGGGTCAGCTCCTGGGAACAACTTGGCGGGAAAGAGAAAGATAAGAAGCTGGCTGATTTTACCATGAGCCTCTGGCCTTCGTTCCAGAAACGGAAGCCCTCACCTTGCTTAAGTGCTTCTCGATGGGGAAGGTGGCAGCGGGCTGTAGTGGGTGGGTGTTTGATCCTGGCCCCCCCGCCTGGCTTCCCAGCCCAGTTCCATTCCCTGGAATGGCAAGAGAAACTTCATGTGTTTGTTCATTCCGGCCACCCATCTCAGACCACAGAGACATACTCTTGGAACTTTCTCTGGTTAGATTAGGATTCGGAAGTCTGATGGCAGGAGGATCATTTTGTTTCTTGGTCTTCCAGGCGGCTCAGGCATGGCTGTGAATAAAACGAGCAGAACAGGGGAAGTGGTTGGTTTTTCTCTGTGTCGGGGGCGGAGGGGAGCAGGTTGACCTCAGGGTGGACTGCGGCGCCCCCGCCTCCCGTGGGGGGTGTGTGTTTGTCGTGGGGGTCTGCGCGCAGAACGTCCCGTGCACCGCTCACGCCTGCGTCTCTCTGGCCCCCAGGTGCTGCACCTGTACTGCGACACGTGCTCCGTGCCCATTTGCCGCGAGTGCACGGTGGGCCGGCACGGCGGCCACAGCTTCGTCTACCTCCAGGAGGCGCTGCAGGACTCGCGGGCCCTCACCATCCAGCTGCTGGCCGACGCCCAGCAAGGCCGCCAGGCCATCCAGGTCAGTCCCTCCCCACCCTTCACCCGTCTCCCTGGTTCTTCCTGGCACAGAAAACCTTCCCCACCCCACCCCCGCTTTCAGATGTGTGCAGATGTTTGGGTGTGCCATGGGACAGTGACCCCGATGAGCCCACGTGACAGGCAGCGGCAGTCACATGAGGGCGGAGGGGCAGGGCATGCAGACCTCACAGTCTCA
This sequence comes from Budorcas taxicolor, assembly GCF_023091745.1. Classification (NCBI taxonomy): domain Eukaryota; kingdom Metazoa; phylum Chordata; class Mammalia; order Artiodactyla; family Bovidae; genus Budorcas; species Budorcas taxicolor. The sequence continues at coordinate 53,335,111 of NC_068910.1, read as the reverse complement.
TGAAGATGACAGTGATGTGGCTTGAGTTACTAGCCGCTCGGGGCAAGCTTCCCATCCAAGTTCCTCTCTCCCGCCTTTCCCCCACCCCCCGCCCCAATCCAATGGACATCAGCCTGCTTCGGTCAGAACTGTAGGAAGACTGTCCTCATCTTGCTACCCAGATTGGTTTACAGGTGAGAAATAAGTGAGCATGGGAAATTTTATATAAGGTTCACAATCTCAAACTTCCCCGGGAGCTAAATAAGGTCATGTAGGAAGGGATACGTGTAACTTTGGGACACAGGGAAGTTCGCTTACATAATTAATAATAGTGTTGCCTGATCCAGGGTTTTAGGAAAATAAAAAAATCAGGTTGTTTTCCTTGTCTGGCAGGATAAGCTTGAAAGTCAAACATTACTAATCCTCAAGCAGAAATTGAATAGGAAACTGTTGAGGATGTGAATTATTTTTTAAAATAAGACTTTTGGAGGGAGATGCTAAAGAATTGATCATGCTCAGGGAAGAAGGATGGTTTAGGATTTTAGTAAGTTTCTCTGCAACTCTCAGCATTTCTATACGTGATACTGAAGTAATCTTTCTGCCGAGTCAGGTTATCTGATAGCCAAGGCACTTGACTCATGAAAGTACAACATGCTGGGAAAGATGGAGGGCAGGAAGAGAAGGGAATGGCAGAGGCTGAGATGGTTGGATGGCCTCACCCACTTGATGGACATGGGTTTGAGCAAACTCTGGGGGATGGTGAAGGACAGGGAAGCCTGGCAGGCTGCAGTCTGAGGGGTGGCAAAGTCAGACACAACTTAGCAACTCAACAACAACAAATGTAATGTGAGAATTTCATAAAGGTTTTCCCTGGGGCCAACCACAGTTTGGATCAGGAATATAGTTGCTTTCCACATAAGACAGCCTTGAGTCTTTACTTCCTTTTTCATCACATTTAAGTTGCCATTAATCGTAAGGTACACATTTATTTTGTATACAATCAAGAAAGGAAAAAAGCCCACTGACAATGTTAAGATGAATCATAGTTTGAAAGATACTCAGTGTGCTAAAGATACAGCAGTAATTCTCATATCTGCTGTGGTGGCCTTTATCGGTGACGCTTGCTTCTCTCTTATCTTCTGACTATCAGGCCACTTTAAATACCTGTCATCAGGCCACCACCATTCTCCATGCAGACATCACTAATCGCTTTTGGCACTCTTCTCAGTGAAACCCAGATTGGCCTCAGACTCTCCTCGGTACTAAGTGGCCGCCACTCAACAGTCAGCTGGCATCACTGACTTCCCTGCTCGGATTGAGCTCCTCAACTTCAAGTGTTTGATTGAATCTGTTAACATTTGAAGACAATGTTTTTTTCTCAAGTGCCATGCTTGTTCGGTGATCTTTCTTCTTTCCTCCCTCCCCTGCCCCCCTTTTCTTTCCTTCCTTCTTATTTATTTATTTTAAAAATATTTATTTTGGGTTGTTCTGGGGCTTAGTTGGGGCACACAGGATCTTTGGTTTTGGCATGTGGAATCTAGTTCCCTGACCAGGGGTCGAACCAGGCCCCCTGCATCAGGAGCACAAAGCCCCAGCTGTTGGACCACCAGGAAAGTCCCTCTTCTATTTCTTCTTAAAAAAATTAATTTATTTTAGTTGGAGGATTACTTTACAATATTGTGGTGGATTTTGTACATCAGCATGGATCTGCCATGGTGCACACTTCTTTTTTACTGTCAAGTGTTTGTTTTCCAAGCTTCCCCAACCCTTTCACCCACTGCCATTTCCCCCAACCCATCTGCCTCTTGCGTCCTTCATATGCTCTGCGTAGATAATGGGAACTAGCTAAGCACATCCTGGTCTGCACACCTTGGAGTGCAGTGCTTGCCTGAAAGTTGTGTAGGATTTGGAGAAGAAAGATCCATTTGGTCTCTTCATGCCGAGCTTTTATGACTTTGGGAATGGGGACAACTCAGATTACAACCAGAGCTTGGCTCCCCTTCTGCCTGTCTTGGGCTTCCCCGGTGGCTCGGCTGGTAAAGAATCCGCCTGCAGTGCAGGAGACCTGGGTTCAGTCCCTGGGTCGGGAGGGTCCCCTGGAGAAGGGAAAGGCTACGCACTCCAGTATTCTGGCCTGGAGAATCCCATGGACTGTATAGTCCATAGGGTCACAAAGAGTCAGACACGACTGAGCAACTTTCACTTCACTTCAATTTTACCTGTTCGGAAAATGGAAGAAATACTTCTTATCCTAGGGTAGGAGGGCCAAACGCAAGGGGAGGAGATGCTGAGAGCAACCTGGCTAGGGGACAGGGTAAGGTGGGGGGTGGCCAGACCCTCACTGTCCATGTTGTCATGCAAGGGGTGGATGGTGGTCACTGCCCTCCGGTCAGTCCCTGTAGGAGTGTGCACCTGTTATTTCCATTTCTTCTGATTTTAATGGGAAATCAGTTTGGTAAGTAATATGACATTAATATAAACCTAAGGCAGCTTGATGCCTTTGCTTACCATCGCAGAGGCATTTTAAAATGTTACAGACATAGGCATGGTTGGCTCAGTGATATAGACGAGGATATCAGCTCTGTGCTGATTAATACCCAGCACCTCTGGGAACAGGGCATACCCATTACTGGTGTGCCAGCCCGCCCTTTCGTGGTCATGCCATCTGAGGCAGGGGCTGCAGTGTTTCAAACAGCATATCTAGAAGTGGGGGAAAGGACCTTGTTTCTTCTTTTGACTTCCTGTTCTCAGCAGCAGCTCTTTTCCCCTCCTGGTAGCAGAAGTTGATTCCAGTTCCCAGCTGTTGCCACTCCCAGAGTGAGCTGGGCCCTGGGGTGTCCCTCTCCACACTTCTGGGTCCCAGTAACCCCTACTTTTCTTTGTTCTCAGACACCAGGGAGTGGTAGCTGCTGACCTGAGTCCTCAGGGTGCCCTTTGCCCGAGTAGGTCTCCACTTCGTGTACAACCGAATTCCTTGCATTAAATCGTCTCTGTTTAACTGTCTAGTGAGGTTGCTCTTTTTCTGAATCAGCCTCTACTGAAAACCTGAGATGTTTTGAAAGCTAGCGACTCTGTTATATCTCTGCTCCTATACACACTTGCTTGATTGATCAGTCTTAACTTTTTCTCTTTAGGGTAATTTGGATACATCCATCTATTTCAACTTGTCTGCTGCTGTATTAGTTCCCTGGGGCTGCTGTAAACCGGGTGACTTACAGCGATAGCAGTTTATTTTTTCGCAGTTCTGGACGATAAAAGTCAGAAACCAACGTATCACTAAGGCTGTGCTCCTTGTAAAGACTTTAGGGAAGAACCTTGTCTTGTTTCTTCCTGCCTTGACTTGAACCTGTATCACTTCCGGTTTCTGCCTCTGTCCACCCATGGCCCTCTGAGCCTCCCTGGTGGCTCAGGTGGTAAAGAATCTGCCCACAGAGGTGGAAACCCGAGTTCGATCCCTGGGTTGGAAAGATACCCTGGAGAAGGCAATGGCAACCCACTCCATTATTGCCTGCAGAATTCCATTGGTAGGAGCCTGGCGGGCTACAGTCTGTGGGGTTACAAAGAGTCGGGCACAGCTGAGTGACTTTTCACTTTCCCCCAGCCCTGTATGGTAAGAGTCATTGGATTTAGAACTCAGGCTAGTCCACTGTGACCTCATCTTAAATAGTAACATTTGCAAGGACCTTATTTCCAAGTTAAGTCATTTCCTGCAGTTTCAGGCACATCTGAATTTTGGCAGGACGATGTTTAACCCACTGCAGTCATGGGTTGGTATTCTCTACTTCCAATTTCAGTGAAGGAAGTGACATCTGAGCTGAGGTTTGGAATCTTGGGGTGATTTTGGAGGTGAAAGCCATCCCAGGCCATGGATAGCCTGTGAGGCATCCAGATCAGCCAGGTACCAGCTCCGATCCACTCAGTGGGTCCTTAGGCCTCCTGGGGATGTCCACTATGTCTGGTTTGGGGGCAGCTGCATGGGGTTCTCATGCCATTAATGGGTCTTCCAACTGAGCGTGAAGGGTGGTCAGTTAGGGATCTCAATTATAAGTGACTGAATGAATTGTAGCTGATTGTTGTTGTTTAATTTCTTAAGTTGTTGTCTGATTGTTTTTCGACTCCATGGACTATATTCCACCAGGGAATTCCCTGGCAAGAATACTAGAGCGGGTTTCCATCCCCTTCTTCCGGGGATCTTCTTGACCCAGGGATTGAACCCACGTCCCCTGCAGATTCTGTACTGCTAAGCCACCAGGGAAGCCCTTGTCACAACTGATTAGCTGAGAGCCTGGTCCTGAAAATACGGTTGGTCATGTATTGTTTGATTCCATTTGTCTGAAATACCCAGAATAAACAGATCTAGAGAGACAGTAGGTGTTGGATGCCGTCGGGGAGAGGGAGGGGAGGTGGCGAACCACTGCTTCAGGGGCCTGGATGCTTCCTTTTGGGTGAAGATGTTGTTCTGGAGCCAGATAGTGGTGGTGACCGCACCACGTTGCGTGTGCTGAGTGTCTCTTGTGGGATCACATCTCAAGGGAGGGGCTGTGAATAGGCCTACCTGCTTGTGTGATGTGGCTAAGTGGGGTGAAGGGAGAGGATGGTTGCGCCCCTGTTGCAGGGGCTATCAGCTAGGCACTGTTAATAATAGCCATATTTGACTCCAGGCCAGGGTCTGGACCCAGCTCTTGCCATGTATTGTTCTGCATTTTTCTCACATTCACCCCAAAGTTGGAGAAGGCCAGGAACACGTCTGAGACCTTAGAAAGTGGTAGGAGGTGGAGTTGGGATCTGAACGAACCTGGGTTTCTGAGCCCCAGGACGGCCATCCAGCCTCACTTACCCAGGACGGGCGCCAGCCGTGGATGCGTTCCACGTCCCAGAAAGCCTCCTGTGCCAGGCACATGGTTGAAGGCTCACCTGCAGCTGATTGCTGAGCCCAGGCAGGGTCCAGACCCTTAAGGCTCCCTGGGTTCCTCCTGATCTGGGCCACAGCAGTCGGTTTGGAATCCCTGATTTAATACCTCAGTATCTCCAATCCTTGTGGCTTCTCAAGACACATCATGTAATATTCATGAAAACACCAGGCCTTCTGTCTGGATTAATTTTTTATGAGCAATACTACGTCTGATTAAACGGGCTGATTTACTGGGGGCTGGTGGTACAGGGTAGGGGCGTGGTGGGGGCAGGGATGGGCTCTGGCGAGCTGTGTCTGGCCACAGGTGTGGCTTCTCAGGTGGGTGCGACACCGTTCCCAGTTTGCACTTGGCGTTGCTTCTGAGCTCGGCTGTAGCCTGTGGCATGCCTCCCTCCAGGGATATGCTTGGCCTTCGGGGTTTCCCCCAGATAGGGATCCGGGCCGGAAAGCCTGTGGGAAGTCACTCGGGTGCCTGGAGTCGTATATTTCACATCTGACCCTCAGTCCCCGGTTTTGGGCTGCGACCCAGCTATAGTGGTTTCACTGTGTCGGAGTTATCTCTTTAACAATCCTGACATTCACTGTGGAGGTGCCATTTCTCATACAAAGAAGCCCAGCCCTTGCCCAGCAGCTCCTTCAGTTACATATCAGACAGAATCCCTTCTTTCTCCCAACGCCTGCTCTCTTTCCAAGGATGGGGCCCACCAGGCCTGGGTGGGGGCCCACGGCATTCATTTTTCAGGGCTGAGGAGAAGCAGCCGTAGTGTTGCCTGTGGGGAATGAAGGTCTCTGTCGTGCTCTGAGATGGCTTTTGGTTTTCCAGCTGAGCATCGAGCAGGCGCAGACGGTGGCAGAGCAGGTGGAGATGAAGGCAAAGGTGGTACAGTCGGAGGTCAAAGCTGTGACTGCAAGACACAAGAAGGCGCTGGAGGAGCGGGAGTGTGAGCTGCTCTGGAAGGTAACTGGGGGTGCCCCAGCCCACCCTGGGCCAGCTCGGCGGCCGCATGTCCTCTGTGAGCCACAGCAGGACAGTGAGTGTCCTGATATCATCCCCGGACCCTGGCTCTGACTTTCGAATAGTCTGTAGAAAGATGCTGCTGCTGCTGCTAAGTCGCTTCAGCCATGTCCGACTCTGTGCGACCCCATAGACGGCAGCCCACCAGGCTCCCCCTGTCCCTGGGATTCTCCAAGGGTTCTCTCCTGGGGTTCTCTCAAGAACACTGGAGTGGGTTGCCATTTCTTTCTCGCAGAAAGATGCAGGCGTGTCTAGACATTGCTGGTGCCCTCCGAGCAGAAAGACTCCTTTCAGAAGTAGGCAGGTCCCTGAGATTGGATGGAGTCTTGGGTTTTCTTAACACTTTTTTTTTTTTTTTTTGGCATGTGGGATCTTAATTCCCCAACCAGGGATGGGAGCCGCGCCCCCTACACCACCAGGGGAGTCCCAGGAGGCTCGGGTTTTCTATTGCAGACACAACAGAAAATTCTAGGCAGAAAGAGTACAGTGGCGGCTGCCATCAGGAAAGCAGCCTGCTAGGACACATCCTTAGTGTTGGTGCCCTGGCTGGCGGGACTTCCTGACGCCTTGTGGAAAGCCAGTTTTCCGTGTGGGGGCAGTGAACGCATGTGCCCTTTCTTCCTGTTGGAGGAGGAAGGAGCGCAGAGCCCGCTGGTGTGCTGTTTAGATAACATCAGCCGGAGAGGTGACTCGTCCCGCCCACGTCCCCAGCAGCCTTTTCTTGTCAGATCTTCCACCCTTACCCAGGAAGAAAAGGGCAGGAGCCTTGAGAGGGTCCAGTGCCTCACGCCAGTTCCACTGGAATCAGTCGCCGTCTCAGAACACACAGTGGCAACTACACAGGGGCTTCCCTGTGGCCCACTGGTTAAGACTGTGCTTCCAGTGCAAGGGGCGCAGGTTCCATTCCTGGTTGGGGAACTAAGACCCCACGTGTCATTTGGCATGACCAGAAAAAAAATTGAAAAAAGATGCCAGCAAAGACTATACAGACCTTATGTAAATTGTGTACTTGGGTGTGTGGTGCTTGTTGGGCTCATTGCATCTTGATTTTCTTTGTAAAATTATTTATTTGTTCTTGGTTGCACTTGATCTTCGTTGCTGCTCAGGGGCTTCCTCTAGTTGTAGGCGGTGGGGCTGGGGGGGAGGCGCTCCTCTTCCCTGCGGTTTGGGGATTTCTCTTGTTACGCAGCACAGTCTCTAGGCACACGGCCTGAATTCAGTAGTTGCAGCTCGTGGGCTCTAGATCTGGGCTGAGTAGTGGTGGTGCACGGGCTTAGTTACCCCAAGGCATGTGAGATCGTCCTGGATCAGGGATTGAACCCGTGTCCCCTGCACTGGCAGGCAGATGCCTGTCCGCTGGGCCACTAGGGCAGTCTGACGGCGTCTTGATTTCTGAAAATGATCCTCGTCAGTTTCCTGTGCCCTGAAACAGCGAATTGTGCCGGCCTTTTGGAAGGCTGCGTTGGCTTCTGTGTTGCCCCTTCTTGTCTGCTTTCTGCCTGCTTGAGTCTCTCAAGGAATATGGCTCCGCTCCCTTTTGGCAGGAGAGTCCTCGGGTAGAAACGGTCCAAGAGTTCATTCACACGGTTTATTCGGGCACCTCTGTGGGCCTGCCACAGTTTTCAGACACTCTGATGTCCCCCCAGTCTGCCGGTCCCGTGCCACCCACGAATGGTAATTATAACCGAAAGGGGCCCCCTTGTTGCAACCTGAGAGCTCTGTGGTGAACTCTGCCACAAACTTGCTCTTCTGGATTTGTGGATGAAAAGGCCTTTGTGTGCGGGGGTTTCTTCAGACCTCACCTTAGTTCCTCTCCCGCTGGTGGGCCCAACTTGCATCCTCCTCCCTCGCAGGGCAGTGCTCTTTCAGGAGCACTCGAGAGCACGCGCTTTACCGTAGGAGAAGCAGATTGGGAAGCAGAGTCTCTCTTCTTCATGTAAGCAGCTTCTTGTTTACTTGCCTAAAAACTCACTCTTGGATGACCCAAAATCAGCTTGCTCATTCTGGACACACAGCAGTCCTGTTCATCTTTGCTCTCTGCTGGAGTGCCTTGCCCCAGATCCTGGGGAGGCCTGCCTTCTCCACTAATCACTAAGTTTTCTGCTCCCTCCTGCCTGGGCACCTTTGTATAACGTTTTCTTTTTGTGCATCTTGGTTATTGAAAATACTTGAGTGCTGGGTGGCCCAGTTTTACGTGTCTGGATACACCTCCTTTCTTGTGGCTTACACATTTACAGCCACACAGTTGAGGGATCAGAACCGAGGCCCAGAGATATGGTCCAGAGTGACAACAGAGGATGTGGTTTCTCTTTGGTCCGCACCTTTGGGCTTCTCTGCAGGCACATCCTTCCAGAGTGGACAGATGAATGTGCAGGAATTGGGTTCAGAATCATGTTATCCACCCCGCAAGGGGAAGTCAGATTAAATCCAGCTCTTCTTCCAGTGAACCCTCTGTGGCTTTCAGATCAGTTAGGCACTCAGAAGTCACGGTCCTCTCTGCAGAACAACGCAGACTAGCCGGGCGGCTGGTTTGTTCTCTTCACAGAGCAAAACACTTAGAGGAATCTCAAGTTATTTCATTTGAAAGAATGGAGAAATGGCTGCTTCATCAGTCAAACAAAAATCCTATGTTCCCTAATAGTGTGGTTTGGGACCCTCAGAAACAGGACAGAAGCCATGTTTTTACATACTACAGCATTTTAGGGTTAGAGGCCCCTTTGGAGGTAATCCAGGCCAGCAGTTGCCAACAAAGGTCGTGTCTCCAGATCTGGGGTGTGGGGCCTCTTAGGCTCCCTGTTGAAAATCTCTAAAACCTGTGAACAGAGAAAACAATGAAGATGGGAAGCAGAGGGGGGATTAGTTTGTACTCTGGAATTAGATGCTAACCAAATCCTTCCTTATACTGCCTCCACACACAAGTGTTCTCCTGGTGATTGTGTGTGTGTGTGTATGTTGAGAAAGAGAAATAACCTTCAAGAGACTAAGTCAGACCTTCCTTGTGAGTCTCCATCACACTGTGTGTACCCTCTAACATCTAGCACTGTCTGAGTTAGTCTTTCTGTCTTTCATTGCTTGGTTAGTATCTCTCTTTTCAGATTACAAGCTCAGTGGGGTGAGGCGCGTGTTTTCTGTTGGCCACGTGTACCTCTAGCGCCTGGTGCAGTGGAGGTGCTCAGGAAATGCCTACTTCTGTCACATGGCTGTTGTTAATTTTTAATTTTTTAAAGGCTTCCCTGATAGCTCGGTTGGTAAAGAATCTGCCTGCGGTGCGGGAGACCTGGCTTCAATCCCTGGGTTGGGAAGATCCCCTGGAGAAGGGAAAGGCTGCCCACTCCAGTATTCTGGCCTGGAGAATTCCCCGGACTGTATAGTCCACAGGGTTGCAACGAGTCAGACACGACTGAGCAACTCTCACTTGACATTTTTTAAAAAATATTTTGTTTATTCGGCTGCACTGGTCTTCGTTAGAGCACATGAGATCTTGAGCTGTGGCATGTGAACTCTTGGGTACAGCATGTGTAATCCAGTTCCCTGACTAGGAATTGAACCTGGGCCTTCTGCATTGGGAGCATGGAGTCTTAGCCACTGGCCACCAGAGGGAAGTCCCTAATTTCTAGCTTAGAGAAAAGTTGCAGGGATAATAAAAGAACGCCATGTATGCTTGATCCCGATTCACCCGTGATTTACATCTTGTTCTGTTTTCATCAGTGTGTGTGTGTGTGTATGTGCGTGTGTGTGCGCGTGCACACGTGTCCGTGTGTGTGTGCATGCACGTGCGCGTGCACGAGCTGCGTGCACATGCCTGCAATTTGAGAGTAAGTTGGAATGTTGGCAACTCGGCACCGTTACAAACTAAATGTTCGCTTCCTCTGAGCAAGGACATCCTCTTAATCAAAACCAGGAAGTTGAGTCTTGATATGACACTGGTTTCAAATCTTGAGTCTAGTCCACAGTCATATTTCAGCAGTAGTAGGTTTTTGTTGCTGGTGTTTTTCAGCCACACCACCAGGCATGTGGGATCTTAGTTCCCTGACCAGGGAGCGCAGAGTCGTAACCACTGGACCGCCAGCAAAGTCCCACTCCCTCCTTCAGAGCAGCATTTCCTCAGTCCAGGATTAGTCATTGCGTTTAGCCATCAGGTCTCTGTAGTCATCGCCTGTGACCAGGGAAAGTTCCCCCGCCTTCCTCTGTCTGCATTTTGCTATGCTGGGGGTGTGGAGACCAGTCATTTCTGCAGCCCCGCAGTCTGAGGCTTCCCTCGGTGTGTGTGTGTTTCAGCCGATGAGTTGCTTTCTGTCTGTCTTTTAAGCCTCCATGTCCTCTCTCTGGCTCTCACCTTTCCCTCCAGGTAGAGAAGATCCGCCAGGTGAAGGCCAAGTCACTGTACCTGCAGGTGGAGAAGCTGCGGCAGAACCTGAACAAGCTGGAGAGCACCATCAGCGCCGTCCAGCAGGTCCTGGAGGAGGGCCGGGCGCTGGACATCCTGCTGGCCCGGGACCGCATGCTGGCCCAGGCACAGGAGCTCAAGGCCGTGCGCAGCCTCCTGCAGCCCCAGGAGGACGACCGGGTCATGTTCACACCCCCCGACCAGGCCCTGTATCTCGCCATCAAGTCCTTCGGCTTCGTCAGCAGCGGGGCCTTTGCGCCGCTCACCAAGGCCACGGGCGATGGCCTCAAGCGGGCCCTGCAGGGAAAGGTGGCCTCCTTCACCGTCATCGGCTACGACCACGACGGGGAGCCACGGCTGTCGGGGGGTGACCTCATGTCGGCCGTGGTCCTGGGCCCCGACGGCAACCTGTTTGGCGCGGAGGTGAGCGACCAGCAGAATGGGACTTACGTGGTGAGCTACCGGCCGCAGCTGGAGGGGGAGCACCTGGTGTCCGTCACCCTGTGCAACCAGCACATCGAGAACAGCCCCTTCAAGGTGCTGGTCAAGTCTGGCCGCAGCTACGTGGGCATTGGGCTGCCCGGCCTGAGCTTCGGCAGCGAGGGCGACAGCGACGGCAAGCTCTGCCGCCCGTGGGGCGTGAGCGTGGACAAGGAGGGCTTCATCGTGGTGGCCGACCGCAGCAACAACCGCATCCAGGTGTTCAAGCCGTGCGGCACCTTCCACCACAAGTTCGGCACCCTGGGCTCCCGGCCGGGGCAGTTTGACCGGCCTGCCGGGGTGGCGTGCGATGCCTCCCGCAGGATCGTGGTGGCCGACAAGGACAATCATCGCATCCAGATCTTCACCTTCGAGGGCCAGTTCCTCCTCAAGTTCGGGGAGAAGGGCACCAAGAACGGGCAGTTCAACTACCCCTGGGACGTGGCGGTGAATTCCGAGGGCAAGATCTTGGTCTCAGACACGCGGAACCACCGCGTCCAGCTGTTCGGGCCCGACGGGGTCTTCCTGAATAAGTACGGCTTCGAGGGGGCTCTCTGGAAACACTTTGACTCCCCGCGGGGCGTGGCTTTCAACCACGAGGGCCACTTGGTGGTCACCGACTTCAACAACCACCGGCTCCTGGTCATCCACCCGGACTGCCAGTCGGCCCGCTTCCTGGGCTCCGAGGGCACGGGCAACGGGCAGTTCCTGCGGCCGCAGGGCGTGGCTGTGGACCAGGAGGGGCGCATCATCGTGGCCGACTCCAGGAACCACCGGGTGCAGATGTTCGAGCCCAATGGCAGCTTCCTGTGCAAGTTCGGCGCCCAGGGCAGTGGCTTCGGGCAGATGGACCGGCCCTCCGGCATAGCGGTCACGCCGGACGGGATGATCGTCGTGGTGGACTTCGGCAACAATCGAATCCTCATCTTCTAATCACGTTTCCTGGGCTTCCGTGTTTGGGGTGCGCGTATCCATCTGTCCTGTCTGTCTCTTTCCCCCACTTTTGAATTTCAAAGAAGAAACTGTCTCAGGGAAAAAAAAAATTTTTTTTTTTTTTTTTGCTTTTGTTTGAAAGACAACAAGAAGAGTACAACATTGCTTGCGTCCTACCTCACCTTTATTTTTTTACAGATGAATGTACTTATCTTTTCTGCAGGGATTGAGCCTGTGAAGTGATATCTCTATCTACCTCAGAAACCTTTTACATTTCCTTCTCCGACAGGCCCTCTGCCTCCTCCCACACTCGCTCAGTGGGGGTTTTCCTCCCCTCTCCATGGGATGTGACACGCACAAGCCTAGCATCTCTGTGGCTGGTGGGGGGGCACTGGATGTGTGCGGTGGGGTGCGTTCTGTAGATTGAGCCAAGGAAACATGAGAAAACTACTAAGTGAAAAGGAAAAACAAAAAAAAACTATAAAACTTGGGAAAATAGGATTTAAGATTCTTAATTGTAGAGTATTTGTGTTCTTAAGAATACTGTGTTTATGGGGTTAGGTTGTGTTGTGTGATCTTGGTCTTTATGGGAAAAATCTTTTTTTTCTTTTTTTTCCTTTTTTTTTTTAATGCTGCAACAGAGAACTTTCCTGTGTTCTCCCTGTATACCTCAGTGTGTTTCTCATCCTGATCATCATCATATTTTCTTACTCCTAGAAGATGTGGCTGTGGCTTGCTAGCCGAGAAAAGCTGACCATTCTTCTTTTAGGGTGTGCAGTCTTTATTTCTTCTGAGGGAGGGGGTGTGTGTATGTGTGTGTGTGAGAGAGTACAACCACCTTACACCAAAATAGCAAAACCACCTCCCAAAGAACTTTCTTCTCACACTTTGGTTTCTGATAAATAGATGTAGTTCAGGCTTTTTGCTTAAAAGTATTCTCAGAAGTTAAGTGATTTTTCATTTGCTGTTGGTTATAAAGAATACGTTTGAAGGAAGAAGAAAAGTCACCTCCTTCTCAAAATGAGGATTTTCAGGCATGGACCGGAGTGTGGACATGAGTGGGTGGGGTGCATGTGCTGAGTCGGTCAGCAGAGAGCGTGAGACACAGGCGAGGGACCCCCAGACTGCGGTTGATTGTGGTTCTCTGAACACTAGGTGTTTCTCCTCCTAGGATGAGGAGGCAAAGGAATCAACTTTTGTTTTAAAAGCACAATTTTTTCCTGCTTTGAAAGTTCAGGGAGATGGGATGTTTGCGAATCAAGTAGGAACAGCCCACTCCCACACCCTCTCCTCAGCTCACCTCCACAGAGCAGTCTGCTCCTGAGCCACGGGGCGTGGTTCGTTTTCCCCCCCGCAAAGGCCTTTGAATGTAAAGGGTTTGTAAGCCAAAATCGCCCCAACCTGAACAACGTATAGGACAGAATACCTCTAGTTCAACCAAAGAAGGAAGATTTAGGAAGCCGGTCTCCCCAGCTGCAGAACCATCAGATGGCATCTGTTGCTTTACAGGGTGGGTTTGTCAGGAGCTGGACTGGGGTGCAGAGGCTTGCGCTTCTGAGCCTTGGCCGTCTTGGAAATACTGAACTGAGAACCGAATTCCAGAGGGGCACCAGAGAGTGAGGTGCGCCTGGATGGCAATGTTGAATAGGATCTGTCCCCTAACAGATCAGTTTCTGACCCTGTATTGAAGAGAAATTCCTCTTGCAGTATGGCTAGGGTTTTTAACGAACAGAATAAACTAATAAACGGAACAACTCCTGTTGTTCCCAAAGAAAAGGAGATGATGGGAAATAGTGTAGCCAGCCAATCAAATTGCTTTTCCCATCCAGCTTTTGGGGATATTCACCATGTTGCGGTCCCCCCTCTCTCCCCATTGCTTTAGCTCTGGGGTTTCTAAGCGACCAAGATGGGGAAAACCTCGTTCCATAAACGAGAAGTAGATGTAGTGAAAGATCCCCAAACTGGAAAGCAGCTTCCGACTGCTGTCACCCAGATGCAGTGTTGCTGGGTAGGGAGGTGTCGGGAGACTTCAGTAAAAGCGTCTCTTCTTTGATTGAAGAATTTAATAGTGATTCCCTAATAGTGAATTCCCCTCTAATTCCTATTCAGTTCTCTTTCATGTTGTCCCTAACTTCTCAGTTCTTTGACTGGTAAAGAGCACATGTAATTAAGCATTTCTTTTTATTTATTTTGAAATAACTTGGTGCTGATCCTCCTTCTCTCAGTCCTCCTGCTCCCCCAAATAATCACCAAAGACAACTGATTTTGAATGCTTAAATATTTTTTTTTTTTTTTTTTTAGCTGGTGGGGAGTGGATCTTGAAAATTCTTTCAGATGTTCTCTGAAACTCAGGTCGTGATTATGGTTAGTCTGAGTTGTTTGAGGTAGTCACTACCTTCAGTTACATCTTCACCTTCACTTTTGCTTCCCAGTTTCCCTATTTGTGGGGAAATATTGGGACCTGAGTGAGAAATTTACTTGCTGAGTAGCAGTAACTAACGCTGCTTCTTCAAAGTTTGTCTGTGGATCTGGTTGTGAATCCAGGGTTTCCACACGTGGCTGAAATGACCAGGGCTTCATTAATCGACTGTCCAGTGTGCAGGCTTAAAGCAGACAGGCCCCCTCCTTGAAACGAGCACGGAGGGTGGGTGACGCAGCCTCTTCACTCTTTGTAAAAGATAACATCTCCTTACCTTGCCTGCGCCTAGGATTGTGCGTCACTGCCATTCGAGAAACGTGGTCACACTTGGGAAGCTTTTGTTTGTAAAACACTGCCATCTGTGGCTGCTCCCGATTGACTCCTGACCTGCAAGGGATTGGTGCAAAGCACTCAGAGTGTGCTTCTTGTACAGTGTGGAATGCTCCGGATCAAAGAGTCGTGAGAAAGGCTAGCCTTCGGACCTCCCTAGAATGAGTGAGGCTGTTCACAATAAGTGTTTACCCGTGTGGGTCTCTGCCCCTTAGGAGGTGTGACACCAGGGCAGCAGGAATTGGATCAAAGCAGGAGTCCTTAACTTGGTGTGAAGATAGGGTTCCTGGGTGCTGTGAGGGAGGAGGATAAAATGTTTGTTCAGGAATGTGATGCTGAGACAGTAGTCCCCGTGTATGTCCGATCTGGTCAGGGGATGGGATGGGGTGTAGGGTCAGTATATGGTTTGAGATGCCAATTGGCTTTAGATGTACAGGTTTAAATATTGCAATGGCTAAAGGAAATCTAAACAACCCACAGAGGCAAACCACTTTTGGTTGACACCAACGTGACATTTCAGAAGTATTACTGGTGTTTGGGTTTGTTTTGTATGGTGGTTTTTTTTTTTTTGAATACTGGGTTGGCCAAAAATTTGCTAGGGTTTTTCCATAAGGTGTGATGGAAAAACCCAAACGAACTTTTTGGCCAACCTAGTAATTCCTGTGCGAATTTGGTCACGAGAAGCAGTTCTATCTCAGCCTGTGCTGTGTGGTGGCTGGCAGGTGGCACTCACATTGGCTGCAGCCCAGTGGCCCAGACAGGACCCCAAGTCCACTGACTCTTTGATTGACAGAACCCTTTTAAGTCTAACTTATTTGGGGAATCACAAGACTAGGGTACCATAAGCAAAATCTAAATTACACGCTGGGCCAAAAACAAGTTGCCAGAATGGAAGGCACTTTGAAATGCGGTTGTAAGAGAAGACCGGGAGATTGGCTCCGTCTGCTTTATTCTAGTTAAGCCAAAGCTTAATGGTTAGAGGAGGGAAGTCTTAATGTCTTCTGTGTGTCGTCTTCCTCTCTGAAGATCTTAAGACTGCTGTGTCCTGGTAGATAGCGAAAGATATGCCAAAGTTATAGGCTGGTTTTATGTTTGTTAGTGTGTTTTTTTTTCTGCTGTTAAAAAAATCCAATGGTGCCAAAAAGTATTTATTTAAGACATCACTCTTACTGAGTTTCCAACAGTCCGGGGCTGTATAAAAAGTCTTAATACTTGCGTGTGGTGGAATCGCAGAACCTGGCCCTCCCAATCTTCTCTGGCTGTTGGCAGGCCGGGGCATAAAACACAGACAGATGCAAAAACACACACACACACCCACTCCACTCCACACCGTCTGCTTTTGTTTCTTTTCTACCTCACTTTTGGCAAAAAGTCCCCTACCTCACACTAGCATCTAACAGGGTCTCTGAATAGTATTAATCCACCAGGAGTGGGTGGGAGCAGGGAGCTACCTCGAGAAGAAAATGCTTTCATTAATTCCAGAACTGACTTCTCCCAGGAGAAACATTGGACCGACCTTGAAAAAGAAACCTGGAAACCAAATCTTCCTATACTCATGCAGCACAGTCCTTAAACCCAAATATTTCTTACCAATCTGGCTTTTTTCCCCCACCAGGAGTTAACAACGCACACCGTTAGCATGTTGCTCAGTGTTCTGAAACCACGAGTACATCTGACCTGTTTGAGGACTTAACTGCAAATGAAGACCTTTAGGTCTTTTTTTTTTTTTTTTTTTTCTCTTCAAGAGAAAAAATATTTTATCTGTATTTTGAATGTCTACAAATACAGCCTTTTAGGAGCAATTCTAAGGGTCTGGTTGTTGAAAACATCACCTATTGGAAGGGAATGAGCATCCTTTAGACCTCGTGATTGTATTTATCCCCTTTCTGGACCCAGCAAGGCATGCCTCAACCCTGACATTGCAACAATCACTGTCTGACTGAGCAGTGATGGTGAAGGGTGTGTCACTTTTTCTGTGTTTGATTTTTTCTTTCCCCCCTACCAAAGGTAACACATTCTTTGATGGGTTGTTCTTTTCCTTTGCTTGTTGATTAAATACTTGATAAAGTTGAGAAGCACATTACCATGATAATACTGTATTGCCTCTCCACCCCTCTTTCTCCCCTCACTTCAATTTTTGTTACAGTTTGGAAGCGAGGGTCCTGAAGACCACTGTCATTATCGTGCATTTGCTTTAAAGATGTCATGGTGAAGAAATACCTCAATGATGCCTATTTTAAAAACTGATCTTACGGGTTAACAAGCCAGCCTGGTGGGATGTTTTTCCATCATCATTTAACCAGTAATGGTTCTAAAAGTTTTGTGTATCCACATGGTCGTAGACCTCCTTTTAATGATTGTATTAACTTACAAGCTCAGGTAGTATTTTTCTTAAGGCTCTATCCCAGAGCACACTGACTGAATGTTACTGTGTGAAGCACAGTGTTTACTTTCTTGAAATAACCAGCTCTGGAATAGTTCTTTGTGTTCCTAGCAGTCTGTGTAGTTGTCTTTTTCAGAGGAAGATTTTTCACATTTCTGGGATGTTCTTGTTTTTAGGGCGGTAAGATTTCTTTCTTTCTTTTCTTCAATTCAATGCAGGTGAGAGGGTGGGTGGGCAAGGGATGTTGTTTTTAGCTAGCATGTTAGATATATTCGGGTGGGTGGGAGGGTTGTTAGTGTTTGTTGTTGTTGTTTTTTTTTTAATGAATCTTGCTTAATACTGTCCATTAGCTGTCATGCCCGGTCAACAAAATGCTTTAAATTTGAAAGTGTAGAACACATGGCTTGGTTGAGGGTTTTTTTTTTTGTTTTGTTTTTGTGAGAAAAACAAATGCAAATTTGGAGAAATTAACACGGGCATGTTGCCTGAGATTAGAATGAGTGAGATAAGTCTTTTTTTTTTTTTTTTTTTTAATTTGTTCAAGGCAGACGTGGTGTAAGAATATGCACCACCAGACTAACTGCCTGGGCCACAGAAACCTATGCTGCAAACCCTCCTGGTTGCTGACTGCCTCTTGACACTTTTCAAAATGGGCATTGCAGCGGTGGTGTGGATCCTGTCCATTAAGTGGGGAACTGGGGAAGTGAAGGGTTTTCCCCAGACCTTTAAGGTGGGTTCTTGTTTGGGTGGGTTTTTTTTTTTTTTTCCTCCTCCCCTCTGGAGTTTTACTTCTAAATGATACACTGCAGGCCTCAGGCATGACAGGCAATGAGCAGGTGAAGAACCGATGGGAAAGTGTTCAAAAACTCCTGTGTTAGCTAACAGGCTTCTGAATGTATCGCTGTGGTCCACAGAGGAGGCTGGACAAGGTAGCAAGGAGATGATGTATCAGCTACTGCAGCCTTAAAACAAAGTTGGTGTCTCTTTGGACTTTAAAATTGTTCCTATGCAGCTTATTTTATTTTTGTTTAATCAAATAAACAAGAGGGTTTTTTCCATGGAAAGGCTGTGTCTGTGTGGTCCTTAATTTGAGAATAAAGAAGGGTGATCTGTGATGGAGGATCCAGAGTGAGTACTCTGGTCAGTGGGTCAGATTGGGTCCATACAGTGTTTGCAGAGCAGATGGATACCATGTTTATGTTTTTTTTTTTAACATAGCCAAATACATTTTTATTTATTTGGCTGCACTGCATCTTAATAGTGGCACGTGGGATCTAGTTCCCCTACCAGGGATCAAACCCAGGTACCCCCTGTATTGGGAGCACAGAATCCTTAGCCTAGCCGCTGGGCCACCAGGGAAGTCCCTCAAACACCTTTATTTTTTAAATTTTATTTTTGGCCATATCCTGTGGCATGTAGGGTCTTTTCTCCGACCAGGGATGGAAGCCAGGTCCCAGCAGTGAAACTGCCTAACCCCTGGACCACCAGGGGAAGTTCCCAACTTTTTTAGTGGAGGGGCGTAAGGCAATTTTTATTTTAAAGAACAGTTTTAGGTTCATAACAGAAATTGAGACGAAGGCACAAAGATTTCCCAGAGGCCTCCTACCCTCACACATGCATAACCTTCCCCTGCAATCCACATCCTCCTGGTATTTCTCTGAAATGATGCAATGATCTAGGACTAGGCAATGGTGATGGTGTCTACAAGTAAGTGGGTGAATTCTATGGTATATGAATAATCTCAATATGAAAAGGCACAGTACATCGGGTTATATTAAAAATTAATGCTTAAATGAAAGGTTTGATTGGTTTTTCTGGACTTGTATTGGGAGGGCCTCATGGCTAGCCCACCCTGAAAGTTGTAAGTGGTAGTGATAACGGTGCCACTTCCCAGCAGGGCTATTTTTTGGGCCTGGTGAGCCCTTGCTGAGTTCTGGTCCCTCTTCAGGACCTCAGGCAGTATTCTAAGGAAGGCAGCATCACCAGCCTGGATTTAGGAATGAGGCGAATACACCCAGCCAACCAGAGATGTACATGTGACCAAAATATGTACAGTTGTTACTTTCAAAATATTAAAAAATCAGTCCAATGAACATCATTAAAAAGTGAAAAGAGAAGGCTTGGCCTTGGAGAAGATACCTATAAAGGTATGAAAACCTAAAGGTCAGTCATGTCCAACCCTTTGTAACCCTGGGGACTGTAGCCCACCAAGCTCCTGGGTCCATGGAATTCTCCAAGCCATACTGGAGTGGTTGCCATTCCCATCTCCAGGGGATCTTGACCCAGGGATTGAACCCAAGTCTCCTGTGTCTCCTACACTGCAGGCAGCTTCTTTACCACAGAGCCACCAGGGAAGCCCCTTATAAAGGTATAAATAACAGCAAGTAATATTCCAGAATATTTAAAGAATTACACGTCAATAAGGAAAATACAGTCCAATTTAAAAAAAAATAGGCAAAGGATCGGTTAGGTAATTTAGAGAGCTCAGCTGCACTAGAGCTCAGGGAAATAACTAAGCGAAAATAAGATACCATTTTGTACTCAAAAGTTTGACAAAAATCTTAAAGTCTCGTAGCAAGTGCTAGGAAATGTCATACACAGCTGGTGGGAGTGTACAACCGTTGGCAGGGGTATTTGTCAATACCTAGTAAATGGAAGACGTGGGTATGCACTGAGATCCATCCTTTCACCTGGAGTGTGCTTTGGAGAGACTCGCACAAGACATGAGAAGAGTACACATGATACATTTATTCACTGGACTATAAAATGAATGACCAGGAGCTAACTGTGGGTACATTTAAAAGTCGAAGGAGCTAGTTTCAGGGGGACTTGACGGTATACCTTTTTTGAAATATAAGTTCAAATTATTTGCTCAATATGGAAAATACCTAAATGACAGAAATGAAGAAAATCAACTTTGTTTTATGCAAACTATAAAGGGCCAACCAAAGTCAAATGATGTTTGATGAAATTGACAATTTTAAATTAGAAGCCAATATATAATGTTTGTCTCCGAGAAGTGCTGGATCTATAATAACTTTTAGTTACTTTTCTTTTATTAACAATGTTTGGGCATATTAATATTATATTTGTAATGCTATTTTTAAAGCAACAATGAAGGTAAGAAAATACCCTTTACTCTTAAAAGCATTTTTAGCATGGTCTTGTTTAATCACTTAGTTGTGTCCAGTTCTTTTGTAACCCCATGGACTGTAGCCCGCCAAGCTCCTCTGTCCATGGGATTTCCCAGGCAAGAATACTGGAGTGGGTTGCCATTTCCTTCTCCATACAGTAAGACTTTTACATGTTTGAAAAAAGCTCAAAACAATACTACATATTTGTGTTTTTTTGTTTCATGGGTTTTTGTTTTTGTTTTTGTTTTTGTTTTTTGCAGGGTTGGAGGGTAGGTGGGGTGCACAGAGCACTCAGGTTCTTAGTTCCCAGACCAGAGATCAAACCCATCTCCCCTGCAGTGGAAGTGCGGAATCCTAACCACTGGACCACCAGGGGATTGCCGGGCCGGCATAGGCTTCCTCTTGATCCTGCACGCCCAGCCTAATGCCAGAATGAGGGTGTTCCTAGCAGAAAGGAGGCGGGGAGGTTGCCTTTTGGTGGGGAAGATGTGTGGGTTTTGAGCTAGGTTTGGAGGCAAATACTCCTGCAACATTGACAAATGTGAACATGACCTTGTTAATCCAAAATCATACAGACATTATTTTGGCTGGGTGTTCACCCACTCTTACCTCTCTTGCTTGGTGGATTCCGTGATGTGAATGTACTTTCTGCTCAACCAAGCCCTTCAATAGGGCTTGCTGGAACAGGTGGCCTAACAATTCTATTTTCTTGGATGGGGTAATTCCCTACTGTTCAACTCAGAAGATGTCTACTTTGATTTCACTGATTGGAGGCTTATCTTGGCAACTTTCACAGTCAAGCATTCCCAACATTAAAAAACAGTGTTATTGAAGTAGAGTTGATAACATGTTTTAAAATGGCTATCACAGGTACCATGAATTCTATTTTTAGTAATGTGCAATTACTTGTGCAATCCTTGTTACAAAAGGCTACAGACAGTATTTTCTGGACCAAGCTATCATTGAATCTGAAACTTTAACTGTTTTCTTTTTTTGGCCAAGCAACGTGTCTTGGGGGATCTTAGTTCCCCTGACCCAGGATCGAACCAGTGCCCCGTGCAATGGAATTGTGGAGTTGTAACCGCTGGACTTCCAAGGAATTCCCAACACTTTCAAGTTTTTACAGTGGGTTCTGGGCAGGGACAGACTCTACTGCTTGAGGAGAGTTCAACAGCAGCCTGGAACCACCATCTGCCAGATGAGCTGGGGTTAGCTGGGAGGGGCTGGCACACGCTCTAATCTGGACTGAGAGATATCAGGTTTGGGAACTCAGCTTAGGAATGTGCCTATAATGTTAAGGTCTGGGATGGGAATGAGGAGAGAGAGGAGGAGGGATCCGCCCGGAACATACTGTCCCCCAGCCGGGAGGGCTGGGCAGGTGCCAGCACGTCAAGGTTCCCAGCCAGTTCCAGCAGAATCCCTGAGAAACAAGCTCTGTCGTGACTCCACCACCACCCATATTCACTGCACCTTCCACAGAGCAACATACTCTCCCGACTAGATCTCCCTCCAGTGCATTTTTCCTAAAGCAAGTGAGACCAAGATACAGGCAGAAGCCCACCTTGGGAGAGTATGGGCTTCCCTGGTGGCTCAGCCTATCAATGCAGGAGGCACGGGTTCGATCCCTGGGCCAGGAAGATCCCCTGGAGGAAGAGATGGCAACCCACTCCAGTGTTCTTGCCTGGAGAATCCCACGGACAGAGGAGCCTGGTGGACTAGACCATGGGGTCGCAAAGAGTCAGACATGACTTCATGGCTAAACAACAATCTCAGGTCATCGGGCATTAGATCCTGGAGGTGGGGGTACCTGCTATAGGGCACTGTTTTTTTTGATGAAATCGCTGACTGCTTGCCTCTATCAAAGCACTTTGTAAGAAAAAACAACAACAACAACAAATACTTGGTAGGCACTGCTTCCCTGTCCATCACCAACTCCTGAAGCTTGCTCAAACTCATGTCCATATAGTCAGTGATTCCATCCAACCATCTCATCCTCTGTCATCCCCTTCTTCTGCCTTTGATCCTTCCCAGCATCAGTCTTTTCCAATGAGTATATTGTGTATATATTATATACAATGAGTATATTGTGTATAAATGTCTATATATACACAATGAGGAGAAGGCAATGGCACCCCACTCCAGTACTCTTGCTTGGAAAATCCCATGGATAGAGGAGCCTCGTGGGCTACAGTCCATGGAATCTCGAAGAGTCAGACATGACTGAGCGACTTCCCTTTCACTTTTCGCTTTCATGCATTAGAGAAGAAAACGGCAACCCACTCCACTGTTCTTGCCTAGAGAATCCCAGGGACAGAGGAGCCTGGTGGGCTGCCGTGTATGGGGACACACAGAGTCGGACACGACTGAAGCGACGTAGCAGCAGCAGCAGCAGCAGCAGCATACACAATGAGTATATTGTGTTTGTATATATACAGTCTGTATATTGTGTATCTGTATGTACAATGAGTACATTGTATATATATACAATATGTGTATATATATTAAAAATATATAGGAACCTACTGTATAGCACAGGGAACTCTAAATATTCTGTAATGGCTTATATGGGAAAAAAATCTGAAGAAGATTGGACACATACATGGGTATAACTGATTGACTTTGCTGATTCATACCTGAAACTATCATTGTAAATCAACTGTTGTTCAGTGGCTCGGTCATGTCTGACTCTTTGCAACCCCATGGACTGCAACACGCCAGGCTTCCCTGTCTTTCACCATCTCTTGGAGCTTACTCAAACTCCAAAAAAAAGCTAACACCATTGAGTCAGTGATACCATCAAACCATCTCATCCTCTGTCGTCCCCTTCTCCTGCCTTTAATCTTTCCCAGCATCAGAGCTTTTTCTAATGAGTCGGCTTTTCACATCGGATGGCCAAAATATTGGAGCTTCAGTCTCAGCCTCAGTCCTTCTAATGAATATTCAGGACTGATTTCCTTTAGGATTGACTGGTTTGATCTCCTTGCCATCCAAGGGACTCTCAAGAGTCTTCTCGAGCACCACAGTTCAAAAGCATCAATTTTTTGGCACTCAGCCTTCATTATGGTCCAACTCTCACATCCATACAGGACTACTGGAAAAATCAACCATTCTCCAGTAAAAATTAATTTAAAAAAATTTTTTTGAAAGAGGCACTGCTTACTACTTTGGGTTCCTTTCTGCTTTTAAATTTTTATTCTGTTCTATTTTACTACCTTTTGTATGAATTTTCCCCTAAATATGTATATTCTTTTATTCTTTCTTTTTTCTTTATGTTTTTTTTCTTATATATTATTGTTGACCATGCCAGATATGCAGGTCTCTCTGTGTGTGTATGTGTTCAGGTATGACTATGAACCGAAGAGTTCATTTTCATATTTGTCAGTTCTCCAGGAATCTCTGCCAACACCACCCATAACAAGTTGTGAAACTGAGCACATCTTCTCCCTGCCAGCTGGCTTCCTTTAGCAATCTCCTCACACCTGCCAGGGGAAATTCCCTTGTCACACTTCAGACTAGAGATTTGGCAATGCCCCTTTGAGCACTCATTAGTTCCTTCTACAGTCAAATATTCAAACATTTCAAGGCTCTTTCTTTTTTGTAATATTTATGTATTTATTTTGCTTCATGCTGGACCTTTTAGTTGGAGCATTCAAACTCCTAGTCGCGGCATGTGGGATCTAGTCCCCCAATCAGGGGTCAAACCCAGGTCCCTTATATTCGAAGCGCAGGGTCTTAGCCACTGGACCACCAGGGAAGTCCCAGTCCCATTCCTCTTTATTTCCTCTCTCACTATGCTTCTCCTGTTATGTGCGGAACTACAAAACCCTCCCTCTCTGCTGTCCCTCCTCTCAGCCTCACCATCATGCTGTCTATTTCTTCCTGTATCCTTTGACCACACTGCCCAGAAGGGCCAGGTGCCTTGGATCTCAGCTCAGTGGTTTGGCTTGGGTGGGTGGGATGGTAAGGGTGTAAGAATTGCCCAGAATTGGGGGACTGGTTCTATGGCAGGTGCAGGAAGCCAGGGCCAGGGATGAGAAGCAGGAGACAGACCCAAAGCCGGGGGACTGGGAATAGTTGGAAAGAGCTGAAGCTAAGAAAATCTGAGGGAAAACATGTTAGTGGAGACCTGAAAGGCTTGGTGATAGGTGGGGCTGGAAGTTCATCCAGGGGTTGAGTGACTTTCCCTATGTGTCAGGCAGGAGCCCAAACCCAAGGGCGTGGTTCCAACCTGGGGTCAAAAACCTTTCTATATTGTGGTTCTGGTGAATCAGGGAATCAAGCTTCCATCTCTTCTGCCCTAGATTTCATCATTCAGCCATGGGGAAAAGACCTCTGTGGACCCCAGGCCAGAAACCCCAACTTTCAGAGACCCCCTAATTCAGATGCTCCTGCCTTCTCATAACTGAAGCTGTTTTACCTTGGGGCTCAGAGTTCTCATCTCCTCCCTGCTCAGACATTGCACCTTTCTGATCTTTTTCTCCTCCAAATATTTTAGAACCAGTAGTGTTTGAGACTTAGCAGCAGCAGTGTTTGAGAAACAACAGTCGCTGGAGAGAAGGTTAGAGAAAAATCAGTGTTCTCTGGAAACAGCCAGATTTTAGTATTTAGTACTTAGTATGTTGAACGTGGAGGAAACACTGAGAGACGTGATAGAGGATGTTGGGGTGGGATGGGAGAAGCCGTTCCTCATGAATGGGCATGAGGTCAAGGATGTACAGTGGAAGGGTTTGGGGGTGTTGGGTTTTTTCCCAAGGTTGTACTGCTCTTCCTAGCCCAGTTGCCCCCCTAAAGATGTTCAGCCCAGTGTTCTCATTTTAGATACAATGAGGTTTGATTCAGAAGGGAAAATGCTGCATAATGTCTTCCTTTCTCAGTCACAAGTTCTGAGTCTAGGATAAAGTCTGAAGGGTTTTTCTTTTTTTTTTTTTGGCCATGCAGCAGGGATCTTAGTTCCCTGACCAGGATCAAACCTGTGCCCCCTGCAGTGGAAGTGCAGAGTCTTAACCAACCACTGGACCACCAGGGAAATCCCCTGTGGGTTTTTTGTCAGCTCCAGACATAGCCTTTTCCTATTGGAACCCTCCTGGTATGGGGACTTCACCCCTGAGGCAAGCCATTTTCCTGGGGCTTTCATCTGCTGGGCCCAGTTCTACTGATGCCGTCTTGAGCTGCCTGCAATCTGGAAATGTCTTTTCCTAAAGAAACCTTGCGCGGTGCTGAAGGGGCTGAAAGGAGATACCCCACATCCAAGGTCAGGAGCGGTGTCCAATAGGAGATTCCGATGTCCAAGGTAAGGAGCAGTGGCTATGCTTTGCTGGAGCAGCCGTGAAGAGATACCCCACGTCCAAGGTAAGAGAAATCCCAGTAAGACTGTAGATGTTGCAAGAGGGCATCAGAGGGGAGACAGACTGAAACCACAATCACAGAAAACTAGCCAATCTGATCACATGGACCACAGCCTGGTCTAACTCAATGAAACTAAGCCATGCCCTGTAGGGCCACCCAAGATGGACGGGTCATGGTGGAGTTTTCTGACAGAAGGTGGTCCACTGGAGAAGGGAATGGCAAACCACTTCAGTATTCTTGCCTTGAGAACCCCATGAACAGTATGAAAAGGCAAAAAGATAGGACACAGGTCAGTAGGTGCCCAATATGCTACTGGAGATCAGTGGAGAAATAACTCCAGAAAGAATGAAGGGATGGAGCCAAAGCAAAAACAACACCCAGTTGTGGATGTGACTGGTGATAGAAGCAAGGTTGGATGCTATAAAGATTAATATTGCATAGGAATCTGGAATGTTAGGTCCATGAATCAAGGTAAATTGGAAGTGGTCAAACAGGAGATGGCAAGAGTGAAAGTCGACATTCTAGGAATCAGTGAACTAAAATGGACTGGAATGGGTAAACGAAACTCATATGACCACTAAATCTACTACTGTGGGCAAGAGTCCCTTAGAAGAAATGGAGTAGCCCTCATAGTCAAGAAAACAATCTAAAATGCAGTACTTGTCTGCAATCTCAAAAACGACAGAATGATCTCTGTTCATTTCCAAGGCAAACCATTCTATATCACGGTAATCCAAGTCTATACCTGACAAGTAACACTGAAGAAGCTGAAGTTGAATGGTTCTATGATAGACCTACAAGACCTTTTAGAACTAACACCCCCAAAAGAAGTCCTTTTCATTATAGGGGACTGGAATGCAAAAGTAGGAAGTCAAGAAACACCTGGAGTAACAGGCAACTTTGGCCTTGGAGTACAGAGTGAAGCAGGGCAGAGGCTAATAGAGTTTTACCAAGGGAACGCACTGGTCATAGCAAACACCCCCTTCCAACAACACAAGAGAAGACTCTACACATGGACATCAGCAGATGGTCAACACCGAAATCAGATTGATTATATTCTTTGCAATCAAAGATGAAAAAGCTCTATACAGTCAGCAAAAACAAGACCTGGAGCTGACTGTGGCTCAGATCATGAACTTCTTAATGCCAAATTCAGACTTAAATTGAAGAAAGTGGGGAAAAACACTAGACCATTCAGGTATGACCTAAATCAAATCCCTCATGATTATACAGTGAAAATGAGAAATACATTTGAGGGACTAGATCTGATGGACCGACTGCCTGATGAACTATGAATGGAGGTTCGTGACACTGTACAGGAGACAGCGATCAAAACCATCCCCAATAAAAAGAAATGCAAAAAAGTAAAATGGCTGTCTAAGGAGGCCTTAAAATAGCTGTGAAAAGAAGAGAAGCAAAAAGCAAAGGAGAAAAGGAAAGATATACCCATTTGAATGCAGAGTTCTAAAGAATAGCAGTGAGAGATAAGAAAGCCTTCCTCAGTGATCAGTGCAAAGAAACAGAGGAAAACAATAGAATGGGAAAGACTAGAGATCTCTTCAAGAAAATTAGAGATACCAAGGGAACATTTCATTCAGATGGGCTCGATAAAGGACAAAAATGGTAGGGACCTAACAGAAGCAGAAGATATTGAGAAGAGGTGGCAAGAATACACAGAAGAATTATACAAAAAAGATCTTCATGACCCAGATAATCACAATGGTGTGATCACTCACCTAGAGCCAGACATCCTGGAAGGTGAAGTCAAGTGGGCCTTTGGAAGCATCACTACAAACAAAGCTAGTGGAGGTGACGGAATTCCAGTTGAGCTATTTCAAATCCTGAAAGATGATGCTGTGAAAGTGCTGCACTCATTGTGTCAGGAAATTTAGAAAACTCAGTGGTGGCCACTGGACTGGAAAAGGTCAGTTTTCATTCCAATCCCAAACAAAGGCAATGCCAAAGAATGCTCAAACTACCACACAATTGCATTCATCTCACATGCTAGCAAAGAAATGCTCAAAATTCTCCAAGCCAGGCTTCAACAGTACATAAACCATGAACTTCCAGATGTTCAAGCTGGATTTAGAAAAGGCAGAGGAACCAGAGATCAAATTGCCAACATCCACTGGATCATCGAAAAAGCAAGAGAGTTCCAGAAAAACAACTATTTGTGCTGTATTGACTATGCCAAAGACTTTGACTGTGTGGATCACAATAAACTGGAAAATTCTGAAAGAGATGGGAATACCAGACCACCTGACCTGCCTCTTGAGAATCTGTATGCAGATCAGGAAGCAACAGTGAGAACTGGACTTGGAACAACAGACTGGTTCCAAATAGGAAAAGGAGTACGTCAAGGCTGTGTATTGTCACCCTGCTTATTTAGCTTATATGCAGAGTAGATCATGTGAAATGCCTAGCTGGATGAAGCACAAGCTGGAATCAAGATTGCTGGGGGAAATATCAATAACATCAGATATGCAGATGACACCACCCTTATGGCAGAAAGCGAAGAACTAAAGAGCCTCTCGATGAAAGTGAAAGAGGAGAGTGAAAAAGTTGGCTTAAAGCTCAACATTCAGAAAACTAAGATCATGGCATCCGGTCCCATCACTTCATGGCAAATATATGGGGAAACAGTGGCAGACTTTATTTTGGGGGGCTCCAAAGTCTGCAGATGGTGACTGTAGCCATGAAATTAAAAGTCGCTTGCTCCTTGGAAGGAAAGTTATGACCAACCTAGACAGCATATTAAAAAGCAGAGACATTACTTTGGCAACAAAGGTCCGTCTAGTCAAGGCTATGGTTTTTCCAGTAGTCATGTATGGATGTGAGAATTGGACTATAAAGAAAGCTGAGTGCAGAAGAATTGATGCTTTTGAACTGTGGTATTGGGGAAGACTCTTGAGAGTCCCTTGGACTGCAAGGAGATCCAACCAGTCCATCCTAAAGATCAGTCCTGGGTGTTCATCGGAAGGACTGATGTTAAAGCTGAAACTCCAGTACTTTGGCCACCTGATGTGAAGAGCTAACTCATTTGAAAAACCCTGATGCTGGAAAAGATTGAGGGCAGGAGGAGAAGGGGATGACAGAGGATAAGATGGTTGGATGGCATCACTGACTCAATGGACACGAGTTTGGGTAAACTCCAGGAGTTGGTGATGGACAGGAAGGCCTGGCGTACTGAAGTTCATGGGGTCGCAAAGAGTCTGACATGACTGAGCAACTGAATTGAACTGAACTGAAAGAAACCTTTGGGCTTCCCCAGTGGCTCAGGAGAAAATCCATCTGCCAATGCAGGAGATGTGGGTTTGATCCCTAAGTCAGGAAGATCCCCTGGAGAAGGAAATGGCAACCCTGTCCAGAAGAATCCCATGGACAGGTGAGCCTGGCAGGCTACAGACCATGGGGTCCCAGTGAGTCGGACACAACTTAGCGACTAAACAACAACAAAGAAGCTTTTAGGTATTAGAAGCGGAGAAGCAATGGCACCCCACTCCAGTACTCTTGCCTGGAAAATCCCATGGATGGAGGAGCCTGGAAAGCTGCAGTCCATGGGGTCCCTGAGGGTCGGACACGACTGAGCGACTTCACTTTCACTTTTCACTTTCACGCATTGGAGGAGGAAATGGCAACCCACTCCAGTGTTCTTGCCTGGAGAATCCCAGGGACGAGGGAGCCTGGTGGGCTGCCGTCTATGGGGTCGCACAGAGTTGGACACGACTGAAGTGACTTAGCAGCAGCAGGTATCAGAAGATGCTACTGATCCCCTTCCCACTCCTCAGCCCTGAGCTCCTCCCATTCTTCAGACAGGGAAATGACAAGAGCCTGGGATGTGTTTATCTGTCCTGTTACAGTTGAAGTCGTCCAACAATTCAAATGGAGGCTTTTTCATTTTCCTCCCTTGTGCAGATGAGCAAGCTGAACTCAGAGGGGTTAATTCTCCTCCCTGAGGCCACGAAGCTGATGGCTGTGAAACCTGGCTCTGAGTGAGGCTTGGTCTCGTTCTCCAGAGCCCTTACAAGCTGTTGTTACGCAACCTGCCTTCACTTCCTGGCTGTGTGACAAGCTCCTAGTCTTATGTGGTAGGGAGTGGCACAACAGCAGGGCAGTCTCCATGCAGGATGACTAAGCTCGGTATGCCTGAGATCAGAGGCTACTAGGTTAGGAGGCTTAGAGGAGGAGAAGATGGCACTGCTTCGGCCTTTGAAAGAAGGACTGGAGTTAACTGCGAAGGAAAGAGAGAAGGGCATTTATGGCAGAGGAATCAGCGTGAATTCAGGATCGGATACTCAGCCTCCTTTTTCTCACAGCGCTGAGCCTGACAGCACAATGCTGAGATGCCTAGATGTTCCTGTAGCCCTTTCCCCACATGAATGCCCAAAACATGCCTCTCTTTGTTGACCTTCACTGGCCAAAAGGCGGCCGCCCCTACACAAGTCACTCCTGGGGACCTCACCTCTGGATAAACTTCCCGCCTCAAACTAAAGGACACACTCCCACCGAGCCGCTGCCTCTGAGCCTGTTTGGCTCTGATTGGCGGCAAGACTTGCGCCTTCGGGCCAGCCACTCAGAGGCGCCCGCCAGTTCCCCCTTGCTTCTTATTGGCTGAGAGAAGCGCATGCTCAGCCACACCACCAGCCGCAAGCTCAGAGCTAGGACGGCGTTAACTGCTCGGCGTGGTCATGTGGTTTCTTTACGGCCTCGCTGGTCTCTGACAGGTAACTCAACCAGGGAGCAGGGGAAGAACCGGCCATCAGGAGGCGGGGAAGGGGAGGCTGTGGCGGCCCTCACTCACCTCGGAGCTCTGGAAGGCTACAGAGCCGATCAAGTGAGGGCCAGGGTATCGGGGGGTACCAGGTCCCCTCTACCCCGGAATCTGGCTCAGGGCGTGGCAGTTCACATGGTCTTGAACCTGGGCCATTTCCTCCCCTCAGGGAGTCTTTGTGATTTGGGGACGAACTAGGGGTGAGGACAGGCCTTTGGGGCCCAGGTCTTACTTGGTGTCGAAGGGTCGCTTAAGGGCCAGGGGTACGAAAATGATTCATCAACCGTCGATCCCCTTTGAGGTGACTGGATTTGCTTTTTGATGAACACAATTGCTGTCTTCTTGAGTCCACACTGATATATTTGTTTATAATTAGAAAATAATGCATATTTCTTTCTTTGGAATTGGTAGAAAATTGTATATAGTGTCTATATCTCTGGTAGCAACGAGAAAACTACCTGTGGCTCCAGTCCTCACTTGGTTGGAAGGAAGAATTGTCTTGCACAATTTTTGCACAATTAAAGCCTTGCACTCAACACCTAATCTGTTCTCAATCTGATTTTGTCACGAAGGTTATAAAAATTAAAATCATACAGTTTGTAACCTTTTAAGATTGGGATTTTTCATACAGCATAATTACTTTTCTGTCCCTCCAAGTTCTTGTGTGTAACTTGACACTTGTTTTTAGGCGAGATTGGGGTACTCTGAGGACTACTGTAGACCTTGAAGCTGATCCCTCTTAGCCATACCTGATGACTAGGAAAGCTAGCTCAGAGCTCAGGCATTGGATATTAATCTAGGGTCCATCACTTAGCAACTTTTATGATGGATGTCGACATGGCTACTAATATGTTTGTATCTCAATTTCCTTATCAACATATGGAAGAGAAGAAACCCACCTTATAGAGGTATTGTGAGGATTGAAAAGGATAGTACATATGTACTCAGTAGAGTATATATTATAAACATTCCATAGTTCATCTTTTAGAATTCTGTTATTAATCCATTTTACTCATGTCAATGTGAGAGAATAAGATTGATTAGTTTATGGCGTTCCATCTTTAAAAAGGCCAACAATAAGCTCAGTCTATGTCTAATCTTCATTACCATTGTTACTATGATCTACCATACTAAAACCATCTTCAAACTCGTCATATAACCCTCTTAGACTTTAGACTATACTCCTAAGCTCCAGTAAGCAAAGCAGTGTGATACTAGCAAAAAAGCAGAGTTATAGATCAATGCTGTGCCCAGAAATGAATCCATACACCTATGGTCAATTATCTACAACAAAGGTATCAAAAATACATAATGGAGAAAAGACAGTCTCTTCAACAAGTGGTACTGGTAAAACGAAAAGTTACATTTGAAATAGTGAGGTCAGAATATTCCCTCATACCACATGCAAAATAAACTCAAAATGCTTTAAAGACCTACATGTAAGACCAAAATCCATAAAACTCCTAAAGAAAAAAAACACTGTTTGACATAAATCATAGCAATTTTTTTTTGATTAGTCTCCTAAGGCAAAGATATAAAAACAAAAATAAATGAATTAGACCTATTTAAACTTAAAAACCTTTTGCACAGCAAAGGAAACTATTGACAAAATGAAAAAAACTATGGAGTGTGAGAAAATATTTGCAAATGATGTGACAAGAGTTAATATTAAAACTATATTAAAAGCTTATAGAACTCAAAGAGCAAACAAACCAAAAATGAGAAGACCTAAATTAACATTTTTCGTGAGAAGTCATACAAATGGCTAACAGGTACATGAAAACATGCTCAACTTTTCTAATCATAAGAGAAATGCAAATCAAAACCACAATGAGGTGTCACCTCACACCTGTGAGAATGGCTATCAAAAGTCTATAAATAACAAATGTTGGGGAGGATTTGGAGAAAAGAGAACGTTTATACGCTATTGGTAGAAATGTCAATTGTTGCAGCCACTGGAAAACAGTGTTTGTTGTTACTGAGTTGCAAAGTAGTGTCCCACTCTTTGGACCCCATGGACTTCAGCACGCCAGGCCTCCCTGTCCATCACCAACTCCCAGAGTTTACTCAAACTCGTGTCCACTTAGTCACCGATGACATCCAACCATCTGATCCTTTGTCCCCTTCTCCTCCCGCCCTCAATCTTTCCCAGCATCAGTCTTCTCCAGTGAGTCAGCTCTTCGCATGAGGGGGCCAAAGTACTGGAGTTTCAGCTTCAACATCAGTCCCTCCAATGAACACCCAGGACTGATCTCCTTTAGGATGATCTGGTTTGATCTTGCAGTCCAAGGGACTCTCGAGAGTCTTCTCCAACACCACAGTTCAAAAGCATCAGTTCTTCGGCGCTCAGCTTTCTTTATAGTCCAACTCTCACATCCATACATGACTCCTGGAAAAACCATGGCCTTGACTAGATAGACCTTTGTTGGCAAAGTAATGTCTCTGCTTTTTAATATGCTTTCTAGGTTAGTCATAAACTTTCCTTCCAAGGAGTAAGTGTCCTTTAATTTCATGGCTGCAATCACTATCTGCAGAGATTTTTGAGCCCCCTCAAATAAAGTCTGCCACTGTTTCCACTGTTTCCCCCTATATTTGCCATGAAGTGATGGGACTGGATGCCATGATCTTAGTTTTCTGAACGTTGAGCTTTAAGCCAACTTTTTCACTCTCCTCTTTCACTTTTTCAAGAGGCTTTTTAGTTCCTCTTCACTTTCTGCCATAAGAGTGGTATCTACATATCTGAGGTTATTGATATTTCTCCCAGCAATCTTGATTCCAGCTTGTGCTTCATCCAGCCCAGTGCTTCTCATGATCTAGTCTGCATATAAATTAAATAAGCAGGGTGACAATATACAGCCTTGATATACTCCTTTTTCTTTTTGGAACCAGTCTGTTGTTCCAAGTCGAGTTCTAACGGTTGCTTCCTGGCCTGCATACAGATTTCTCAAGAGGCAGGTTAGGTGGTCTGGTATTCCCATCTCTTTCAGAATTTTCCACAGTTTATTGTGATCCACATAGTCAAAGGCTTTGGCATAGTCAATACAGCACAAATAGTTGTTTTTCTGGAACTCTCTTGCTTTTTCGATGATCCAGCGGATGTTGGCAATTTGATCTCTGGTTCCTCTGCCTTTTTTAAAACCAGCTGGAACATCTGGAAGCTCATGGTTCACGTATTGCTGAAGCCTGGCTTGGAGAATTTTGAGCATTTCTTTGCTAGCATGTGAGATGAGTGCAATTGTGTGGGAGTTTGAACATTCTTTGGCATTGCCTTTCTTTGCGATTGGAATGAAAACTGACCTTTTCCAGTCCTGTGGCCACCGCTGAGTTTTCTAAATTTCCAGACACATTGAGTGCAGCACTTTCATAGCATCATCTTTCAGGATTTGAAATAGTTCAACTGGAATTCCATCACCTCCACTAGCTTTGTTTGTAGTGATGCTTCTGAAGGCCCACTTGACTTCACCTTCCAGGATGTCTGGCTTTAGGTGAGTGATCACACCATTGTGATTATCTGGGTCGTGAAGATCTTTTTTGTACAGTTCTGTGTTTTCTTGCCACCTCTTCTGAATGTCTTCTGCTTCTGTTAGGTCCATACCATTTCTGTCCTTTATCGAGCCCATCTTTGCATGACATGTTCTCTTGGTATTTCTAATTTTCTTGAAGAGATCTCTAGTCTTTCCCATTCTATTGTTTTCCTCTATTTCTTTGCACTGGAAGACAGTATGGAGATGCCTGAAAAACTAAAATAGAACTGACATACAACTTAGCAATCCCATTCCTGGGCTTGTACCGAAAGAAAACCGTAATTCAAAAAGATACATGTTCTCCAATGTTCAGAGCCGACTTGTTTACAATAGCAAAGACTTGGAAGCAATCCAACTGCCCATTAACAAATGATTGGTTTAGGAAGATGTGGCATATATATATAGAATGGAATATTACTCAGTCATAAAATAGAATGAAATTCTGCCATTTGCAGCTGTGTGGATGGACCTAGAGAATATTATGTTTAGTGAAATAAGCCAGAGAAAGACAAATACCAAATGATACCACTTTTTTGTGAAATCTAAAAAATGCAAATGAATGTACGTGCAAAACAGAAACAGACTCACAGAGAAAACACACTTGTGGTTACCAACGGGGAGAGGGAAGTGCAGAAGGATAAACTGGGGATTAACAGATACAAACTACTGTGTATAAAATAAACAGCAAAGATACACTGTATAGCAGGGGAATTATACCCATTATCTTCTAATTACAGTGTAGTATACCACTTCTGGACATGGAATAACAATTGGTTCTAAATAGGAAAAGGAGTACGTCAAGGCTGTATATTGTCACCCTGCTTATTTAACTTCTATGCAGAGTACATCATGAGAAACGTTGGGCTGGAGGAAGCACAAGCTGGAATCAAGATTGCCAGGAGAAATATCAATAAACTCAGATATGCAGATGACACCACCCTTATGGCAGAAAGTGAAAAAGAACTAAACAGCTTCTTGATGAAAATGAAAGAAGACAGTGAAAAAGTTGGCTTCAAGCTCAACATTCAGAAAACTAAGATCATGGCGTCTGTTCCCATGACTTCATGGCAAATAGATGGGGAAACAGTGGCTGACTTTATTTTTCTTGGCTCCAAACTCACTGTGGATGGTGACTGTAGCCATGAAATTAAAAGTCGCTTGTTCCCTGGAAGAAAAGTTATGACCAACCTAGGCAGCATATTAAAAAACAGGGACATTACTTTGCCAACAAAGGTCCATCTAGTCAAGGCTATGGTTTTTCCAGGAGTCATATATGGATGTGAGAGTTGGACTGTAAAGAAAGCTGAGTGCTGAAGAATTGATGCTTATGAACTGTGGTGTTGGAGAAGACTCTTGAGAGTCCCTTGGACTGCAAGTAGATCCAACCAGTTCATCCTAAAGGAAATCAGTCTTGAATATTCATTGGAAGGACTGATGTTAAAGCTGAAATTCCAGTACCTTGGCCACCTGATGCGAAGAGCTGACTCATTGGAAAAGACCCTGATGTTGGGAAAGATTGAAGGCAGGAGGAGAAGGGGACGACAGAGGATGAGATGGTTGGATGGCATCACCGACACAATGGACCTGAGTTTTGGTGGACTCTGGGAGTCAGTGATGGACAAGGAGGCCTGGTGTGCTACAGTTCATAGGGTCACAAAGAGCCAGACATGACTGAGCGACTGAACTGAACTGATACCACTTCAGGATTCTTGCCTTGAGAAACCCATGAACAGTATGAAAAGACAAAAAGATAGAACACTGAAAGTTGAACTCCCCAGGTTGGTAGGTGCCCAATATGCTACTGGAGATCAGTAGAGAAATAACTCCAGAAAGAATGAAGGGATGGAGCCAAAGCAAAAATGACACCCAGCTGTTAATGTGACTGGTGATGGAAGCAAGGTCCGATGCTGTAAAGAGCAGTATTGCATAGGGACCTGGAATGTTAGGTCCGTGAGTCAAGGCTAATTGGAAGTGGTCAAACAGGAGATGACAAGAGTGAACATCCACATTCTAGGAATCAGCAAACTAAAATGGACTGGAATGTGTGAATTGAACTCAGAAGACCACTATATCTACTACTGTGGGCAGGAATCCCTTAGAAGAGCCCTCGTAGTCAAGAAAAGAATCCAAAATGCATTAGTTGGCTGCAATCTCAAAAATGACAGAATGATCTCTGTTCATTTCCAAGGCAAACCATTCTATATCACGCTAATCCAATTCAATATCACAGTCAGTGCCCCAAACAGTAATGCTGAAGAAGCTAACATTGAACCCTTCTGTAAACACCTACAAAACCTTTCAGAACTAACACCCCCAAAACGATGTCCTTTTCATTATAGGGACTGGAATGCAAAAGTAGGAGGTCAAGACATACCTGGAGTAACAGGCAAATTTGGCCGTGGTATACAGAGTGACACAGGGCAAAGGCTAATAGAGTTTTGCCAAGAGAACGCACTGGTCATAGCAAACACCCTCTTCCAATAGACAAGAGAAGACTCTACACATGGACATCAGCAGATGGTAAACACTGAAATCAGATTGAGTATATTCTTTGCAGCCAAAGATGGAGAAGCTCTATACAGTCAGCAAAAACAAGACCTGGAGCTGACTGTGGCTCAGATCATGAACTCCTTAATGCCAAATTCAGACTTAAATTGAAGGAAGTGGGGAAAACCAGTAGACCATTCAGGTATGACATAAATCATATCCCTTACAGTGGAGTGAGTGAAGTAGCTCAGTCGTGTCCGACTCTTTGCGACCCTGTGGACTGTA
Source organism: Budorcas taxicolor (assembly GCF_023091745.1). Classification (NCBI taxonomy): domain Eukaryota; kingdom Metazoa; phylum Chordata; class Mammalia; order Artiodactyla; family Bovidae; genus Budorcas; species Budorcas taxicolor. The sequence goes on along the minus strand of NC_068910.1, from coordinate 53,298,726 downwards.
GCCCACCAGGCTCCTCCGTTCATGGGATTCTCCAGGCAGGAATACTGGAGTGGGTTGCCATTTCCTTCTCGAGGGGATCTTCCCAACCCAGGGATTGAACCCAGGTCTCCCGCATTGCAGGCAGATACTTTAACTTCTGAGCCACCAGGGAAGTGACAAATAGATTGAAGGGATTACATCTGATAGAGTGCCTGAAGAACTATGGACAGAGGTTCATGTCATTGTATAGGAGACAGGGATCAAGACCATCCCCAAGAAAAAGAAATGCAAAAAGGCAAAATGGTTGTCTGAGGAGGCCTTACAAATAGCTGTAAAAAGAAGGGAAGCAAAAGGCAAAGGAGAAAAGGAAAGATGTACACATTTGAATACAGAGTTCCAAAGCATAGCAAGGAGAGATACGAAAGCCTTCCTTAGTGATCAGTGCAAAGAAACAGAGGAAAACAATAGAATGGGAAAGACTAGAGATCTCTTCAAGAAAATTAGAGATAGCAAGGGAACATGTCATGCAAAGATGGGCTCAATGAAGGACAGAAATGGTATGGACCTAACAGAAGCAGAAGATATTCAGAAGAAGTGGCAAGAATACACAGAAGAACTGTATAAAAAAGATCTTCATGACCCAGATAATCACAATGGTGTGATCACTCACCTAAAGCCAGACATCCTGGAAGGTGAAGTCAAGTGGGCCTTCAGAAGCATCACTACGAACAAAGCTAGTGGAGGTGTTGGAATTCCAGTTGAGCTATTTCAAATCCTGAAAGATGATGCTATGAAAGTGCTTCACTCAAAATGTCAGCAAATTTGGAATACTCAGCAGAGGCCACAGGACTGGAAAAGGTCAGTTTTCATTCCAATCCCAAAGAAAGGGAATGCCAAAGAACGTTCAAACTCCCACACAATTGCATTCATCTCTCTCGCTAGCAAAGTAATGCTCAAAATTCTCCAAGCCAGGCTTCAGCAATACGTGAACCGTGAACCTCCTGATGTTCAAGCTGGTTTTAGAAAAGGCAGAGGAACCAGAGATGAAATTGCCAGCATCTGGTGGATCACTGAAAAAGCAAGAGAGTTCCAGAGAAACATCTATTTCTGCTTTATCGACTGTACCAAACCCTTTGACTGTGTGGATCACAATAAACTGTGGAAAATTCTGAAAGAGATGGGAATACCAGACCACCTAACCTGCCTCTTGAGAAATCTGTATGCAGGTCAGGAAGCAACAGTTAGAACTGGACTTGGAACAACAGACTGGTTCCAAATAGGAAAAGGAGTATATCAAGGCTGTATATTGTCACCCTGCTTATTTAACTTACATGCAGAGTACATCATGAGAAACACTGGACTGGAAGAAGCACAAGCTGGAATCAAGATTGCCGGGAGAAATATCAATAACCTCAGATATGCAGATGACACCACTCTTACATGGAAAAACTTGAAGAACTGAGGAGTCTCTTGATGAAAATGAAAGAGGAGAGTGCACTCCACATTCAGAACTCAACATTGAAAAACTCAACATTCAGAAAACTAAGATCATGGCATCTGGTCCCGTCACTTGACGGCGAATAGATGGGGAAGCAATGGAAACAGTGACAGACATTTTTTCGGCTCCACAATCACTGCAGATGGCGACTGCAGTCATGAAATTAAAAGATGCTTGCTTCTTGAAAGAAAAACTATGAGAAACCTAGACAGCATATTAGACATTACTTTGCTGACAAAGGTCTGTCTAGTCAAAGCTATGGTTTGTTTCCAGTAGTTGGACTATAAAGAAAGCTGAGCACCAAAGAATTGATACTTTTGAACTGTGATGTTGGAGAAGAGTTTTGAAAGTCCCTTGGACTGCAAGAAGATCAAACCAGCCAATCCTACAGGAAATAAGACCTGAATATTCTTTGGAAGGACTGATGCTGAAGCTTTATCTCCAATACTTTGGACACCTGATACAGAGAACTGACTCATTGGATAAGACCCAAATTCTGGGAGAAATTGAAGGCAGGAGGAGAAAATGATGACAGAGGTTGAGATTTTTGGATGCACATGAGTTTGAGCAAGCTCTGGGTGTTGGTGATGGACAGGGAAGCCTGACGTGCTGAAGTCATTCAGGTTGCAAAGAGTTGGACACGACTGAGTGACTGAACTGAACTGAACTGATACCTGAAACTACTGTAGTACTGTAAGTGAACTTTTTATTCAATAAAAATAATAAGAAAAATAGAATATCTGGAATTTTAGATAATAGGAAATGCTAGAGAGAAAAAAGCAGAATGGAGATTGATAAGGTATGTCAGAGAGGGTTGAAATTTTCATTTTGATAAGAGTTGAAGATCTCATTTGGAAAGTAATTTTTTGGTAAAAGCTTGAAAGGAATGGGAGAATTTACATATCTGAAAGAAGAAAATTTGAAGCAGAGAAAAAACCAAATGCAAAAGACCTGAGGTGACAACATGCCTGATAACATCTTTGAGGCGAAGATTAGTGTGGAAAAGGAAAGGGATTGATAGTCGGAAATGAGGTTAGAGTGTTAGGGTTAGATCATGTAGAGTCTTAAAGTCATAATAAGGGCACTGACTTGTGTGTGCATGTAACAGTTTCATTTAGGTATAATTCACATACTGTAAAAGTCACTTTTAAAAATGTACGATTCAGCTTTTCCTCCCTGGCTGCTTGAAGATCAGCTGCCATCATGCACGACCCAGTAACTATCCAGACTAGGAAGTTCATGACCAACCGACTGCTTCAGCGGAAACAAATGGTCATCGATGTTCTTCACCCTGGAAAGGCAACAGTACCTAAAACAGAAATTCGGGAAAAACTGGCTAAAATGTACAAGACCACACCAGATGTCATCTTTGTATTTGGATTCAGAACTCATTTTGGTGGTGGCAAGACAACTGGCTTTGGCATGATTTACGATTCCTTGGATTATGCGAAGAAGAATGAGCCCAAACATAGGCTTGCAAGACATGGCCTGTATGAGAAGAAAAAGACCTCAAGAAAACAGCGAAAGGAACGCAAGAACAGAATGAAGAAAGTCAGGGGGACTGCAAAGGCCAACGTTGGTGCTGGCAAAAAGAAGGAGTAAAGATTCTGCAGTGACTGTATCTGTGGTGACTGTGCAGATTTTTCATGAAAGAGAAAATAAACTAAGACCTTTTACAAAAAAAAAAAAAGTACGATTCAGGGCTGGTCCACTGGTTAAGAATCTGCCAGCCAATGCAGGGAACACGGGTTCAATCCCTGCTCCAGGAAGATCCCACATGCCACGGAGCAACAGTGCCCACGCACCACCACTACTGATCCTGTGCTCTAGAGCCGGGAGCCGCAGCTCCTGAGCCCCTGTGCCCTAAGGCCCACACTCCACAAGAGAAACCAGTGCAGTGAGAAGCCTTTGCGCCACGACAAAGAGCAGCCCCCTCTCATCCCAACTAGAGAGAGCCCACTCGCAGCAGTGAAGACTCACCACAGCCAAAACATAAAATAAGTAAGTCTGTCTAAAAAATGTACAATTCAGTGGCTTTTTGTATGTTCATAGAGTTTTGCAACCATTGTCATAATCAATTTTAGAACGTGTTCATCACTCGCAAAAGAAACCCCATACTCATTAGTAGTCACTCAGCATTCTGTCACTCTCCTCTGCCCCAACCCTGTGTAACAATTTACTTTCTTTATAGATCCACCTATTCAGAACATCTCATCTCATATAAATGAAATAATATTTGGTCTTTTGTGACTGGCTTCCTTCACTTACCATGATGTTTTCAAGGCTTATCTATGATGTAGCATATACTGGTACTTCATTCCTTTTTATAGCTGAATAATATTCAATTGTATGGTGGTACATTTTTTTATCCAGTGATCAGTTGATAGAGATTTGCATTGTTTCCATCTTCTGACTGTTTGAGCCTTCATTTATAGGTCTTTGTGTGGATATATGTTTTTATTTCTCTTGGGTATATATCTAAGAGTAGAATTGCTAGGAAGTTCCCATACTCCTTTCCAAAGTGACTGTACTATTTTACATTCCCATAGTAATGTGTAAGGTTTCCAATTTCTTCACAACCTTGTCAATACTTGTTATCTGTCTTTTCAGTTATAACCATCCTAATGGATATGAAATTGTATGTCATTGGGGTTTTGATTTACATTTCCCTGATGGTTCATGATATTCACTAGTTTTTCATGTGCTTATTAACTGTATCTCTTCTTTGAAGAAATGTCTGTTCAGTTCTTTTACTCATTTCAAGTTTGATTATTTGTCTTATTATAAGAGTTTTTATATATTCTGGATACAGGTCACTTATCAGACATACGTATCTTTTCCCATTCTGTGGGTTGTCTTTTTACTCCCCGGTGGCTCAGATGGTAAAGTGTCTGTCTTCAGTGTGGGAGACCTGGGTTCGATCCCTGGGTCGGGAAGGTTCCCTGGAGAAGGAAATGGCAACCCACTTCAGTACTCCTGCCTGGAAAATCCCATGGATGGAGGAGCTTGGTGCAGGCCACTGTCCATGGGGTCGCAAAGAATCGGGCACAACTGAGTGACTTCACATTACCTTTGAAGGTCCATCTAGTCAAAGCTATGGTTTTTCCAGTAGTCATGGATGGATGTGAGAGTTGGATCATAAAGAAAGCTGAGCGCTGAAGAATTGATGCTATTGAACTGTGGTGTTGGAGAAGAATCTTGAGAGTCCCTTGGATTGCAAGGAGATCGAACCAGTCCATCCTAAAGTAAATCAGTCCTGAATATTCATTGGAAGGACTGATGCTGAAGCTGAAACTCCAATACTTTGGCCACTTGATGCAAAGAATTGGAAAAGACCAATTCTTTTCCAAGACTAATTGGGAAAGACCCTGTGATGCTGGGAAAGATTGAGGCAGGAGGAGAAGGGGACGGCAGAGGATGAGATGGTTGGATGACATCACCAACTCAATGGACATGAGTTTGACCAGGCTTCAGGAGTTAATGATGGACAGGGAAGCCTGGTGTGCTGCAGTGCATGGGATTGCAAAGAGTGACATGACTGAACGACTGATCTGAACTGAACCTTTGAAGCATAAAAGTTTTTGTGACTTCCAATTATTTTTTCTCTTGTTGCTTGTAGTTTTGTCATATGTCTGAGAAGGTTTTGCCTAATCCAGGATTACATTTTATAACTCAAAATATCTTAAATTATGATTAGGATTAATTTGAAGGTGCTACATTGTACCTTCTGTCACCTGCTGGTAAGATTCATTACCCTAATACTGCAGTTTTCAAAGTGTGGAATGTGGAGCCCTCTGGTGGGAACCAGAGAGTCTTTTAGAGCGTTTGCAAGTCCATAATAATAAGATGTTCTTTGTCCTTTTCACTATGTTGATATTTGCACTAATGGTGCAAAAGTATTGGCAGGTAAAACCACTTGGCAGCATCTGGAAAATTGCATTGTAGCTTCTGAAAAATTGCATTGTACATTCTTTAGAATGTAGAAGAAAAAAGTTAAAAACATACAGTTGACACTTGAACAACATGACTGAACTGTGTGGGTCCACTTACAGGTGGGTTTTTTCGATAGTAAATACAACAGTATTACACAGTCGGATCCAAAGGTGGTTGAATCCATGGATGCGGAACTGCTTCCGTCGAGAGCCAACTTAATGTATACTTGGATTTTTGACTGCATGCACAGATGATGGGCACCTGTAACCTAAATGTTGTTCAAGGGTCGATAGTAATTCCACAAATTCTTTAGAAGTTAAAATTATTTAATCTGGTATTAGTAGTAGTAGTATAAAAATAGTTTTGACCTCATGGGCCACTCAAAACAATCTTGGAGCCCCTCTAGGGGTCCACAGACCATACTCCAAAAACAACTGCACTGCCAAAATAGATCCCTTGATAGAAGAATTATTTGAAGTGGACTTTAAATTTCTACCAGTATCACTTATATATTGAGGAATCTTTGATGTAAAGAACTACAAATTTGTGGGAGGGCAGTGGGGAGAAGGAAGGATTTATTACTCGCCCCAAGTAAGGAGAACAAGGATCTTTTTCCAAAGGAGTTGCTCCCTGAACGGTAAAATTGGCTAATTTTTTTGAGGGGGGTAATTTTTAAACCAGGAGTATGTGCATATTCATGAAGGGGCTTGAGCAGAGGGGAATTCAGCATAGAATTGGGGCAAAGGTCAACAGAGTCCAAGCTTTAGTTGACTGAAGTCGGGAGGGTCAGCGCCATCATTGCATCCTCCACCTGGGTAGGGGCGTTAGTTCCTCCAGAACCAGAACTGTTGTCAGTTGAGTGAAGCTCAAGTTCTTTATGCCTTGTCATAGAAAGAATTCAGTGAGAGAGAAAGTGATAGGTAAGAAGGGGATTTATTTAGAGAGATGCACATTCCATAGATAGAATGTGATCCATCTTAAAAGATTAAGAGCAGCCCTGGGAGAGAGACACTCCACAGAGTGTGGACCATCTCAGAAGGTAAGAGGCTAAATATCAATATTTAATTTAGTGTTCATATATGATTTTCAGTATATATGAAAGTGAGATCAAACCAGTCAGTCCTAAAGTAAATCAGTCCTGAATATTCATTGGAAGGACTGATGCTGAAGCTGAAAATCCAATCCTTTGGCCACCTGATGCAGGGAACTGACTCATTGGAAAAGACCCTGATGCTGACAGAGGTTGAAGGCAGGAGGAGAAGGGGACGACAGAGGATGAGATGGTTGGATGGCATCACCAACTCAATGGACGTGAGTCTGAAGAAGCTCCAAGAGTTGGTGATGGACAGGGAAGCCTGGTGTGCTGCAGGTCCATGGGATTGCAAAGAGTCAGACACGACTGAGCAAATGAACTGAACTGATAGATGAAAGACAGTATATTTTAATTTTTAATTATTTTATATCACTTTATTATCTGAATCATATGTGTTTGTTACTATATGTATAAATACAACACATCCAGTTTCCTGAATAATCTTTACATATTTCAGCTCTATATTATATAGAATCATATATTCTATCATATGTATGAAATATGTGATTCTGTGCGTATGCACGTGTGATCAGTCGTGACTGACTGCGACCCCATGGACTGTAGCACACCAGGCTCCTCTAAGACAGTATATTTTAAATTAATACATTATATCTGTTTTTAACTTTTCTAAATTCTGTGATGAAAAGACTGTACATGCATATCGTCAGAGTGTGGCCCTTAAAATAACTGCCAGAATGAAGTGCTGATTTCTAGGTTGGGTGCAAAAATAATAGTCAGGATCTGTCCTATGGACACAACAGCTAGGGTAAAACTTTATCATTCAACTACTTATGTGAATTTTTCTAGGTTTTAACCTATAGTAATATTTCTCCCCAGACATTTCCAAACTCTGTAATAATAAACTGTGACTGCTAATCTGTAAGGTGGAAGGGAGTGATACTGTTGGTGATTGTCTTGAGCACATCCCTAGGTAAGAATTTTGAAATTTCATGAGAAGGAATATTTCTTCACATGTAAATTTTTCACATATTTAAGAATATTTAAGAATTCTTTGGATTCCCCAAATGAATTCTAAACTGAATTTAAATGTTAGATATAAAATAAATTTGAACTGAAAAGCTGATTACGTTACTTCATAGCACATAACCCGTGAGAGGCCCTAGTATGCAGATGAGAATGTGACAGTGAGTTTGGAGTTGCCTTCAACTTTGGGGGAACAGAAGAAACTGAAGCACAAAACAGAAACTTAGAGAAGCTGAAAGAAGCTAAAGTGTTTAAAAACATATTAAATGGGTGAGTTTAAATACTCTAGTTATTTCCTTATTTGCAGTATAGTTGGTTAGAAGATTGTGCTCATGAATAAATGGTATAAGTTATGCTCAACATAGAAAATGCGTTTCTTTGTTTCACTCTCACAATTCTAAAATCAGTTTCGTATGTTAAAATATGTTTAATGTAGCTTGACTGACGCTTTTGACTGAATCAGTCCCACTTCTCAATTATATACGAGTGACCCTTTTCAAGCGCTGTGTTATTGATCACAACATGTCTTTCTTTTTTCCTTAAATAAACCAAGACACTCAGGTAAGTACATATGAGAACTGCTAACGATATGTGCACATCTCATAACGTAAAATGAGCCCCATTTTTAAGCCAAGTATGCAGGAGGAGGGCTTTTATGATGCAGGCCGAGTGTTCTGTGGACATTACACGAGCCTTTTATCACATTATGCCACTGTGTAGGTGCGAGTGCTGCGTATATAACATTTGCACCTGAAAGCGCATATAAACAGGAACACACACAAGGTCACACACACATCTTCTAGTTTGATAACAGACGAAGTGTCAAAGTATTCAGAGTCTCATTTTGTGTTATATAATGTTTAAGTATTTTCAGAAAAGAGCAAAAGTTAATTTTTGACATGACATTTTTAAGTACCATAAATAATGTATGAAAAATGTTTTCTGATTAAAAATACGTTTTACTTTATACTAGGAATCACTTCTTATCTTGAGACACTCTCAAATGTCTTAGCAGGAGAGAACCACGGTGGCATTGTGAATATAAGGTGAATGCTCAGTCTTTCCCAGGTGATGCGGTGGTAAAGGGTCTGCCGGCCAGTGCAGGAAACATGAGACCTGGGTTCAGTCCCTGGGTGGGGAGGATCCCCTGGAGGAGGGCATGGCAACCCCCTCCAGTATTCTTGCCTGGAGAATCCCATGGACAGAGGAGCCTGGCGGGCTGCATGCAATCCGTCGGGTCACAGAGTCGCACATGCCTGAGCGACTGAGCACGCACACGTGCGCACACTCACTGATTCAGTCTTCTCTGCCCCGTCTCCTTGTGCACGTTGACTCCTGGCACTCAGGAAGGCGTGGCCCATCCCAGCTCTTAGCCCTGTGGCGCTAATGTGTAAGCAGACTCTGGAACTGAGTGTTGATGCGGGAATGGCAGGGCTCAGGGAGGCCAGAGGAAAGAGAAGCGGGAGGACAGGAGCTCCTAAGAGATGGGCGAGATAGTGTCTTGACATCTGGGAACACTGAGGAGGGTGCAACCCTAAGGGAGTATGGCCCCGTGTTTCTCCTAACTGCTTCTAAACAGTTTGGTTTTTCTTTATTGAAAGCCCTGGGTTTTGCAGCTCAAGGCGCCATTATTCAGCACAGCATGGAGCCATTAATTTTTTACAGATTTTTCACCTTCTCTTTTTACACTAGACCAAACGAAGATGGCAGCAACGGACCACGGTACACGTCTGGACACTGTTTTCCAGTCTCCAGGGCCACCACCTGCCTCCACAGGCCCCGCCTGAGGATTCTCAGAGCTGCAGGAACGAGAGTTCTTTCAACTTTTATCCTCATGGTGACTCCCCATGAGGTTTCTTGAGGGCTGTGGTAAACCATTTCCCTGTAATAAAAATACCCATGATACTCTTTTCTCTGCTACCTCTTTGAAATGTAAGATGGCAGTACTAAAAAAAAGATGGCAATATTAAAATTGCTTATATTGAATGTACTGTCATTTCCAAAATTCTTCACATGGTCAAATAAAAATATTCTCTTTGAATATGCAAACCTGTATTTTATATTTTGTATCCCAACTGTGTTTAACAAGGAGGGATCGAACTTGGAGTTAAGGAGAGAGGAAGAACCTCACAGGGCTGACTTACAGGTAGAAAGTCAGGGGTGGAGGGGATTGGTTATTCCAGAGACAGGATTTGGTGGGTTGTATGTGTGTTGGCGGGGGCTGCTCTGGTGGCTCAGTAGAAAGGAATCTGCTTGCCAATGTAGGAGACTCGAGTTCAATCCCTGGGTCATGAAGATCCCCTGGAGAAGGAAATAGCAAACCACTCCAGTATTCTTGCCTGGGAAATGCTATTGGAAGAAGTGTTGCTGAAGCTGAAGCTCCAATACTTTGGCCATCTGATGTGAAGAGCAGACTCACTGGAAAAGACCCTGATGCTGGGAAAGATTGAGGGCATAAAGAGAAGCGGGTGGCAGAGGATAAGATGGTTCGATAGCATCACCGACTCAATGGACATGAATTTGAGCAACCTCCGGGAGATAGTGAAGAACAAAGGAGTCTGGTATGCTACAGTCCATGGGGTCACGGAGTCAGACATGACTTAGTGACCGGAAAACAAGTGTGTGTCGGGTGGTAGTTGCTCTGGAGGAGGAAAGGAGAGGGCCTAGATCTGATAGATAAGAGTGCCTGATGAACTATGGAATGAGGTTCGTGGCATTGTACAGGAGACCGGGATTAAGACCACCCCAAGGAAAAGAAATGCAAAAAAGCAAAATGGCTGTCTGGGGAGGCCTTACACATAGCTGTGAAAAGAAGAGAGGCGAAAAGCAAAGGAGAAAAGGAAAGATATAAGCATCTGAATGCAGAGTTCCAAAGAATAGCAAGAGATAAGAAAGCTTTCTTCAGTGATCAATGCAAAGAAATAGAGGAAAAGAACAGAATGGGAAAGACGAGATCTCTTCAAGAAAATTAGAGATACCAAGGGAACATATCATGCAAAGATGGGCTCGATAAAGGACACAAATGGTAGGGACCTAACAGAAGCAGAAGATATTAAGAAGAGGTGGCAAGAATACATGGAAGAACTGTACAAAAAAGATCTTCACGACCCAGATAATCATGATGATGTGATCACTCATCTAGAGCCAGACATCTTGGACTATGAAGTCAAGTGGGCCTTAGAAAGCATCACTACGAACAAAGCTAGTGGAGGTGATGGAATCCGGTTGAGCTGTTTCAAATCCTGAAAGATGATGCTGTGAAAGAGCTGCACTCAATATGCCAGCAAATTTGGAAAACTCAGCAGTGGCCACAGGACTGGAAAAGGTCAGTTTTCATTCCAATCCCAAAGAAAGGCAATGCCAAAGAATGCTCAAACTACCACACAATTTTACTCATCTCACATGCTAGTAAACTAATGCTCAAAATTCTCCAAGCCAGGCTTCAGCAATATGTGAACCGTGAACTCCCTGATGTTCAAGCTGGTTTTAGAAAAGGCAGAGGAACCAGAGATCAAATTGCCAACATCCACTGGATCATGGAAAAAGCAAGAGAGTTCCAGAAAAACAACTATTTCTGCTTTATTGACTGTGCCAAAGCCTTTGACTGTGTGGATCACAATAAACTGTGGAAAATTCTGAAAGAGATGGGAATACCAGACCACCTAACCACCTGCCTCTTGAGAAATCTGTATGCAGGTGAGGAAGCAACAGTGAGAACTGGACATGGAACAACAGACTGGTTCCAAATAGGAAAAGGAGTACGTCAAGGCTGTATATTGTCACCCTGTGTATTTAACTTCTATGCAGAGTACATCATGAGAAACGCTGGACTGGAAGAAACACAAGCTGGAATCAAGATTGCCGGGAGAAATATCAATAACCTCAGATATGCAGATGACCCCACCCTTATGGCAGAAAGTGAAGAGGAGCTGCTAAAAAGCCTCTTGATGAACGTGAAAGAGGAGAGTGAAAAAGTTGGCTTAAAGCTCAACATTCAGAAAACGAAGATCATGGCATCTGGTCCCATTACTTCATGGGAAATAGATGGGGAAACAGTGGAAACAGTGTCAGACTTTATTTTGGGGGGCTCCAAAATCACTGCAGATGGTGACTGCAGCCATGAAATTAAAAGACGCTTACTCCTGGGACGAAAAGTGATGACCAGCCTAGATAGTATATTCAAAAGCAGAGACATTACTTTGCCGACTAAGGTCCATCTAGTCAAGGCTATGGTTTTTCCTGTGGTCATGTATGGATGAGACAGTTGGACTGTGAAGAAGGCTGAGTGCCGAAGAACTGATGCTTTTGAACTGTGGTGTTGGAGAAGACTCTTGAGAGTCCCTTGGCCTGCAAGGAGATCCAACCAGTCCATTCTGAAGGAGATCAGCCCTGGGATTTCTTTGGAAGGAATGATGCTAAAGCTGAAACTCCAGTACTTTGGCCATCTCATGCGAAGAGTTGACTCATTGGAAAAGACTCTGATGCTGGGAGGGATTGGGGGCAGGAGGAGAAGGGGACGACCGAGGATGAGGTGGCTGGATAGCATCACGGACTAGATGGACGTGTCTGAGTGAACTCCGGGAGATGGTGATGGACAGGGAGGCCTGGCGTGCTGCAATTCATGGGGTCGCAAAGAGTCGGACACGACTGAGTGACTGAACTGAACTGAACTGAAGAACTGATGGAACATTTCAGTGTCTACCAGTATGGAAGGGACAGAAGTCCCTACAGGTTGCTCCATGGAGACCCTGCAGCCCATCAAGTGTCCCATTGTGTTTCTATGCTAGTTCCCAGGGTTAGACAACTATAAGATCACCAGTGGGCATAGAGTTGCTGGGGGTGGGGGTGGGAGTTGGAGGGGTGGTAGACAGTATTTGGAGGGCTTCCTAATAATGTAAAAAGTCTATCTCTGAAAGAAAGTCATTGCAATTGGCCTCCATACTGAGGAATGGTTCAACAGACTCATAAATCAAATGATTACAGGTATATTTCTACTGATTAGGTATAGCAAAGATGAAAAGGCAGGAGTATCTCCCCAGCCTGTTCTAGTGTTTGGCTTTCTATATTGGGTGAATTTAAAGAAAGAGATGAGCAATGTTCTGAGATCCAACAGCTTCTTCCAGACTGCCAAGCAGAAGCAGAGGGAACTGACTGAGGAGCTGTGCTGCTGAGGTGGCTGCCGGGAGTGGGGGTAGGTGTGTGGCACCTCCTGCTGGTCAGTGTTGAGCAGTAGGGGGGCAGTTAGCCATGAGCAGCTCCTCTGAAGCCCCATGGTATTCCCTTGACTGGAGGGCTGCAAGCCACCACCCTGCCACATGTCCTTCAGACAAGACCTCCATGAACCTGAGCCAGGTTGGAGCAAAGCCTTTCAATTGCTCTCTGCTCCCCACCCTGCTTTTCCTTTCTTTTTCCTCTCCGGGCCACTGGTGGGTGGGGATGTCAGAGGTCAGGGCTCAGGAGCTCAGGTTGGTGGGAGGGCTGAGTCCTACTCTGCCCAGAGCACCAGGGGGTACCCAGGGGGCAGACTGTGGGGTGCCCGAGCCCCACCCAGAAACAACTCCACCTCAGAGTAGAAATAGCCTCTGGCCGACAATCCTGGGTAGTGTTTTCCCCTCAGTGGGTCTCTGACATGGGGACTGCTTGTGTGGGAATAAGGTCGTTGGGCTCCAGGCTCCAGGTCCCTTCTGGTGTCAGCGGTTGCTTCTGAGAGGAGTAAGGCTGCTCTGTCCATCTCTTTGAGATGATAGGATTTGTTCCTTGATGAACACTGGCCTCCCAGCTTCTCAGTGATACAATTGTTCAAAATAGAATAATGCTGGTTTTGTTTTCAGAATTTGACAGTACTTGGGTGTTACATATAGTTCTTGAATCCCAAGAGGGAATTAGCTGTTGTCTGTTGTTGCCTGATGGGAAGGAAGAACTGTCACGGTTGAATTCAAAGGAGGCGTGCTGCACACTGGCTCTAAGCCAGCCCTGGTTTGCTCTGGGGCGGAAGAAAACCATCAGGAGCTCAAAAGAAAACACACAAGTGGAAGCTGACTACCGCATGGGGTGTTCCCCAGAGCTTCCACCAGATGGAGCCTTCCATACATTTGCATCACTGCTCACAGGTGGGGCTAACATTCAGCTGGAAAGAAAAGCGGTTGATGAGGCTATGGTTTCTCTTATTTCAAAAGCCGATGTCAATGATGACTCCAGTCTTTGTCGGATCTCAGTTGTGATCAATGTCCATCCCCACCTCCTACCCTGAGCATCACCGTCCCAAACATTTCCTGCCCTTTCTCCATTCCTTGCCTCTGACCCCACTGTTCCCTTAGCCTTGCCAGTCACTCCTTACTTTGTGCCTTCATTTGGCAAATATGAGGACTTCCCTGGTGGCTCAGACGGTAAAGCGTCTGTCTACAATGCGGGAGACCCGGGTTTGATCCCTGGGTTGGGAAGATCCCCTGGAGAAGGCAATGGCAATCCACTCCAGTACTATTGCCTGGAAAATCCCATGGACAGAGGAGCCTGGTGGGCTACAGTCCATGGGGTCGCAAAGAGTCGCACACGACTGAGTGACTTCACTTTCACTTGGCATATACGATTGGCAAATATCAGCTATTTTCAGGAGCCTTCCTTTATTCCAACAAGTAGAGCCAGGTATGATTTCTGTTCTGTTACAGAATTGTGCTCAAATCTCACTTGTTCAGTATTACACTTTATAGAAGTATCTGTTTCATTGTGTACTTCTGTTAAATCTTTTTATTCGTTATCTATTTTTATGTTTGGTTGTGCTGGGTCTGCCTTGCTTTAGTGGCGGGGAGCAGTGGCCACCTCCAGTTTCGGTGTGCGGGCTTCTCACTGCAGTGGCCTCCCTGGTTATGCAGCGCAGGCTCTAGGCCCGCGGGCTTCAGTAGTTGCAGGACAACAGCTCAGTAGTGGCGGCTTGCGGACTCTATATCATTGGCTTAGTAGTTGTGCACAGGCTTAGTTGCTCCGTGCTGTGTGGAATCTTCCTGAACCAGGGATCGAACTCATGTTTCCTGTATTGGCAGGCTGATTCTTATCCACTGTATCACCAGAGAAGGCCTCAAATCTTATTTTATATAACGCATGTGTCATAATTATCTTCTCACATTGTCATCTTCTCCATGGGACGGTGAACTGGGGCCCTGAAACATGGGTATTTCCTCTTGAAATCCTCATTGTTCAATATGTAGGAGATGTTCAGGAAATCGTAATCTTTGAATAAATTTTCACCTAGGAGAACTGGTCATAGCTTAAATACTTACTTAGGAAAGAAAATCCCTTGCTTTTTTTTTAGTTATTGTTGTTTGCTAGGAAGATTGCACATTATTCTGTTATCATTTATTACTAATTATATTTTCTGGTTGGTGAACTTTTACTTTTGTATCTTTTGCCTACTACTGAAGTCCTAAGTTTCTTTTCTCTTTTCTAATGAATTTTTATTGAAGTATCAGTTCAGTTCAGTTCAGTTCAGTCGCTCAGTCGTGTCTGACTCGTTGTGACCCCATGCATCACAGCATGTCAGGCCTCCCTGTCCATCACCAACTCCCAGAGTTCACTCAGACTCATGTCCATCGAGTCAGTGATGCCATCCAGCCATCTCATCCTCTGTCATCCCCTTCTCCTCCTGCCCCCAATCCCTCCCAGCATCAGAGTCTTTTCCAATGAGTCAACTCTTCGCATGAGGTGGCCAAAGTATTGGAGTTTCAGCTTTAGCGTCATTCCTTCCAAAGAAATCCCAGGGCTGATCTCCTTCAGAATGGACTGGTTGGATCTCCTTGCAGGCCAAGGGACTCTCAAGAGTCTTCTCCAACACCACACTTCAAAAGCATCAATTCTTTGGTGCTCAGCCTTCTTCACAGTCCAGCTCTCACATCCATACATGACCAGAGGAAAAACCATAGCCTTGACTAGACGGACCTTTGTTGGCAAAGTAATGTCTCTGCTTTTGAATATGCTATCTAGGTTGGTCATCACTTTTCTTCCAAAGAGTAAGCGTCTTTTAATTTCATGGCTGCAGTCACCATCTGCAGTGATTTTGGAGCCCAAAAAAATAAAGTCTGACACTGTTTCCACTGTTTCCCCATCTATTTTGATTTAAATTTCTTTGTTATTTAATATAATTTGTGCAAGATATTCATTCAGCAAATAATATTGAGCATAATCCCATGTGTGACATTGTTTTAGGTGCTAGAGATGTGTAGTTAACAACGAAACAAAAATCCTTGCATGTTGGGTAGGATTTTTCTACAAACCATCTGTCCTGAGGGTTTTTAAATTTTTATTTTTTAAAACATTTGTGTATTTGGCCACCCTGGGTCTCAGGTGCGGCGTGCGGGACCTCTGTTGCAGTGCACAAGCTGCAGTACTTGCAGTGGTGGGTTCAGTAGCGTGGCTCCCGGGCCCTGGAGCCTGCAGGCTCAGGAGCTGGGGCTTGAGGACTCTAGCGCAGAGGCTCAGTGGTTGTGGTGCACGGGCTTAGTTGCTCGGGGGCATGTGGAATCGTCACAGACCAGGGATTGAACCTGTTTTCCCTTCGTGGGCAGGTGGATTCTCATCCACTGTACCACCAGGGAAGTCATGTTTTTTGCTTTTTGGTGGCGCTTTGCACCATGTGGAATTTTAGTCTTCTCAGCAGGGATTGAACCTGCACTCCTAGTGAAAGCTTGGAATCTTAACCACTGGACTGCCAAAGAAAACTCTGACCACAATTTTGGTTAAGTGGTATTTTATGATCATGCCATTTATACTATCCGGCAGTCACTTCCCCTATCAACCTCTTGTATGATACTCTGGAATCATTAGGAACCAGCCCTAATCGTCCTGTGGCTTGGGAACCAGATGACTAGGGACAACCCTTCTGTCTCAAGCCTACAGAGTTTTTCAGCTTGGTCAACAGAGAACTCTTGAAAACTAATCCCAACCTGCTTGCCATATATAACCTGCTCGCTACAACTCTTAACTTGATGTTACTCTGTCCTTGGGCCCACCTGCTGTGTGGTCCTGCCTGGCAGCCTTCTCTCATTTTAAGCTGTGAGTTACAGGTCTGACATCAGACCCTGGATGTTTTATCACCACTACTCTGCCGCAGAGTTTCGTGGAGCTCTTCCTGAAGGCCTTGGGAGTTTTTAGCTCCCAGGGTCAGACTTGCAGGTCCCGTATGTGGCTCTGGGGATGGTGCTTTGATGTCTTTGGTCTTGAAGTAAGGCTTGGTCCACCAGGGGGCGCAGTAGTCTCATGCTATTGCTTTGCGTCCTAGTGAAGGTCTGTGTGATGAGGCTTGTCACCTTGCTTTGGAGAAGGGTTAGCCCTTGGTATTTTTGTTGGTCACCTTCTCTCTGGTCAGGTTTCAGAAACTCGGCTCAAAATCAAAAGATTTTGTCCACGAAATGCACTGTGTCTCTGGCTGTGTTGCCTTGAACACACCACCTCCCCTCTATGGGTTCTTAAAATGTGATCCTCTGTTTGTGTATGTGTGGGGTGGGAATATTGTTTAGTTTTGAAACCCTTACTGGAGGGAAAACCTATTTCGTGTTTCTTCAGGACAGTATCATTATCATTTTGCAAACCTGAAGAATGACTTTCTCCTGAACAGTAACTTTTGCAGCTTGGAAACCTGAAACCTGCTTTTAACCTGAATACTGACTGTGATTGTGAAAATTGATTGTGGCCCTCTAAGTCTAAATCAAAATATTTTCTGGACTCCTAATGATGGATAAGGGAAACATGCCAGGCTCAGCCATTTCAAGAGGCGAAGCTAGTATATTCCTGTGTGTTTTATGCAACCTACTAATTTTCATAGCTGGTGCCGTTTTGAACACCTTTCTGGACCAGACACCATGCTAGGTGTTTTACAAACTTTAGCTCATTAATCCTCTCACAATCTTCATGCATTATCACCCCCATTTTTACAGATAAGAAAATTGAGGTTCATATAGCATACACGGTGGCCCTGAAATCCAAACCCAGACTGAGCAGACATATGCCCTAGCCAGCACAGACTCAGACCTCTGACTTACTCACACATGGGGCCAGGGGCCTGTCACACGGCCAGTCAGTCAAGGGAGCACCGACTGGTTTAAGGGACCATCTCCAGACCCATAATGACCAACCACTGCTGATGACGACTTGGACATCCAGATAGCACCAGTTTTTCTAGAACTTCATCACTTCTCCCCCTCCATGGAGGGGTCCACAGAGGCTTAGACAACACACTCAGATGGCCTTGCCCAGGGCAACTCGTTGCTCAAGGCTTCTAATTCCATGGTGGAACCTTCCTCAGGCACTGCATTTCTAAAAATACGTCCATTTTATAGGTTAGTCAGTAGGATGGGCATCACTGTATTTGTCAAATTGTTACCCAGTCAGCCCATATGGACCCCTGCTGGGGCCTGGGCCCAGCTGAGGCCCCCACCTCAACAGGGAAGGTTCTCACTCCTTTCAGCTTCATGCAGCCAGAGGCGGAACCAAAGCTGAGACTGATGTTTATCCAATGGCCTGAGAATGGAGAAGTGGGAGCTGTGCTTTAGAGGAGCTTCTTCCCAACATGGCACAACTTTGGGCCATGGCTGGGGACAAAGGTGTCATTTAGTAGCTGATGTAGTAAAATCAGTGTAGAATGAGACTCCAGGGCTGTTGGAGGTCAGATTCGTCTTGGTTCCAAGTGATTCCATATGGGTTTTTGTTTTTCTATAGATTCCCTTCTTTGTCTCTGGACCCTGTGACTTAAAGATATGCATAGCTCCTGTCCACGGGTCTGGTGTCAGCTCTGGCAATAACATATACCTGAGACATTTTTACTCTCTATCTGCTACCAGAGTTCCTCATAATATTAGCACTGGAAAAGCACAACAATAAGGGACTGTACCATGCTCAGCATTTCACCTGAGCCCAAGCCAAACAGTCTCTCAAGCTTCTTTGTCCATTTCCTTTTACAGAAGCTCTGTGCACCTGGCTCTGCGGTTTACCTGTGGGAACATTGCTCTAGCTTAGGAGTCCTCAGCCTCAGTACTGCCGGTCTTCCTGGCTGGGTGACTCCATTGTGGAGGGCTGCCCTGTGTGTGGTAGGATTTTAAGCAGCGTTTCCAGTCTCTTCCTATTAGAAGCCAGAAGCAACTCCCCCACCCTAAATAAATCTTCCTCTTTTATACATAAAGCATATATATATAACAAGCAGATTTACTATTTATTTGTGGTATTATTATTTATTTTGGCCATGCTGTGCATCTTGGTGGATATCAGTTCCCCAACCAGGGATTGAACCTGGGCCACAGCAGTGAAAGCAATCGAAAGCACTAACCACTAGACCACCAGGGAACTCCCCTATTTATACGTGGTATTAAAATATTTTGTGGAGGATTTCCGTGGTGGTCCAGTGGTTAAGACTGCATTGGGGAACTGAGATTCCACATGCCACATGATGTGACCAAAAAAAAAACATCAAATATATCATGGGGAGGTGATGATGAAAAAAATGTCTGAAAAAACTCTTTGGGATGGAGTGATTAAAAAAAGGTTGATAAACACCACTCTAGTTCAATCTTTCGGTTCTTATTCATGCAACCGCCTCAGGAAAAATGACATTTGTGGCTCTTTTTAAAAACAGCTGAACCAAAGAGCCAAGCAACTGTACATACACAGAAGGAAATAACAGAGCTGGCAGGGGCCAAGGATACCATATAGCAAAAGCTTAGGACCGGTGTCAGCCCCTTGGCTATGACTGGTAGGTGAACCCAAAGAAATTCTCAGCCGGATCACTGTCCAGGGGAAGCGCTGCCATTTCCAAGTAGAAGAGGCTTGGGGAAGGGTCTTCCTGTGGTGCGGGGGGCTTGGAGCTGTGTTGTCGTGTCATTTACACCAGACAGGACATTTATCGACTGTGGTTGCCCAGAGCCTCCATGTCACTGCCAGACACACACATTTGAACACACTTCCCTGCCCCTAACTATTATTCTTAAATAAATCTGGCTTCTCACTCTGCCCTCCTCAGAGCCCACTGTTTAGAGAACGTATCGTGGCATATCTTGATTGCTGGTCATGCCACATCCAGGACGGGGAAATAACAAACAGCTTGTTGATCCAGAATACAAAGGTCATCTCTACTGCACATAGCCAGCTAAACTGGAAAAAAAGGTAAATTAAAAATCCAACAAATTTTAAAACATCAAAAAGTTTCTCTCTTGAAAACCTGACTTTCCTCATCTAGCAGAGCACAAAGCTTCCCAGCTTTCAGTTTGGGGAAATGAGTGAGTAACCTGAACGCAAGCGGAGAGTCACTCATTTTCTACTTCTTACTTCTATCAAAAAACCCCACTTGAACTCAGCGTGCGTAGATGGGTGAGGAAGAGAGCTGGTGTTCACAGGAAGCCACGCGCCCTTCAGAGACACCTGTCTTTCTTAGTGCACTGCTTCTTGAGCAAGTCGGGCACTGCCTCGCAGACCTGCCTTGGAGCCACTTTCAGAAAAGCAAGGTAAGGGGGCAGACGGTGCGGGGTGCTCAGGTCCTCAGACCCTATGCTGCTTGGCCCACAGCCATGTGGGTTTTGGAAGCGCTGAAAGCTGCCCGGCTAGGCAGCCAGCCGATCATTTGGGCAGCCCGGTCATTCTGCTGGTTCATCCCAGTTGGCACCTGTCCTTATTGCTCACACATAGCCCTCCCAGCCCTCGTCTGACTGGCTCTCACATACTTAACAGCGCTTTCCTCCCGCACACATCTGGCTGAAACTATGTGCTTAGAACACACAGTTAATTTTCATTCACCATATATACTTTTCCCCTTCTGGCTTCTATCAAGACTCCCGGCTCAAGAAGCACCAGCCAAATAAGGGCTGCAGAATAATTCCAGACATTTACCAGCTGTGTTGACTTGTTTCTTCTCCTGAGAATTTCCTAACACCTCCTCAGCCTCTCTTATTCCTTTCATTTTCACTGGTAAAATGATGGCAATAGACCAGAATTGTTATTTGTTTAATTGGAATTGATAATCATTTAACACAATTTTTTTTTTTTTTTTTGAGAGACTGCAATGCCCCAGGTCTTCAGCATCTCTTTGGAGGAATAAATCAAAACCTCTCTGAGAAACACATACTTTGAGTGTTTGGATGTGTGGTGGTCAGAGTGGGAGATGGGGAATGTATGTGGAATTATTGAACAATGTGATAGGGTTTTGATCAAGAATATCAGGGTGCCACTAACAAGGATGCAAGGAGAGGAGGCCTTGAGGCAAAAAGCCTCCTGCTTTGCTCTGATTCACATGTGGACATGTGTGTAACTTTCAGAAGATTTTAACCTCTTCCTCTGCCAATTTAGAAAGGAAATGAGGGTGGTTGTGAGCAGGTGTGTAAGGTTAAGACTATAACCTCATCTGCCAATTTAGATAAGAAATAAGGGTGGTTGGGAAGGCAGAGATTTTATTTCTGGCTATGATGTGCTTTTTCTAGATCCATCCTGCTAGTTGCCACTCTGATAGGGTTCATGCATAAAACTGATCTTTATAGGCAGTTCTGATGAAAAGACCAAAAATTTCCCTCAACTTACCCAACTGAATACGGCCACCTTCCCTAGGGCCTGGAAAACCACATTTGCTGCTTTAGTACCAGGTTGGCCCAGGAGTGGCCAGTCACCCAGCCGGGGAGTCCAGGTGCATCCCAGGTAAGACAGTGCTCCGGAGCGAACACAGGACTTGGGTGCGGTGTGCTGGTGCCCACCTGTACCAGCGCTCAGGAGCTGATTGTTAAATCGTCAGAAGTTTTGTGGGGCAGTTGGTGATTTGACCTTTGCCCTGGTGGGAGTGTTTGGGCTTCCCCAGTGGCTCGATGGTAAAGAATCTGCCTTCAATGCAGGAGATGTAGGTTCGATCCCTGGGTGGGGAAGATCCCCTGGAGGAGGGCATGGCAACCCACTCCAGTATTCTTGCCTGGAGAATCCCATGGACAGAGGAGCCTGGGTGGGCTACAGTCCAGGGGGTTGCAAAAGAGTAGGACATGACTGCAGTGACTTAGCACACACACATGGTGCGAGTGTTTACACCGTGGAAACCAGCAGGAGCCACACACCAGAGCCCCCCGGCCCTACCTCCTCGGCCTCCCAGACCTGGTTCACCTGCAGCACGTCACTGGGACTTGGGGCCCAAAGAATACATTCTCTGTGTGGCTGTGTGGTCTTCGGAAGACACTGAACTTCTCTGAGGCTTTCGTGAGTCATCTGTAGCACAGCTCAGTATGGTTATTCGGCTTAGAATACCAGGTTTTTATTGGAAGGGGTGTGAGTACAGGAACACACGACTGGGATTGAATGCACAATACCAGTGAACATGTTCTGAAATCTGTAAAGTGCAAAGCACACAGAAGGAATTAGAATTTTTATACAAAAGCAAAAGTCAACCTGGTTCCTTTCTAGCCATCTCTGAATTTTGGGCATTACATGCATAGATTTTCTATCTTTTTTTTTTTTTTTGCTTTCATGTCAGAAATGCCCTGGGTGCGGTACTGTTGGGCAGGTCATCTGGTCTTGTCATTTCTGTGAGTGATTTCAGTAAATGCCAGACTAGCTTTCAGAAATACATCCTTGAAAAACAGCTCATTGAAAGAAGGTTTTACTTCTCCCACTTACAAATGGGAGAACCAGAGCTCCCAGCAGAGGGGCAGGAAAAGTGGCAGAGCTGGAGTTTGATGTCTGTCTGCCGCCAAAGGGCAGGATTCCTGCACAGTGGCCAACTGCTCTTCAGTTCAAGGACCTGAGCCCCTCAATGCCGGAAACTTGGGAAGAGTGTCTGATGATCTGGGCAAAGCAGCTGTGCTCTGCACACAGCACTGTTCTGATTTGTTTCTGTTCTTATAGAAATCTGTTGGCTCTTCCCCTCATTAGGTTCTTCTGATTGGGCTCAGACCTGCCTTGAGGAGCCTGTAAATCTGAAAATGAACCCCACGGATACCGCAGACACCACCGTGGATGAAAGCATCTATAACAATTATTATCTCTATGAAAATATCCCCAAGCCTTGCAACAAGGACGGCATCAGGGCATTTGGGGAGCTCTTCCTGCCCCCACTTTACTCCTTGGTCTTTCTCTTTGGTCTGCTTGGAAATTCTGTGGTGGTCTTGGTCCTGTTCAAGTACAAGCGGCTCAAGTCCATGACCGACGTGTACCTGCTCAACCTGGCTATCTCAGACCTGCTCTTCGTGCTCTCACTCCCTTTCTGGGGCTACTATGCGGCAGACCAGTGGGTGTTTGGCCTTGGCCTCTGCAAGCTGATTTCTTGGATATACCTGGTGGGCTTCTACAGCGGCATCTTCTTCATCACACTCATGAGCATCGATAGGTACCTGGCCATCGTGCACGCCGTCTTCTCCCTGAGAGCCAGGACCTTGACTTACGGGGTCATCACCAGTGTGGCCACGTGGTCAGTGGCTGTGCTCGCCTCCCTCCCAGGCCTCCTGTTCAGCACGTGCTACACTGAGCGCAACCACACCTACTGCAAAACCAAGTACTCTTTCAACTCCACGAGGTGGAAGGTCCTGAGCTCCCTGGAGATCAACATTCTGGGGCTGGTGATCCCCCTGGGAATCATGCTCTTCTGCTACTCCACGATCATTAGGACCTTGCAGCACTGTAAGAACGAGAAGAAGAACAAGGCAGTGAAGATGATCTTTGCTGTGGTGGTCCTCTTCCTGGGGTTCTGGACCCCTTACAATGTGGTGCTCTTCCTGGAGACCCTGGTGGAGCTGGAGGTCCTGCAGGACTGCACCTTTGAGCGACACCTGGACTATGCCATTCAGACCACAGAGACCCTGGCTTTTGTTCACTGCTGCCTCAATCCTGTCATCTACTTTTTCCTGGGGGAGAAATTTCGCAAGTACATCATACAGCTCTTCAAAACCTGCCGGGGCACTCTGGTGCTCTGCCAATACTGTCGACTGCTCCCAATGTACACCGACACCCCCAGCTCATCTTACACGCAGTCCACGGTGGACCATGATCTCCGCGACGCTCTGTAAAAACTGGAAACACAAGAGACAGTTAATAAGCTTCCCAAGTTGAGAGCTTATTTAAAATTGTATCAAAGTAACAGTTTCCTGAACAAGTACAGGCGAGAAGAATTACATCCACTGCAAAAAGTAGGGCTTCTCACCCGGCAGTCACGTTTTCTTCCTGCCAGGTACAAGTTCAGCATGACCGGAGTTCACCTGGACCGAGGCATCCTTCCTTGCTGCGCCAGGCTTTCCTGCAGGGATGGGTAAACCTGAGGAGGCTTCTGAGCATGCTTCAGTGAGGAGAGAGATGATTTGGGGACAGGAAGACCATTCCCTTCCAACCTGAACTCATGGGATTCTTTAGAGGGGTTTGTTGAGAATTGACTGGGGGAGTAAAGCGCTAATTCTTGCTGTGAAAATGAGGCCTTTAAACTTCTACTAGCTTCTGTGAAACAATATAGAAATACTTCGGCATACTGTCCCAGTGTTTTCCTAATCATATTTCTGAAGCACGGTGTACTCCATGAAGCCAGGTGTCTGCAGAAACAAATAGTAAAGGAATGAAATTAGATCTGGATTCTTTTATTGTGAAGGATTATTTGTTAATGAAAGCCAAATTTCCAGTGCTGATAACAAGTATAAGCTTAAAAGCATTAGAAAGGTCTGATTTCTAAACATGAAATGCAAGGCATTAACAAATCTGAATGTAACTTGTGGAAATTCAAACACAGTTTCATACGCTTGTGGTGTGTTTTATTTTCATTAATACATGAGTATTCAAATTTAAGAAATAATACATAGGCCCAGATACATTTTACTCATTTACAAACATTGCCTTCAAAACCAAAAAATAACAAGGACTAATCAAGTAAGAAGACAACGCTTCCTTAATCATTTCAAAGTGCCTGCCATAAAGTAAGGCAAAAATAATCCACTAAAAGTTAATGCTGATGTGGCATAAAAATGACTTCCAAAAAATTTGTAACTGTGAAAAGTGTCATCTTTTAAAATATTGGCTCTGCTTCTTAACTTTTGAATGATTCAAAATTTCAGTCAGTCACTTCTTACAAGTCATTTTAATTATGCAATTAATCATTAAGAGAACTCTCTGTTCTTACAGCCTTAATCAGAATTAAGATTTACAAAGTCTAAGGATATCTGTAATTTCTCCAAAACAAAACCTATTTTGCAAACTATTACCTGAGCTAACCAGTTTAAAATGCTTCTGTAAATTTACACATTATTGCATGCTTTCCATTTATAAAGAATGCATTTCCAGAAAATTTATTTTCAGAAGGTGATTTTTAACAGGGTAAGTTGATATTGCCTTTCTAGAAATACAATAAAAGACAATAAATAAGCCTGTGTATAGTTTTTCCTGGTTATGTGTATGTTTAGTCTACCACTGGGGATGAGCATCTGAGCTGCTAATGTTCCCGCTGTCTGGCTGGATCATCCATGCTACACGTTATAGAAGAGGTCCGCGTCCCTGAGAGGAAGAATTAAAGGCTTCAGTGTTAAGATAACCGCTTGGGATGGGGAAAGGAAGCACTACTCATCGTCACAAAAGTGCTTGGGGGTGAGAGTGGATGAGGAGTGGGGACAGGAGGGGTTCCTGCGCAGTCCTTAGAAAACCCCACGGGACACGGCAGGGTCTGCAAATTATACTTCTGTGTTTCCTTGTGCATCTGAGCCATTATTTTCCTCTCTTAGCCTTGGTTTCCTCTTGTCTGTAAAGCAGAATAGAGTTCAGAGTGATTGCAAAAAAGGATGAGTACTCAAAGTATCTAGGTTCTTTGGTCATAAAGTGTGGTTTTAAACTTCCCAGCCAGTGGCTGCCTCCCCTTTCCTCTTAGAGCTTGCAGTTTCATTCATTTAATCAGTAGGAGACAGAAGTGTAAGGACACCAAAAGGCAAAGACTAACCAACAGGGTGTTACTTAGTGTAAAAACATCACATCTAAAGCTCACCGAGGCTGCAGACCACACAGCTCCTGCGCCCTCACCTATCACCTCCAGGACCTCAGGGCCTCCCTTGCTCCACAGCTGGGAGCTGTCCCTTCCGGATGGGAATTTAGAACCTCTGGTGATACCCAAACATAACCCTCTCAGCTCACTGGAAAGAAAGTTCCTTCCCCTTCAGTAACAAGCATAGACACCCTAGCTTGATTTCTACACAAAGTTTGGTTTTGCTTTGTTTTTAAAAGGGTTCCAGGAACAACAATCACCAGCTACCCAAGAACCAAAATATTATACTTCCAAAATCTCTGGATGTTGATTCTGCAAAGAACAAGAGCTGTCCTACGAGTGCCTCTTGTGACAGAAACTCTTTTTAGGTGAGTTTAACTATGTTTTCATTAGGACCATTCTTCTCTTGCTGCACCATGTCTAGCCTCTGGGGAACAAAGTTCAGTTCAGCTCAGTTCAGTCGCTCAGTCGTGTCCAACTCTTTGCGACCCCATGGACCACAGCACGCCAGGCCTCCCTGTCCATCACCAACTCCCAGAGTTTACCCAAACTCATGTCCATAGAGTCAGTGATGCCATCCAGCCATCTCATCCTCTGTCGTCCGCTTC
The DNA here is from genome assembly GCF_023091745.1 of Budorcas taxicolor. Taxonomy (NCBI): domain Eukaryota; kingdom Metazoa; phylum Chordata; class Mammalia; order Artiodactyla; family Bovidae; genus Budorcas; species Budorcas taxicolor. The sequence goes on along the minus strand of NC_068910.1, from coordinate 53,272,684 downwards.
TCCTCCTGCCCTCAATCTTTCCCATTATCAGGGTCTTTTCAAATGAGTCACAGACTAGGTGTAATTTCTTTAAGAACAAAAGACAGAGGTTTGCTTTTCAGATGATGTCATTGTTTGGAATAAGATAGAAGTTATGGCTGCACAGCATTGTGAATGTGCTAAATGCCACTGAATTGTACATTAAAAAAAGAAATTTTTTTTATCATCACACTATGTAGCATGTGGGATCTTAGTTCCCTGCTGCTGCTGCTGCTAAGTCGCTTCAGTCGTGTCCGACTCTGTGCAACCCCATAGACGGCAGCCCACCAGGCTCCCCTGTTCCTGGGATTCTCCAGGCAAGAACACTGGAGTGGGTTGCCATTTCCTTCTCCAATACATGAAAGTGAAAATTGAAAGTGAAGTCACTCAGTCATGTCCGACTCTTCGAAACCCCATGGACTGCAGCCCACCAGGCACCTCCGCCCATGGGATTTTCCAGGCAAGAGTCCTGGAGTGGGGTGCCACTGCCTTCTCTGCTTCGTTCCCTGACCAAGGATCAAATCCTTGGATCAAATCCCCTGAAGTGGAAGCCTGGAGTTTTAACCTCTGGATGGCCAGAGAAATCCTGAATGGTAGGTACAGTTTTAAATGATTGGTTTTATAGGGTGTGAATTTTACCTCAACAACAACAAAAAGAATAATAAGAATTAGCCCTATCAGTATCTGTCCCATACCAGGCACTCAGTTCAGTTCAGTTCAGTCGCTCAGTGGTGTCCGACTCTTTGAGACCCCATGAATCGCAGCACGCCAGGCCTCCCTGTCCATCACCATCTCCCGGAGTTCACTCAGACTCACGTCCATCGAGTCAGTGATGCCATCCAGCCATCTCATCCTCTGTCATCCCCTTCTCCTCCTGCCCCCAATCCCTCCCAGCATCAGAGTCTTTTCCAATGAGTCAACTCTTCGCATGAAGTGGCCAAAGTACTGGAGCTTCAGCTTTAGCATCATTCCTTCCAAAGAAATCCCAGGGCTGATCTCCTTCAGAATGGACTGGCTGGATATCCCTGAAGTCCAAGGGACTCTCAAGAGTCTTCTCCAACACCACAGTTCAAAAGCATCAATTCTTCTGCGCTCAGCCTTCTTCACAGTCCAACTCTCACATCCATACATGATCACAGGAAAAACCATAGCCTTGACTAGACGGACCTTTGTTGGCAAAGTAATGTCTCTGCTTTTGAATATGCTATCCAGGTTGGTCATAACTTTCCTTCCAAGGAGCAAGCATCTTTTAATTTCATGGCTGCAGTCACCATCTGCAGTGATTTTGGGGCCCCCCAAAATAAAGTCTGACACTGTTTCCACTGTTTCCCCATCTATTTCCCATGAAGTGATGGGACCAGATGCCATGATCTTTGTTTTCTGAATGTTGAGCTTTAAGCCAACTTTTTCACTCTCCTCTTTCACTTTCATCAAGAGGCTTTTTAGTTCCTCTTCACTTTCTGCCATAAGGGTGGTGTCATCTGCATATCTGAGGTTAATGAGATTTCTCCCGGCAATCTTGATTCCAGCTTGTGCTTCTTCCAGTCCAGCATTTCTCATGATGTACTCTGCATAGAAGTTAAATAAGCAGGGTGACAATATACAGCCTTGACGTACTCCTTTTCCTATTTGGAACCAGTCTGTTGTTCCATGTCCAGTTCTAACTGTTGCTTCCTGACCTGCATACAGATTTGTCAAGACGCAGGTTAGGTGGTCTGGTATTCCCATCTCTTTCAGAATTTTCCAGTTTATTGTGATCCGCACAGTCAAAGGCTTTGGCATAGTCAATAAAGCAGAAATAGTTGTTTTTCTGGAACTCTCTTGCTTTTTCGATGATCCAGTGGATGTTGGCAATTTGATCTCTGGTTCCTCTGCCTTTGCTAAAACCAGCTTGAACATCAGGGAGTTCACGGTTTATGTACTGTTGAAGCCTGGCTTGGAGAATTTTGAGCATTACTTTACTAGTGTGTGAGATGAGTGCAATTGTGTGGTAGAGTGAGCATTCTTTGGCATTGCCTTTCTCTGGGATTGGAATGAAAACTGACCTTTTCCTGTCCTGTGGCCACTGCTGAGTTTTCCAAATTTGCTGGCATATGGAGTGCAGCACATTCACAGCATCATCTTTCAGGATTTAAACAGCTCAACTGGAATTCCATCACCTGCACTAGCTTTGTTCGTAGTGATGCTTTCTAAGACCCACTTGACTTCACATTCCAGGATGTCTGGTTCTATATTAATGATCACATCATCATGATTATCTGGGTCATGAAGATCTTTCTTTGTACAGTTCTATTCAAACTCTATTAAGTAAAAAAACTGTCACCTGCTTCCCAAGAGAAGGAAGAATGCTGGTTGATGTATAGACCTTTATGGAGATTTTTCACAAGAAACTCTAATAACACTCTGGGACATTTTATGCAATGATTTCTCATTTGTTGGGAGTCTGTCTTGTACCACGCAGGATGGTAGGTAATGGAGAGGAGGATAGGATAAAGGAATGAGCGCTGCATGTATAGACTGGAACCTGAGAAGGGAAGACACAAGAACAAGGTCAACTAAGAAGCAAGCAGGACAGATGCAATAACCGAGTCACAGACAAAATGCTTCAGGACCCCAGACGAAGAAGGAACCAATGTCAAATGTCAAACTTCAAGTAGCTTTTGAAGTTGGCCTTGTAAGAGGAGCCTGATTTTGGTGAATGGAAGGGAGGTAGGACATTCTAAGCTGGTGAAATTGCACATGAAAAGGCAGATGCTGTGTCAAGACTGCCCCTTGTGGTCAGGGAGGGGTGAGTGGGTTTTTGTAGTTAAAGTGAAGGGGGGTTGGGTGGGGAGAGGAGCAAAAGAGGAAAAGCTGAGACAGAAGAAAACTTAAGGACCTCATTTTTGGCAGTGGTTTTGAGCTCCTGGGACAGCGGCCTTCCTGCATCAGGCTGGAGGAGACTGTTGGGGTTGTGAGGTGCTGTCCACACACCCTGTGCAGAATGAGGAGTACTCACCCCATCCGCTCCAGGAGCGCTGGCACCTGGGGCTCTCGGCTGGTCTCTTCAGGACTGTCCTCCCAGGGGGGCAGCTCACTTCCAGTGCCTGAGTCTTGAGGGGAAAGAAACACTTGCTCCCTTGCTTTAATTTGGGACATGCTGACAAGCCATTCCAACCGCAGGGCTGCCCATAAGGTTAGCCTCTGTTGCCCAGTCCTGCTTCCTTCATGCCCTTACAGATGTTGTTCCCAAGAGGACTCCCCATTAAATCTCCTGTATGCTCATCTCAGAGTCTCAGGGTCTGCTCCCAGGAACTCAAGTCTAAAATGGGAATTCTGGATCATCACCTAATATAAATAGGCTTGACCCCAGGTGTGGGAAAATGAGGATGCGCAGAGTCTGCATCAGGCTGTCCATCCATCACCCTCTGGCTAGCAACCTCATTTGACTCTTGGTTCATGTGCTTCCTTCAGTCAGCCTCGCCTTTCCTGTCATAATTCACCTGCCTCAAACCCTGAGCCGTCATCCCTATTCTGTCATGGTAACAGCTCAGCTCTATCCTTGGCCATGAGGTCCTGTATTCTGCACTGGTCTGTGGCTTCCTGGACTCAGATGAACCAGACACAAGTTCCGTTCATTTCTGGGGTCATGATACTTCACTCCTGAATGGCCATTATCAAAAAGTCTGTAAATAGTAAATGCTGGAGGGAGTTCCCTCATGGTCCAGTGGTTAGGACTTTCACTTTCACTGCTTTCAGTGCCAAGGCCTGGGTTCCATCCCTGGTCGGGGAACTAAGATCCCACAAGCCAAGTGGTATGACCACCACCACCAACAACAACAAAAATGGGGAGAAAATAACGCTAGAGAGAGTGTGCAGAAAAGGGAACAGTCCTACACAGTCGGTGGTAATCTAAATTGGTGCAGCCACTATGAAAAACTGTATGGAGGTTCCTTAAAAAATGAATAATGGAGCTGCCATAATCTAGCAATCCCAATCCTGGGCATACACCTGGAGAAAACTCCCACTCAAAAAGACACATGCAGCCCAGTGTTCATAGCAGCACTATTCACAGTAGCTAAGACATGGAAGCAGCTAAAGTGCTGCAGATGAATGCATGACGATGTCATATGTATATACATACACAATAGACTATTAGCTGTAAAAAGAATCAACTAATGCCATTGGCAGCAACATGGACGGAACTAGAGATTATTTTACTAAGTAGATCAGACGGAGAAAGACAAATATCATATGATGTTACTTACATGTAGAATCTAAAAAAATGATACAAATGAATGTATTTACAAAACAGGAATAGACTCACAGATGTAAAAACCAAACTTGTGGTTAACAAAGGGAGAAGGAAAGGGGGAGGGATAAATTAGGAGTTTGGGATCAAAATACACACACTACTACACATAAAATAACCAACAAGGACCTATAGCACAAGCAACAATCTTCAATATCCTGTAATAACCTAATAGCCTGTAATGGAAAAGAATCAGAAAAAGAATAGATATATTTGTATAACTGAATCGTTTTGCTGTACAGCTGAAACTAAGACAACATTTCAAATCAACTATATTTCAATAAAATTTTTTTAAAAATACTTTACTCCTTAAAAGCTTCTAATGGCTTCAAATTCCCCTTTCAGAATATCAGAACTCCACTAACTAGTTTTGAAACTCATTTCAGCCTTCTCTTTACATAGATAAGGTTGGTTTTTTTTATCCCCAAGCAATTGAGTTCAGGGGAAACAACATTTTAATAATGAAGTAAACCAGCTCCAGCAACGATGATCATCACCTAACTGCTTAGTAAAATGCCTAGCACAGAGCAGTTGTTCAATTATTTTTTAGTGAATGAGTGAATTTCCTTATCTCTTAATTAAGTACTCTATGCTGGCAACTCAAGTTTCTATTTCACTACACAAAGTTCACCAGTCCTCTCTCCAAAATCCCCAATATGTTTCTAATAAAACTTTGTGTGACAGAGTTCAAAGATTGATTGACTTGCCTCCTAGTTCCAGAAATTAGTGGGTGGTCTTTGGGTCAAAAATGACTTCATTATGACTTTTGGTATGAACAGAGTTGCAGAAATCTGCATTTTCATCTTCTCTGGGAAATTATAAAATATCAGCAAGAAGAATGAAAAACCCCCACAAACTCCATTTTCAATCAAACTTGGAGAGAGAAATACTTTTCAGAGCCTAAAATATACATGAAAGGCCTACTAAAAGCGCTCGATGCCAGGATGGCAGTGACAGAGCTCCCAGTCTCTGCAGGAACTCATTTCCCATAGGGAGAGTTTTACCGCCAGGAGCAGGAGCTGGCAGGAGCAGAGCTTGAATCAGAAGCCCTCCGAGGCCCAGTTTGGTTCAGAGGAGGCAGATTTGCTCAGTTTCAGATCTGCAGGCAGGATGCAATCTATCTCTGTGGCTATAGAAGAGAGTCATTGGATTGTGCAAACAGCTTGCCTCCTCGAAAAGAACGGACACCCTGCCTCAAACACACGCATACTCATACTTAACAATTCAAAGAGCGACACTCAGAAAAACCATACTGACTATAATCAGGATAGGAGTACTATAGAAGTATAGGAATATAATGTTTTATTACTATCATCAAATATATTTATCCCCAGCTTCCCTTGTGGCTCAGCTGGTAAAGAATGCCTGCAATGAGGGAAACCTGGGTTTGATCCCTGGGTTGGGAAGATCCCCTGGAGAAGGGAAAGGCTACTCACTCCAGTATCCTGGCCCGGAGAATTCCATGGACATAGTCCATGGGGTCACAAAGAGCTGGACACGACTGAGAGACTTTCACTTTCACTTTCTTAAAATGCTTAACAGGGCACTCCTGAGATATTTTAGCTCAAAACAGAAGACAAGAATGCCCGCTATCACTGCTGCTACACAATACCAGGCTTTGAGATACCAGCTCCTTCCTATTTAGGGATAAATTAGAGGTTTAAAAATTTGGAAAGAGGAATATTCTACAAAATATCTGACCAAGATCCTTCAAAACTGTTAACATCAGTAAAAACAAAGAAAGTCTGAGAAATTGTCCCAGACTAGAGGAGCCTGAAAAGACGTGATGATAAAATGTAGCTGTGCAACAGAAAAGAACATCAGCTAAAAACTAAGGTCATTTAATAAAGTATGGACATTAGCTGATAATAATGCCTCAATATTGGTTCATTCAGTATAACAAATGTATCACGCTAATGTAAGGTATTAGTAATAGGGAAAATGGGACATGGGGTATATGGGAACACTCTACTTTCTTCATAATTTTCTTTTATTCTTCCAGTTTCAGTGAGATATAATTGGCATACAGCAGCATATACATTTGGGCTTCCCAGGCATCTCAGCTGGTAAAGAATCTGCCTGCAATGCAGGAGACCCCGGTTTGATTCCTGGGTCAAGAAGTTCCCCTGGAGAAGGGATAGACTATCCACTCCAGTATTCCTGGGCTTCCCTGGTGGCTCAAAAGGTAAAGAATCCACTTGCAATGTGGGAGACCTGGGTTCGATCCCTGGGTCGGGAAGATCCCCTGGAAGAGGGCATGGCAACTCACTCCACTATTCTTGCCTGGAGAATCCCATGGACAGAGGAGCCTGGTGGGCTACAGTCCATGGGGTCTCAAAGAGTCAGACACGACTGAGTGAGATGGATACTGTGTAAGTTTAAGGTGTACAGCATGATGGTTTTAAAAATATTTATTTATTTGGCTGTCCCAGATCTTAGTTGCAACATGTGAACTCTTAGCTGCTGCATGTAGGATCTAGTTTCTTGACCAGGGATCAAACCTGGGCCCCTACATTGGGAGCATGGAATATTGGCCACTGGACCACTAGGGAAGTCCCCAGCATAATGATTTGACTTACATATATCATGAAATGACTAGCATGTAAGTTTAGGGAATATCCATCTGCTTATAGAGATACGAAATTTAAAAAAGGATACCAAAGATATTACATAATTATTGGATATATTCCCCCACAGTGTCCATTTTATACTTGCTACTCATATATTTTGTAACTGGAAACCTGTACCCCTTAAATTCCTTCACCTGGTTTACTCATTCCCCCATACTCTCCCTTCTGTTTCTATTTTTTTATGTTTGTTCATTTCTTTTGTTTTTGTTCATTTATTCTCAGGGCTTCCCTGGTGGCTCAGAGGTTAAAGCATCTGCTTCCAATGTGGGAGACCCAGGTTCGATCCCTGGGTAGGGAAGATCCCCTGGAGAAAGAAATGGCAACCCACTCCAGTATTCTTGCCTGGAGAATCCCATGGACTGAGGAGCCTGGTGGGCTGCAGTCCACGGGGTCACAAAGAGTTGGACACGACTGAGTGACTTTACTTACTTATTCTCACATCCATACATGACCACTGGAAAAACCATAGCTTTGATTTGACAGACCTTTGTTGGCAAAGTAATGTCCCTGCTTTTTAATATGCTGTCTAGGTTGGTCATAACTTTTCTTCCAAGGAGCAGGCATCTTTTAATTTCATGTCTGCAGTCACCATCTGCAGTGATTTTGGAGCCCCCCAAAATAAAGTCTGACACTGTTTCCATTGCTTCCCCATCTATTTGCCATGAAGTGATGGGACCAAATGCCATGATCTTAGTGTTTTGAATGTTGAGCTTTAAGCCAACACTTTCACTTTCCTCTTTCACTTTCATCAAGAGGCTCTTTAGTTCCTCTTCACTTTCTGCCATAAGGGTGGTGTCATCTGCATATCTGAGGTTATTGATACTTCTCCCGGCAATCTTGATTCCAGCTTGTGCTTCCTCCAGCCCAGCGTTTCTCATGATGTACTCTGCATATAAATTAAATAAGCAGGGTGACAATATACAGCCTTGGAGTACTCCTTTCCCGATTTAGAACCAGTCTGTTGTTCCATGTCCAGTTCTAAATGTTGCTTCCTGACCTGCATACAGATTTCTCAGGACACAGGTCAGGTGGTCTGGTATTCCCATCTCTAAGAGTTTTCCACAGTTTGTTGTGAACCAAACAGTCAAAGGCTTTGGCATAGTCAATAAACAAGTAGATGCTTTTCTGCAACTCTCTTGCTTTTTTGATGATCCAGTAAATGTTGGCAATTTGATCTCTGGTTCCTCTGCCTTTTCTAAATCCAGCTTGAACATATGGAAGTTCATGGTTTATATACTGTTGAAGCCTGGCTTGGAGAATTTTGAGCATTATTTTGCTAGCATGTGAGATGAGTGCAATTATGTGGTAGTTTGAGCATTCTTTGGCATTGCCTTTCTTTGGGACTGGAATGAAAACTGACCTTTTCCTGTCCTGTGGCCACTGCTGAGTTTTCCAAATTTGCTGGCATATTGAGTGCAGCACTTTCACTGCCTCATCTTTTAGGATTTGAAATAGCTCAACTGGAATTCCATCACCTCCACTAGCTTTGTTCATAGTGATGCTTTCTAAGGCCCACTTGACTTCCCATTCTAGGATGTCTGGCTCTAGGTGAGTGATCACACCATCGTGATTATCTGGGTTGTGAAGGTCTTTTTTGTACAGTTCTTCTGTGTATTCTTGCAGCCTCTTCTTATTATCTCCTGCTTCTATTAAGTCTATACCATTTCTGTCTACCCATGTTGCACAAATGGCAATATTTCATTCTTTATTATGGTTGAGTAATATTACATTGTTTGCATATCTTAACCTGTGAACAAGTGAAAGTGTTAGTTACTCAGTCATGTTTAACTCTTTGTGACCCCATGGACTGTTTGTTCATGGAATTCTCCATGCAAGAACACTGGAGTGAGTAGCCATTCCCTTCTCCAGGGGATCTTCTGACCCAGGGATCAAACCCGGGTCTCCTGTACTGCAGGTAGATTCTTTACCTCTGAACCACCAGGGAAGCCCATCTCTGCCTGTATCTATATCTAAATCTTCTAAAAAAGAATATTTATACATATATACCTGAATCACTTTGCTATATACCTGAAACTAACACAAAATTGTAAATAAACTATACTTCAATAAAAAAAATAAAGATGGGATCATAAATCAAAGGAGGGACACAACAGATTTACTTAAGGAGTAGGTCAAGTTGGACTGTTATCTGGGAAAAAAATTAAGCTTGATTCATTCATCATACGTGCATGGTTGAGTGGCAAATAGATAAAAATTTAAATGTAAAAATTGGAACAATATAAATTCTAAATGGAAACATGGGAGAATTTCTTCATAATTATGGCACAGGCAAGAACATTCTCAAAATTCAGAAGCCATAAAAGAAATGAGTAATAAATTCAACCATGTGAAAACAAAAATATGCATGATAAAACATCCCCAAATAAAACTCAGAAGACAAGTGACAAACTGGAGTAAATATGTATATGCAATTGAACTATTTTTCTAACTGCTAAACAGCAAAAGGATGTTTGTTACATTATTCTCAATACTTTTCTATATGGTTAAATCATTTAATAAATTAATTAATATATATTATGGAATATGCCATTAAAAAAAAGAATGGCTTCCAGCTATAAACTTACTACTATGCACAAAAGTTCATGATATATATTGTTTTTTGTTTGTTTGTTTGGCAATGTGGCTTTTTGTGAACGCAGGCCCTGGCACTGAAAGTGTCTGGTCTTAACCACTGGACTACGAAGGAATTCCTGAAAGTGCGTTATAAAAACCTGGAATGATACACCTAAAACTTAAATCCCAAACTCTTATTCATTTAAAATTTTTCTAGATTTGTTGAGATATTATTGATGTTAGCCATTTCTTAAAATTATTTTTAATTAAAAAATTTTATACAATTTGAAAATATGTATTTACTTGTTTTTGGCTACGCTGGGTCTTCACTGCTGCGTGTGGGCTTTCTCCAGTTGTGGCATGCCGGCTCAGTTGCCCTGTGGCCTGCAAAACCTTCCCGGACCAGGGATCAAACCTGTGTCCCCTGCATTGGCTTTGGCAGGCGATTCTCAACCACTGAACCACCAGGATGTCTTTTATCCATTTTTATAGAGGGAACAATTATACTACTTTACAATTTCTAGGCTTCTTTATTTCTTTAAACAGACATGCCTTATTTTCACAGCCTGCCAAAACAATCAGTATCTCCCCATTTTAGAAAAATAAAAAGAGGGAGGCCTTGTGATTGGGGAAAGTTGACTAATGAACCGCAGAGAGAATCTAAAAAGTAGGGCTCCCAGGTGAGGTGAGCAGGTGGTTGCTCATCCTGGTATGATACCTGCCTACAGAGATGGGTACTTTGAAGAAGATGCTGATGTCAGTCGTGGGATGGGAAGCGGAGTTTGCATATGAGATGGTTACAAGATAACTTGTGGGAACCTGCAGAATGTCTGCATTCTTTTGATCTCACAGGAGATAAGCCAAGGCTATGCCTGGAGCCCCACAAAGCAGGAAAAAGCTCTGCACCAACGCTGGACTGTACAGCTACCTCTCCATGGTTGCCTTGGTTTGAGGGATTCCTCCTAATTGTAATGACATTGCTACAAAAACATCTCATGCAAATAAAGTGAATGGTGGTTCTAGTGGTGCGTTTTGTGGTCTCGCTGGGCTTCTCTTGGGGGAATGACTGAGGAGGAGTTTGACAGGGTTTGCACAGTCGACAAATAGTGAGCTTATGAGGGAATGGATTTAAGCTGAAAATAAAAAATAATCTTTTGAACGCTTCTTGAAGGTTACAGACACACTGAGTCTATCACAGAGAAGACTTCCAATTAAGGTGCAACATAAGTCTACAGTTTGGGGGCCTTTCTGTTTTCCAAAACTCACTGGGTTGTAACAAGAGAAATTTAAAAGATGGTTGGATACAAAAGCCACTTTAGAAAATACCTTGACAATGGTAAAGTTGAACGTATATGTACCGTGTGATCCAGGAATTCTATATCTAGGTATTTGCGCAAGATCTTAGTTCTTAAAAAGACTTGTACAAGAATGTTCACAACATCAAACTTGATGGTGAAAGACTGAATGCTTTCCCCTTTTAAAAATTTTTATTTATTTTTAATTGGAGGATAACTGCTTTACAATATTGTGTTGGTTTCTGCCATACATCAACATGAATCAGCCATGGGTATATACATGTGTCCCCTTCCTCTTGAACCTCCCTCCCTCCCCCCACCCCATCCCACCCCTCTAGGTTGTCACGGAGCACTAGATTGAACTCCCTGTATCATACAGCAACTTCCCACTGGCTCTCTGTTTTACACATGGTAATGTATATATCTCCATGCTACTCTCTCAATTTGTCCCACCTTCTCCTGCCCCCACTGTGTCTGCAAGTCTGTTCTCTCTGTCTGAGTCTCTATTCCTGCCCTGCAAATAGGTTCATCAGTACCATTTTTCTAGGTTCCATATGTATGCATTCATATGCAATATTTGTGTTTTTCTTTCTGACTTACTTCACTCTGTATGTCACTAGAACTGACTCAAATGTGTTCCTTTTAATGACTGAGCAATATTCCATTGTATATATATACCACAACTTCTTTATCCATTCATATGTTGACAGACATCTAGGTTGCTTCCCTGCCCTGGCTATTATAAATAGTGCTGCAGACGAACACTGGGGTACATGTGTCTTTTTCAATTGTGGTTTTCTTAGGGTGTATGCCCAGTGGTGGGATTGCTGGGTCATTTGGTAGTTTTATTCCTAGTTTTTAAGGAAATCCCCATACTGTTCTCCATAGTGACTGTATCCGTTTCCATTCCCACCAAAGGTGAAGAGGGTTCCCTTTATTTTTACATCCTTTCCAGCATTTATTGTTTGCAGATTTCTTGAGGATGGCCATTCTGACCAGTGTGAGCTGATGCCTTATTGGAGTTGCCTTTGCCTTAAAGTCAGGAACAAGACAAGGACGTCTGCTCTTGCCACTTGCATCATTGCACGTTGGAGGTTCTGGTTAGGAAAATAAGGCAAGAAAAAGAACTGCTGAATAAAATGCATCCAGATTGTAAAGGAAGAAGTAAAACTATGTCTCTCTGCAGAGGACCTGATCTTTTATGTAGAAAATTGAAAGGAATCCATAAAAAAGGAAAACTCTTAGGGCTATTAAGTGAGTTCAGCAGATTACAGGATACAAGATCAACATAAATCAATAATATTTCTATTCAAATATTAATCTCATCCAGAAATCCTCACAGACATACCCAGAATACTGTTTAACCAAATGTCTGTGGCTCAGTCAAGTTGACACATAAAATTAACCATTACAAGTTGCCTGCACTGGCTTGATTTCACAGGGGCTCTGGAGCATGAATCGCTCCACAGAATTAGTTCCATTCTGAGGCAAAGAGGCTGGCCTTTTGTATCCACATGTCAGTGAGGCATCTTCCTACTTAAGCCAAGAGTAGATCTGTGGTAGGACTTCCTCGGCGGCTGGTCCACTGGATAAGACTGCACTTCCAGCGTGGGGCCTGGGTTCGATCTCTGGTCAGGGAGTTAGATCCCACATGCCATGCAGCCAATAAATAAATAAATTAATTAAGAGAGTAGTTTTCTGGGGGGAAAAAAGCAACTAACACTCACAGCAGCTAAAGGAAGGGTGCAGCAGTAGGCAAAGGCTTCTGGGTAGGGTACCAACAACATCCACTACAGAGGCAACCTCAAAATTCCAGTGCAGAGATGGAGGGGCAGAGGGAGAGAGAAATAAATCTTTATAAACCAACTAATATGAAATCTCCATTCAAAATGAGCCTGCAATCCAACATTCCTTACTCCAAGGAAGAAACAGGATTGTACAATGAACAAGATCAACAATCAAAACGAGATCACTTGAGATGAACTCAATATAATCAAATAGCAGGGAAAATATTTCTAAATAAACATGCTGATCCATTTGGAGGAAGTAATAACACCCACTAACAAAGAACAAACATTTTTACTGACACCTGATAGAACTGATCCTATCCAAAGGTGTTAGCAGAGATGAATGCGAGTGTTAACAGTAAACTTCTTTCTACAACTGAACTGAACTTCTATTTCAAGATCTGAGACCTGACTTCTCTCCCAGAAATCAGAGACCTAATCTCAGTCAATTCAGCATTTCACCCACTCCGCCTTCCTTCGGTGGCATTTTGGTATTACAATTTTGGAAAATGGTCTTCGTCATCTGTTGTCAGCAACTGCTGAGACTTGCCTAATCCCGCCCAGGCCTCAGCCATCAATCCATGGACTGACCTGTTGAGTTTATTCACCGATCCTGTGGCAACACTGGAAACGCTCCATTTTCCCCTGTGTTCCTCTGTGGCCTCAGCAGACATAGCAGGGCTTTCTGGAGCCGTTGCTACTTCCTGCTGCTCTGGCTGGCGTGAGAGATCACCCTTCTTCTCCCTGCTCCATCTCTGGATCATAGGAAACCTTGAAGGGACCTTGGTCCTTGTGCAGACACCTACGCTATGCTTCCTCCAGACTTGAGCTACAATGGAAAATGCAGAGATCTTGCGTCCTCCCTTTTTGCTCAAATTTCAAGACCTTGGTAGGGATTCCATTGTGTTCTCTAGCTCTAAAAGCCTGGCCATGGGCGGTGGCCATACAAGGACCCTTCCCAGGTGTACTTCCTAGCATCTGACTTTTGCTTTCCTTCTGACTCCTCTCTCTCAGCCCATGGAAGCCTCTTCCCTCTCAGGGCCCCTTCCTAAGAAGTTAGATCTGAAGGAGAAAGGCAAGCATGTGTCATTTCAGAAATAAAGATTGGGACATGCTTAATTTTACAATCATTAGAAATTGAGAGATGGGAGTGGACAAAGAGCAGTGAAGATTAAGAAAAGCTGGCCAAGCAATATGGACCATGGTAAAATGTCTTGTAAAAACTGGAATATCTGATATTCAGTACAATTAAGCTTATGCTATTACTCTGTAGACCGCCCCCACCCCTGTCTCTTTAAGCTTCTGTAAAGTTCGAAAGATGAAAGGGCCAGTGTGGGTGAGGTTTTTGTGAAACTCAAGGGACTCAGTTCCACATTTGAGTCAAGATACTGCAAGAAAATATGTGGGACGGTGAGCTTGTTCATGCCTTGAACTCATTCAGTGGAGGCAGAGTGTCTCGCCAGAGGAAACGATGAGAAGGAAGCCCTCCAGGGGTTCACAGAAATCTTGGGAAGGTTTTAAAAACAAGTCTTTTCTAGATTTTCAAAGAGAAGGAAACCTCAGCTGACATCTGGTAGACATGGCTAAAGGAGTGCTAAAAACACATGGGCCCACTCCCAATCTGTGAGTATATAGAAGTTTTTTTTTTTTTTTCATTCAGGAAGCATTGATGGACGACTTACTATGGGCTAGATGTGCTGAACTGGGTACCAAGGATACAGGAATGAAAATCACATGGTAGTTGTCATGAAGGCTCTCTGGTCAGTGGTAAAGAAATAACTACAGTTTTATGAGCTAAGTGCCATAGAGGGGATGTAACCAGAGAAAGGGTTAACAGTCCCTCCACTAACAAATATCAGGGACCCTGGCTCTTTCATTTCCTCATCTGCTCCTGAGGCTCACAGAATGCTTTGCCAACCTGGTCCTAATCCACATGTCTGAATTTCTGACACAGTGCCCTGGATATTTACTTCTGTGTCCTTTGCCTAATTAAACGATGGAAGTTTCTCTTCTTTTTTGATTGTTATTATCATTGCCTGTTGGTTCACGAAAATAGGACAACTCTGCAGAAGCTCCATGGTGATCCCATGTTATAATTAAGCTGATGGGAGACCAAGTGTCACCAAAACAGGAAATTGCCCATCATCTCAAAAACCTTTGGGTGAGATAATTGCCTTGATGTCCATAGTTAGCACGGAGGGGGTGGGCATTTGTCCCAAAGAGACTGATGAGATTCTTAGCACATTTAGCTTGAAGATGGAGAGATTTTATGAGACATGCTAGAGATGGAGGGATTGTGTGGGACATGCTTTCTTTAAGTGGGAATGGCAAAGAAGAATTCTCCCCTCCCATTTTCAATAATAACAATAGCAATCAAAAAAAGAAAGAAAGACAATAAATTTTCTAAGTGTCAACAGTTTAGGAGGAAACTAAGTTCTTGTATTTTAGACTCTGCAACAGAGGGATTCACGGGACCCTGATAGAAGCATGTTAACTAAAATTTTAGAAACCAATGCCTGATTGAAATAAAAAGATGTTTATTTGGGGTTTGTTAAGGCTGTAGCCTGGGAGACACAGACTCGAGAAGCACCAGAGTTTGTTCTGCTGGACTACAAAATGAGAGAGGCTGATACAGGCAAAACCCAAAGGTTACAGTGAGTTTCAGGAGTTGTTTATCGAGCATTAGAATTGGAGCTGGTGAGAAGCACGGGAACTCGTTGAGTAAGACTGGCTGGGGTCCAGATATTTCTGGAATTCTCTATTGTCTTTCTGGATCTCTGCAGTTGCTGCTTCCTCTCTGAAGTGCCTTCTGTTCTCTTCATCTCTGTTCCTCCTCCTCTCATTCCCCGTGTCTCCACTCCAGCAGGCTTACCCTGACCAACACCTGCTCTGCGCCAGGGCCAGGTCTAGAGCCGGCATGCTCACAGCATGCTGTTCTCCTTGAAACTGTCTTCCCCACAACACTGCCTCGTCCATTCATACACAACTGTGTGATCCTCGAGGGGCAAGAAATATATCCTACTCAGTAACATGGGGTTCAGAGTAAGTACTGAATGAACGTTTACTGTGTGGGTGAAGACACTCTGCTCATAGTTAAAGGTGAGGAGCACACTGACCCTAAAAGGGACAGGATCTGAACCCCCCAGGAGTCCTCTCTGGCACTTCTTGGAACACTTAATGTCTTCAAAGGTGTGGAAAGGAGGACAGGTGAGCCAGAATGGCCCAACTACCTGGATAAAGATCCTATTGCCTAGTAAAAATTTAAGCCACGGTGAAGTAAATTGGGCAGGTTGCACATCTTGCCTTATGGCACCACCCTTATGGCAGAAAGCGAAGAGGAACTAAAGAGCTTCTTGATGGAAGTGAAAGAGGAGAGTGAAAAAGCTGGCTTAAAACTCAACATTCAGAAAGCTAAGATCATGGCATCTGGTCCATCACTTCATGGCAAATCAATGGGGAAACAATGGAAACGGTGAGAGACTTTTTTTTTCTTGGGCTCCAAAATCACTGCAGATGGTGACTGAAGCCATGATATTAAAAGACGGTTGCTCTTTGGAAGAAAAGCTGTGACAAACCTAGACAGCATATTCAAAAGCAGAGACATTACTTTGCTGACAGATGTCCATCTAGTCAAAGCTACGGTTTTTCCAGTAGTCATGGATGGATGTGAGAGTTGAACCATAAAGAAAGCTGAGCGTCAAAGAATTGATGCTTTTTGAACTGCGGTATTGGAGAAGACTCTTGAGAGTCCCTTGGACAGCAAAGAGATCAAACCAGTCAATCCTAAAGGAAATCAGTCCTGAATATTCATTGGAAGGACTGATGCCGAAGCTGAAGCTCCAATACTTTGGCCACCTGATGTGAAGAACTGACTCATTGGAAAAGATTCTGATGCTGGGAAAAATTGAAGGCAGGAGGAGAATGATGGGATGGCAGAAGATGAGATGGTTGGATGGCATCACTGACTTGATGGACATGAGTTTGAGCAAGCTCCAGGAGTTGGTGTTGGACAGGGAAGGCCTGCTGCGCTGCAGTCCATGGGTTCGCAGAGTCCGACACAACTGAGCGACTGAACTGAACTGAACTGCACATCCTGCTCAGAAATCTAAATCCAAAGGCTTTGCCAAAGATAAAACGGGAAACCAAACTGAACTTTGAGCGCAGGGCACACTCCTGTCATCTCACCCCGCCATATACTCTTCCTGGTGAGGGCTGTGTTCAGAGTCACAATTCCCACCTGATTAATACCTGGCAGGACCACCAAACGCCAGTAATCTGCAAAAAATGACGAATCCCACTCATTAACACAGGTGAAACATAGCTGCTATGGAAGAAGCACAGTGCTCTGCCAACAGGACTTGGCACCAGAGGTGAAAGGACCCGATTCATGCTCACCAGGTTCTGAGACTTGAGTGGGAAGAATGGAAATACATATAACACTCTGGAATTTCCTCCTGGAACACACCCTCTTGAACCTGGCTACCAGGCTGTAAGAAGTCCTAGGCCATGGGTGGAAGCTTTGGTTGACAATCCCAGCTGAGTTCAGCCTTCAGACACGCCAGCCCAAAGGCCACCTGGAGTGAAGGAACCTCCAGACGATTCTAGGACCCGGCAGAGGCCGCAGTGTCACAACACCGACAAGCCATCCGGCAGAGTCTGTCTGAATTCCGGATCCATGGAATCACACGCATCAAAAGATAGTTTTCTATGCCACTTCCACAAATGTATTGAAGTGCTTGGATGTGTAGCAACAGACCGTGAGCGGCAGGCACATAGTGATGGGAAGTGCCCTTCGGATTAGAAATTAAGGTGTTGGCACCAGAGAGTTGCTTCAATTTTGAGAACAGGTGAACAGAGGCTTTAAAGGGATGGAGGACCCTTCAGTCTACACTGAGGCTTCTGACGTCCACGCTGGATTTCAAGTGTTTTCTGTCGGCATAAGCTGCCCCCAGCAAGGTCAGGCCAGTGCTGGAGGGTCCTGAGGGATGAAGCACCTTCCGTTTTCTGTGCAGCCTCTGCCCTCCCTTTTTCTGGTCCGTGTCCATATTCGATACCAAGCTATCTCTTTGGCTTTGCGTCCTTCAGTCAAGCGCAGTGTCCAGTCAGAAGCGCCCAGCTGTTGAACTGAGCACAAGGGGGGTACAAGGAAAGGGCAGTGGCTCCTGGTGGGTTCTCTCCCCAGCCTGTCCCTCAGGTTTCAAGATGACCCTTTACCTGCTTCTGTGGAGGAATGTGATGGGAAAGCATCCAAAGAGCCTTCAGGAAACCCTTTCTCCATGGCAAGTGACCTGGGAGGTGCTTTTATGATTATTGCCTTTGATGTAAAAACTCCACAAGTGGAGGCCCCCTTATGAAATGAGGGCTTAATAAGTGAATCACTTGCTTAAGATCCTATCGATGGTGAGTGATGAGCGGGGAGCACCCACTTGTGTTTTTGCAGCACCCCCCCGCCCCCAGCCTGTCCCATTTCACCCAGGAGACAGTGGTGCTGGCCTGGGGGCTTATAAGTCTGGGGCTCCTAGGGGACTTCCTTACACATGGAAAGCCCCTGGGGGTACAAATAGAGCAGCTGTCTGCTGGGGAATCAGCTGAGAATCGTCACAGATGGCTGCTGGGTGTCTAGTTAGCAAACCTCAGGCCCCAAAGGCTGGAAGGCAGGGGACAACCCGGGAACACACTCAGTTAGATCAAGAGCAGAGGCTGGGCGGAACCCAGAACCCCTCACCCTGAGCATCTGGACGCTGACCAGACTCTCCTCACAGCCCACGAGTGGCTGGACCGCATGAGCCGTCCTCTCTACCACAGACCAGACAGAATCCCTCAGAGTACGGGCTGAAAAAGCAGTTTCAGGAAATGACTTTTTTTAAATGATTATAAGGCAAGAAACAAAGGCCACACAAAATCATTTCCTATGTATGTCATCTGCCAGAAGACCTAGCGCTTGTTGGGGAAACAGTGAAAGAAAAACCCAAACTCAGATGAACACGAAACAATCTCATTCTGAACAAACTGGATTTGCTGACAGATAAAAAGAGAGAGAGAGACAGTGACTGGCCTGACTCAGAGCAAGGCAAAGAGACAGAGGGAGGTGGGAGGGGTGTGAGCAGTCTTCTTCATTCCCTCCTCGGCTCAAGCCAGATCTTCTGAAATTGTCTGGCAGTTTCTTAAAAGAGTTAAACATACACTTATCATATGACTGAAGAATTCCACTCCCAGGTGCCTACCCAAGGGAAAGGAAAACAGTTGATCACACAGAGAATTGGGCACAGATGTTCAGATCAGCATTATTTATAAGAGTCCCAAGCTGAAAACAGTCTGAATGCCCATCAGCTGACAAATCAACGTTCACACATGGAACACTCCTCAGCAGGAAAACGGAGAACATTCCACATCGTGCTGCAGCAGGAATGAGCCTCAAACGCATGACGCTGAGTGAAAGAAGTCAGGCACGGAAGACTTCACATGCCTGAAGCGAAGTCGCTCAGTCGTGCCCGTCTCTTTGCGACCCCACGGACAGTAGCCTGCACCAAGCTCCTCCGTCCATGGGATTTTCTAGGCAAGAGTACTGGAGTGGGTTCCCGTTTCCTTCTCCAGGGAATCTTCCTGACCCAGGGATCGAACCCAGGTCTCCCGCATTGTAGACAGACGTTCTACCGTCTGAGCCACCAGGGATGCCCCTAGTTCTATGAAATTCCAGCAGAAGGCAGAACCACAGAGATGGAAAATGTTAGTGGCCGCCTGATGTGGGGTGGAAATGAAGACTTCCTGCTTGAGAGAGTCTTCTGAGTGAAAAACGTGTCCTAAAACTGGATTGTGGTGGTGGATTTACACCTGAATAAATTTAGTAAAGGTCTTCCCCAGGGGCTCAGCTGGTAAAAAACTCGCCCACCAACGCGAGAGACAAAAGACATGCCAGTTTGATCCCTGGATCAGGAAGATCCCCTGGAGAAGGGTATGGCTACCCACTCCAGTGTTCTTGCCTGGAAAATCCCATGGACAGAGGAGCCTGGAGGGCTACAGTCCATGGGATTGCAAATGGTCAGACATGACTGAGCACCGCCCCCCTGCCACACAAGTTTAGTAAAACCCATCAGAGTGTACCCTAATATGAGTGAAATTAATGGTATGTAAATTACACTTCAACAACACTTTACCAAACAAGACGATCTGCTGGTTGTGCAAATCTGGGCCAAGGATGCCAAGGAAAAAGCCCTGCTGTTCACAAGGATGGCTGAAAATACAGTAATGTTCCAGGAACATCAGTGTTATGGATGGGTTAATTCAGGCCTGCTCAGAAAGCTTTGACATATTTTTTAAAATTATTTATTTGGCTGCACCAGGTCTTGGTTGCAGCACATGGGACCTTTAGTCGCTGCATGTGGGATCTAGTTCCCCAACCAGGGATCTAACCCGGGCCCCTTGCACTGGGAGTGTGTAGTCTTAGGCACTGGACCATCAGGGAAGGCCCCAGAAAGCTCTGACATATTAAAAATCAGCTTAAGGTAAATTTAATATAAAAGGTTTACATATCGGTCAATAAAAGTGTTTTCCTTATTATTTTCAGAGGCTCATTGAATTTTACAAATGACATTGTAGAAGGTGAAATGTATGCCCCTGAGAGACAAAGAGTTGGATTGGTTTGGGTAGAGTCCAGGGTAGGGTCATTTAGTATTAAGATTCTGTTTTCCACAGTATGCTGCTGCTGCTAAGTCGCTTCAGTCGTGTCCGACTCTGTGCGACCCCATAGACGGCAGCCCACCAGGCTCCCCAGTCCCTGGGATTCTCCAGGCAAGAAAAATGCAGTGGGTTGCCATTTCCTTCTCCAATGCATGAAAGTGAAAAGGGAAAGCGAAGTCGCTCAGTCATGTCCGACTCTTAGCGACCCCATGGACTGCAGCCCACCAGGCTCCTCTGCCCATGGGATTTTCCAGGCAAGAGTACTGGAGTGGGGTGCCATTGCCTTAAGTTCCTTAAAGAAAAAAAACAAAATTAAAAATAGAACTACCATATGACTCTAGTAATCCCCCTCTTGGGCATATACCTGGAAAAAACCATAATTCAAAAAGATACGTGTTTCTCAATATTCATTGCAGCACTCTTTACAATAGCCAAGACAAGGGAGCAACCTAAATATCCATTAACAGATGAACGGATAAAGATGCGCTACGTAAATACAACGGAATACCACTTAGTCATCAAAAGAAATGACATCATGCAGTTTGCAGTGACATTGATGGACCTGGAGACTGCCATACAGAGTGAAGAAAGTCAGAGAAAAACAAATGTCGTAGAATGTCGCTTCTTTGTGGAATCTAGAAAAATGGTACAGATGAACTTATTGGCAAAGCAGCAAGAGAAGACACGGATATAGAGAACACATGTATGGACACCAGAGGGAAGGGGGAGGGCAGGCAGTGGGATGAATTGGGAGCTTGGGATTGAGATGCATACATTATTGATACTATGTATAAAGTAGCTAAGTGATGAGGACCTACTGTACAGCAGTCAGAGCTCTGCTGCTGCTGCTAAGTCGCGCCAGTCGTGTCCGACTCTGTGTGATCCCATGGACGGCAGCCCACCGGCTCCCCCGTCCCTGGGATTCTCCAGGCAAGAGCACTGGAGTGGGTTGCCATTTCCTTCTCCAGTGCATGAAAGTGAAAAGTGACAGTGAAGTCACTCAGTCGTGTCCGACTCTTAGCGACCCCATGGACTGCAGCCCACCGGGCTCCTCTGCCCATGGGATTTTCCAGGCAAGAGTACTGGAGTGGGGTGCCATTGCCTTCTCCTAGGGTGATCTAAATGGGAAGGAAATCTGAAAAAGAGGGGATACATGTAGAGCAAATTCTCTTGACAGCAGAAACACACACAGCATTGTAAAGCAACTATACTCCAATAAAAATTACTTTAAAAATTAAAAAAGATTGTTTTCCAGTACATAGCACCCTGGACGAGGGGAAGAACCCCCAAAGACTCCCTCACACAAATAAAGAAAACACTCTGACTTTCGGTGGAGACAGACCAGATTGGAATCCAGTTCCATCTCTCCCTGAAGTTTAAACGTTTTCATCCGTGAAGCGGGCTCTCCACTGCCACCTGTGGGGTGTGCTTCTGAAGGCTGGATGAGGGGAACCAGGGAAGGCAATGGAAGGGAAACACTCTGCCGAGGCGGTTTCATTCCAGGGCCCGAGCCTCTGGAGACGCCACAGCAGGGACTCTCTGGGACGGGGGATGTGCAGGGGACCAACGCATGCAAGGCTTTAGTCTCTCGTCTTCCCAGAGCATGTCACAAGGTACAGCTCTTGAGCATCACTTTCTCAGTGTTCAGGAACTTAGTGGAAGAAAGAGGGATGCACTGAGGCTTAGGCGCAGGGAGCAGTGCCTGCGCTCTGCCCAACACCCAGCGGATGCGGGACATCCAGCGGAAGATGCTACGGAGACACCCCTCGGTCCAGGTCTGGGCTATTTTTTTCAGCACGTACATGCCTCCTGCAGAGTTCCCAGACTCCCGGTCATCACTGATGTCTGGGAGACAGAGAAACACACTCCTGTAAAAAGACGCTGTTGGTTAGCAACAGACATCTTTCTTCCTCTCTTAAGAAAATGGACCTCATCTCTGCACAGAATCTAAAATACAGGTAAGCAAAAAAAGAAATTGTCAACAACCTCTCAAACACCCACCACCCAGATATGCTCATATATTTTTAAAATTTTTATTTATTTACTTGATTTTGGCTGTGCTGGGTCTTCGTTGCTGTGCGCAGGCTCTCTCTAGTCGCATGAGCGGGTCTCCTCTCTAGTGCGGTGCGCGGGCTTCTCACTCCAGCAGCTTCTCTTGCTGTGGAGCACACGGTCTAGGGTGTGTGGGCTCGTTAGCTGGGCGTGAGCTCGGTAGTTGCTCCGCGGCATGTGGAATCGAACCTGCGTCCCCTGCCCCCAGATATGCTCATGCCAACATTTCCGTTTCTTTCACTAGTCTTCTCCTCTGGGAACATGAGCACGTGTAAATATGAGACAGGTGCCACACCAGAGCCAGAGAACTGGGCTTCAGACCACGTCTCCACAACGTGCAGACGTGAAGCGAATGCGTTAGTCGCTCAGTCATGTCCAACTCTTTGAGACCCCACGAACTGTAGCCTGCCAGGCTCCTCCATCTATGGGACTGTCCAGACAAGAATACTGGAGTGGGTTGCCATTTCCTTCTCCAGAGGATTTTCCCGGCCTAGGAATCAAGCCTGGGTCTCCCGCATTGCAGGCAGACTCTTTACCACCTGAGCTACCAGGGAAGACCAGTATGTAGACACGTGACCCGGTAAATCAGGGAAGAGGACAGTAAGCTCCTCTGAGTTCTGGGGAGGGACGAGCGGATTAAATACACAATATGCTCAGAAATGGACATGGTGGAGGACAGTGCTTACGGTGTGAGATCAGGACGCCTGGAGCAGGAAGAGCATCTCCCACAGTTGCTGGGGTCTGCACGTCCACATGTGTGCCCCTGACTGTTGACAGGTGAACAGGCCTGGACTGAGTGTGTGCATGTGTGCAGCTCTTCTGTCCAAACTGACAACACAGGATCCAACTTAGGGCAAATGCTTTTTTCACACCACTTACCCTGAAAATATTTTCAAGTAAATAAGTAC
Source organism: Budorcas taxicolor (assembly GCF_023091745.1). Classification (NCBI taxonomy): domain Eukaryota; kingdom Metazoa; phylum Chordata; class Mammalia; order Artiodactyla; family Bovidae; genus Budorcas; species Budorcas taxicolor. The sequence goes on along the minus strand of NC_068910.1, from coordinate 53,249,452 downwards.
AGATCTCCATCTGCATCTTAGCGGCTCTGGGGTCTCCCACCCTATCTATGCTTTCCAACTGCTGCTGGTCTGCATAATCACTTGGAGGAGTTGTGTTTATGAGCTCTCCTGGTGGGTATCACAGAAATTCTAAAGGAAGTCAAAGATCAGAAAAGCAATGGTCCACTAGATCAAAACAAGACTATTTTCCACTCCTTTGAACCAACCTCAACTTAGTGAAGTGGCTTATTCAGCCCACTCAAGTCTAGTTATGATTTAAATCAGAAGCTATAATTTAATACCTGCTCAACATTAAAAACAGTAAGATCATTTGAATACAAATTTTATTTAATAAAAAGGCTACATGATTCTTAACAAAATAAAAATCAGAAAAACTTCAAATGCTTCCCTTCCAACCCTGTGGATGCCTCTGTGTTGCTGGGCTACCAGCCCCACCCCATGACCACGCAGCCTGGACGGGGTGTGTCAGGCACCGCCGGGGTGTGCCAGGAAAACCTAGGTAAGCACACGCCTAGCCCATCTTCCAATCAGAAGTGAATGCTGGCCTTCCGAGTGGCAGGTGAGGTATGTGCAAGGCTAGAATTCTGAAGGGTCACAGTCTTTGTCCCAGGGAGTCGGCCATGAGTCTTGCTCCTAGTTTGCATGTCTGTGGGTCTGGACTGTGCGAAAAACCGGCTTGTCCACGAACTCCACGGTGCACAGTTCCGGGCCACCATCCTGGCAGGGCGCATGCTCCAGCTCCAGCACCACGATGATGTTCGGGGTCGAGGTCACCAGGATGTGCTGAGGCACAAACAGGGTCATCTGCGGGCCCTGCACTGGCCAGTAGCGGCCGAGGTTAAAGCCATTGATCCACACCTGACCCTGGAGGGAGAGAAAACCATCAACCCAGCTGTGCTGACCCTGCTGAGGGGCAAGAGAACCTAGGTCAGGGTGGGTGGGGTGGGAAGCAGGCAGTGTCCCCAGGAAGATGCTCAAGTCGGGCAGGAGTTGGATGAGAGAATCCACTCATCCCAGTACCCACCCTGCTTCACAAGGAGACGTGTTTGGTCCCTCCTGTGGCTTTGGTGCCGCGCAGGTCAGGACTGGATGACGCTGCGGCAGTCACCAAGTTTCCAAATTCTGTCCTGGGTCCGGCGCGATGTGGGGGTGGGGGTGCCTGTCTACACACACTCGCCTCTGCCCGAGGCCTCTGTACACAGTCGCCTCCCTGCCTCCTCAGGAGACGAGCTTTGCCTCTGTGCTCCCCCCTCCTCCAGGCTGTGGGGGTCTTGCTGCCCGAGGTAAGCAGAAGCCCAGCAGCCCAGACACATGCTCCCTCTGGAAAGATAGAGGGGGTCGAGGAGGGAGAGGCTGGCTGCCCAGGTGGGCGTCTACCTTCTTGCTGCCTTTTGATGGTTTTCACACCAGCATAAGGGTGAGGGGTGAGGACTTGCTTCAAGGAGCACAGAGGATCCTACAAGCTGCGAAGACTTCTGCTGCTGCTGCTAAGTCGCTTCAGTCGTGTCCGACTCTGTGCGACCCCATAGACGGCAGCCTACCAGGCTCCCCTGTCCCTGGGATTCTCCAGGCAAGAACACTGGAGTGGGTTGCCATTGCCTTCTCCAATGCATGAAAGTGAAAAGGGAAAGTGAAGTCGCTCAGTCGTGCCCGACACTTAGGAGTAGGAAAAGCTGCTTCCACCGCAAAACTCAGAAGGGGGAGAAAGTTCTCAGGAATGGGGACTGGGCCCGGGTGTGTCTGCACAGCGTGACGGCAGGAGCTAGAATTTGCTGTCCGGTGAGACTTAGTAGTTGATGTGATAGATGGACCATTCTGTTACAGAGAAAGCAAGGGAGCAAAGGAGAGGAGGTCACACACTAGATGGAGAAAGGATACCTGGGAGAGGATGGGAGGAAGAAGCACCAAAGTTGGCCCCACAATGGCCCGAATGTCTTGGGGATACATCCTGGAGAGGTCCCGCCCCGGTTGCCCCCTGGAGCCCAGACCTGAACCCAGCTCTGGGTGCTCACCCTGGAGCTACCTACTCAGTTCTCACCTTTGGGTAATTTTCAGCCCCCAGGTGGCCCCTGAATGCGAGCTTCCCACCTGGCTTCCAACCTTATTCCTGCCGCCTCCTGCCTGTGTGACCTTGGGGAGGTCCCCACTCCCACTGGTACCCGGGGATTGGTGGCAGGCAGGAGGAAGCCGGGCGTGGTCAGCATGGCATGGCTGCACCCCTCACGCCACCCAGTGAAAAGACCTTGGCCTCCACGGCCCCTTGAAAGGAAGCCAGTGATGGAAAGCCACCTGTCTGTTGGGATAAGTCATTTAGAAAAAGGGTGACAGTTTCACACTTCTCAGAATTATTTTACTCTTGTTTTTACCACGGGATATGCTGTCTCGATCCATGCTGAAGGTACACGCAACCGTCAGCTTCACCAGGGTTTATCACATTGAAGATCTGGTGGCGCCCCGCTTCCGCCAAGTTAGAGAACGGCAGAGGCCAACTCTGCAGTCGGGGTGGGGGGAGATGGGCTCCAAGGGAAGCGAGGGAGAGCGCTGTGAGCACCACGCGTGGGCGACCCCGGCTCCACCTTGCATCCTGGCCACACCGAGGACCAGTCCCTCCCAAGATGCTGCCCCTCCAACACCTCTCCCGCTGCACCGAGCTGGTCTCCTGTGTTGGTTGTTGGGACTGGGGAGCTGGGTGGGAAAAGGCTCCCCCAGCTTCCTCCAGGGTTAGGGGGGTGCAATTCACCTGGCGCAGCGGGCTGGGGCCCCAGGAGCACCTTGCTTGACTCTGGAAGGTGGCAGGGGAGCTGGGCCACTCTCAGGGGTTTGCACGGGTAGACGAGGGACTGGCACCTATGGGCTCAGCTCGCCCTTGGTCCCCTCAGTAACCCCTAACTGTCACTCCTAGTTGCTCATCAAAGTAGATGTAATTTTTCTTCTGATCCTCCTGGTTTTGCATCATCTGTTTAAGTTATCTTTTCTCTCCCAAATTATCACCCATTTGGACCCTTCAGCTCCCATCGGCATTCTGCCTCCTTACTCACCTAAGTGACTCTAACATGTAGATATCGTGCCTGGCACCTTCTCTCCAACCTTCCCCAAATTCAGGGTTACAGGATCTTTGCTGTCGGTGGTTAGTCGCTATGTCGGTGGTTAGTCGGTGGTTAGTCGCTACGTCGTGTCCAACTGTTTTGTGACCCCGTGCTGTAGGGTCATTCTGTAGCCCACCAGGCTTCTCCATGGTATTCTCCAGGCAAGAATACTGCAGTGGATTCCCATTTCCTTCTCCAGGGGATCTTCCTGAGCCAGGAATCGAACCTGTGTCTCCTACATTGCAGGCGAGTTCTTTGATTTTGGTTAATTCTCCAAAGCAAGGAAAGTCTTCAGGACAGTTTCCCTCTACTCTCCGTCCTGAACAGAATGGGCATTCAGGGGTGCCTATGACAGTTTGGTTGCCCTTCCAACCTGGAGGAATGAAGGATTCGGAGAGCACAGGTCATCGTACACAGTTCTGAGGCCCTGCTGGTCAACAGAACTGTGCACAGAGATGGAGGGCTTGTGCTGCTCCACAGGGTAGCTACCTGCACTTACCAGTGGCTGGTGCAAGGGAGGAACTGAATTTTCACTTTGAATTAATTCAAAGGTAAATGTAAAATAGCAGGTGCCCGGTGACTGTTGTGCTGAGCAGCTCAGCAGAGGTGTGGTGAATGCCCAGCACTCCATCATCAGACCCATCTCCCTGCTCCCCTGTACTTTCCCAGCCAGTTCTTCAGACACATTCCGGGCAGCGTTGGCTCAGGAGCCTGGAGCCCCCCGCCTCCCACCGCCTGGGCAGGTCCCCCTACTTCCTCTAACTCTAGATCCCAGGCTCCACATAGCAGCCACATGAACATCAAACAGTTCTCATGAGGTCCTGCTTCTAAGCTCCGTATGTGGCCCACGGGCATATGCCTTGGTCCTCTCGCCCTTGTGGTGAGCTCCCTGCTTTCCTCCTGCCCACCCCAAGCTCACTCACCTGTGCCCCGTGCTTCACCCTGAGCCTGAAAGGCTATCCCCCACACTCCAAGCCTTCGGATCCCTCAAGCGTCCACCCCATCACCACCTCCACAGAGAGAAAGTCATGTCACCCTCCTCAGTCCTGGCGTCACTCGCTGGCCCTTTGATATTATTCTTCTAGTTATTGGCATTGTTTGCACATGCAGTCACTTGTTTCACTACTGGTTTAGCAGCTATTTCCAGCAGAGAGACATACGATATACACCCACGACACCCAGGAGGTAGGACTCGTGGACGATTTTGCCCGGGCAAATGCCCAGCCCCACTTCAAGAATACTCCTGTCCCTCCCCTCCCAGCTTAAGAATTTTAGGGACTACTGCCCACAGGCAGAACAATGCAGCACTTGCCTACTCCCTTGATTAACACTGTGATTTTTTTAAAAGACAATTTTTACGGCAAAAAAAAAATCAGTTTAGGACTTCCCTGGTGGTCCAGTGATTAAGAATCTGCCTGCCAATGAAGGGGACGTGGGTTCAGTCCCGGGTCTGGGAAGATCCCGCATGCTGTGAGCAACTGAACCCGTGTCCACAACTTCTGAAGGCCACACTCTAGAGCCTATGCTCTGCAACAAGAGGCGTCGCTGCAGCGAGAAGCCGGCGCAGTGCTGCTAGAGCGCGGCCCCGGATCGCGCAACTAGAGAAACTAACTAACCAAGAGAAACTAACTGCGCTGGTAACTAAGATCCAGCGCAGCCAAAAAAAAAAAATCACTTTAAAAGAGTCAAACTGAAAAACAAAATCTATTAAAATATATATATACATTCTGATTCTTATTTCTCTTTTAAAAAATTATGCTGAAATTATCGGTGGGGGGAGAGTAGGCCCATGTGATCTAAACATAGACGTAACTCTTTCTTTTCCTCTTGTTCTAGCCATGTGGTTTGCAGATAGCACCTGTGCCGCTTGAGGCGCAAGCTCGGAGTCCCAACCATTGGACCTCCAGGAAAATTCCTAAAAGTAGACACACTCTTGATCAACACAGTTAAGTATTAATACATACTAAGGCTGAGCAACTGTAGAGCGAACACCAATGGCTTCAGAGTTTCCCCGGGTTGTCCCAGCTGAAACATCTCCATGGCAAATGCTGACTTTCTCTGACTGTGGCTTGACCCCTGACAGACTCCCCGCTCTCCGCTAAATATTGTCACCAAGGTGGTAATAGTTCCAGTGAATGACAGGTTCCTGGCAGTGACTGACTTGCTTCTGTGTTAGTCAGGCAGACATGTCTGGCTGTCTGTTTCCAATTCCCCAGATAAACAGAACCCTCTGAGAAGAATGTAAAACAAAAGATTCAATCCTGGTTTAAGTCATAGCTTCAACATTTTCAAATGTGGTCAGGAGTTCCTTTAACAACACCACACTTGGGTTGAACATTGACTCTGTTCTACTCTGGAAGAAGACATTTGATACTTGGAAGACTTAAAAGTCCGTTTCTCAAGGTTACAAGGTTCTCACATGCATGATTCATGAGTATTTATGGTGCTAACTTGGGAGGAAAACACAAAGAAAAAAAAGTAAAAGAGTGAGAGATAAGATGTTAAATAAACGTCCACACAGGAGAAAACCAAAATCTCCCCTTCCTTCAGACCCCAAGTCTGCAGCTGATGCAAATCCTTTCCTTCTTCCTTTGTTTTAGAGTAAAAAGTTTACGATTTCTCTGTATTTTAGGACAGACCCAGATAGAATCGAAGCCACGAAAACACAGAATATTAACATAAAAGATGAGTCACTTCCTGCTCTCAGAAACCCATTCCTTCCTTTTCAACTCCCCCTGGGTGCCACCATTGCCTGATCTTTTTATGGAGCATCTCCCCTATGACTTTCCCATGTGTCTTCACACTCCTGGAATGAAGCTAAGAACTGGTAAGCGAAAACCATCTCTAGGCAGCCATACACTATTTGTTGCAGAGTCCATGCACTATAATTTGAAGGAGATTCTCCTTTACTCAGAGCCCATTTACTCCTGTTGGCGTACAATTCTTACAAGCCTTGTTACTAAATTAATACACATTTGGGCAAAGGTGTCTATCTAATTTCCAAGTTCACAGGACTTGTGATTAGAAACAATGAATAAAGTGGAAATAGTAAACTTTGTTAGGGGTAGGATAACTGTAAATCAGGCCAAAAAGAGTTGAAAAAGCATATCAAATTCAGAATGAAAGTAGGGTCAAACAGGGCTAAGACTTCGTGGCAGGCTGCAGAATTGCCCACAACTTTTCACAGCATATGCACTCAGGAAGTAGAATCTTGGATGGGGCTGGTCAAGTGTTGGGCAAAGAACATGGAAGAAGTCACACGTGAATTCTGACTTGGGTCTTAAGAATCCTTGCACATCTGCATTTTTTTCTTTGAACACTGCCAGTCATCATATGAGCAAGCCCAGATTGGCTTGCTAGATGATGAGAGAGACACAGACCGATCTGTACGGCCTCAGCAGACAGCCAGCCAAGCCCCAAGATGAGGGCCTCCTCACCGACTAGAAGGGCTTGCCCAGCCAAGACCAGCGGAACCACAACCCAGTCTGCCAACACTCCCAATCAGGAGCTAAATACAGGGTTGCTGTTTGAAACCACTAAGCTTGGGGTGGTTTTTTAGACAGCGAAAGCTAACTGATAACACACCTCCATGGCATCAATGTACAGCAGCATGCTACTTTTCAGTAAAGTAAATGATGTCATTGAACTCAATTTCACAAGAGTAGGGTTATCCTCTACTAGTAAGCTCCTCTTCCACCAACTGGCCTCCAGATTCCATCTCCAAGTCCCCGCCTCTGTCGTATCTGTACTTCTCTCAGGGGTGTTGTAAGTAAGTGAGAGGACTCAGGTAAGCACTCAGCACGCTGGCTGGTGTGCAGGGAGCTCTCCACAGCAAGACTGCTGGTATTGTTTCCCACAGCTGGGCCCCTTTTTCATCCTCTCTGCTGCGCTAAAGTCCAGCTTCCTTCTTTGTCCCTGGACCACTTCTCCTGCTGAAGAGCAAGTGTTGGGGGAATGAGGAAGAAGGGTCTGTCTTATATGTATCAGACGAGAGGTGCCTCTGAGGCTCCAGTGGTCAGTCCATCCCGGTGGTTGGATGTGGTTTTCCCCGCCCTCAAAAATGATGAGCTGGAAATCGAGGTGTTACATCTGTGGGGATGAGCTCCCCTCAAAGTGTAAGCAGAGGGCCCTGAATCAGGTCCTGAGAACTGAAACACAGAGAAAGGAAAGCCTGAGAAGGAACGAAGACAGGGTAGGAAACCAGAAGCTTGGTCATAGGCATCAGGAGAGCTTCAAGAGAGGGAGTGATTACCTGTGTCAGACGTTACTTGCCAAGAAGTTAAGTGAGACATGTCTGGGGAGCATGTACCATGTGGGTGCTGGTGGTCTCAGCAGGGACAGCTTTGGAGGAGCATGGGAGCAGAGTTCCTGCCCACTGCCGTCCACTCTACAGGCTGAGTCCTTTCCCGAACAGGCACCTTCCCGCTACATTCCCATCAATGCTAAAGTCTCCCCTAAAACTTGCCTCATACAGCCCAGCCCCCGCAACCCGTACAGAATTATCCATAGAGACTCGATTGACGGGCCATCTACAAGATGGCCATCAGGTCTGGAAACAGAGATGACACAATTTCATTGTGCTGAATGCAGCTTCCCTTTTTTGCTGTCTTCCAGACTTCATGGCCACCCCCTGTGATGACCAAGAGCAGATAGCTCTTTGAATGAGCAGCAAGTACTTGAGTGGCCTCTGGCCCCCACCGTGCTCCTGGGTCGTCCCCCTCAGAGGCTGACAGCGCCATACCTCCACGTGTGTAGGCTCCAAACTCTGGAGTCCTAGTTCTGAACAACCAGTTGGGGATTCCCATGAGCCCCTCCTCAGATTCAATAATGTCCTAGACTGGCTCACAGAATGCAGAAAAACACTTTACTGATATCTATGGGGTTATTATAAAGAATACAACTCAGAAATAGCCAGACAAAAAAGATTCACAGGGCAAGGTATTAGGGGTGCAGGACTGAGCTGCCAGCCGTCTCCTTGTGTACCTCCCGCCCAGGTGTAAGCTCTCAGCATCTGGAAGTGTTCACCGACCCAAAAGCTCCTTGAATCTTGTTGTTCTAAAGTTTTTTTTACAGAATTCCATTTCCAGTCCCTGACCCTAACTCCAGAGGTTGAGGAAGGATGGGCTGAAAGTTCCAATGTCTAATCACATTGTCTTCTGGTGACTAGGCCTCAGGATAGGACTGATCACCAGAAAGACCAAATGATTAGAGAGCTGGAAATTTCAAAAGCAAGATTCAAAAAGAGTCTCCAAACAGAAGATAGTTATCAAACCTTCATCATAAATTCTTTCATCCCTGGTTCCTTTACAGCTTTTTGCTTTTCATCTATATTCAATGTTGATTTCTTTTGGTTACCAGCATGTGGTGTCTTAGTTCCCTGACCAGGGATCGAACCTGTGACCCTAGCAGTGGAAGCTTGGAGTTCTAACCACTGGGCCACAAGGGAGGTCCCTCTATGTTGCTTCTTAATGTTCAAAGCTTAATTCTGGTAGAGGAAAAACCGGAAGTTATCCCAGCCCTCTCACCCCCATGCTCTGCTAGGCATCCAGGCCTAGTGCAAGTGGTAAAAAGTGCAGGAAGTCTACAGAGGATATTCATGTGGTGTCCTCCACATGCATCTGAAGGGGAGAGAAACAGCACACACATCACTGCCGAGACAGAGTAAGGGTTTTAGGTCTGGCCCACCTGGCACGCTGGAGCACCGAGGAGCAATGCTCACTGTGGGGAGTTTGTGGTCGGACGAGAGTTCTCTGCAGACCAAGCGCTGGTCTGTGTCTCTTGGATGAAGCCAAACATGTCAGACCACTTCCCAAAGAAATCCCAGTTGACGTTCGGGCATTTAACCAGAAAGCCACATCCGACTCAAGTACGGCCGATTAATCAGAAGTGACTTTTTTTAATCTCCTGAATCTCCTTATCAGTGACTTCATTCACCCCATCAAAGTAGTTTCTCTATAACAAGTGAATGGCAGAAGTCAAAGGGCCAGAACAGGGGCCTCGACAGGGCCTCCCAGCTGAAGGATACAGCGGGTTTGGTGCCGAGAGGCAGAGTCTTAGAAACCGCCCATGCTTTGGGTGGGCCAACCCCTCTGCATCCCCCTGATCTGCTAAACTGCACATCCTCCCAAACTCAGAACTCCGTGCCGGGGAGCGGGGGTGTGATCTGTCAGCTGTGCGTCTGCCGATCGCTCAGAACCTCAGGAGCTGGCATGGACGGTCCACGGCAATAGGGACCACTGCTCGCCAGAACAGAACAGAAATCGCGCATGCCCTGTCCTAGGGATGATAAACGTGTGTTCTCTGACCTTCCGACCTAGGCAACCCAGGCTCACAAATCTCAAGGACAGGCCTTCTGGTGTGTGTGTGTGTGTGTGTGTGTGTGTGTGCGTGCGTGCGCGTGTGTGTGTGTGTGTGTAGGTAAAGCTTTACTGAGATGTAATTCACATACTATACAACTCCCTCATTTCAAGTATACAACTCAGAGGTTATTAGTTTACTAAAGAGCAATCCAACCAAAGAAAAACTCTTCAGTCTTCAGTATCCGCTCCCCACCCCCATTTTCCCTCAATACCCCCTTTTCCCTGCTCTAGGCAACCACTAATCTTCCTGGGTCTATAGATCTGCCTGTTCCAGACATTTCACATACATGGTATCACATGGTTTATATGGTTTGTGACTAACTTCTTTCATGGAACATGTTTTCAAGGTTCATCCATGTCGTTCATTTGTCTTTTTAGTATTTTTATGTATTAACACTGCTGTGCGGACTTTTCTCTAGTTGTGGTGAGCAGGGGCTACTTTCCAGTTGTGGTGTGTAGGCTTCTCACTGTGGTGACTTCTCTTGTTGTGGAGCAAGGGCTCCAGGGTGCACAGGCTTCAGTAGTCGTGGTGCATGGGCTTAGTTGCTCTGAAGCATGTGGGATCTTCCCGGATCAGGGATCGAACCCGTGTCTCTTGCATTGGCAGGTGGATTCTTTACCACTGAACCACCAGGAAAGTCCTGTTCATTTGTTTTTACTGCCAAATAATTTTCCATTAAACAGATAGGCCATAGTTTGTTTATTCATTATTAGTTGATGGGCAGTTGGGTTTTTGACCTTTTAGTTGATTTTGGATAATTCTGGGTAATACTGCTCTGTACATCTGTGTACGTTTTTACCTTTATTTTTGGCTGAACCATGCAGCATGTGGGATCTTAGTTCTCCTGCGTACTAGTTTTTGATTAGACATATGAATTAGATCAGTTTCTTGGGTTCTAAACACCCTGACACATTCATAAATATTGTGTGCACATGTACTTTAAGATTAATTTTTTTTTTTTTAACTTTTGACTGCACTGGCTCTTGGTTGCTTTGTGTGGGCTTTCTCTAGTTGTGGCGAGGGGGGCTGTGGGGCTACTCTTCGTTACTGTCTAGGAGCTTCTCATTGCAGTGGCTTCTCTTGCTTCGGAGCACAGTGGGCTCTGGAGTGTGGGCTCAGTAGTTGTGGCTCATGGGCTTCGTGGCTCCATGGCATGCAGAATCTTCCCAGGGATAGAACCCATGTCCCCTGCACTGGCAAGCGGATTCTTATCCACTGCACCACCAGGCGAGTCCTGTACATGAACTTTTCAAGCATAAAGATGCAGAAAACCCATCAGACTAAGAAAGTGAAGAGCTTCTGCCTGGATCATTAGTACAAGCTCCCCCTGGCCTTCGAGGACCTGTACATGCTGCCAGCCTTTTCACCTGGGCCTCCAAGTCAGACAGACCTAGGGCTGGGGAGCCTTTCCACCAGCATGTCTGTACCTCACGCCAGATACTGAGGTCTTTGAGCCTCTATCTGCTCATCTGCAAACTGAAGACACTACCAGGACATCCTACCACAGGGGCCTCCTTTGATGATTATAAAGATAGTGTTTCCTAAGTGCTGAGCAAAATGCCTGGGTCAGTAACTCTTGGGTGTGACATTTCCATGACCTGGCCAAGGTGAACCCCTTTGACCTCCAAAAACATGCTATGCTTTTCCATTTATTTTTTCCTTTGTATCTACTATTCTTTCACTTGAAGTTCCCTCCCTGACATAACCTCTGATTCTGATGAAGGACTATCCATCCTTTGGGTGCGTTTCAGGCTCCATCTGAGCCCTCAGCCCTTCTCATAACTCCTGGGAAAGATAATGCTGTCTTTATGCGTTTCATCTCTTGAAGGTTCTTTCTCTAAGCCACGGAACTGATGCCACCTGGTGAGCCACCGTTTGTGTTGGGTCTTCTCGTGGGCCTTGGTCCTCCAGCAACAGCCAAGCCTCTCTTCACCAACGGGACCCCTCGGAAGGCCTACACTCCACTCACCTCCAAACTCACCGCCAAGAGGTTTCTTGCAAGGCACCCAGCAACAGAAGCAAGTCCCCTCTTCCACCTGGAGGCAGTTACAGAGCAACCAGGCCCAGGGAGGAGGCCAAATAAACCAGGCACTTACAAAAAAATGCCCCTCGTGAAACTTATCGCTCAGCGGTGAAACTGGGGCGCCAGCCTGAGTGACGAAGTGCCACGGGTGTTGAGTCCAGACTGGGCTCTAGGGGGATCAAAGGGGACAAAGGGTGTAGGAAGGTTTCAGACAGGAGTTAATGCCAGTCTTGAAGTTGTGAAGACCCAGTGGGCACAGAGAGGGAATGAAAAAGAGTGAATAGAGGACACCAGGAGGGAGAAGACGGGGCAGTCACGGGGAGGGGGACGCGGCGGAAGGGCGGGGCGAGGAAGAGGGAGGGAAAGAATGAGCATGCGCAATCCACTGGGAGGATCCGGGTCAGGCTATACTTCGTTTCCGGGTCCCAGCGGACAGGAGTTGGAGAGAAGGCGGAGAAGCTGACAAAGTGCAGGAGGAGGAAGAGAGAGAACAGGATCTCGGCCTGGAGGAAGAAGGTGGGGAGGGGGTTTGGAGCTCGCACTTCCTTCTCGAGGCCACTGGGCAGGAAGTGAGGGTGGAGGCAGGAAGTCCTGTAAGTCTGACAGGAAGCTGAGGAACAAAGGATCTCACCTGATAGCGTCAAGTAGGGTGAGTCCTCAGTGGAGGAGGCAGGTGGTGTAAGGGAGGTGGTGAGAGTTAGAGGCCAGCTGTGGATAGGGAAGACTAAGGCCAAGGACTGCCAGGCAGCTTGGAGACCTCCAGAGTTTGGAGACAGTGAGGGGACGAATATGCCAGAGAGGCCACACCTGGGGTCCTCAGTTACCGATGAACTGAGTCGGACACGACTGAAGTGACTTAGAAGCAGCAGCAGCAGTAGCAGCAGCAGCAGAGAGGCCAGTGCTAAACCCACTCCCAGGGAGCCTGAACAAGGAGTGGAAGGGCAAGGGGGCCAGTGGATTGAGGGCTCCTAAGGAAAAAAAAATGGTGGTGTCGTCTAGGCAGGATAGGGAGGAACTGTGGCCCTGATGGTGGAGTTTCAGGTCATCCACAGGATCCAAGAGTAGACCTGGGAGCCTTGAGAGTTTTGAGGGATAGAAACATATGGCCAGAGAGAGGATTGTTGCTAAGTCACGTCAGTCATGTCTGACTCTGTGTGACCCCGTAGACGGCAGCCGACCAGCCTCCCCCCTTCTTGGGATTCTCCAGGCAAGAACACTGGAGTGGGTTGCCATTTCCTTCTCCAGTGCATGAAAGTGAAAAGTGAAAGTGAAGTCGCTCAGTCGTGTCCGACTCTTCGAGACCCCATGGACTGCAGCCCACCAGGCTCCTCCATCCGTGGGATTCTCCAGGCAAGAGTACTGGAGTGGGGTGCCATCTCCTTCTCTGGGAGAGAGGATAGTAGAGCTTAAAATTACAGAAGTATGTTCACCAGGAAATACATGCTTGGGCAATAAACCAAGTCTCAATAAATTTAAGATTTTGCAACCATCCCCACAATTTAATTTGGGGACATTTCCATCACTCCAAAAAGAAACCCCATACCCGTTTTCAGTCACTCTCTATTCCCACCCTAAGTCCTAGGCAGCCATTCATTTACTTTTTGGCTGTATAGATTGGCCTTTTCTGAAGAATTCAGACAAATGGGATCACACAATATGCGGTCTTTTATGATTGGCTGCTTTTACTTAAGGGTCTTCAGTCTTGCAAAACACTTCCAAGGGAATGGTCAGCCTTTGGATGGGGTGTGTTAATCTCTATTCACAGGTGGGCAGGAACAAACTGTCTCTCCAAGAGTTGAACAAAGGCACTTTCCTGTCAAGCAGAGGCGCAGGGTCCTCCAGGGAGGCCATTAAGTATGATTATAATAATAAAGCGATGAAAATCAAGTCAAAGAAACAGTTTTGAACATGGAGTCAGAATTGGCTTCCTCCCTGCAAAATTCCTTGAAGAAGGAAATGGCAACCCACTCCAGTACTCTTGCCTGAAAAACCCCATGGATGGAGGAGCCTGTAGTCCATGGGGTCTTGTAGAGTTGGACACTACTGAAGCAACTTAGCAGCAGCAGCAGCTTTTACTTAGCATAATGTTTTTCAGATTTATCCATGATATACCTGTATCAGTAGTCTGCCCCTTTTTATTGTGGAATATCATTCCCTTGTATGGATATTCCATAGTTTCTCTACTTATCAGTTGATGGACATTTTGAATTATTTCCAACTCTTGGTTATTTTGATAATGCTACTATGAACATTTGCATGTAACTCTTTGTGTAGACACATGTTTTCATTTCTGTTGTAAACAGCTGGGAGTAGAATTGAAGAATCCTATGGTAATTTTAGGAGAAATTGAAGAAACTGCCAAACTGTGTTACAAAGTGTTTGTACTATTTTACATTTCCACTAGCAATGTAGGAGGGTTCCCATTTCTCCATATCCTTGCCAACATTTGTTCTTGTCCATCTTTTAATATTATAGCCATTTTAGTGGGTGTGAAGTGGTATTTCATTGTGGTTGATTTGCATTTCCTTAATGATTTGCACTTCCTAAAAGCATTAAGCATCTTTTCACATACTTATCTTCTTTGGTGAAATGTCCATGCAAGTCCTTTGTCCATTTTTTGAGTGGGTTGGTTATCTTTCTATTACTAAGTTATAAGAATTCTTTATATATTCTATATAAGTCCTTTGTCAGATATATGCATTGAAAACATTTTCTGCCAATCTGAAGCTTGGATATTCATTTTTTAAATGATGGCTTTTGAAGGGAAAACATTTTCAATTTTGATAAAATCAATTCATGGATTTTTTCCTTTAAGGATTACGTATTAGGTGTCAAGTCTAAGAAGTTTTTGCCTAACCCAAAATCAGGAAGATTTTTCTCCTTCTTCCAGAAGTTTTATAGAAGAATTAAGTTAGAAATAAAAAAATAAGAAATGCTTTCTAAAACAAAAACAAAAACACAGAGAATTCCTTGGTGATCCAGTGCTTAGGACTGTGTGCATTCAATGCTGAGGGCCTGGGTCCAATCCCTGGTCAGGGAACTAAGATCCAAAAGCTGTGCAGTATGGCCAAAAAAAAACACCAAAATATGAAAATTAAACAATGCATATATAAATAACTTATGGTTCAAAGAGATATTAAGGGAAATTAGAAAATATTACAGACAGAATGATAATGAAAACATATTTCCATAAACATGTAAAAATCAAACATTATAAAAGGGCACTTATTAAACACATGCCATGTGCATCTTCAGCTTCCCTGGTAGCTCAGCTGGTAAGTAATCCACCTGCAATGCAGGAGACATGGGTTCGATCCCTGGGTTGGGACGATCCCCTGGAGAAGGGAATGGCTACCCATTCCAGTATTCTGGCAAAGAGTTGGACATGATGGAGCAACATTCACTTTCACATGTACATCTTCTCTTGCAGCTTTTTTTCCAGTATTTTTTTCCTCTTCTCCTTCAAGCATCTCAAGAAGATTGTTTATCTTCAAGTATCTGTATTTTTCATGTGTTCATCTCCTCCCCCTTCAGTCCTCAATAGAAGGCTGTTTGGCTTGCAGTGTTCGCTCCACTGGCTTAGCCCTTACTGAGGGTCCCTGTGACCCCTGGTGCTAAACCCAGCAGAGATGCTTCAGTCTTCATCTCACTTGCCTCTTGGCAGCATAATGCTGTTCTCCTCCTATTTGTTTGGTCTCTCCTCACTCTGCATCAGGTTTGTGTGTCTCAGAGATCAGCTCAATGTCTTCCTTTCTTCCTTCTACATCATCTCTCCTTAGAGGAACTTGTCTACTGGCCATGTCTTCAATGACAATCCATATACAAATGATCTCATACATATATTCCCAGCCCAGATCCGTCCTCCGAATATCCACCCATAAATACAACAGCCTCCTCAAGTACCTTCTCTCCGCTATTCCCCATGGCCTAACTCAACTGTCCACATCCAAAGTCATGATCATGCTCTTCTAGCACAAATCCTCTTTTGAAATTTCTTTCAGTAAATGGTGTTATCTTCCTAGCAGCACGCCTAGACCCTGAGAGTCACCTGATATGTCCTTCTCTTTAAATGCCTATGTCCAATCTGTCACTACGTCTTTATGGATTTAACTACAAACATCTCTCAAATAGTCTGTCATTACCATCTTGTCTCCCACCGACCCCGTCTGGCAATGAAACTATGGTCCAGCCTCCTAGACAGTTTCCCTGAGCCCAGTCCATCCCGGGATCACAGAAACTCACTGCATCATAACCATGCCATGTCACTCTGTTTTGGTGGCTCTCAAAAGAAAGATAAAACTATAATGTGGTTAAATACCCTGTCCCGATCTAGTCTCTACCCACTTTCTAGCTGCTTCTCTGAACCACACTCCCTCTTCTCTCTGTTTCATGCAGTTGAGTTCTCTCTGAGTTCCTCATTTTGGCCACTTTTCCCTCTAACCACAGAACCTTGGCATATGCTGGCTCCTCTGCCTGGCATATGTTTCCCTCCCCTTTCTGCCTTGTTAAGTCCTATTCAACCCCTCTCTGTCAAGCATCATGTTCACATGTCCAGCATGTTCCCTAACCACCTTAACATGGTCAAATGCCCAATTATTGTCAACGTCTATATTTCTTCTTAGCATCCGTTGCATCTGCAATTGTATCATTTAATTTGAGTGATGATATGATTTGGGTATGCTAGATTTTAAGTTCCATGAGAGCAAGAGGGCTTCCCTCATGGCTCAGATGGTAAAGAATCTGCCTGCAATGCGGGAGACCTGGGTTTGATCCCTCGGTTGGGAAGATCCCCCGAAGAAGGGCACAGCAACCCACTCCAGTATTCTCGCCTGGAGAATCCCATGGATAGAAGAGCCTGGTGGTCTACAGTCCACGGGGTCACAGAGTCGGACACGACTGAGTGACTAGCACACACCCAGACTTTAAGTTCCAGGGGAGCAAGAACCACATCCAGTTCTCTTCATTTTTGGATCCTTAGTGCCTGGCACCAAGTCTGGGCATGTAGTAGTGAAAAGGAGCAGGACCCTATGGGCCTTCCCCCACCATGCTTTCTGCCTGCCTTTTGTCTGAAGAAAACCTTTAGCCAAAGGATAAGTTTAATCAGAGAACTAAGAAAATACAGAAGCAAAGGAAAACAATCCAGTAGGATAAAATAATAATAACTTAAGTCAGTAAGCAAAGTCAAGGATCTTTAGTTTCTTCTCAAGGGCTTTAGATAATATTTGAGCCATATCCTTGGAGCTGTGTTGTAGATACTGAAACCCCCACCAGGTGGAAGAAGTTAACTACATGAAGACCAGACTCTAGCCATGACATAAGATGCCACAGTTCCACGAATTGGCCCCAGGGAAATGGAAGCAAACTGACCCCAGAACTGAAGAG
Organism: Budorcas taxicolor; assembly: GCF_023091745.1. Lineage (NCBI taxonomy): Eukaryota > Metazoa > Chordata > Mammalia > Artiodactyla > Bovidae > Budorcas > Budorcas taxicolor. The sequence goes on along the minus strand of NC_068910.1, from coordinate 53,232,601 downwards.
TAATTGTACTGAAAATAATCAAGATGACACTGGTCAGGGATTTCCTGGTGGTCCAGTGGTTAGGACTCCACACTTCCACTACAAGGAGCCCATGCTCAATCGCTCGTCAGGGAACTAAGATCCCAAGATAAGCAGTGCAGCAAAACAAACACCCAAAATGCTGGTCAGACCACTGCATGGTCAATTTCAAGGCGACTGTCAGAGCTGACTGTAGCCCCCTCCCTAACACCTATACAACTCTGACGATCCCCTTTAAAAGCTCTTGCTCACTGCTTGTCAGTGGGAGGAGGAATGAGTTGGCCTATGGACGGGAGTCTGCCCTCCCTTTGGATACATACATCTGAAAAAAAGACAACTTTCCTTTCCACTAACCTTGCCTCTTACTGGCTTTTGAGCTCCGAGCACCTGGACCCACTTTCGCTAACAGATTTTGACGCACCGTGAGACTGAGCTCTCGCAACACCTGCCTCCTGGGGGTTTTCCCCAAGGGAAGCTGCCACCATGAAGACGCGCCAGGAAGGCTTCAAGGAGCCATTGCTTATGGCTCTCAGGTCCGGGGAGGAGGTTTGGGGGACATTCCTACCAGCTGCCAAAACCATTTGTTTCGGGGATCCTCCCTGTTTCTCCCCTGCTCAGCACTGGCCGCCAAAATGCACTTTCTTGGTGGAACGGAAAGACACCTCAGGACGAGTTGAGGAGCTCCCAGACCCAGTAAGTCCACAGGTGTGCACCCGGCTAACTTCTCTTTTGAGCTTAAAGTGCTATTTTGGCATTTTTGCCAACTGGTTCTGATGTATGTATGATGTTGAGGACTGTTTGTGTTGGAAAGTGTTTATTTGGGACTCCATATCCGTCATCCTCTCAGGGGATTTATGACAGTTCTTTCTGGTGTGTGAGTGTGTATTCTGTTTGTGTGATTGGTATTCTTGTCTTTGTAAAGTGAAAAATTCAGGTTCAATTCATTAGAAAGATTTTAGCTATGAAACTATGACTAAAGAAAAAAAAAAGATTTTTAAAACACTGGGTGGCCACCAAGTGTTCTTTAAACTCCAAAAAAAATTGGTTATGATGAAAGTCTTTTATTTTTGCATATGTAATTAGAGAAAACTTTTTTTTTTTCTTTTCACAATTCTGACCCTGAGAGAAACAAAAATATGCTTAGGAGAAAGCTTGAAGTTAACTCTTGTCTTTGAAATACAAACACAGCTCACGTTGAGACTTCAGACTTGGGTTATTTAGTACAATTTTAAACAAAAAGAAAAAAGGAAAGAGGGCTTAGCTTTAAACACAATAAATGCATATTATTAAATACACATATTGTACCACATTAAAGAGAAATTGTGCTATGAAAAAAAATGTATGTTTTTAGAGGTTATGGAATATGTTCTTAAGTTTGCGAATCAGAAATGCTGGTATAACAGTTCAACTACTTGTTTCTTAGTTTTGTTAAGGCTTTAAAGGGTTAAAAATTGTAATATGTAAAAATGATAAGGGATACATTTCAGTATATAAAGCAAGTAGGATATGTGTTGTCTGCCAGAGAAAATATAAAGGATGGAGATTTTGTTTTTTTCCTTTGGCCCCACCGTGTGGCCTGCAGGATCTTAAGTTTTCACCAAAGATCAACCCTGTGCCCCTGCAGTAGAAGCTCAAGTCCTAACCACTGCACCTCCAGGGAATTCCCTGGAGATATTTTTGTTGAAGGATAAAAGGAGAATAACTTTTGGGTGGGAAGAAAATTAGAAATTAAAATGGATATAGAAAATATCCTTTTCTGTAAAGAATCAAAGTACTATGAGAAAGGAATTTTGGACACAAGATTGATTAAAATTAGATTGAATTTAATAAGGTAAATGAATTTTAACAGTGAGCTGATACAGGGAAGCAATTTGGTTTTCTCTCTGTTACGAGAACAGAGTTTTCCTGGAATATTGTGCTGCTTTTGATAACAGATCGTAAGTTTCTTTATCTAGGTAGCTTTGAGTTTTCCAGAGGGCCCCTGAGGAATCTCAGAGAAAAATACTGTTAAGAAATTGACAGAATTCTAATGGAAAGCTGTTGTTTTTCTTCTAATCATACTTTTGACCCCAATGTTCAGGATGGAAAAAATTGTTTAATGAAGTTATCACAGAGTATAACTACTCATGATGTGTATCATTGCTGCCTTTAAGTTTATTACTTAAAGCACATGTACAAGGTGTAAAGATTGGGTATAATCAATAAAATGTATGACCTATAAAATGCTTCCCTGTCAGCATACCTCTCTATGCTTGTTTGTTACGTCTAATTAGTTTTCTCCCAGTGTGGATGACTAGATAAATATATAAACAAAAAGTTGGCCTAGCACCAAGGGACATGAATGGACCCAGAGCAGGCAACAACAGAGCAGTTCTGGCGACAGTGGAAAAATATATTGATTATCAGTGCTTTTTATGGGAAAGGGGAAAATGGTAGAAGAAGTTTTCATGCATTGAGGTATGAGGGTCATTCTGGCTTATACACGATTTAATTTGAACTTTAGGCTAACCAGGGCTTTCCTGGTGTCTCAGACGGAAAAGAATCCACCTGCAATGCAGAGACCTGGGTTCGATCCCTGGGTGGGAAGATCCCTTGGGGAAGGAAATGGCAGCCTGCTCCAGTATTCCAAATAGCCAGCTTATGGCCTATTAGACATACATTGTACATCTGCTTTAACCATTAAGAAAATACATTCAGAGAATAATACAAAGATGCATTTTGATTATTATCCTCATCCATAATATGTCTACTAATTTTTAAACGTTTATCCAGGCACTGTGACAAAGCGATCAGACAGAGGTCATGTTTTCACAATACAAAATACTGATGCTGAACTTCAGACTTGAGATTATTTCCAACTCTGTGTCCATTCCCCAAATTAGGCAGGACTGCGCCCCATTTCAGCAGGAAGGAACCAGAGCAGTCAACACCCCACTGCCTCAAAGAATTGGGGAATACTGGAAGAGAAAAGGAACTAAAACCAAGTTCTTCTGCCAACTTTATTATTAACTTTATTCTCTATTGAAAACTTTTATCCCATTTCTTGCTCTGTATCTGTCTCTCCTTAATCTTGAAGAGTGTCAAAAAGGGGTGGATTGAAAGGGAAGAAGACCCTATGGTCCCCAACCCCCCATGTCCTCTGCCTGCCTTTTGTCTGCAGAAAACTTTAACCAGTTTAATTAGAGAATTGGGAAAATACAGAAGGAAAGGAAAACAATCAAACAGGACAAAATGATAATGGCTGAGTCAGTAAGCAAAGTTAAAGACCTTTTGTTTCTTCTCAAGGGTTATAGATAATATTCTGAGTCATATCCTTGGAGCTGTGTTGTAGACACTGAAACTCCCACCAGATGGAAGAATTTAATTACATGAGGACCAGACTGCAGCCATGACATGAGGTGCCACAGTTCCAAGAACTGGCCCCTAGGAAATGGGAACAAACCGCCCCTGGAACTGAAGATTAACTGTACTCAAAACAATGACACCACTGAGACCACTGCACCACCAATTTCAAGATGACTGTCAGAGCTGACTGTGCTGTTTCTGCATGTAGCTCCTCCCTCCGCCTATAAAAGCTCTTGCCCACTGACTGTCAGCGGTGGGGGAGTCGGCCTGTGACAGAACTCTGCCCTCCCCCAGTGTTGCCAGCCTCTGACCAACCTGAACTCTTCATTGGCTTTAGGGCGGCGAGCAGCTGGACCCACTCTCAGAAACAGAAACCACTAAAAATATTTGTTGAATGAATAACTTGAGTCATGAAAAGGTCTAGGATGAAAACAGGGCTTGAAGTAGAGAAGACAATGGTGAAAGAAGACATGTCTTCAAAGAATAAAGGAGAATGAAGCAGGCAGTAAAGTGGCTGGGGCAGCTGGGGACCCTACAGACGGGTGGATGCACCCCGGGCGCGGGAGCATCCCCATACGGAGGTGGGGTGGTCTGGAGAGTATAGCGTTAGGCGTGAACAAGAGAAAACAGGCTTCCCGGAGATTTGCCCCTTTGCCTGGGCCAGACTTTCTTCAGTATAAACAAGAAATGCTATTCCTAGTCAGTTTTCAAAGAAGGTATGATTTTTCTTAGGGGAAGGAGGAAGTTGCTAAAGAAAGCTGTCAATGAAAATGGGGTAGACGGTGTACCTTCAGGCTGACCACAGCATCTTTGAAGATCTGGTATGGCCCTGCTCCTGAGAAATGGATAAACTTCCACAGAAAACCCTCCACTCCCCTGAGTCTCACGCAGCACACCATTAGCAGTCTTTTTAGTGCCGTATCAGACACAGAGAAGAAGACATCTGAGGCCTAAACGCAAATACTTTCCATGAAGACACATACCTTGGTCCATCCAGGAAACTGGAGGAAGGTGTCCTGAGGCAAGTCTGAGATCCCGCTGGGAATAGTGAAGTTACCCACATAAAAGGTCGGGAGTGCGTAGGTAGGGGGGCTGTGTGCACGGGCTTTATTGTGGTAGCGCCTGTCACCGCCACCCCCGGTCCCCAGGTGACTGCGTACTGCATTCTCCATGTCCAGTGGGAAGATCTCCCAGTTGGTGAGGATTTTGGAATCAAGGGTCAGGTTAGAAACAAGACCCTGTAAAAGAGAAACAGAGTGATGAGCTGGGGGGTAAAGACGGGGGTGGAGAGAGGCTTCATGTGACTCTGTGTTCCAGCCGTGAATTCCTGGGAAAAGCAAACTGGGATATGAAACGCCAACAGCACATGAAGCTCAAACTGTGTGTCCATCAGAGTGACGCAGATCTGGCTCGAGACCAGAGCTTTCGACCTCAGATCCCTAGTCTTCAGTGTCTGGTTCAGAGACCTGGCCAGAACAAAGGAAATGATGGTTTCGAGGATGGGAGAGTGAATGGAGGTGGGGGCAGAATGCAAAGGAACACTTTGCCCACTGTAAAAGGACAGAAGGGTCTGTGACAATGATGGGGAGCCTGAGACGCATATTCTGAAGTTGCTCTATTTGTCCAGTGGAGGCAAGGGCTTGCGGTGTCCATGGCACCAGACACTGCATGGAAGCCTTTGCTCGTGGCTCATCTGGCTTCCTCTTCCCAGCCTTTCAGGAGGGGAACTTTTCCATCCCAGTAGGATCCCATATTTGTTGTACGACACCTCTCAATACCATGTCTCAATGGCCCAATCAGTAATTCAATAAGTGTTAACCATGCAGCTGTGTGCCAGGCTCTTTGCTGGGTCTTGGGGATTCAGTCATCTCACAAGAGTCCCCGTCACTCTGTGGGTCAGTGTGGCCTATGATAGCCAAGCAGGACGACCATTAATTAGTCTGACCACAAGGATGGTAACAGGAACATTTCTTTTGTACTGGAGACAAAAGTGGCCCCTGCATGACTGTTCTCTAAGAGTGTCACTGCTTTGCTTTTGAGATGCCACCAGGAGGGTCAGGAGATAGCCCCAGACACCTGTCCTGTCGTGGGTGTTGCCATCATTCTGGAGGTGCAGGCTTCCTTCCTCTAGCACATGGTGAGCTACCCAAGGGGCAGCCTGTATCTCAACATCCTTGCCTTCCCCGAAAAGGACCGCATGGAGCACAGACACAGAGGATGAGCATAACAAACATTTACTGAACAATGCTCTCAAAATGTACATCAGAAAAACATACTTGGACTAGACGCCTAGGCACAGACTAACCAAGAGAGGCGAGAACAGTGCACGGAGGGACAGGCTTTCTAAAATTCAACAGTTTGTCCACACCCAGAAAACAGCAGAACAAATGCTAAGTTGGCTCCGTTGGCATGGGAGTGCCTTTTGCAGGCTCGGTGGGTTTTTTAAGCAAAGGAAAAGCATGGTGCAGTGGCTTCCTCCTTCTGTTTCTTGCTAAAGGATGGCTGAACTCAAATGCAAGGGTTCTGTTTGCAAAGCTCAACTTTCTCATCATCTACAGAGGAAAACAGATCTTCAAAATAACCCAACTTCTAGGCTGCAAAACAAATCAGGTAAGTTTACTCATCAAATTTGGCAAAGGGGGTGTGCTTTTAAAAATTACTTCTATGTGGACTTGCCTGGTGGTACAGTGGATAAGAATCTGCCTGCCAGTGCCAGGGACACGGGTTCAGTCCCTGGTCTGGGAAGATTCCACATGCCTCGGAGCAACTAAGCCCATGAGTCACAACTTCTGAAGTCCCTGGACTCTCAAGCCCAGAAGCTGCACCTACTGAAGCTCCTAAGCCCTAGAGCCTGTGCTGCACGGGCAAAAAAAGCCACCGCAATGAGAAGCCCATGCACTGCAACTAGAGTTGTCCCAACTGGAGAAAGCCTGTGCGCAGCAGCAAAGGCCCAGCACGACCAGAGCAGAAAATCACTTCTACGTGAACAGGGCTGGAAGGAAAGAGTGTATCCAGGACAGTCTTTAAGTGGATTTACGGAAACTTCCCCAATGACTTGGGCACAGTTCTGTCAACCTTTGAGTCTCACTCCCAACAGGGAGGCTGGGCCTACCTTGAAATCCTTGATATATGAGCCATAGTTCACACGCCCCATATTCTCCACCAGGAGGTCCAAGGTCGCTCCAGCTTCCCCTGTTATGTTCAGGGTGATCACAGATTCTCGTTCAAGGACTCCCTGGGCAACCTGTGGGTTCAATACCAAATGAGAATTAACTAGGGTGGGAGGGTCAGCAGAGGCAGTCTGCTCAGTCAATTCCACACTCATATTCCTACCTTGAAGTGTCACCAGACTTCGGACAGAAATGCTCTGATGGCTCCTTTGCCCAAGTCCTCAGCCAGATGCCCAGGCTCCGGCAACCACTGCTTTCTTCATAGGAGGGTTGCCAGACTCAGCTCCCAGCAGGGAAGGGCTGAGGCTGATTTCCTTAGCTCTGGGTTATTTTCCTGTATGTCTATTTTAATTTTTTTATTTTGTATTTATTATTATTTTAAATGTTATTCATTTATTTTTAATTTTTGGCAATGCCACAAAGCACACGAGATCTTAGTTCCTCAGCCAGGGATCAAACCTGCACTCCTTGCAGTGGAATCACAGAGTCACTGAACTTCCAGGGAAGTCCCTTATTTTTTAAATTTAATTTTTATTTTATATTGGGGTATAGTTGATTTACAATGTGTTCATTACAGGTGTACAGCTAAGTGGTGCAGTTATATGTATACCTATCAATATATGAATTCTTTTTCAGATTCCTTTTCCATATAGGTTATTACAGAGTATTGAGTAGGCTGTGCATCTATTTTTAATAGAGAGGGGATGGAGGCAGAAATTCTAGGGGAAGATTTCTAATACAGGAATCTCTTCATGTGCTCACAGCAAAAAAAGGCAGTAATAAAAAATAGGTTTTAAACTGCATGGAGATGGGACACAATAAGACAAACGAGATAAAATCAGAGGGTTAGGTGGAGTAGTTTTACTTCAAAATACCTGATATGATGCATTAACCACAAAGATGAAGTAATAGAATGAGGGGAAATAACAGGTATTTTAGCAGCAACATATTCCTAACTTTTTAAAATGCAAGATTCTTTAAAAGAACAATGTAAATCACGAAAACAACCCTCAAATTGGAATTTTAGAAACCGTTGCCATACATACTCATAGTGTTTTAGACATACATACTCAAATCAGTATACATACTCATAGTGTTTTAGACATTTGTTGCCACTCAAAACCACTCATGACAATGGGATGGAAATATTTTCCCTTAGAATTGTCTCTCACTTGAAACTACCACAACATTGTTAATTGGCTATACCCCAACACAAAAGAAAAAGTTTAAAATCTGAAAAAAAAAAAAGAATAAGTAGTTTGGGAGACATGGGAGATTGCTGTGGAGAAATCGAAGAAGCAGGGAACTGGTTCTGATAGTTCTTGAGTAACCTTGGATGAATCACTTCCCTTCTCTGACCCTTAATTTCTTTCCTTTTGTGTTGTTTTTGAAGCATAGTTGATTTACAATGTTGTGTTAGCTTCAGGTGTCCAGCAAAGTGATTTCATTTTACATATTCTTTTCCATTACAGGTTATTGTAAGATATTGAATATAGTTCCCTGTGCTACAGAATAGGACCTTGTTGTTTGCCTATTTCATATATTAAAATCACTTCATTCTTTTTTTTTTTAAGAAAAATAAAAAAAATTTTTTTCTCAACAAATTTTTTTGGTTAGGAATAATCTTTCATGTGTTTATTTCACATGATTGTTTCAGTGAGAGGAATGGAAATCCTATAACGTTATGAAGCCAAAGTCTTTGTATCTCCTAGCTTTGATTATCACGAACAGCCCTTCAGAATATAACTTCTCATGTAGGATGAAGACCCTAAGTTAAAATGACCCATCTAGTGTGTACAAAACAGACCCTGCCATCCAGGAGTAAAGAAGACGTTAATGAGACAGTGTCAGTCAGAGGGGATGGCCCTGGACTAGGGGGTCTAGGGGGTGACCAGGAAGTTCGGATGGACGAGGGGGTATATACCTCGGGCAGATGGAGTGCAGGTGAGGGTGCATCAGCCAGCAAGGGACAGCTCAGGAGCGCCACGAGGAGGGTGGAGCCTGGGGATGGGAAGGCAACAGTCTCCCTGACTGTCATGTTACTGAGGCAGGAGACAGATGGGCCCTTGGGTTGGACATCTGGCGTTTGTCAAGTGGGGTCAAACTGGACACTCCAAGGACAAAGCTAGTGGCAGAAGCTGACCTCTGCTGAAGAGAAGCGATAAGATGACCACTCCTGAGGTCAGGGGAAACTTCCCTGTCAGTACACGTGCAGGCAGGCTCCTTGGGGGTCACAACATGCCACCCCATGACAAGTGAGGACATGCACCCAGAGGCCTCTGCAGTGGGATCCATTTTAGCAAAAAGTTACGCACACAGGTTAAGGGAAGGCCCGAGGACAAGTCAAGTGTGAAAAAAGAAACGATAATTGGCCAAAGGTACACAAAGACCCAGAAGGACTGTCTTATATAAGGGATTTAAATCACCTCTTTACTACACTCCTCATTCAGGACACCCGCTGTCCTCTCCAGGTGTGTATTTCTGCCTTGCTTCAGTCTTTTATTTTTATTTATTTATTTTTTTGTATTTTGGTCCTGCTGTGTGGCATGCAAGACAGTTCCTGGATCAGGGATCAAACCCAGGCCTTGGCAGTGAAATGCTGACTCCTAACCACTAGGTGGCCGGGGAACGCGGATAAACATGCTGTTTCTCTGTGCGCTGCCCCCCTCACTATGCTGTGTCTCTAAGGATAAACTTGCTACCTGTTTTTACAGTTTTTGCCTCCTTGAAACATTCTTGCTTTCACACAGGGGAAAGAGCCAGGAGAACTTTGCCTGTAGCCCCTGGTGGCCCAGCGGCTAAGATTTCTGCTTTTCATTCAGGTTACCCAGGTCCAGTTCCTGGGCAAGGAATAAGATCTCTCCTCAGGACTGCTTACTGCTGTCTCTCTGAGATCATTACCAAGTGCAACCCACAACTCTCCCCCGCCGTGGGGGCAGACACACAAGTTCAGAGAGAATTCTTACCCCGTTCACAGAGACATAGGCCCGGTCATGGACGCCACTGGATGGCGAAGAGAGGGGTGTAGGGTCGCTGCAGTTTTCAGGGAGTGTTGTTCGGTACAGCACAAATCCAAAGTACTGGTTAGAGAAGGATGCAAGAAAAGACATCACTCTTGCAGTTCACCGTAGGAGAATGGGGTCACCCTCCATCCGCGTGAAAGCAACATTTCTAAAACTATAGGAATGAAATGCTTCCCCAGCCTCGGCAAATATTCTGTCTGAAAGAAGGGAACTGGCTTCAGTTTTCAGATCACAGAATAACCATCACAGCAGCAAACTGCAAGGAAGCCTGGAGGCCTCTGTCAAGCATCCCCTCCCCTCCCACAAGAGGGAACCAGACCCTGGAACGTGTTAGGTGATGTGCCCAGAATCGAAAGGTTACTGCTATTACCTCGAAAACCAAAACCAAGGACAACAAAAACAAAAGGTAAACAGCAACAGAATGCTCTGTAGAACATTCTCCAACTTCTTGGGCTAAATCTGCTCTACCATACAAAACAAGAGTCAATCAGAAACTGTTTCAAGTGGAGGCGAGGGGGAAACAGGCGGCGAAAGACGGAGGTGGGGGCGAAATGTGCCTCTCAATGTGCCTCAGAAAGTACTTTGAGATGCTGGGACCCCTGGTCGGAAAGGAAGCCCCCAAACACCAGCCTGGGTGAATGGCTTCCTGAGTGGTCATTAGCTGGGAGAGCTGGACAAATCAAGTCATACAGGAGAATCCAAATGGAAACTCATCAGGACAAACAGTTTCCCACTCCTCAGCCCTGAATGCAAGAAAGTGCAGCCCAGCAAAGGGGAGGGGTGATATGCGAGAGCGGAAGGAAAATGCTAGCCCATGTTCGTGTGTCGCAGGAAAGTGCTGAACTCAAGAAATGCCACTGTCATCACCCAAACCTTCAAGCACAAGGATGCCTCCCTTCCAGACCCCCAAATCCCCATCTCTTGTTTCTTTTTTTCTTTTGAATGGAGCAGAGTGGTGAGTCCTAGCTCAGAGACTAGGGGTTTCCAGGAGGGGAGCAGAAGGTGAGATGCTCCCTGCAATGGCAAAGTAGAGAACTCCAGGGTTGGGGCTGATGGGGAGGCAGCTTCAGGGGTACCAAAAGCTGCACCCCACTCCCTGGAGAGGAGAGGTTTGCTGGAAGTAAATCTATGGCCTGTCCCAGATCTGAAGCAGTCAGGGCCCAGGAGCCACACGTGATCTGAGACCACGGCCTTGGCCTAAAGGTGAGAGAGCAGAAAGGGGCTGAGAAAAAGCAAGGAGACTAACCTGGGATCCACCTCCCAGGTTCCCACTGCTCTGAGCTGCGTCTAATCTGATGTGCTCTGACCCTACTCGGTGGAGAGGACAGGTAGATGGAGACATGGGTGTACAACCAGCGTGTGTTAGAACCAGAGAAAGAACACTACCCAGCGCTAACAAAAAAGTGAGGGGGAGCTTAATCATTTTTATTTATCACAAAGCAGTAATGCTGGGGTGAAATCACAAACGTAACAATAGTAACTGGAAGCAAAATAAGCTAAAGCAAGATCAAATGTGCTGTTATTATATCATCCTCCAGAAGGTGAGCTCCTCAGAAAGTCAGAAAGGAGCCCCTAGATAATTTTCCATTTCAAAAACCAGAGCTGAGATCTTAACTAAGTGATCAAACAGAACACTGAACCAACACCGAGTGATCCTACTACGGTACCCTGAGATGAACACACCGCTGCTGTCGTGTGTGCGCCAAAGATGTCTCACTGAATCTAACCAGTGAGGCGTGGTCTACAAAACTCAGAAACTGTCTGAACTCTTCAGACATGACCATGTCATGAGAGAGAGAGGAAGAACAGACTCAGGAACTGTTTCAGATGAAAGCAGACTAAATGCAATGTGTGAGCGTGGACTGGCAACTGGACTGAAAAGTGATACGCTATAAAGGCCATTACTGGAATAAACTGGGATACCTGATCGTAGAATGTATATTAGATACTAGGACTGTATCCATGCTAGATTTCTTAAGGGTGATCATTATCTGTGATCATGTAGGATAATGTCTTTCTTAAAAATATATGCTCTAATATTTAAGAGTGGAAGTGTCATGATGTTGACAACTACCTCAAATGCTTAAAAAAAGCAAAAAGCAGCTGACTCCGAACCATACACACAAAGAGAACGCAAATGAAGCAGCTGTTAACACTTGCTGGATCTATGTTAAAGCTCTATGGGTGTTGTACTATTCTTGGAAGTTTTCTAACGTAAAAGTTGGGGAAATTTTACAATAAAGATGGAGCTGTGCCTGGAGGTTAAACACACACACACACACACACACACACACACACACACACACACACACACACACACACACACACACACACACACACACACACACACACACACACACACACACACACACACACACACACACACACACACACACCCCGCCCCGTGTACTCTGTTCTTTTTCTCTGCAAAGGCAGGAAAAAGAATCTCTAATAACCTAATCTATTAAGAACACAGTCCCTATGTCTTGGAACTAAGAACAAATAACTGTCTTTTTTTGAGTAATAAAACAGTGGTTTTACTCTGAAACCTAATAAGATTAATTATGTCAGACATATACTCAATGTATAACCTGCACAGAATTATGCTAAAGCAGGTTATTACCTATGATAAGAAATGGGGGTGGGGAGAACAGGAAAGATCAGCCACAGAGCTAGAGCCTGGAGATCGGAGGTGATTTTACATGGGGTCTGATTTATCTGCTTACCATTTTGGTCCCTGTGTTCAGAACAGGTAGTGTAGAAAGCACATATTTTTGAGGGTAGAAAAAAGGTAAAGCATTACCTCTGAAGCCCTACCTGTCTCACATCGATAAACGTCAAGGGATAAACGCTTTTTATGGGTCCAGAGGGACACAGGATGTTGAGAGCATCCTCCACTGTCTTTAACTGGAAAGAAACAAAAGCAGCATTCACTCATTGTCACCCCTCACTTAATCACAGTAGAAATAATGTCATCACCAGAGACAGCAGATTTGCCCAAACCCCTAAATAAAATGAAATGGTTTGAATTCCACTCAGGGCTGTCCCACAGTCATCTTCAATCAATTCTATCCAGTCCCTAACTCTGGATGAAAAATAACAGATGATATTGTAAAGAGTTTTAAACATACCTATTCGCAATCACAACCTCCTGTATAGAAAAGGTCCATAAAATGCATGAAAACCAAGGCTCTGTGAAACCTCCCCACCACCTCCGAGTGAAGCAGCCCCAGCTGTGCCCTCCTCTGAGCGTGTCAGCAGCACGTTCCCTTGCACTTAAGGGATCGCCTTGCACTTGTTGACCCCACTGTACTCCTTGTGGGCAGTCAGCTTCTTAAGACCAAGTTCCGTACTGTGCTCACCTCCAATATCCAGCACATAACAGACACCCAATTAAAACTTTTTATATTCAGCCTAAATGACTGTTTTCTTGTAGCCCATGATGTTTACTCTGATGCACAAAACAACCCTGGGTGCCTCACCAAACTCTAGGAGAGACCTCCCTTTACCCACACACCTCACTGAGTCTTCACAAAAGCCGGCAAGGACGGCAATACTGTCCCTTGTTAGGGAAGAAGAAGGAACTGGGGACTCAGGATTTCACTTGAGTCATGGCACAGACGGGATTTGCAGTTAGCTTTGGCTTCAAACCCAGGGCTTTTCCCAGCATGAAACTGGTTAGGAATTTTATAAACGCTTTTTAGAGCTACCTCACTGATAGGTAGCATGGAAGAAAAAAAAAATCTGTTAGGTACAATCCCATCAATTCAGCTAAGTGAGTGCTTTCCTACTTGGACAACTAAAGGAGCTCATGGTCAAAGCTTTTATCCTATATAACTATGATCTACATAAACTTCATTCAGTATTTTAAAAAATTAATTATTCATTTATTTGGCTGCACTGGGTCTTGGTTGCAGCATGTGGGATCTGGCTCCCTGACCAGAGATCAAACCTTGGGCCCCCCATGTTGGAAGCATAGAGTCTTCAACACTGGACCACCAAGGAACTCCCAAACTTTACACAGTTTTATGTCAATTTGCTGTCTTCAATCCTGTATTTAGTTTCTGGTCTCACAGTTCTCCTTCCTGATAAACAGAATGTGCTTTGGTACTAAGGTTAGCAATATTGTTTAAAACATTTGCAGTTATTTTCTGTTGCATAAAAATAAACTTTTCACAGCTTTTTTAAAAAGACGCAAACCGAACTTTTCCTTAAGTAGCAGTAGCAATGAAAAAGTAGAAGGTACTCCCTTTACAAATGTGATTAAAGTCTGATTAATCTAAAGCAAGATTCCTATCAGGCAGAGAAACCACATTCTTTGTAGAATGTAACACACATATCTGACACTAGGTGGAAAATGTTACAAGAGCTCAACCAAACATCAAAGGGCTTCACGAATGGAAATATTATATAGTCATGTTTGGCATTTTGCTTAAAGATAAAAACTTATGATGCTATTTTAGCATATCAAGATTCTTAAGAAATGTGTAACTTTTTTTTCTTGTTAGGTAACCGAGGTAGGAGTTAGGGATTATCAGAGGGGAAAACCTGAAGATGGTCAAAACAAATTGCTTTGGGCTTACGTCACTCCTATCAAACTTAGCCTCTCCTCTTTTTCTCTTTCCCTAGAAGAAAAAGCTCTTCGCTAATATTTATGATTCGTTTCTGGCTTTACCACTCGATGTCCCAATTACCATACAAGCCACAAGCTATAAAGGTAAGATTTTTCTTTTTTCCTGAAGACATGATTTTGAGATGGAGGGCAGTGTATAATTTAGAGTTAATGTTCGTGGCTTTTGAGAACTGCTTTTAGAAAAGAAGAATTATAGAAACGAATGTCACTAGCCATAACAGTAAGGTTACATGTTATTCCCACAAGGGCTCCTAACGCTGGTTTTGACACTGATAATGGAAACAATGATCTAAGAATGCCCACTCACTCCTGACATGCTCACCCTGTCAGCATCACACAGCATCTCATGGCCTGTGTCCCCATTTTCCCAGAAACATCACCCACCCCATCAGTCTCACAGAAAACAAGTTCACGAAAATATAAGGAACCGACTGCCAGGCGTAACACTTTGACTCATGACTACTGAATTCCACTTCCTCACTCTTAATGTTTCTGTCAGTTTTTTTCTTACCTTTTTCAGAGCAACTTTTCCATATGCAAACTTTGGTGTGGATGGGGGGATAGGACCTTCCGGTACTTTTGCAAACTATAAACCACAGTGGAAAAAAGAAAAGAAAAACGGCTGTTAAACTCTCAGAAACACATCTCTACAATTCATGTTTCAAAAGAATGATCAAAGATTCAAATAGTGCCAATGATTTTTGGAAAGGCAAAGGAACCAAAAACTCCCTCCAAAACAGAATTCTAAGCACACGTCTGTCTATGTCTGTGCTTTAAGCTCCAGGAATCATTCAAATAATTATAGAACAAAACACCTGAAAACAGAAAGTGGAAACAAGTAGACTAACACAACATTGTAAATCAGCTATCAGTTCAGTTCAGCCCAGTCGTGTCCAACTCTCCAACTCTTAGCGACCCCACGGACTGCAGCACGCCAGGCCTCCCTCTCCATCACCAACTCCCGGAGCTTACTCAAACTCGTGTCCATTGAGTTGGTGATGCCATCCAACCATCTCATCCTCTGTCGTCCCCTTCTCCTCTTGCCTTCAATCTTTCCCAGCATCAGGGTTTTTCCAATGAGTCAGTTTTTTGCATCAGGTGGCCAAAGTACTGGAGTTTCAGCTTCAGCATCAGTCCTTCCAATGAATATTCTGGACTAATTTCCTTTAAGATGGACTGGTTGGATCTCCTTTCAGTCCAAGGGACTCTCAAGTCTTCTCCAACACCACAGTTCAAAAGCATCAATTCCTTGGCGCTCAGCTTTCTTTATGGTCCAATTCTCACATCCATCCGTGACTACTGGAAAAACCATAGCTTTGACTAGATATACCTTTATTGGCAAAGTAATATCTCTGCCTTTTAATATGCTGTCTAAGTTGGTCATAACTTTTCTTCCACGGAGCAAGCGTCTTTTAATTTCATGGTTGCAGTCACCATCTGCAGTGATTTTGCAGCCCTTCCCCCAAAATAAAGTCTGTCACTGTTTCCATTGTTTCCCCATCTATCTGCCATGAAGTGATGGGACCAGATGCCATGATCTTCATTTTCTGAATGTTGAGTTTTAAGCCAACACTTTCACTCTCCTCTTTCACTTTCATCAAGAGGCTCTTTAGTTCTTCTTCGATTTCTGCCATAAGGGTGGTGTCACATCCTGGAACGTGAAAGTGGGCCTTAGGAAGCATCACTACAAACAAAGCTAGCGGAGGTGATGGAATTCCAGTTGAGCTATTTCAAATCCTAAAAGATGATGCTGTGAAAGTGCTGCACTCAATATGCCAACGAATTTGGAAAACTCATCAGTGGCCACAGGGATGGGAAAAGGTCAGTTTTCATTCCAATCCCAAAGAAAGGCAATGCCAAAGAATGTTCAAACTACCACACAATTGCACTCATCTCACACGCTAGCAAAGTAATGTTCAAAATTCTCCAAGCCAGGCTTCAAAAGTAGGTGAACTGTGAACTTGCAGATGTTCAGGCTGGATTTAGAAAAGGCAGAGGAACCAGAGCTCAAATTGCCAATATCCGTTGGAGCATCAAAACAAGTGAGTTCCAGAAAAACAACTACTTCTGCTTTGACTATGCCAAAGCCTTTGACTGTGTGGTCACAATAAACTGTGGAAAATTCTGAAAGAGATGGGAATACCAGACCACCTGACCTGAGAAATCTATATGCAGGTCAGGAAGCAACAGTTAGAACTAGACATGGAACAACAGACTGGTTCCAATTTGGGAAAAGAGTACGTCAAGGCTGTATATTGTCACCCTGCTTATTTAACTTCTATGCAGAGTACATCATGAGAAACGCAGGGTTGGATGAAGCAAAAGCTGGAATCAAGACTGCCAGGAGAAATCAACTATACACCAAAAACAAAATTTTTAAATGCTGCCATTAAAAACAGTGACAACAGGGGCTTCCCTCATGGTCCAGTGGTAAGGAATCTGCCTGCCAATGCAGGAGACAATGGGTTCGGTCCCTGGTCTGGGAGGGTCCCATATGTCGCAAAGCAAACAAGCCCATGCACCCCAACTAGTGAGCCAGTGTCTAGAGCCCAGGAGCCACAACTACTGAGCCCACGTGCTGCAACTACTGAGGACCGTGCTCCCTAAACAAGTGCTCTGCAAGGGAAGCCCACACCACAACCGCAGAGTCGGCCCTGCTCTAGAGAAAAGCCCTGCAGCAGAGAGGGTCCAGCCCAGCCAAAAGGAGAAACAATTATTTTTAAAAACAACAACAAAAACAGATCTGAATTAGGAATGGGGTAAAACAAAAGAGCAAAAACAAGCAGAGAGGATGAAAGTGACAAGTGGAGAGGGAAAAAAAAGGTACCCGGCAAAACCGACTCTGAAGGGAGGGGCGAGTCTATAGTAGGAAAAGATGCTGTTTGCAAATTACATCTTATGAGTAGATTAAAGTTTTGTGTCAATGTTAAATTTGCTGTGGTTATATAAGAGGATATTCTTGCCTATTCTTAAACAACATACACTGAAGTATGTAGGGGTCGAGAGTCTTGATGTCTAAAACCCTCCATAGGTTTAGAGAGCATACGGGCTTGGCGAGGGGCAAATGGTGACACAAACGTAGGGAAACATTCACACGGGTGAATCTGGGTGTGGAACACACAAGTGTTTGTCCTGCTAGTCTTATTCTTGAAGCATTTCTCTAAGTTTGAAATTATTTTTAAATAAAAACAAAACCTTATTAAATACATACATACACAACTTATATTAATGTCAGAAGATACGGGTGTAGTTCCCAGGTCTTAAAAAAAGTCGGTGTCCATCTGGAATCTCCAAGTATTAATGGGTTGTATTATGATCTGTCAGGCCCTTAGTTCTTTCCTTCTTTCCCCGCCCGCCCCCACCCCACCGCCGGCTCTCAGCTTCCCTTTTTAAAAGCAATTTTTAAAAGCGTAGTAAAAAGCAGCGGTTTCCTGCAATATTCTTTTAGTTCTGTTCTTCAGAGGAAACCATTTTAAAATCATTTCACTGTTTCGATTTTTGCTTCTGTTAGTCTCTAAATTTATCTGCTACTTCTTGTTTGAGCAACTTAAAGCACAATCATTTATTTCTTTAATCCATGGGATTTAGCTCAGTTGTACTCTTCAGATATCACCCTTTCTTGCCAATATGGTTATGTCACCATTTTTCTCTACTGGTTATCTTTGTAGCTTTAAATAATACCCTATACCTTTATTTCTTAGTTCTTACCGACTAGGACATTATCCGTTGTCTCCACACATTTAAAGATAAGGCTGTCTGCATCCTTCCCCTTAGCTCTCCTCTCCACTCCCATCTCCAAACCATCAGCTGTGCTTTTTAAATGTCAGGGTTAAAGGTCTATCCTATTAGTCACAAGTCCTCCCTTCAAGTGTACATTGACCTTATATTAAAATTAATCACCTGTGCTCACATTATTACGATTCTATAAATACTGCTCTCTGCACAGCTACATGGCCGGTATGTACCAGGATGGCATATTCTCTCTCCTTGCAGACGTTGTTTTTCTTTTCTCTTCCCTGGGGTTTCTAATTGCCTTTCTTTTTTCCTCTCTGCTGTTCGGTTCACACGGTGCTTAGATGGTTCCAAATTTCCAAAGACGGTATCAAGTTTCTTCCAACACTCTTTTCTCTCCTAGAAATCCTCCTACTGGGACCCTCAGTCTTCTGCTCCAAGGGCTGAGAGTCCACGATTATTTTCCTACTTCATTTATTTATGGCCCCGCTGCACCGCTTGTGGGATCGCCATTCCCTGACCAGGGATCAAACTCTTGCTCCCTGCATCAGGAGTGTGGAGTCTTAACTGCTGGACCACCAGGGAAGTCCCTCAGGCTCTATCATTATTCTGGCTTTTCCCTCCTGTTTCTAGAATCTCATGACTTCCTCATTTCACTAGAGCAATCTCAAGTTACTTCTTAAGAACTGGTACATGGGAGGGAAACTTCCTGAATCTTTGAATGTCTGAGTATGTCATATTTAGTTAGCAATTTGGATAGGTATCGAATTCTATGTTGAAAATCATCTTCAGGACTTCCCTGGTGGTCCAGAGGCTAAGACCCCCAATGCAGAGGCCCCGGGTTCAATCCCTGGCCAGGGAACTAGATCCCACATGCCTCAACTAAGAGCTCTCAAGCTGCAGCTAAGACCCAATGCAGCCAAATAAATAAATATTTTTCTAAAAAATCATCTTCCCTCAGAATGACCAGGGTGCTGTTCAGCGTCCTCTCTCACCTGCTGTGGCTCATGCCAAGCACATTCCTGAAAAAGGTGACCAGCTTTTTCTCTCTGGAAGCTTGTAGGTTATTTATTCCCAATATCCTAAATTTTTGTAAAGATGCATATGGACACACATGGTTTTTACATTCATTGTGCTAGGCAACTCGGATAGTCTTTTTTATTTTGGAGAAAGTTCTGTATTATTTCTTTGATGTCTTCTTTTTCTCCATTTCTCCCCTTCCTTATAAGTAACCTGCACCTCCCAGATTATTCTTCTATGTGTCTCATCTTTTCTTTCCTGTTTCCATCTGTCTTCTCACCCTAATTTCTAGGATATCTTAAAAACTTCCAATAACTTTTTCTTGGTCTCCTTTATCAAAGTAGTCTCTTCTTATTTTATCGATGCAGTATCTTCTCAAATATCTCTGAAGGATACAAATTTGAGAAGGTTCGCTTTGTTTTGTGTAAGATCTGTCCTGTGGATTCTCTGTTGCCTCTAGGGTTACTTTTCTGTTTATTTCATCTTGGTCTTCCTCCTCCTGGTTGCAGTTTTTCTGGGTTTGTACAAGCATCTGGCCATCCTCCTTAGTTGTCTATTCACATTTAATGGTAATGCAGATGAATGCACTCGCATTTGCACACTCAGCTTCTATGTGCCAGTCCTGTTATGCGTACAGGAGCCAGGCTTGTCCAGTGGGGAGCTTTGTTTTAGGATGATTTCACAGGGAATCAGACATAATATGTGGGGTCTTTGCTCTGGGGCTGTGCACTTTTTTGTTGTTTTTTAATCTTCCAATTTTCTGGCTGGTAGAAAGATGCTTCCCTGATGGACAGTTCATTGGAAAGTGGAGTGAAGGAGTGAAGGATCTGACAGGGAATACGCAGAGTTTCATCAGCCTTCCCACCCTGCCACCCCTGATGTTTAGAAATCTGTTGGCCATGATACATGGCCTGTGGGGTCTTGGATCTTTGTTCCCTGACTAGGGATCGAACACCCACTCCCTGCATAAGGAGTGCAGAATCTTAACCACTGGACTATCCAGATCTTCCATTTTCAGCTTTCATTTCCATCCTTTGTCTTACTTGCATTTCCAAGACCCCAGCTCTTCTTGGTTCTTTAAGGTCAATCTACCCCCTGTTCCCTGTTCCTATAACCCTCTTCCATGCTTAGTGGGAACCTAGATTTCCTTATCTTACTTCTTCAGTCACCATTGCTCCATCTATTTTTGTTTC
The DNA here is from genome assembly GCF_023091745.1 of Budorcas taxicolor. Classification (NCBI taxonomy): domain Eukaryota; kingdom Metazoa; phylum Chordata; class Mammalia; order Artiodactyla; family Bovidae; genus Budorcas; species Budorcas taxicolor. Next base: position 53,212,467 of record NC_068910.1, on the reverse strand, counting down.
CCAGAAATCTGCTGAAATCTCTCATGCATGGACAGCTCCCTTCTTGTTGGCTTCATTTAAAAAATCTTTTTTTTTTTTGTCATTAGCCACATTTTGAAAGGAAGAGATAGATACGTACACAGGCAGCCATCTGGAGCTGGGTATTTCTAATATTCTATGAGTCTATGTTTCTGTGAAATTTAAAAGATCATGTTACAGTGAACTTTATGACTCACAGTAACACAAATGAGGCCAGAGTGACTCCTGACCTTAGAGCAAGATGCAAGGTCTCTCTTCCCAGCTTTGCCTGAAGTCTAGATCACATTCTTTCTCTTTTGCCAGGTGACATACTGCATTCTCCCCCCCAACATTCTGGCCGATAACAGCAGTCAGCACAGACCCACAGAGGTGGCCTGACAGCAGTCTGAGATCCCCTATTTACTTAGTGCGTGGTAGGGGGCCACGACCCACCTAATTTCTACAGTCAAGGTGTGGCCAGGACTGCAACCTCTCTAACCACACTGGATGAAAAAGTCAACTGCACAGACACTTTTATCCAACCTACACTCAGCTAACTTTGATGTGCCAGCTCTGTCATCTCATTTACTCCTTACATAGGCCCTCATAGCTTGTGATCATATTTCCTCTTTAGAGATGAGACCGAGGAACTTGCTCAAGATTTTGAAAAGGGGCAAGGGAGGGAGCTGGGACTTCAACTCCAAGATTAGTGCTGTTCCTCTGGCTCTGTCTTTTTTGTTTTCACTATTTTTATTTATTTACTTTTTTGGTGGCACTGGGTCTTAGTGGTGGCACTCAAGAATCTTTGTTGAGGCTTGCAGAACCTTTAGTTGCAGCATGTGGGAACTAGCTCCCTGGCCAGGGATCGAACCCAGGCTCCTTGCATTGGGAGCTCCGAGTCTTAGCCACTGGACCACCAGGTAAGTCCCATCTACAGCTCCATCTAGCCTCCTTTTTTGCTGAACAATAATCAGCAATACCCCCTCTATTTATGCACACATAAAGATGAGATAATTTTACAATTTACTCCTGCCACTTACCAAAAGCACTTTTGGCATGGACCAAACCATAACAACAATTTTACTTACTTGCATATTATATTCAAACAGATATAACAGAAGTTATATAACCATCACTTTTCAATATTAGGCACTGAATTATTTCCAGTTTTTGATACTATAAATAATATTGCAATGAACAACTTCTTGTCTATAATATTTTCCATGTTCAGAATTTTTAAAAGAAAGTTCCAAGTAAGGGGCGTGCATGTGAAGTCGCTTCAGTCATGTCCGACTGTTTGTGACCCCATGGACTGTAGCCTGCCAGGCTCCTCTGGCCATGGGATTCTCCAGGCAAGAATACTAGAGTTGGTTGCCATTACTTCCTCCAGTCAAGTGAGGGGTCATTAGGTCAAATGTAAGCATTTTATATGATTCTTAATATAAGGTGTGCCAAAGTTTTCACTAGAGGTCTATACTTGTTTATGACTTTCACCCAGTTATCTATTTCGATCTTGATTTTTTAACTCAGTAGGATGAGCTCATTATATTCTCCATATTAAGCCTCCATCTGTCTATCACATCTGCCACAACCTTAAAAAAATTATTATAGTGAGTTTTCACTGATTATCATATAGCAAAATTCTAATCTTCTGTCCAAGTAACCAATGTGTCAGAAAAGAAATAGACAAACATAGCAAAATTAACTTCTGAACCTTTATGTCTCCATAGTAATTTGTATTTTAATCATAGTTTTCAGAATTGAGAATTAAGAATCATATTGCTTCTTATCCTACTTATTTAGAGGGACAAACTCAACGTGGGAAGCTGCTCTTTTCCTAGTAGAATCCAACAGATACAACGGTGACCAACTATTCTCTCCCCAAGACCTCTAACGTTTTTGTTCATTGATCTAGTAAGCTCTTCTTAAGAAAGTAATTGGGGAATCCACTGGTAGCCCAGTGTTTAGGACTCTGCACTTTACTGATGGCCCAGGTTCAATTCCTGGTCAGGAAACTAAGGTCTGGCAAGCCACATGGCACCGAAAAAAAAATGAAAAGAAAGTATTTTGTGTCAGGTCCTGTGCTTGGTACTAAGGATAATAACAGCCCCAAGTCTAAAGTGACAGTGTGTATAAACAAGTTATATTCACACTAGGAGAAGTTGTGTATTCAAGATTTCCACAGTGTAACATAGTGGCAGAAAGCAAAGTGTGACTAAGTCTGCAGAGAGATGACTCAAAGATGACTCCCCAGAGAAGGTAATGAGGCAAGTCCTCATTTTCCAGATGGATAAACGAGGGGCCACTCTGTGCAGAGGCCAGGGAGTAGAAGCAGCACCTTCTGTAGAACTTGAGGAATTTTATGTGCCTGTATCTTCAGGCTAGACAGTCATGTACAAGAAAGGGAGACCTGCATAGAACGGGGAACTATATTCAATACCTGTAATATAGGAAAGGAATCTGAAAAAGAGAAGAAAAGAACTGAATCATCTTCTTGTATACCTGAACCTAACACAGCATTGTAAATTATACTTTAATTTTTAAAAAATGGCTTAAATAAAAGGGAGAATTGAAAGATGAGTCTTGATGAAAATAGGGGTGGAGTCATGGAAGGCATCCTGACCAGATCAGTGTTTCAGAGGAATCACTTCGGAAGACAGACTGAAAAAGCCAGGTACGCAGGAAATCAATGGACTAATGCCACAGGAGTTTAGGTGATGCTTTAAAAGACTATTTATTTGGATTAGCAGATGCAGGCTATTACATGCAGGATGGATAAACAACAAGTCCTCCTGTGTACCACTGGGAACTATAATCAGTATCCTCCGATAAACCATAATGGAAATGAATATGTAAAATAATGTATCTATACTGAGTCACTTTGTTGTACAGCAGAAATTAACACAACGCTGTAAATCAACTGTGCCTCAATAAATTTTTTTTAAAGACGTTCATTAAGCAGTACTGACATTGTCATCCTTAATTATCTGACATAAACACTATGTTTCCACCAGCACCATTAACAGACAGCTGGTTCACCCACTGAACTAATGTCATTCTAGCCATAAACCAAGAGGACATTCAGCCAGTGTGACTGGTCCTGGGTCAAGGTTCAAATGTCATTAAGCTTCTGAAATACTGAGAATCACGTTGGCCATTCTCCCATGCCTCGTCACCACCCAGCCCCAATGCCACCCTCAAGGAATTCCAGGATCCACTCCACTCATCAAGGTCATCAACTACAACTTGATCAATTTCTACAGAATAACCCATCTTCAAAAAGTCAGCTGGACTCATCTTTGATAGAGCCCCTATTAAGAACTGGAATAAAACTCTCATTCAAAAGCATATGAAAATAAACTCACCACTGCCCCTCTCAGGAATTGGTAATGAGTAGGAGGGCACTTACCCTACAGTCTTACGGCTCATCCTCGAGGTCAAAGTGTTAACCAAGTTGGTTGAGTTTTACCCACAGCAAAGAGAATAGCTTTAAAAATGCAAATATCGAGAGCACTGTCATGCCTTAAAAGAGTCCTGTGCTGCCTGGAGGGCTGCCTGGAGCCTTCACCACTGAGCACAGGCTGGTGGAGCCCTCTGGGAAATTCCCATCCCTGGGAGTCCACGTCAGTGAAAGAGACTGTCCATCTCCACCCAGCTTAGTCTTGAGATGGACTAAAGAAGAGACCCATTCAACTTTATAAGTCTTTGGTGAAGGAAAGAGGCAGGAAAAGGTGTATATGGGGATATTTATGATCCCATTTCTTTTCCCCCATGCAAACAAACACTCTGAACACCATCTAACAAACCAGCTAGCTGAACATCTACGACGTCTCCTAAGAAAGAGCCCACTTTTGAAGTTGTTCTTTTTTCTCTTCCTATACCTAAAATATCAACACAGAGAACGAGGGGAAAGACAACTACACGTTACGTTGCAATCTATCATAAGCTACTGAATCACATAAATTTCTGAAGATTCGGTCTCCTTCATGAGTTCACCTTACTGTGGCCACTGGTTAAACACCTGGGATCCTCTGGACTGGTCCTTTGCTTGGCCCACTGCCCTTCTTGATCAGCTCCCCATGTGCAATCTCAGCCTCTCTCCTCCGCCTCCACAATGACTGCGGAATCCATGTCTGTCCTAACGACTTCTTCCTGGAACTTTTCACTCTTAAGTGAGTTGCCTGCCAGGCCTCCCCCAGTTGTCCCCAGAGGCATCCTGAGCATAACTGACTTTTCTCCCCCACCCTACTTCCCACCGTGTTTTCCTTGCAGCTCTCTGTCTTAGTTGCTAACCCCAATACCCATCCAGTTATCCAGCTAACATTGTAACACGGACCAATCAATGACTCCTCATTCTTCCTCACACCTGCATTCAGCCAGTTGCTAAATCCTACCAATTTTGGGCTTCCCTAGTGGCTCAGATGGTAAAGAATCTGCCTGCAGTGCAGGAGACCCAGGTTTGATCCCTGGGTCAGGAAGATCCCCTGGAGAAGGGAATGGCAACTCACTCCAGTATTCTTGCCTGGAGAATCCCCAGGGCAGAGGAGCCTGGTAGGCTACAGTCTATGAGTCTGCAAAGAGTCGGACATGACTGAGCCACTAACACTCTCGCTTCCCTTTGTCACCAATTTTACCTCCCAAATATTTTTCAAATCAATTGCTGTCTCTCCACTCCCTGCTGCCTATGCCGTCATCTCATTCCTTGGTTACTTTAGCAGCCTCTGAACTCATCTCCTGCACCCAGAAGTGCCCCCAAGGGTCACTCCCTCCCAAAGGGAGGGTCCTAGCAGTGCGTGATCAGAGGTTTCTGTAAAATTTGCAAAGTAACACAATTTAACCACAAAAGGCTAAAACACTCATCTTTTTCTGCACTAGTTTTCCTCTGTCAAGCATGCTCTTAGGTGAAGGGGCTTTAGAGTGGCTACAGGCCTTGATTCAACCAAAGGACAGTTGAGGTGGGGATTTATTTAATTTGGGTAGAAAATACATTTACAAGCTGCACTGTCACTCCCATGAGTAGGTAAACTATTGCTAACAGATTTTGCTGACTTGCAACATGACTGTGCTCTAAGGCATCCACCCCCAGAAATATGTGGGTTGTGTAAGGGAAACAGGGTTTGAAATGCTATGCAGCCAGCACCTGTCTGTAATTTCTTCCAAATATTATCGCTCATGCATGCAAGAACTTGAAAGACACCTTCCCAATTTGCATGACAATACTAAATAGTCATACAACACTATCGGTAACAAAATGTGAAGCTTTTCTGTTTTTCTAAACTGTCAATACTGAAAAAGAAATTTCTATCAACCACACTCAAGAGCCAGTCTCATTAGAGAAGATCACAAACACTGCTGTCATTTGAAGAGACAATAAAACAGCATGAAGCCAAAAGAACATAAGCAAAGAAGGATGGCAGAGGTGTTTCAAGCAGTGAATAAATCAAAATACGTTTTTAAGTTTTGTGACGTTTCCAGTTATTTTAATCTTAAAAAAATTTTAACTTGCAATGATTAAAATTTTTTTCATTGGAGTATAATTGATTTACAGTGTTGTGTTAGTTTCTGGTTTACAGTAAAGTGAATCAGTAATGTTGTTCAGTCACTATATTGTGTCTGACTCTTTGTGACCCCATGGACTGCAGCACACCAGGCTCCTCTGTCCTTCACTATTTCCCAGAGTTTGCTCAAATTATGTCCATTGAGTTGGTGATGCTATCTAACCATCTCATTCTCTGCTGCTTTTTTCTCCTTTTGCCTTAAATCTTTCCCAGCATTAGAGTCTTCACCAGTGAGTCAGCTCTTAACATCAGGTGGCCAAAGTATTAGATCTTCAGCTTTAGCATCAGTCCTACCAATGAGTATTCAGAGTTGACTTCTTTTAGGATTGACTGGTTTGATCTGCTTGCTGTCCAAGGGACTCTCAAGAGTCTTCTCCAGCACCACAATTTGAAAGCATCAATTCTTTGGCACTCAGCTTTCTTTATGGTTAAACTCTCGTATCCGTGCTTGACTACTAGAAAAACCATAGGTTTGATTATACAGATTTTTGTCAGCAAAGTGAGGTCTCTGCTTTTTAATATGCTGTCTATGTTGGTCATACATTTCCTTCCAAGGAGCAAGTGTCTTTTAATTTCATGGCTGCAGTCACCGTCCACAGTGATTTTGTACCTTAAGAAAATAAAATCTGTCTTGCTTCCACTTTTTCGACTTCTATTTGCCATGACGTGATGGAACCAGATGCCATGATCTTAGTTTTTTGAATGCTGAGTTTCAAGCCAGCTTTTTCACTCTCTTCTTTCATTCTCATCAAGAGGCTCTTTAGTTCCTCTTTACTTTCTGCCATTAGACTGATACCATCTGCATATCTGAGGTTTTGGTATTTCTCCTGGCAATCTTGATTCCAGCTTGTGATTCATCCAGCCCAGCATTTCACATGATGTACTCTGCATATAAGTTAAATAAGCAGAGTGACAATATACAGCCATGATATACTCCTTTCCCAACTTTGAACCAGTCAGTTGCTCCATGTCTGGTTCTAACTGTTGCTTCTTGACACCTGCATACAGGTTTCTGAGGAGACCGGTAAGGTGGTCTGGTATTCCCATCTCTTTCAGAATTTTCCACAGTTTGGTGTGATCCATATAGTCAAAGTCTTTGGTGTAGTCAGTGAAACAGAAGTAGAATTTTTCTGGAACTCCCTTGCAATCTCCATGATCCAGTGAATGTTGACAGTTTGACTTCTGGTTCCTCTGTCTCTTTGTTCATACATCTGGGAGTTCTCGGTTCATGAGCTGCTGAAGCTGAGCTTGAAGGACTTTGAGCATCACCTTGCTAGCAACTGTGTGGTAGCTTGAACATTCTAAGGCATTGCCCTTCTTTGGGACTGGAATGAAAACTGACCTTTTCCAGTCCTGTGGCCACTGCTGAGTTTTCCAAATTTGCTGACACATTGAATGCAGCACTTTAACAGCATCATCTTCTAGAATTTGAAATACCTCAGCTGGAATTCCATCACTTCCACTAGCTTTGTTTGTAATAATGCTTCCTAAGGTTCACCTGACCTCACATTCCAGGATATCTGGCTCTAAGAGAGTAACCACAATACAGTGGTTATCCAAGTCATTAAGACCTTTTTTATATAGTTCTTCTGTGTATTTTTGCCACCTCTTCTTAATTTCTTCTGCTTTTGTTAGGTCCTTATCATTTTTGTCCTTTATTGTACCCATCCTTACATGAAATGTTCTCTTGATATCTCTAATTTGCTTGAAGAGATCTCTAGTCTCTCCCATTCTGTTGTTTTCCTCTGTTTCTTTGCATTGTTCATTTAAGAAGGCCTTCTTGTCTCTCCTTGCTCGTCTCTGGAACTCTGCATTCAGTTGGATGTATCTTTCCCTTTCTCCTTGGCTTTTCACTTCTCTTCTTTCCTCAGCTATTTGTAAAGCCTCCTCAGACAACCACTTTGCCTTCGTGCATTCTTTTTCTTTGGGATGGTTTTAGTCACTGCCTCCTGTCCAATGTTATAAACCTCCATCCATAGTTCTTTGGGCACTCTATCAGATCTAATCCCTTGAGTCTATTTGTCACCTCCACTGTATAATCATAAGAGATTTATTTAGGTCGAATCTGAGTAGCCTAATAGTTTCCCCTACTTTCTTCAACTTAAGCCCAAATTTTGCAATAAGGAGTTCATGATCTGAGCCACAGTCAGCTCCATATCTTGTTTTTGCTGACTGTACTGAGCTTCTCCATCTTTGGCTACAAATAACATAATCAGTCTGATTTCAGTATTGACCATCTGATGATGTCCATGTGTAGAGTCATCTCTTGGGTTGTTGGAAAAGGGTATTTGATATATGACCAACATGTTCTCTTTCCCTTGCCCTGCTTCTTTTTGTACTCTAATGCCAAACTTGCCTGTTATTCCAAGTATCTTTGGACTTTCTACTTTTGCATTCCAATCCCCTATGATGAGAAGGACATCTTTTCTTAGTGTTAGTTCTAGAAGGTGTTGTACGTCTTCATAGAACCTGTCAACTTCAGCTTCTTTGGCATCAGTGGTTGGGGCTTAGACTTGGATCACAGTGAGGTTGAATGGTTTGCCTTGGAAATGAACTGAGATCATTCTGTCATTTTTGAGGTTGCATCCAGGTACTGCATTTTGGACTCTTGTTGACTGTGAGGGCTACTTCATTTCTTCTAAGGGATTCTTGCCCACAGTAGTAGACAAAATGGTCGTCTGAATTAAAGTGGCCCCTTCCCGTTCATTTTAGTTCACTGATTCCTAAGATTTCGATGCTCAATCTTGCCATCTCCTGCTTGACCATGTCCACTTTACCTTGACTCATGAAACTAAAATTCCAGGTTCCTATGCAATATTGTTCTTTACAGCATTGGATTTTACTTTTACCACCAGATACATCCACACCTGAGCATTGTTTTCGCTTTGACCCAGTCTCTTCATTCTTTCTGGAGCTATTAGTGATTGCCCTCTGCTCTTCCCCAGTAGCATATTGGACACCTTCTGACCTGAGGGACTCATTTTCCAGTGTTATATCTTTTTGCCTTTTCATACTGTTCATGGGGTTCTCCAGGTGAGACTCCCAGAGTGGGTTGCCATTTCCTCCTCCAGTGGACCATGTTTTATCAAAACTCTTCACTATGACCTGTCCATCTTGGGTGACCCTGTAAGGCATGACCCATAGGCTGTGATCTGTGAAGTGGGATCAGTTATGCATATACATATATCCACTCTTTTTTTTTTTCAGCTTCTTTTCCCATTGCTGAGTATTGAGTAGAGTTCCCTGTGCTATACAGCTGCTGCTAAGTCGCTTCAGTCGTGTCCGACTCTGTGCGACCCCAGAGACGGCAGCCCACCAGGCTCCCTTGTCCCTGGGATTCTCCAGGGAAGAACGGTGGAGTGGGTTGCCATTTCCTTCTCCAATGCATCAAAGTGAAGGTGAAGTCGTGTCAGTCGTGTGACCCCATGGAGTGCAGCCCACCAGGCTCCTCCGTCCATGGGATTTTCCAGGCAAGAGTAGTGGAGTGGGGTGCCATTGTGCTATACAGCAGGTTCTTATAGTTGTCTATTTATATATAGCAGTGTGTATACCTTAATCCCAACCTCCCAATTTATTCCTCCCCCCTTATTCTCTGGCATCCATAAATTTTAATGATTTGTTTTTGCTCATTTAAATATACGTTCCCTTTTCGTGCCTCATCCGATACCCTCTCTGAAATGTATAGCTATGTCACCTGGCTTTTTCAGCAGCATTAATGTTCTTGATGAAGGAGGAGACAGCATCACCTGTACATTATGGGAAAAGTGTGGCAGTGATGGTTCACACTGGACGGGGAGAAGAGATGAGGGTGGAGACAGAGAAGTGCAGACAGTTAAAGGTCCAGTTGAGGCTGGAAGTACAAGTCCCTGTTTCAGCCAGTTGACACTGATGCTCACAATCCTCTTGCCTGTTTCCAGGGCCAGAGTGTGGCAGCAGAATGGCCCAGGCTGGTGTATGGAGCATGGAGCCTGAACAGCAGCAGAGACAGCTATGCAGGGCGACAGTGACTCTAACAGCCAGCAATCATAAGGCCAGGGAAGGTCAAGAAAATGTGAGGGGCTGCAGGAGTGGAGAAGAGGCAGAAAGCAGCAGCTAAACGTACAGGAGATTAAGAGTGTGAGGTTGTGATGAGGCCAAAGATAAGATGATGTTTCGTGCAAAAATGCACATGTAAATATCTGTTTTTAAGTTTGATTTGCATTTTTTTTTCTTGTTAGGCATAGAAAAGTTCATTATTTCAGAAAGAAAGTTCAGTTCAGTTCAGTCGTTCAGTCGTGTCCAACTCTTTGTGACCCCATGAATCGCAGCACGCCAGGCCTCCCTGTTCATCACCATCTCCCAGAGTTCACTCAGACTCACGTCCATCGAGTCCGTGATGCCATCCAGCCATCTCATCCAAAAGTATTCTAAAAATAAGCCTCTCCAGCAATACCACTGCAAGGTACATAGCCAAACGAATGGAAAGCAGGACTTGAACAGATATTTGTACCCTGATGTTTAATACAGTGTTATTCAAAATAGCCAAGAGTGTCACACAATTCGAAGTGTCCATCAAGAGATGAATGAAATGAACAGATAAACTGGTACACAAGTTTTCCCTTCGTACCTGCAGGGTACTGCCACCAGGACTCCTGCAGATGCCAAAATTCCAGGATGTTCAAGAAATCTGAGTATATCTGCATGTGTCCTGTGCACAGCCTCCCATGTACTTTTTAATAATTAAACAATTTTTTGGCTGCGCTGTGCGTGCCATTCTCTAGTTGTGAGCGGGGGCTGCTGTGCGTTGCAGTGCATGGGCTTCTCACGGCAGCGGCTTCTCCTGTGGCGGAGCATAGGCTCCAGGCCATGTGGGCTTCAGCAGCTGTGGCAAGCAGGCTCAACAGATGCCACTCCTAGGCTCTAGAGCACAGCCTCAGTGGTCGTGGCACACGAGCTTCGTTGCTCCGAGGTGTGAGGGATCTTCCCAAACCAGGGATCACACCTGAGTCTCCTGCTTTGGCAAGTGGATTCCTCGCCAATGAGCCACCAGGGAAGCCCTCCCATGTACTTTAAATCATCTCCAGATTACCTATAATGCAGTATAAATGCTATGTAAGTAGTTGTAAAAACAATGTCAGTGTCATGTAAAACTTGGTGCTATGCAACCACCTCAAGTTTTGCTTTATGGAACTTTCTGTTTTGTTTTTTTTTCCCCTTAATCTGTGGTTGGTTGAGTCTGCAGATGTGGAACCCACGGATATGGAGCACTAACTGTATATATACCATAAAGTATTATTCACCATAAGAAGGAATTAAAATCTGACACATGCTATAACGTTGCTGAATCTTGAAAACATGCTAAATGAAATAAGTCAGTCACGAAAGGAAAATACTGTATGGTGCCTCTTCTCTGAAACATCTAGAATATGCAAATTCACAGAGGCAGAAAGTAGACGAGAGCTTCCCAGTGGCTGAAAGGAGGCCGTAAAGGGGACTTATTGCATAACAGCGTTTCTGTCTGGGCGAATGAAAAGATTTCGTGAATAGATAATGGCCATGGTTACACAACGTTATGAATGAAATTTATGCCACTGAACTTTTAACCACTTAAAAATGATTAAAATGCCAAATTTAATGTTATTTATGTTTTACCACAGTTATAAAAAATTAACGTTCAGAATCCATTGAATTGTGTACTTTAAACGGGTGAAGTTCACAGTATGTGATTTATATCTAAATAAATTTGTTAAAAAATAAATAAATAAATCTGAAATGGTTTGTGAGATGAAGCAACAGAAATAAGTCCACAGGGACTATAACATTAATAAAATCCTAGAAATCAGTCAATAATTTAAAAAGGAAAGTACAATGGAATACTCATGTACAATTTAAAGAGGCTAAATAAATTAAATATAGTATATGTGGATGCACGCATTTGTGGTAAAATCACAAAATGTATGTAAGGATAAATACCATTCCTTCTTCCTCCATCTGAGGGGGGAGGGCAAGAAACAGCAGATAGACCCAGCTTTATCTTCATTGTATTATTTTCTTAAACAATTAGAAGCAAAGATTTCATAATAACCTGTGTTATATCTAGGTATTGGGTACATGAGTGTCTGCAACATTATTCTATATATTAAAAAAATTTCAAGATGTCCTATTTTGAAGACAAATATATATCATAATATTTCTCATGAAGAAATAAAAGACTCCATTTATAATAATATTAGAATTAGGAACACAGAATACTTGAGAATAAACATATTCAGAAATGGACAGGGACTATTTTTTTAAGAAAACTTTAAAACAAGGACATCAGAGAAGACTTGAATAGACAGAAAACCATTTTCTTGGCTAAGTCTCAATACAGTAAATATCACCCCTAAGTTGATGTATAAATTTAATACAAAACTAATTAAAACATCAACAGGTATCCTGAGTTTTTGTTTTGAAGTTGATAGAATAATATGAAAGTTTATAATAGCTGGGGAAATTCTGAAAGACTATAGACAGAAGACTAGGACTTTCCAGTGGCTAAGACTCTGGGCTTCCACTACGCGGGGGGGGCCCAGGTTCGACCCTTGGTGGGGGAACTAGATCCCACATGCCATAACTAAAAATTCCACATGCTGCAACAAAGACCCGGTGAAGCCATATTAATTAAAAAATTTTAAATAAGTAAAATAAAAGTTCAAAATAATCTAAATGCCCATCAATGAGGAACGGTTTCAGTAAATGGCAGTAGATCTGAATAGTATAATAGCATGTAGCCGAGTACATGGTACATGTACAATAGCAGGTGATGATTTCATTACGGAGAATGAGACCATTTAGGTTAAGAAGGCTCACTAAACAGAACTTCTGATGTCATTCTTGCCCAAAACACCAGTAAAATCTCAGTGAACAGATTTTTGTTTAAGACGTAAATACACAGAACTGAAGAACAGGAGAGGAGACAACAGCAACAAAATTTTGGAAGCTGGGAAATGGACAAATGAATAGCAAATCAGTAGGAAGAAAGGCAAAGAGAATGGGAGGAAACTAAGAACCAGTTCAATTTGGTTCTGAAGAATTACTAAAAGGCTCAAAACTGGCGGCACCAGGTACTTCCAAACCTGGGAGGTACAGGTGCTTAAGTAAATAAGGAGCATGATCCACAGATTTCTTCTTCTCCAAGCTAAGGGTTCTCAAACTCTAGTGCATGTGAGAGTCTCCTCTGACTGTAAAATCCTGGATTGGTGGCCCTACCCACAGAGTTTCTGATTCACTGGAATTAGAATTTCCATCAAGTTACTAGATGGTTCTGATGTGCTGGTATTTGAGAAACACTGCTCTTTGTATGCAATGCCCTCTCCCACCTGGGACTAGAGATTTATTTTCTGGGGAGGAGAAAACATGGTCTTTGGGTTCCTGGTTAACCTGCAGAGTTAAGGACATGTGGAGCATTTTAAAAGGGGAGACTGAGTAAAAAGTAACTACCGCCACCCCAGCCCTGCTCCAGGGTGCAGGATGCTGGCAGCCAGCCGCTTGCTCCAGGCAGAAAATCAGAAGACATCTTTCTTGAAAATCTTAACAGTCATTGAGGAAACATTTAAAGATACTGATACTTTGTAATTTTATATAATTAGACAAAATTAGGTCAAAAAGGAAAAAAGCAACCTCTATAAATTTCCTTTGTTTCCTTAAAGGAAATAAATGAACCTGTTTGATTAGCAGCATAACCAAAAGTTACCTCTGGTTACAATGAGTGTTGACCATGACAGATCTGGCCCTGACTGTAGGGGGATGCAATCGCTTAACAATACGCCCCAAATTCTCTGGTCCTCTTCACCTCGGTAGTGGAACTTAGGCCCCGTGGAGATGGCCCAGACTTAGCAACTGGCTTCTGGAGGAAAGAATGTGGAAAAGGGATGGGATGTCATTCTTTGTTTAGGTAACTAAAAGACTGCAACTTTGGGAGTTCAGTGATTCAGTGACTCCCTGGGAGTCCAGTGATTCAGTGATTCCCTGGGAGTCCAGTGGTTAAGACTCCATGCTTCCACTGCAGAGGGCATGGGTTCAATTCCTGGTTGAGAAACAAGATCCCATGTGGCATAAATAAATTTAAAAAAAAATTTTTTTTTTTAAAGATTGCAACTTTCATCTGGAGGTGCCCGCTCTCTCACAGATCTGTGGGGGAAGCCACATTGTGAGTCACCTCATGGAGAGTCCTACATGGCAAGGAACTTTAGTGACCTGCCCTTAGCCATGTGAGATGGACCTTTCAAAGGGGAGCTGGTGGGAATGTAAGTTGTTGCAGCCACTATGTCTCCATGGAGGTTCCTCAAAAACTAAAGATAGAGCTGCCATATGATCCTGCAATCCCACTCCTAAGACTGTATCTGGACAAAACTGTAATTCAAAAAAGACACATGCACCCCAGTGTTTGTAGCAGCTCTATTCACAGTAGCCAAGGCATGGAAGCAACCTAAATGTCCACTGACAGATGAATGGATACAGCAGAGGTGGTACAGATATACAATGGACTATTACTAAGCCATAAGGAAGAATAAAATTATGCCATTTTGTAGGGTGGACCTACAGATGATCATTCTACGTGAAACAGAAAAAGAGAAATACCATATAATATCACTTATATGTGAGATCTAAAAATTGGTACAGATGAACTAGTTTACAAAACAGAAGCAGACTCACTGACATAGAAAACACACTTACGGGGACTTCGCTGGTGATCTAGTGGTTAAGGATCTGCTGGTCAACGCAGAGGACACGGGTTTGATAGCTGGTCCAGGAAGATCCCACATGCCTTGTGGAGCTCAGGCGCCACAGCTACTGAGCCCACTCTCTACAGCCGAGAGTCACAACTCCTGAAGCCTGTGCTCCACAACAAGAGAAGCCGCCACGACGGGAAGCCTGTGCGCCGCAGTGAAGAGCAGTCCCTGCTCGCCACAACCAGAGAAAGCCCTCACGCAGCAAGGAAGGCCCGGTGCAGCCAAACATAAAGTCATTAACACAATTCAAAAGAGAACACATTTATGGTTACCAGAGGGGAAAAAGGGCGGGGGAGGGATAAATTAGGAGTTTGGGATTACATAGACACACTACTGTATATATAAAATAGATAACAAGACCTACTGCATAGCACTGGGAACTATGTTCAGTATCCTCTAATAAACCATGGTGGAAAAGAATATGTATATATATGTATAACTGAATCACTTTGCTGTATAGGGAAACTAACATAATATTGTAAATCAACTATACTTCAATTTAAAAAAAAAAAGAAAGAAGTGGGTCCTTTATTCCCACGCAAGTCTTTAGAGTCTGCTGCTTGGCTGCAGCCTCAGGAGAATTCATGAGCCAGAACATACAGCTAAGCCACCCTATATTCTTCACTGTCAGAAACTGTGTGAGGTCGTATATATATGTGTTTGGCCATGGCACGAAGCTTGGGGGATTCACCAGCTAGGGACTGAACCCGGGACATGACGGTGGAAGCCAGAATCCTAACCAGCAGGTAAGCAGGGAACTCCTAACATCTGTTGTTTTAAGCTACTAAGTTTGTGGGTAATTTGTTGCACAGAGATAAACTGGGGAGAAAACAAGTGTCTCTTGAAGATTCACATCCACAACTAGCCCACTACTAAAATACGCGCCATTCAGAGCATGTTATAAGTCAGGAAGGATGTAATTGAAGTTAACGTGAGCTAAAGTTCTGGTTGTAGGAAGTAAAGATATAGATTAATTTTAAATTATTCTAAAACTGAATGTTAAAGTTTTTTGAAAGCCAGATATAAAAGAGTGCATATTGTATGAACCCATCTATATAAAGTCAAAAAACAAGCACAGCTCACTTGTGGTGATCAAGGTCAGTGGAAAGTCAGTAATTGGAAGGAACATGAGGGAAGCTTCTGAGGGGTTGTGTGTTGGCTCCAGGAGTCTGTGTTTTATAAATTCACTGAGCTCTACACTAATGAGCTGTCCTTTTCTGGGGAGGGTGGGGTGCGCATACTTCACACTTCAACAGGTAACCCCTAAAGAAACGAAAATACAGAGGATAACATCCAAATTCGGGTGTGGAGGGGGCGGTGATATAAGAAAACAAAAATAAACAGGTCAAAGAAAGTAAGAGAGGAAGACGAAACAGAAAAGGTAGGCAAGCAGATAACTACAAGATGGCTGAGATGAATCGATGTGTATCAAGAATTATAATGAAATGATGATGAGCAGGTGCACCAGTTAAAAGACAAAATGTTCAAACGAGATTTCTAAAAAATCCAGCTATATCCTGTTTACAAAGGATGTATGTTTTTATTTTTTATTTTATTTTTATTGATTTACAGTGTTGTGTTAATTTCTGCTGTACAACGAAGTCAGTTATACACTTACACATTATTTTTCATTATGGCTTATTACAAAGATATTGCATCTAGTCCCCTGCGCTCTAGAGAAGGACCTTGCTGTCTATCCATCCTAGGCGTCATAGTCTCTCTCTGCTAACCCCACGCTCCCAATCCGTCCTGCTGTCCCTTGGCAGCTGCAAGTCTGTTCTCTATGTCTGTGAGTTTGTTTCTGTTTTGGGACAGAGTTTTTGGGGATGTTTTTTAAGAAAGGACATAGAAGGATATCTTTCTGTGCAAAGATACACCAGGTAAAAGAATGCAGGTAAGTGTATTAGTATCAGACATAACAGATTCTAAGGCAAAAATCAGTATCAGAGATAGTTTCCATATGATACAAAAAGATTTAATTCTCAATTTGTATTCTAATAATATGGCCTCAAAAACTAACAGAACTACAAGGAGAAATACATAAACACAACTCTCTCAATAACTAATAGAATAACAAAAATTAGGAAGGATATAAAAGATACCAATAGCACCATTAATAAGCTTAATCAAATGAACACATATACAGACTATAGCCAACAGTTATAAAACATGTGGTCTTTTCAAGAATACATGGAATATTTGTTCATATTGGTATAAGCCAGGCTGTATGAGGATGTTCAACACATTTCAAGGGATTGGTATTATACTCAAAACATTCTCTAACCAGAATGCAACTATGTGAGAAACCATCAGACTAGAAAAATATTTGTGTTTAATATTTTAAAACCTCACTTCTGAACATTTGAAGGGTCAAAGAGAAGTCAAAACAAGCATGTTTAAAAGCAAATAATAATAAATATATTATGTATCAAGACTTACAAGATGGAGATAGCAGTACTTGAAGGAAAGGTACAGACTTGAGTATTTATGTTAGAAAAGAACAAAGTCTGGTTTAAAAAGCTAAGCTTCAAATAAAGGAAGGAAACAATAAAGATAGGAACAGAGAGCTTTGAAACAGAGAACAAATGTACAAGACAGAACTTGGGAGTCATCACTCTAAATTCTAGAGATTAAACCCACAATAAAAATGACACAAGCAACATTTTAACCACACATCTGAAAATGCAGATGAAATGAACAAACTCTGAGTAGTTAGGTATTGACTCTACTTTTTAATAGGCTTAAAGTATTTCATAATATTAACGCTAACACTTAGGCTTAAATTGAGACTATGTTGAAAACAAAAAAAAAGTTTATACCATTTATAGGCAGAAAACCTTTGTTTTTTAACTTCAAAACGCAGGTGACTGAGCAGAAAAACTGTGGGTTTTTTTTTTTAAGCCACACAGAGACAGGAAACCCCACCTGGGTGCGTTAGATGCTTCAAAAGGTCACAACGCTAGCAGGACTAAGTGTTCAGGTGTCAGGCCAGGAGGAAATAGCAATCATTTGCTCCAAGCAGAAAAATGAAGCTCTGCTGACAGCTCACACTTGCCCTGTGTTCACAATGCCCATAGATTTTCTCTCCCGCACACTTCAGCTATTTATGTGGGTACACATTTATACCTTTAGTATAAATAATAGTAACGGCTAACACTTACAGAGAGCGTATGTGCAAGGACTATTCCCGAGGCTTTACCTATGTTCTTTCTAATCTTTACAACACAACCGCGTGCTGTGGCCTCACTTGCTGACAGGCTTACTCTTAACTGGGGGTGGGGGGGGGGGGGGAGACTTGAGGGCAAGTCTAGCTGATGCCTCCCTTCATCCATCCTTTTACACACAAAGGCTGCAGGAAGATGTCTACAGAGCATCGTGAGTCCCAGGCAGGCTTGGTCCAAGACCAGCCCCTGGAGCATGTACAAAGCACTCACCTTCTGAATAATATCCCGCAGAGCAAAATACTTCTCCGTGAGGTCCCCGGCCTCGCTCAGCGGGGCATCATAGTCGTAGCTGGTGGGCTGTGGTTGATAGGGCGTGTTCGCTCCTGGAAGACAAAAGCATGCCCCTGGTTATTACAGAAGGCCTTCTCCTGTGACAAGATCTTTTGGATTCGTGGAGGGGGTGAATAAGGAAGCACATTAGAGCCAACTGGTCAGTGACACAGAGGTGGCCCTCCAGATGCAAGGTCTTCCTGCAGGTGGCCCTCACTAAGCTCCTTGGTGTCTACAAAGGACTTTCCCCATTTACCCTCTCAGCAACCCCAGCAGTTATCCCCGCACTGGATCTGCAGGGCATCTGAAGCTCCCAACAAAGCCCCCAGACATCTCACAGCCAGCAGTGGCCAGGCCTATGGCACGACTCACATGTCTGACTGTTAACCTTGCAGCTGTGATCTTGATGACCTCCTCTGTGGCTGAAAAAAGGTCCATGATAGACCCACAGGTTTCTGGGCCCAGGATCAGCAGCAAACCACTAAGGGGTTATCAGACCAAGTAAACTCGGAGAATTGTACCGTAATTTTTCCTTCCCCCCAAAAAAGACCATGGAGGGACTTCCCTGGTGGTCCAGTGGTTAAGACTCTGTGCTTCTACTGCAGGGGGCGAGGGTTCAATCCCTGGTGAGGGAACTAAGATCCCACATGCCAAGTGGTGTGGCAAAAAAAAAAAAAAAAAGACCATATAGGAAATATAGGAACGGTGCATTTGCTTTGGAAAATACTGTGGCAGTTCCTCTAACTCTAAAAATAGAGTGAGTTAGTTACCATGTGAACCATCAATTCCAATCCTAGGTGTGCAGTCAAAGGAACTGAAACAGAGGTTCAGACAAATCCTTACACATCATGTTCATAGCAACATTATGCATAATGGCCAAAAGGGGTGAAACAACCCACATGTCCATCACTGATGAATGGAGAAACAGAATGTAGTATATCCGCATAATAGAATATTATTCCTCTATAAGAAAGAATGAAGTACTGATACCCACTGTGATATGGATGAACCTTGAGAAGATTATGCTAAATGAAAGAAATTAAACACAAAAGGCCACATACTATGTGGTTCTACCTGTACTAAATGTCTAGAACAGGCAAATCCATAAAGACAAGGAGTGGTGGCCAACAGCTGGGAGAAGGGGCAGGGGGGCATTTCTTGGGTATGAGGTTTCTTTTGGGGGTAATGAAAATGTTTTGGAATTAGATGGTGGTAATGGCTGCACAAGTTTGTGCTAAACACCACTCGATCATATATTTTAAAAATCATCAGTTTTAGGGTATGTGAATTATGCCTCAACAAAATGTTTTTTTAAAAAAGAAAGAGAAAAAAGACCAGAATATATGAACAAGTAAGTTATAGCCAGAGACTATGACTTGCCCAGTTAGCTTGATTTTAAACAATAGTTTCTAAATGCACAACTTACAGCCCTTAAAATTTTTTTAAAGGAAAATGATTTTGTAGGAATTCTCTGGCAGTCCGGTGGTTAAGACGCCATGCTTCCAATGCATGGGGTATGTGTTTGATCCCCAGTCAAGGAACTAAGATCTCACATGCCATGAAGTGTGACCAAATAAAAGAAAAATGATTTTTTGACCTACTGTATAGCCAGAGAACTCGATATCTTATAGTAACATATTAGGGAAAAGAATCTGAAAAAGAAATATGTATATCTGTATCTATATCTATCTATCTATATATATATATATCTGAATCACTTTGCTGTATACCTGAAATACAACGTAAAGCAACTATATGTCAATAAAATTAAGAAAACCTAGAGAAATTCAAATTTACATAGGGAAAAAAATTCCACTTCTATGATTCTTACACATTTGTAAATTAAATTGAAATGTTGAAGTAAATTGTAAAAAGTAACTTTTGAACATCTAAAACAAGTATAGAAGGGTAATTCATAAGCAGCCTAAAGCTACTCATTCATATAACACTGATTATTTCATAACACCTGCATACTCAATTTAAAAAAATCATTCTCAATAGGAAAGTAAATCCAATATTTCTCTCTTTCTAATAAATAAAAAATTAAAGTGATTTTCTATTATTATATAGGCAATCTTACATATTAGAAAATTTAGGAGAAGACAAACCAAACCAGAAGAATCACAGATGGCCATAGGCATGGACAAAATCAAGCACCAGAAACATTCTACCATTAGATTCTACAAACAAATGTTAAATCGCTCTTACCATTCCAATAGGCAAAATTGCTGCCACCTATAAACATGTACCTACAAGGAAACAAGAGAACAGATAAGCCCAGAGCTCATCATGAACCCACAGCTTCACCATGAGCCCACAGCTACAGAGGACACCCTTCCCTCCAAAAATTAACACTCACATGTTTACATTTGCCCCAAGAGCAAGCATATCATGAAGGGTGAAAGCCACCACTTTAGAGCTGACTGTTGAATGACGTTGGCCCCAATGATCTAACCATCCAGTGTAGAATTCAGAATTGATCTAAAAAGAAAGGGATATGGAGCTTAGGACAGACTTGAACCTTCACACGCTGGGCTTCCCAGTAACTACTGCCCTAGGTTACCCACTGAAGAACAGGAAGAGGGGGCAGCTGACATTCACTGCTTTGCTGGGAACTGGGGGACCAATGAGGACATTTCATAATAGCATTGCCTAAACTGAGGTCTCAGGTGTGGACAATGAAGGTGTTCCTGAAAAGCTGTACCTGCATCAAAATCTTGTTAACCCACTCCCAGTTTGAATATGGGAGGAAAGTTTGTTGGGCAAAAGAATCAGATGACAAAATATGTTTATGAAATAATTAGCTCCAAATTCACCCTTTGTGAGAATCCAGATTTTCAGATCTCAGGTTGACTTATTTTAATTGAAGAATAGTTGTTTTACAATGTTGTGCCAATCTCTGTTGTACAGCAAAGTGACATATAGATATTCTTTAGGTCTCAGACTGACTTAATCTGTTGTAGAAATATTGTCCAAATATTCTAGCGCTTGGTGTTTCTGTTGGGAATGACCCTGCCAAGCCGTTGTCTACAAAAGAGAAATCTGGATGTGTTCTGGGGACTTCTTGTCTCAGGCTGCAGGAAACAGCTCCACTCAGTCTGTGAACACGTTTTGCATGACTCAGGAAGCAGAGGCCAGGTTCAAAAAAGGCTGCTTTGTACAAAGGTGGGTACACAGGCGGGGCAGCCTGGCCTGCTGCACGGAAAACACCCCTTACATGGGGCCAAGTAACAACAACAACTGCGGGGAAAAGGGAAGCGGAGAGAGGGACACATTCAACGATGGGCTGAGCATACCTGCCAGGACCTTATTGCTGTCTCTGCCTCCCAGCCGCCTACGGAGATGCCACAGAGCCCGGCAACTCCCAGAGCATCAGCAACCCTACTTCCCTACATCTCCTGGCTGCCTGTCAGAAACTCAGTGCCCCTGCCTCAGACCCAGTAAATCAATGTCTGCATTTTCACAAGACTCCTATGTGATTTCTGAGTAGACTGAAGGCGGAGCAGCTCTGTCACGAAGAGCTCTCAAGAAACACAGACCTGAACTCAGATCCCTGCCACTCACCAGCTGTTTAAGCACGGGCAAGTGACATAGTCTCTAAGTCTTACTGAAAAGAGCGAGCTCTCATAACTCCACTTCTGAGAGTTGCCACGAGGACCAAAGGTGACAAGGCATGCCAGGGTGCAGAGCCTGGGACTTCCCTGGTGGTCCAATGGTTAAGAATCTGCCTTGCAATCCAGGGGATGTGGGTTTGATCCCTGGTAGAAGAACTAGGATCCATTCTGGAGGGGACAGAATGGGGATCATGGTGAACATCCCCCCTCATTAAGCTCTGCTTTTTTTTTTTTCTTTTGCATTAAAAAAAATCAGTTGTATTTCTTTTTCTTTCTTTCTTTAATGATTTGGCTGCACTGGGTCTTCATTGCAGCGAGCAGGCTTCTCTAGTTGCAGCACATGGACTCGGTTGCCCCTCCAGTGCAGGGCCTTAGTGTTGAGCAGTAGCACTGCTTCAGCTGTTTCCCATGTGTCCAGAAGGCGGTCTCTACAGCCCCATCAGTTCTGACTCCAGACCCAGGGAAACCAAGGATCCATTCCCACCCTTCACAGCACCTTATCATTCTCCCCCAACAGCAGAAAAGAAGTCTCTTCAACCAAGTGGTCTCCCCATGCCTCACCACTGACTCTTACCAGGGGTCCTCTGGGCTCAAATTTCCTCTGGAGCATGAAAGCAGCTGTGAGGTTGGAACCTGAACAATGAGAAAGAGGAGAGAGGTCAGCCATGGGAGTGACAAGTTCAAGAAAAAAAGATTCCTTTGGAGACTTCCCAAAAGAAGTGAGTCCAGTGGTTAAGAATCTGCCTTGCAGGGACTTCCACGTGCCAATGCAGGGGACATGGGTTTGATCCCTCGTTGGGGAACTAAGATTCCCACGTGCAGGAGAGCAGCTAAGCCCACGCACACTGCAGAGAATCTGTGCTCCACAACGAAAGATCCTGAGTGCTGCAGCTAAGACCTGGCACAGCCAAGTGTATAATAAATTCATTTCTTAAAAAAGGGGACTTTCCCTGGTGGCACACTGGGTAAGAATCCTCCTGCTAATGCAGGGCACACGGGTTCGATCCCAGGTCTGGACAGATCCCACATGAGGCAGAGGAGCGAGGTCCATGCGCCACATCTACTGAGCCCAGGTGCTGCCACTCCTGAAGCCGATGCACCCGGAGCCCACAACAAGAGAAGCCCGTGCACCACAACGAACAGTCGCCCCCGCTCGCTGCAACCAGAGAAAGCCTGTGTGCAGCAACGAAGACCCAGCACAGTTGAAAATAAATTAATAAAATTAAAAAAAAAAAAGATTCCTTTGCAGGACCTGAGCCTCAGGCTCCCTGCCCTCCCTCATACCCCCGTGGGCCTGCACACCTCCAAGCCAGCTTTAGGTGAGGACTCAGACCATACATTCGATGGGGACCACAGGATGATGTTCCCTTTGTGAACAGTGTCTGGGCCTCTCCTGACTGCACTCCTCTAGGGGATCATGACACAGGCCTTGTGCTTCCTCTGTGCCCCCAGAGCCTAGACACATGGCTGCTGTGCAGCTCTCTCTACTCATGTATCTGGGTGACCAAGCTGCTCCCTACACGATGACCCTGCTTTGAACATACTTCCCGGTAGGCCCCACAGCACCATATGCATCACAGTGCCACAAACTAGAACCAGACATGGAGCAACAGACTGGTTCCTAATCAGGAAAGGAGTATGTCAAGCTGTATATTGTCACCCTGCTTATTTAACTTATATGCAGAGTACATCATGAGAAACGCTGGGCTGGAAGAAACACAAGCTGGAATCAAGATTGCCGGGAGAAATATCAATAACCTCAGATATGCAGATGACATCACCCTAGGGCAGAAAGTGAAGAGTAACTAAAGAGCCTCTTGATGAAAGTGAAACAGGAGAGTGGAAAAAGCTGGCTTTAAACTCAACATTCAGAAAACTAAGCTCATGGCATCTGGTCCCATCACTTCATGGGAAATAGATGGAGAAACAGTGGAAACAGCGGCAGACTTTATTTTTCGGGCTCCAAAATCACTGCACATAGTGACTGCCACCGTGAAATTAAAAGATGCTTGATCCTTGGAAGAAAAGTTGACAAACCTAGATAGCATACTGAAAAGCAGAAACATTAGTTTGCTGCCAAAGGTCCATCTAGTCAAAGCTATGGTTTTTCCAGTGGTCATGTATGGATGTGAGACTTGGACCATAAAGAAAACTGAGCACCGAAGAACTGATGGTTTCGAACTATGGTGTTGGAGATGACTCTTGAGAGTCCCTTGGACTGCAAGGAGATCCAACCAGTCCATTCTGAAGGAGATCAGTCCTGAATATTCATTGGAAGGACTGATGCTGAAACTGAAGCTCCAGTACTTTGGCCACTGATGCAAAGAACTGACTCACTGGAAAAGACCCTGATGCTGGGAAAGACTGAAGGCAGGAGGAGAAGGGGATGACAGAGGATGAGATGGTTGGATGGCATCACCGACTCAATGGACATACACTTGAGTAAGGTCCGGGAGATGGTGAGGGACAGGGAGGCCTGGTGTGCTGCAGTCCATGGGGTTGCAGAGAGTCGGACATGACTGAGCAACTGAACAACAACAACAGATTAACAAACCAAAGGGACAAATCGTGCTCTAATTACATTTATCCTGAGTCACAGAGTACACTCTGTATTTTAATTTGTACATCTCAAGCCATTCCAGACCACTTGTGCTCAATTTTTGTCTTTTGAAGTGTTCCATTAGGATGTCTGTGTCTCATCTTGCTTCCCACGTCTTCTGTTATCCCCCCCTCCTCTAAAAAGAGAAAAGGTTTCTCCACAGAGAAGTAATGAGCACAGACAGTGTCTCTCCAGCCAGAGTCGAGGACACCCTGGCCCACCCTGCACCAGTTCCTGCAGGTGTCCCAGAGTGCAAGCACACCAGCCCAGCCTCCAAACAAACCCTTGCCGTGGGACAAATCTCGGGCTTCTCTGTGAGGCTAGCTCTCAGGAGAGAAAGGGATGATCAAGAAAGAGTGGAATTTCATTTACTTTACGGCTGTAAACTTCTCACTTTTAACTAAGCATTAGGTGGTTTCTAGATCTTTTGTTTTAAATCTTTATTGCAGTATAGTTGATTTACAATGTGGTGATAGCTTCAGGTATACAGCAAAGTGAATCAGTTATACATATATATATATCTACTCGGGTTCTTTTCTCATATAGGTCTTTACAAACGACTAAGTAGAGTTCCTGAGCTATACAGCAGGTTTTATACGTTATCTATTTAACACACAGTAGTATGTATATGTCCGGAGAAGGCGATGGCAACCCACTCCAGTGTTCTTGCCTGGAGAATCCCAGGGATGGGGGAGCCTGTGGTGGGCTGCCATCTATGGGGTCGCACAGAGTCGGACACGACTGAAGTGACTTAGCAGCAGTATGTATATGTCAGTCTCAACCTCCCAATGTATCCCTCCTCCCTGATAACCTTATCTCCCTGATAGCCTTATCCCCTGATAACCATGTTTGTTTTCTACATCTGTGACCCTATTCCTATTTTGTAAGTTCATTTATACCCCCCTTTTTTTAGATTCCACATATGAGGGACATCGTGCGCCATCTGTCTCTCTGTATCTGACTTACTTCACTCAGTATGACAGTCTCTGGGTTCATCCGCGTTGCTGCATATGGCTTTATCTCACTCTGGTGTGGCTAATATTCCACCGCATCTACTTTCTCCGCTCCTCTGCTGATGGACATTTAGGTTGCTTCTGTGTCCTGGCTATTGTAGACAGTGCTGCACTTCACGATGGGGGCGCAAGTATCTTCTGGAATTCTAGTTTCCTTTTGCTCTAAAACCTCAGGAGTGGGATTGCTGGATCGTATGGGGGCGCAAGTATCTTCTGGAATTCTAGTTTCCTTTTGCTCTAAAACCTCAGGAGTGGGATTGCTGGATCGTATGGGGGCGCATGTATCTTCCGGAATTCTAGTTTCCTTTTGCTCTAAAACCTCAGGAGTGGGATTGCTGGATCGTATGGGGGCGCAAGTATCTTCCGGAATTCTAGTTTCCTTTTGCTCTAAAACCTCAGGAGTGGGATTGCTGGATCGTATGGTAGTTTTGGTTTTTAAGGAACCTCTATACTGTTCTCCATAATGGCTGTTACCGACTTACATTCCCACCAACAGTCTAAGAGGATTCCCTTTGCTCCACACCTTCTCAGCATCTACTGCTTGTAAATTTTTAGATGATGGCCACTTTGATTGGTGTGAGGTGATACTTCATGGTAGTTTTGACGTACATTTCTGTAATTATTAATATTAGTGCTGTTGAACCTCTTTTCATGTGCTTTTGACCATTTGTATGTCCTCTTTGGAAAGATGTCTATTTAGATCTCTTCTCCATTTCTTAATTGGGTTACTTGGTGGGTTTTTTTGTTTTTTTTTTTTTTGGCTTCCAGATCTTGAAACCTGCTCTCAAGAGCCTCTCCTGGTATCTGACCCCAGGCATTGCCCCTCTCACACTCCAGGAAATGAAGCTGCCACCATCCCCCCTGCCCCAGGCACACTGGCCTTGAGTGTCTGTCCTTGAACCCACAGCGGTAGCAACCATGCTATCACCCCACATACAAATAACACTTACAACTAACTTGTGATAATCCTCAATTTGTTCCACCCAGCAGAAAAATACTGTGCTTTTTCATTGCTGTGTTAGGAAATGTGCCAAAGCAGGAGGAAACCAGCATGCCACTTCCTGTTCAGCTCTTTGTAGATGACTTAACTTCATCACCAAGTGATCTGAGCAATGTACCATGTTTCTAGAAACACTCAGGAGCCAGTTATCTCTTTGTTCATAGTGGAGAAGAATTTCTTTAAAAATGCAACTTCAGTCAACATCCTTCTCTACAGAAGGCAATGCTGGACGTGTGTCTCCTCCCTCAGACAGGACAACAGCGGGGTCTTTACGCTACTTGAAGAGCTGGTCTTTTGGGCGAGTGGGATAACGTTTTATTTTGAAATCATTCCAAATTTATAGGAAAACTGTGAGAATAATACAAACAACTTATTTTCTCCTTCACCCAGGTTCCCCAACTGTTAGCATTTTACCACATCATTGGTTTTTCCCTCTCTATATAAATATGCACATTTTTTTTTCTGAGTCATTTGAGAATAAGTTGAGACAGGATGGTCCTTTACCCCTAAATACTTCAGCATGTATCCCCTAAAGAGCAAGAGCATTCTTTAAATAAATACAATACAATGATTAAAAAAAAATGGGAAATTAACATGGAATACCATTATCTAAAATAGAATACCATTATCTAATAGAATACCATTATCTAAAGCCTTTATTCAAAGATTTCAACCGTCTCAATAATGTCCTTCATAATAACAACAACCAAAACAAACAGAAAAAAAAGTCCAGGACCCTTTTCAGGATCACACTGCACTTAGCCGCGATGCCTTTTATAAAAGCCGCTCTCAACCCACGAGAAGGTCTCCTAATGTCGTTGCGCCCCGAGCACCCCAACCGTGCTTTCATGTGCAGAACCTCGGTGGCTCATGCAGCACAAATGCGTCAGGAAAGACGATTCTTTGCAGCATCAACCAAACCACCTCCGGCCCATCACAGTTCCCAGTGTTATGAGTTATACAGAAAGAAGACGGAAGTGCCAGGCATGTTCTCTGCACTCCAGAGCTGACCTCAGCGTTCACAGTGGCCTCAACCCGGCCCAAGCACCCAGCCATGACTTGGCGGGATGGAGGCGGTAAGGGGGCAGGTGCAGAGAAGAATAGCACATCCCAGACACAGCCTGAAAGGTGGAGCTCTTCCAGCTAGGGGAACCCCTGGCAGCAGCCCCTAAGAAAACAGGACTCCAGGCTGCAGCCAGCTCTGCCAGGGCTGGAAACACAGCTTGTGTCCTAAGGGCCAACTCAGCTGACATCAAACCATCTGTGCCACCAAGGGGTGCTTTATCAGGTATTCTATTTTACCATTACAAATAAAGGAAAATTTGGGAAATCCTATTCAATATGCCCATGCCACTTAAACAATAGCTGCTTAGAGCAACTGACTGAGTAAAAGGCCCAGATCTGCCCGCTGAGCTGGGTTTCTGCAGACACCAACCTGCACTGAAGTCCACGGTGGTGTAGAGCCCCTGGAGCGCCCCGCACTGCAGGAACTTCTCATTCACCCCGTCCGTGGTGAACAGAAGCACGTCCTCACCCAGGTGGTCGTGGAAACGCTTCTGCAGGAAACGCAAGTAGTCGTAATCACAGGAATAGTAGCTGCCATATTCATTTTCAACCTGCAAGTTTAAAAAAGAGGAGGGGAAAGAAATCAAGACTCCAACGTTCTAAGGCAAACTGTTGTTTGGAGAAACTCCCCAAGCCTCTCTGAGATGATGACGCTTAGTGGTCCCCTCCCCCTAAATATCTCCTACACTTGATCCTCAAAACTCATTTTCCAAAGAGCAACTCAGCATAAAAACCTAAGCCTGTGAGTCACAAGTAAGACCCAATGCAGCCAAATGAATAAATCAATAAATATTTAAAAAAATCTTAGAGCTATAGAGTTTAATGAAGGAAGCATGATGCTAAAAAAAATACACATAATACAACTTCCCAAACAGAAAATCCAAACCAATTAAAACCAAACTGTAAGTGTGGGTGTGAGGATAGTTGGTTGGTAGAAGTGTAAAAAAAAAGCACGAAGCTGATGGTCATGAAAGTCAGGACAGTGAGAAAAAGCAGAGCACGATCAGGAAGCTTCTAGGGTCCTGGTCACAGACCATTTCCCATCCTGGGTGGTCATTCTGTGGCTGTTCTCTCCACAGTGCTTCATTCACTGCACATTCATGTGTGTGTGTTACAGCTCACAAGTTTACCAAAATTTAAAAATTGCCCAAACATAAAAATTTCAACTGGCATACAACACAAAACAAACTTCTGTGATAGAAGGAATACGTTGTCTTTGAATATGAGCACAGGAAACCGAACGCCCCCCCAAGAAGGGATACTTAGGGAGTTTGGGATTAGCACGTATGCACTACTATATTTAAAATGGATAACCAAGAAAGACCTGCTGTACAGCACAGGGAAGTCTGCTCAGTGTTATGTGGCAGCCTGGCTGGCAGGGGAGAATGGATCCATGTATATCTCAGTCCCTTTGCTGAGCATCTGAAACTATCACAACATTGCTAGTAATTGTTAGAAACTCCAATACAAAATATAAAGTTAAAAGAAAAAGAAACCGTGAGCCCCCGGAAAACAGGTGTCCAGCCTGAGGGAAGCTGGGAGGCAAGGTACATTCCCCCTCATTTTCTTTTTCCTCCTTTTAATTAAGAGCTATTTACAGGGACATCCCTGGTGGTCCCGTGCTGAAGACTCTGTGCTCCCAACGCAGGGGGCACAGGTTCAATCCCTGGTCGGGGAACTAAGATCCCACAGGCTGCACAACACAGCCAAAAAGGAAAAAAAACAGGTACTTATATGGCTGTGTCTTCCTTCATCATCTGGCTGCCAAGAAGTTCAGAGCTAACTTTAAGGTCAGCTCTAGCAACAAAGTGGGCTCACAGCCTCTGCACTCTGAGTTCTTTTCTGGCCACGCCCAAGCTGACATTGTTGATCTTCACTTACTTTTTCAAGCCTCGTTTATCCATTAACATCACTATATTACAGTAAAATATAGGAGGGTATTTTAAACAGGATTGTAATTCATGCATACACATAATTTGGTTTGCTTTTTAGAGAAAGAGAGAAAAGCTCCACATTGGCAAGACAGCTCAGCGCTGCGGTCGCAGGCACAGACATCAAAGGCCCAAGAGTCCTCGTGCAAATCTCAGCTCTGCCTCTTCTCATCCATGTGGCTCCACGTGTAAACTGTCTCTGTCTGTCAGAGGTGAGTGTGCCTTCCCCACTGGGCTGCACGAGGAGTCCCTGAGCCGATACATGGCCCCTGGCATCTTGTGAGGGCTCAAAATGCTGGCAACAAAGCGTATATTCAAGTTCTCTATCATTGCCAAGGAGGAGAGAGGAGAGGCGGGGCAGGTGAGAGGAGAAACATACAGAAAAGGGCTTGAAAGACACACAGAAGAAGTCGAAGTGAGATTTCGAGGAACACTGATTTTTCTAGAGCAGGAGTTTGCTAACTTCATCAGTTAAGGGCCAGACAGTGAACACCAGGGGCTTTGGGGCCGTACTCGTGGTGCCCGGGAACCCTAGACAATGCATGAATGGCCGTGTGCCAATGGCACTGATTTACCGCAGTGGGCAGGGGGCCCCTACTGCAGCTCGCAGATACTTGCTCCAGGATAGTTATCTCACCCTGTAAGCTCCTAAGTCCCCTACATACGAACCTTCAAGTTGTGAACTATCACAGATGTGAATGTGCCCAGAGAAAGGATGAAGAGAAGCAAGAGGAAGAGGAAGAAACTGAAGGACCGAAAAGATTCACAATGCAGGGAAATGGCAAGGGGATTTGCTTTATTTGAGGAGCCACTGTCTGTTAGGTTTTGACGCATGGGACCCAAATGTAGAACAGTTCACAAAGACTGCAGGAGCTGTTCAGAATGCAATCCAGGGCTACCATTGTCATTTATGACGAGAAAAAAAGAGCAACGACCTAGATATCATTGGATCATTTCCCAAGAGGGTAGACAGAATTGTTTGACAAACCTAGACAGTGTTGAAAGGCAGAGATATTCCTTTGCTGACAAAGGTTTGTATAGTCAAAGTTATGGTTTTTTCCAGTAGTCATGTACAGATGTGAGAGTTGGACCATAAAGAAGGCTGAGCACCAAAGAACTGATGCTTTCAAACTGTGATCCTGAAGAAGACTCTTGAGAGTCCCTTGGACAGCAAGAAGATCAAACCAGTCAATCCTAAAGGAAATCAACCCAGAATATTCACTGGAAGCACTGAGGCTGAAACTAAAGCTCCAACACTTTGGCCACCTGATGCAAAGAGCCGACTTACTGGAAAAGGTCCTGATACTGGAAAAGATTGAAGGCAGGAGGAGAAGGAGGCGACAGAGGAGGAGATCGTTGGGTGGCATCACCAACACAATGGACATGAATTTGAGCAAATTCCAAGAGATGGTGAAAGACAGGGAACCTGGAGTGCTGCAGTCTATGGGGTCACAGAGAGTCGGACATGACTGAGCAACTGAACAATAACAGACAGAATTGATCCAGCAAGGAACCAGAACCTCTACCGTCAACATCAGGCGTGGATGCAATCAAAGCCTGTACTCTGCCCCGTTGCCGACGATTCTTCAGCTCTACCGTCTCCAACCTCGTCTCCCTCCTCCAGTCAGTTGCTCTTCTTGCCTGTTCGCTTGATGCCAACCCCCGTGTCCCAGTTGTTGCACTGTACTGTAAGATTAAAAATGTCTTCTTTTTTGTGTGTTTTTTTTTTTAATGTAGTATTTGTGTGGAAAGTATTATAAACTTCTTATAGTACAGCACCATATAGCCAATTGTGTTAGTTGGGTACTTGGGCTAACTTTGTTGGACTTAGGAACAAATGAGACTTAGGAACGTGCTCTTGGAATGAACCTCGTTCATACATAGGGGATTTACTGTAAAGCAACAAAGATGTTTTCAGTTGTTGACCTTCCAAAACAACAGGTGTAAACAGGGGATCCCTCATGACGAGTGCCCCACAAATTAGGTTGTAGGGTAGAAGGCCCCCATTCCTGATTACCAAGGGGCAAAAGGATTAGCTGGGATTTGAGCAGACAGAGAGATGTGGGGAGAAGAAAGAGGAGGGAACTGAGTCCCCTGGCAGGACCCACAGTTAAGTTCATGTCACCTGAGGTTGCCAGGGATGGATACAGGAGGAAACACGCCCACCGTCCACCCCTCTATATCAGTCAACTTTGCTCTCCTGTGCAGAGTTCGTATCTGAAGACATTTTTAAAGTGAGAGTGAAAGTGTCAGTCACTCAGTCGTGTCCAGCTCTGTGCTACTCCAGGGACTGTGGCCCGCCAGGCTCCTCTGTCCGTGGAATTCTCCAGGCAAGAATACTGGAGTGGACTGCCATTCCCTTCTCCAGGGATGACATTTTAGTGGCTTTCAATAACCAAAAGATACAGAAAACTTGTGAGTGAAAATTGAAAGTGATTTAGGGGGGACTTCCCTGGGGGTCCGGTGGCTAATACCCCTTGCTCCCAATGCAGGAGGCCTGGGTGTGTGATCCCTGCTCAGGGAACTAGATCCCATATGCCCCAACGAAGAGTTAGCATGCTGCAACTGAAGATCCTGCAGGGTGCAACTAAGACCCAGTACAACCCAGTAAATACATAATTTTTTTTTTAAGTGACTTAGAAGCAAAGGGCTTTCCAGGTGGCTTAATGGTAAAGAATATGCCTGTCAATGCTGGAGACGCAAGAGACGTTTGATCTCTGGGTTGGGAAGATCCCCTGGAGGAGGAAATGGCTACCTACTCCAGTCTTCTTGCCTGGGGAATCCCATGGACAGAGGAACCTGGTGGGCTACAGTCCATGGGGTCACAAAGAGTCAGACGTGCCTGAGCAACTAAACAACAATAACAACAAACTGAAAAACAGTGGAAACTGAGGAGAACCTGAGGTCACGAGGAAGGAGGAAGATGCAGCTAGGCAGACACATCCAGCTTCAGCCTTGAAATCGTCATATAGGAAAACGGGCTCCGATAAGCTTCACTGTGTCCACTGTCTCCCCATCTATCTGCCAGGAAGTGATGGGACCGGATGCCATGAGCTTCGTTTTCTGAATGTTGAGCTCTAAGACAACTTTTTCACTCTCCTCTTTCACTTTCATCAAGAGGCTTTTTAGTTCCTCTTCACTTTCTGCCATAAGGGTGGTGTCATCTGCATATCTGAGGTTATTGATATTTCTCCCTGCAATCTTGATTCCAGCTTGTGCTTCTTCCAGCCCAGCGTTTCTCATGATGTACTCTGCATAGAAGTTAAATAAGCAGGGTGACAATATACAGCCTTGACGTACTCCTTTGCCTATTTGGATCCAGTCTGTTGTTCCATGTCCAGTTCTAACTGTTGCTTCCTGACCTGCATACAGGTTTCTCAAGACCCAGGTTAGGTGGTCTGGTATTCTCATCTGCAGATGGTGACTGCAGCCATGAAATTAAAAGACACTTACTCCTTGGAAGGAAAGTTACGACCAACCTAGATAGCATATTAAAAAGCAGAGACATTACTTTGCCAACAAAGGTCTATCTAGTCAAGGCTATGGTTTTTCCAGTGGTCATGTATGGATGTGAGAGTTGGACTGTGAAGAAAGCTGAGCGCCGAAGAATTGATGCTTTTGAACTGTGGTGTTGGAGAAGACTCTTGAGAGTCCCCTGGACTGCAAGGAGATCCAACCAGTCCATCCTAAAGGAAATCAGTCCTGGGTATTCATTGGAAGGGCTGATGCTGAAGCTGAAACTCCAGTACTTTGGCCACCTGATGTGAAGAGTTGACTCATTGGAAAAGACTCTGATGCTGGGAGGGATTGGGGGCAGGAGCAGAAAGGGTCGACAGAGGATGAGATGGCTGGATGGCATCACCGACTCGATGGACATGGATTTGAGTGAACTCCAGGAGTTGGTGATAGACAAGGAGGCCTGGCGTGCTGCAATTCATAGGGTTGCAAAGAGCTGGACACAAGTGAGCGACTGATCTGAACTGAACTGAAGCTTAACTGGTACAGACTCAGGACAGGTGGGGGGCAATGAATGCTACCAGCAGTACATCCCTCTGGGAATAGCAGCCTGGCCTTTCTCCACCACGCAATGTCAGAACAGGCACCCTGGTCAGCCCAGCCCTCTTGTTGCAACCTACATATTTATTTGTTAGGTTTTTTGGGGGGAGGGGGGCTATCCCACACAGCTTGTGGGATCTTAGTTCCCTGACCAGGGGGTGAACCCAGGCCACAGCAGTGACAGTGCAGAGTCCTAACCACTGGACCGCCACGAAGCCCCTTACAGCCTGTATCTTAAGTGCACAGAAGTGGCCAGGCTCCCTCCCCACAATGACCATCCCTGCAGACAGTGAACAGTGCGGGTCCCAAGTGCTGGCCCACATTCCCCTAGGGAGAGCTGCACACATCCCATGCTGGTCCGGGACACAGCCAGTTTTACATAACATACTCTCTGCAATAAGAGAACCCTTGCAAAATGACCAACAAACATGGTTTTGTTTGACTTAAGTCATTTCACAAACATCGAAAATCACTGCAGGTCACGTGAACTGATCTTTCTCTTGGGACACCCTTGCCATATGACACAATCCTCCTTCTACCAGTCACTGCAAGAGAAAAACACATGGAAGAAGGAAGGTGAGCGCAGGAAGTGGGAGAGAAAAACACAGCGGCCCCAGCTCACCGCATCCTCTTTCCACACCCATGGGAACCGACGACCGAGGCGATACAGACACCAAAGTGGGCATTCAAAAATGGTAAAGCCCCCTCAAAATGCAATTCAAATCAAAGTACCGTCTGTGGCATTGCCTCTTAGAGAAGGACATAGGAGGATAAACAGCAAGGACCTGGGCTGTAGAGCCCAGGGAACTATATTCAACATCTTGTAATAACCTATAATGGAAAAGAATTTATATCCGTATATAAAACCGAATGATGTTGCCGGACACCTGAAACTTACACAACATAACAAATCAACTACACTTCAGTTCTAAAAATTAAAAAAGAAAGAAAGAAATAGTCACACGCGGCTCCCGTCTGCTTCACTCCCATATACTGTGTGGATAAATGGAAACCCCCCCTACCAGCCCGGGTTCCATGATTACCTGCACTGTTATAATCGGGCCTCCGTTCTTATAGAGGAGGGGCCTCATCTTGGGCAGAAGGACCCCCAGCCACTTGTCCACAGCCGCAAGGTAATCTGGAAAACAACCAGGTTTAACACCATCACACACCTTTTTTCTACAAAGAGGCACCATGCACCCTATTATCCTGGGGCTGGCAGCAGAGATCGAACAGACTGATTCAACCACTACCTTCTGAAACAGGGGTGTCACGTGCACTACAAGTCTGATAAAAGCTGTCCTGCCTGGAGTTGTCTGCTCAGCGGGGCCTTCGGAGGACCAGTGTGCCTGGTATCGGCCCCTGCTGCTAGGGCCACAAGCCTGCGGCACAGGAGACATCTGCCTGAACGACTGAGTGACGGGTCCTTCTCTGTCACAGCTGAGTTTAAAAAAAATTAAGTTCTAATCAACTATACATTTACACTGTCAAATGGGGATAAGTAAGCAGTTCACAAAGTTGCTATAAGTATTAAATGAGACAGTACGTGGGAAAACACTAATAATATACTAACAGTGTAAAACGTGCGCGTAGTACACTAAGAAAAGCCACACAGAGCATAATGTACTAGCCTTTTATACAGCAAATTTAATCATTGTCAGCTGCTCTTATGACCAGCTTCATCCCCAAGAGAAATGAAGTCTTCAGAAGACAGAAATGCAGCTAAGAACTCTACTCAGTACCCTGCAATGACCTACATGGAAAAAGAATCTCAAAAATATGCATAACTGATTCACGGTGCTGTACACACCACACTGTAAGTCAACTATACGCCCGCAAAAAATAAATACAGCAAATCAGGACCTGCAGACTGATCAGGGTTTATAGCTAGATAAGGGAAAAACCTATCACTCACAGATCACTCTGTAAAAGTAGGTGAAGAGAGATCCAGGGACACCACCACAGAAACTACATCTGCCCTTCTGGTTAGCTGGGAGTCATCCCCCATCAAGTCGCAGACTGAGAATGGAGGGAGAGAAAGCATTAACGTCAATCAGTCAGCCGCAAATGGGGCCCAGTGCTAATTCAAAGAGTTACCAAGGGATCGACAAGATCTCGTCGAGGTGTTCAAACAATCCTTTCCGACACACTCAGTGTCTGGTGGAGAATGATGGACACCCACACTTTTACTAAACTCTCAGAAGCATTCACCCAGGAGTATCCCAGCCTTTGAAATATTGTATCTGACCCTTTGGATATAAAGTATCTGAACTTTCTTAAATTCTCTTACAACATCTCTAACAGCTCACCTGGATCTGAAGAACGGAGAACAATAGATTTTTTCTCCAATAGCCAAGCAGGTAATCCTCCCTAGGATGGGGAAACAGCAAACAAATTTAAAAAAAGAAACCACTTTAAGGTCTTAGGGGAGATAGAAATTATTACTACTACTAGCAGTGAGAGTAAAGGAGAAATGTGTCATGGAGAATGGGTATTTGAGCTAGGCTTTCTGGTTTGTAACTTTCAGGGCAATTAGAGATTGTAAACATAATAAAAAATAAGATCACTCTGCATGAATGCAATGTTTTGAGAATCAAAGATTTTTCTATAGATTACTGCACTGAACCTCATATCTACCCTGTGGGGCAGACAGAGGCCACTTCATGAACTGCTTTTAACAGATGACACTGACTTCTGTCTGTGACCACAAAGAGGAGGACCCATGCCTTCTCACCCCTCCCTGCTCCTCTCTGCCTGGCCACTACCTAAGGTAAAAGACACCTGGGCTTTCTTAGCTACAGGCCCATGCTATCTGGAATGAGACTTTTCCACACCGCTTTCATTCCTTTTCCCCCAGAGCCCCATCTGTCCACACACCAGGCAGACAAGGCCAGGTTAGCCACACTCACCATGTCCCACTCTGCACAGATGTAGGGTCCAGGCCTCAGGATGACCAGCAGTCCCAGCTCATGTGCCAGCTGAATGAAATGTTCCACATCATGGTCCCCGGAGAAATTGTACCGTCCAGGCTGCAGCTCATGGAAGTTCCAGGCCACGTACCTGTCAAAGACGCACAGAGCCCCTTCCTGAAAACAGCTCAAAATTCCAGGTGTCCCATACACATTTCTGAACCACTCTGTATAACTATAAACCCACAGGACACACACAGACATCCTCTTGAGAAAAAACTCTTGTTTTGAGTTTTCATGGCAGCTACGCAGATAATCAAACTTGTGGGGACACTTTTAAATGTCTGCTCCACAAAGGATGCCCATTTCTATTTAATGCTTGATTAAAAAAAAAAACTATATATATATATATATATATATATATATGGAGTTCCCTGGTGGCCTAGTGGTTAGGATTCCGGGCTTTCACTGACAGGGCTGGGGTTCCATATCTGGTTGGGGAACTGAGATCCTGCAAGCCACAAGGCGTGGCCAAAACACAAAAAATACATAGTTACATTGACGCAAACTTCTACTGTGTAAAAATTATATATGCCTGTGTAAGGCTTAGGAAAAATTCAAGTATCTGTGTTAAGGTCAGAAGCGATATACTTACTTTTTGAAAGATGTTTTTCAATAAAAATGGAAGAGCCTCCAAACCCTGTGTCCTCCTAACCAGAAATTTTATCAGGAATATCCTGAACGAGGTAAAGTAACAAAAACTCTGACCAGCTCCCCTGGCTGCCTGCAGCAAGGGACACAGATTTAAACACGAAGCTACCCACTGCCATCACAAAGGTCTCTCTGCTGACCCCTAACTTATGGTTTCAGGGTTTCAGGGTTCCCTGGAGCCATTTTGGTCTCCCAGAACTTAGTTTAGTTTTAAAACTTTAATTTTAGGGCTAAAACTACAGACAGGCGCCAGTGGTCCGACAACCAGAAGAATGAGTGGGATTCTCCCTAACCATCTGTCCCAGGAATCTGCTGCTGGATTTTCTCATACTTTATCTTTGAAGAGTTATCAGCAATTCACATCAGCAATGCAAAAACCAGAGTGGCCAGCCACCCCAACTTCCTTCTCAATTAGTCATTTTGAAACAAACAGAAGAGATGAGGAGAGATAGTTATTGGGGGTGATTCTGTAACCCTGGGCCATAGAATCACCCCAGCAGAACCACAAAGACACACTAGGTTTCAGGGATCTACCCAACAAGGCGTGTTCCCCTAGGAGCTGAGAGGAGCTACGGCCGCCTACAAACACCCTTATCGTTAAATCTCAGCTGGATTTCTGTCCGAAAGCACATGCCTCGGCAAATTTCAGTTTTATCGGCTACATTCGGTAATGGTGAACTTGGAGAAATGGCATCATCCATGTCATTTGTCCTGCACACAGCAAATCCTCAGTCATTGTTACTTCCCTTTGCCTTTTTAAGCTGCTATTCATTTTATGATTTCTGCTGACAAAGGTCAAGGTTGGAAGAAGTAGTTAACTGTCTAAAGAAGCGACACCCAAGCCCAAGACAAATCTCTCCCGGGACACTGTGCATGCTAAGTCATTTCAGCTGTGTCCGACTCTCTGCGATACCATGGACTGTGGCCTGCCAGGCTCCTCTGTCTATGGGATTTCCCACGCAAGACTACTCGAGTGGGACACCAGACTCTTATTCCCGTTCTGAGCAACGAAACCTCTGCACAGAGAGATACAGCTGGTCCCCCACTCCAGCTGCGGGTGTCTCTGCCTCGGAGGGGAGCCCAGTGCCCTCCTACTTACGTCTGGATGGCGTTCAGCCCAGCCATCTTCATCTTCAGCAGCCGGTCCTTCCAGTAGAAGCGGGGCACGCGGAAATAGTGGATGCTTCCCGAGATGTAGCGGAAGGGCTGGCCATCCTTGAGGAAGCGGTTACGGTGGTAGTCGATCTGGAATGTTCTCTGGGTGGCATTCTACAGAGCAAGGATTGGACCCCATGAGAACTTCCACCCTCAGAAAGCAGATGTTTACGGTGATGAGGGACCCCCTACCCATCTAGTTTGTGTACGTGCCCGGTTCTGGGCTATAAAACAGACCACGGCTGAGATAGGGCGAAGGGGACCTACATGCCAAGTTACAGAGGCTGGTGCCAACGTGACAATCAGCGGGTGAGATGCTCAAGTCACATTACCAAAGAGTCCCCCTGCTACAGGGGGCTCCTCTCATACCCAGGGTACTGCAGCGGCAACACACACGTGCATGCACACACACGCACACACATACGGCCTCCCCCCGCCCCCTGTGGCCGCACCCTGCTGGAGCCCTGCATTTCCCTCAGCAGGAACGTCACTGTGCTCAGAGCAACGGACCAGAAGTCCGAAGCCCTGAAACCTCTTCCTAGCTGCTGCTCTGAGTCCCGCCATGACCGAGCATCCTTCTCTAACCCTCTGTCTCTCCATCCATAAAAATGCAGGATGCCAGACTAAATGAACTCGAAGGCAATATCCGCGACCCAGTTTGTGAATCGTGAACTCAATCTGGGTGATCAGAACTTTTTTAAATGAAAGAGAATAGGAAAAAGAAAGAAAAAAAAATTCAATGTTACACATAGTAAAGACAAGCGTTATTTAAAAAATTGTATTTTATTGAAGTAGTTGATTTACAATGTTGTACTAATCTTTGCTGTAGAGCAAAGTGATTCAGATATACCTATATATACATCTTTTTTCATATTCTTTTCCATTATGATTTATCACAGGATATTGAGCATAGTTCCCGGTGGTATACAGCAGGACCTTGTTGTCTCTGCACTCTCTTTATGATAGTTTGTATCTGCTGACCCCAAACTCCCAATCCATCCGTCCCTCCCCCAACCCCCTTCTCCTTGGCAACCACAAGTCTCTTCTCTATAAAGACAAGTGTTATTTTATGAAACTTTAGTTATATAGGCATATATAGATTTGCATATGGATGTATATCTCTGTGGTGTTGCAATGTAAGTTGTACTTCTAGAATCAAATCAAATTTCAAGAAACACTGTTTGGGGATCACTTCAGAAGGCGAAATGCTAGGAGTTGAAAGTGAAGACCTCAAAGGGGAGGCCAACTTTTAGGTAAAATAGAGCACTGCCCTCTGGTGGACGGAAAAAGGCACCAACAGACCCCATGTAGCAACAGGACCAGGGTTACAAATTGTTGTTCAGTGGCTAAGTCATGTCCAACTCTTTTTCGATGCTCTGGACTGTACAACCCACCAGGCTCCTCTACCCATGGGATCTTCCCAGGCAAGAATATTGGAGTGGGCTGCCATTTCCTTCTCTAGGGGACCTTCCCGACCCAAGGCTACAAGAAAACATTTAATTAGTGTCCTCCGTTGTTAACAATGGTCGTGGTTTTTCTAGTAGTCATGTACAGATGTGAGAGCCGGACCATAAAGAAAGCTGAGCACCAAAGAACTGATGCTGTTGAGCTGTGGAGCTGGAGAAGACTCTTGAGAGTCCCTTGGGCAGCAAGGAGATCAAATCAGTCAATCCTAAAGGAAATCAACCCTGCATATTCACTGGAAGGACTGATGCTGAAGCTGAAGCTCCAATACTTTGGCCACTTGATTTGAAGAACTGACTCATTGGAAAGGAGACCCTGACATTGGGAAAGATTGAGGGCAGGAGGAGAAGGGGGCGACAGAGGATGAGATGGTTGGATGGCATCATCACCTCAATGGACATGAGTTTGAGCAAACTCAGGGAGACAGCGAAGGATAGGGAAGCCTGGCGTGCTACAGTTCACGAGTCGGACACAACTTAGCAACTGAACAACAAGTGTTGGTAAAATTTCTTGTGCATCTTTAGCCATTTTTTTAAATCTTTTTTTCATAGCATCATAACAGTCCATGAAACTTTTGAGTGTTGCATCTGGAAACAACCATGAGAGCAGAGGTCCTAGATCCCACTTGGCTTGAAATCCAACTAGAGGGTTAAAGTCCTGTGACTGTGGGACTTCCCTGGGGTCCAGCGGTGAAGACTCTGCACTTCCACTGCAGGGTGCATGGATGTGATCCCTGGTTGGGGAACTAAGATCCCGCTTGCTGCAGGCATGGCAAAAAAAAAAAAAAAGTGACTAAAAGTTAAACAATTCAGAGACTGCTAAGGGACAACTGGAAAGCTTTACTAACCAAAAATAGACAAAAAACTAATTTAAGAATCATTTTTTCAAATGCCAGAGTGTCAATATCCCTTTATTCTTTCAGTAAGCAATGCTTTAATCGCCATTCAAAAACCAGAAACTAACAAAAATATAAGAATTATTTCCTATACCATGTGGCCCAATGGATGATTTTGAAAACATCTCAAAACACGTATACGAATAAATATCAAATAAAGGTTTCCTACAAGTTCTGTGAGTTCAAAGGCAGCTCAGAGGTTGGGGAAATTCTTTAGACCGATAGAAAGGGAGGGAGCGACTTCGGAAAGAACTGGGAAGAGGAAAGGGTTGTCTAAAGGCTGCTGGTTGGGGATTTCCTGGCTGTCCAGTGATTAGGAGTCTGTTCACAGCTGAGGATGCAGGTTCAATTTCTGGTTGGGGAACTAAGATCCCACAAATCTCCTTGTCTAAGAGAACTAGTTCAGAGAAGTAGGAAATGAGCTTAGAGAGAAGTGATCTGGGCAGAAGGTGAAATCTGGCTTAATCCCACAGAACAGAGCAGCACCACCATCTCTGCATTCAAACAACCTCAAAATACAGCCCAAACATCAACCTAATAACTACTTATAAAAATTACAAACACCTACTATGTGTTGAGTAATAACAGGGGAACCACACAGATGCAGCCGCAGCCCACGTGAAGCTTCTGTCTAGCGAGGAAGAAACCCAAGAATCAACACGAGTCTTAGATGATTAAATTCTGATTAACCACCAGATTGTATACCTTAAACATACACAGTTATCCAATTATATCAAGTACTGCTGGGGGACGGGACAAGAGCAGAAGACGGCAACAGTAATAAACAGCTTGTAACCGAGGCCTGGGGGACAAAGAATTTTCCAGAGGAAGGAACGCCTCAAATTGTGATTCTCAACCTTGGCTGCACAACAGAATCACCTGCCGAAGCTTTTACAAATAGCAAAGTCAAGCCTCATTGCTCAGACATGCGGATGTTAATTGATCTTGGGTGGAGTCCAGGCCTTGGCATTTCTTAACACTGCCCACATGATGTAACATACAGTCAGCGCTGAGAATGCCTGGTTTAAGCTGAGCCCCAGGATGAAGAAGAGTTAGCCAAGGAGAGGTGCAAGGCAGGCAGCAGAAACTGGGAGCCCTGACGGAGAGGGTGCGGCACTCGGGCAGGGCGTGGTGCAACCACACAGATAAAGCAGAGTGACAGCCGAAACTGGGAGACGGGAGAGGCCAGACCGAATGAGCTCTGACGTCCCATCCAAGGGCCTGGACTTTGTGCCGAGAGCCACAGAGAGCACCTTGAACAGAAGACTGATAGGATCAGACGTGTGGGGTTTGCAAATATTTGGCACTCTGCTCTTTTCCTGAAATAGCAATCAAGGAAGCAGAGTTGTGGACCCTGGTGGCGGTAGCGAGGGGTCAGGTGGGCAGGAAGTGGACCCCACAGAACTCATGGGTTTGACCCTAAGCCAGAGGCTCCCCCTGGTTCTGGGCAGAAAAAACTGAGCTTTTTCTTTGAAAAAGAGAGAGGGACTTCCCTGGTGGTCCAGTGGTTAAAACTCCACACTGCCAATGCCTGGTCGGGGAACTAAGATCCCACATGCCACGCAAAGCAGCCAAGAGATCAAAAAATATTTTTAAAAAAATTATTTTTAAAAGAGAGAAACTTAACAGCTATCATCTGGAACAAAAAGACTGCAAGGATATTAACACTTATGAGTTCATAATGATTCACAGAGGGGGAAAAAAGAATTCACCAGTCACTTTTGGAGACTGCGAGAGTACCAACTCATTACTCCAAAAATGACAAGCAAAGGGAAAAAGCCAAGCAGGTTATTTCCCTTTTCACAGAAAAAATATATTTCAGGGTAACCAAGAAGTTGACAATGGAGAATTCTTCACAGAATTCTAGCTAATAAATGGCGACAGAATAACAGAATCTGAAAAACATCCTTTCCTAACCTTGAGTGAAATAATAGACTTAAGCTGTAATCATCGGTTCCGTTCAGTCGCTCAGTCGTGTCCAGCTCTTCGTGACCACATGGACCACAGCATGCCAGGCCTCCCTGTCCATCACCAACTACTGGAGTTTACTCATACTCATCTCCAGTGAGTTGGTGATACCATCCAACCATCTTATCCTCTGTCGTCCCCTTCTCCTCCCGCCTTCAATCTTTCCCAGCATCAGGGTCTTTTCAAATGAATCAGCTCTTCACATCAGGTGGCCAAAGTATTGGAGTTTCAGCTTCAACATGTCTTTCCAATGAAGAGTCAGGGCTGATCTCTCTCAGAATGTACTGGTTTGATCTCCTTGCAGTCCAAGGGACTTGAGTCTTCTCCACACC
Organism: Budorcas taxicolor; assembly: GCF_023091745.1. Lineage (NCBI taxonomy): Eukaryota > Metazoa > Chordata > Mammalia > Artiodactyla > Bovidae > Budorcas > Budorcas taxicolor. Next base: position 53,169,953 of record NC_068910.1, on the reverse strand, counting down.
ACAGTTCAAAACATCAATTCTTTGGCACTCAGCTTTCTTTATAGTCCAACTCTCACATCCATACATGACCAGTGGAAAAACCACAGCCTTGACTAGATGGACCTTTGCTGGTAATCATCAGTGTATGCTAAAACCATCATCAAGGTTGAAGGAATCTTATAAAGGAGGGATCAGGCAGATGTGATCCCTCTGTTCATGTCAACCTCATAAAAGTGGAACAAGCAGACATGACTCTCACGTTGTGATTCAGGAAGATGTACATAATCTCAACTGAACTGAATCTAATTCTAACACGAGGAAGTCAGAAGCCAGATCCAACATGTGGGACATTTTAAAGTCTAGTGATAAGAGTTACTCTGAAATGTTGATGGTATTAAAACAAAATAAAATATTTTTGAAAATAGCAATGCTTGGGAAGGAACGTTGGGGAATTTTCTGGGGCAATGGTAACATCCTAGAGCTGAATCAGGGTTTGGGATTACCAGGTGTATGCGTTTGTCAAAACTCATCAAGCAGTGGGCTTCCCTGGTGGTCTAGTGGTTAAGAATCCTGTTGCCAATGCAGGGGGACGCGGGTTCAATCCCTGCTCCGAGAAGATCCCACATGCCTCATGGCAACCAAGCCAGTGCATTGCAACTACTGAAGCCCGTGCTTCCACAAGAGAAGCCCCCACACTGAGAAGCCCATGCATGACAACTAGAGAACAGTCCCCACTCGCCGCAACTAGAGAACAGCCCCCACTCACTGCAACTAGAGACCAGCCCCCACTCGCTGCAACTAGAGAGAGCCTGCACACAGCAAAGAAGACCAAGCACAGCCAAAAATAAACAAATCTTAAAAAAAAACCCAAAAAATTTAAATTAAAAAATCTCTCATGCATTTCACTGTATGTAAAGTCTGTAGTAGTGAAAGTCGCTCACTGACTGACTCTGTAATCCCACGAACTGTAGCCCGCCAGATTCCTCCGTCCGTGGAATTCTCCAGGCAAGAATACTGCAGTGGATAGCCATGCCCTTCTCCAGGGGATCTTTCTGACCCAGGGATCGAACCCAGGTCTCCTGCATTGCAGGCAGATTCTTTACCATCTGAGCCACCAAGGAAGGCCCATGTAAAGTTTACCTTAAAGGGAAAAAGGGCTCTAAACAAATATTGACCTCTAGGTAATGATTTATATGCTGATATATTTCAGAGGAAGTACACTGATGTCCGCAACCGACTCCCAAATGCATCCCCAAAATAAGACAGAGTTGATGGATGCAGTGATGAATGGAGGGATAGACTGACAGTAACATGTTAATGGGAGAATCTGAATGGTGAGGATATGGAATGTTTTCAACTCTCTGTATGTGTGAGAACTTTTCCAAGTGAAATGTTGACACAAATTAAAAAGTCGGGGCAGGAAGAATTGGAGAAAGGTGGTCAAAAGACACAAATTTCCATTTACAAGGTAAATAAGTACCAGACATGTCATGTACAATATGATGACTCCAGCTAAGAATGCTGCAGGATCTATAGGAACATTGTTAAGAAAGTAAATTCTAAGAGTTCTCATCATAAGAAAAAATTTTTCTTTCTTCTTGCTTTCCTTTTTATCTTATCTGTACGAGAAGAGGGATATTACCACCTACTGTGGCAATCATTTCACAATATGTAAATCAGTCAATCATGTTGTTTTCCTTAAACTTATCTAGGGATGTATGCCAACTATTTCTCAATAAAACTGGGAAAAAATTAGGCTTAAAATGTGAACTCAGGGGACTTCCCTGGCAGTCCAGTGGTTAAGACTCTGCTCCCAAAGCATGGAGTGCGAGTTCAATCCCTGGTCAGGGAACTAGATCCCACAGGCCGCAACTAAGAGTTGGCACAGTCACATAAATAAATATTTTAAATTAAAAACACACACATCTACATCAGCTCCTGTGGATACTCCCTGGGGAGCTCATCGTACTGTATGCTGATAGGGTCTCATCTCAAACTCATCCCTCGAGTCTTTGTGACTTCCCACCCCAAAGTCAGTGCGGACAGTGACTGCAGCCATGAAATTAAAAGACGCCTGCTCCTTGGAAGAAAAGCTATGACAAACCTAGACAGCGTATTAAAAAGCAGAGACATCCCTTTGCTGATAAAGGTCCCTCTAGTCAAAGCTATGGTTTTTCCAGTAGTCATGGATGGATGTGAGAGTTGAACCATAAAGAAGGCTGAGCGCCAATGAACTGATGCTTTCGAACTGTGGTGATGGAGAAGACTCTTGAGAGTCCCTTGGACTGCAAGGAGATCCAATCAGTCAATCCTAAAGGAAATCCACCCTGAATATTCATTGGAAGGACTGATGCTGAAGCTGAAGCTCCAATACTTTGGCCACCTGATGCCAAGAGCTGACTCATTGGAAAAGATCCTGGTGCTGGGCAAGACTGACAACAGGAGGAGAATGGAGAGACAGGATGAGATTGTTGAATGGCACAGTGACTCAATGGAGCAAACTATCTCCATTTGAGCAAACTCCAGGAGATAGTGAAGAACAGGGAAGCCTGGTGTGCTGCAGTTCATGAGGTCACAAAGAGTCGGACACAACTGAGGAACCAGAGATCAAATTGCTAACAACTACTGGATCACTGAAAGAGCGAGAGTTCCAGAAAGACATCTACTTCTCCTTTATTGACTATGCCAAAGCCTTTGACTGTGTGGATCACAACAAACTGTGGAAAATTCTTAAAAGAGATACCAGACCACCTTACCTGCCTCACGAGAAATTCATGTACCTAACATTCCAAGTTCATTGACCTAACATTCCAGGTTCCTATGCAATATTGTTCTTTATAGCATCGGACTTTACTTCCATCACCAGTCACATCCACAACTGGGCACTGTTTCCTCTCTGGTTCCGTCCCTTCATTGTTTCTGGAGTTATTTCTCCACACTTCTCCAGTAGCATACTGGGCACCTGCAGACCTGGGGAGTTTATCTTTCGGTGTCATACCTTTTTGCCTTTTCCTACTGTAACTGGGGTTCTCAAGGCAAGAATACTGAAGGGGTTTGCCATTCCCTTCTCCAGTGGACCATGTTTTGTCAGAACTCCCCACCATGATCTGTCCGTCTTGGGTGGCCCTACACGGCATGGCTCATAGTTTCATTGAGTTAGACAAGGCTGTGGTCCATGTGATCAGTTTGGTTAGTTTTCTGTGATTGTGGTTTTTATCCTGTCTGCCCTCTGATAAGGATAAGAGGCTTATGGAAGCTTCCTGGTGGAAGAGACTGACTGTGGAGGAAACTGGGTCTTGTTCTGATGGGCGGGGCCATGCTCAATAAATCGTTAATCCAATTTTCTATGAGAGACTTTATATTTTTGGGCTCCAAAATCACTGCAGATGGTGACTACAGCCTTGAAATTAAAAGATCCTTGCACCTTGGAAGAAAAGCTATGACCAACCTAGACAGCATATTAAAACACAGAGATATTACTTTGCTGAAAAAGGTCCATCTAGTCAAAGCTATGGTTTTTCAGCAGTCATGTATGGATGTGAGAGTTGGACTATAAAGAAAGCTGAGTGCCAAAGAACTGATGTTTGTGAACTGTGGTGTTGGAGAAGACTCTTGAGAGTCCCTTGGACTGCAAGGAAATCAAACCAGTCCATCCTAAAGAAGATCAGTCCTGGGTATTCATTGGGAGGACTGATGCTGAAACTAAAACTCCAAAAATTTGGCCACCTGATGTGAAGAACTGACTCATTGGAAAAGACCCTGATGCTGGGAAAGATTGAAGGCAGGAGGAGAAGGGGACGACAGAGGATGAGATGGTTGGATGGACATGAATTTGAGCAAGCTCCAGGAGTTGGTGATGGACAAGGAAGTCTGGCATGCTGCAGTCCATGGGGTTGCAAAGAGTTGGACACAAAACTGAGTGACTGAACTGAACTGAACTGGACTGTAGCCCGCCAGGCTCCTCTGTCCGTGGCATTCTCCAGGCAAGAATACTGGAGTGAGTTGTCATTTGCTTCTCTAGGGAACCTTCTTGACCCAGGGATCAAACCTGGGTCTCCTGCAATGCAGGCAGATTCTTTACTGTCTGAGCCACCAAAGAAGCCTGTCTTACTTCTAGGACTTCCCTGGTGGTTTTACTTCTAGAGGAACCCAAATTAAGACAACTTGTTCCAGAAGTGGCCTAAACAGCAGATCCTCATGATGCCGAGTCTATACCTGGATTTCTCATTTCCTCTATGTCAAGACAGCAGTGAGAACCCTAAAGGAGTGCTAAGTGGAGGGGGCGACAGCCTCTGGTAACGCAAACACACGCACCGAGGCCCCACCTGTACAGGGCTGGGAGGAGACACAGGCAGACAGGAGCTGGCATCTGCCTTAGCTCTCCCTGTGGGACGGGGCTGAAGGACAGGGTGCTGCTAACTGTAAGGACTGTGGGCTTGGCTGGCTTTTATTAACCGATTGGCAGCTTTGAAGAAAGACTGGCTGACAGGCTCAAATCATGCGTCCACGCAGGGCATGCTGTGAATGCTAGAGGCTTCCGTGGCAATGTTGAAAGAGACGTATATCTCCTGCCAGAAAGATAAGGCCAGGACTTAATGGGGTGGAGGGGAACGTGGCGAGCGGATCTCGAGGGGACACAACACAAGGAGGAGAGACGGGAGCGTATGGACGTGGCTCACTCTCCCAAGATTCATGAGCTTTCATCTTGGGAAAGGCATTCAACCCGGCCCCTGTGCTGCTGGAACCCGGTGCCTGGGAACTCGCACTTGATGCTGACCTACAGGAAATGAAGTGAGGTGCCCGGACCGCATTGCAATCCTAAGGAACGTGTGAGACGGCTCTAAGAGATGAGAAGGTAAAGCCGGTGACCAGACACCCCACCATCTGCCTACACTCCCCAAGCCTGGCCAGATAAGGCACCCTTCCGTAAGGAAGGCCGCAGTGAGGAGGCCCTGGAGACCTCAGGTCCCCTGAGGGCTGTGCTCTGTGGGCAGGGCAGGGCAGGGCAGAAGACACTCCTTCGTGTCTTCGAGGGTGATGAAGTGCTGACTTACCCAAAGAGGGGCCACCTAGCCGCCGGGGGCCGGTGGACATAATCACCATCACTATGACCGTGGTGGCAACCGGGGCATGTTGAGAGATGACCTCAGGCAAGGGCTCAGAAACCACAGCATTCCGAGACGGGGGGACAGTTGGGCAGCCAGTGGGGCTCCAGCTTGATGAGTCTCACAAGAGACAAAAAAATCAGTCACTCATGAACAAACGGCTGAGGTCAGCCACCACCATGGGAAATCACGGCTCCTTCATCCAGGCCCCAGCTCTGAGGCGGGAACTGACTGATGGAAGCGAGGATCCCCTTGCGGAAGGGCACTGTGATGCCACCCAAGTACACATGATAAAAATTCCTTCCCCAGTGGGACTTAGGGCACCTTTGTCCTAAGGAAAGGGCACCCCTAGACCTTGTGAGGCCTGTCCAATGCAGTCTGGGCTGACACTGACACCAGGCCCCACCTTGTTGCTCTTTGGGAGACCATGGGAAAGGGCCACATCCTTTTCACAACAAGTCCGAGGACCTACCCGATGGCAATGTCCCCAGTCATGAGTGTAAATTGGGATAGTTTCCCCAATGGCTCAGAAGTAAAGAATCCGCCTGCAATACAGGGGATGTGGGTTTGATCGCTGGATTGGGCAGATCCCCTGGAGAAGGGCATGGCAACCCACTCCAGTATTCTTGCCTGGAGAATCCCGTGGACAGAGGAGCCTGGCGTGCTGCAGTCCATGGGGTCACAAGGAGTCGGACACGACTGAGCATGCACTCAACTCAGCTTCCTTAACAACCTCCCGAGCCTTCCACCTGAGTTAAGAGCCCGCTGTTGGGCGAAGGGCCAGATGATTGCCCTGGAGCTACCCACTGCCCACCTCCACCCAAGAGAAATCTGAACAAGCCCACAGTTCCTCCTGAAACTGAAGATTCCTGGTGCCTCTTCCACAGAGACTCAGGGGACACCCTCACCACATCCGCAGTCAGATCCCCTGTGAGCCCTGCCAGAAACAGGCTGATGCGGGGAGACCACTTGTTTAACCGCACACCAGCCCCAGGGGTGGCCGTGGAACGCCCACACCGCCTCTGGCATGTGTGACTCACTAAAGAGCATCAGAAGCAGGCTGTGAGTGGGCGTGACAGCGGGGCACCTTCTTTCTCTTGCTGCATGGATCTGGTGCCTGCTCTGCTCTGCCCCCTGAGACCTTGACTGCCAGGATGCTCTCTGAGCTGTCACGGTAGTCAAGCAGCAGTGTGTTATTTAGACCTGGGGAGCAGTGACAAGCCTCTGAAAGAAAGCTTAGAAAAGCAGCAAATGGGGGGACTTCTCTCTGGTCCAGTGGTAGACTCCAGCTTCCAATGCAGGGGACGTGGATTCAGTCTCAGGCCCCCGAAGCAGGATGCCGCAGGGCAACGAAGCCCGTGCCACAGCTAGAGAAGCCCATGGCTGCAAGGAAGACCCTGGGTGCGCAACAAAGACCCAACTCAGCCACACAAATTTAAGAAAGATTTTTAAATGGACAGATGCAGAAGCAAGAGACGTCACCTAAGAGACTGCCTCTAACTGGTGCCTGTCAACAGGGAACATCCACCTCATGGCTCCAAAGCGACCCTTCTCCATACGAAAGGACCTGAAAGGATCCAGCTTCCTTAATCCCTGGGCTGTGGCACCACGAATGGGAGTAAGGCAATCGAGGAGTGGGGAGAGGAGAAGGAGCGAAAGCTGTCTTTAGAGTTTACTCCCCCAATATATATACAATGGAAAATCAGCCTTCTGTGCAAATTCCACCCCTTTTAAATAATTAGCACTGGAACCAAATACTGAAGAGTCACAGTTTTATTTCACATGTGCTCAGGTGTGGGAGCATCACTATTTACAATGCATGAAGTCACAGCATTCACAAAAAGTAATTCCAAGCAAGTCAAAGCCCACGCTTTTCCAAGCCACCCCACCACCCCCAACCAATGAGCACACTGCATCCAATACTGGAGAAAAAGAAGGCCAGAGTACAAGTAACCCCAGTCCACGTACATATCAGGTAACTCACACTGTCCAGTACAACAGTTTTAAAGTTATTGATAATGTTTAAGATTATTTCAGGGGTAAATAAGCCTTTCTTTGAAAAAATCAAACATAACATCAGTCTTTACATCACCAGGTAATACAAACATGCCTCAAGTTTCCTGATCCTCAGGACTAAAGATGATTATATTTGCATTATTAGAGCACAGTCCTCAACCTGAATAAAGAAAGAAAAGCAGGTCGGTGCCATCACAGTTACGGGTCATGCTGATTATGTGAAGATACTTAAGTTGCTCACTATAGTTCGGTTAAGCACCTCTTCACGGACCTCCATCCCTAGCCCCTACCTACCCTCTCAACCCACCCCAGAGGCCCCACAGCCTGGAGAATCCCTGACACGAGCTGCTCAGCTCCAGGGTGACAGAGACACAGCCCTCCTAGGCTGATAGTACCCCAGGGGTGAGGGAAATGGGATTAAGAGAAGGGGAAAAGACAGGGGTGAGGGTGTTTGCACTGACGGGCTTCCCAGATCCCTCAGTTCACAGAACAAGGAGAAAGAACAGCAGTATTACAGACAACTCTGAAACACACTTCCACTGTGCTAGAGCAGAAGCCCTTTCAAACATCAAACCTCCTGGAAGCATCATTACATCAGACAGGCTGGAGGGGCAAAACCGCCACAGGGAATGAACAGTGATAACCAACGGATCTGGAGGAATTTGTGAATCATCTGCTATAGCTTATGTATTTACTCATTTTATTCATTTATGCCTCTCTTACTCCAAACAGATTTTTGTTCAGCCTTCCAAATGACCGTGGATAGAAAGAACACATTTCAGTGGAAGAGGAAGGAAACATGGCAGAATAGAAAAGAAATGAGCACAGTTGAGGATCAGTTCCCTACCCTCCAGGACTCACAGACATTCACAGATTTAATTCTACCCGCTCCTCTCAGAGCAGAGGGAAGTGCACATTTCATTAATTTTAAATAAAATTTAAAAATTTAAAATATAAAATAATTTTTAAAAGTTAAAAACAGACCTAACTTTCCACAGAGGAAAGAATCATGTCCATTTGAAATAGTATTTTAACTGAGGATAAAAATATATCCTGAGCTGCATTAAAACAAACAAACCCGCAACCAGTAGATTTCATCCTATTAATATTTCATGACTATTTTGAATTCATAAAATACACAGTAGGATACATATGGAATTATATTGCATTGTTAGGAACCAAAATATTCAATATAAAATAGAAGCAAATATAAAATCAAAGAAGGTTAATTAAAAATCCTATAATCAGAAAATCTCTATACCTTCCACTCAATTTTGCTACGAACATAAAACTGCTGTAAAAATAATACAAGCTAAAGTTTTCCTTTTTCAAAAAAAATATTTATTTCCCAGCAATTGCCACAGAAACGGCTTAGAAATGACAACAGCCAGTAGCACTTAGCTCATCTAGTCCCTTAAATTATAATCTCTAAATATTTCCCATTAAAAGAAACCAGAGCTCCTCAAGAAATTACTTAATCCAAGTCTGGGTAGAATATATACAAAATAGGCCTACAACAATCAATAACTATTATCAACAACAAAATTACATAGAAGCCAATTTGAAACAGCTCCTACTGGCTGAAGATGGGCTATTCTGAGCAGCAAAAGATTTAACATTTCACTGGATTGAAACACATCAGACATGTAAAAATAGCCAAATTCAGAATACTCCCTCTCACACAAAAGAAAAGCTTTTTGGTCATCCTTGAAGTTTGCTGGGGTATCAGCTCATTATCCTGAAAACTGAAGACCGAAGGGGAAGAATCCGCGTCTCTCTCGCCTTTGCTACAGACTTTTTCAGAATAACCAAAAAACTGATGCAGAGAATTCTTTGTAGAAAAACCATAGCTAGTAAATACAGAAGAAATGATGTAATTAAAAATCCTCGTTTTGGGGGCTGATGGCCAAATTATACCTCTTTTTGGTCACGCTGTATGGCTTGTGGGATCTTAGTTCCCCAATCAGGGACTGAACCTGGGCCCTCAGGAGCAAGAGCTCAGAGTCTTAACCACTGGACTGCCAGGGAATTCCCAGGATTATATTTCTAAGTGCCATAAAAATGCCTTCAAAATACAAAACTGAGGTAAAAGAAGCTTCCATTGTCTCTTGAATACATTAAAGCCAACTAATTATTCCTAGAAAGTCTACCTGGTATTCTGGCCTACTAAATTCTGTATTAAATGTATCAAACTTTCAAAAATCACCGTTTTATAATCCCTACTAGACTAATGACTTCAGGCAACAATCATCAACGACTCCTGAAACCTTAGATGAAAAGATGTGCAACTTTCTAGTGGTGGGGCCAAGCTGACAACACCTGATCAACCTCAGCCTCACCGAAAACAGTGGAGTCTTCCTACCAAAAAGGGCAAAAGTTGAACACGAATCTGTCCAGCTTCTAGCTCTAACTTTAATAGATGTCCACCTCTATCAGTTTACAGAAAAAATGAAGGAGAGTACATGTCAAACACCACCACAAATCCAAAGTGTAGGAAATACCAAGGTATAAATCCAGATAACTTGAACAAATAAATGACACAAAATAAGAAGACATCTTAAAGACTTAGAGAGACTTATGAAATATATCATATATAATATATAGACCTTTTTTTTAGATCCTGATTCAAACAAAAGAACTATAAAGTGACACAATTCCTCAAGGAATCAAAGGAAAAAACTAAACCTAAAGCTAACAGAAGGGAGGAAATAATGCAAATTAACGCAGGGATAAGTGGCTCAGGCAGTAAAGAATCTGCCTGCAAAGAAGAAGACCCAGGTTTGATCCCTGGGTGAAGAAGATCCCCTGGAGAAGGCAATGGCAACCCACTGCAGTATTCTTGCCTGGAGAATTTCATGGACAAGGGAGCCTGGCAGGCTACAGTCCATTATAGTTGCAAAGAGTCAGACACGATTGAGCAACACTTTCATTTTTCAAGTGAAATAGAGAATAGAAAAAAAAAAAATCAATGAAAGTAAGAGTTCATCTTTTAAACAGATCAACAAAATGGACAAATCTTTAGCTGGATTAAGAAAAAAGAGATAAAACTCAAAATTAGAAATTAAAGAAAAAATGCTACAATGGATGCTACAGAAATAAAAAGGATTATGAGACTATTATGAACAACTGTATGGCTACAAATTGTGTAACATACAACCTACCAAGAAACATAAAACCTACACAGACTGAATCATGAAGAAATAAAAAATCTGAACAGACCAATAACTAGTAAAGAGACTGAATCAGTATTGAAAATCTCAAAGAAAAACCAAGAGCCTGATGCTCTGAAAGTCGCTCAATTGTGTCCGACTCTTTGTGACCCCATGAACTATACAGTCCATGGAATTCTCCAGACCAGAATACTGGAGTGGGGTAGCCTTTCCCTTCTCCAGGGGCATCTTCCCAACCCAGGAAGCGAACCCAGGTCTCTCGCATTGCAGGCAGATTCTTTACCAGCTGAGCCACAAGAGAAAAGGAAGGATACTAGAATGGGTAGCCTGTCCCTTCTCCAGCGGATCGTCCTGACCCAGGAATTGAACTGGGATCTCCTGCATTACAGGCGGATTCTTTACCAACTGAGTTAGGGAATTCTACCAAACATTTAAAGAATAATTAACGCTGATCCTCCTGAAACTATTCAAAAAATTAAAGAGGCGGGAACACTTTTAAGTTCATCCTATGAGAACAACATAATCCTGATATCAATGCTAGACAGGACATAACAGAACAAGAAAACTACAGGCCAAATTCCATATCCTTGGTTAATACTGATGGAAAAATCCTCAACAAATATCAGCAAACTAAATTCAACAACTCTTTTTCTTTCTCTTTGGCTGCACCACTTGGCTTGTGGGATCTCAGTTGCCTGATAAGAGGTTGAACTGGCACCCTCAGAAGTGAAAGCACCAAGTCCTAATTACTAGACTGCGAGGGGTTTCCCTTAGCAACTCTTTATATCAGTACCTCATGACCAAATGGGAAGAGTGATTCAACATATGAAAATCAATGGGTTGCACCACATTAACAGGTTGAAGAACAAAAACATGATTGCTTCAGTTGAGGCAGAAATCTATTTAGTAAGATTCTATACCTTTTTATGATAAAACACTTAAACTACGCTGCTGCTGCTGCTAAGTTGCTTCAGTCGTGTCCGACTCTGTGTGACCCCATAGAGGGCAGCCCACCAGGCTCCCCCGTCCCTGGGATTCTCCAGGCAAGAACACTGGGTTGCTATTTCCTTCTCCAAAGCGTGAAAGTGAAAAGTGAAAGTGAAGTCTCTCAGTCGTGTCCGACTCTTTGCAACCCCATGGACTGCAGCCCACCAGGCTTCTCCGTCCATGGGATTTTCCAGGCAAGAGTCCTAGAGTGGGTTGCCATTGCCTTCTCTGTTAAACTATGAATAGAAGAAAATTACCGCAACACAATAAAGGCCACGTATGAAAATCAACAGCTAACATCCTACTCAATATGAAAGACTGCAAGTTCTTCTTTCGTGATCAGGATGCCCATTCTCACCACTTCTAGTCAAGATACTAACGGAAGTGCCAGCCAGAGCAACAAGGCAAGAAAAAGGAAAAAAGACATTCAATTGGAAAGGAAAAAGTAAAATATATCTGTTCACAGATGACGTGATCTTACATGTAGAACACCCTAAAGAGTCTCCCCCAACCCCCATACACAAACAATTATTAGAACTAATAAATGAATTCAACAAAGTTGCAGGGAATAAAATCAACAAACAAAAATCAGCTGCATTTCTATACATTGACAAGAACAATCCAAAAAGGAAAAATTAAGCAATTCCAATCAAAATGGGACCAAAAAGAATAAAATGCTTGGGAATAAACCTAATGAAGGAGGTGAAAGACTCATACACTGAAAACTACAAAACACTATTGAGATTTTATTTTATTTTTACTTTATTTTACTTTACAATACTGTATTGGTTTTGCCATACATTGACATGAATCCACCATGGGTGTATACGAGCTCCCAATCCTGAATCCCTGAGATTTTAAACAGACTCAAATAAATGGAAAGACATCCCATATTAATGGATCAGGAGACTTAGTATTGTTAAGATGTCCGTATTACCCAATGTGATCTACAGAGTCAGCGTAATCTCTATCAAAACATCAACAGGATTCTTTGCAGAAATGGAAAAATTCATCCTCAAATTCATATGGAATTTCAAGGAGCCCCAAATTGCTAAAACAATTTTGGAAAAGAAGAACACTGGAAGACTCATACTTGCTGATTTCAAAAGATATTACAAAACCATAATAATAAAAACAATGAGTTACTGATATAAAGACAGACAGACAGACAACTGGAATAAACAGAGGGGCCTGAAATAAGCTGTCACGTATATGTTTACCTGGTCATCAACAAGGGAGCCAAGATCACCCTGGTGAAAGGACAGTCTCTTAAAATTTTGGGGAAACGGGATATCCACAAGCAGAAGAATAAAATTGGATCCTTACTTTACACCATATACAAAAATAACTCAAAACAGATTAAATACTTAAACATAAAACCTAACATTTAAAATTCCTCAAAAAAAAAACATGGGGAAAAACTTTATGATATTGGGATTGGCAGTGACTGCTTGAATATGAAACCAAAAGCATAGGCAACAAAATCAGAATAGACAAATAGGATATGAAACTTAAAAACTTTTTCCCATCAAGGGATACAATCAATACAGTTAAAAGTGAGTCTATGGGAGATAATACTTGCAAATCATATATCTGATAAGCAGTTTATATCCAGAATATATAAAGATCTACAACTCAAAAACAAACAAATAAACAAAATCAAATACTATGACTTAAAGTGAGCAAAAGACCCGCATAGACATTTCTCTAAAGATGCTATACAAATAGCCAACAAGCATATGCAAACATGCTCAACATTACGAGTCATCAGAGGAATGCAAATCAACACCCACAGTAAGTCTGCATCTCACACTACTACCAGAAACAAACAGAGATGGTAAATTTCGGTGAGGCTGCAGAGAACCTGGAACACCGTACTGCTGGTGGGACTGTAAAGTGGGCCAGCTGCTATGGAAAGTGGTACAGAACTTCTTCAAAACGTGAAAAACAGGACTACTACACGACCCAGCAGTTCCATTTCTGGGTATATATCCAAAAGAAGAGAGAGCAGTGTCTCAAAGAGATATCTGCACACCCACGTTCAAGCAGCACCATTCACAACAGGCAAGGGGTGAGAGGAATCCAGGTGTCCACTGATGGATGAACAAGGAAACCAAATGTGGGAGACACGTACAGTGCAATATTACTCGGCCTTAGGAAGGAAGTCTTGTCACATGCTACAATATGGACGCACCTGAGGACATTATGCCAAGTGAAACAAAAGACAAATAATGTATCATTCTGCTTATAGGAGGTACCCAGAGGAGTCAAACTCATAGAGACAGAATGTGAAGTGGGAGTTACCTGGAGCTGAGGGTGGATAGGGGCATTATTGTTTAATGGGTACAGAGTTTTAGATCTGCAGATGAAAAAGCTCTGAAGAGCTGTTGTACATCGATGTGAATATACTTAATACCACTGAACTGAACACTTTAAAAATCACTAAGATGATTAATTTTATCTTACGTGTTTTTTCAAATCACACACACAAAAGACAATTGAAATAGTCAGAAAAAACCTGAAAAATAATCCTTATCCAGTTAACTGCATTTGAATCCTATACTTACCTATAATAGATATAGCTACTTAATCCTCAGATAGTGGAAAAAACACTCTTATTAAGAGGTAGAAGACCTATCATAGCTTCTAGCCCCAAGACTTAAACAATTTTAAAGAATTACTGTGAATTTCATCAGATATAACAGCATTATGGATATGCTTTTTAAAAACTGATTCATACTGAAGTATTTTAGGGCAAAAACATATTTTCTAAGATTTGTCTTAATATACTCCGGACAAAAACAAAAAGTGTGGGGCTGGGGTAGATGAGAAAGAACAGTGGAATGGTCACAAGTGTTGAAGCTGGGTGATGGGCACATAGAAACTCAGTTGCTGTTTTCTCTACTTTATGAATACTTTCAAATTTTCCCAGTAAAAGACTTTAAAAAGAATAAACAAAGTAAGAGGGGAAAAGGAAGGAAGGATGGATGGATGTTTGGAATAAACAGCAGAGGGATAAATGTACTAAGACTTTCTAACAATAGTATCATACTACACATGCTACTGTTAATTTTTAGAAAGTTTTTTGTTTAACTTGCATTTAATAGATATATTAAAAAAAAAAAAACTAGAATGAAATTGAAAGCCTTTTCAAGCTTCAAGTAAATGTTTCTCACCACCTCCCCTGGCAATAAATAAATCAAAGAAGGTAAATGAGCAAAGAACAGGGGAACATAGGTGCCCGGGGGCCATGGAGAGCAAACCATACATACCCCTCCACAGATCATATCTGAACAGAAATGGAAAAATTTCTGCTCGGAAAGCTTCCCCCATAAAATCAAGGAACACAAACCAAGCGTGAGAAGGTGTTGCTGACTAATCCTTGGGCACAGAAGATGGACCTGTCCTGTTTCTGTTAAGACAGGAATCAGTCAACCAAGGACCTCAGAATAAGGATGACAGGGCACAGGACCAAAAAGTACTGGCAGTCAAGGCGAAGAGAAGAGACAAAGCTGCAAGAGGAAACCAGGACTGAGGGAAGTAAATTCCATCCGGCTCAGGCACTGGAAAGAAAGATCCGCAGTTAGGAAGCCAGTGAAATAACACCTGTTGGAGCAGCACAGACGCACACGGCCTTTTGCACCACAAGGTGGAAGACAAACGGCAGAGCTCACATAGACTGGGGGGACCCAAACCAGGGAGTCAGAGACCCAGGGACCCCAACTGGGCCAGGCACGAGGGACTGAGAGGGTTTGGAAGAGCGGCCTTTCTGAGACAGGGGGAAGCGCGGAGCTTGGGTGGTGCCACGGAGAAGGGAGTCAGAGAACTTGAGCTGAGTTAGGCGCTGCCCGGGGCAAAGCACTTCCCTCTCCCACGACCCCACCATCTGCAAAATGTGTTCCAAGAAAGGCTCTCCAGGGCCCCTTCCTTGGTTGTAGACAAGTTTTTCTCCAAACATACTCCTGACTGTAAGAACGATTAAACACAAGGGGGTAAATAGTAAGGAAACCACTGAAATCTCCACGCAAAGATGCATTTTAAACTTGCCTGGAAGGCCGGCTGTCAACACTTTGGC
Organism: Budorcas taxicolor; assembly: GCF_023091745.1. Taxonomy (NCBI): domain Eukaryota; kingdom Metazoa; phylum Chordata; class Mammalia; order Artiodactyla; family Bovidae; genus Budorcas; species Budorcas taxicolor. The sequence continues at coordinate 53,154,621 of NC_068910.1, read as the reverse complement.
TGCCTGGAAACAAGGGAGGTGGTCTCCAGGATCTCCCAAGGTTCCACTGACCAAGAACAGAAACAAATGATACTTGCCTGGGAAAATGGAGAAATGCCCTGGCCAGGCCCTGCCTCCCTCCAAACAGGGAGACAAACAACAGGCAGAGGAAAGCAATGCCAGCAGTTGCTGCTCTGACAAATCACTGCGCATGGTGCCCACTCCCATTCCCTAGGAATGGCTGCTCCACAGATTCTCTGGGCACCCGGTACCAACAGTATCACTGCACACCCCATGGGATATTTTAAAATTGGCAACATCAAGTGCTTCCTTGTGACTGAGCCCTGGCAACTGTTGCACCACGTGTGTTTTTGTTTTTGTTTTTCGCACCACGTTTTAACACCCTCCCCTCAAAACAATCTTGAGGTACATACAGTAATTATCCCCATTGCAGGGTGAGGGAAACTGAGGCTCAGTGACTTCAAGTTTGCCCAATGCTGCCTGACAAGTGAGCAGGAAGGTGAGGAGCCCCACCCGACCCCGGTCAGAGGTCACAGAAAGATTCCCAGTGAGGCCTTTTCTATCAGGATTTATTGCTAGCCCGGGGTCACAGGGTCCCCTGCCTCTGGCACAGAGGCCAGCCGGTGGGGTCAGGGCTGCTCCAGACATATTGACCCCTGCCTCTTTTTCTGTGGATCCAGCGCAGAGATGGCCATCTGGTTCCATGACCAGAGCGCAAGGGTAACTCTGATGGGGTCAGCTGGAGAGGACGGATAGCCCAGCATCCCAAAGCCAGGACCCCCAGGGAGGAAAGGCCCCTGCCACTCCCGATGCAAGAGTCAACCTCCCCACTGGGAGGGCGCGAACCTCCATTTCTAACCCCAACCTGGGGTGGAGGGTGTGGTTTTCAGGTTCCTGGCTGCCCCTCCCCTGTAATAGTTGTGCTACATTGAAACTGTCTAACCCCCTTTCAGGGCCCATGTAGTTATGATGAACTGAAATCAGCCTCAAGGAGAGCACTTGGAAAGGACATCAGGTTCCAGGCCCTCCTCGTTACACTGTTATTTGTGTTTGAACCCTGTTCTCACCTGTAAAGATACAGGCAGTGGGAAGAACCCTTCTGTTGGGAGGCGGAAACCTGGCTCTCAGCCCCGCTGAGAGAGGAGGACACTAAGGCAAAGGGAAGTTAGGACAATGTTGCCAGTGCCCTAACTTCCCTTTGCCTTAGTGTCCTCCTCTCTCACCAAGGGCAAGTTGCCCGTCCCTAATCACTCCATCCAAGTGTCGTAATACAAATGGAGTCAAGGTTGGCAAACACCCTCTGAATTCTAGGCAGCAGCACCATGACCTTCATCTCGCAGTGCTCACATCCTTCCACTCCGCCCCCAAGCCCAAAGGCCCAGCAGCCAGTTAGCATCAATCAAGGCCCAGAGGAACAGGAGGAACCCTGTATTCCAGACAGTTTGGCTGATGCTCTCAGTGAAGGTGACTCTAATAGAATCAAGGGGGAACAGTAAACCCTCTTCTCCAGCAGCCAGAGGGGCCTCCATCTTGCCTGTTCTCCCAGATTACCTAGCCCCACTGCCCCTTTCCCAGAAAGTTCAGGATCACTGATTTCTGGAAACTGCTTAAGTCCAAAAGATTTTTAGAACACCAAGAGTCCCTTCCCTATTCCACTTGCCAGAGGCATCCCTATTCAGCAACCCATTTTCAGGGCATCCTTGTGAGTTCTGCAGAGGAGGAGGGCTTACTCCACATCATTTGGAAAACAGATGCCCGTCCTTACACGTTACTTTAGTGGCCTCACATGCATATGAAAAAGCAGGTGGTCATCTGCAGAGTTAACCTCCCTGGACTTGCCAAGCAGCCCCAGCACAGATCACAGTGCCAGCCAGTCTTGTGACAAGTGTGGGTTGGCAGGGGAGGCTGGACGGGGTAGATGGACAGCCTGCTCTGCAGAGGGATGGGGACAGAGGGCAAGGGCAACGAGGAAGCAGGCGCCCGGGGGGCAGACAGGGGTGGGGTCAGGGGGCCGGCTGCAGGATGAGCTGGGTAATTTCTGCCCTGCTGCCCAGACGCATGGGTATCCCATAATAGGCCGTGCCTGGGCTCACATATACAAATGTAGTCTCGGCCACCTGGTAGAGACCAGCAAAGAAGGGGTTCAGGAGATAGGCTGCCACGTTCAAGGGGAAGATCTGCCCAGCATGCGTGTGCCCAGAAAGGATCAGGTTAATATCTGGCCGGGCCTGGAGGGCTCTCTTGGCAGCCAGGGGCTGGTGAGCTAGCAGGACGGTGGGGTGGTCTGGGCTGCAGCCCTCCAGGGCCTTCTCCAGGTCCATGCCATGGCCAGTGTAGTGCAGCATGTTCGCTGCGATGTCGTCCACCCCAGCCAGGCAGATCCAGTCGTCATCCTCACGGTGGGCCCCGGGAGCAGAAATCCTCACATTCTCATTGTGGAGGGGCTGGACGTTCAGGGACATCAGCAGCGCAAACCAGTTGTTGACATCTGACGTGTAGTACTCGTGATTGCCTGTGACGAAGTAGGTGCCCAGGCGTGAACGCAGCTGGCCCAGAGGAGCCACAGCTGTGCGCAGGACAGAGGCTTCGGAATCGCACAGGTCGCCCACGATCACCGTGACGTCCGGCTCCAGCGTGTTCACCATCCTCACGAACATGTCCATCTTGGTCCTGCCCACTGTGGGGCCCAGGTGGATGTCCGAGAGGAGCACAATCTTGAGGCTGTTCATGGAGGGGTGCAGCCGATGCACGGGCACCTCCACAGTGGTCACCGCTGGGGGCTGGGCGGCGTTCAGCAGCCCCACCACGCTGAGCACAGTGGTTACCATTACTGCCAGTGCCGGCCGGAGGGCCAGCTTCCTGGTCTTGTCAAGGCTGCCCACTGCCCTGCCGGCACGCCAGGCCAGGAGCTGGTAGGCCTGCTCCATGCTGCTGAGGACACAGAGGAAGCAGAGCATGATGACATACGCCCCGAGGCAGGTGTAGGCAACCAGGGAAAAGAGATAGGGCTCCTCGGCCACTAGAAAGATCATGGTGAAGAAGCTGGAATGCGCCAGGGCCAGGAAGGCCGCGACGATCATCTTCCAGAGCTGGAAACAGGCTGACTCTGCAGCCGGGGAATGCTTGAGATTGCTGACGGTGCTACGCCAGATGAAGATGGAGCCGAGGAGCATGAGCGAGTTGGCAAACAGGGCGAGCTGCAGGCGGAACAGGCATCGCCAGGCCCTGAACTCCAAGCTCTCCGCCAGGTAGGACCGGGAGACAATCATGGACACGAAGACAGTCCCGGCAGCCAGGGCGGCCTTTGCCCCCAGGGACAGCTGCCTGAAGATCGTCATTGCCTCAGCTCCTAAGAGGATACCCCTCCAGCTCTGTGCAGGTGAGCTCTGGAAGGTGAGTTCCTTAGATAGGACAGTGGCCAAGGACAGGTTTCCAGGTCAGCTCCTCCTGCAACCAGGAACCGGCATCAGCTTTGTGGGATATGAGAGCTTTCTTATCCCCTGTCAAAACCTGAAGGCCACTTACATCTGCCCAACCAGCCTTGAATCCAAGCCACTCACTCAAACCAGTCAAAACCAGTCAGCTGCTACACTTTATCAGTGAACTACAAACACACCTGATTGTAACAAGATGGGCAGTTTCACTTTTCTTACAGTTCTCTGCATCTTTCAAGTATTTCCACAACATGTATATGAACTTTTATAAGAAAAACATTATTCTAAATCAGCGGTTCTCAAAGTGTGGTCCAGGGAGACCCTTTGGCTGTTGGGGTTGCGGGGGAAGCGGGGGTAGGGGGGACGGGGGTGGGGGTGTCTACTGACTGTTTTCAAAAACAGTACTAAGCCATAATCATTCTCTCATGAATGTACAGTGAAGTTTCCAAAGGTTACGTGACATGTGAAATGGCAGAACTGAATGCAGAAGTAGTTACGAGCATTCAACAGTCATCTATTAAGACAGACATGAATGGATACAAGTATACATATGGCTGAGTCCCTTCGCTGTTCACCTGAAACTACCACAACATTGTTAATCAGCTATACCTCAATACAAAATAAAAAATTCAAAGTTTGAAAAAAACAAAGTCTAATCTCCAAAAAAAAAAACCATGAAAGAGATTTGCAAAAATGTACAATGTCACTTTGTGCCCTAAAAACTGGAGACAACAACTTGTTTAAACAATATATATATATTGTTAATTAACATATAGTTTTAAATGTTCTAACTTCTAGGACAGTTACAGTTTGAGAACCGCTGTTCTAAAGTGTAAACCAGGAAGCCATGGAAAGCTAGTCTGCTGGTATTTTTTTTCAGCTGTAGGCCAAGGAGAACCGAGGCAACTGACATAAAGATTCCTGGGGTGGAGCCAGTCTCCTGGTTGGTTCTTACAGCTGGCTGGCTCCCAGACAAAAAACTGCAAGGGAACTACAGACCTGGATAGACAAAGGTTAGCAAATATTCACTTGAGGTGACCTTTTCCCAATAAGACCCAAAACGAAAATATTTTCAGCAGTTGTTTTCCAAGTAAAATTCTCAACATTGCTTTTAGATAAATAAATGTAGGCCTTGTCAAGTTCACCAGCTTCTACTTATAAAACAAACCCCAGACTCAGCCCATCGGAACTCTGGAGGAACCAAAATTAAGTTCCCAGAAAGTGTAGAGAGAAAGGCGCCCGTTTCAAGTCCCCATTCTCATCTCCCAGCTCAGATCTCCCCACCCCCACCTTTCCAAGACCCCGAGTTCCCTCGGCCCCTCCCTTAGCTCTGCCGGGCAGACTGAGGCTGTCCTCCCGCAGTCGTGCACGACTCCCCCCACCTCCCCGCCCCCCGCGTCCCCGCCCCAGCACACAGCCCGCCCGGCCAGACCTCCCTCCACAACGCTGGCGGCCACCTGCAGCCTGCCCCTTGCCCACCGTCAAACGCTGAGGCTTTGAAAAATCCAAGCCTTAAGAGTAGGCGGAGGGAAGTAGCGAGACGGGCAAGAGAGGTCCTCAAAGAGAACACCCCGAAGGTAATTAACCCAGTGTTCCCATTGCTGGGGCCTCTCGTGACCCCGCGATTCTCCTTCCGGAGCGCTCCGCAGCGCGCAGGCAGGAGAGGCGCGCCGAGCCCGAGCCTCCGGCGGCCTCCGGGAGCGCGCGCGACTCCGAATCCCACTCCCGGAAACCCGCCAAGCTGGAAAGCACCTCATCTCGGCCCCTGGTTGCACCGATAAGGAAGTGGCTCTCGGTGACAGAGGCGGCGGGAGCGGAACTCACAAGCGACAGAGCGCCGGGTAAGGACGCGCGCCCCGCCCGGCCCGGCCCCCGGCGGGAGGGCCGGCCCACTGCCTGAGCTTCCCGGGTAGCCGGGCGGGCCCGGGCGGGCCTCGGGGTCCCAGGACCCCCGCCCTGGGGGGCCCCAGGGGGCCGCAGCCCCAGCCCGGTTCCCCGCCAGCGCTCCCCCGATTCATCATCTGTGCGCGGGGGTCCTGTGGACTTACGTGCAGACCACGCGCGGAGCCCAGCAGCAGCGGCAGCAGCAGCGGGGCGAGGAGGCGAACGACCCCCGGCATGTCCGTCCGCCCTCGGGCCTCCCGGCTCCGCAGTCAGCCGGGGCAGCCGTTCGGTGTCACTTGACCGAGGACCGGGGGCCTGGCTCCGCCCCGCGCCGCCCCCGCCCCGCGCCCCGCCCCGCCGCCGCAGCCGCGGAGCCCGGAGCCGGGGGAGCCGAGAGCCTGGGGCCACACGCGGCCGCGTGACCGCAGGGCAGTGTTATCTGACCTCCGCCGGCCTCCGCCTGAGGGAGGAACCTTTTGCAAAGCCTCGGGAGTACTCGCTGTCAGCAGCTTGATAACGCACCTCGGATTTGGACTTTAACAAGGGTCTCCTTGCTCCCCGGCTTCCTGGGCACGACAGAAACGGAGCAGTTAAACCTAAGTGGACTAGATGGATCCTCAGCCCTTCATAGGAGCAGTCTGGAAAACAACCAGGAGTCCGCCAAAGTGTGGTCCCTGAGCCAATCTTCTATCTGGTACGTGTTGGAATTGGAAATAACGAGTCCTCGCCCAAGAAACCCTAGGGATAGGGTCCAGAAATCTATTCTTACAGCCCTCCAGGTCATTCTGACAGCACGCAAAGCTTGAGAACCATTATTCCAGGTTCAGTTCAGTTCAGTTGCTCAGTCGTGTCCGACTCTTTGCAACCCCATGAATCGCAGCACGCCAGGCCTCCCTGTCCATCACCAACTCCCGGAGTTCACTCAGATTCACATCCATCGAGTCAGTGATGCCATGCAGCCGTCTCATCCTCGGTCGTCCCCTTCTCCTCCTACCCCCAATCCCTCCCAGCATCAGAGTCTTTTTTCAACTCTTCGCATGAGGTGGCCAAAGTACTGGAGTTTCAGCTTTAGCATCATTCCTTCCAAAGAAATCGCAGGGCTGATCTCCTTCAGAATGGACTGGTTGTATCTCCTTGCAGTCCAAGGGACTCTCAAGAGTCTTCTCCAACACCACAGTTCAAAAGCATCAATTCTTCGGCACTCAGCCTTATTCACAGTCCACCTCTCACATCCATACATGACTACTGGTAAAACCATAGCCTTGACTAGACAGACCTTAGTCTGCAAAGTAATGTCTCTGCTTTTGAATATGCTATCTAGGTTGGTCATAACTTTTCTTCCAAGGAATAAGCGTCTTTTAATTTCATGGCTGAAAAAAAAAAAAAGTCATGGCTGCAGTCACCATCTGCAGTGATTTTGGAGCCCCAAAAAATAAAGTCTGACACTGTTTCCACTGTTTCCCCATCTATTTCCCATGAAGTAATGGGACTGGATGCCATGATCTTCGTTTTCTGAATGTTGAGCTTTAAGCCAACTTTTTCACTCTCCTCTTTCACTTTCATCAAGAGGCTTTTTAGTTCCTCTTCACTTTCTGCCATAAGGGTGGTGTCCTCTGCATATCTGATGTTATTGATATTTCTCCCGGCAATCTTGATTCCAGCTTGTGTTTCTTCCAGTCCAGTGTTTCTCATGATGTACTCTGCACAGAAGTTAAATAAGCAGGGTGACAATATACAGCCTTGGCATACTCCTTTTCCTATTTGGATCCAGTCTGTTGTTCCATGTCCAGTTCTAACTGTTGCTTCCTGACCTGCATACAGATTTCTCAAGAGACAGGTATTCCAGGTTACTGATACATTAAGAGATGTGGTTCAACTGTGGCAAAATCTTCAGGAATGCCAGCCAACCCTCAAGGCACCCGGGTCTGTGGAATTTTTATTTCATGCCGGATTTTGAGAGGTAAGAGATAAGAGTACCAGAAGGTCCCGTCTTTCAGTTTGGCACTTAAGCCACTCAACATCCCTGTGATGCAAGCAGATCTGTCAAATGGACGTACAATATCTAGTATGATCTCTTTTCTACACTTGGGGAAAGGGAGACCCTACTGTGAGTTAACCAGTCCAGGACCACTGGCTACCCCTAGATCTGAACCTAACGTTGTCTTTTCCTACCTGGTTGCCAAAACTCTCTGCAAATTCACCCTTGAGATCACTGCACTTTAATCAACTCTAATGAAAACTGAATCTCAGAGGAAGGCGCCTTTAGGGAAATCGCTTTCAAATATATATATGTATATATATTTTCCAGCTTTATTGAGTTACGATTAACATTCTACTGTTGTGGAATCCGGAATCACAAAACACACCTCAGAGGACACAAGACAGTGTGGAGTACCGTTTATTACTGCCAGCAGGTCCAAGGGAATCAGTTCCCAACAAGGATCTTGATGTTTCCCAGAGGCCGGGTTTCATAACCATTCCCCCCCCCACCCCCGCCCCCACCCCCACCACGTGAGTGGTTACATGTTAGCAACCTCTTTGTTGTGTATGACTGAGTTGTACAACAAGTATGTGCTCGGAGAACAAACAATTAAGGTTAAAGGTGGGGAACAATGCTTACATATCAAGGGGGGATATCTCCATGGTTAATCTAACAGGGGCAGCCTGACCTCAACTACAGTCTCCGTTTGCCATCTGTATGGAGGGAAGTCTCCAGGAGACCTGGTTTTTATTAGCAATGGTTTTCTCATTTGGGGGCAGGGTTCAGGCCCAGTTTACATCCTGTCTTTAAGACAGATGGCAGGCTTCAAGATGGAGTCTCTCCTGCTTTCCTCACACTGGTCCCGACACTACAGAAATCACTCATGTTAAATGTATTGACTTGCTAATGGTTTAGTCACTAAGTCGTGTCCGAGTCTTTGTGGCAGCAGGGACTGTAGCCCACCAGGCTTCTCTGTCCATGGGATTTCCCAGGCAAGGAAACTGGACTGGGTTGCCATTTCCCTCTCCTGGGAATCTTCCCTTACCCAGGGATGGAACCCGAATCTCCTACATTGCAGGCAGATTCTTTAACACTGAACCACTAGGGAAGCCCATATTGTTAACTTGAGACTTGAGGTTAACAATAACAGTATAGGGTTAGCGAATTCCCTAGTGGTCCCAGGATTTGACGGAGAAGGCAATGGCACCCCATTCCAGTACTCTTGCCTGGAAAATCCCATGGACGAAGGAGCCTGGTGGGCTGCAGTCCATGGGGTCGATAAGAGTTGGACAGGACCAAGCAACTTCACTTTCACTTTTCACTTTCATGCATTGGAGAAGGAAATGGCAACCCACTGCAGTGTTCTTGCCTGGAGAATCCCAGGGACGGGGGAGCCTGGTGGGCTGCTGTCTCTGGGGTCGTACAGAGTTGAACACGACGGAAGTGACTTAGCAGCAGCAGTAGCAGCAGGGGAACTAAGATCTCATAAGCCAAACTGCGAGCACCTCCCCCCCGCCCCTGCCGAATTACAGTTTATTGATAGACTCCTTGACTAAACTTCAATTAGGCTTCTCTCACTAGAGACTCTTCGAGACTCTTCTAGACCTGGATCTTGGCCTTCTGTGCCTGACCTGTCCTTGCCTGACCCGAACTGTCCAGTCTTAGCAAATTAGAAAAAAAAAAAAATCTTAGCAAAGAATCCTGCTAAATCAGTTTGGGAATGATCCCCCAGTTCTTGTTATCTGATCAAGTTCCTCATCCCCACCCCACCTCTCCTTGACATCTAACTCTTTGACCTACCCTTAGCAAGAATCCCTTGAGACCTCCTCTTACAATTTTCCACCCACAAGCCCCTAACTCTGCTGGCTATAAATCCCCAGCTCTCTTTGCTGTAGTTAGAATTGGGACCCATCCCTCTCCACCTGTGGCAGTAGAATTGACCGTTATGACAAAAATCTTGAAGACAATCTTCCTTACCACTTTAGCAAGTATCCAATTTTTTTTCTTTAGCACTATTTTTTTTTTTTTTTTTACAATTTGCAGACCTTTTTCAAATTTAGGCTGGTTTTTAACAATGAGAGTGATGGTTATCAGACAAGATTAGTGGTTACGGGTCTTCTTTGGTGGTCCAGTGGCTAAGACTCTGAGCTTCCAATGCAGCCAGGGTTCGATCCCTGGTCAGGGAACTAGCTGCCACAGCAGCAAATGCTGCAACTAAGAGCTTGCAGGCCACAACTAAGACCCGACACCGCCAAATAAATAAATGAAGTAATAATAATAAAGAATAGTAATTACTCATGAGAGTGAGGGCCTGAAATGGGAAGGGCCCCCCAAATTTTGTTTCTGGAACTAGAGGGTGGTTACAGGAGTACTCACCACTTAGTCATTCATTTGTTTTGTGTCACTTCCTGTATCTTTTTTTTTTTTTTTGACCTCGCCTCACAGCATGTGGGATCTTAGTTCCCCAATGAGGGATCGAACCCATGCCCTCTGCAGTGGAAACACAGAGTCCTAACCACAGGACTGCTAGGGAATTCCCTGTAGTTGTTTTTAAAATTAGTTTAAAAGTTATTTTGGGGGTTTCCCTGGTGGCTCAGTGATAACGAATCCACCTGATAATAGAGGAGACGGGTTCAATCCCTTCTGTGGGAAGATCGCGCGTGCTGCAGAACAATTAAGCCTGTGCACAGCATTTGAGCCTGTGTTGTAGGACCTGCAAGTACTTGAAGCTCGTGTGCCTAACGCCTGTGCTCCACAACAGAGAAGCCACCGTAATGGGAAGCCCATGCACCGCAGCTACAGAGTAGCCCCCACTCTCTGCAGCTAGAGAAAGCCCCCCCAGCAATGAAGACCCAGCACAACCAAAACTAAAAACAAAAAACCTAAGAAAAAAAAGATGAGGGGGACTTCCCTGGCAGTCCAAGTGGCAGAACTCCATACTTTCACTGCAGGCGGGCAGGGTTCAATCCTTTGTCTGGTCTAAGAACTAAGACCCCACAGGCCTTGAGGCATGGCCAGAAAAAAAAGATATGAGATTCAAATGTTAGCATCCATGAATAAAGCTGTATTAGACTACCACCCTTTCTGACCCACTACGTCCTGCATGTGACTGCTTTGGGATCACAAGGGCAGTTGAGCAGCTGAAACAGAGACTTTTCAGTCCCTAAGTTGTGTCCGACTGTTTGCAACCCCATAAACTGCAGCACGCTAGACTCCTCTGTCCTCCACTATCTACAGGAATCTGCTCAAATTCATGTCCATTGAGTCAGTGATGCTATCCAGCCATCTCATCCTCTGCCACCCTCGTCTCCTTTTGCCTTCAGTCTTTCCTAGGATCAGAGTCTTTTCCAATGCATCAACTTTTGCATCAGGTGCCCAAAGTACTGGAGTTTCAGCTTCAGCATCTATCCTTCCAATGAGTATTCAGGGTTAATTTTCTTCAGGACTGACTGGCTTGATCTCCCTACCGTCCAAGGGACTCTCAAGAGTCTTCTTCGGCGTTCAGATTTCTTGATGGTCCAACTCTCACAGCCATACATGACTACTAGAAAAAAACATAGCTTTGTACGGACCTTTGTTGGCAAAGTGATGTCTCTGCATTTTAATTCGCTGGCTAGGTTTGTCATAGCTTTCCTTTATGAGCCACAAAACCTAAAAATGGATCGTATCTGACCCTTTACAGTAGAAGCTTGCCCAGAGAGTATAGATAGCAGTGTGTTTCTGAGATTTTAGTTCCAGACTCTGTGTTATAGTTGAACTGGAAGTGAAAAGAGCCGTGGTTGTGCTAAAGGCTTTACCAGCAGTGAGTCAGTCTGTGTTATTATCCACATTTCACGGAGGAGGGAACTGAGTCACAGAGGAGGTACCTGCCAGTAGCCGCAGAGCCAGGAAGTGACAGGACCTCTAGTCTCATTGCCTGACTTTAAACCCCAAGTTTTTATCTTCATTTTTGTATTGAGGTATAGTTGATTTACAATGTTATGTTATTAGTAGTTTCTAGAGTATAGCAAAGTGATTGCAGTTTATGTATATACATACATGTATATACATGTTCTTTTTCATACATTTTCATTATGGTTTATTAGAGTCCGGGTTATTTTCACAAGGCCATGATGCTTCTGTGCCTGCTCTGTTTATAGTTCTTGTCAGTATGTGCTGCTGTGCTGTGCAATGCTCAGCTGTGTCTGACTCTATGACCCCATGGACCGTACCCCACCAGGCTCCTCTTCCTCTGTCTATGGAATTTTCCAGTCCAGATTGCTGGAGTGGGTTGCCATTTCCTTCTCCAGGGGATCTTCCCGACCCAGGGTGAAACCCACGTTTCTTGTGTCTCCTGCATTGGCAGGCAGATTCTTGACCACTGTGCTAGCTGGGAAGCCTCATGTGTATGTATCATATATATAATTATACATTAAAATAAATGTATGTTTCTTACATGTGTACATATAATTATACATACTATACATATTATTACATGTATAGGATGAGAGCAAACCATGGAGCAAATGAGGCAGAATGTTGACAATCGATGAGCTGGGCAAAGGGCCTATAGAAATTCTTACATCAAAATAAAAAGGTTATTTATAAAATAAAGCCTCTTGCCTGCAGATTCAGACGGTTCTGCTGTGTAGCAATCCCTCATGCTTCTCACAAGTCTTTAAATTTTCTGACGAAGAAAGTCACAAGACCTGTATCCTGGGGTTACATTGTGCAACCAACTAATGGGTATGACTGTGAAACGATCAGTTCAGTTCAGTTCAGTCTCAGTCGTGTCCAACTCTTTGCAACCCTATGGCCTGCAGCACACCGGGCTTCCCTGTCCATCACCAACTCCCGGAGGTTACTCAAACTCATGTATATTGAGTTGGTGATGCCATCCAGCCATCTCATCCTCTGCCGTCCCCTTCTCCTCCTGCTTCAGTCTTTCCCAGCATCAGGATCTTTTCCAATGAGTCAGTTCTTTGCATCAGGTGGCCAAAGTACTGGAGTTTCAGCTTCAGCATCAGTCCTTCCAATGAATATTCAGGACTGATTTCCTTTAGGATGGACTGGTTTGATTTCCTTGCAGTCCAAGGGACTCTGAAGAGTCTTCTCCAACACCACAGTTCAGAAGCATCAATTCTTTGGTGCTCAGCTTTCTTTATGGTCCAACTCTCACATCCATACATGACCACTGGAAAAAACATAGGTTTGACTAGACAGACCTTTGTCGGCAAAGTAATGTCTCTGCTTTTGAATATGCTGTCTAGGTTTGTCATAGCTTTTCTTCCAAGGGGCAAGCATCTTTTAATTTCATGGCTGCAGTCACCATCTGCAGTGGTTTTGGAGCCCCAAAATTAAAGTCTTTCACTGTTTCCATTGTTTCCCCATCTATTTGCAATAAAAAGATGAAATTGTGAAATCATCAGCTTGCTGTTTCCTCACAATCTCAATAAAAGTTGGCAGCTGTACCCCAGGACTGGCCCACGGTTCACGACTCTCGTGAGGTTAGGATGCCTTGGTCCGCATGTCCTCAAACTCCCTTTCAGGAGCCTAAAACCAAAAGATCCAAAGGCAGAAATACCCCAAGTGAGGCCCTTCTTAATGGGGGAGGGGGATAGGAGGCGGAATGATTTTGTTTTCAACACACACTCTCTCTCTTTCGAGACTTTCCCAGCGGTCCAGTGGTTAGGACTGCATACTTCCACTGTGGTGGGCGAGGGTTTGATCCCTGGTCATGACACTAAGCTCCCACATGCTGCATAGTTCGACCAAAGAAAGAAAGAAAAAATGATCAGAAAGTCTAGCCACAAAAGGCCCAAGGTCCCTTGGGGTAACAGTAGATCATATATAGCATTGGGACATTCTTTAGGCAGGTAGATTCTTTCCGTTGGCAACATCTCCTGGTCTGCTGCACCTTTTCCGTGGCCTGCAGGCCCCAGCAGACATGAAAGTTTGCAACTTCTGGGCCAAAGAGTATCCATGGTAATTTGATTACCATCTCTCTGACTGCTATATCAAACACATTGATGTGACCCATCAGATCCCCTAGTTACCTGTCTTCAGAGCCCTCAGCTGCCTGCTCTATCCAGCTAGCCTGGCTGCACATCTATCGCCCCAAACCAGCCACCTGGAGTTTCTGGCTCCCCCAGATACCTGTGTGCTCATTGGAACAGAGCACCACACTTCCTCTGTGGCTGCCAGAGGCTGGGTGATGCAACCCACCCGGGCAGGCAAGTTCACTCTCTCGTGGAGAACCACAGTGCAGTGGGGATCAGAGCAGGGAATGAGCCAGTAAATAAATGTCCTCCTTGCCCTTCTTCGCTCAGATCAACTGTTTCAAGGAGTGGTTTCTCTGTATAGCTTGTCCAGAGACATTCCACATGGTCTAGTGGGCGCACCTGCCAAGGCCCCCACGTCTTCAAGCTGTTCTGAAGTTGTAGCCAGTGTGGGAACACATTACTCTGCGTCTTTGCGTTGCGTCTCAGGGGCTCCCCAGGTGCCTCTAGTGGTAAAGAACTGGCCTGCTACTGCAGGAGTTGTAACAAATGCAGGTTCCATCCCTGGGTCAGGAAGATCCCCTAGAGGAGGGCATGGCAGTCCATTCCCGTATTCTTGCCTGGAGGATCCCATGGACAGAGGAGCCTGGCGGGCTATGGTTTATACGGTCATGAAGAATCGGACATGACTGAAGTGACTTAGCAGACACACACACACACACACACACACACACACACACACACACACTTCGCATCTCATTTTTTCTTTCCTTTTCCTTTCCTTTCCTCTCTCCCAGTCATACATTCTACCTTCCACATAAAGTCTGAGCACTTAATTCTTGCCTCAGTCTCTGTTTTCTAGCCCACCCAGCATGAGACCATTATTTGTTGAATACGAGGAAACTACTCTGCAGCCTATTATTGCCTGTGTGTATTTCTTAAGCTTTCTCTATCGGTGGGTTCTGGGCATATCCTCTTAGATTTTGCTTTTAGGACCACAGGTCACAATTCATTCCCAATTCAAATCCCAGATTTAATGCCTCTTTCAGAATGAAGTACTTAGTGCTTGCACTAGCTGGAAGGGTTCTTTTCCTCCCAACATTTTCCACGTCGCCCTACATCTGATTTATGACATTTATCTTTCTCTGTGTTATGGCTCTTTATGTTCTGTGCCTTAACTCAGACCCTCATCTTCTTTTAATTATGAATGAATGAATTATTTTTGGTCACACTGCGAGGCTTGTAGGATCTTAGTTCCCCGACCAGGGACTGAACCTGGGGTCCCCAGCCGTAGAAGCGCAAAGTCTTAACCACTGGACCACCAAGGAATTCCCACGCATTCATCTTATAGGATCACATATGGGGTCTTTATGCCATCACCTCTCTTCTCCTTTGTAACTTATTTCTTTTGCCAAGAATCTTATTCCTTTTTCCCTTCTTGCCTCCAGCAGTCTTCTATTCCTTTTGTTCAGGTCCTTCAAGACTTAGAGAATGACCTCTTGCAAGAAACTTTCCCAGACTCACCTTCAGACTAGGTTAGTGCTACAGACTGAAGGTTTGTGCCCCTCCCCAAATTTATATGTTTAAACCTAATCCCCAAAGTGATGGTATTTGGAAATGAGGTCTTTGATGTCTTCGGGGTGATTAGCTCATAAGGACGGGGCCTTCATGGATTGGGATTAGTGCCCTTGAAAAGGAAATCCCCAGGGACTTCTCTGATGGGCTGCCTTTCAATCCAGAGACCGTGGGTTCAGTCCCAGGTTGGGGAACTAAGATCCCACATGCCATGAGGTACGGCCAAACATTTATTAAAAGAGAGAGAGAATCCAGTGGTTAGGACCAGGTGCTTTCACTACAGTGGCCCAGGGTTCAATCCCTGGTCAGGCAACTGAGATCCAGCAAATGCAGCCAAATTAAAAAAAAGAGAGACTCCTTGAGGACTTAGGTCTGCCCCAGATGTGGAGGTGGCAGAGCTGCTTGGATTTCAGGGACCCTGGCATGTATGGGTACCCATGGCTGATTCATATTGCTGTATGGCAGAAACCAACACAATATTGTAAAGCAATTATCTTTCAAATAAAAATTGATAAATTTTTTTTAAAAGAGGGAGAGACACCAGAAAGTTCCCTTGCCCCTTCCACCCATGAATCAGAGAGCAGGTTCCCACCTGATACCAAACCTGCCAACACCTTGATCTTGGGGTTCTCAGCCTCCAGACCATGAGAAATAAATTTCAGTCTATGAGCCATCCATTGCGCCTGTGATAGCAGCCGGAAGTCACTAAGGTAGTTACCCAGCCCTCTTTGGGGTCCACATAACACTGTCTCCAGCTCTAATGGTGGGCAATTAAGGGTTTGCCTATCTGTCTTCTCAAGACTTTGAGGGAATGAGTTGATATTTCTTTAATACAGTGCCTGTCATACAACAATTTACTATAGGTCAGTGGGACAAATGCAAAAAAAATAGAGATGTTTATCTCTACTGAACTGGAAGTTCCTTGGAGTCAAGGATGTATGTCTCATTCCTCTTTGCCTTCTGTGCCAAGGGCAGGACCTGGTCTAGGGTAGGTGCCGACCAGTGTAGTGAAAGAGTGAATAAACTCATGATACTAAAGAGAATTTGCCGTTTACGTCACCTGAGGGGCCTTCCCCCCTATAGGAACTCATGATACAAAAGTTCTGTTCCTTTTTCATCCTTTTGGTTCCTTTTTTATCCCAGTTTTCTCTTGTATGTTTGTATGTTGTTCAGTCTCTCCGTCGCGTCTGACTCTTGGCGACCCCGTGGACTGCAGCACACCAGGCCTCCTTATCCTTTCTCTCAGAGTTTGCTTAAACTCTTGTCCATTGAATTGGTGACGCTATCTAACCATCTCATCCTCTCTTGCCCCCTTCTTCTCCTGCCCTCAATCTTTCTCAGCATTAGGGTCTTTTCCAATGAGTCGACTCTTTGCATCAGGTGGCCAAAGGATTGGAGCTTCAGGTTCAGCATCAGTCCTTCGAATGCACAGTCAGGGTTGATTTCCTTTAGGATCGACTGGTTTGATCTTTGCCATCCAAGGGACTCTCAAGAGTCTTCTCTAGCACCACGGTTCAAAAGCACCCTGATAGCTCAGTTGGTAAAGAATCCGCCTGCAATGCAGGAGACCCCGGTTCAATGCTAGGTCAGGAAGATCTGCTGGAAAAGGGATAGGCTACCCAGTCCAGTGTCCTTGGGCTTCCCTTGTGGCTCAGCTGGTAAAGAATCCGCCTGCAATGTGGGAGACCTGGGTTCGATCCCTGGGTTGGGAAGATCCCCTGAAGAAGGGAAAGGCTACCCGCTCCAGTATCCCGGCCTGGAGAATTCCATGGACTGGATAGTGCATGGGATGGCAGAGTTGGACACTACTGAGCAACTTTCACTTTCAGCCTTCTTTATGGTCTCTCATGTCCGTACATGACTACTGGAAAAACCATATTTGTTTGTATGAGGTAAGATGCTATTACTTGCTTTCCTAAATAATATTTTGTGTACTTTAGCATACTTTCAAACTTTAAACAAGTGGAATCATTCTTTTTAAGGCGACACTGTGTTGTTATGCATAGCTGTAATTCTTTTCTTATTCCCTGCTGTAAAATTTTCTCCTACATGTGTATCTTCTCTCTAAAAAAACAAAAAAATCCACTTTTGTTTTTACACAGTTATTTCTGCTTTCTGCTATCAGAAACTGTCCTGCTGTTTCATACCGAAAACACATATTAAATACAAAAGAAAAAAATGAAGTGGAGAAAATGGATACAACCTTAACAAGGTAATCACAATTAACATCAGTGATAAGGGGCTGACTGTGGGTTCCTCCAGTGACGTCTGAGAAGGACTGTATTCTAGTCCAACAGTCCCCAATCTTTTTGGCACCAGGGACCAGTTTCATGGAAGACAATTTTTCCATGGACTGGGGCGTGGGAGGGTATGTGGGGGGAACAGTTTTGGGATGATTCAAGTGCCTTACATTTACTGTGCACTTTATTTCTATTATTATTACATTGTGATAGACAATGAAATAATTCTACAACTCACCATAATGCAGAATCAGTGGGAGCCCTGAGCTTGTTTTCCTGCAGCTAGACGGTCCCTTCTAGCGGTGAAGGGAGAGTGATGGGGCGCGGCTGCAAATACAAATGAAGCTTCACTCACCTCCTGTTGTGGCCCGGTTCCTAACAGACCACAGACCAGTGTCAGTCTGTTGCCTGGGCTCTGGGAACCCCTGTTCAAGTCCAGAGACCTTAATCTGAATCTAATAATGAAGAAACAGCAGAGAAACCTCAGTGGAAGACTTTTTATAAAATAACTGGCCTGTATTCTTAACAATAATTCTATTTATTTTCGGCTGTGCTAGGTCTTCCAGCCGTGCAGGCTTTTCTTGTCTCAGAGGCTACTCTGTAGTTGAAAATAACTCTATTTATTTTCGGCTGTGCTAGGTCTTCCAGCCGTGCAACTTTTCTTGTCTCAGAGGCGACTCTCTAGTCGCAGCGTTCATGCTTTCGTTGCAGAGCATGGGCTGTAGGCGGCCCGTGGGCTCAATAGTTGCAGCTCCCGGATTCTAGAGCACAGGCTCAGTAGTTGTGGCGCGGGGGCTTAGTTGCTCTGAGGCATGTGGGATCTTCTGGGACCAGGAATCGAACCCATGTCTCCTGCATTGGCAGGCGGATTCTTTACCGCTGAGCCACCAGGGGAAGGCCCCTGTATTCTTTTTTCAAACTAGACTGGAGCAGTTTTAGGTTTGCAGCAATGCTGAATGAAAGTGATAAGGGGTAGTGAAACTCGGTAGAGGTTTCCCATCTACCCTCCACCACTACGTACACACAGCCTCTCCCGCTATCAGAATCCCACACCAGACGGGTACGCCTAGGACAACCAGTGAAGCTGCTTTCATTCAATGTGATCACCCGAAGCCCATGACTTCCATTAGTGTTCACTCTTGATACTGCATATTCTTTGAGTTTTGGGAAATGTATAATGATAGCCATCCACCATTATAGTATCACACAGAATAGTTCCGCTGCCCTGAAAGTCCTCTGTGCTGTGCCTGTTTATCCCTTTCTCCCCGTATCACCAGACAATCAGTGATCCTTTTACTGGTCTCAAAGTTTTGCCTTTCCCAGAATGTCATATAGTTGGGGGAATTCCCTGATGGTCCATTGCTTGGGACTCCACATTCTCACTGCTGAGGGCCCAGGTTCAATCCCTGGTTGGGGAGCTAAGATCTCACAAGCAGTGTGGTGCAGCCAACAAAAACAAAAAACAAAACCCCCAAACATAATGTCATTTATAGTTGGAATCATACAGTATATAGCCTTTTCATATATAACCTTCTTTTATGTAGTAAAATGTATTTGAGTTTCCTCCATGTCTTTTTGTGGTGGAATAGCTCGTTTCTTTCTGGTGCCGAGTAATATTCCATTGCTAGATGTGAATGTACCACAGTTCATTCATTCACCCATTGAAGGACATCTTGTTTGCTTCCAAGTGTTAGCCATTATGTAAATAGCTGCTATAAACATTCATGTGTAGATTTCTGTATGAATAGACGTTTTCACCTCATTTCAGTCAATACCAGTGAATGTAATTTTGCTGGATGGTATGGCAGGGTATGTTTAGTTTGGTAGAAACGGCCAGACTGTCTCTCCAAAGTGACTGTACCATTCGACATTCCCACCAGCGAGGAACCGAGTTCTTGTTGCTCTGCCTCCTTGTCAGCATTTGGCGCTGTCAGTATTTTGAATTTTGGCCATTCTCATAGGCGTGTGGTGGATCTCACTGTTGTTTTGGCCTGTACTCTTAGTGTCAATAGCATAACAATAAAATCTGAAAGTTCAGATTCTAGAACATTAGATAGAATAAACAACTAGATACAGTACGATATTGGACTGTTTCCTGCCCAGGGGGAAAACGTGCTATACATGTTTATACATGTGCTATATACATGTTTGGATTAAACAACAACAGTTGGGACTGAATCCACCTTCCTTATGTCTCCTGCATTGGGAGGCAGATTTTTTTTACCACTGAGCCACCAGTGCATCTCCCACAACTCCTGCGTTACAGGCAAAGTCTTTACTGTGGAGCCACAAAGGAAGCCCATAAAAGACATTATTAGCTGACAAAACTGGAATAGGGGATATAGATTAGTGAATTTGATCATTAATGAATTTGAGCATTGTAGTTTCATTCCCAGGTGGGGCAGTGGTAAAGAATCTGCCTGCCGATGCAGGAGACATGGGTTCAATTCCTGGGTCGGGAAGATCCCCTGGAGAAGGAAATGGCCACCCACTCCAGTATTCTTGCCTGGAGAATCCTATGGACAGAGGAGCCTGGCAAGCTACAGTCCATGGGATTGCAAAGAGTCAAACACAACTGAGCACACACAGAGAGTTTTGGTTCCTAGGACATACATACTAAAAGATTAAAGGGTAAATGGCCTGATGTATGCAATCTTCTCTCAAATGATTCAGAAAAAGAAATGTGGCATAAGTTATTCATTTGTGGATGTGTATAAAGGATATATAGGAGTTGCATGTACTATCCTTGCAATTTTTTGTAAATTATTTAAAAATAAAAAATTTAAGTAATTAAAATTACAATGCTGGGACTTAATCACTGGCGGTCCACTGGTTAGGACTTGGCGCTCCCACTGCTGGGACGGGTGTGCCCTGTGGTCGGGGAGCTAAGATCCCTGAAAGTCGAGCGGTGCGGCCAAAAAATTTAATAAAAATAACAGTACTGCCTTTAACATTCCATCCACATCTTTTGATGCACACATACAAGTTTCTCGAGCGTATTCTGAAGCGTGGAATCGCGATCATAAGGTGTGTGCATCTTCAACTTGATCAATAGTTTACAAAGTGCCACCGACATCCTTATTAATTTTATATATGCACTGCCTCTCTCTCTCACTGAAATGTAAGGTCGTTCGCGGTTATCAAAGTGTAGGCCTTGGACCCGCAGGATTAGCCTCACTAGGATGCTGGTTAGAACTGCAAACCCTCAGATCCCCATCTCAGCCGGATTTGGTGAAAGAGAAACTCTGGAGTCACTTGTGAATCTGCGTTTTTCAAAAGTCCTCTAAATGATTCTAAAGTCTAAGCAGCGCTGATCCATCTGGCTTCCAGACCGCCTTCTCTAAAGGAGCGATCAGCGGAGCGGGGGATCAAATGTTAGACTCGCAGAAACTAGAGGGCAGCGTGCCTCCCTAGGACACCCTCCCGGTACGGGCAGCTTCGCCCGGACCCCCCGGCTGGGTGGGGAGGGGCGGCCGGACGGGGCGGGCCTGAGGCTGGCGTCTCCGCCTCTTCAGCGTTCGGCTCCCTTTTCCTTTCCTTCTTTCTCCTCTCTTTCCTTCCTTCCGCCTGGAGCGATGGAGCCGGGGCGCCGGGCGGCCGCGGCGCTGCTGGCGCTGCTATGCGTGGTATGCGCGCTGCACTCGGGGCGCGCCCAGTACGAGCGCTACAGCTTCCGCAGCTTCCCGCGCGACGAGCTGATGCCGCTCGAGTCGGCCTACCGGCACGCGCTGGACCAGTACAGCAGCGAGCACTGGACGGAGAGCGTGGGCTACTTGGAGATCAGCCTGCGGCTGCACCGCCTGCTACGGGACAGCGAGGCCTTCTGCCACCGCAACTGCAGCGCGGCGCCGCAGCCCGAGCCCGCCGCCGGCCTCGCGCGCTACCCGGAGTTGCGCCTCTTCGGGGGCCTGCTGCGCCGCGCGCACTGCCTCAAACGCTGCAAGCAGGGCCTGCCGGCCTTCCGCCAGTCGCAACCCAGCCGCGAAGTACTGGCGGACTTCCAGCGCCGAGAGCCGTACAAGTTCCTGCAGTTCGCCTACTTCAAGGCAAGTCCGCTCGCCCCGCCCCACGCCTAGGCCCCGCCCACCGAGCTTAGGCCCGCCCCTAGACCCCTGCCTGGTGCCTGCGTCCTGGGCCCGGTCGCGCAGCCCTGTCTAGACCTACTCCTCTCGCACTCAGCGTCGCTAAGGGAGGCCTTCAAATCCTCTTCCTCGTATTCTATTTCATAGATAAAGATGAAAAGTAGTTTTCTTGACGGGTGGTTCTGAGGCAGAGGATGTATATCTAACGACTAGCACAGTGTTATTTGAAGACAGACTTCTGTTTTTAGTAGATAGCATCAAAATCCCTTTTCTCAAGTGAGTAGGGCGGAAGAGGACCTGCGGGGCCGGTCAGTCTCTTTTAAAGAGGAACTTAAAAGGGCAGGGCTCCTTGGAAGGACACTTGCCTGCCTGGAGGAGGAAAACCTGAGCGCTGTGATTCCTCAGGGCTGGCGCTCTCCGCTGGCTTTCATCTACAGTGTAACGCGGTTGTCTTCCTCCTTTTTGTGACTCTGCATCCGGTCTGTGATTGCTGGCTAAAAATAGCCACAAATTGCAGTTGTCTACCCTCTAGGTCCTTACACGGGGGACCCTGAAGTTTCAAGAATGGGCTGAATTCCCTGTTAACTGGATAAAGAGGCTTTAGCTTGGCGGGTCTTCAGTGGGTTTTGCCAAGAGAGCCCCCAGAGCTGTTTCCACTTTATTGGAGAACGATTTGGTAAACTCTGTGTCTTTGGGCTGCAAGATCTGCTTTTCGTATTTCTCTGAAACGGGTCCACGTGTATGTTGCATTCGTATGGGCCATAAAATAGCACAAAACCCTAAATAGGAGGAAAAACTGGGTTATTTCTATGGCTGCTACAGCTTTATATAAAGTATCAGATTAGTGAATGTTTGTCTTAGCAAAAACAAACAAACAAACAAACAAAAACCCCAAACAGTTTTAAAATAGACCAGGGATGAGATTAATACATTTCCGGGACTTAGAAATGATGGCTGACTCATACAAGCACTATATTTTTACTCTGAAAAAGACTCATTTAATCCTCTTTTTTGTAAAGCTTTTGGCACATACAGTATGAGCCAAATTTGAGTCACATAATCAAGGGGGAAACGTTTTATTTTTAAACCTGGAGAATAATGGAAGCTCTGATTTCTTTAAAACACGGATGAATGTGAACCGAGGCAAAAGGGGAGGAACAATTAATTCAGGGTGACCGGAAGGCAGGGGTTTCGTCCATCGTGGCATCCGCAAAGGCTAGGAAATTCATAACTTCTCTTCAAAACCATTTACAGGTCTTGTGACAATCACTTACTTGAAGTCAGTAAAGGGAATTCCACGGCGGTCAGGTGGTTAGGGCTGTGCGCTTCCACAGGAGTCTAGGGGGGGTTGGGGGGAGGGAGGGGCCGAAGAGGAGGCGAGGGGCCCGGGGGCGGAGGGGGTACAGGGAGACAGTCCCACTCCAGGCCACTAGATGGCATTCCTCAGACATCAGCACGGACTTCTGCAAGTCTGTCCTTATCACCATCCGCCACTGCAGGGCTGGCTCTGCCACTATCGCCAAATGACTAGGCTCCCGTTTCAGGGGCAGTTTCTGCCCAGGCTATTTGCTGCCCTTTGATTCTCAGAAATCCAGACCGTGCCAAATATCCCTTTATTCTCTCTCCCCAAACAGAATTCCCTAATTCCTGCCCCCGAGGGTCCCTCTGGATTGGCTGAAGGAGCCTCCCTGCACATGTATGGGTGGGTTGCCGCGCTCCCTCCCCCAAATTGTGCTGTGGTTTCGGGTCATGGGGGGGCCATGACATCCATGGTGGGGAGGGGCCTCTGTTTGCTGCTCGCGTGTCCACACAGGGAGGTGTCCCTGTCCCTTTCTGCGAGCCTTTTCACTCACCTCATGGCACCTCCTTCTTCTCTGAAGACTTCTGGGCTCTGCCTGCAGGTACCAAACCTGAGGGTCAGGGGCCACAGCTTGCTGCCCCTGCAGACCCCAAGGAGGGAGTTTTTTCTAGCCGAGAGGATTCCTCTTCCTCCTCCTTGGGTTTTTTTTTGTTTTTTTTTTTTTTTTGGCCATGTGGCATGACATGCTGGATCTTAGTTCCCCAACCAGGGATGGAACCCATATCCCCTGCAGTGGAACCTTGGGTCTGGAACCGACAGGGAAATCCTTCCTCTGTCTTCTTCTTCCAGGCCAGTCAGCTTCTTCCTGCACTTCCCTCTCTCAATTTCCTCTTCTTCACATACTTGCCAAGTTCTCTAAGGAGTACAAGGGCTCTGGTCATACTTCTATGTCCTGACCTCCCCTGAGGCAGTGAGACTCAGAATCAGCTGATCACCACCGAATGGGGAGAAGAGAGAGAGGGGGAAAGAGAGGGAAACATGAATTAATTTCATGAAAATATTATGTAGTCGTGATGTCCTGTCCATGTCACTGGTACTTACCAAGTCCTGCCTCGTCCTGAGAACTCTGCCAGCTGCCAAGAATGCAGAAGACAGGATGACGTAAAAGAGGCTCGTGGTCCAGTGGTTAAGACTCCTCACTCCCAATATAGAGAGACTGGGTTTGATCCCTGGTTAGGAAACTAGACTCCACATGCTGCAACTAAGACCCAGCACAGCCAAATCAATTAATTAAATAAATATGTATACTTATATACCCTGATAAATATATACCTTGATAACTCAGCTGGTAAAGAATCTGCCTGCAATGCAGGAGACCCCGGTTCGATTTCTGGGTTGGGAAGTTCCCCTGGAGAAGGGATAGGCTACGCATTCCAGTATTCTTGGGCTTCTCTGGTGGTTCAGCTGGTAAAGAATCCGCCTGCAAGGCGGGAGACCTGGGTTCAATCCCTGGGTTGGAAAGATACCCTGGAGAAGGCTACCCATTCCAATATTCTGGCCTGGAGAATTCCATGGACTGTATAGTCCATGGGGTTGCCAGGAGTCACACATGACTGAGTGACTTTCACATGTATATATATATATATATATATTTAAGAGTCTCTTGATTGAGGTCATGGGGAAAGGGAGGACTCTCATGTATAGGCAGGGATCTTCCTCCCAACCCCTCAAGACTCACTTCCCAGAACAGCACCTGTCCTGTAGAGGCTCTCAACAAATATTTGCTGAGTGAATGGGTGAGTGAATGAGGAGGTTGTGGGGGTCCTCGGGAAGATGAAACAGAGGTTCTGTGAGAGACCCAGGAAAATACTGATTTATCCATCAAGGTTCTGGCAGAAAAGATGTGATATAGTCATACGGGGTAACTGGAGGAATACTTATGAGTAAGGCGGTTACTTACAAAAGCTGGTGACAGTGGGGTGTGACCCACCTCCCAGGCCAGAAGGGGTTACGTGATAGAGAGAGACTAGCTGGAGAGACCCTCCACTAAGGGCTGTGACCTTCAATTAAGGGAGCGACCTTGCAGGGAAGGAGCCAGGACGAAAACAGCGCAGCCTTATTCTCTTCCCTTCCTTCAGTCTCCTGTTGGGCACCTGTTGGGGCTGAACCCACTGAAAGCTGGAGGGCAAAGGAGTCCACAGGGACAGCCCGTACGCCAGCCTCCTGGGCAGGGCAGGGTGGAGACGGCAGAGTAGATCAGGGCAGGCACAGAGGGTACATTGGCTCACCCATAGGGAATGAACGCTCATGCCTTGTGGCTGGACTAGGTATGCTGGGCCTTGGAAATCACTGAGCCCTTAGCTGGAAACACTGTGTAGAAACACAAATTTGCCTAAGGACTGAACAGACATTCTTGTTTTACAGAAATCATGCTCACCACCCACTGAGCAGCGCTTTTCTCTCCTCTCTGGACTTTAGGCAAATAATCTTCCGAAAGCCATTGCAGCTGCTCACACCTTTCTACTGAAGCATCCTGATGACGAGATGATGAAGAGAAACATGGCTTATTACAAGAGCCTACCTGATGCCGAGGACTACATTAAAGACTTGGAAACCAAGTCGTACGAGGTACATTTGGGTTTTTACACAGTGGTTAGTTGCAGTGTGAATTTTTGAAGAAGTGTGTCTTAGTGAACAGCTATTGACACTGAAGGACTGATAAAGTGATTTTTGATGACATTTAATGAGTATTATGACAATAGAAATGACTGCCTTGGGATTTCCCTGGTGGTCTAGTGGTTAAGACCTCGTACTGCTAATGCAGGGGGTACAGGTTTGATCCCTGGTCAGGGAACTGGATTCCATGTGGTGTGGGGTATGGCCAAAAAATTTTAAAAAGAAGAAAAAATTACTGCTTTTTTAACACCAAGTTGATCCATTTAAGAATCCAATTTTACATTGCATAGTGATTTTAAAGTCACTTTTTTTTCCTTTAAATGTTACATTTTAGAAATATGGGCATTTGATCATTCAGTTTTAAGGTGGTATAAAAATCTTGGAAAGATTTTTGGAAAAAGTTCTTGGAAACCATCTGAAAATGATTAAGAACAGAAGAAACAGGAAGTAGGTCTTCATCTCTAATGCAACTAGGAAACATGTATTTTTATACACACACACAGCACATATCTCAAGATGGAAGGGGAATAAGGTTCTAGGAGGACAGACTCGACCGATTACAGGATATTTGCGTCTGTGCATCTGCAGAGGGGAGTTCTGAGGGGAATGAGCGCGGACGGGAAGAAGAGGATGAGTCCAGAGCATTTGCTGCTGGGGGCCTGTCGCGTCTGGGCTCCAGGTGTGTGGTACCAGTGGGGCAGGAGCAGGGGTTGAAAATAGAGGGATGGGTTGGAAGTGCCCACCGGAGCTCCTAGAGCCTCAGGTCTGACTCTAGGGTTTCCCATCGTGGGACCAGACTGCAAGCTCACTTTTTCGCCAGCGGTGACCCTCAAACATTGTGGGCAAAGTCTCTTTTCTGGAGCCCATCTGGTTTCCAGGGAAGAATTCCCCAGCCTTCTGCAGGGCTGGTGGAGTGTCTGAGAGCCAGTCTGGGGAGAGGGATGGCGGTCTCACGGTTGAGTTGGAGGCCTCACCTGTTCCTGGGTGTCAGCCCACACCTCAGCTTGACTGCTGTGCCCGCTCCCTGGGCCTTCAGCCTTTATGGGTAGAATCTCTAGAACAGACTTGAAAGGTGTGGTCCCTTAGGGGAGCAGATGGCTGCTGGCAGGGGAAGCCGGGCTCCAACAGCTAGGTTCAGACTCTCAGCCCAGCATTCCGTCCTGCACCTCATGCCAGCCTCTGTGGTCGCTGGTGCCTGCAGGCGTCTATGGGTTGTGTAGCTCACCTCCCGTGAGGACCCTCCTCTCTAATCATTCGGCTCTCTGTCTTTCCAGAAGTTGTTGAAATCTCTCGTCTGCTGCTTGCTCCTTTCCTGATCTCCTGTGAGAAGAATTGATCCCTTTCTATGTTCTTCCCTGTTATTGTTCACTGGGTTCGGGGAAAAGAGTTGTGTGCATGTGGTCATTGCACTGTGCTTAGGGGCATCCTCTCTCTCTGTAGAGCTTTGTTTGTTTGCTTTTATTTATTTGGCTGCGTCGGAATCTTTCATTGTAGCTTGCAGGCTCTGGGGCATGCAGGCTCAGTAGTTGTGGCACACAGACTTGGGCATGTGGGATCTTAGTTCCCTGACCAGGGGTGGAGCCCCTGTCCCCTGCATTGGAAGGCAGGTTCTTAAGCACTGGACCACCAGGGAAGGCCCTCTGCAGGGCTCTCTCTCTGCTGCCACCTGCCATTTCTGCAGAGCCAGTGGTCTGGTGTTTCTGCTTCCCCTGCCCCACACTCCCCTTCCCCCCACCCTCCATCCATCTCCAGGCAAAGCTTCAGTTCTTTGCCTGTCTTGCTTCCAGGGGATGCTGCCTGCCCAGGAGATACAAGGAGATCCACTTTCCTAACCTTAGGCTTTAAGTTGGGTGAAAATTCCAGGTCCCAGGGGTGACCCTCAAATACCCCCCATCCAGAGCAGCTGAAAACAAAACTCCCAAAGGAGAGCCACATGTTTATTTCAAGACCTGTCCTGGCCCCTCCAAGTTAGCAGGTTTCTGCCTGTGTCCAAGATCTCTACTTACTTCTGGTGAAGATGAAGCTGCTTCCTCAGCCCTAGTTATTCCTGGTACCTGGTAGAGGCAACAGGTAGCAGGAATTCCTTGATGTTTCCTCTGGCTGGCGTGTGGCTGCCCTACCCAGGAACTCGTGCAGACACGTGGAAACTCCTAGTTTATACTTTGCTGTTAGGGCAAGGGGTGTCTAACACTTGCTTTAGCTTATCTTTTCCTTGAATTGATTTTTATTTTTATTTTTTTTATTTTTTTTTAAGGTTAATGATTTTATTTACATACATCATAAAATGATTATCACAATAAGTTTAATGAACACTCATCATTTTATATACAGAAGTAAAACAATTTTTTTTTTCTTTTTCCCTTTTCCTAAGAGCTCTTAGGAGTTACTGTCTTCCTAACTTCCATATTTAACATAAAGCAGTGTTAATTTTATTGATCATGTAAATTATATCCCTACTATTTATTTTATAACTGGAAATTTATACCTATTGATTGCCTTCATCAAATTCCCATTCTTCCCCAATCCATGACTCTGGTAAACACACATCTGATCTCTTTTCCTATGAGTTGACTATATTCCCTATATTATTCTTGTCACAACTCTGACTCATGTATTTTGCTATTGTAATTCTTTTTTTTTTTTTCTGAACCTGTTTTTTTAAATTTTATTTTATTTTTAATTTTTACTTTATTTTACTTTAGAATACTGTATTGGTTTTGCCATGTGAATTGATTTTTTAAATCAGCTTTATGGAGGTATAATTTATTTCAAACTAATCTTCTAATTTTAAGTGTATAATTCAGTGAGTTTTGACAAATGTGTGCAGTCATACAACTACCACCACAATCATACAGACATGTTCTTCTCCCCTAAAAAGCTCCTGCATAAAAAAAAAAATTGTTTTAAATCTCCCTCATGCCCCTTTGCAGTCATGCCTTTGCCCCTGACCCCTGGCAGCCACTGCTCTGGTTTCTGTCCCTTGTATTTTCCTTTTTTTCCTTGATTCAAACTTGATTTTATTATCAAGCATCTGCTAGTTTTTGAGTTAAATAAAATAACTGTACCACTGTGAACAGGGTAGAAAAATCTAGATGTAGCTAAGTCACTGATTGCCTTCCTAGGTAGGGAGAAGTTGCTGTGTAGCACAGGGAACCCAGTCTGGTGCTCTGTGATGACCTGGGTGGATGGAATCGGGGAGGGAGGGAGGCTAGAGAGGGAGAGGATGTATGTATAATTATGGCTGATTTGCCTTATTGTATGGCAGAAACCAGCACAACATTGTAAAAAAAATTTTTTTTAATTAAAAAAAAAAAAAGAGCGAGCATGGTTTGTCTGGAGTTAATGAGAGTCAAGTTTCATGATAATCTGATTCCTTTTGGGAGGACAAGTCTGTCTCTCTTCATGTCTGGACCTTCCTTGACTTCTCTCGGCTTTTCAGAGCCTGTTTTTTTGTTTTGTTTTTGATTGATTTACAATGTGTCAGGTGTACTGAAGAGTGATTCAGTTATACATACGTGTACATAGATATATGCCAAAGCCTTTGACTGTGTGGATCACAATAAACTGTGGAAAATTCTGAGAGAGATGGGAATACCAGACCACCTGACCTGCCTCTTAAGAAACCTGTATGCAGGTCAGGAAGCAACAGTTAGAACTGGACATGGAACAACAGACTGGTTCCACATAGGAAAAGGAGTACATCAAGGCTGTATATTGTCACCCTGCTTACTTAACTTCTATGCAGAGTACATCATGAGAAACGCTGGGCTGGAAGAAACACAAGCTGGAATCAAGATTGCCGGGAGAAATATCAATAACCTCAGATACGCAAATGACACCACCCTTATGGCAGAAAGTGAAGAGGAGCTAAAAAGCCTCTTGATGAAAGTGAAAGAGGAGAGTGAAAAAGTTGGTTTAAAGCTCAACATTCAGAAAATGAAAATCATGGCATCTGGTCCCATCACTTCATGGGAAATAGATGGGGAAACAGTGGAAACAGTGTCAGACTTTATTTTTGGGGGGCTCCAAAATCACTGCAGATGGAGACTGCAGCCATGAAATTAAAAGATGCTTGCTCCTTGGAAGAAAAGTTATGACCAACCTAGATAGTATATTCAAAAGCAGAGACATTACTTTGCCGACTAAGGTCCATCTAGTCAAGGCTATGGTTTTTCCAATGGTCATGTATGGATGTGAGAGTTGGACTGTGAAGGCTGAGCGCCGAAGAATTGATGCTTTTGAAGTGTGGTGTTGGAGAAGACTCTTGAGAGTCCCTTGGACTGCAAGGAGATCCAACCAGTCCATTCTGAAGGAGATCAGCCCTGGGATTTCTTTGGAAGGAATGATGCTAAAGCTGAAGCTCCAGTACTTTGGCCACCTCATGCGAAGAGTTGACTCATTGGAAAAGACTCTGATGCTGGGAGGGACTGGGGCAGGAGGAGAAGGGGATGACAGAGGATGAGGTGGCTGGATGGCATCACTGACTCGATGGACGTGAGTCTGAGTGAACTCCGGGAGTTGGTGATGGACAGGGAGGCCTGGTGTGCTGCGATTCATGGGGTCGCAAAGAGTCAGACACGATTGAGCGACTGAACTGAACTGAACATATATATATAAATATATACATGTATATATATATTCAGATTCTTTTCTGTTATAGGTTATTACAAAATATTGAGTATAGTTCCCTGTGCTACACAGTAGATCCTTATTTATCCATTTTATATTTTATAAGATCTTATGGAAAAACCCAGATGAACTTTTTGCCCAACCCAGTATATAGTAGTATGTAACTATTAACCCCAAATTCCCTATATATCCCTCCTGGTCCCTTTCCCCCTTGGTAACCATAAGTTTGTTTCTCTGTCTGTGATTCGACTTCTGTTTTGTATATAAGCTCATTTGTATCATTTTTTAGGTCCCACGTATAAGTGGGATCATATGATACTTGTCTTTGTCTGACTTCATTCAGCACGATAATCTCTAGGTCCATCGACATTGCTGCACGTGGGATTATTCCATTCTTTTTAATATATTTATATATGCACCACATCTTTATCCATTCATCTGCTGATGGACACTTAGGTTGTTTCCACGTCTTGATTATTGTAAATAGTGCTGCTATGAACATAGTGGTGTATGTATCTTTTAGAATTAGAGTCTTCATTTTTTTCTGAACATACATCCAGGAATGGGATGGCAGGATCATATGGTAGCTCTATTTTTAGTTTTTTAAGGAACCTCCATACATCGTATGTTCTCCATAGTGGCTGCCCCAGTCGACATCCCTCCCTTTCCTCCACACCTTCTCCAGAGTTTTTTACGTGTAGACTTTTCGCTGATTCCAGAGCCTGTTCATCCGAGCCGTGCGGGCCTACAATGGCGAGAACTGGAGGACGTGCATCACCGACATGGAGCTGGCCCTTCCTGACTTCTTCAAGGCCTTCTATGAGTGTCTCGCTGCCTGCGAGGGCTCCCGGGAGATCAGGGACTTCAAGGATTTCTATCTTTCCATCGCAGGTTGGTAGTGGGTTGTATCCTCGACATAAAGGACACAGCTGCCCCTATGAGTTCTACATGCCTTCTGGGGGACTCGGGTGGCCTCTGAGGAACTTTTGAGCGTAAATGAGAGTGGGTTAACTGGGGTGGCTGACACAGACATGGATTAGCCTCGGACTTGGCTGGAGCTTCTAGAGGAACACTGAGTATGGTGTCCAGACACAGGCCTGTGGAGAAGGTCTGTTTCATCAGTCCTGCTTGACTGCAGATTCCCACAGGCTTGTAGAAAAATAAAATTGAGTCCCAAAGCATCTCACACCTCAGCTTAGGGAGGTAACTTTGATTATGGCAGTCTCTCAGCAAGCAGAGTCTGCATGCTTGATCACTAAGCCATGTCCGACTCTGCGGCTCCATGCACTGTAGCCCGCCAGGCTCCTCTGTCTGTGGAAGTTCCCAGGCAAGAATACTGGAGTGGGTAGCCACTTCCTTCTCCAAGAGTGAAGAGTATACTCCAAGAGTATGATTAGTGATCACTAAGGCAACTTTGGTGGCTCAGACGGTAAAGGATCTGCCTGCAGTGCAGGAGACCCAGATTCGATCCCCGAGTCAGACAGATCCCCTGGAGAATGGAATGGCACCCCACTCCAGTACTCTTGCCTGGAGAATCCCATGGGCAAAGGAGCCTGGCGGGCTACAGTCCATGGGGTCACAAAGAGTCAGACACGACCGAGTGACTAACACATATCCACAAGGTAACTTTTGGGGAAAAAAGAAAGCATTTCCTGATGATAAAATAATGCATGCTTATTTTAGGAAGTTTGGAAAGCACAAGAGAGAATAAAGAAAGAACATTGAGGTCTTCCCTGGTGGTCCAATGGTTAAGACGCTGAGCTTCCCCTGCAGCGGGCACCGGTTCAATTCTGATCCTGGTCAAGGAACTAAGATCCTGCCTTCCTTCAGGCTTGGCCAAAACAAGGAAAAGAAAATTGAAAACACATAAATAGCCCTAGGGATTTTCTTTAACCATTAGTGGGCAGCAGTGCTCCAGAGGATAGGAAATGGCCAAGAGATGTCTCTAAGTGGTTTGGGAACACAGACCCTCAAACTGCCCCTTGCAGGAAGGCGCCCCAGGTCAGATAAGTCTGGAATTGGTCTGAGGGTTGTCTGCTGTTTTAGTTATTGAGTCCAGGATGGTGGTTTGTTGTTGTTGTTTTAGTAAACTTTTGCCTATGAAACTCTTTTTACAGAGTACCTTTATTTTTCGTAACAAAACGTTTTTATTGTGGAATATTTCAAGCATATACAAAATACAGGAGAGTGTGAAGAAAGCCCACTTATCATGACTCAGCTTCACTATTGTCAACTCATGGCAGAGTGGCATCTGAAAACCCCCCTCTTCCCTCTCACGTTATTTTAAAGCAAATTCCAGGTGTTCCCTCATTTCGTTTGTCGTTTCAATAGATACCTCTAAAAGATAAAAACTCTTTTTTTTTTTAACATAACCGCCAAACTATTATACCTAAAAGAATTATAACAACAGTTCCTTGATCTCATCATCAAATATCCAATGTCCCAGTCGTCTTAGAAATGGCATAAATATGTGTGTGTGTCCCTTACATTTATAATTCGTTAGTTTGAATCAGGTTCAAAATAAAGTCCACACATTGCACTCAGTTAGTTTCTTAATCTTTCACATTGCTGTGTGGCCATCATCGGCATCCATCTGCAGAACTTTTTCATCTTCTCAGACTGAAACTCTGTACCCATTAAACACTAGTCCCCAGGACCTCCCCGGTGGTCCAATGGTTAGGACTCAGCATTTTTCACTGCTGAGGGTACAGGTTCAATGCCTGGTCAGGAAACAGGACTCCCAGCTTGGCAAAAAAAAAAAAAAAATTTGAAGTGTAGCTAATTTGCAATGCTGCGATAGTTTCAAGTGTACAGCAAAGTGGTTCAGGTCTACATATACACACACACATTTTTTCCAGATATAATTTCCATTATAGGTTATTACGAGATATTGGGCAGGGTTCCCTGTGCTTTGTGTACAGTGCCTGGTGTGCCTGCTCGGTCATGTCTGACTCTTTGCGACCCCATGGACTGTAGCCCGCCAGGCTCCTCTGTCCATGGGATTCTCCAGGCAAGAATACTGGAGAGGGTTGCCATTTCTTTCTCCTGTGGCTCTTCCCCACCCAGGGATCAAACCCTTGCTTCTTGCCTCTCCTGCATTGACAGGCGGCCTCTTCACCAGCCGAGCCCCTGGGGAAGCTCCCCTATATATATGGGAGGTCTTTGTTTACCTGATTTATACATGGCAGTGTGTATCTCTTAATCCCAAACTCCTGATTTTTTCCCCCACCTCCCAAGCCCAGTGCTTCTTGTCCTCAGGGGAAGGGCTAGGATTTAGACCCAGGTGTTCTGACTGTGGTCTCACCTCTTAACCCATGAAATAGTGTCTCACCTGAGGGGGTTACCCTGGATTAATACTTAATCTCAAACTTTATTTTTGATAGTTAATATAAGTGCATACTATCGCATGTGAAAGACGAAGGGATATAATGTGAAAAATGTCTCCTGCTTTCTCAGTTAGGTCCTGACTAGAAAGAGAAGTGCTTTCCAGTTCCCCAGTATAGTTACTATTGAAATTAATAATTCACGGACAGATGCTTCCAGACTAGGACAACTTGCTATCCATTAGATTCTCTATATTCTCCATCCCCTCACCCCTGACCATGCACTGATTGAGCACAGTGTTGAGAATTCTTGCCTGAATCTTTTTTTTCCTATAAAGGTTATGTGACTATAAAACCACTTTCCCCTTTATTTTTGTGCCTGCTTCTTCCATACAGAATACATACCCTACGTTACACACTATTCTGTTTTATGCTTTTTCCACTTAACAGTGTATCCTAACTAGCAGGTAGAGATTGTGTCATTCTTCTCATACTGCTGAGGGCTCCGTTGGGGGTCCGGGGAGGAGTGTGCTGCTGTTTATTCAACCGTCTGGTAGACGTTTGGGCGGCTCCAATCTTTTGCTTGGGCTTCCCTGGTGGCTCAGCTGGTAAAGAATCCACCTATAATGCGGGAGACCTGAGTTCAATCCCTGGGTTGGGAAGATCCCCTGGAGAAGGGAAAGACTACCCACTCCAGTACTCTGGCCTGGAGAATCCCATGGACTGTATAGCCCCACGGGGTCGCAGAGAGTCGAACACGACTGAGCGACTTTCACTTTCTTTCAGTCTTTTGCTATCACATCTACTGCTGTACTGGGGACTCTTAGTGGGTTTCTTTTGTTGTTGTTGTTGTTGTTTGCTAAGTATGGAAATGTGTTTGCAAAGTCAGCATCAGTGGGATTGATGGTTCAGGGTGAATGTTTCAGTAAATTATTTGGTATTTTAAGGTACTGTTTTGTATTCTTACCAACCAGGGAGAGCGCCTGCTCCTCCACAGTCTTGCTGGCAAAATGTGTACCATCATGCTGGACTCTGAAAGGAGAAAAGGGAAGGGCTGAGGACCACGCTGGATTTAGGGACCAGCCCCAGAAGTAGTATCCATCAGTTGTTAACTGTCCACATTTCATTGGCTCAGTTAGTCATATGGCCCCAGCTGAACTGCAAGGGTGGCTGGGAAATGTAGTCTTCCACATCTTTCTATGTGACTGTATTTGGCCACCTCATGCAGAGAGCTGACTCACTGGAAAAGACCCTGATGCTGGGAGGGATTGGGGGCAGGAGGAGAAGGGGACGACAGAGGATGAGATTTCTGGATGGCATCACCGACTCGATGGACATGAGTTTGGTTGAACTCCGGGAGTTGGTGATGGACAGGGAGGCCTGGCGTGCTGCGATTTATGGGGTCCCAAAGAGTTGGACACGACCGAGTGACTGAACTGACTCTTTTAAAACCTGTGTGGATTCTGTTGTTTCTATGTACCATAACTTCTTAATCACCATCCTACTGATTGGCATTTGGGTTACTTTCAAGTTTGTTTGCTTATGTGTGCCCAAGTCTAAAGAAAATTTTCCCAGAAGGAGACTACTGGGTTAGAGAATATGTGTATTTTAACTTTGATAAATTTTGTCAAATTGTTCTCCAGAAAAATTGTTCCTTTTTTGCTCCTACCAACAAAATATGAGACTGTGAATCTTGATATTCTCTCCCTAACACTGGGTGTTGTCAACTTTTAAACATTTTGCCAATTTAATAGCTTACATTATTTTAGGATTTCTTAATTACACAGAAGGTAAGGTCTTTTCACAACATTTATTAGCCCCTTTTATAATTTCTGTTAGCATCTTTTTGGCTATTTTTATAGCGAGCATTTGTCTTTTTCCTATTGATTTAGCATGCTTCATGTATTAAAGATTTTGGCCCTTTGTCATAAGTGGTGCAAATATTTTACTTTTATCATTTTATCATGATCATTTTGGCCTTAATTGTTTTGGGGGTGGGGCAGAAGTGGCATAAAGAAAATAATGAATGCATTGCCTGAAAATCTGTGTCTTCTTTCAGATCATTATGTGGAGGTCCTGGAATGCAAAATGCAGTGTGAGGAGAACCTCACCCCCGTCATAGGAGGATATCCGGTGGAGAAATTTGTGGCCACCATGTATCATTATTTGCAGTTCGCTTACTATAAATGTAAGTACTCATCTTCTAGGCAGTCTGGGTAAGGTACTAAGACTCAGCTTCCACCTCAGTGGAGAGTACTAACCTTATAAGATTGTCTTGGGGATTAAATGAGTTGGTAGAAGTGGAATGCTTATGGAATTCACACACTGGCACAGGGCAAACTCTATATAACTGGTGTTTTTGTTTATTAATCTTTTTTTTTTTTTTTGACTGCTCCATGCAGCTTGCAGGATCCTAGTTCCCTGATCAGGAATGGAACACCCTGTAGTGGAAATGTGGAGTCCTAACCACTGGACTGCAAGGGAATTCCTTTTAGAAATTCCCAATGGCTTCCCTGATAGCTCAGTGGTAAAAAATTTGTCTGCAATGCAGGAGAGGCAAGAGATGCAGTTTCTATCCCTGAGTGGGAAAGATTCCCTGGAGGAGGAAATGGCAACCCACTCTGGTATTCTTGCCTGGGAAATCCCACGGACTTAGAGGAGCCTAGCGGGCTATGGTCCATGGGGTTGCAGAAGAGTCGGACACAACTGAGCGATTAAACCCCCACCACTGTATATATCATTATTTCCCTTCCTCCACACCATTGACCTTTTCAGACTCTTAACCCTAAGATCATTGCAGTTGATCCTGCTTTGAACTTGGAGTTTCTCAATCAGAACCTTCCAGACGGACAAAGGGCTCACATGGGGGATAGAGAGGAATTCAGACTTCAAAGCCCCAATTTCCTGCCTTCCCTTCTTTCCCTGTAACCAAGATTGCCGGGGGCCACTTGCTTGAGCAGTGTGTGCCCTGGCGGTTCAGTGATGAGCATGGGACGTTGCTAGGGTCATTTGCTACGGGGAAGACTCTGCTCTCCTGATGATATATCTGGTCTGTGGGCAGGAGTCTGGCTAGCTTCCCTGAGGCTGTCTTTCAGACTCGGGTGGCTGGTCATGGGGCCTCAGGGATGTCTTGGAGGACTGACAGGTGACTTTGGCTTCCACAGCCCTCCTCCCCCACTGTGAGCATCTTGTTCTTTTCGGAGTTCCCTCTGCCCACAGAAGACACCTGTCCACCTACCTGGTAATCCCACCTCGTCTCCTCTCCAGGACACACCAGAGGCCTTGCCTGCGGAAGGTCAAAAAAGGGGAAAAAAGGAAAGAGAAAAATTTTGCTTCATTCCCTCTCTCTTTCTCTATTTTAATTTTTTAACTAACTGCTAATCAAGATGATTCCTTTGTTCCTAAAAAGTCTCTGATACTGACATTTACACCATGTTTTTCTGAAGGAAGGTAACTGCCTCTCTCAGCAGTGAACCTGATCTTCACCAGCCTGAACGCCATCTAAATGTGCAAAGAAACGGCCCGAAATGGCCCCTGGTTGGGACAT
Source organism: Budorcas taxicolor (assembly GCF_023091745.1). Classification (NCBI taxonomy): domain Eukaryota; kingdom Metazoa; phylum Chordata; class Mammalia; order Artiodactyla; family Bovidae; genus Budorcas; species Budorcas taxicolor. The sequence goes on along the minus strand of NC_068910.1, from coordinate 53,117,972 downwards.
TTCTGAGACTAGCAGGAGGCCGAGGACTGTTTTAGAGAGGTGTCTTTCTCGTGCCCCTTTCGTGGAGGGAAGGGTGAGTTTATCTGCCACTGTCAGCCTGGCATAAACTGTCTGGTAAAGGATTCTTTAGCAGCGAGGACAAGAGTCTACTTCTGTGTAATGTGTGGACACGCTTCCCTACCGGGCAGCACCGAGTTCACAGCATGTTCCAGCAAATATCTGTTGACTGCATTCTAGTGTGGAGGGGCAGTCTTCTACAGGACAATGTCTTTGCTTATGAAGAGCCTTCTTTTTAAAAATAAGTACTTGGTTTAAGGTAACTGGTTTTGTTTTGTTTTTTTCCCTAAAAAGGCTTGTAGTATAGGTTTAGTGCAATAAACTAAACATCACAGAGATATACAGAAAAACATCAAGCACGCCACCCATGCTAATCTCCCTGCTCCCTCTCACCCGACCCCAGATTTAACTACTGGCTTATATTTATCCACACTCGGAAAAATCTTATTTTAATGAGAATTACAGAAAATTATGTACTTTTTTTTTCTGAAGATTGAAAAACATATTAGAAAGGATGGTATAATAAACTAGGGGGTGCGTCCTAAGTTGCTTCAGTCGTGTCTGACTCTCTGTGACCCTGTGGACTGTAGCCTGCCAGGCTCCTCTGTCCATGGGATTCTCAAGCAGAATTCTGGAGTGGGTTGCCATGCTCCCCTCCAGGGGGTCTTCCTGACCCAGGGATCAAACCTGGTCTATTGTCTCTCCTGTATTGGCAGGTAGGTTCTTTACCAGGGAAGCCCAATGGACTAGGGGTGACTATCACCCAATTCAAACATTTATCAACACATTGCCGATCTTGGGTTTAGTTTCTACATGTTCTGTTGGATGAAAATACAGCTGGTGTTTTTGTTTCATTTTCATGAGAGGCTGTGCCAGCACTTCACTGAGCTAATTGTGATGGACATTGAAACTTGGCTCTTCCAACCACTGAGCAGGCTGGGTTCAGTGGCAACACGCCAGAACACTGGAGTTCAGCACTGTACTGGACACGTCCAGGCTCTGGCAACTCACTGGTCACGCCTCTGAAACCTTTACTTGCTCTAAACACCACCGAGCTTATCAGAAACTGACAAGGACAAAGGAGCTAAAAAAACGAGATTTTCAGCATTTATTGCTGCTCTGCAAGAAATCTTTGTTTTCGGGAATATGAATAAGCACTGTGAGAGAAATGTAACTCTTAAAATTGGCTTCTTGAAAGTCAGCCCTGTTTTGAATTCCTTTCCCGAGACCCACACCAGGACACTTCTTGCGGGCAGATGTCATTTCCAGCCCCACAGACTTGTGAATAGCAAGTGTCCATGTGTGTGTGTGAGTTGCTCAGTCGTGTCTGACTCTTTGCAACCACGTGGACTGTAGCCTGTCGGATTCCTCTGTCCATAGAATTCTCCAGGCAAGAATACTGGAGTGGGTTGTCATTCCCTCCCCCAGCAGATCTTCCCAACCCAGGAATCGAACCCCAGTCTCCTGCCTTGCAGGCAGATATTTTTATCCTCTGAGCCACCAGGGAAGCCCAGGAAGTGTCTGTAAGCAAGGGTTTTAAAGTTGTAGTTATGGGAAGTGGCCAGAAGGGGGCAGCACTTCTTCATACTCAGGTCTGGTTACCTGAGCATCCGGAGCCTTAAACCAGTTTTCCTGGGTTGTCGAGGAGAGCTGAATATAGGAGAAGAAATGGCCTGAGGCTTGTGTCTCATTCCTTTTTCCCACTGACCTGTCCCATTACGAAGAAATCCCAGCCCCTGCCAAAGGGCTAGGCTGAGGGTGCGGTTGTCCAGAGGTGGGACGACTAACTGAAGGAGGCTGGAGTCAGGAACCAGCCACCAGTTCACGTGGAGACTTTTTCACGCTCTTCCAGCCCAGCGGTCCACCAGTCTTTGGGTGCACTGGACCTGGAACAGCTTTTCAAGGGGCTGGCTGAATCTGGATTGTGGTCCCATCTGAGGCAGACTTGGCACCACAGGTCCGAAGGTCTCTTTGGCTCATCCTCCCCAGCTCCTTCAGCCCCATGAGAAGTCAACCTTGAGACCAAAGCCTGCTCAGGCCCCAGGGAAGTGGCGCCAGCCCAGGGCCCCAAGGCCTGAGGGGATGTGGTAAGCACTGCTTTTTTTTTAGATTGACAGTGTTGTGCTTTTGCTGTATAGCAACTCGACTCAGTTATGCTGTTCTCCAGACCCTTTCCCTGTATAAGATGTTACAGATGTCGGGCAGGCGCCTGTGTGCTGTACAGTAGGCCCTTTTCTTGTATCTGTTAATCCCAACACCCTAACCATCACTACCGCCCCAATTGCTTCTTTGGGAATCATACGCTTGTTTTTTAACTCTGAGTCTGTGTTGCACAAATTAATTCGTTTGTGTGAATTTTTAGATTCTGACTGTAAGCAATCACGCGACGTTGGTGTTTCTCAGTCAGACCTCCTTCACTATTTTGATCGTGTCTGGGTCCATCCATGTGGCTACCAGTGGCACCATTTCGCCCTTTTTTATGGCCGAGTAATATTCCATTGTGTGCTTGAGCCGCATCTTCTTTTCTGCTCGTCTGCCGATGGACACTGTGATGGCTTCCATGTCTTGGCTGTTGTGAACAGGGCTGCACTAAGCATAGGGGTGCATGAGTCTTTCAGAATTCTGGTTTTCTTCGGTTATTCGTGCAGGAGTGGGGTGGTGGGATCATATGCCAGCTCTGTTTTTAGGTTTTTGAAGAAACTCCATCCTGTTCTCCAGAGTGCCTCTTACTAATTTACATCCCAGACAGCAGCGTAGGAGGGTTTTCTGTGTCCCGTGCTACCTCCACGTTTATTGTTTCTAGACGTTTTGCTGATGGCCATTCTGACTGGTGTGAAGTGATATCTCCTTGCAGGTCATACTTGCATTTTTCTAACAATAGCCTTGTGGAGCATCTTTTCCACTGTTTTTTTTTTTTTTTTTTTAACCATCTGAGTGAAAGGTACCTCTTGAAATTGGCTTTTTGAAAGTTGGCCATGTTTTGATTTTTTTTGCCCTACCCCAGGTCATTTCTTGAGAAAGAAAGAAAGAAAGTGAAGTCTTTCAGTCTTGTCCAGACTCTTTGCAACTCTGTGGACTGTAGCCTGCCAGGCTCCTCTGTCCATGGGATTCGCCAGGCACCACAGGTCACTGCCTTCTCCAGGGGATCTTCCCAACCCAGGGATCGAACCCGGGTCTCCTGCACTGCAGGCAGATGCTTTATCCTCGAGCCACCATTTCTTGAGGGCAAGTGTCGTTTCCAGCCCCACAGGGTTAGTGAATAGAAAGGGTCCCCACGCAAGGTTTCTTTAAATTAAATGAGTTGTAGTTGTGGGACGAGGCCACAAGGTGGCAGCACTATGTCACGCCCCGTCTGGTCCCCTGGGCAGGCACAGCCTCAGGAAAGCCTGTTCCTGGCTTGTCAAGGAGAGCGCCGTGTGGGAGAAGAAATGCCCAGGGGCTGTGTCTCTTTCATTCTACCCCTGCTTACCCTTCACCCCACGGAGAAATCCCAGCCCCCTGCAAAACCACTCTGCCGAGGGTGCTGTCACCTGAGACTGGTACCGAGTTCCCTCACCAGGACACGTGCAAGAGACCGGTTAGCAAGCTCCTTCAGCCCAGAAGTTCCACCAGTCGTTGGGTGCCCTGGGCTTCACGTAGCTTCTGAAGAGCCTGCCTGCATCTGGAGCTCGTGGTCCCATCTGGAGGGGACCAGGCCCTACAGGTCCAAGGGGCGCTGCTTTGACGACACGTAGTCCCCGGCTCCCTCAGCCCCGTGGGAGGCCAGTCTTGAGACACAAGCCTCTCAGGCTGCGGGGATGTGACACCAGCCCGGGCCCCACGGCCTGAGGGCAGTATGGTGGGCCCTGCTTTTGCTTTTTATGTAATGTTAGTTTATGTGGACTTACAGCGTTGTGTTTGAGGTGTACAGCAACTTGACTCACTGGTACACATACACATAGATGTATTGTTTTTTGGATCCTTTTCCCTTGAGGGTTGTTAGAGTGTTGCACAATTTCCTCGGCTATCCAGGAAGTCCTTTTTGACCCTCTGTGTCACGTATATGAGAGTGTATCTATTAATCCCAACCTCCTAGTTCATCCTTCCCACCCTAATTTGCGCTTTGGAAGTCATGTTTGTTTTGAAACTCTGTGAATCTCCTTGTGTTACATAAATGAATTCATTTCTGCCAGTTTTTGGGTTCCGACTGTAAGTGATCTCATACGATACTCATCTTTCTCAGTCCAAGTTACTTCACTCCGTGTGATCATGGCTAGGCCCATCCAGATGTCTGCCAGCGGCATCATTTCATCCTTCCTTATTGTTCTGTCGCTCGGTCGTGTCCGACCCTTCGTGCCTCTGTGGACTTCAGCACACCAGGCTTCGCTGTCCTTCACCGTCTCTCCTTTCTTATGGCTGAATAATATTCCATTGTGTACATGGGCCACGTCATTTCCTGCTAACGATGGACACTGTGGAGGCTTCCATCCCTGGGATGTTGTAAGCAGTGCTGCACTGAATGTTGGGGTGCACGTGTCTTCTGAAATTCAGTTTTCTCCACTTGTACACCCAGGAGTGGGGTGGCCAAATCATATGCCCGCTCTATTTTTATTCAATAGTTTTGAAAGAACCTCACGGTGTTCTCCAGAGTTCCTGTTACCAATTCACATTCACAAGACCTTATAGGAAGGTTCTCTTTGCTCCACCCAGTCTCTGAATTTACTGTTTGTGGATGTTTTGCTGATCGCTATCCTGACTGGTGTGTGTTGGTACCTCCGTGATTCACATTTGTCTAGTTTAGAGCATTGCGTCTTTTTCATACGTTATTGTTTCAAACAGTAAGAGTGAAATTTACATTTCAAAGCAGGCTTCTTGAAAGTAGACCTTGTTTTGACTTTTTTCCCCGTGATCTACCCCAGGGCATTGCTTGAAGGCAGGTGTCATTTGCAGCCCCGCAGGGTGTTTTAAAGCTGTAGTAAAAAGAACCGGCCACAAGGAGGCAGCACTTCTTCACACCCAGGTCTGGTTTACCTGGGCAGCCAGAGCCTCAGAAAAGTCGCCTTCCCGAGTTGTCAAGGAGAGCGGAATGTGCCGGAAGAAACTCCCAGCGCTTGTGTTTCATTCCTTCTTCCCTAACCCTTTTACCCCACGGAGAAATCCCAGCCCCTGAAAAACCGCAGCGCTAAGGGTGCTGTCATCGGACGCTGGTGGTAGGAACCCCAGGACATGGGGAGGGACCAGGTGACTTTTCCAAGCTCTTGAAGAGCTCACCAGTCTTTAGGAGCACTTCGTTTCCTGTGGCTTTTAATGAGCCGCCTGGATCTGGAGATTATGGTCTAATGGATAGGATTCCAGGGACTGCAGATCCAAGGGATGCTGCTTTGCTGCCACACAGCTCCCAGCTCCCTCAGCCCCCCGAGAGTCCAGTCTTCAGACCCTAGCCTGCTCAGGTCCCCCAGGCCCTAGGGGAATATGGCAGGCACTGGGTTTTTAAATATTTTATCTTAGATGGAATAGAATTTTACTATTGGATATGTTTTAGGTATACAGCATCTTGATTCAGTTGTGGATTTTTTCTTTTTTTTGATCCTCTTCCCTTATATTACAGAGTGTTGAGCACAGTTGTGCTATATAATAGGTCCTTCTAGATTATCTGTTTCATGTATATGAGAGTATATATGTTGATCCCAGCCTCCTAATTCATCCCTCCTGCCCTGATTTGTAACTCTGTGAGTGTCTTTGTTCTGCATATGTGAATTCATCTGTGTCAGTTTTCAGATTCCACCTGTAGATAGTCTCACATGACACGTGTACTTCTCAGTCTGACTGACTTCACTGCAGATGAGCGCGTCTGGGTCCATCCACGTGGCTCCTAGTGTGTCGCTGTCTCTCTTTGGCTGAGTGACATTCCGTTGTACACACGTGCCACAGCGTTTTCTGTTCGCCTGTCGACGAGTGACATTCCATCGTACACGCGTGCCACAGCGTTTTCTGTTCGCCTGTCGATGGACGCTGCACTGGCTTCCATGCGTGAGTTGTAAGCAGTGCTGCACTGAACGCTGGGGTGCGTGTGTCTTTTGAAATTTAGTTTTCTCAGATTATACTCCCAGGAGTGGCATGGATCCTTTTCCCTGCTTTATTTTCAGTTTTAAAAGAACCTCCACACTGTTCTCCAGAGCTTAGGAGGGTTCCCTTTGCTCCACCCCGTCTCCACATTTACGGTTTATAGATGTTTTGCTGATGGCCATTCTGACTGGTTTGAGCTGTTACTTTCTTGCAGTTCTGATTTGCATTTTTCTAATAATAGCTTTGTGGGGCACTTTTACTACTGTTTTTCTGTTTTGTCTTTTCAAACAGTGTGATTGAAATTTACATCTTTAAATTGGCTTCTTAAAAGTTGGCCCTATTTGAAATTTTTTTTTCCTGACCTTCCCTGGGGCATTTCTTGAAGGCAGGTGTTATTTCCAGCCCTGCAGGAGTTTTGAAGGCAAGTTCAGTTCAGTTGCTCAGTCATGTCCAATTCTCTGCGACTCCATGGACTGCAGCACGCCAGGCTTCCCTGTCTATCACCAACTTCCGGAGCTTGCTCAGACTCATGTCCATCAAGTCAGTGATGCCATCCGACCATCTTGTCCTCTGTCGTCCCCTTCTCCTCCTGCCTTCAGCCTTTCCCAGCATCAGGGTCTTTTCCAGTGAGTCAGTTCTTTGCATCAGGTGGCCAAAGGATTGGAGCTTCAGCTTCAGCATCAGTCCTTCCAATGAATATTCAGAGTGGATTTTCTTTAGGATTGACTTGTTTGAGCCTCTTGCAGTCCAAGGGACTCTCAAGAGTCTTCTCCAATACCACAGTTCAAAAGCATTAATTCTTCAGCACTCAGCTTTCTTTATGGTCCAACTCTCACATCCATCCATGACTACTGGAAAAGCCATAGCTTTGACTAGACGGACCTTTGTCAGCAAAGTAATGTCTCTGCTTTTTAATACGCTGTCTAGGTTGGTCATAGCTTTTCTTCCAAGGAGCAAGCATCTTTTAATTTCATGGCTGCAGTTACCATCTGCAGTGATTTTGGAGTCCCCCAAAATTAAGTCTTTCACTGTTTCCATTGTTTCCCTATCTGTTTGCCATGAAGTGATGGGACTGGATGCCATGATCTTAGTTTTTTGAATGTTGAGATTTAAGTCAGTTTTTTCAGTCTCCTCTTTCACTTTCATCAAGAGGCTCTTTAGTTCCTCTTCACTTTCTGCCATAAGGGTGGTTTCATCTGTATATCTGAGGTTATTGATATTTCTCCCGGAAATCTTGATTCCAGCTTGTGCTTCATCCAGACCGGCATTTTGTATGATGTACTCTGCATAGAAGTTAAATAAGCAGGGTGACAATATAGCTTTGACATACTCTTTTCCCAATTTGGAACCAGTCTGTGTTCCATGTCTGGTTCTAACTGTTGCTTCTCAACCTGCATACAGATTTCTCAGGAGGCAGGTGAGGTGGTTTGGTATTCCCGTCTCTTGAAGGATTTTCCAGTTTGTTGTGATCCGTACAGTCAAAGGCTTTGGCGTAGTCCATGAAGCAGAAATAGATGTTTTTCTGGAACTCTCTTGTTTTTTTCTGTGATCCAACGGATGTTGGCAATTTGATCTCTGGTTCCTCTGCCTTTTCTAAATCCAGCTTGAATATCTGGAAGTTCTCAGTTCACATACTGTTGAAGCCTGGCTTGGAGAATTTTGACTATTACTTTGCTAGCGTGTAAAATGAGTGCAATTGAGTTGTAGTTTGAACACTCTTTGGCGTTCTTTCTTTGGGACTGGAATGAAAACTGACCTTTTCCAGTCCTATGGCCACTGCTGAGATTTCCAGATTTGCTGGCATATTGAGTGCAGCACTTTCACAGCATCATCTTTTAGGATTTGAAGTAGCTTCACTGGAATTCCATCACCTCCAGTAGCTTTGTTCGTAGTGATGCTTCCTAAAGCCCACTTAACAGTGCGCATAAAAGCTTGTTTTAAAGTTGTAGTAAAGAGAAATGACCACAAGGAGGCAGCACCACTTCATGTGCAGGTCTGGTCACCTGGGCAACCACAGCGTCAGGAAAGTCAGTTCTTGGGTTGTCAAGGAGAATGTTGTTTGAGGTGTCCAGCAAATTGGTTCCATGATGCACACACATAGATGTATTGTGTTTTGGATCCTTTTCCCTTCTGGGTTGTTAGCGTGTTTCACAATTCCCTGTGCTGTTCAGGAGGTCCTTTTTAATTTTCTATATTATGTATATGAGAGTGTATCTGTCAATCCTAACCTCCTCCCACTCCAGTTTCCCCTTATAGAATCATACATTGGTTCTGAACCTGTGAGTCTGCTTGTGCTACATAAATTATTTGTATCAGTTTTGGGGTTCCAACTGTAAGTGATCTCATACAATATTTGTCTTTCTCAGTCCGAGTTAGGTCCATCCAGGTGTCTAGCACCATCCAGGTGTCTAGGTCCATCCAGGTGGCTGCCAACGGCATCATTTCATCCTTCCTTATGGCTGAGTACTACTCCATTGTATACATGGGCCACATCGTTTTCTGTTCATCTAACGATGGGCACTGCTGTGGCTTCCATTCCTGGGTGTTGTAAGCAGTGCTGCACCGAATGTTGGGATGCACGTGTTTTTTGAAATTCCGTTTTCTCCACTTGTACAGGAGTGGGGTGGCCAAATCATATGCCCACTCTGTTTTTATTCAGTAGTTTTGAAAGACCTCATGATGTTCTCCAGAGTTCCTGGAGATTTAAATTCACAAGAACATTGTAGGAGGGCTTCCTTTGCTCCACCCTGTCTCCGCATTTACGTTTGTAGACATTTTCCTGATGACCATTCTGACTGGTGCAAGTTAATACCTCCTTGTAGTTCTGATTGACATTTGTCTAGTAATAGCCATTGAGAGCATCTTTTTCATACTTCGTTTCAAACAGTATGAGTGAAATTTACATTTTGAAGCAGGCTTCTTGAAAGTCGACCTTGTTTTGACTTTTTCTCCTGTGGCCTACCCTCGGGCATTTCTCGAGGGCAGGTGTCATTTGCAGCCCAGCAGGGTTATTGAAGGCGAAGTGTCCATAAACCTTGGTTTTAAAGTTGTAGTGATGAGAATCAGCCACAAGGCGGCAGCACTTCCTCACACCCAGGTCTGATCACCTGGGCAGCCAAAACCTCAGGAAAGCCAGTCAATTCCTGGGTTGTCAAGGGAGCAGAAGGTGCCAGGACGAAGGCCCAGGGGCCTGTGTCTCGTTCCTTTACCCCTTCTCCCCACAGACAAATCCCAGCCCCTGCAAAACCACTCTGCTGAGGGTGATGTCGTCCAAGGTTGGTGCTGAGTTCCCTCACCAGGACACGTCCAGGAGACCTGCTAGCTTCTGGAAGCTCTTCCAGCCTGAGGGCCCACCAGTCTTTGGATGCTCCGGGCTTCATGTAGCTTCTGAAGGGCCCACCTGCATCTGGAGATTGTGGTCCCATCCAGAGGGGACCAGTCCTTACAGGTGCAAGGGGCTCTGCTTTGATGGCATGTAGTCCCCAGCTCCCTCAGCCCCATGAGAGTCCAGTCTTGAGACCCAAGCCTCTCAGGGTGCAAGGATGTGACACCTGCCCAGGTCCCCATGCCCTGAGGGCAATATGGTAGGCATTGCTTTTTTTATGTAATTTTTAAAAACTTTAAATATAACTGAAATAGAACTGATTTATACTATAGTGTTTGTTGGAGCTGTACAGCAAATTGGTTCAGTTATGCACACACATGGATGTATTGTTTTTCAGATCCTTTCCCGGTAGTTTTACAGCGTGTTTCACGGAGTTCCCTGTGGTGTATAGTAGGTCCCTCTTGATTATCTGTTTATTATATATAAAAGAGTGCATCTGTTAATCTTAACCTCCTAATTCATCTCTTCTGCCCTAATTTCCCCTTTGTGGATCATAAGTTTGTTTTCCAACTCTGTGAGTCTCCTTTTGTTGCATAAATGAATTATTATTTTCTAGATTCCAAATCTAAGTGATCTCTATACCATTTGTCTTTCCCAGTCTGACTTACTTCACTTGGTCTGATCATGTCTGGGTCTGTCAGTGTGGCTGCCAGTGGCATCATTTCATCCTTTGTATGGCTGAGTAATATTCTGTTGTAAACATGTGGCATGTCTTCTTTTTCTGGTCATCTGTCGATGGACACTGTGGTGACTTCCCTGTCTTGCCTGTTGTAATCAGGGCTGCACTAAGTGCTGGGGTGCGCTTGTCTCTTAGAATTCTGGTTTTCTCCAGTTACATGCCCAGGACTGGGGTGGCCCAATCATATGCTAGCTCTGTCGTTAGTTTGTTTAATGAACTTCCACACTGTTCTCCAGAGTGGCTGATACCCAATTTACATTCGCAACAACCTGGTTGGAGGATTCCCTTTGCTGCACTCTGCCTCTGCGTTTGTTGTCTGTATACAGACCATTTGCGGATGGCCATGCTGACGGGTGTGGGGTGATTCCTCCTTGCATTTTTGATTTGCATTTCTCTAATAGTAGTCATATGGATATATGTCACATACATATAATAGTAGTCATGAGTCTGAGCAGTCTCCGGGAGTTGATGATGGATAGGGAAGCCAGACACGCTGCAGTCCATGGGGTCGCAAAGACTCAGACATGACTGAGTGACTGAACTGAACTGAGTCATGTGGAGCAGCTTTTCCATTACTTCTAAAAAAACAGTATGAATGAAATTTACCTTTTGAAGTTGGCGTTTTGAAAGTCGGCCCAGTGTTGAATATTTTTTCATTTTTTCATTTTTGCAGTACATTTCTTGAAGGTAGGTGTCATTTCCAGTCCTTGCAGGGTTGATGAACAGGAAATGGCCTTAAGTGGGGGTTTTAAAGTTGTAGTTATGGGAAAAAGCCACAAGGTGACAGATCTGACTTCACACCCAGATCTGGTTACCTGGGCAGACAGAGCCTTAGGGAAGTCCTGTTCCTGGGTTGTCAAGGAGAGAGGAATGTGCCAGAAGAAACGCCCAGGGTACGGTGTTTCATTCCTTCTTCCCTTTCCCTTTCCCCCCATGGAGAAATCTCAGCACCTGGAAAACCGCTCTGCTGAGGGAGCACCTCCTCCGTAAGTGGGGGCGACTCTCAGGAAGGAGGGTGGAGGTGGGAACCCAGCACCAGGACGCGAGGAGGGGAGACCAGGTGACTTTATGAAGCTCTTCCAACCCCGGGAGGATCCACAGATCTTTGGGTGCCCTGGGCTTCTTGTGGCTTTTTGTGGGCCTGCCTGGCTTTGGAGATTGTGGTCCCATCCAGAGGGGAGCGGGCAGTACAGGTCCAAGGGGGGGCTCATTTGCTTGCACATCCTCCGTCAGACCCGTGAGAGTTGAGCCTCCAGACGCAGGCCTGCTCAGGCCCCAGGGATGTGACACCAGCCCAGGTCACGGTGGCCCGACGGGGACTGATTCGTTACTTCTGCCTTGGCCTCTGTGTACCGAGGAACTTCTGTCGTTTTCACAAATGGATTCCACTTTTCCCTGGAGATCCTGTCTACGGCCTGTTCATTCCTGAGTTTGGGGGGTTTTATCGTCATTGCAGGAGTTCCGTCGGAGGGGCTTGGAGAGGGGGCTTGGTGATCTTTTTCTCCTGGAAGCTGTTCTTCCCCGGAGAACCGTTCTTCTGAGAGGCTGGCTGACTTCCTGTTCCTGTTTTTTCTCTTCCGCCCGCAGTGAACGACCTGAAGAATGCGGCACCCTGTGCGGTCAGCTACCTGCTCTTTGACCAGAGCGACAAGGTCATGCAGCAGAACCTGGTGTACTATCAGTACCACAGGGACAAGTGGGCGCTGGCGGACGAGCATTTCCAGCCCAGACCGGTGAGCGCCGGCGCACCGGCCATCGCGTTTCCGCTCTCGTTTTTATCCCACTTCCGGGAGACAGCTTGGCACTTCCGGGAGACAGCTTGGCACCTGAAGAGAAGGGCTATTTCAGAAGCAAGGGAATCTCAACTTGCTTCTGTCGCTTTTTCGTCTTTTAACACTTTACCCCTTTGTTCTCTTTTCTAAATCCGCACACTCTCCTGAAATTTCAAGCATTGCAGAAACATTTCAGTTAGGAATTGACACTGCCTCTTGATTTTATGTTTTCTCTGTCTCATGCTGTGGTAAAGCTGTATGTTTGGCGTATATGCAGCATGTAATTCTTTATTTTTATAAAAATGGGGTCCTACATACTGTTTTACAACTTGCTTTGTGTGTTGTAAGAATTTCATCATGAATGCTTCCCTTGTTACTCTCATACCATATATGTATATTTTTTTCATAATTAATAACTCTATGGCAGGGTTGTTTATGGATGGATCATCATTTCATTCTTTTGATGCACACACACAGTTTTGCACATGTTCAGGGAAACTTGTGGATTATTTATCACTTTCAGAGGATCTTTTCTCATGTGCCCTTAAGTTGTATTTTCATTGAGATTTGTGCTGGCTGTCCTGGTTTGCTGTACATACATCTTCCTTCAACCTCACTGTTCAGACACACACACATACATTTCTCTTTCATTCACTTGGGATTGGCCACTGTTTTTCAAATTGAGATATAATTCATATAGTTGAAAGCTCATGCATTCTGAGTGCACAATTCAGAGGTTTTTGCGTATTCACAGCGCTGTGTGGCTGTTGCCACTATTTAATTTTGCATATTTTCATCATTCCCTCACCAGAGAAACCCCAACCCCTTGTTCCCTCTGCACCCCAGTTTTCCTGTTAAGTGGTTGGTTGTATACACTGTTCTGTTTGTGTCTGAACAGGAAGCAGTCCAGTTCTTTAACGTGACCATGCTCCAGAAAGAGCTGTATGACTTTGCTAAGGAAAATCTCATGGATGACGATGAGGTGAGCTTTCATGTTTAGCACACGACTGACTGAGACAAAATATTCCTTACATCTTTGTTAAAAATCACTGGGAGGCCCCGTCATTCCTGAAATGAGACCCAGAAGAGGCCTTGGGAAACACGGTTTCTGTGAGTGTTTTAACGCGTCAGTGGACTGACCTGGACAAGAAGGGCTTCTAGGAAACCCAGGCTGAAGCACCACATTTCCTGGCAGAGTTCAGAGCCATGCTCTAGTCACCGTCATAGGAGCCGTCCAGGCATCGTTTTTGTTTTATTTGTTTGTTTATTTATTTGAGGCTGTGCTGGACCTTCGTTGCCGTGTCGGCTTTTCTCTAGTTGTGGTGAGCAGGCTTCTCCCTGTGGTGGCCTCTCTTGTATCGGAGCATGAGTTCTAGGACAAGTGGGCTCAGTAGTGGAGGCTCTGGGGCTCTAGAGCACGGGCTTCATAGTTGTGGCACACAGGCTTAGTTGTTCCATGACATGTGGGATCTTCCTGGATCAGGGATCAAACCCATGTCTCCTGCATTGGCAGGCGGATTCGTTACCACTGAGCCACCAGGGAAGCTCCCAGGCATCGTTTTTTTTTTTAATTTGTATTGGAATATAGTTGCTTTACAGTGTTGAGTTAGTTTCTGCTGTACAGCAAAGTGAATCAGCCATATATATACATTTATCCTCTCCTTTTTGGATTTCCTGCCCATTTAGGTCACCAGAGAGCACTGAGTTCCCTGTGCTATACAGCTGGTTCTCATTAGCTATCTATTTTATACGTAGTCTCAATAGCATATATATGTCAATCTCAACCTCCCAATTCCTCCCACCTGGCCCTTTCCCCCTTGGTGTCTGTACCTTTGTTCTCCATGTCTGTGTTTCTATTTCTGCTTTGCAAATAGGTTCATCTGTACCATTTTTTAGATTCCACATACATAAATTAATATATGATATTTGTTTTTTTCTTTCTGACTTACTTCACTTAGTATGAAAATCTCTACGTCCATTCATGTCTCTGCAAATGGCATAATTGCATTCCTTTTTGTGTCTGAGCAACAAGCTTCATTTTTTAACTTTATAAAAATAGAATATTCAATTACTCAGCACTCTGAAGACTCTGGGAAACCCACATCCCAATTTTTCTGTCAGTTGTGTGTGTGTGTGTTTTTACGAGTGAAGCATTTTATCCTTCTCTGGGATTTTCTTGAAATTCCTGATCAAGTCTTACTCAGCCAATTCCTTTACTGATGGAGACTCTGCTGGTTATGAGGCAGTCATCCTGTGTTGGGGCAGTCTAGTCACAGCAAAGCCATCATCAGGGTTAGCGTTTGGGCTTCCCAGGTGGCGCTCGTGGTAAAGACCCTGCCTGCCAGTGCAGGAGATGTAAGAGATGCAGGTTCAATCCCTGGGTTGGGAAGATTCTCTAGAGGAGGACATGACAACCCATTCCAGTATTCTTGCCTGGGGAATCCCATGGACAGAGGAGCTGGAGAGCTACAGTTCGCAAAAAGTCGAACACGACTGACCGAGCATGCATGCAGGGGTAGCATTTAGAGAGATGTGTTTGGAACAGACCATGGAATTCTTTCTGAGACAGCTGAGGACTCACCATCCTTCAGAGTTGGAAGACAGCTGAGGGCTTATTCTCAGCTGACCCTTCACTTCACAGAAGAGGAACCCCAGGGAACAGGAAAGTCTGGAAGCTGCTCGGCCAGACCCAGAGCCCTGAGCCTCCACATCTGCTCTTTCCTCTGCCCCAGTTTTCAGTGAAGCACCTGTAAGTAAAATGGCATCATGAAGTTTGTTTTTTGTGGACAAATTCACATGAGTTGAATGGACCACTGCCATGCATTTAGCTGCCCTGAGCCTCAATTCTTTTGTGGAAAATGCAGCTGATAACGTTGACCTGGCAGGGTTGGAAGAAGAAAATACCACTTTGGACATGGAAGTGCTTTACAGAGTAGGAAGTGACGCACATGCCTTGTGTCTTGGGTTGGGTTTTCTGGAGGCAGATCCTGGAATAAGATCACAAGGATGCTGAAAAGGAAGGAACACAGGCCAGACACAAACTAGCTTGGCCGCTGTGGTTTAAGAAGTAGAGAAAAATATATTCGGGAAAATGGGGATGGATTGGGTTCCTGATTATCTAAAGGCAAAACTACTATTGAGATTTTGGTGTTTATACTTCCAGTTTTTCCATATATTTCCAATATATTAATATATTCACCATAAATCTAATGGTAATTATATATCAGAGCTTTTCCATTTAGCATTGATGTGAGCAGTTTCCCTTGTTACATTTTTCTAGAACAGAAAACTGGTATGTGACATACTACTCACATACCATACAATTTTCCTTTCTACAGTGTACAGTTCAGTGGCTTTTAGTGTATTCATAAAGTTGTACATTCATGCTACTATCAGATTTGAGAACATTTTCCTCACCCAAACGAAAGCCAAAACCTATTAGTCGTCACCTTACATTCTTTCCCCTCTGTCCACACAGCCTGTGCCCCCAGCCTCTGGCAACCACTAACCTTCTCTCTGTCTCTGAATCTGCCTGTTCTGGACATTTCCTATGAGTGGAATCAAGTGGATTTTGCTTTTTGTGACTAGCTCCTTTTCACTGAGTATGTTTTCCAAGTTTAGCTATGTTGTAACATGGATCACGTCACATGAAAAAATTCCTTTTCATTGCTGAATAATATTCTGCTGTGTGAACGTGCCACGTGGTGTTTATTCTTTGACTGATGGATGTTTGGGTTGTTTCCACTCCTTGGTACTTTGAATAATGATACGGTGTACATTTGTGTACAGATTTTTGTTTGGGTAAGAATTTTCCATTCTCTTATACTTTGAAGTCCAATGGCTGGGTCCCATGATAACTCTGTGTTTATCTTCTTAAGGAACTGCCAGACTGGTTTCCAAAGCGGCTGACCCATTTTGCATTTCCCACCAGCAATGTAGGAAAGTTCTAATCTGCTTCATCTTCATCAACTTTTGTAGCATCTGTCTGTCTTTGAGTGTGTGTGTGTCTTTTTATTATAGGTGTGAAGTAGGTGTGACGTGGTACCTCATTGCGGTTGTCATTTCCATTTCCCTATTGACTAACGATGTTGAGCATCTTTTCGCATGCTTACTAACCATTTGTATATTTCTTTGGAGAAGTGTTGATTCTATTCAAACCCTTTGCCCACTTTTTTTTAAAGAGAGGAGTGTTTTTGTTTTCCTTTGCCCAGTTTCAAATTGGGTTATTTGTCTTTTCATTTTGAGTTGTGAGAGTTCTTGATATATTCTGGTTATAAAGTCCCCTGTCAGATACATTAATTGCAAACATTTTCTCTCAATCTGTTGGTTATCTCTTCACTTTACTCTTGAAGCTCAAATGTTTTAGGTGTTTATGAAACCCAACTTACCAATTTTTTTCTTGTTACTTGTGTTTTGGTGTCATATCTAAGAAACTCATCCAAGATCACTAAAATATACTGTGTTTTTTTCCTAAAGTTTTTATAGTTTTAACTTTCATTTTTATCTATAATCTACTTTTTGTTAATTTTCCATATGATATGAGGCAGTGGTCCAGTTTCATTTTTTGCATGTGGAAATGCTGTTGTTCCAGCACCGTTTATTGAAAAGACTCTCCCTGTTCAGCTGTCTGGGTACCTTCATAGGAAAATCAATTAATGTTAAATGTGAAGATTCCTTTCTGGACTCTCCATTCTAGTCTGTTGATCTAGACTTCTATCCTTATGCTGGTACTGCACTTTTTGTTTTTATTGTTTTTTTTTTCAATGTAACCCATTAATTTATGTATGTATTCTAGATTTTATTTATTTAATTTTGGCTGCACTGAGTTTGTTGCTGTGTGTGGGCTTTCTCGAGTTGCAGCAAGCAGGGGCTACCCTAGTTGCGGTGCACGGGCTTCTCTTGCTGCGGAGCACGGACTCTAGGCTTGTGGGCTTCATAAGTTGTGGTGCACAGGCTTAGTTGCTCTGCAGCATGTGGGGTCTTCCTGGACCAGGAATCAAACCCTTGTCTGCTGCATTAGCAGGCTGATTCTTAACCACTGGCCCACCAGGGAAGTTCGGTACTGCACTGATTTAAATGCTATAGCTTTGTATTACATTTTGACATTGGATAACGTGAGTCTTCCAACTTCATTTTCTTTTTCCAGATTGTGTTGGCTGTTCTGGGTCCCTTCCATTTCCATATGAGATATGGGATCAATTTGCCAATTTCTCCAAAAGCAGCTTGGATTTTGATAGGAATTGTGCTGAATCTGAAAATTGTTTTGGGTACTGTTGACATTGTAACAATATCAAATATTCTGATCTATGAACATGGGATAGCTTTCTCTTTATTTAGGTCTTCTTTAACTTCCTTTGAGGAGCTTCCCTGGTAGCTCAGGTGGTAAAGAATCTGCCTACAGTGCAGGAGAGCCAGGTTTGACCCCTGAGTTGAGAAGGAACTGGCAATCCACTCCAGTAGTCTTGCCTGGAAAATAACTTCTTTCAATAAAGTTTTCTCAAATTTTGTTATTCTGGATGCTGTTTCAAATGGAAGTGAAGTGAAAGTTGCTCGGTCATGGCTGACTCTTTGTGACCCCATGGACTATACAGTCCATGGAATTCTCCAGGCCAGAATACTGGAGTAGGTAGCCATTCCTTTCTCCAGGGGATCTTCCCAACCCAGGGATCGAATCCAGGTCTCCTGCATTGCAGGCAGATTCTTCACCAGCTGAGCCACCAGGGAAACCCAAGAATACTGGAGTGGGTAGCCTATTCCTTCTCCAGCAGATCTTCCCAACCCAGGAGTCAAATCCAGGTCTCCTGAATTGCAGGCAGATTCTTTACCAGCTG
The DNA here is from genome assembly GCF_023091745.1 of Budorcas taxicolor. Classification (NCBI taxonomy): domain Eukaryota; kingdom Metazoa; phylum Chordata; class Mammalia; order Artiodactyla; family Bovidae; genus Budorcas; species Budorcas taxicolor. Next base: position 53,100,203 of record NC_068910.1, on the reverse strand, counting down.
AGCTACCAGGGAAGCCCTGCTGTAAATGGAACTGTTTTCCTTTTTTTTTTAAGTTTCTAGTTGTGTCTTGGTGGTATATAGACATACTGTTGGCTTTTGTATATTGATAGTGTAATCTTGCAAATTTATTGAACTTGTTTATCAGTTCTAATCTTTTTTTGTTGTGTGTGTATTCCTCAGGAGTTTCTGTGCGTAAGATCATGTTTATCTGTGAGCAGACCTAGAAAAATCACAAGTATTAGAACAAGAAGAGCCCCTTTATGAGACAGTAAATCTCTTGCATGTCACAGATGAGGAAACAAACTCAGAAAGGTAGCGTGACTTACTGAAAGTCACACAGCTGCCAAGTAACCATCTGGTGAACTGACCGGGTTTCTTCCAGGCTTTACAGTTCCTAGGATTCTTGAACTTGGTGCTCTCAAGATAACAGGGCTCCACTGAAGATCCCAGAGTAATTAGGTTATTAGTCAAGGCTTTAGAATTGTGAAATAATTTCTAAAGAATGACTTGTTTTTTTAAATTATAGATCAAATGATGGCATGTCATCATTTATTTGAAATAAACTGTAACTAACACAATAAAATTCTTAGTTAAGCCTTAAAAGTTTCAAAGGACCAAATGCTACCTTGAAACAAAGCATCAATACAGTCTACTGATATCTGTGGTATTGTTCTTCATAGCTTTCTGGGCTTGAAATGTGTGTAAGAACATCTGGAAGTTTGCACACTGGTTAAAAATTTGGCAGAGGCCCTGTTACCATTTCAGAAAGTTTATAAACTGCAACAAGATGTTTCAGGTTTCAGGTTTGGATAATTGTTTGCTCTGGGAAAGTCTAAAAGGTATTAACTTTTTAAAACTGCACAGCATTAGAGTTGAGAGTTAAGTTTTGTTGGGGGCAAAATGAGGACTATAACCTGGGCGACAGCATTTCAGATGGCTGAGAAACTGCGCTAATGAAGCAAGAGGGACAGTCAGTATAAATGTTATTGGGTGAGCTGGGAGTACATGCAATCTAGCACGTATTTTTCACAGAAGCTTTCTGCTAGTCTTTAGTCACCATGAAGGATTTTAGTGCTTTTCTAGAAACGAAGAGATATAAGAATTGGGCTCATAAAATCTTAAGTATCTGAAGCCCTGGTCTGCCGGTCTTTCCTAGAGCACAGAGTGCTTCATTTCTGCTCTCCGCCCTGAACTCCTTTCAGGGAGTGTTGAAGGTCAGTAGCTGTAGCAGCACCTGACTTAATCCTTGTGGTAGTAGATGGCAAGTGCCCACGGCGAGTGCCCATTTGTAGTTGACAAAGAAATAGATTAGAATTTGCTGGAGTGGCTGACTGAGGGAGCGCTCTTGGGAAAGGAGCTGAGGGGCAAAGGAGGAGCTATGCAGGTCAGCCTGGGCTGACCCCAGGGCATGGGAGCTGGGCCTTGTTGGTGAGTCACTCTTTCTCTGCAGTAAAGGGCTTGGTTGTGGGTTGGCCAAGGGCGTTGTGGGAGAGAAGCCAATGCAAAGAAGATAAGAAAGTGTGGTGGCTTCAGCTGCAGCAGCATAGCACATGTCCACGCAGTCATCCATCCTTCCTCTAGCAGGCTTGTGGAGACCTGTGTGTGCCAGGCTCTGGGAAAGAACCTGAGCCCAGGTGCTGGTCCCTTGAAAAGCTCATGGTCTGGTGATCAAGGCAGAAGGGGCACAGACAGGTCTCCCTGTGGGGTAACTGCTGTTGGGAGGGGGGTAAGGGTGAGGGAGGGATGCACAGCAAAGGGGGTGCTAAGCAGGATCTTTCAGAAGGTGCTGGGCCCCCCACTTCACACGCCATCTGTGGGGGTCTTGGAGCACTTGACGCCAAGTTCACATGATGTGGAAGCCATGTCTCCCCCAGAAGAAGTAAGATCCTCTGGGCCCGAGGGCAGCAGGGAAAAGGCTGCTCCAGCCCCGGGGGCGGGTGGCAGCGGCCTCTTGGAAACAGTCTCTGCTCACCGACACTGTGAAGGTCAGGTAGCTGCCTAACAGAGGTGTCCTGTTGCTCTTGCAGGGAGAGGTCCTGGAATACGTGGATGACCTGCTGGAGTTGGAGGAGACCAGCTAGCCCCAGAAGCCAGAGAGCTGTTCCTTCCATGTTCAGAAAACATAATTCTTTGTCTTCCTTTTCCTAATAGTCCAGGCTATTGATACCTCAGAACCTTCTCTTCTCTCTGTGAAGTGAAAGGGAAGCCCCCGTCTCTTGCTACAGCTAAAAAGGGGTGAGCCTGCATTCCCCGTGCCCACAGCTGCCTCCCCAACCTTTCACACCTGCCGCTCTATCTTCATACCCGCCTCTCCATCGTCATTCCCACCTCCCCATGATCACACCTGCCTCCCCGTCTTCACACCTTCCTTCTCCATTTTTATACCTGCCTTTCTCACCATTTTGGTTAGAAGGACAGTTTTCCATGGAATCCGCTCCCCCTCCCCCCCCAGAAAATCAGTATTATTTTTTAAATAAGAAAAATAATCCTAAAATATGGTAATTATAAAAACCTACTCTGGCCTTTCTGCTTTCCCCCATTTTGGTTTCCTTTCTCCCCATCCCCTGATCCAGCAAAGATGTTGAGGACAAAGGCTAAGCTTCTCTTCATAGTGGTCTGCACGCCATCTGACCTGCATCATTGCTGGCGCCCATTGAGAACGGAGTTGGGGCAACAGCGTGGAGAACAGATATGTGACTTTTGCCTAATACTTGCGCGTGTCCGAAGGCTTCCAGTGGCCGGTCGATCCCCTTTGAGGACAGTGTGCTCAGCCGTTAGTCTCAGAGTTGGATATGGAAGGAAGGAGAGGGAATCTAGTTTCACTCAGTCTTCGACAAATATTTATTGAGCACCCACTGCGTGCTAGGCCTCGATCTGGGCGCTGGAGACACTGCACAGCAAAACAGAAAGAAAAAAAAAAACCTGTCCTCACAGAGCCTACATTCTACAGGGAAAGACAGACCACAGGTAAACAAGCATAAATATATACAAGGCCTCGGAGGGTGATCATTGCTATGGAGAAAAAGCAGTGAGGGGTAAGGAAGCTTGGAGATGAGGCTGCAGGGTTGTTTGTTTCATTAATTTTTTGGTGGTGCTGTATGTGGAATCTTAGTTCCCCCACCAGGGATCACACCCCTGGCATTAGAAGTGTGGTGTCTTAACCAGTGAACCCCCAGGGAAGTCCCAAGGCTGCAGTGTTTCGTTTTGTTTTGAATTTATTTATTTTAATTGGAGGATCATTTCCTTACAATATTGTGGTAGTGTTTGCCATCCATCGACGTGAATCACCCATGGGTGCACGTGTCCTTCCATCCTGACCCCCCCTCCCGCCTCCCTCCCCACCTTATCCCTCTGGGTCGACCCAGGCTTTTCATGCCCTTCTGAGGTTTTCAATAGGGTGGTCGGGGAAGCTGTCACTGAGAGCATGACAGCAGAGCAGAGACCTGGGGAGGTGGGTCTCAGGACAGAGCCTTCCAGGCAGAGCGGGCTGCATATACGGCGCCCAGCAGCGGGGACGTGCTTGTGCCGTCGGGACAGCCCACAGCCCAGGGGAGGCGTGGGCATGGGCAGAGTGGAAGGTGGTGTAAGTATGTGGCTGGCAGGGGGCATGGCTCAGCCTTGACAGACAGTGTAAGTAAGGCCCTGGGCTTCTGCCCTGAGTGGGGTGGGAGCCGTGCAGCAGAGCAGAGCCTGGGCTCCCTGGCACTTTACAGGGAGCTTACCTGCTGCCGTACCGTGAGAAACCTGGAAGCGCTCAGGGGGAGAATTGGGAATGTCAATCGGGGCATGGCTACAGAGATCCAGGCAGGGGGATGAAGGCGCAACGCCGGGCATAGCAGGGGGCGATGGTGAGACGTGGTCCCGTCATGGATTTGTCACAGGGCCAGTCACAGTTGCTGACAGGTTGACTGTAGAGCATTAGAGAAAAGAGAGGGGCTGGTGGCGACCTGAAGGTTTGGGGCCTGACGCATGGGAAGGACTGAGTTGCCATTGACTGAGATGGGGAGGCGGGTGGTTGGTGAGTCGGGCATTCGGTGCCTGCAGCCATCTGAGGCTGGGATGCCGGGTTCAGGCTGCAGATATGATTTGAGAGTTTCCCCAGGTCAGGTGGTTGGCAGAGCCTGAGTCAGGGATCCAGTGGGGCGGGGTCCCATGGAGGGGATATAAAGCAGAGTGGGGGGCCTTGGGCATGGACACCCTTCCCCAGGATCCCATCAGGGGAGGCTCTGGGCCCAGACGCTTGACTGTCCTCGAAGCTCCAGGCTTCAGCTCTCTGCAGCTGCGTGAGGACAGGCAAGGAGGCTTGACTCTCTCCACTTCTCTGTTCCCCCAGGGCCTCCCCAGGGACTTTCGGGGCGAGGGTGTCTCCACAGGGTTGCCTGGTGTGGGGAGAGGTTTGGGTTCACTATCTGAAAATCACTTAGTCATGTCCAGCTCTTTTGTGACCCCATGGATTATAGCCTGCCAGCCTCCTCTTGTCCATGGAATTCTGCAGGCCGGAGTACTGGAGTGGGTAGCCATTCCCTTCTCCAGGGGATCTTCCTGACCCAGGGATTGAACCCAGGTCTCCCGCATTGCAGGCGGTATCTGAGGTTGGCTTCTTTCCACTGGGAGCTGAAAGCCCCTCCTACCCCCATCCTAGGGACTGTCCCCTGGGGACAGTGGGATCAATACTGTCAGCCCTTTGCTTTGATTGAAGGCTGTGGAACCAAGTTACTAAGTTTTTATTTTAAAAGAAACCAAACCAATTTTTTTAAAAAAAGAAGAAGGTGGGCCAATTCTTCCAAATGTAACATGAAAGCCCAGCTGCACTCAGCAACTTCAGCCCAGTACCTCCCTGAGTGGGTTTTCTTGGAAGAGCCTAGAAGAATCCTGGATTGAGACCTCGTGGGCTCAGCATTTGTCTGGCCAGCCATTTGGAGGGAAAAAAAGAAGCACATTTGTAAGCTGTGTGGGAGTTTCCAGACCAAGGCTAAGATGTCTGGCTTGTCCTCTGACCCACCTGCACTCAGCCCAGTGGGTACCAGTTAGGTCTCTGCCCACGGAGGCTGCCCACCATGGGGCAATGGAGTCTGTCCAGCCCCGAGGCCTTTCAGGCAGCCCAGGCAAGGACCCCCCCTGGGGAGGGTCTAAAGGCACCCCCTGCACCCATGTTAATGTTCAGATTTTTGGTGGGGGGAAGGATGGGGCTGAGGGGAGGTCTGGGTGTACACAAAGAATTAAAAGCAACTAATGGAAATGTCGCATATACCAGCATATTCAGCGCAGTGATGTCTTTCTGAGTTTGAGGCTTTCTAATTACTGCCACCGACCTGTCAGGCTCACCTCTGGGGTCCAGAACCACTGAGGCCGTCACCCACAGAGGCCGCCTTAGGAAATGTTGCTTTTAGGAGTCCTTACTAAAGGAATTTTAAGAGTACAAAAATTTTATTGAACCAAACTCAGCAGCAAACAGAAAATGATTTGTTCGATTGTCAGTGGGAAAGGGTTTATTATGACTGCCGGTGGAATCAACAGTGGCCCGTTTCTGCCAACATGGATGGAAATAACGTTTTTAAGTTTTAAATGTGAGCTGTAAACCTAAGCTACTTCGGTTTAAAAAAAAAAAATTCAATACTTAAACTGTGGGGAGAAGGTGGACTGGAGCCAGAGAAAACATTCTCATTTAATAGTGTTTGCACATGGAACGGCAACACAGTTTGTAGCGAGGCTCCGAGAAAAACCCACAACTAATCCTTCATCGCAGCTGTCCCAACTCTTGACCATCTGCCATCCCCCAAACAGCGACTTCTTTTTTTCTGGGGACTCCAGGCTTGAATGACCTAGTGTGGAGAGTTTAAACTGTATACAAGGAGAGGGAGGGGGGTGGGAAGGGAAGGGACCTTAAGCAAGCCTTGGCCAAAGGTTTTGTGCAAGGACTTCCTGTGCCTGCTGCCCCGTCCCTGGGGCCTCTCCTTGAGGGGGATGCCACCAGGACAGCCCAGCTTCGTCCTCACTGACCCTCTCCTACCCAGAAACCCGAGTCAGGAGCGGCCGTGGCCTGCACTGTTGCAGCATCTTCCCCGAGGCAGGCCTCAGACTCAAGGATCCCCCAACTCTAACTCCCAGATCTGGCTTGGGTGTCTTGTTGAGTGAGTGAGTTGGCTGGCTATCTTCTTGGAGCTGACAGAGTAAGATGATGGTGCCTCCTTTTGCAAGAAAAAGAGTGGGAGGAAATGAAGCAATTTCTTTTTTTTGTCTATTTTTCATTGATTAAAAAAATTTTTTTTTAAATTTTGTATAGGGGTACAGCCGATTAACAAACAATGTTGTGACAGTTTCAGGTGAACAGTGAAGGGGCCCAGCCACACATGCACATGTATCCATTCTCCCCAAAACTCCCCTCCCACCCAGGCCGCCACCCTGATGCAGTTTCTCAGTTGTACCCACAGATCCAAGATGGCCTGCTGTAGAGTTGTGGTCTGCAGGCCACACTGAAACGTTGTCACCAATGTCTTTTCCACCTCCCTCCTGGGATCAGGGCAGTGGGTATGGTCTCACTCTTTGGAAAATTAGAACTTGGAAAATGGTTGGAAACAAAACTTTTTAAAAGAAATCACATTAAATGTTTTACTTTGCTTATTCTTGGCTATTTCTTTCTCTGTCCAGTGGTGGGACTGTCCTAACCACACCCAGTTCTTCTAGGATACGTGTTGAGTGGTGTTTTGTTATTGTTTGTGTTTATTTTTGCCACACTGAGCTGCTTGTGGGATCTTAGGGTCTTAGTGCCCCTACCAGGGATTGAAACTCTGCCCTAGGCAACGAAAATGCAGAGTCCTAACCACTGGGCAACCTGGGAATTCCTAGGACGTGTCTCATGAGCTGTTTTCTCAGGTCTGTGAGGTTTCTGACGTGCATCTACGGAAGCAGAGTCCTCACCCCAAAGACTGTTGACTGATGGAGAGGGGGTGAACCTTACCCGCCCGGATCCTTCAGGAGATGCAGGCTCATTCCTCCCCCCCAAGTAAGGCTCTCTGTCAGATACCTGGGATCCCACGAAGGGGTAACACTGGGAATCTAGGGCTTGCTTTGGATCCAATGAGCTGGCCCCTTCCTGCCACGGTCTGAGAAGTAACAAAGTATTTACTATTTCCAACAAGGACCAATCCAAGCATGACAGCTGACAGCTACCGTGCTCCATGCCTGTCACCCAAGGACAAGCGAGGAGAAAGAGAAGTGTAGAAGGAGGCAGGTGGGAAGAGTAAGGAGCCAGTTAGGGCAAAAGCAGACTTTCTGCACAGAGAACTCACACATCAGCTACTGGAATAGGAGGGGAAGGACGGGGATTCTGTTGATGTCAGCCCAAGAATTCCAGAGGATACAGTGGAAAAGTTTGGGTCGAGCAGGAACGGGGGGAGTAGGAAGTAAGAGTTTACCCATCAGTGGACGTCTTAATTCCAGATCACTTTTTAAAAAGTTATTATTAGTAAATATTTTAAAATTTTTGGTTGTGCTGGGTCTTCGTTGCTGCACATGGGCTTTCTCTAGTTGCAGCAAGTCGAGGCTAGTCTTCATTGCTGTGTGTGGGCTTGTCTGATTCCTGAGCATGGACTCTAGAGTGTGCGGGCTTCAGTGGTGGTGGTGCATGAGCTTAAGTTGTTCCGGGGCGTGTGGGATCTTCCTGGACCAGGAACTGAACCTGTGTCTCCTGCCATTGGCAGGCGGATTCTTATCCACTGGACCACCAGGTAAGTCCAGGTCTAGATCTCATGAAGCAAAGCCTTGTGTGAGTGATGGAGTGCTCTCAGGAGAAGGGGAGCAGGAAGGAGCTGGCAGGGGTGTGGTCACTGGAGACCAGCCTCTGCCTGATCTCACGGGAGCTCTCCCACCTGGAGGCAAGGAGGCCAACCTTCCGTGTGACCATGTCCATTAGTCGCTGGCTGCATGCAGGCTGCCCAGCCAGTGGGAGTGGGGGGCTGGGGCCTGACTCCTGGGTGAGGGAATGCCCATTAGGCTGAGGACAATTCTCTGGATGAGAAGGGTATGGGTATGCTCTAGAGCACAGGCTTAATTGCCTCGTGGCATGTGGGCTCTTCCCGAACCAGGGATCAAACCCATGTCCCCTGCACTGGCACGCAGATTCTTAACCACTGGGCCACCAGGGAAGGCCCGGATTCTGCATTTCTAACAAGCTTCTAAGTGGCCTGGGAACCACACTTTGAGTAGCAAGATCCTGGGCTTTTTGTTGTACTGAGAAGCATGGTCTCTGGTTGGTGTTAGGAAGATGGAAGAGGGGTAGGAGCTCAGCAGACACCCTAAAATCCTGCTGCAGGAAGTCATGTGGCTGAGAATTAGGCTTAGAAAAGCTGGTCTTAGATCCAGCAAGTATTAAGACTACTTTCAAGATTACTAGAGAATCTTTTTTTTAAAAAAAACTTATTGTGAGAGCCGAAGAACTGATGCTCTTGAACTGTGGTGTTAGAGAAGACTCTTGAGAGTCCCTTGGACTGCAAGGAGATCCAACCAGTCAATCCTAAAGGAAATCAGTCCCGAATATTTATTGGAAGGACTGATGCTAAAGCTGAAGCTCCAGTCCTTTGGCCACCTGATGCAAAGAGCTGACTCACTGGAAAAGACTGATGCTGGGAAAGATTGAGGGCAGGAGGAGAGGGAGACAGATGATGAGATGCTTACATACCATCAATGACTCAATGGACATGAATTTGAGCAAACTCTGGGAGATAGTGAAGGGCCGGGAAGTCTAGCATAGTGCAGTTCATGGGGTCACAAAGTCTAGCATAGTGCAGTTCATGGGGTCGCAAAGAGTCGGACTCGACTTCGCGACTGAACAGCAACAACTGTAATGTAACCCAGATATAAAATACACTAGGTAACTATTTGGGGAAACATTTATTTTAAATATCTCAGAAGCTTTGTGTTAATGGATCCTTGCCCATCCCCCACCTCCAGATTTTCGTGAACATTGAACATTTAGCAACCTCAAAACATGCATAATGATATACAATTGAAGTTTACACTGTTTTAATCATTCCCTTTCTACATGTGTTTTTACATTAATTTAGATGACACTAAATCAGTAAATGGGCTTCCTGGAGAAGGCAGTGGCCCCCCACTCCAGTACTCTTGCCTGGAGAATCCCATGGATGGAGGAGCCTGGTGGGCTGCAGCCCATGGGGTTGATAAGAGTCAGACACGACTGAGCGACTTCACTTTCACTTTTCACTTTCATGCACTGGAGAAGGAAATGGCAACCCACTCCAGTGTTCTTGCCTGGAGAAGCCCAGGGACGGGGGAGCCTGGTGGGCTGCCGTCTATGGGGTCGCACAGACTCGGACACGACTGAAGCGACTTAGCAGCGGCAGGTGGCTCAGCAGTCACGAATCTGCCTGCCAACGCATGAGCCCCAGGAGATGCCGGTTCGATCCCTGGGTTGGGAAGATCCCCAGGAGGAGGAAACGGCAACCCACTCCAAGATTTTCGCCAGGAGAATCCCATGGACAGAGGAGCCTAGTGGGCTATGGCCCATGTGATCACAGAGTCAGACATGCCAGCACACACAGGCGGCTGGGCCCCACCCCTAGGGCCTTCCCTTCATCCAGGGTGGAATCAGAGGCCTTGCATCTCCAGCAAGTTCCCAGGTGATATCTATGCCGCTGGTCTGAGGACTGCTGTCATAAGTGAGACGTGCTGAGTCACCATAAGATGCCTGGGACGCCATGAACTGGATGCTCACCAGCCGGGGGAGCCCGCGATGCACTCAGGCTGTTTCCGGACAGCTCACAGTCGTCACGACAGGGTAAAGATTAGGTCAGCACAGATCACTTCATATTCCTTTGAAATTCCTCTGCTTCTCCATCAAGTAGGTACCCATGCTTGATATCCTAGCCCTTGGCCCTCTTTAAACATTTTTTTCCCTCCTAGGTCATTCTTTCTTCCTGGCATTCAGAGAAATGGTTAATCCTGAGAGAGGAAGCCGAGGACTGAGTTTTGTTAGTCCTGGCAAAAACTCTTAGACATTCCTAGGCACAGACTGGTCAAGGACAACCAGGCCACTGCTTCTGAGAGGAAACGGTGCTTACCGGTACAAAGCTAACCTTGTTTTTTTTTTTTTAAAAAGATGGACTCACAGGACAGAGGGAACAGGGTGGATGAGTGTCCCCCCCTCCCCGCAACCAATGTCAGTTGTAAATTCTTTCCAATTGCAACAAACAATTTTGAAAAAATCTCAGAGCTTCTAGACTGTGTCCTGGATCTTGGCTCATTTGCCCTCAGCAACATTGCACCATTGAAAGGAAATAACTCATTGTTTTTCTTCCCTCTCCCACTCCCAACAATTAAATACCTGATCCAAAATAACCCTGCTCTTAAATACTCTGTCATGCCTATTTTGAAAATTTCAGGTTACAGACTCATTTCTTTCTTTAAAAGACAAAAAGAAGAAGACGACAATAGTATGATAAAGAGGTGAATTTTGACCTCCGGCTGGAATTAGGGCCAAAGCACAGGCCTGGGGTTAGGGCAACCGGGCCCAGGTCAGGTGGTGCACGGGCTGCTGACATGTGCTGACCCGGCCCAAGCCTGCCGGGTGCTTCCAGACCCACGTCTCAGCCTAGAGAAAAGAACCCTGAGAGGAGGCAGAGCCGCCCTACTCCCCTGTCTCGTGTGCTAGTGAAAGGCCAGCGGTTCTCACTGTGATGTGTCACCGTTTATTCTCCCAGGGGGGCTTCGGGGGAGCCCCCTGCCCCAAGGCGGCTAGACCTTCTCCATCTCGATCTGCTGATGGTAGTGCCGAGCCTGCCGCTGGCCGACATTCAGCTTGTACACGGAGCTCTTGTGCTGGCACCTTCGGTAGCCCCACACGGCCCCCACGCCTGCCAGGAACAGCAGCAGGCACAGAACTGTGACGACCGTGGCAACGATGGGGCCTCTGCCGAGGCTGGGACACTTGCCCCCAGCGCAGGGCTCCAAGGTCGGGAGAAGCTCCTCGCTTGCACCCGGGCCGGGGACTTCCTGTCCCAGGAAGTCCTCCGACAGCAGGTACGGGAAGGTGTCCTGGACGGCAGGGACAGTGGTCTCCAGGGGGGTCTGGGTGGCCGCCACGACAGTTGAGGGAGTGAGGCTGGGCGTCTTCTGGACGGCGGTCGTCTCGGTCTCCAGGGTAGAGCTGGTGAGTTCATAGGGCAGGGTGGACGTGGGAGGCTTCTCTGCGGCATATCTCCAGGGAACGGTTGACTGATTTCCCGTCAAGTCACCAGCCCCTTTGCCAGGACCCTCAGTTTCAGACACATTCATGGGTCTGAGAGCCAAAGCTTCTCCATCTAGCGTTTGAGATGGAAGAAGTGAAGTCACGGCCTCACTGGGTGTGCGCGCGGTGCTCCTGGACCCCTTCCTTCCCGCAAGAGCGGGCTGGCTGGGCGTAATCAGCATCCTTGCTTCCAGCCTTGCTGACCCATTCCCTTTGTCCTCCTCTTCCTCGTCTTCCTCCTCTCCTGCCTCTGTCTGCCTCCAGGCCCCGTCGGTCACAGGGTAGCCATCTAACCAGGACTCATCGCTGCTGCTCACCATGGCGTCACCAGCCCCGCTGTCATTCCTGCCCACCGGGGGCCCCGAGGGACCATCAGTGTTGTGGTAGACGACCCTGGTTTCCAGCTCCCCTGGGGCCAACGTGCTGCCCCTGTGGTGGTCTCCAGCAGGAAGGTGCTTTTTGGCATCATCATCCATCTCCTTTTCCCACTCAGGCTTGTGGAAGGTCCCAGCAGGAGACCAGAGCACGTCCTTCCCGCTGCCTTGGGATCCCGGAAGCTCTGTGGGGACGGAGCTCCCAGCGCCCAGCAGGCCTGTGGTTGGCACAAAGCCTGTATCCTGGGCTCTGTCTTCCCTTGCCACAGGCATAGAGACCAGACGGTCCTGTTTTGGAGCCTCCTCAGAGGGTTCTCCCTGACTTCTGTCCTCCTCTGCCTCTGTGCGGGAGTCCTCCATGAGCTCTCTGAATGACACGGATCTATCATCAGGAAAATTATCTTCATAGTCAATGTGTACCGCTGCCTCATCTGGAAGAAAAGAGGGAAAAGCCTCATGAGGTCCAAGGCACAGAGCCAGCATGGAACACAGGGAATAAAAAGCACAGGGGCTGGAACCAATGGAATGAACCTGTTATTCTTAGATGCTATGACTGTATCACAGATAAACCCAAAGAACCTACATACAAACTGTTACAATTAACAGATGAGTTTATCAAGGACACCGGTTCTACAGGCAACATAAAACACCAACTGTGTCTCCGTATACCAGCAATAAACAGAAAAAAAGTTAAAAGATACTGTTTGCCATCGCATGTGTGTGCTCTCCTTTTCAACCCCACGGACTGTAGCCCACCAGGCTCCTCTGTCCATGGAATTTTCCAGGCAAGAATATTGGAGTGGGTTGCCATTGTCTACTCCAGGGGATCCTCTCTGCCATTAGCAGGCAGATTCTTTCCCACTGTGCCACCTGGGAAGCCAGACTGTCATTGCATATCCAACCCCCCACCCCAAATTCCTAGGAATAAATCTAACAAAAGATGTGTAAGATTTTGTACATGGAATGGTACAAAGTATTTCTGAGCAAAATTAAAAGATGACTTAAGTAGTAAAGGGACTTCCCTAGTGGCTCAGACAGTTAAGCGTCTGTCTACAATGTGGGAGACCCAGGTTCGATCCCTGGGTCGGGAAGGTCCCTGGAGAAGGAAATGGCAATCCACTCCAGTACTATTGCCTGGAAAATCCCATGGACAGAGGAGCCTGGTTAGGCTACAGTCCATGGCATCGCAAAGAGTCGGACACAACTGGGCGATCTTCACCGTAAGTAGTAAAGGGCTATCCCACGGTAGTATAATGGAAGTTTAATTGTTAAGCTGTCAATCTGCCCAAATTAATCATTTGAAAAGACCCTGATGCTGGGAAAGATTGAGGGCAGGAGGAGAAGGGGATGACAGAGGATGAGATGGTTGGATGACATCACCAACTCAATGGACATGGGTTTGGGTAGACTCCAGCAGTTGGTGATGGACAGGGAGGCCTGGCATGCTGCGGTTCATGGGGTCGCCAAGAGTCGGACACAACTGAGCAACTGAACTGAACTGAAACTGAATAAAAATCTCAGATATTGACAAGCTGATGCTAAAATTTATGGAAATGCAAAGGGCCAAGAAGAGACAAGGAAAAAAGAAGAGAAATGCTGTAGCAGGTATGCTACAAGATTTTAAGATTTACTATAAAACTGGAATACTTTGAAAGACTGTGTTTGGTATTGGCACAAAGACAGACAATCAAGTTACATTAACTTTAAGAACTTCTGTTCGTCAAAAGCCACCATGAAGAGCGTTCAGATGCATGCCACATATTTGAAGATAACTGCAGCATATATGGCAACCCACTCCAGTGTTCTTGCCTGGAGAAGCCCAGGGATGGGGGAGCCTGGCGGGCTGCAGTCTATGGGGCCGCACAGAGTCGGACATGACTGAAGCGACTTAGCAGCAGCAGCAGCAGCACATATAACCTCTGGAAGGTTCCAGAATTTATAAAGAACTCCTACAAATCAACAATAAATAGGCAGACAAACGCTAGATACGTCGGCAAGATACTTGAATCAGCATATCACAGAAAAGGTATTGGGACTTCCCTGGTGGTCCAGTGGTTAAGACTCCAAATTTCCACTACAGGGGGCACAGGTTTGTTCCCTGGCTGGAGAACGAAGATCCCGCATGCCATGCAGCATGGCTAAAAAGAAAAAAAAAAATCTAAATAGTCATACATGTGTGAAGATGCTTAACCTCATTAGTAACAGAGAAATGCTAATCACAGCCAGAGTGAGATTCCATTATCTAGCACCAGAATGGCTAAAATTAAACAGACCGACAGGCTCTGTTATCCTTGTATTAACAAGGATATGAAAGTGGAAAGTGAAAGTCACTGAGTCGTGTCCGACTCTTTGGGACCCCATGGACTAAACAGTCCATGGAATTCTCCAGGCCAGAATACTGGAGTGGGTAGCCTTTTCCTTCTCCAGGGGATCTTCCCAAGCCAAGGATCAAAGCCAGGTCTCCTGCATTGCAGGCAGATTCTTTACGAGCTGAGCCACAAGGGAAGCCCAAGAACATTGGAGTGGGTAGCCTATCCATACCCTTTTCCAGCAGATATGACATACAGCAGTTCTCCTCCTAAGTGTGTGTGCACATAGGCACCGAAAGACATGCGCAAGCATGTTCATAATAGCCAGAAGCTGGACATACTGCAAATGGCCACTAACTGCAGAAATGACACACACATTTTGGCACACACAACATGGACTCCCACTGCCATGAAATCCTGCACAAGAGCACAATCTTCTGGGGGCACTGGCAGCATTCAGCTTCTTGACCTGTGTGGTGGCAAAACTGCTGTATTTTTTGACCATTTATTAACCTGTTCTCTTATGATCTGGATGTATAGTTTTTCAAACTATTTAATTGAATGAAAGATTCTTTAAATTCTACAGTGCTCTACAATTTTCAAGTTTCACACACGAGTCCATAAAATTCCATAAGGAAGATTTCATTTTTTTTATCCCCTCCCCCTATGTTGCTCACCCTACTCCCCTCTCCCCACTGGTAACCATTCATTTCCCATATCTGAGTTGGCTGGGTTTTTTTGCCATACTGCACAGCATGTGAGATCTTAGTTCTCCAACCAGGGATTGAACCTCCGTCCCTTGCAGTGGAAGTGCACAGTCTTAACCACTGGACCGCCCAGGAAGTTCCACTCAGCTTCTATTTTGTTTTATTCACTAGTTCGTTTTATATTTTAGATTTCAAATAAGTGATATAATTGTATGTTTAACTAAATATGTATCTTTTAAAACACTCATTTGCCCATTCATTTTACTTTTCCTTATTATATTTGTTATGGTGATCCACGATTTTTTCTATGATTTATTTATTTTTTGGTTATGGTGAGTCTTCGTCGCTGCACGAGGGCTTTCTCTAGTTGCAGAGAGCAGGGCCTACTCTGCCGTTGTGGTGCACAGGCTTTCCACTGAGCTGGCTTCTCTTGTTGCAGAACACGGGCTCTAGGCATGCAGGCTTCAGTAGTTGCAGTTACCGGGCTCTAGAGCGGAGGCACAGTAGTTGCGGTGCATGGGCTTAGTTGCTCCACAGCACGTGGGATCCTCCCAGGTCAGGGATCGAACCAGTGTCCCAGGCATTGCAGGGTGGACTCTTAACCACTGGACCACCGGGGAAGCTCGACCCATGATCTTTGATGTTACTACTACAACTCGAAGAAGGCTGTTTCGTAGACACGGAAACCCCCAGCAGGTGGAAGAAGACCAGACGGTAGCCTGACATGAGCTGCCACAATTCTGAGAACTGGCCTCAAAGAAATGGGAACCAGCCAACCCTGGAAATGAAGATGAACGGTATTTCAAACAATCAAGACGACTCGGAGCTGACTGTGCTGTTTCTGTATGTAGCTCCTTCCTTCTGCCCACATGCCTCCCAAACTCCTTCCTTCTGCCCACATGCCTCCCAAACTCCCCTTTAAAAGCTCTTGCCCACTGGTTGTCGGGGGTGGGGGCGGGGGGAGGAGTCTGCCTTTGCACAACACCCTACCCCTAGTTGCCGGCCTCCAAAATAATGCAAACTTACCTTCCCATCAACCTTTTCTTTACTGGCTTTGGAGCTGCCAGCACCTGGACCCACTTTAGAGAACAGATTTTGGTGCCCACGTGAGGCTGCACTCTCGCGATATCTGGCTCCCCAGGTTTCCACAAGCAGAGCTGCCGCCATGATGACGCTACGAGGTGGATTCAAGGAGACGATGCTCGCGGTTTGCTGGCCCCGGGAGGGAGTTTGGGGGACGTTCCTAGCAGCTGCCAAAACCCATTTGTTTCGGGGGTCCTCCCTGTTTCTCCCCTGCTCGGCACTGGCTGTCTTCAGCCAGGGTATTATTTGGTTTATGACAGTATTAAAGAATGGTAAACAACCTCTGAGTCCCAGTACTGGACATAATCAATCTCAGCTAAATTCCTTTTACCATGTAACCCACCCTATGAGCTCAAGAAGTCAAAAGGCACCTGGAATATGGGCAGGAAAGGAGCCATGTTCTCCTCCACCCTCGCTTCTTATATAGGGAACACTGGCCTAGTGTATGATGTTAGAGCTGGGGATTTGAGATGAGATGGTTGGATGGCATCATCGACTCAATGGATGTGAACTGAAGCAAACTCCGGGAGATTGTGAAGGACAGGGAAGCCTGACATGCCGCAGTCCATGGGGTCGCAAGGAGAGGGACATGACTTAGTGACTGGATTACAACAATAAGCCCCCTCCTGCCTGGTGGGCCTGCCCTGACCTGGACTCTTAGGGTCACTCTGAGCTCTGTGTGTATCTCTCTGTCCATCTGGAGATTCTGCCCTCAGAGCTCTCTGGGTCTAGAGCATCCCTGGACAGCAGCCCGGGGCTCCGAGCCAAGCCTTTCCTGTCTGCCCAGGCTCTCAGGTCAAGGTCTGACTCAGAAACAGGCTCTCATTATGTCACAGTCTCAGCCACACCAAAACCTCAAATGAAGACACAGACACCAACTGTTTACAAAGAGTCTACTCATGGCAAAGTATCCCAAGGCTGTTTTTCCCCTCCTGAGTAACGGTAAAGTTTGTTACTCACTGAATGTCAACCCCAAGTTACATTCTGCCATCACGATGGGAAACACCAGCTCTTTGCCTGTCGAGGTGCTATTTCTCTCGCCTCTCCCTGCTTTCCAGTCTGAGCTCTCCCGAGCCATCCAGAAACTGTGCCCCCCTCTCCTTGCCCCACCCTCCCCTCCCCAACGCCCTCCTGAAACCTGGCCTGCACAATGCCCAGCCTTCTGGTTTAGACCAATGGGTCCAGGAAATGTAAACTTCATGGACTCTCTTGGGAAAAATCAAATCCCTCCCTGTGTTTATAATTAACTGTTACTTTAGGAAAACACAAGACTACAGATCAATAGGAGTCAGGGGTAAAAAGGGGCACCCAGGCCGTGCCTTTATCCAGGGCAGGAGTGTACAAGCCGCAGCCCAGAACGCTGGGCTCTCCAAGTGCTGCTGCTTCCATGCTTTTTCTTGTTGCGTTTCTGGAAGCCCACACATGCCTTCTTTTTTCCCCTCTGGTCTTGGCTACACAGCCTTTAAAAATAGTAATTTTGAAAAAAGGCAACCAGACAAGCCAGAAATAACCACTGGTTCAATGAACTTCTGAACAAATATGGCAACATTGACAAGGCAATTCTAAATTCAGTTCAGTGTCTGGCTTTTATTCCATGAAGGAAGTCTAGAAGATGGAGAAAAACAGACATTGAAGTTAATTTAAGAAAACAAAAGAAGGGCTTCAGAAATGAGAGAAAATAGCAAAGAAACTTGGTGATAGAACAGCTCGTTTGCAAAGCCTGCCCTGCTCTGCCCTCACACTTTGAGAGGCCCCAGAGAAGCACACGGACACGACGCAGATGCCGGGATGAGACATGCCTGGTTTTACATCTTGGCTCTGCTGCTTTCTGGCTGGCTGATACAGGAAGTTACCGAGCCTCTCTGTCCCTCAGTGGTCCCATCTGTCAGTGGGAGGTGGCTGTTTCTACTCAGACTTGTGAAGATGAGCTAGGATTAAGCATATAAAACTCCCCTATCAGAAAGGAGCATGAGGAGGCTTGGGGAAGATGGACATATTCTGTAATTTGGTTCTGCGGGTGGTTTCCCTTATTTAGCTAGGCCGGGTCTTAGTCGCAGCATGTGGGATCTAGTTCCCTGACCACCGATCAAACCCAGGCCCCCAGCCTTGGGAGCGTGGTACCTTAGCCACTGAACCACCAGGACTTTTATATTTTAAATGGGTACCATTTCTTATATGCAAATTAAGCCTCAAGAGAGTTGTTAAAAAACAGAACAAAAACAAAAGACAACTCCCAAGACAGAGATAACATGAGACAGGTTTGGCACTGTTTATGACAGTGCCCTCAGTGCCCAACGGGGGAACAAGTCTTGTTGCCACAGCCGCAGCAGACCCGAGAAGGGAGCGAGAACCTCAGTCTATCTGTTGTGGGACTCAGAGGTGGTGGGGCTGGCAGACTGAGGTCAAGCTTGGGGTCGCTCACTTTCCGGATGCCACAGACCCGAATGCACAAACAGAACCATGGAGCTTGGGGTGGAAGATCTCAAAGGCTTCTCAGAGCCTAGCAGATACCCTTTGTCAGGGCAAGTTTTAGAGGAGAAGTGGGGTGTTTGTCACTCAGTCATGCTGCGCTCTTTGTGACCCCATGAACTGTATGTATCCCGCCAGGCTCCTCCATCCATAAGATTCTCAGGCAAGAATACTGGAGTGGGTTGCCATTACCTTCTCCAGGGGATCTGCCCAATCTAGAGACTGAACCTGGGTCTTCTGCATTGCAGGCAGATTCTTTACTGTCTGAGTCACCGGGGAAGCCACCTTTAAAGGAGAAAGTGAAAATGAAGTCACTCAGTCGTGTCCGATGCTTTGCGACCCAGGGACTGTAGCCCACCAAGCTCCTCTGTCCATGGGATTCTCTAGGCAAGAATACTGGAGTGGGTTGCCATTTCCTTCTCCAGGGAGAAACATGGGGTAAATCAGAGAGCAAGGGTCTATGAGTCTCTCCCATCCTGGGGTGTCAATCCTGGGCTACTCTGCAGAGGCCACGGGACCACAGGGTGCTGAGTCAGGAGACGGCAGAGCCACCAGGGAAAGCGCTGGGCAGTGGTGTCAGAGGCACCGAGGGGCCAGGACAGCGAGCAGGGAGCAGTCAGCGTGCCCTGGAAACTGCACGTGGCCCTGTGGTCATGTGGCCAGGGGCAGCCACGTGGAGTGGTGGGAGGTCAGAGGCTGTCCCTAGGGTGCCAGTGGCCAGAGATGGATATGGCCTTGAAGACTGTATGGGACTTGGTATAATAAAAAGCCCAAGGAAAACGCAACGTAACATGGAAATCTGCACACACAGCTAAAGCGCAAAGCACCGGGACTTTTCTATAGGGAGGCAATAACCAGTTACAGTCAGATGCTGAGCATGTCGCACTGAGAACACTGGGCTTCCCTGGTGGCTCAGTGGTAAAGCATCTGCCTGCAGGTTCGATCCCCAGGTTGGGAAGATCCCCTGGAGAAGGGAAAGGCAACCCACCCCAGTATTCCTGCCTGCAGAGTTCCATGGACAGAGGAGCCTGGTGGGCTACCGTCCCTGGGGTCACAAAGAGTCAGACACGACTGAGCGACTAACACTGAGAACATTAGAGAAGTAGGACGGATGTTCTGTGCTGCCCAACTGGGAACGTAAACCAAGAAGATGTGTGGATTCAGATAGAAGGGAAAACAAAATGGCCAGACCCAACCCTGGACTCTAGGACCCAAAACTAGAGAAGTACCAACACAGAGGAGGGAAAAAATGGCAGTTAAGCCCCCACCCTTCAGGTTGATGGTCAAGGCTGAAGTCCCTGTGCGTCAGTGAGAGACCTCACCATCACCACTTGAGGCTGGACCTTAATGTCACAGTGAACGGACAACCTGGGTGGTTAGTGTGTGGCTGAGGCGCCCTCCTGCACCAGCTACTGTCTGACCCCTCTGGGTGGATGTGCCCCTGTGCATTCACGCCTGCTCACCATTTAGTTCAGTTCAGTCGCTCAGTCACATCCGACTCTTTGTGACTACATGGACCACAGCACGCATGCCAGGCTTCCCTGACCATCACCAACTCCCGGAGCTAGCTCAGCCTCATGTCCATCAAGTTGGTGACCACCATCACAAAGTTTAAATTTCATCACGCCCATTCAGGCAGTCCCCACGTTACTAATGGATTAAAAACATTTTTTTTTTAACATCTGCTCTACTGAACTGATGCCTTAATAAGCAACAGCTGCCCTTCCTCTAGAGAAGGGAGAATTTCTATGAGTGATGAGAAAAAGAAGGTTTTAATGAAAACCCAAGTAATGAAAAAAGACAGAAGAGGAATATCACTAAATCTTCATTTCTATTAATATTCAGTATATTGGTAGCAGAGGTCATTAGGTTAAATATCCCCAAGTCAAAATTGTATTTGATATATATTCAATACTATCAATTTATTTGTTCCTCAGTTTACCTATCTAGTATATAGCAAATAATTTTTTCTAGTGCCTACAGCAGCTCTGAAGTCAGTGTGATAATACATTTGAAAACTCTGTAAATGGGAAAATGTGCAGTATAAGGCATTACTAACACTAAGTTAAATATCTTTATTCTTACAGATTCATAAAACACTAATGAACATGCATGCCCTTGGAGGAATGGGAGCCTTAATTACAAGCCACCTGATGCCTGCAGTTCAGGAGACCTGGGTTCGATTCCCTCGGTCAGGAAGATCCCCTGGAGTAAAGGAATGGCAACCCACTCTAGTATTCTTGCCTGGAAAATTCCATGGGCAGAGGAGCCTGGCGGGCTACAGTCCATGGGGTTGCACAGAGTTGGACACGACTGAGTGAGTAACACTTTCATTTTGCCCTCCATGGACAGCAGCCTGCAGCCAATGACAGACTAGAACAGAGGAGCTCAGGCCGGTCCCCGTGCTTCCAAGTGGGACCACATGGTGCAGTTCATGCTCCCTAGCTCCCCAAGGGATCAGGCAAAGCAAGAATCCACCTGAGACTGCATCCTTAACCCCTCCCCTCTCACCTTCCCTGCCTCCCTTACTCCCCCTCAACAGGTCATCTACGTGTGATTAGGCTCTGCTTTTAGAGAATCTAACTCAAGTCTTCAACATGCCCAAACAAGACAAATTTGAGTGCAACAGTCTTCCTAGTAGCCCGGAGCCTCCAAGCCCCTAGAATCTCAGACCAAAGTCATCTGAGCTCCAGGTTCTTTTAACACTTGACCTCCAAGGTTCCCGAGCCTTGAGGCTCTCTGGATCTGGAGAGGTTGTGAGGGGAATAAAGGGCAGGAACCTCTGGAGCAGGTTCTGCCGAGGGCTTGGAGTGGGCTCCAGCAGCTCACAGGGAACAGAAGGAAATGCTCTGTGGTGGGGGCTCTGATGTGTAGTGAGGGGTAGTGGCTGAGCCCAGGGCAGAGGTGACACGTGCTCCCTGGGGAGGTGAGACAGCAGGGCCACAGGTCTGGAGGGCCTGGGAGCCACATGTTAGAAAGTTACCAGCTGATTGCCCACGGGGTCTCCCTTGAGTCATAAAGCCACACGGGCCATGCCTTTCTGGAAGGATCGGCGGCTGTCTCCAGAATCTGAGATGCCTGCTGGCGGCGACTCATTTCTCACCGAAGTATTAGACAGCTAGAGTCGCTGCCTGCCTTTGACTGTCTGTTGTGCAGGGGCTGGAGTCAATAATGCACGGGGAAACGAGGCCAGCATCACACAAATCTTTACATCCTTCAGTGCGGGGGCCTAATACCCTCCTCCATCAGCACAAGAGTGAAAGGGAAAGAAGGACCCTTCATGTTCAGTCGCTCAGTCAGGTCTGACTCTTTGCAGCCCTGTGGACTGCAGCACACCAGGCTTCCCTGTCCTTCACCATCTCCCGGAGCTTGCTCAAACTCAGCGTCCATTGAGTCAGTGATACCGTCCAACCATCTCATTCTCTGTTGCCCAGTTCTCTTCCTGCCCTCAATCTTTCCCAGCCTCAGGGTCTTTTCCAGTGAGTCGTCTCTTCGGAACATGTGGCCAGAAGATTGGAGCTTCACTGGGCTCCACTGGGCTCAGACCATATCACAGGTCCTGTTCTGAGTGATGTACTTCCCATCTTAGAATAACAGCAGCCAGCAGGCAGACAAAACAAAGCCACCTCGCCTCCTCGCTGGGCGCCTGATCCTCCTCCGGCCCCACCCTTTGCGCCCCACCTGACCCACGTCCTCCTGGTGAACAGCAGCAGTTGCCTGCCTTGGCTCTCTTCCTCCCTCCAGCTCGTTCCTGTGATCACTGCAGTGCTGCCTAGGTATATTCCATGCCTCAGATACACGTGGAAAACACGAGGCTTCCAGAATCTTCTGATACTTGGAAGCCAGTGTACACTTTTTAGCGTCCATGGACTGGATCTGTACATCCTTCGAGCACTTCTTCCACCTGGAAACATACACTTCCTTTAAAATTTCACCTTCTATGAAGCCTCATTTTCTAGCTTTGCCTTTTGCCTCATCATCTGTGGCTTTTCTGTCTCTTCTAAGGCACTCAGTTTACTAGTTACCTTTAGGGTTGGGACAATTTTGCTCAATCTTGATTACACAGTAGCTTGGACCCTGCCAGATGAAGGGAGGGGGAGAGAGTGAATGAATGAATGGCCGGGCAGTTGTACAAAGCATGTTGTTGTTCAAAGTCAGACACATCCAACTCCAAAATCTGGTTTGGTCCACCCTGCCCAAGATGACTCCTCTCCAATTTGAAAAAGCTCCTTAAATCAAAAAAGTTCACTGGAAAAATGAACACGTAAAGGTGGAGTCAAATAGCTGGTGACAATGTTCTTGTAACGCACACTTACAGTGACACAGAGACTGAAAACCATAACAGTCTGTGTGTTCAGCCAAGTGTAGAAATCAAAATTCCTGACCAGCAACTGAAAGCTCCAACAACTCTGCTTTGCGGTGAGAAAATAAACACCATTTCAGACACACAAGACCTGCATTATAGTGCTCATTCTGCTGGGGCCAGTAAACAGCCCGCTGGCGGGGTGGGTGTGGCTCGTGGGATGATACAGCGCCAGAGATGCAGCCAGCTCACTCACACCTCGGGGTGCGCGCGGGTCTGCTGTGAGGTGACACCCTCAGCAAACA
Organism: Budorcas taxicolor; assembly: GCF_023091745.1. Taxonomy (NCBI): domain Eukaryota; kingdom Metazoa; phylum Chordata; class Mammalia; order Artiodactyla; family Bovidae; genus Budorcas; species Budorcas taxicolor. The sequence continues at coordinate 53,077,408 of NC_068910.1, read as the reverse complement.
GGAAGGCAGGTCTTCAGCCTGATTCTTCTCGGACGGGTGAATCCATTAGGACTGGAGGAGCTCCTGCCTGCCACAAGACACCAGCAACCGAGGAAAGTGCAGGGAAATGGCTCAAACTGTGTTTCAAGGACTTGTCCCAGGCTGTCACTTTGTTACGAGAATGTGACAAGCAAGTAGGAAGTTTTTAGAAGTTTTTTTAACAATTTGATGGGGGAATTTTAGGTCTATTTTTATTTATATCTGGAATATCTTTGCTTTAGCTTTATGCTAATTCATTTTTATTGCAGTTTACCAAAACCTGTCAGTCTATAATAACTAAAAAACAGAAATTTGTTTACAAATTGCACACAGAAAAAAAAAATTTAAAGTTGCACACAGAGAGTTTGAGACAACAATGACAAAATCTCAGTATTCATCAAAAAACACTCCAAGGGGAAAAACATAAGCCACAGAGTGAGAGAGAAAATTTTAACACATAAGGTTTTATATAAAGAAGAAATCCTACATTATATGCGTGTTAGTCCCTCAGCTGTATCCAACTCTTGGAGTCAGACTAGAGTAGCCTGCCAGGTTCCTCCGTCGTCCATGGGATTCTCCAGACAAGAATACTGGAGTCGGTTGCCATGCCCTATTCCAGGGGATCTTCCCTACCCAGGGATTGAACCCGGGGAGTCCTGCATTGTAGGCAGATTCTTGACCATCTGAGCCACCAGGAAGATGCCTAATCAAGTCAATCAGAGAAATGGGCAAACATGTTGGACAGAGGTTCTACTTGGGTAGAGAAATGGATCTGACGGAGCAGTCACCAGCTTAGCAGAAAGGTAGAAAGTCTCACGCTCCTGAAGCTTGGTGAGGAAGGATGCTGAAGCAGAACTCTTCCACACAGCTGGTGGGAGAGGAAAATGGTCAAAACCCTTTAGGAAACTCTCTGGCAGCGTCCACAGAAGCTGAACACCCACCTATTCCATGGGTGGTGACGCCTCTCCCAAAAGCCAACAGAAAGGTGTTCAGGTGTGAAATGAATGATGTAGATGGGAACAATCATGGCAGCGTAAGCTTGTGATGATCAGAATGTGAGAACAAGGCAAATGACCATCAGCAGAAGCCATGGGCAGTGTGTTCACACCATGGAGAGTGAACTGCAATGAACACAACAAACCACAGCTCAGGCCGCAACACGGGTGAAGCTCACAGACAGGACAGCACCCTAGTGTCATCACGGATCTACGGCATGATCTGCTGGGCATCCTGGGGACAAACTGCCCTATAAATTCAGTAGCATCGTGGTGCTGGAGTCCTCCCCCTCTATAGAGCCAACTTCCGCTTGGTACTCAGATGTCATGGGGCATCAGGAAGGTGGCCCTGAAGGAGTCCTGGGGAGGGAGGAGACCTGTGAGGTCAGGGAGCAATGCAGGGTCGGCATGAGGTCCACAGTGCAGGAGTCACAGGAGAGAGAGAGAAATTTAATTCGCTGGGAGAATTCCCAAGGGGCTGGGCAGGGGTGGGAGGCAGAAGACTCACTCCCCCAGGTAAATGCTGCTGAGGGACTGGGGAACGTCTCGGGGAGTCAGATCAGGTTTGTGGAGCTCTGCCCACCAGGAGTCTTTTTAGCCTCAGCTGTAATTTCATTCAGGCTTCCCTGCTGGCTCAGTGGTAAAGAATCCGCCTGCCAATGCAGGAGACTTGAGTTCGATCCCTGGGTTGGGAAGATCCCCTGGAGGAGGAAATGGCAACCCCATCTAGTGTTCTTGCCTGGATTATGGACATCGGAGCCTGGCGGGACACAGTCCATGGGGTCGTAAGAGTTGGACATGACTTCGCTACTAAACCACCACCGTATAATTTCAATCAGACACAGGGGGCAGCGTAGAGGGTAGAGCAAGGCCGCAGGGGCGCCATCCACACAGCGGTCATGGAGTTGCCTTCCTGCTTACCTTTCCCGCAGGCCTGGACCAGCCCGTACCACTCCCCGCAGCTGTCGCACAGCAGGGTGAAGGCGGTTTCGCGTTGGCCAGTCACGTGGCCTGGGGCGCACACGTACAGCAACTCGTCCCCCATCTCCAAGCCGGTGCGGCCCTGCAGGATGGTGTGTGGGAACGAGGGCGGGTCTCCACACGGCTTCTCTGCGGACAAGGAAGCACAGTAAGTTTCCCCAAACTCTGCAGAACTTTTTCACCCTGAGAGAAATAAAAAACCGAAAAAGCGACCCCCTCTTCCCTCACGGGTGCTGCCTGCACCCTTAACGGAGATCACCTTCACCCTGGCATCCCCCACACCTGGTCGAGTGCCTGGCTCAGATAAAGCAGGCACTCAGATGTTGACTGAATTGTGTGCGCTCCAATATAGCTTTGTATTTTTAAACTGCCAGGCAACAGGACCAGAGGCAATGCCCAGCAGCAAGTTCTTTTTGCCTTATTTATATAGATGGTAGATGCTCTTTGACAAATACTAAACTCAGATTTCCCTGGTGGCTCAGATGGTAAAGCATCTGCCTACAATGTGGGAGACCTGGGTTCGATCCCTGGGTCGGGAAATCCCCTGGAGAAGGGAATGGCAACCCACTCCAGTACTCTTGCCTGGAGAATCCCATGGATGGAGGAGCCTGGCGGGCTACAGTCTATGGAGTCGCAAAGAGTCAGACACGACCGAGTGACTTCACTTTCACTTTCACTTTCAAACTGTTACAAACTATAGAATAGAAGTTGCCTCTCCCTTCCCCCAACCTTGACCCTGAAGATAACCCTGCTACCAGTCTGGTTTTTACAAATAAATGCAGATACAGATATAAAGTGTTTCCCAGGGAGCACTAGCAGTAAAGAACACTGCTGCCAATGCAGGAGACTAAGAGAAGCAGATTCAGTCCCTGGGTTGGGAAGATCTGGAGTTCAGTTCAGTTCAGTCGCTCAGTCGTGTCCGACTCTTTGCGACCCCATGAACCACAGCACGCCAGGCCTCCCTGTCCATCACCAACTCCCGGAGTTCACTCAGACTCAGTCCATCGAGTCAGTGATGCCTTCCAGCCATCTCATCCTCAGTCGTCCCCTTCTCCTCCTGCCCCCAATCCCTCCCAGCATCAGAGTCTTTTCCAATGAGTTAACTCTTCTCATGAGGTGGCCAAAGTACTGGAGCTTCAGCTTTAGCATCATTCCTTCCAAAGAAATCCCAGGGTTGATCTCCTTCAGAATGGACTGGTTGGATCTCCTTGCAGTCCAAGGGACCCTCAAGAGTCTTCTCCAACACCACAGTTCAAAAGCATAAATTCTTCGGTGCTCAGCCTTCTTCACAGTCCAACTCTCACATCCATACATGACCACAGGAAAAACCATAGGCTTGACTAGACGGACCTTAGTCGGCAAAGTAGTGTCTCTGCTTTTGAATATGCTGTCTAGGTTGGTCATAACTTTTCTTCCAAGGAGTAACACACTTCTGCCAATGCAGGAGACTAAGAGAAGCAGATTCAATCCCTGGGTTGGGAAGATCTCCTGGAGTAGCAAATGGCAACCCACTCCAGTATTCTTGCCTGGGAAATCCCACGGACAGAGGAGCCTGGCAGGCTGCAGTCCATGGGGTCGCTAAGAGTCAGACAGGACTTAGTGACTCAACAACATTTACATTACAGCACACACAAAGACAATTATATATGTGTATGTGTCTGTGCATCTGTATGTGTGTGTATGTGTGTGCATGTGTGTGCTTAGACCTGTCTGACTCTTTGCAACCCCATGGACTGCAGCCCACCAGGCTCCTCTGTCCATGGGATTTCCCAGGCAAGAATACTGGAGTGGGTGGCCATGCCCTCCTCCAGGGCATCTGCCTAACCCAGAAATCAAACCCACATCTCCTGCATTGGCAGGTGGATTCTTTACTGCTGAGCCATTGGGAAAGCCCATAAATGGGTTAGATTGGTCATTGCAGATGGTGACTGCAGCCATGAAATTAAAAGACTCCTGCTCCTTGGAAGAAAAGCTATGACTAAACTATACAGCATATTAAAAAGCAGAGACCTTACTTTACCAACGAAGGTCCATCTAGTCAAAGCTATGATTTTTCCAATAATCATGTATTGATGTGAGAGTCAGACTATAAAGAAAGCTGAGCGCCGAAGTATTGATGCCTTTGAACTGTGGTATTGCAGAAGACTCTTGAGAGTCCCTTGGACTGCAAGGAGATCCAACCAGCCAATCCTAAAGGAAATCAGTCGTGAATATTCATTGGAAGGACTGATGCTGAAGCTGAAACTCCAGTACTTTGGCCACCTGATGCGAAGAACTGACTCATTGGAAAAGACCCTGATGCTGGGAAAGATCGAAGGCGGGAGGAGGAGGGGATGATAGAGAAATGAGATGGTTGGATGGCATCACTGACGCAATGGACATGAGTCTGAGTAAGTTCCAGGAGTTGGTGATGGACAGGGAAGCTTGGCGTGCTGCAGTCCATGGGGTTGCAAAGAGTTGGACACGACTGAGCAACTGAACTGAACTGAATATTTATTACTGAGTCCCTGCTTTAAAAAAAAAAACAAAACTAATTTTTGGAGCTGGTTTAGGTTCACAGCAAAATTGAGTGGAAGGTACAGGTTCAGAGATTTCTCCACCAGGCACAGCATGGACCACAGTGGTATGTTCATTACAACTGATGAGCGTACATGTCATTATCACACACAGTCCACGGTTACCTATGCGTTCACTTTTGGTGTTCCACATTCTATGGGTTTTGAGCAATGTGTAATTACATATATCCACCATTGTAGTATTACACAAAATCGTTTCACTGCCCTAAAAATCCTCTGTGCTTCGTCTGTTCGTTGCTCCTAACTCCAGGCAACCATCAATCCTTTTACTGTCCCCTTAGTTTTGCTCTCTCTAGAATGTCATTTAGTTGGAATCATGTAGTAGGAAGCCTCTTGAGACTGGCTTCTTTCATTTCATAATATGCATTTAAGTCTCTTTCATGTCTTTTCATGGCTTGATAGCTCACTTCTTTTAATAACTTGTTCTTATTTATTCATTTATTTGGCTGTGCCCGTCTTAGATCTAGTTTCCTGACCAGTGATCGATCCCAGGCCCCCTGCATGGGGAGTACAGAATCTTAACCACTGGACCACTAGGGAAGTCCCCTCATTTCTCCTGAGCACTGAATGATATTCCATTGTCTGGCGGTGCCACGGTTTATTTATCCATTCACCTACCGAAGAGACATCACAGTTCCTTCCAAGTTTTAACAATTATGAAAATTGTCAAAAATGCTCTAAACATTCATGTACAGGTTTTTGTGTGAACTGAAGTTTTCAGCTAAGCCTTCCTCATGGCTCAGCAGTAGAGAATCCACCTGCAATGCAGGAGACGGGGGAGACGGTTCTATCCGTGAGCTGGGAAGATCCCCTGGAGGAGGACATGGCAACCCACTCCAGTATTCTTGCCTGGAGAATCCCATGGACAGAGGAGCCTAGAAAGCTACAGTCCATGGGGTCACAAAGAGTTGGACACAACTGAGCAACTAAACAACAAAGTTTTCAGCTAATTTGGGTAAATATCAAGGACTGTGACTGCCGGATCGCATGGTAAAAGATGTTTAGCTTGGTAAGAACCTGCCAAACTGTCTTCCAAAGGGGTGTGTCAGTTTGCATTCCCATTGGCAAGGAATGAGAGTTCCTGTTGCTCCACATCCCCGCCACTGTCTGGTGTCATCAGTGTTCTGAATTTTGGCCACTTTACTAGAGGTGTAGTTGTATCTCGTTGTTTTAATTTGCCTTTCCCTGATGACATATGACATGGAGCAATTTTTCATATGCTTGCTTGCCATCTGTATATCTTCTCTAGTGAGGTATCTGTCTGGGTCTTTTGCATATTTTTTTAATATTTATTTTTTATTTATCTGGCTGCACTGGGTTTGAGTTGCAGCATGTGGGATCCAGTTCCCTGACCAGGGATTGAATTCAAGCCTCATGCATTCAGAGCACGGAGTCTTAATCACTGGACCATCAGGGAAATGCCTTTTGTGTCTTCTGTAATTGAGTTGTTCATTTTCTTAATATTGAATTTCAAGAGTTCTTTGTATATTTTAGGGCTTCTCGGGTAAGCTCAGCTGGTAAAGAATCTGCCTGCAATGCGGGAAACCTCGGTTCGATCCCTGGCTTGGGAAGATCCCCTGGAGAAGGGGAACAGCTACCCACTCGAGCATTCTGGCCTGGAGAATTCCAAGGACTGTATAGTCTGTGGGGTCGCAAAGAGTCGGACATGACTGAACGACTCTCACTTCACTTTGTATATTTTGCATGAGAGTCTTCAGTAGATATGTCTTTTGCAAAGAACTTCCGCAGTCTGTGGCTTGTCTTTTCATTCCCTGGATAGTCTTCTGCAAAGCTTAAATTTTTAACTTTAAGGGAGTCCAGCTTATCAGTGATTTCTTTCACAGATTGTACCGCTGGTGTTGTCTTGAAAAAGCCATCACTGTACACATGGTCTCTAGGTTTTCACCTGTATTATCTTCTAAGACTTTTGTAGTTTTGCATTTTACACTTAGGTCCATGATCCACTTTGAGTTAAACTTTGTGAAGGTGTGAGGTCTGGGTCTAGACTCTTTTCTTTTGCACGTGGATGTTCCGTTGTCCCAGCATCTATGTTTAAAAGACTAGCGTTTGCTCCTTTGTCAAAGATCAGTCAACTACATTTATGTGGGTCTATTTCTGGGCTATTGGTTTCCACGGATATTTGTCTTTTCTTTCACCAGTACCACACGGTCCTGGCTTCTGCATCTTAATGCCAGTCTGGAAGTCATCATGTCAGTTCTTCAACCTTGTTCTTCAATAATGAGTGAGCTATTCTGAGTCTTTGTCTCTCCTTACAAATTACAGAATTGGTTTGTTCATATCCACAAAGTAATTTGCTTAGAATTATGACTGAGATTGCACTGAATCTATAGATCAAGTTGGGAATCCCAACTACGATAGGATTATCTGGGCTGCCCTCTGCAGCCTCCTCAGGCTTGCCCAGCAGGGATGGGATGCCCTCAGGGATGTTCCAAGCCCAGTTCATTCTCTGAAGCACTAGGACTAGGGCTCACCCAGAGCTCGTCTCCCCGGAACCACTGTCCTGTCTGTCTGAAGGTCCTCGTCTGGCCCGTGCTCCGGCTGTTCTCTGTGTGGAGTATCCTCTCCTCCTTTCCCTAACCACAATCCCCGTGAAATTCCACCTCAATTGCCACCACCTCAGGACGTCTCCCTATATCCTCCTCCTTTGTGTCATTCGGCTCTTCCTTATCATTACACTGTCAACTCCTTGAAGGGTGAAAAAGTCCTCTATCTCTATCTGTCTATCCACTCATCTTTCTCTCTAATTATCCATTCATCCATCCATCCACCCACCCATCCAGCTATCTGTCTACCTGTCATCGATCTATTCATCTATCTCTCCATTCATCTATCCATCCATCCAACAATCCATCTATCTATCTTCAATTTATCCATATCTACCTATCATCTATCTACTCATTTACCCATCCATTCATCTGTCTCTCTGTCCACTCAGCCATCCACCCATCCATCCAACAGTCTGTGTGTCTGTGTATCTATCTATCCATTGAAAGCACTTGTAAGTCTGAGCACTGCTTTGCATTACCCTAGACAAATAAATTAACAATTGGCCAGTGCCAACTGGTAATGAGTACAGAATTTTCCACACTCCCTTGGGAGACCCTAAACTGGATAAGTTCTATCAGCTGCTCCAAGTATTGCGATTTTTTGGTCTCAGTCTCCCATCACCACTGGAGAATTTCCCCAAATCCCACCTGGAGGCACAACCCCTCTGCAGGTAGACCTGGGAATTAGCTGTTCTCAAAAATTCTTGCTTGCCCTGAAAGTTCTCTGTCTGAAGACATTAACGAAGAGATCATTCCATTTCTGTTTTTATGGGAAATACAGGCAGGAGTAGCGTGTGCAGTGGAGGGTGGAATGCAGTGCTAAGAGAATGAGGTGGGCTGGTGGAGAGAGCAGCCAGGCCAGCCCTAGCTTGGAGGGGGAGAAAGAGAAGCACACCCCAAGTAAGCCTTGGGGTGCAACAGGGAGAAGGTGAGAGGGGACTTGAATCCTCCAGACCCCACACCATTGACCCCACAAACAACCTGCCAAGAGAAGCAAAGCCGGAGAACCCAAGTGGAGCCAGCTCATTTAATCAGCATCCAGTTGGTTAAAAATAACTTCCCTTATTAGTTTAAGTGAGATCACCACAGGGCTGGAAATTCACTGTCAGTGAAACACAAATAGTGGAAGGAAGCAGAAACGTCTACATTCATGGTGAGCTTTAGTTCAAAAAAAGACACACAGGAGGAAGCTGCCTGCACGTGCCACAGGCTCTGTTTGCCTTCGGGGCTTGTGAGGCACAGGTCTGCCGTTTTTGGAGCGAGCGCCCTTCATTCTCCCTGTCTTGCTGAGAAGTGGCAGCCCAGGGCTAAGTGTCGTGAAGCATCTTTAGGAAAAAGGCAACCTTTAGAGGTGATGCTGCACCCGGGCTCTGCTGAAGAGACCCCATGTGCACTCCCCAGGAGCCGCTTCTCGCTTCCCACCACCTTCCTTCGGCACACCGATTTTCCCTTGTTTTTGATTTTTTGTTTTTAACTGCAGTATAGTTGACTTACAATGCTGTGTTAGTTTCTGGTGTCCAGCCAAGTGATTCCATGATGTATACACACATATATATACAAACACACACACAGTAGTCTGTATGTGCTAATAACCCCTAATTTACCTCTCTCCCACCCCTCTTCCCCTTTGGTAACCACGGGTTTGTTTTCTAGGTCTGAGAATCTGTTTCTGTTTTGTAAAGAAGCTCGTTTGTATCAAAGTTTAAATTCCACATGTAAGTGATATCATACGGTATTCGTCTTTGTGTGACTTACCTCGCTTAGTATGATAATCTCTTGTTGACTGTCTACATGGTTCCAACCAGGGAAAAGTGGGGGGCCGTATGGGAGTGGTTTACATGCTCTTTCTAAAGGGCCAAAGGCAGAGGATCAGGGACAGAGCTCTCTAAGGAAAACTTGGGGAACCCATCCTGCTTTCCTGGAAGGCCCAAGAAACAGCATCCATCTGACCCCAATCCCGCCTCAGCATGCATTCCTGAGCCCAGATTTTCCCACCTAAGCCTCTCCCTGTTGGTCTGGAGGTGATGGGGGTGGGCAGGCTAGGCTCCAGAAAATTGCCCTGCGGTGCAGGGCTCAAGCACTGTGATTCAAAGATCCCCACACAGAGCTCACTCTGCTAAAGTGGCAGCAGTCCTCACATAAGCTGACAAACGTCATGAATTTGCTTCAGTTTTGGTTTTTTTTTTTGGTTTTCTTTTGTGCTTCCCTATTGTTTTTGTTGTTTTGGGAGGAGTATGTAGACCTTTTGAGGGGAAATTTTCATTTACATATAATCGCAAAGTTACAGAGAAATTCTAAGAATAAGGAACTCCCATAAATGCTTTATCCACATTTACTAATGTGTTTTCATTTTGTGCCATTTGCTTTATCATTCTTTAGATAGATATAGATATGTATATCGATACCTATATATAGAGAAAATATATATCATATATACATACACACATACATATATGTGTAGGCTTTGTTGTTCAATTGCTGAGTCATGTCCAACTCTTTGTGACCCCATGGATTGCAACATGTCAGGCTCCTCTATCCTCCACTATCCCCTGGAGTTTGCTCAAATTCATGCACGTTGAGTTGGTGATGCTATATAACTGTCTCATCCCCTGCTGCCTCCATCTCCTTCTGCCTTCAATTTTTTCAGTGTCAGGGTCTTTTCCATTGGGCTGCCTCTTTGCATCAGGTAGCCAAAGGATTGGAGCTTCAGCTAAAGCATCAGTTCTTCCAATGAATATTCAGGGTTGATTTCCTTTAGGGTTGACTGGTTTGATCTTCTTGCTGTCCAAGGGACTCTCAAGAGTCTTCTCCAGCACTGCAATTCAGAAGCATCCATTCTTCGGTGTTGAGTCTTCTTCATGGCCCAGCTCTCATATCCATACATGACTACTGGAAAAACCATAGCTTTGACTAGATGGACCTTGATCAGCAAAGTGATGTCTCTGCTTTTTAAGACGCTGTCTAGATTTCTCATAGCTTTCCTTCCAAGGAGTGAGCATCTTTTAATTTCCTGGCTGCATGGTTGTGTATATATACATGTACAAATATGTATATATGTGTATCTGTAATCCCTTTCTCCACCACTTGAGAATGATTTGTAGATGTGATGTCCCTTTGTCCCCAAAAACCTTAGTACACATTTCCAAGCACAAGGATATTCTCTTGCATAACTGCAGTATAGTTACCAAAGTTAGAGAACTTAAGCCCTGACACAACACTACTGTCTAATTCATAATCCATATTCAGACTTCATCAATTATAGCTGTTTCCGCTGATCCAGGATCACAAACTGCATTTTGTTGTCAAGTCTTTTTGAAAGAAAAGTGAAAATTAAGTCGCTTAGTCGTGTCCGACTCTTTGCAACCCCATGGACTGTAGCCCACCAGGCTCCTCCGTCCATGGGATTCTCCAGGCAAGAATACTGGAGTGGGTTGCCATTTCCTTCTCCAGGGGGATCGAGTGGGTTGCCATTTCCTTCTCCAGGGGATCTTCCTGACCCAGGGATCAAACCCAGGTCTCCCACATTAGAGGCAGACGCTTTAACCTCTGAGCCACCAGGGAAGCCCGTCAAGTCTTTTTAGTCTATTTTAATTCAAAACAGTTCCCTCGCCCTTCTTTATCTTTCTCGCCTTTGATGTTTTGGAAAGCCTGTAGGCCAGTCATTCTGTATGATGGTTCTCAGTTTGAGTCTGATTACTGTCTCTTCATGATCAGATTCAAGGTATGCATTTTTGGCTACTGAAATCAAATTGTGCTCCTTAGAGTGCAAGATATCAGGAGACACATCTCATCGGTTTGACAAGAACCCGGTTTTAGAGTCACACTTATGGGTTTTAGCTTGGTGCCCTATAGGATGTGAACAGGTATCTCCAACCTCTGGCTTCTTCCTGCACTACAGCTGTGGACAGTGAGGCACACACTCACAGACACACAACCTGGGCCTGTGAGGTGGAAGGCCCAGGATTTCCTTTCGGATGGTGCAGAACACGTGGTTGGATGATCAGTGGCCCCCATCACCCCAGTCAACAGCCAACCAACATCCAGAAGCAAGGCCCCCACCCAGCAGCTGATGGTGGACTCATGAATAAGCCTGGCTGAGCCCAGCAAAGAAACACAGATTGCTGTCACCCCATCCCCCAAACAGTGAACTAAACAAAGGGTTGTTGCTTTAAGCCACTACATTTATGGATGGTATGCTGCTGCTGCTGCTGCTAAGTTGCTTCAGTCGTGTCTGACTCTGTGCGACCCCATAGACCGCAGCCCACCAGGCTCCTTTGTCCCTGGGATTCTCCAAGCAAGAATACTGGAGTGGGTTGCCATTTCCTTCTCCCATGGATGGTATGTTCCACAGCAAAGGATAGCAGATACCCGTTGTTCATCAGGGGAAAGAGCTCAGACTCAGAAGGCCTGCATCTCCATTGAGATCACGAAAGAAAGGTCACGCTGGCTTTCTTTTAGCTCTGTCCTGTCTCCCTCAGAGATCTGAACCTCTGCCTCGGTCTGAGATTCAAAAGATCATTTTCATTTACTTATGCGGTTTAAAAACAAACCACGGGTATTGTTCTCCCCAGACCTTTCCAGGGCACGTCGTTCAGTCATTTGACTGCAGCCAACAGATGTAGAATCTTTTCTGGAGGGAGATGCCGTAGCAGCAGAGAAATCTACCACCAAGACACATCTAACAGGCACCAGCCGGGGCTGTAGGGTTCACTGTGGCTCTTTTTAAAAAAATACATATATGTATTTCTTTATTTGGCTGCTCCAGGCCTTAGTTGCGGCACACAGGATCTTTAGTTTTGGCTTGTGAACTCTTAGTTGTAGCATGTGGGGTCTAGTTCCCTGACCAGGGATCCAACCAGAGCCCCCTGCATTGAGAGTGCTGAGTCTCAGCCCACCGGACCACCAGGGAAATCCCCGCTGTGGCCCTTTGCTTTGTCAACTCCTCTGACCCCCTTCCCTGAAGACTGGGATTTGGTGCCTCTGGGATGTAGCCTGAGGATTTGTATTTCTAGTATGTTCATCTGGTATTGCTCACCATCAAAGAGCTTTGGGAAACTGCACTAGTGAAGTATTTCTCCAACTTGGGTTATGTCTTATAACCACTGAGTGTGTGCGTGCACGCTAAGTCACTTCAGTTGTGTCCGACTCTAAGCGACCTGCCAAGCTCCTCTGTCCATGGGATTCTCTGGGCAAGAATACTGGAGTGAGTTGCCATGTCCTCCTCCAGGGGATCTTCCTGACCCAGGGATTGAACCTGCATCTCTTAACATCTCCTGCACTGCCAGGCAGGTTCTTTACCTCTAGAGCCAGCTGGGAACCCCTAGGGAAGCTTTAAAAAGCCCCAACGTCCACAGCATTTGTATCTGAATCTCTAGGGCTGACCCTCAGGCCTCAGTATTTCTTAAAACTTCCCAGGTGAGAACACTGTGCAGCCAGGCAGTAGCTGTGGTGATGTCTATGACTGATGAGTAAGCAGCTTGCTTTCTCCCGCTGTGCACGGACATTCGCTTTCAGTGGCGTGAATTTCTGACAGTGAAGGTGTCCTTTTCCCAGGGCTCATGATACGCGGCCCTGGAGACTCCCTTATGGTTTTCTCCTCATCATTCAGCTGATTTCCCATAAGAAAGTCCAATTTTCCTTTCTAGGAGCAGTTTCCTAAACCCTATAAATTTCTTTTCAGGGAAAAAAAAATTTTTTTTTTCTTCGTAGAAAAATTTCCACCATGAAGGCAGAGTGAAGGGCAAGCAGTATCAGCAGCTGTAGCAGATGCTGTCAGGGGTCCATGGACGGGGGCTCTAGGTAGGCATCTGTGCATCTCTGTTGGAGGTTGGCTTGCCTATTGGAACGCTTTGAGCACACTGAAATCCAGAAGAGTCTGGGAATTTACAGCTCCCTGAAGCAGCCCTTACCCAGTGACTGACAGAAGCAGTGGTATAGATAGCCCTGCTCTTGCTCCTGATCAGGAATCCCATGATGACCTGTGGGCACTGTCTCCAGAGAGCCCCTGCAGGACTGCACCAGAGTTACTCCCCACCTCCCAAGCCCTGTGGACATTGATTAGTGTTCCCCCCTTCTGGCCCCCTTCCTTTCCCTGTCCCCACTGCCCCACTGGCTTTTCTTCAGAAGCCTGATTCACAATGTTCAGTGAATCCTCATCGTAAAGTTGGCTTCTAATAGAACACAACCAAAAGGTCAACCCCCACAAACACACCCTCCAAAACCTTTGCAGAGGCTCCGGCACTGACCTTCATCCTTAATACACAGCGCGTTGTAGGTACCCCCAGGAACCGGGCTGCTTTCAACCCTCACATCGACAGCTCGCACGGCTTGCTGCTCACCCCTCCCCTTGCTGCACACAGTCGTCCTGAAACAAAGACAACAGTGGGTTAGGAGAGCTAACCAAAACTGGAAAAGAACTCTCCTCTGCCATCAGCTCTGAATCAGCAAATATTTTTCTGATTCGGGAATTTTGGCTGAAAGTATCAATACTCTTCCCAGAGATCGGTCTAAAAGCAGGAAGTTGTAGGTGATGCTTGAGTTCAGGTCACATAAATTGATTCAAGTTTCAGGTAAAATACATTGCTGATCTCTTCCAGTATATGCTTGTTTTTTATTTCATAAAATTCTGCTCTTTATTAGCTCCCTTCTTTTGGGGGGATGGGTTTGTTTTGCTGTTCTTTTCAGATTTCTTAAGATAGATCGTTATTAGTTCCTGAACCTTCAGACTCTTTCCTTTTCAACAGAAGCATTTAATGTTTTTGTTAAAGCATTTAATGCATTTTCCTCCAGGTATAGTTCTAGTAGCATCTCATGAGTTTGGGTGTGCTATATATGTGTGTCCATGTATGTGTGTGCACATATGTGTATGTGTGTGTATATATATATACACACACATACACATATATATATAATTTTTGGCCACGCAGTGTGGCATGTAGGACCTTAGTTCCAAGAGGGATGGCACCCATGCCCCCTGGATTAGGAGCATCGAGTCTTAACAACTGGACTGCCAGAGAAGTCCCTGTTATATTTTAACATCATTCATTTCCACATATATATAAATTTCCATTATAATTTATTTTTGTCCCATGATTTGTTTAGGGGTATCACTTAAATCAACAAATAGAATTTTTTAAAATCCACCTGATGGTTCTTGTTTTCTTTTTCTTTTTTCATTTGTGCTGTATGATGTAGACACACAGCACATCTATGTACTTCCTAACATAAATGAAAACACACATTCATAGAAAAGCTTGTACATAAATGTTCACAACAGGTTTATTTGTTACAGAACAAAAATGGAAACAAGCCAAATGCCTATCAGGAAGTGTATGGATAAATAAATTGCAGCATACTTGATGCAGTCAAATATTATTTAGCAGTAAAAAAACAATGAACCATTAATAACATAAACTATAGATGAATATCAAAATAATTTTTGAGTGAAAGGGGTCAGAAAAAGAGCATATGCTGTATGACTCCATTTATATGAAATACAAATTAGCCTCAGGTGTCAGAAACCTGATCAGTAGCTATCTGGCACAGAGGTGGATGAACGGGTGATGGAGGTAGAAAGGGAGGAAAGAGCTGCAGCTGGGTCTGTTTATGTTTTGTAAATAAGTTCATTCGTATCTTTTAAGAATGCTTATCTGTTTTCGGCTGCACTGGGTCTTTGCTGCTGTGTGCAGGCTTCCTCGAGCTGTGGAGAGTGGGGCTGCTCTCTGTTTGTAGTATATGGGCGTCTAATTGCAGTGGCTCCCCTTGTGGCGCACAGGCTCTTGAGAGTGGAATCCGTGGTTGCGGCACGTGGGCTCAGTAGCGTGGCACACAGGCTCAGTTGCCCTGCAGCATCTGGAATCTTCCTGGGCCAGGAATTGAACCCATGTCTCCTGCATTGGCAGGCAGATTCTTAACCACTGGAGCACCAGGGAAGTCTGTATCTTTTTAAAATTAGGCTCCACATACGAGTGACATCATATGGTATTTGCCTTCCTCTGTTGGACTTTGTCACTTAGTATGGTCATCTCTAGGTCCACCCATATTGCTGCCAAAGGTGCTGTTTCTTTTTTATGCTGAGTAGTATTTCATTGCCTACATGTCCCACTTCTTTACCCATTCCCCTGTTGACGGACATTTAGATTGCATTCATGGCTTGACTACTGTGAACAGTGTTGCACTGAACACTAGGGTGTATCCTGATTTTCAAATTATGGTTTTCTGGGGATATATGCCCAGGAATGGGGTTGCTAGATCATATGGCAGCTCTTGTTTTTACTTTTTTTGAGGAACCTCCACACTGTTCTCCAGAGTGGCTGTACTAACTTACATTCCCACCAACAGGTTAGGAGGTGGTGGTCCTTGTTTTCTAATCAGAGCATCATATTCACTTAATTTAATCACATATCTCTTTGAATTTAAATCTGCCATATTTCTATTAGTCCTGCCCATTCTTTCTTCCTCTTTTCTTTTCCAGATTTTGATTGTTTGAATTCCTTTTCAGCAATCTCTTCTTCTGTATTGGTTTGGAAGTTACATTTCCTTTTATAATTCTTTTTTTTTAATTTTATAGTTATATATTTTTATTGAGATAATTAACATAACATACAATTCGCCTGTTTAAAGTATATAATTCAGTAGTTTTCAGTGCAGAGAGTTGCATAACCATTCTTGCAATTTTAGAACATTTTTGTCATCCCCAGAGAAACCCTGTTCTCATTAGGTCACTTGCCATTTCCCTTCAATTCATTCCCCCTACCACCTTAACCAAATACTAATTTGCTTTTTATCTCAAAAGACTTGTCTATTCTAGTTATTTCATATAGATGGAATCATACAATATGTGACTTTTTTGTGAATGATTTTAGTGGTTACTCCAGAGGTTATAACATGCTTCTTTGATTTATTAAAATTTAATGTTTCTTTTACCCTCTTTCCCAACAACACAACTTAAAATACAATGTATTAACATACTTCAAACACTTCCTGACTTACATGCCATTTTTTAGTGTTGAGTATTACTGTTATTGCTTTATATAATTATAGACCTTCCTCAACTTACAATGGGGGTTATATCCCCCCAAACTTGTAATACGTTGAAAATATGGTAAGTAAAAAATGCATATAATACACATAGCCTACTGAACATCAGACCTTAGCCTGCTGCTACTGCTGCTAAGTCGCTTCAGTCGTGTCCGACTTTGTGACCCCATAGACGGCAGCCCCGTCCGTGGGATTCTCCTGGCAAGAACACTGGAGTGGGTTGCCATTTCCTTCTCCAATGCATGAAAGTGAAAAGTAAAAATGAAGTCGCTCAGTCGTGTCCGACTCTTCGCGACCCCATGGACTGCAGCCTACCCCGCTCCTCCATCCATGGGATTTTCCAGGCAAGAGTACTGGAGTGGGGGGCCATCGCCTTCTCCAAGAGCTTGGCCCAGGCTATCTTAAACATGCTCTAAACATTTACATTAGCCTACAGTTGGGTAAGATCATCTAACAGTCTATTTTACAATAAAGCATTGAATGTCGCATGTAATTTATTGAATGCTATCCTGAAAGTGATGCTTTCTAAGGTCCACTTGACTTCACCTTCCAGGATGTCTGGCTCTAGGTGAGTAATCACACCATCGTTATTATCTGGGTAGTGAAGATCTTTTTTTGTACAGTTCTTCTGTGTATTCTTGCCACCTCTTCTTAATATCTTCTGCTTCTGTTAGGTCCATACCATTTCTGTCCTTTATCAAGCCCATCTTTGCATGAAATGTTCCCTTGGTATCTCTAATTTTCTTGAAGAGATCTCTAGTTTTTCCCATTCTGTTGTTTTCCTCTATTTCTTTGCACTGATTGCTGAGGAAGGCTTTCTTATCTCTTCTTGCTTTTCTTTGGAACTCTGCATTCATATGCTTATATCCTTCCTTTTCTCCTTTGGTTTTCACTTCTCTTCTTTTCATAGCTATTTGTAAGGCCTCCTCAGATAGCCATTTTGCTTTTTTGCATTTCTTTTCCATGGGGATGGTCTTGATCCCTGTCTCCTGTACAATGTCACGAACCTCCGTCCATAGTTCATCAGGCACTCTGTCTATCAGATCTAGGCCCTTAAATCTATTTCTCACTTCCACTGTATAATCATAAGGGATTTGAATACCTGAATGGTCTAGTGGTTTTCCCTACTCTCTTCAATTTAAGTCTGACTTTGGCCAAAGGAGTTCATGATCTGAGCCATAGTCAGCTCTCAGTCGTGTTTTTGCTGACTGTATAGAGCTTCTCCATCTTTGGCTGCAAAGAATATAATCAATCTGATTTCAGTGTTGACCATCTGGTGATGTCCATGTGTAGAGTCTTCTCTTGTGTTGTTGGAAGAGGGTGTTTGCTATGACCAGTGCGTTCTCTTGGCAAAACTCTATTAGCCTTTGCCCTGCTTCATTCCGTACTCCAAGGCTAAAGCTGCCTGTTACTCCAGGTGTTTCTTGACTTCCTACTTTTGCATTCCAGTCCTCTATAATGAAAAGGACCTCTTTTTTGGGTGTTAGTTCTAAAAGGTCTTGTAGGTCTCAGATATGCAGATGACACCACCCTTATGGCAGAAAATGAAGAGGAACTAAAGACCCTCTTGATGAAAGTGAAAGAGGAGAGTGAAAAAGTTGGCTTAAAGCTCAACATTCAGAAAACTAAGACTATGGCATCTGGTCCCATCACTTCATGGGAAATAGATGGGGAAACACTGGAAATAGTGTCCGACTTTATTTTGGGGGGCTCCAAAATCACTGCAGATGGTGACTGCAGCCATGAAATTAAAAGACCGCTTACTCCTTGAAAGGAAAGTTATGACCAACCTAGATAGCATATTCAAAAGCAGAGACATTACTTTGCCAACAAAGGTCCGTCTAGTCAAGGCTGTGGTTTTTCCAGTGGTCATGTATGGATGTGAGAGTTGGACTGTGAAGAAAGCTGAGCGCTGAAGAATTGATGCTTTTGAACTGTGATGTTGGAGAAGACTCTTGAGAGTCCCTTGGACTGCAAGGAGATCCAACTAGTCCATCCTGAAGGAGATCAGTCCTGGATGTTCATTGGAAGGACTGATGTTAAGGTGAAACTCCAATACTATGGCAAAGAGTTGACTCACTGAAAAAGACCCTGATGCTGGGAGGGATTGGGGGCAGGAGGAGAAGGGGACGACAGAGGATGAGATGGCTGGATGGCATCACAGACTCGATGGACATGAGTCTGAGTGAACTCTGGGAGTTGGTGATGGACAGGGAGGCCTGGCGTGCTGTGATTCATGGGGTCGCAAACAGTTGGACATGACTGAGTGACTGAACTGAACTGATGTTGAAAGTGAAAAAGCTGAATGGTCACCTCACCACGGAATGGCTGTAAGCGTATCAGTTTTTTAGTCTCATGATCGCACAGCTGACTGGGAGCTGCAGCTTACTGCCACTGCCCTGCATCACAAAGAAGTATCAGATAGTATCTCACTAGCCTAGAAAGAGATCAAAATTCACAACTTGAAGAACCATTTCTATTGAAAGAATAATGCTTTCCTACCATCATAAAGTTAAAAAGTTGTAAGGTGAACCACCATAAGTCAGGGACCACCTGTTCAGTTCAGTTCAGTCGCTCAGTCGTGTCTGACTCTTTGCGACCCCATGGACTGCAGCATGCCAGGCCTCCCTGTCCATCACCAACTCCCGGAGTTCACTCAGACTCATGTCCATTGAGTCAGTGATGCCATCCAGCCGTCTCATCCTCTGTCGTCCCCTTCTCCTCCTGCCCCCAACCCCTCCCAGCATCAGAGTCTTTTCCAATGAGTCAACTCTTCACATGAGGTGGCCAAAATACTGGAGTTTCAGCTTTAGCATCATTCCCTCCAAAGAAATCCCAGGGCTGATCTCCTTCAGAATGGACTAGTTGGATCTCCTTGCAGTCCAAGGGACTCTCAAGAGTCTTCTCCAACACCACAGTTCAAAAGCATCAATTCTTTGGCGCTCAGCCTTCTTCACAGTCCAACTCTCACATCCATACATGACCACTGGAAAAACCATTGCCTTGTCTAGGTGGACCTTTGTTGGCAAAGTAATGTCTCTGCTTTTCAATATGCTATCTAGGTTGGTCATAACTTTTCTTCCAAAGAGTAAGCATCTTTTAATTTCATGGCTGCAGTCACCATCTGCAGTGATTTTGGAGCCCAAATAACAAAGCCTGACACTGTTTCCACTGTTTCCCCATCTATTTCCCATGAAGTGATGGGACCATCTGTATGTAATTTCAATTCACCCCTATATTTACTTTTACCACTCAATTCTTTCTTGCGTCTCCAGTTGGCCACCTCCAATTATTTTCCTCCTGCCAGAAGAACGTGCTTCAGGATTTCATTTAGTGCAGGTCATATGTAATCAATTCTCTCAACTTATATCTGTCTGAAAATTCTTTATTTTACCTTTATTCTCTGAAGATTTTTCACTGGGTATAGAATTCTAGTTTGGTAGTATTTTCTTTCAGCACTTTGAAGGCATTATTCAGTGGTCTTTGGGCTTTCACTGTTACTTTATTGCTGCTCCTTTGAAGGTACTCTTTCTTTTCCTTATTACTTTTAATAGTTTTTCTTCATATTTGATCCTTACCAGTTTTACTGTTTTGTTCCTGGTTGTGAAACTCTTATTTATCCTGATTGGGCTTTGCAGGGCTTCTTAAATCGGTGTGAGTATTTTTCCACCGTTGTGGCTAAATCTCATATTAATTTTGCTTCATCTTATTTCTCTTCTCCTTTTGGATTTCCAATTACATGCATCTTCTTTGCTTTGTACTCTTTCTTCCATATTTTCATCCCTTTTCTTCTGTTCTTTATTCTGGACATTTTCCTCTAAAATATCTTCCAGTTCATTACTTTTCTCTTTGACTCTTAAAATCAGCTGTTAGATTTGGCCATTAAGTTCTTAATTTCAGCTATTGCATTTTTCATTTCTAGAGTTTTTATTTGGTTATTTTCATAGTTTTCAGTCTTCTGCCAAAATTCTCCTTTTTTGTCCTTTGCATTTTGAGCATTTTAAAGAGTTATTTTAAAGTCTGCATCTACCAATGTTAACATCTAGAATTTTTATTGGCTATTTTTATTATTGTTGCCTTGTCTCTCCAGCTCAGTTCAGTCACTCAGTCGTGTCCAACTCTTTGTTACCCCATGGACTGCAGCATGCCAGGCTTCCCTGTCCATCACCACCTCCTGGAGTTTACTCAAACTCAAGTCCATTGACTTGGTGATGCCATCCAACCATCTCATCCTCTGTCGTCCCCTTCTCCTCTCACCTTCAATCGTTCAAGATCTTCAAATGAGTCAGTTCTTCACATCAGGTGGCCAAAGTATTGGAGTTTCAGCTTCAGCATCAGTCCTTCCTATGAATATTCAGGACTGATCTCCTCCAGGATGGACTGGTTGGATCTCCTTGCAGTCCAAGGGACTCTCAAGAGTCTTCTCCAACACCACAGTTCAAAAGCATCAATTCTTCAGCGCTCAGCTTTCTTCACAGTCCAACTCTCACATCCATACATGACCCCTGGAAAAACCATAGCCTTGACTAGACGGACCTTTGTTGGCAAAGTAATGTCCCTGCTTTTGAATATGCTATCTAGGTTGGTCACAGTGTTTCTTCCAAGGAGTAAGTCTCTTTTAATTTCATGGCTGCCATCTTCAGTGATTTTGGAGCCCCCCAAAAATGAAGTTTGTCACTGTTTCCACTGTTTGCTCATCTGTTTGCCATAATGGGTCCAGATGCCATGGTCTTAGTTTTCTGAATGTTGAGTTTTAAGCCAACTCTTAACTCTCCTCTTTTACTTTCATCAAGAGGTTCATTAGTTCTTCACTTTCTGCCATAAGAGTGGTGTCATCTGCATATCTGAGGTTATTGATATTTCTCCTGGCAATCTTGATTCCAGCTTGTGCTTCCTCCAGCCCAGCGTTTCTCATGATGTACTCTGCATATAAGTAAAATAAGCAGGGTGACAATACACAGCCTTGATGTACTCCTTTTCCTATGAGGAACCAGTCTGTTGTTCCATGTCCAGTTCTAACTGTTGCTTTTTGACCTACACACAGATTTCTCAGGAGGTAGGTAAGGCGGTCTGGTATTCCCATTTCTTGAAGAATTTTCCACAGTTTGTTGTGATCCACACAGTCAAAGGATTTGGCATAGTCAATAAAGCAGAAATGGATATTTTTCTGGAACTCTCTTGCTTTTTCAATGATCCAACGGATGTTGACAATTTGATCTCTGGTTCCTCTGCCTTTTCTAAATCCAGCTTGAACATCTGGAAGTTCACGGTTCACGTACTGTTGAAGCCTGCCTTGGAGGATTTTGAGCTTTACTTTGCTAGCGTGTGAGATGAGTGCAATTGTGCGGGAGCTTGAGCATTCTACGGCCTTGCCTTTCTTTGGGATTGGAATGGAAACTGACCTCATGTGACTGGTGCCTCCCCATGTGACTGGTTATTTTATACTATGTGACAAGTCTTTTATTTGCTAACATAGTTTGTAGAAATAAATTGTCTAGGATAATATTATTTTCCTCTAGAGAAGTTTTTTAAAAATATGTATTTATTTATTTTATTTGGCTGCACCAACTCTTAATTGTAACATGTGAGATCTTTGATCTTCATTGTGGCATGCAGGATTTTTTATTTTATTAGTTGTGGCCCCTGGGATCTAGTTCTTTGATCAGGGATTGAACCTGAGGGCCCCACATTAGGAGCTTGGAATCCTAGGCATTGGACCTGCAGGGAAGTCCTTGCACTGTGCGTTTAATAGTTTTTGGTGGGGAGGGGAGATGGACCCACAGTGAAATGTACTACTCATGGTCAGATACTTCATGGTTCCAGAAATATTAACACGGAAAACTATTTTAATATGTCATTTAGTAAATATTTCAAATAAGCTTGTTTACTGTATAAAGAAATATCATCTAAGCAAGGTAGAGATCCACTATGTAATATGTTTTAACACGTTACAGCAAAACCCAGAGAAGATAAACCTTTCCAGTGACTTCGCTTCTATTTGTAATGCCTAGGAGACGTAAGTCTGGCTCCAAGCTGGCTCTTTAGAATCTCTGAATACCTTGATTATCTGATTCAATGATAGTAACAGAGTTATTAAAAGTATCCATACTTAACTACACTAGGGAAACATGTATTATCACTGGTCATATTTTGTTGATTTAGGACGTTGGAAGTAAAATGGGAGGCAGAGAGAGTCACAGTTGCAGACTCACTGAACAGTTCTGGAGGTGGCTTCATTTTTCTCTTTATCCAGTTGCTGCTTCACCTTTGGGGGTGTGCATCAGCATGGCTGTGTGTGTTTTCTATGGCTAATTCCCAGCCAGACATCTTCAGGGTCAAGTAGTTCTTGGAGCCCATTTGCTCTCTCACATTCCTGTGGCATGAAGGGAAAAGTGGAACGGCTCCTGCCCTCTCTGTTTATGACTAATACACAGAGCAGTTAGCAGCACTAATGGGATGTTTTCTCCTAGTCACCCACAGACTTATTTCTCCACAAGGATTCCAAGGGTCAGGAATTCAGATAGGGCACGATGGGAAAGGCTTGTCTCTGCTATACAATGTCTAAGGCTGAGCTGGGCTGGCTCACTCAATAGCAGGGGTTGGAATCACCCAGAGGCAGTTAATGCTCGCTAGTGGTTGGGAAATCAGCTGGGGCTATTGGCGAGAGTACATACACAGGGCATTTCCATGTGGCCTGGGCTTCTGAGGACCTCTCAGTGGTAGCATCTCAAAAGTAAGTGTCCCCAGAAATCAGAGAGTGGCTTTTTCCGACCTAGCCTCAGAGTATCACTCCTGCTGTGTTCTACTGGTCGAGGCAATTCTATGCTGTCCCTCATTCCAAGGTAGAGGACACTGGGACTTTCCGGGCAGTCCAGTGGTTACGACCCTGTGCTTCTCCTGCAGGAGGCAAGGGCTTGATCCCTGGGTGGGGAATGAAGATCCCGCAGGTCACATGGTGAGGCCAAAAAAATAAGGAGTGATATAAAAACAAACAAAATACAAAGGGAAGGGACACTGACCCCACTTCTCAATGGGAGTAACGTGAAAGAATTTGTAATTATATTTTAAAACCTCCATGCTGTGTTCCTCTTTTCTCATGGATGCAGATGAACATCCACAGAGAAAAAGAGATAAAGAACATATGTCAAACAGTTAAGGGTCATTAACTCCGAGGTAGGGAAGAAGAGAGAAACTCACTTTGTGCTTTATATATATGAATTATCTGAAATTTTTATGAGCATGTATTATTTTTGTAACCTAAAAGGCAATTCAAAATAACAAAGCAAGGGGGAAAAGACTGCAACAAGACTCCAGAGATATGTTTTTATATGAGAACTCAAGACAGAAAATAAACTGCAAGCCATAGCCCACTGCCCTCTGTCTATCCTGGTGCCTCAAGAGAACAATTATTGAGCCACCAAATCAGCCCTGATGGGGTAGTGGGATGAGTTGGAAGGAGAGTGCCCCCAGCTGGCCTGACTTACCCTAGGGTGCCGTCCGCCAGCCAGCCCGTGGTGCACACCGCTAAGGCGCAGTCCTGGACCACCCTCCGCAGCTCATCTGCAGACACCAGGTGAGCACCTCTGCTCCTGCAGGAAAGCCGCGCGGCCTCCAGTGCCAGGCCCTGAGAGCCGTTCTGAGACTCCAGCACGAAGAGCTTCCCTGTGTGAGGACAAGCATGGACACAGGCTGATTCCAGGATCCAAGGGAATTTAACCTCAGTAGACACCCCCCAGGCAAACACCTGTTAGGACTGTAGTCTCTCCCACTTGCTTAAAGACTGAAGCACAGCAACTACCACAATGCACTCATCCCTGGGACCAGGTGATGACAACTACAATTTTTTACTCTTAAAAAAAAATTAACTAAGTGAGCTGGCATGTTTATCTGGATAAGTCCTTCAAATCTTCCATTTAAAAAGATGCTTGGAGGCATTATTTACAATGCTTGGCAATTTCCTTGCCAAGACAAGGAAGCATCCTAACTGTATATCAGTAGATGAATGGATAGAAAGATATACACAATGGAATACTATTCATCCATAAAAAAGAACGAAATTTTGCCATTTGCAGCAACATGGGTGGACTCCGAATGCATTATGCTAAGAGAAACATGTCAGACAAAGACAATATCACTGTATAATATCACTTAAATGTGGCATCTAAAAAATACAACAAACTGGTGAATATAACAACAAAGAAGCAGATTCACAGATACAGAGAGCAAAGCAGTGGGGGGATGAAAGGGGGAGGGGAGGTGCGGGGAGGGGCACAAACCACTGAGTGTCAGACAGGCTCAAGCATGTGTTGCACAACACAGGGAGTATAGCCAGTATTTTGTAACATTTGTAAATGCAAGACCAGGGACTGCAGCACTCCAGGCTTCTTGTCCATCACCAACTCCCGGAGTTCACTCAAACTCACGTCCCTCCAGTCAGTGATGCCACTCAACCATCTCATCCTCTGTCGTCCCCTTCTCCTCCCACCTTCAATCTTTCCCAGCATCAGGGTCTTTTCCAATGAGTAGTTCTTCACATCAGGTGGCCAAAGTATTGGAGTTTCAGCTTCAGCATCGGTCCTTCAAATGAATATTCAGGACTGATCTCCTCCAGGATGGACTGGTTGGATCTCCTTGCAGTCCAAGGGACTCTTAAGAGTCTTCTCCAACACCACAGTTCAAAAGCATCAATTCTTCGGCTCTCACCTTTCTTTATAGTCCAACTCTCACATCCATACGTGACTACTGGAAAAACCATAGCTTTGACTAGGAGGATCTTTGTCAGCATAGTAACATCCCTGCTTTTGAATATGCTATCTAGGTTGGTCATAGTGTTTCTTCCAAGGAGTAAGCGTCTTTTAATTTCATGGCTGCAGTCACCATCTTCAGTGATACTGGAGACCAAGAAAATAAAGTCTCTCACTGTTTCCCCATCTATTTGCCATGAAGTGATGGAACCAAATGTCATGATCTTAATTTTTTGAATGTTGAGTTTTAAGCCAACTTTTTCACTTTCCTCTTTCACTTTCATCAAGAGGCTCTTTAGTTCATCTTTCTGCCATAATGGTAGTGTCTTCTGCGTATCTGAGGTTATTGATATTTCTCCCTGCAATCTTGATTCCAGCTTGTGCTTCATCCAGACTGGCGTTTTGCATGATGTACTCTTCATAGAAGTGAAATAAGCAGGGTGACAATATACAGCCTTGACGTTCTCCTTTTCCAATTTGGAACCAGTCTATTGTTCCATATCTGGTTCTAACTGTTGCTTCTTGACCTGCATACAGATTTCTCAGGAGGCAGGTCAGGTGGTCTGGTATTCATCTCTTGAAGAATTTTCCATAGTTTGTTGTGATCCACACAGTTAAAGGCTTTGGTGTAGTCAGTAAAGCAGAAGTAGATGTTTTTCTGGAACTCTCTTGTTTTTTCTATGATCCAATGGATGTTGGCAATTTGATCTCTGTTTCTTCTGCATTTTCTAAATCCAGCTTGAAGACCTGGAAGTTCTTGGTTCACGTACTGCTGAAGCCTCACTTGAAGGATTTCGAGGATTACTTTGTGACCGTGTGAGATGAGTGCAATATGTACGGGAGTTTGAACATTCTTTGGCATCACCATTCTTTGGGATTGGAATGAAAACTGACCTTTTCCAATCCTGTGGCCACTGCAGGATTATCTTTGCTGGTATATTGAGTGCAGCACTTTAACAGCATCATATTTTAGGATTTGAAATAGCTCAGCTGAAATTCCATCACCTTCAATAGCTATGTTTGTAGTAGTGCTTCCTAAGGTCCACTTGATTTCACATTCCAGGATGTCTGGACAAAACGTTTCTGACAAAACATGGTCTAGTGGAGAAGGGAATGCAAACCATTTCAGTATTCTTGCCTTGAGAACCCCATGAACATATGGACAGGCAAGAAGATATGACACAGAAAGATGAACTCCCCAGGTCAGTAGGTGCCCAGTATGCTACTGGAGATCAGTGGAGAACTAACTCCAGAAAGAATGAAGAGATACAGCCAAAGTGAAAACAACGCCCAGTTGTGGCTGTGACTGGTGATGGAAGTAAAGTTCAATGCTGTAAAGAATAATACTGCATAGGAACCTGGAAAGTTAAGTCCATGAATCAAGGTAAATTGGAAGTGGTCACACAGGACATGGCAAGAGTGAACATTGACATTTTAGGAATCAGTGAACTAAAATGGACTGGAATGGGTGTATTTAACTCAGATGACCATTATATATACCACTGTGGGCAAGAATCCCTTAGAAGAAATGAGTAGCTCTCAGTCAACAAAAGAGTCTGAAATGCAATACTTGGATGCAATCTCAAAAACAACAGAATGATCTCTGTTCGTTTCCAAGGCAAACCATTCAATATCACGGTAATCCAAGTCTATGCCCCAACCAGTAATGCTGAAGAAGCTGAAGTTGAATGGTTCTATGAAGATCTACAAGACGTTCTAGAACTAACACCCCAAAAAGATGTCCTTTTCATTATAGGGAACTAGAATGCAAAAGTAGGAAGTTTAGAGATACCTGGAATAACAGGCAAGTTTGGCCTTGGAGTACAGAATGAAGCTGGACAGAGGCTAATAGAGTTTTTCCAAGAGAACACACTGGTCATAGCAAAAAATCTTCTTCCAACAACACAAGAGAAGACTCTATACATGGACATCACTAGATGGTCAATACCAAAATCAGATTGATTATATGCTTTGCAGCCGAAGGTGGGGAAGCTCTATACAGTAAGCAAAAACAAGACCGGGAGCTAACTGTGGCTCAGATCATGAACTCCTTATTGCCAAATTCAGACTTAAACTGAAGAAAGTAGGGGAAATCAGTGGATCATTCAGGTATGACCTTAATTAAATCCCTTACGATTATACAGTGGAAGTGACAGATTCAAGGGACTGGATCTGATAGAGTGCTTGAAGAACTATGGACGGAGGTTTGTGTTTGTACAGGAGGCAGTGATCTAGACCATCCCCAAGAAAAAGAAAAAGAAATACAAAAAGGCAAAACGGTTGTCTGAGGAGGCCTTACAAATAGCTGAGAAAAGAAGAGAAGCTAAAGGCAAAGAAGAAAAGGAAAGATATACTCATCTGAATGCAGAGCTCCAAAGAATAGCAAGGACAGGTAAGAAAGCCTTCCTCAGTGATCAGTGCAGAGAAATGTAGGAAAACCATAGGACGGGAAAGACTAGAGATCTCTCAAGGAAATCAGAGATACCAAGAGAACATTTCATGCAAAGATGGGCTCAATAAAGGACAGAAATGGTATGGACCTAACAGAAGCAGAAGGTATGAAGAAGAGGTGGCAAGAATACACAGAAAACTATACAAAAAGATCTTCACGACCCAGATAACCATGATGGTGTGATCACTCACCTGTAAATGGAATATAACCTTCAAAATTGTATAAAAATCAAAATACTGAATAAAAATAAATAAAAAGGCATTTTACAAACAGCATATGCTAAGGCTAAGTGTCCTAGGTTCCCCTGGGTAGGGTCACTTGCTGTCCAAGGCCCTGATTCAGCCTCAGCTCTGCCTTCTTCTGCTGCCCGGCCCTGGAGTGTGACCTCACACTCAGCAGGTTGCTTCCCTCCTGTCTCAGGACATCGTCACTTCCCATGATGAGTGTGCTTGTGTTTGCCGCGTTTCTCCCCACCGGCCAAGAGAGCAGTAGCCTCGTCTCTTGCACCCTGGCTGCTGGCACTACATCAATCTACGCGCAAGAAGCCTCAAGAAACATAGGGAGATGGGTAGAATAGGACGTGAACTCAGGAGAGGTGAAAGCTGAGTCTAAAAGCAAAGGACAGCGTTAGGCAAGAAAACCATGGTGCAGGAGGGAGTGCTGGGGCCCCCAGCAACCTATTGAAGGGACCAAGTCAAGACCCTATCAAATCTAAAGTAAAGGCAGGGAGAAAAAGCCCACCTAAAATGTCACGTTTCACTTCCGTCAGCAAAATTACCATAAATTATTGATCTTAATCAAATAAGAAACTTAGCTGTCGTCTACTGCAAAATTACTACCACAAACACAGTAATCTGCCGAGCTTTGGAGGCAAAAGCTATAATAAAAGAAATGCAAAAACTTCTCACAGTAAACATACCTGTAGGTGACTGGAGTTCCCTCAGACATGGTACCAGTGTGCAGAAAACGACCTGAATAGCTATATTAATCCTTGGTAGTCCTACCTGAAGAAGCAAGCATGCACCCTCAAGACACTTTTGTATCAGTAGCATTTGTGTATCTGGAAAAAATGGGCTATGAAACTAGACACAGGTTTTGATGGTCAAACCCCGGAGATAAAAGTGAAAGCCAAGGGTTCACATGATGCAAGAAGTCTGACAGCCCTCGCTTCCCTGCTCCAGCACTGCTACAAGCCACACGTGACTCTGAGAGTCTGCGACGTTCACCTCTCAAGATGAAAGAGTGGACAAGGGTCAACTATACCCCCTCCCCTCATTCTGAAGACTGCTGGAGGAGTCCTCTTGGTGCTAGGAGCTTATTTACAAAACAAAAATAGACTCACAGACACAGAAAACAAACTTATATGGTTACCAAAAAGGATGCCCTCATTCTTTTTGAGGGAGGAGACAAATTAGGAGTTTGGGATTAATATATATAAAACAGATTAACAACAAAGACCTACTATGTAACACAGGGAGCTATATTCAATATAGTGTAATAACCTATAATAGAAAAGACTATTAAAAAGTGAATCACTTTGCTCTATACCTGAAACTAATACAACACTGTAAATTAACTATACTTCAATTTAAAAAATGGTTAGAATACAAAAACTAAAAAATAGATTAGCAGAGAGCAATACCTCCCAACTTGATTTAGGAGGCCACCATTGCCCTAATGCCAAACCCAGACAAAAGACAAAAGAAAAGAAAATTATAGGTCATTATCTCTCATAAATATAGACACAAAAATCCTCAACAAAAATGCCAGCAAACAAAGTCCAGCAGAATTAAAAAAAAAAAAAAAAGAATTATACACTCTGTCTATGTGGGATCTATCCCAGGAAGGTTGACTTATACCCCCAAATACAATTATCAGTAGAATAAAGGACAAAAACTACATGATCATCTCAATAGATACAGAAAGGCATTTGACAAAATTCAATACCTTTTCAACAAACTAGGAATGAAGAGGAATTTCTTCAACCTGATAAAAGCATCTACAAAAATCCCATAGCTGACATTACACTTGATGGTGAAGTGCTGAGTGCCTTCTGCTATGATCCTTGTCAACAAGGATTATCCACTCTTGCCACGTCTATTCGACACTGTACTGGCAGTTCTCTCCAAGGCAATTAGGCAAGAAAATGAAATAAAAAGCATCCAGACTGGAAAAAAGAAAAATATATCTGCAAACGACATAATCTTGGAGTGTAGAAAATCCTAGGGAATCCACTAAAAAACTACTAGAACTAGTTCAGTATTTATACTTCAATGAATATGTGGAGAAACTAAAGTAGGTCATCTTGCTATAAAATCTTTCCCTAGGATTCCATTTACACACACCGTTTCACAGACCATCTTGAGATGATGACTCACATTTTTCTCTTCAGTCCAGACCCGTTCTGTTCACCCCAGCCTTCTCTCCACCTCCAGCCTCTCTCACCTGGACAGTGAAATACCATCCTGTATGGTCTCTCCACATCCAGTCTTGCCCTGGTCCTATCCATTCTTCCTACTCTCAGGATGAGCTTCTAAAAATGCAAACCTGATCAGTCGCTCTACTATTGGAAGCCATTCAATGGTTTCCTTTCTGTTTGCGGATCGAAACAAAACTTGGCCCCTTGTCAATTCTCCTAGCATCATCTCAAACTATTTCCACCTTGGGCTCTGGACTCCAGAACTCCGTTTCTTATCACACGTCCTATTTTCTCTGTGACTCACAGTTTCTTTGTACATCGTTTTCTATTCAGATCCCTTTTCTTCCCCCCTTTGCCTGGTCAGTTCTTGCTCATCTTTCAGATCCTCCTACACCAAATGAAAAAAATCTCCTAATACATGCTGTCATAGTACTTCTGTCTTTTAATCTTATCAGAACTGCAGTTTCACATTTTGTTCACATAATTATTTGCTTAATGAGTCTCTTCCCCCCACTGGATTTTTTTTTCTTTTGCTGGGCCACGGCTTAGCTGAAGCATGTGGAATCTTTTCGTTGCAGCACAAGGGATCTTTAGTTGCACCACGTGGGATCTAGTTCCCTGACGAGGGATTGAACCTGGGACCCTGCAATGGGAGCATGGAGTCTTAGCCACCAGGGAAGTCCCTCCCCTGTTGGATTTTAAGCTCCCTGATAACAAGGACCTTTTTCTCCTTGCCATTCTATCCTCAAAAGCAAGGGTAGTAACCTAGCATAAGGTAGACACTCAAATTACTCGTTGAATTAATGATCTTTTCCTGCAGTCATTACCCAAACACAGTTAATTTGCATCCAGTTAATGAGAAGATTTTTTTCAGTTTCAAAAGTATTTTAAAATTACAGTAGCAGGTCTCTTGTATGTATAAGATACATATCTAATTAGTCCAATGGAAAACTAAATGTTTGTCATTTGAGTTTGACTTATTTTTTAATAGGCCTATGGAATTTCTAATAACACCAACTTCTCTCTTCAAATGTCCTAACACATCAGGTTAGCTGCACATTTCATCTTCCTCCTTCCATCCCTGTAGAACACAAATCCCTGAGTGTGAAAAGTGGTGGTAGTTAAGCATACATTTAGTAAAGAAAAGATTCCTTTCATAAATAGATTCTAATTTCTTCAGTGGCTCTGCTATAAAAGTTGGAGCTCAGCAACTGGAGTTTCTTGAAAGCAAAGGTACCTATAGTTCGCCACCGGGGAAGAAGGGAGAAGAAAAGGAGAAAAGGGAGAAATGGAGGCATTTCTGGCAAGTGTTAACAAGAAAAGGGGGAAGGGAAGGACAGAGGAGCCCGGTGCACTTCAGTCCATGGGGTGGCCTGAACAACAGCTGAACAACAGCCAGGCTTGATGCTTTCTCCTTGTCTGATGATATTTCTGTCTTAAATTTTCTATGACCCAAATCAAGCCATATCCATATCCATATGGCTCCATATCCATCTGGCATTCCACTTAAGCACTTATAATGGGGTGAAATGAAAGTCTCATGGATTGCAGGATATTTCTTTAAAAGGAAATAAAATGGGTACAATAGTATACATTGTTCAAAAGTTAGTACCAGCTCCAATTTATTCTAGTTGCATTCTTTAAAATCAGCTTAATTTTTCATGACTCTGTGTTAGGCCAAAAACTACTACAGCAAAGAACTAAGAGTGGCTTGGCTGCTTATAGGGACGGGATTTCTTTGGGGGTGATGAAAATACTCAGAAATTAGAGAGCAGTGATGGCTGTAAAACAAAATGACTATATTAAAAAACACTTGAATTGCGCATTTTAAAACGGTAAATTGTACATGAATTTTATCTTAATTAAAAATTAACAGTGTTCACTAGAAGCTTTCAAAGTTAACAGTGTTTTTTTTTTTTTCTCACACACTCTCTCTGAGAATGTGGAGAAATAAGACACTGACCTTAATTATGAGCAAAGAGTCCTACAATCTGGCACTTAAGACAAAACGTCTAAGATAATACCTGGAGGTTTTCCTCTGGCTTTCTCTTTTCCCTAACCACTGTGCTTTTTTTTTGTCAAATCTTCTCCTTTCACCCAATTTGTTTGCTAAATAGTGATGACATATTAAGATATACAAAGCATCCTGAATCAGCCAAGGTTTTTTTTACTTCATCAACCTAACTTGTCCCAAGCTTGATTTACTAAAAATCCCTCATGGATGTGAGAACTCATGGCTTCTTTTTCATCATATCCTTCTACACAAATCAATAGGGATTTTGTTTCAAAATCAAAAGACAGCTAAATTAGCTTTTTGAAACTGAACTGATCTAAGGTGGTGATTCTGCTAATTTAAGAGAAGTACTGAAAGCTGAATTCAGGTTCAACAAACGAACAAAAAGATGGGTCAATTCTCAAAAATCTGCAATAATCTGGTTCTTACCTATTTCTCCAGCTTCTTGTGGAAGGACCGCCTCACCTTGAACTTTGCACTCTAGCCACTCTATCATTTATCCCATTTCCCCTGCCATTCACAGGGCCTTTGCACGTGCCGTCGTCTCTCCCCAGTATATTCTCCTCTCTCTTTCGCCTAGCTGATTTCCTCTCATCTTTCAGCTCTCCCTGGACCAAGCCAAAACTACGACGGAGTCTTGTAATCACCGGCGGTGCAATTAGGAGCACATTTAATAGACGTGGGAAATCGTATCTCTGCAGCGGAGGCTCCAGGCACCCTAGACGTGATGTCATTTCGCAGACTTTTCAAGGAGATCTTGGAAAGCTAGCGGCAGGGCTGTGAGATCAAAGCACAGGCTTTCTCCGGCGCGCGCCCCGCAGGAAGGGGTGGTTGAGGGGCTCCGGGGCGCGTTTCGGCTCGAGGCTACTCGAGGAGCCGGGAGAGGGGACGCAGGGTGGCAGGACAGCAGCTCGCCTCGTTCTCGCCCCAGATGGCCGTGCTCTGGGCTCGTCCCAGGGGGCAGCCCAGGCGAGCTTCGCTTTCCCCACCGAGACCCTATGAGCCACCCGGGGCCCGCCGCCTCGTGGACGCTCCACGGACACTCACCATTCGCCGGCGTGGAGAGGCGCGGCAGGCCAAGAAGGAGCAGCGCCGCCGCCCAGAGCCGGGCGCCGGGGCCGGGTCCCTCGGCAGCCATGGTGCGGGCGTCCGTGGGCCCGCAGCTGGAGCGCGGGCTCCGAGAGCGCTGAGATCCCGCTGCCCGCGCCGCTGCCCGCGCCGCTGCCCGGCGCGCGCCCCTCGGCTCCGCGCGCTGCGCTGTGTTCGCGCGTCGCAGGCTTAGCCCCGCGCACGCAGAGAGGGGGGAGCGCGGCGGGCCTGGGAGGCTGGGGACGCCGGAGCCGCAGCGCGGGGGCCCAAACTCCCGGGGGTCTCGTCCGCGGCGCCGGGGAGGCGGCGGCAGCCCGGCTCCGCCTTCGCGCTGGGCACCTGGAGGTCTCGGTGCCAAAGGAGGCTGCGCCGGACGGACGGCAGGCTCCCAGGGCGCCTCCCGGACGAAGGGGAAGGGCTTGAGGGGGCGGGAGACCGCAGCACCGGCTTCAGGGAATCCACGCCTGCCTGGGGACCCGCTGAGAAAGGGGGACGCGGTCTTGAGAGGCCTAGCCCCTCCAGGAGGACCGGGAAAAGTCGGCTGCCTAACTCTGTCCTCTGCTTCTTGACTTTGCAGCTGGTGGTCCTCCTGGAGTGGAAGATTTTTTTTTTTTTTTTTAAGAAAACTAACTGGCCAAGCTCATTCCGAGGAGTGACACGCACTGACTAGTGAGACTCCTTTTCCCCTAAAAGGCCTGACAGTCATTCACGTGTAAGTGTAAATGAATTTACTGAACTGTTCGTCTTCTAACAGCTAGCTGGTAAGCTGAGGAGTGAGAATTCACACGTCTGGGCTGGAGGGGACCTTCTGACGCCTGGTGATCGCTGAGAACGGTGGGGAGGGGACAGGAGGCGCCTGTAGGAGGAGCTGCGCTTTGCTTGCTTCAGGAACTGTGCCTACCGCCGTTTTTTAGACTAGTCCATTGGATATTACTAGCGAATCCGAATGACATTTTCAAGTTTGTCTTTATTCAGGCCCTGTCTTGGCCTGGCCTGATTTGGAGACATAGCATGCTCTAAAGGTTTATTTTTTATTTTATTTTATTTTTTTTTTAGAGAAATCTCTGCTTTTATTGGCCAGCAGGTAGCATGCTCTAAAGGTTTAATTGGTACTATTGTTTTAGAGAACTGTTTGGTTATTTCATATAAAGTGAAAATACACCTCCCCAAAGACAGAGAATTCCACTCCTGGGTGTATATCAAAAAAAAAAAAAAAAAAAAGTGAATGTCCACAAAAAGATTTATACCCAAATTTCATAGCACCTTTAGTCACAATAGCTAAAAACTGGGAGCAACCCACATGTCATCCATTGACTGAATAGAAAAACAAACTGTATTACGTTTATGCAATAGAATACCCTTCATCAATTAGAGGAAGTAAATATTGATGCACTCAATCACATGGATGAATCTTGAAGATATGATGAGTGAAAGAAGATTTAGCAAAAGAGTTCTTACTGTACAGGGGACCACCAGGCAAGTCCCTGCATGATTCCATTTTTATATGAAGTTCACAAAGTGGCGGGACTAATCTGTGGTGAAAACAATGGTGTCGTCGCTTTGAGGAGGTGGGAACATACAGAGCTTCTGAAGAAATGAGAGCTTTCTGTATGATGGGGATGATGGTCAGTTTAAGTGTAAACTGTACACTTAAACTCTGTGCATTGTGTTGCATGTTATGTATACCTTAATAACAACTATTTCAAAAATAACGAGTTCAGTTCTTGCCCTGAAAAATTAAGTAGGTTTAACAGAAGAGAGTTTAATGAAAGGACCACAGATAGAGAGAACCAGTAAGGGATGTTAAAGCTCTTGGGATTATCAACAGCAGGAAGGGGTACCACCTTGAGGTCTGAAGGTGTGAGAGGAGGTGGAGGTATTATCAAAACCCAGCAGGAACGTGGTCATGAAAGGAGAGGTTAACCACAGGTGGAGGAACATAATGGTTGCCAGTGGTCTGGTGGGGAGGGAGTGGGGAAGAAATACCCCAATCTCTCTCTCCTTCTACCCTTCGAATTTCCCCTGATGCCCCCTGGTGGCTGAACCGTTTGATAGCTGAAAAGGAAGGGAGCACTGGTGCCACGGTCCTCGGCAGTCATCCTCCCAGGTAATCCTGCCTGCAGAGTCAGGCAGAGTGGGTGCAGAGTGGATCCGGAGAGGCAACTGGAAATCAACCAGCACAGTCCATCTATTTTTTCCTTTTATTTGCATGAGCGTAGTTGGGAACAAAACAGGGGAAACACAAAGTTCTATCACTTTCTATATGATCTGGGAATATGTCCATTCAATCAGACTTTCACTCGGAGCTAAACAATAATATTAACCACCATCACTGCTTATTTACACATTAGTGCTGTCTCACATACAGAGAAAAAAGTAAATGCTTATCATTAAATGTAGATAGTACAGTCCTCAATCCCACAACTGGCCAAGAGGTGTCATTTGATAATCATTGCAATATTGCCCTTCTGCCCTCTTGGCCAAGGTGATTTTTTTTAACTGGTAGGAGAGATCCAAACCTTCATTCCTGCTGAGGACCCACCTTTATTAGTTTGCCATGATTTCTCATGGATTGTTGCTATTGGACAGATTCCTGGGGTCTAGACATAGTCATCCACTCCCCCATCAGGTAGCAGCAACCCCCTCGGTAATTGGGACCAGTCACTAGCCAGTAGAGGGACCTCCTCTGTCTGTTGGAGAGCAATTTGAGTTTCCAATTTACTGGCACATGCCCGTGTGTTCCTCGTGGAAATATATCTCCCTTGCCTACCCAGCCCTTCTAATTCACCAGTCTAAAGGTCATGGGGCTGATTTGCAGCATTTTGATAGGTGATTTATCATATGCAATAGAAGGGAGGTCATTCCTACTTCCACTCCTTAGTCCTTAGTGTACCCTGTCTATAAGAGAAATGACACCATACATTGGCAACTGGTTGGCATATACTGTATCCTGGGAAAGCACCCTAAACACTCTAGAGTGTTAGTTCAGCTAGTACCCTGTGACCTTACCTTTTGATCAAGCCATCTCTTTCTGGGTGAGGTGCGTACAGTAGGACTCAAGAACATGACTCCATTCCCTACCGCCTTTGTGGCAGAATCAGCTTCTTGGTTACAGATGATGTATTGTGTGATTCCACGGCCATCAATGAGGCATTCTGAGTTGACGATCTGAGTTGACGATATGATGCCAGAAGAAGCAAGGCAGGCAAAGAAGACAATATCGTATCGAGATTAAGAATCTGTTCCAATGAGGACAAATATTAATAACTAAAACCGCTGTGAGAAAAGAGATCCAGTATAAACTTTTCTCCCACATAACCAACAAGAGGGGCCAGCGAGGGAATCGATGCTGTTTGGGGACTCACTGTAGCCTCTGCCTGTTGGCGTGTTGGACACTGAGCAGCAATGCTAACCAGGTCAAATCTAAGGAAGAAGAGAAGCTTGTGTCATTGTGCTCTTGCCTGGGTTCCGTCTCTGCCACCGTGGCCCCAACGTGCATGGTTCCG
The DNA here is from genome assembly GCF_023091745.1 of Budorcas taxicolor. Taxonomy (NCBI): domain Eukaryota; kingdom Metazoa; phylum Chordata; class Mammalia; order Artiodactyla; family Bovidae; genus Budorcas; species Budorcas taxicolor. Next base: position 53,041,008 of record NC_068910.1, on the reverse strand, counting down.
TTACACAAGCACAGATATGGCTGGAGACAGAGGCAACTGCAAACCAGAGAACAAGTTCAGTGCGCCAAAGTGCCCACTGGACTACCAGGGGCACCCTCCCCACTGAAGGTCTCTGGGGGCCGTAGGCTATGTGCACATTTCCAGGCTGTTCATTTCAAGAGGTACGTACTGACATCTTCTTACCAGTTTTTCAGCGTTGAACTTTTCAATTTCCTGACTAGCTGTTTTAGGCATTATGCATAAACCAGTGCAGATCCATGGACAAGGCCATCTCTCCTTTCATGTAAACTAAAGTCCCACACGTTGGGAGAATTTTCTTTTGCTACTGTGTGGTAAAATATACATAACATGAAACTTACCACTTTAATCATTTTTAAGTGTACAGTTCTGTGGCATTAAATACCTTCACATTGTTGTGTAGCCATCACTCCTGTTCGTCGTCAGAACTCTTTCATTGCCCCCAGCTGAAGCTTTGTACCCATTAAACAGTAAATCCTGTACCCCCAGCTCCTGGCCATCGCTGTCCGACCTTCTGTCTCTATGAATTTGACGATTCTAGGAGCCTCATGTAAATGGAATCATACAATATTTGTCCTTTTATGTTCCTACTGGTTTTATTTCTGCAGCAGAGTAGAGAAGACTAGTGCCACACCATGGACACTCAAGGGTAGAGCAAGCCCCAGTTTTCCCCTTGTGAGTCCATAGATGTGGGTTGAGGTAGAGATAGCAAAGCAGCAGAAGCAAGTGCCCTGGAGACCCGAGCCACCTGCTCAAGTAAGCTATTTGTTCCTTCCAGGCCTGCTCTTGTACACACCATTTCCACTGAACAGTGGAACTCTGCGTCTAATTCAGAATGCCTCATTCACGAGACCAGCTGAAGTCTCACACTCCAGTGGTCAACCTGTCCAGGCCAAAAAGAAAAAAAAAAATGATGTCTGGTTAATTTACAATGTTGTGTTACCTTCAAGTGTACAGTAAAGAGATTCAGTTATATTGTTGTTCAGCACTAGGCTGTGCCTGACTGTTTGCGACTCCATGGACTGCAGCACGGCAGGCTCCCCGGTCCTTCACTGTCTTTCTGGAGTTTGCTCAAAACCACTGAGTTGGTGATGCTGTCTACCTATCTCATCCTCTGCGGCTCTCTTCTTTTGCCTTCAATCTCTGCTAGCATCAGGGTCTTTTCTAATGAGTCGGCTCTTTGCATCAGGTGACCAAAGTATTGGAGCTTCAGCTTTAGCATCAACCCTTCCAATGAATACTTATGGTTAATTTCCTTTAGGATTGACTGGTGTGATCTCCTTGGTGTCTAAGGGACTCTCAAGAGTCTTCTGCAGCATCACTATTTGAACCCATCAATTCTTTGGTGCTCAGCCTTCTTTATGGTCCAGCTCTCACATCCGTACATGACTACTGGAAAAATCATAGCTTTGACTATAGGGACCTTTGTCAGCAAAGTGATGTCTCTGCTTTTTAAGACACTGCCTAGGTTTGTCATAGCTTTCCTTCCAAGGAAATTCATGGCTGCAGTCACCTAAGTGATTTTGGAGCCCAAGAAAATAAAATCTGTCACTGCTTCCACTTTTTTCCCTTCTATTTGCCATAAAGTGATGAGACCAGATGCCACAATCTTAGTTTTTTGAATGTTGAGTTTTAAGCCAGTTCTTTTACTCTTCTCTTTCACTTTCATCAAAAGGCCCTTTAGTTCCTCTTAGCTTTCTGCCATTAGGGTGGTATCATTTGCATATCTGAGGTTGTTATTTCTCCCAGCAATCTTGATTCCAGCTTGTGATTTATCCAGCCTGGCATTTTGCATGATGTACTCTGCATATAAGTTAAATAAGCAAAGTGACAATATACAGCCTTGTCATACTCCTTCCCAATTTGGAACCAGTCCGTTGTTCCATGTTCAGTTCTAGCTGTTGCTTCTTGACCCACATACAGGTTTCTCAGGAGACAGGTAAGGTGGTCTGGTATTCTCATCTCTTTAAGAATTTCCCACAGTTTGTTGTCATCCACATAGTCAAAGACTTTTACATAATCAATGAAGCAGCTGCTGCTGCTGCTGCTAAGTCGCTTCAGTCGTGTCCGACTCTGTGCGACCCCGTAGACGGCAGCCGACCAGGCTCCGCCGTCCCTGGGATTCTCCAGGCAAGAACACTGGAGTGGGTTGCCATTTTCTTCTCCAATGCATGAAAGTGAAAAGTGAAAGTGAAGTCACTGAGTTGTGTCCAACTCTCAGAGACCCCATGGACTGCAGCCTACCAGGCTCCTCCATCCATGGGATTTTCCAGGCAAGAGTACTGGAGTGGGGTGTCAATGAAGCAGAAATAGATGTTTTTCTGGAATTCCTTTGCTTTATGATGCAATGAATGTTTGCAGTTTGATCTCTGGTTCCTCTGCTTTTTCTAAACCCAGCTTGAACATCTGGAAATTCTCAGTTTACGTACTGCTGAAGCCTAGCTTGAAGGATTTTGAGCACAACCTTGCTAGCAAGTGAAATGAGTGCAATCGTACAGTAGTTTAAACATTCTTTAGCATTGCCCTTCTTTGAGATTGGAATGAAAACTGAGGTTTTCCAGTCCTGTGGCCACTGCTGAGTTTTCCAAATACGCTGACATGTTGAGTGCAGCACTTTCACAGCATCATCCTTTAGGATTTGAAATAGCTCAGCTGGAATTCCATCACCTCCACTAGCTATATTCATAGCAGTGCTCCCTAAGGCCCGCTTGACTTCATACTCTAGGGTATCTGGATTTAGGTGAGTGACTACACCGTTGTGATTATCTGGGCCATTAAGATCTTTTTTGTATCGTTCATCTGTGTATTCTTGCCACCTTGTCTTAATTTCTTCTGCTTCTGTTAGGTCCTTACCGTTTCTGTCCCTTATCATACACATCTTTGCATGAAATGTTCCCTTGATATCTCCAATTTTATTGAAGAGATCTCTAGTCTTTCCCATTCTACGGGTTTTCTCTATTTTTTTGTGTTGTTCATTTAAGAATTCTTTCTTATCTCTCCTTGCTATTCTCTGGAACTCTGCATTCAGTTGGGTATATCTTTCCTCTGTCCCTTGCCTTTTGCTTCTCTTCTTTTCTCAGCTATTTGTAAAGCCTCCTCAGACAACGACTTTGCCTCCTTGCATTTCTTTTTGTTTGGTGTGCTTTTGGTCACTGACTCCTGTACAGTGTTATGAACCTCCATCCATAGTTTTTCAGGCACTCTGTCCACCAGATCTAATCCGTTGAATCTATCTGTCACCTCCACTGTACAGTCATAAGGGATTTGATTTAGGTCATACCTGAATAGCCTAGTGGTTTTCCCTACTCTCTTCAGTTTAAGCCTGAACTTGGCAATAAGGAACTGATGATCTGGATGGTCAGTTCCAGGTCTCGTTTTTGCTGACAGCATAGAGCTTCTCCTTCTTCTGCTACAAAGAATGTAATCAATCTGATTTCAGTATTGACCATTTGGTGGTATTCATGTGTAGAGTCATCTCTTGTGTTGTTGGAAAAGGGTGTTTGCTGTGACCAGTGTGTTCTCTTGACAACACTGTTAGCTTTTCTCTGCTTCATTTTGTACTCCAAGGCCAAACTTGCCTGTTACTCCAGGTATCTCTTGACTTCCTACTTTTTGCATTCCAATCTTCTATGATGAAAAGGACATCTTTTTCTTGGCATTAGTTCTAGAAGGTCTTGTAGGTTTTTATGGAACTGGTCAACTTCAGTTTCTTTGGCATTGGTGGTTGGGGCATAGACTTGGATTACTGTGATGGTTTTTCTTGGAAACTAACTGAGATCATCCATTGTTTTTTGTACCTAAGTACTGCATTTCAGATTCTTCTGTTGCCTATGAGGGCTACTCCATTGCTTCTATGAGATTCTTCCCCACAGTAGTAGTATAATGGTCATCTGAATTAAATTCACCCATTCCCATCCATTTTAGTTTGCCAGTTCCTAAGATGTTGATGATGTTCACTCTTGCCATCTACTGCTTGACCACGTCCAGTTTATCTTGATTCATGGACCTAACATTCCAGGTTTCTATGCAATACTCTTTACAGCACTGGACATTACTTTCACCACCAGTCACATCCACAGCTGAACATCGTTTCTGCTTTGGCCCATCTGTGCCATTCTTTCTGGAGCTATTGGTAATTACCTTCTGCTCTTCCCCAGTAGCATATTGGACACCTTCTGACCTGGGGGGCTCATCTTCTGCTGTAATATCTCTTTGCCTTTTCTTACTGTTCATGGGGTTCTTGAGGCAAGAATACTGGTTTGCCATTCTTTTCTCCAGTTATACATGTATATATACATGTGATTATATCTTCACTTATATGCCTGTGTATATATATTTTTTTTTTCAGATTCTTTTCTGTTACAGGTTATTACGAGATTTTGAATATAGTTCCCTGTGTGCTACAGTAGGACTTTGTTGTTTGTCCATTCGGTATATAACAGTTTGCATCTGCTAATCCCACACTGCCAGTGCATCGCTCCTCCCTCCCCGCAGCCTTTCTCGATGTCTCTGCGTCTGTTTCTGCTTGTAGATGAGTTCACTTGCATCATGTTTTGGATTCCACCTGTAGTTGATACTATGTATTTGTCTTTCTCGTCTTTCTGACTTACTTACCTCATCATGGTCATCTCCAGGTCCATCCATGTTGCTGCAAATGGCATTGTTTCATTCTTTCTGTGGCTGAGCAGTTCACTTCCATGCATTGGAGAAGGAAATGGTGACCCAGTCCAGTGTTCTTGCCTGGAGAATCCCAGGGACGGCGGAGCCTGGTGGGCTGCCATCTATGTGGTCGCAGAGTTGGACACGACAGAAGTGACTCAGCAGCAGCGGCAGTGTTCCATTGTGTATGTATACCACATCTTTTTAAAAATTGTTTTGGCCACATTTTACAGCATGGGAGACATCCCCCACCAGGAATCAAGCCCATGCCCTTAGCGGTGGACGCACATGCTTAGCCACTGGACCACCAGGGAAGTGTGCACCACATCTTCTTTATCCATTCCTCTGCTGATGGGCTTTCGGGTGGTTTCCATGTCTTGGCCATTGTGGATAGTGCTGCTCTTAACACAGGGGTGCAGTCACCTTTCAAAAAACGTACTTGATTTTCGGCTTCTCTGGGTCTTTGTTGCTTCATGTGGGCTTCCTCTAGTTGCAGCGAGCGGGGGCCGTGTGTAGGCTTCTCATCACTGTGTTCGGCTACTCTTGCAGAGCACAGGTTCTAGGGCCAGCAGGCTTCAGTATTTGTGCTGCATGGGCTTAATTGCTCTGCAGCATGTGGGATCGTCCCAGACAAGGAATTGAACCCATGTCCTCTACATTGGCAGTTGCATTTTTAATCAGTAGACACCAGGAAAATCCCGTGTATATATATATATTTTTTAAATGTCTATTTTTATTTACTTTTTTGGCTGCACAGGGTCTTAGTTGTGGCCTGTGGGATCTAGTTCCCCAACCAGGAATCAAACCCAGGGCCCCAGCACTGAGAGATCAAAGTCTTAGCCACTGGACCACCACATATCTTTTTGAAGTAGAGTTTTGTCCAGGTATACGCCCAGGAGTGGGATTGCCGCATCATGTGCCAACTCTAAGTTTAGTTTTTTGAGGAACCTCCAAGTTCTTTTCCATCGTGGCTGTACCAGCTTATGTTCCCACCACCAGTGCAGAAGGGTTCCCTTTTCTCTACACCCTCTCCAGCATTTGTTGTTTGCAGATTTTTTTATGATGGTCATTCTGACTGGTGTGAGGAGGTACCTCATTGTAGTTTTGATCTGCGTTTCTCTAATAACTAGCAATGGGGAGCATCTTTTCATGTGCCTGTTGGCCATCTGTATGTCTCCTTCAGAGAAATGTCTCTTCAGCTCTTCTGCCCATTTTCCTATTGGGTTGTTGATTTTTGTTGTTGTTGAGTTATGTGAGCTGTGGTTTATTTTGGAAATCAAGCCATGTTGCATCAATTGCAAATACTTTCTCCCAGGCGATAGGTTGTCTTTTTGTATTGTTTATGGTTTCCTTTGCTGTATAACCATTGTACCTTTTTATTCATGATGTAGTTCGTGGCTGTCAATTTCTCTCAAGATACAGCCCTGAGATAAACAGTGAAAATGTGCTGCTATTCTTGCGGCTGAAGGAATGAAAAATGAACCATTTAGTGGGTTAATAACATAACGGATGCCAAAGCCCATATTTATTCTAGTAATGACAATATACCTGCAAGAGCAGATGCAATTGGCATCAGCCTCTGATTAGTTTGAAGATAAGCTGGCAATATTTTCCAATAATTCCATAATATTTTCCGGCTTTTGCTCTGGCAAACAGGAAAGAAAGATTAAGTGACAAAAAGTCCTGGTTTATATCTCCTTTTTACACCTGTTGTCACAGAGTGGCATCCAGTTTCATATGTGACCCAGAGTTTTCATTTTCTAGAAAAATATTATTAACACTGGAATTAACATAAGCCACAATGGCAGTCCTCAATTTTGCACTCCTGGCTTCTGTATGTTTTCGTCTAGTAGTGGTTGAGATGCATGTGTATTTCTCACTTGAAAACATGATTAAACAGGAATGATAAGCAGTGACCCATCCCATGTTCCCTGATCATTCTCTGAGGCCTTGTAACCAACCTCGCCCTTTTAAGCGCAGTATGCGGAATGATCAGTGATATAAATCAAGTGCGCGCAGACACATGGAGTGAGGGGCAGCTCATTCTTTATGGTCTCTAGTCATGGTGGGAAAAGTATTCAAAGCCCCTCCAGCCACTCAGTTTAGTAGGCATGAGCCCACCATACCACCAGCAGGTCAGGAGTGTGGGACCTTATAAGTTAGGTTAATATGAAAACTGTGCAGAAAATAGAGACTGAGTATGTAGTTTAAACGCTTTTACTGCATTCTATGTACAGGTATGAACAAGAAACCATAACTTCTCCAGCTCCTTGTGACCGTACCGTGTAGGTCAATGCTATTTATGGGTTATTCCCTTATCTCTGGAGAATAAGTTTCCAGAGAGTAGGGGCTGTGGCTCACTATCTCTGTATGTCAGTGTCTCCACAGCCCTTATCCCAGTGCCTGGCACATAATAAATATTCAGCAAGTGCCTGATAAAGGAATGAGTCCCTACTCCCCATGGTTTTGCGGGCACCCTGCCTCCCTCGGCCCACCTGCTCGAACGCATGTTCATCTTTCTTGACTCAATCCTAGCACCGTCTCCTCTGAGAAGCCTTCTTCTGGGCCAGTCCAGTCTCCCCACTCACAGTGCTCTCTTTTGTGTTCCCCGTGTACCCTGAACATCATCTCAGTAATCATGGATTTTTAACGTTTTCGGCTCTGCTGGGTCTTCATTGCTGCGTGCAGGCTTTTCCTAGTTGCAGCGAGTGGGGGCTGCTCTTGGTTGCAGTGCCCGGGCTTCTCTTTGCAATGGCTTCTCCTGTTGCAGAGCACAGGCTTGAGGTGTGCAGGCTCAGAAGCTGTGGCTCGTGAGCTTTAGAGCACAGGCTCAGGAGTGGTGGTGCACAGGCTGAGCTGCTCCACGGGCTTAGCTGCTCTGTGGCCTGTGGGATCGTCCTGGACCAGGGATCGAACCTGTGACCCTGCAGTAGCAGGCAAATTCCTTACCACTGAACCACCAGGGAAGCCCCTGGGTTTTATTTTTTAATTGGAGTTGAGTTGCTTGACAGCGTTGTGTTCGTTTCTGCCGTATGGCAAAGTCAGTAAGTCACATATATACACAGATCGCCTGTTTCTTGGATTTCCTTCCCATGTATGTTACCATGTATGTTCCTTCCCATGTATGTTACTCTGTGGTAACATACAGGTAACATTGAGTAGAGTTACCTGTGCTGTACAGCTGGTTAAAATTTTTGATTTAATTAATTTATTTATGTGACCATGCCACGTGGCGTGTGGGATCTTGGTCCTCGAATCAGGGATTGAACCTTTGCCCCCTGCAGTGGAAGCACAGTGTCGTGACCCCTGGACCACCAGGGAAGTCGATGGATCTTTAATGGAGTGACTGTCCTAAAGATCTGTCTCTTCCACTCGTCTGCATGTCCCTGGTGACAGACACCGTGTCTTTTCTGTGGTTTCATCTCTGATGCCTTGGGAAGTACCTGGGTCGTGGTAGGTTCTCAACCTCTGCTTGATGAATTCATCATACACCCAGCTCCATGGGGTTAACTCATCCAAGAAGAGAGCAGATCAAGGGTCATGGTAATGCTGTCAGTAAAACAATGCATTTGCCAAGGGACTGCACGAATCTCTTCTTAGTGTCTTTTTTAGGGCTGTGACCAAGTCCACTTATATTCTTCCGTTTCTGATAGCTAGCAGGCATTTAATTAAGCTGCAGTGAGCAGAAAGATTAATAAATGAGGCTCAAAAGCAGTATACATCAGCCAATGTAGATTTCAGACGTGATGGATCCAAAGCCGTCTTGCAAATCATCTGCCTCCAGTCTGAAGCCACGTAACCGAGAAATCACTGCACAATGTAGCATTTACATGCAGGCTGCCTTCAGGGCTACGGAGGTTGTGGGCTGTGTCCTGAGTAAACACAGGCTACACTGAAGAGCCATTGTGGGCGCTGGGAGTTCTTTCAAGTTCCTCTGGGGTCTGAACTTGATTTGCAGCTGGAGCCAAGTCCCAACCAAGCCCCCCCCACCCCTGTTTTCAGCAATTGAATTACTAACTAAAAGGAAATCGTCCAGGGTATAACAGTTAGCAGCAGGCTGCCAATGGTCAGGAAATTTTATTTTGTTTACTCAGAGTGTTTGCACCTAATCTAAGGAGAAGTAGGAACGAGAACTCAGAAAACAATCCTGAAGATCTGGTTCTGAAGGAAGACAGGCTTTGAACCGGGCAGAAAGGCAGTTCAGGGCAGCCAAGGAGTGCCCCTACAGTGCTGTCCCTCAGGACAAGGCTGATTTCCTGATGGTATTACCTACACCTTCCTCTTGTGCTGGCGTTTTGGGGAGGGCTCCAGGCTTCCCGACATCTCCTGCAATCCCCAGTTTGAATTCTGCTTCATTCGCTGAAGTCTTTGATCCTTATTGAGATCCTTATTGAGGGACACCTATGAAAAGGCATCTGAGTTTCAGTCTGACTTTTGCAACTAAATGAATGTATCTTTTTACATCTCTGAGCCTCAGATTCTTTACCTGTAAAATAGAGATGGAAATGCCACCTAACATACAGGGTTTTTGAGACTGGAATTTGTCAATAAAAAACCTTTCTACAGAAAGAATGATTATCCATAATAGTTTCTACATGCATGGTGCCTTAGCCACTTGCATCGCTCTGTGTCATATTAAGTATCTGCTTCTAACTCAGTGGGTTTCCCAGGTGGCTCAGATGGTAAAGTGTCTGCCTGCATTGCGGGAGACCCGGGTTCAGTCCCTGGCTCAGGAAAATGCCCTGGAGAAGGAAATGGTAACCCACTCCAGAACTCTTGCCTGGAAAATTCCATGGATGGAGGAGCCTGGTAGGCTATGGTCCATGGGGTCACAAAGAGTCGGACACGACTGAGTGACTTCACTTTCACTTTCTAACTCAGTACATGGGACAGAGTAGGTGCTCGATAAAGGGTAGATGAATTCAGTTCAGTCGCTCAGTCATGTCCGACTCTTTGTGACCCCATGAACTGCAGCACACCAGGCTTCCCTATCCATCACCAACTCCCGGAGCTTACTCAAACTCATATCCATTAAGTCGCTGATGCCATCCAACCATCTCATCCTCTGTCGTCCCCTTCTCCTCCTGCCTTCAGTCTTGGATTGGAGCTTCAGCTTCAGCATCAGTCCTTCCAATGAATATTCAAAACTTATTTCCTTTACGATTGACTGGTTTGATCTCCTTACAGTCCAAAGGACTCGCAGGAGTCTTTTCCAACACCACAGTTCAAAAACATCAGTTCTTCAGTGCTCAGGTTTCTTTATAGTCCAACTCTCACATCCATCCATGACTACTGGAAAAACCATAGTTTGGACCCTTGTCAGCAAAGTAATGTCTCTGTATTTTAATATACTATCTAGGTTGCTCATAATTTTTCTTCCAAGGAGCAACATCTTTTAATTTCATGGCTGCAGTCACCATCTACAGTGATTTTGGAGCTCAAGAAAATCAAGTCTGTCACTGTTTCCACTGTTTCCACTGTTTCCCCATCTATTTCCCATGAAGTGATAGGACCAGATGCCATGATCTTAATTTTTTGAATGTTGAGCTTTAAGCCAACTTTTTCACTCTCCTCTTTCACTTTCATCAAGAGGCTTTTTAATTCCTCTTCACTTTCTGCCATAAGGGTGGTGTCATCTGCATATTTGAGGTTATTGATATTTCTCCGAGCAATCTTGATTCCAGCTTGTGCTTCATCCAGCCCAGCATTTCTCATGATGTACTCTCATATAAGTTAAATAAGTAGGGTGACAATATACAGCCTTGACATACTGTTTTCCCAATTTGGAAGCAGTCTGTTGTTCCATGTCCAGTTCTAACTGTTGCTTCCTGACCTGCATACAGATTTCTCAGGAAGCAGGTAAAATGGTCTGGTATTCCCATTTCTTTAAGAATTTTCTACTGTTTGTTGTGATCCACACAATCAAAGGCTTTGGCATAGTCAATAAAGCAGAAGTAGATGTTTTTCTGAAACTCTCTTGCTTTTTCGATTATCTGGTAGCTGTTGGCAATTTGAACTCTGGTTCCTCTGCCTTTTCTAAAACCAGCTTGATCATCTGGAAGTTCATGGTTCATGTATTGTTGAAGCCTGGCTTGGAGAATTTTGAGCATTACTTTGCTAGCATGTGAGACGAATGTAATTGTGCTGTAGTTTGAACAGCTTTGGCATTGCCTTTCTTTGGGATTAGAATGAAAACTGACCTTTTCCAGTCCTGTGGCCACTGCTGAGTTTTCCAAATTTGCTGACATACTGAGTGCAGCACTTTCACAGCATCATCTTTCAGGATTTGAAATAGCTTAACTAGAATTCCCTCACCTCCACTAGCTTTGTTCATAGTGATGCTGCCGAAGGCCCACTTGACTTCACATTCCAGGATGTCTGGCTCTAAGTGAGTGATCACACCATTGTGGTTGTCTGGGTCACTAAGATCTTTTTTGTATAGTTCTGTATATTCTTGCCACCTCTAAAAATTAATTTTAAAAATTCATTGGAGAAATGACTGTTTAGGTCTTCTGCTCATTTTTTGATTGGGATGTTTGTTTTGATGCTGTTAAGCATCATGAGCTATTTATAAATTTTTGAAACTAATCCCTTGTCAGTCATACCATTTGCAAATATTTTCTCTTAATTTGTATGTTGTCTTTTTGTTTTGTTTATTGTTTCCTTTGCTGTGCAAAAGCTTCTGAGTCTAAGTAGGTCTCATTTGTTTATTTTTGTTTTTATTTCAATTATTCTGGGAGGCGGACTAAAAAAGATATTACTGTGATTTATGTCAGAGAGTGTTCTGCCTATGTTCAACCAATGATTGTTGTGTTCAACCCGATCAACAAACGGGAAGAAGACCTAAATGGACATTTCTCCAAAGAAGACATACGGATGGCCAAGAGGCACATGGAAATTTGCTCAACAGTGCTAATTATCAGAGAAATGTAAATCAAAACTACAATGAGGTATCACCTCACACCAATCAGAATGACTATCATAAAAAAAAATCCACAAACAATAAATGTTGGAGAGGGTGTGAAGAGAAGGTAACCCTCCTACACTTGTCATAGGAATGTAACTTGGTACGCTCATTATAGAGAACAGTATGGAGGTCCCTCAAAAAACTAAAAACAGAGCTACCATATGACCTTGCAATCGCGTCCCTGGGCATATATCCAGAGAAAAACATGATCTGAAAGGATACATACAGCCCAATGTTCACGGCAGCACTGTTTACAGTAAGCAAGACATGGGGCAATCTACACGTCCACCAAGAGAGGAATGGGTAAAGAAGATGTGGTAACTATATGCAAAGTAATATTACTTAGTCATTAAAAAGAGTGAAATACCTCCGTTCGCAGCAACATGGATGGACCTAGAGATTGTCATACTGAGTGAAATAAGTTAAAGAAGGAGAAACAGAGTCTGACATCCTTTTTATATGGAATCTAAAAAATTATACAAATGAATTTACTTAACAAAACAGAAAGAGACTCAGACTTAGAGAATGAACTTTTAAGGCCGACGGGGGGAAGAGATAGGGAGTCTGGGACATGGGCACACTGCTGTAGTCAAAAGGGATAACCAACAAGGACCTACTATACAGCGCATGGAGCTCCTCTCACTGTCATGTGGCAGGGTAGATGGGAGGATAGTTTGGGGGAGATGGATACCTGTGTATGTGTGGCTGAGTCTCTTCACTGTTCACCTGAAACTAACAACATTAATTGGCTATACCCCGATACAAAATAAAAGCTTAAGAGAAAAATCCATGACTGAGATTATTCAAAGCTGAGTTGCAGTCTCTGCAAGAACCAGCCTTTTTTTTTGGTATAACTTTATCACTAATGTGGAGCATTGAGGTCCCAACACAAAGCAAAGAAACACCTCTTCTTGGTTGCACGGTGTTATTTTCCATTTCCTTAGCCTGACAGGGCTATCAAAACAACCATTCAGTTTCTCATCCTCTCAGCCGTCCCCTCTAAAATGAGTAAATAATCCTCCAGAAGGAAAGAAGTTTTAATCCCTAAGATAACTTTGAGCACCTGCTCTTCCATAGACCCTGGTCTAACAATTATTCACCATCTTATTAGATGAGCAATGCTTTTATCAAAATTTGCACACGTTTCTAAATGTCCCTTACCCTCAGAAAGAAATTCATCTATTTCACCATTACCAGAAGTGAAAATTTCTTCAAACCTTTTCTACTCAGTAGATATAGATTTAGATATTCCCTGGTAGCTCAGAAGGTAAAGAATCTGCCTGCAATGCAAGAGACCTGGGTTCGATCCCTGGGGTGGGAAGAAGGGCATGCATCCTTCTTCTCCAAGGGATCCCCTGGAGAAGGGCATGGAAACCCATTCCAGTATTCTTGCCTGAAGAATCCCCATGGACAGAGAAGCCTGGTGGGCTACAGTCCATGGGGTCTCAAAGAGTCAGACACAATGGAGCGACTAAGCGCAGCGCAGCACATAGATAGTACAGACATAAATAGAGAGAACTGGATAGCTATAATATAGATACACAGATATAGATATATTGATAGAATTGTTGAGTGTGTTTTCATCTTTCACAAGAGTAGCATCATAATGTGTAGTCAGTAAATTTCTTTTTCTCCACAGACTTCTATTTTAGAACATAAAGATCTTCCTCATTCTCTTTCAATAGTACCCGCTGAACTCTTAACAGTGGACTAGAAGGTCCGCGAGAAGGTCGAGGGTTTGTCTTTGATAGAATAAGCAGTCAAAGGGTACTCTGGCTTTTATATAACATTTTTTAGAGAAGTCAATGAATTCATTTTGACTTGTGAAATTTAAAATTTGATAAAGCATTAAAGTTATACTGGTGAAAAGCACATTTTGGAATGAAAACAGAAGACCTTTGGGAAAGAGAGTGTCATTCTGCCAGACAACTTCTCTGGCATTTACAGATTATTTTCTACACTGTGTGTTTGTAGCAGCTTGTCCCCTGCAGTATTTCAAAAGATCCTATTCCTCCGTTTTTTTCCCCAATACTTTGGTCAACATCACCATCTAACCAATCCGTATGTTGCCCTCGGTTCATGTAACAGAATCTTTTCCCCTGCACTCTGAGTTATTTTTTTCATCTTTTCCCCATTTGCTTCTGTAGGCACACATTGTGCATTTTTGGTGAGCCTGGAGAAGCTGAAGTGAAGAATTTGTTTATTTTTTCATGTGAATGAAGATAAAATTCTGTAAAAACCAAGTTCAAATAGCTACAGAGCAAACCTTTTATATGCTCATTTACTCTTACACAGACTGTTTGGCAGGGCCCTCTTAAAAGTCAGTAGACAGAAAAATATGCTGTCTTAAAATATAATGTAACAAAAAAACAGTGCGCTTTTAATTATTCTCCCAAGGCTATTCCTACCTTTTAAAAATAAATGAAAGCAAGCTTGACCACCTTTTGAAGGCTGGAACACAAAGCTAATAGGCACTAAGACAGCCGATGGCATGCCTAGCAACCCGAGGCACGTATGCGAGTCTCCCCTGAACAGGGATGCTCCTCTGGTCTTCACTCAATGTCTGGTGGGTCCCCCCGGGCTCGTGGCCTCTGCAGCACCTCCCAAGTGCTCCAGCTTCTCTCTCTCGATCACACCCAGCAGCATCCCTAGATTTCAGCTGTCAACCTCCTCCAACGTGCATGTTCCTCTCAACACCTTGTTTCCCCATCACTTGTTTGTTGAATGAATAAATGAGAGCAAAGCAATTTGCCCTTGTTCACAGTACTACCCAGTAGCAGAATGCACTTGTTTCTCTCTTCAGCGCCCTGCTACCCACTTAGTAGGGAGTAGAGGAGAAACACCAAGCATAACTTTCTCCCACTACCTACCTGGGTCCAAGTCAGTTCTAGTTAAGTGCCTGGAAAATTGTCATGGGTACATTCCTACTGTTATTTGTACATAATTTAACCTAATTATTGATGATTTGCTAACTCCTCAGTGAGTGGTTTTAGCTTCTAGTACATAATACTAAAAAGAGAAAATATTTGCCCACAGCTTGATACATATCTTTAGACAGTAAACGGAGGCTCAAAATGAATAAAATGTGTATCTTTAAAGTATATGAACTGGCATACTGAACAGAGGTGATACATGGATTGTGATCAAAACACAGGTTTGTTTTTACCTTCCACTGTTCTTTTGAACATTATTTCATGAGCATAATCGTCCCTGCCCCCAAATTCCCAGTGAGTCCATGGATTTTTTTTCTCACTTCAAGGTTAACAGTCCCACTACCACTTAAATTTGAAGATACGGTTTTGTTTCAGAAATTGGCGCTAGACACTTAGCAATAGAAACGCACGACTTTGTTTGGCATTAGGTCTTCCTCCCCCTGTGTGGGCTCCTGGGTCCTTTGTGGCGCATCACTATTTGGGGACCCCTTACAGCTCTTTCGGAGAAGGCAGTGGCACCCCACTCCAGTACTCTTGCCTGGAAAATCCCATGGATGGAGGAGCCTGGTAGGCTGCAGCCCATGAGGTCGCTAAGAGTCGGACAGGACTGAGCGACTTCACTTTGACTTTTCACTTTCATGCACTGGAGAAGGAAATGGCAACTCACTCCAGTATTCTTGCCTGGAGAATCCCAGGGATGGGGGAGCCTGGTGGGCTGCCATCTATGGGGTCGCACAGAGTCGGACGTGACTGAAGCGACTTAGCAGCAGCAGTAGTAGCAGTACAGCTCTTTATGGGGACCCCTTACAGCCCTTTTTGGGGACCCCTACAGCCCTTGGGCAGCTTACATAAACCTCTGTCCTCTTCCTGCGGGGGTCTCTTTCTGTTTCCAAATAGTCTTGTGTGACAGGACCAAGACACCCCCACCCAACTCTCTTTCCAGCAGAATACACAGTTTAGTCCCATGTGCTGACAAATTTGGAGGGTGTAGGGGTAGGGATTCTGGTCTGGCCAGCAGGAGGCATTCTAAACACAGAAAACCACCATGCACGAGGAAAGGGGCCATTGGATTCAAAGAGAATAGTGGAAGTCTCCTTAGAAGCCACCTCTTCATTGCTTGGCTCTGCTGAACAGGAAATGGAGTGCAAAGGCATGATTAACCCGGTGGGTTGGTGACAGAGCATCTTGGGCTCTCCTATCACACTACTTCTCAAAGAAAAATTTTCCATGTCTCTGTCTTTGCTGTACTTCAGCAAAAAGCAAAAATCAACGTATGGGCTAAGATAAGAGGTATTTAACATGTCACATTGTTGGATTGGGTTTTCCTGTCTTCTCACCATGTCCCATGTGCGTGATGACCATTCTTCTGGAAATGAAGGCTTGGACGCATTGCTTGACAAGTACAGATACACCAGTGAGTACAACAGACAGTCTACTGTTAATACATGAACTATCTGAGGGAGCTCTAGGAAGAACAGTCCCGAATAGCAGACTGAGAGTTCCATAGGGAATTCAGCAGAGATGGTCAGTTAGCCCTGCTTTCCCAGAGCAAAAGGACAGACCTCAGTGGTTACTCTGTGACCTTTAAAGAAGTGAGAATCTTACTGTTAGACATGATAGAAGCCTGAGAATACTTATCTTCCTGCTGCTATAAATTAGTCTTGCTCAATTCACTTACTCAGTTCAGTGCCGAGCTGGATGAAGCACAAGCTGGAATCCAGATTGCAGGGAAAAATATCAATAACCTTAGATATGTAGATGACACCACCCTTATGGCAGAAATGGATGTCATGAATGGATGTGAGAGTTGGTCTATAAAGAAAGCTGAGCACTGAAGAACTGATACTTTTGAACTGTGGTATTGGAGAAGGCTCTTGAGAGTCCTTTGGACTGTAAGGAGATCAAACCAGTCAATTGTAAAGGAAATCAGTTCTGAATATTCATCAGAAGGACTGATGCTGAAGCTGAAGCTCCAATCCTTTGGCCACCTGATGCAAAGAACTGACTCATTCGAAAAGACCCTGATGCTGGGAAAGATTGAAGGCAGGAGGAGAAGGGGACGGCAGAGGATGACATGGTTGGGTGGCATCGCCGACTTGATGGACATAAATTTGAGCAAGCTCGGCAAGTTGGTGATGGACAGGGAGGCCTGGCGTGCTGCAGTCCATGGGGTTTCAAATAGTCAGACACAACTGAGCGACAACTAAACTGATAAGCATCAATATATCATATTTGTTTTTCTGACTCACTTCACTCTGTACGGCAGTCTGTAGGTCAGTTCACATCTCTGCAGATGGCACAGCTTTGTTCCTTTTAATGGCTGAGTAATGTTCAGTTGTACATCTATACATGAGGTCTTCTCTATCCTTTCCTCAGTACTGGGCATTTAGGTCGTTTCCATGTCTTGGTTAGTTTAAGTCGTGCTGCAGTGAACATTGGGGTGCATGTATCTCTGAATTATGGTTTTCTTTGGGTACATGCCCAGAAATGGGTTTGCTGGTTCATATAGTACTTCTATTTTTAGCTTTTTAAGGACTCTCCATACTGTTGTCCATAGTGACTGTATCAATTTACATTCTCACCAACAGTGTAATCCGGTTCCCTTTTCTCCATACCCTCTACAGCACTTATTGTTTGTAAATTTTTTGATGATGGCCATTCTGACTGGTGTAATGTGATACCTTGTTGTAGCTTTGATTTACATTTCACTCATAATTAGCGTGTTGAGCACCTTTTCCTGTGTAATTGGCCATTTGTATGTCTGGGCAAAGACTAATAGAGTTTTGCCAAGAAAATGCGCTGGTCATAGCAAACACCCTTTTCCAACAACACAAGAGAAGACTCTACACATGGACATCACCAGATGGTCAACACTGAAATCACATTGATTATATTCTCTGCAGCCAAAGATGGAGAAGCTCTATACAGTCAACAAAAACAAGACCAGGAGCTGACTGTGGCTCAGATCATGAACTCCTTATTACCAAATTCAGACTGAAATTGAAGAAAGCAGGGAAAACCAGTACACCATTCAGGTATGACCTAAACCAAATCCCTTATGATTATACAGTGGAAGTGAGAAATAGATTTAAGGGCCTAGATCTGATAGACAGAGTGCCTGATGAACTATGGAATGAGGTTCGTGACATTGTACAGGAGACAGGGATCAAGACCATCCCCATGGAAAAGAAATGCAAAAAAGCAAAATGGCTATCTGAGGAGGCCTTACAAATAGCTGTGAAAAGAAGAGAAGTGAAAAGCCAAGGAGAAAAGGAAAGATATAAGCATCTGAATGCAAAGTTCCAAAGAATAGAAAGGAGAGATAAGAAAGCCTTCTTTGGCGATCAATGCAAAGAAATGGAGGAAAACAACAGAATGGGAAAGATTGGAGATCTCCTTAAGAAAATTAGAGATACCAAGGGAACATTTCATGCAAAGATGGTCTTGATAAAGGACAGAAATGGTATGGATCTAACAGAAGCAGAAGATTAAGAAGAGGTGGCAAGAATACACAGAAGAACTGTACAAAAAAGATCTTCACGACCCAGATAATCACAATGGTGTGATCACTCATCCAGAGCCAGACATCCTGGAATGTGAAGTCAAGTGGGCCTTAGAAAGCATCACTACCAATAAAGCTAGTGGAGGTGATGGAATTCCAGTTGAGCTATTTCAAATCCTGAAAGATGATGCTGTGAAAGTGCTGCACTCAATATGCCAGCACATTTGGAAAACTCAGCAGTGGCCACAGGACTGGAAAAGGTCAGTTTTCATTCCAATCCCAAAGAAAGGCAATGCCAAAGAGTGCTCAAACTACTGCACAATTGCACTCATCTCACATGCTAGCAAAGTAATGCTCAGAATTCTCCAAGCCAGGCTTCAGCAATACGTGAACCATGAACTTCCAGATGATCAAGCTGGTTTTAGAAAAGGCAGAGGAACCAGAGATCAAATTGCCAACATCCGGTGGATCATCAAAAAGCAAGAGAGTTCCAGAAAAACATCTATTTCTGTTTTATTGACTATGCCAAATCCTTTGACTGTGTGAATCCCAATAAACTGTGGAAAATTCTGAAAGATGGGAATACCAGACCACCTGACCTGCCTCTTGAGAAATCTGTATGCAGGTCAGGAAGCAAATCCAGTTAGAACTGGACATGGAACAACAGACTGGTTCCAAATAGGAAAAGGAGTACGTCAAGGCTGTATATTGTCACCCTGCTTATTTAACTTCTATGCAGAGTACATCATGAGAAACACTGGACTGGAAGAAACACAAGCTGGAATCAAGATTGCAGGGAGAAATATCAATAACCTCAAATATGCAGTGACACCACCCTTATTGCAGAAGATGAAGAGGAACTAAAAAGCCTCTTGATGAAAGTGAAAGAGGAGAGTGAAAAAGTTGGCTTAAAGCTCAACATTCAGAAAACGAAGATCATGGCATCCGGTCCCATCACTTCATGGGAAATAGATGGGGAAACAGTGGAAACAGTGTCAGACTTTATTTTTTGGGGGCTTCAAAATCACTGTAGATGGTGACTGCAGCCATGAAATTAAAAGACACTTACTCCTTGGAAGGAAAGTTATGACCAACCTAGATAGCATATTAAAAAGCAGAGACATTACTTTCCCGACTAAGGTCTGTCTAGTCAAGGCTATGGTTTTTCCTGTGGTCATGAATGGATGTGAGAGTTGGACTATGAAGAAGGCTGAGCACCAAAGAATTGATGCTGTTCAACTGTGGTGTTGGAGAAGACTCTTGAGAGTCCCTTGGACTGCAAGGAGAGCCAACCAGTCCATTCTGAAGGAGATCAGCCCTGGGATTTCTTTGGAAGGAATGATGCTAATGCTGAAACTCCAGTACTTTGGCCACCTCATGCGAAGAGTTGACTCATTGGAAAAGACTTTGATGCTGGGAGGGATTGGGGGCAGGAGAAGAAGGGGACAACCGAGGATGAGATGGCTGGATGGCATCACTGACTCGATGGACGTGAGTCTGAGTGAACTCTGGGAGTTGGTGATGGACAGGGAGGCCTGGTGTGCTGCGATCCATGGGGTCGCAAAGAGTCGGACAAGACTGCGAGACTGAACTGAACTGAACTGAACTGATGTCTATTTAAGGTTTCCCATTTTTTGATTGGGTTGTTCGTTATTTTGATATCGAGCTGCAGGAGCTGTTTGTATATTTTGGAGAATAATCCCTGCCCAGTTGCTTCATTTCCAAATGTTTTCTCCGTTCTGAGTGTTGTCTTTTCATCTTGTTTATGGTTTCCTTTGCTGTGCAAAAGCTTTTAATTAGGTACCAGTTGTTTATTTTTGTTTTTATTTTCATTGCTGTAGGAGATGGGTCAAAGAAGATCTTGCTGCGATTTATGTCAAAGAGTGTTCTATGTTTTCCTCTAAGAGTTTTACAGTGTCTGGCCTTCAGGCATGAATTTGGTTTAAAGTTAACTCATGTTACTTGGGCGTGTATGTGACTACCAGAAATAAAAATATGTTCTCTAGAGGAAGAGTATATCACTCTGGGGAAGAAATTAGTCTACAAACAATTTTGCAAGTAGATGTCTGATCTATAATTAAAACAAAACAGGCGCATGAGGGACGAAAAGAAAATAATAATGAAAACCAGCAGAAACAAGAGATGGTAAGAAAAGAAGCATAGAGAAACCAGATATTGGAGCTATCAGATTCATAGTATAAAATATCTATTGATTATATTCAGAGAGATAAAAGACAACTGTGAGAAGTATGTCAGAGTACTAGAAACTATAAAAATTTAAAAATGTGAAGTCTGCAACTAAAAATTAAAATCGAAATTAAAAGCTCAATGAGGGTCTTCCCTGGCGGTGCAGTAAATGGGAGTCTACCTGCCAATGCAGGGGACACAGGTTCGATCCCTGGTCCAAGAGGATTCCACATGCCACGGAACAACTACGCTTGAGCACCACGACTTCTGAGCCCATGCTCTAGCAACTACTGAGCCTGCAGCAACTACAGAGCCTGTGTGCTGCAACTGCTGAGGCCCACACGCCTGGAACCTGTGCTCGGCAACAGGAGAATCCACCCCAGTGAGAAGCGTGTGATCTGCAACAGGAGAATACGCCCCAGTGAGAAGCGTGTGCTCGGCAACAGGAGAGTACACTATAATGAGAAGGCTGTGCTCTGCAACAGGAGAATACGCCCCAGTGAGAAGCGTGTGCTCTGCAACAGGAGAATACGCCCCAGTGAGAAGCGTGTGCTCTGCAACAGGAGAATACGCCCCAGTGAGAAGCGTGTGCTCTGCAACAGGAGAATACGCCCCAGTGAGAAGCGTGTGCTCGGCAACAGGAGAATACGCCCCAGTGAGAAGCGTGTGCTCGGCAACAGGAGAATACGCCCCAGTGAGAAACCTGTGCTCGGCAACAGGAGAATACGCCCCAGTGAGAAGCGTGTGCTCTGCAACAGGAGAATACGCCCCAATGAGAAGCGTGTGCTCTGCAACAGGAGAATATGCCCCAGTGAGAAGCGTGTGCTCGGCAACAGGAGAATACACTCCAATGAGAAGCCTGTGATCTGCAACAGGAGAATACACCCCAGTGAGAAGCGTGTGCTCTGCAACAGGAGAATACACTATAATGAGAAGGCTGTGCTCTGCAACAGGAGAATACACCCCAATGAGAAGCGTGTGCTCGGCAACAGGAGAATACGCCCCAGTGAGAAGCCTGTGCTCTGCAACAGGAGAATACGCCCCAGTGAGAAGCCTGTGCTCGGCAACAGAATACACTATAATGAGAAGCCTGTGCATGGCAGTGAAGAATGACTCCACTTATCGCTAGAGAAAGCCTGCATGCAGCAACAAAGAACCAGTGCAACCAAAAAAATAGAAAAAGCTCAATGACTATCTTTAACAGCAAACTAAACACTGATAGAGAGATTTAGTGAACTGAAAGATATTTTGCAAGAAAATATTTAGAAGGAAGCATAAAGAGACAAAAGGAAAAATATAAAATAAAGAAGTAATAGGTATAGAAAATTCTGTGTGATCAGTCATATGATATCTTAAGTGCAAGAAGGAAAGGAGAGGAAGGATGGGGCAGAAGAATATCCTAAGAGATTATGGCTGAGAGTTTTTCTGAACTGATTAAAGATACCAAGCCACAGATACTTGAAGACATACAAAGCCACGTGGGATATATACAAAGAAAGTTACACCTAGGCACATTGTATATTTTAGACTCCTTTGTTTTAGGGCAAGTTATTAATTGCCCATATAAGTGTGGGTTCATCTCTGGGCCCTCTATTCAGTTCAGTTCAGTTCAGTCGCTCAGTCGTGTCCAACTGTTTGTGACCCCATGAACCGCAGCACGCCAGGCCTCCTTGTCATCACCAACTGCTAGAGTCTACCCAAACCCATGTCCATCAAGTCGGTGATGCCATCCAACCATCTCATCCTCTGTTGTCCCCTTCTCCTCCTGCCCTCAATCTTTCCCAGCATCAGGGTCTTTTCCAATGAGTCAGCTCTTTGCATCAGGTGGCCAAAGTATTGGCGTTTCAGCTGCAACGTCAGTCCTTCCAATGAACACCCAGGACTGATCTCCTTTGGGATGGACTGGTTGGATCTCCTTGCAGTCCAAGGGACTCTCAAGAGTCTTCTCCAACACGACAGTTCAAAAGCATCAATTCTTTGGTGCTCAGCTTTCTTTATAGTCCAACTCTCACATCCATACATGACTACTAGAAAAACCATAGCTTTGACTAGACAGACCTTTGTTGACAAAGTTCCCATGAACCACAGCATGCCAGGCCTCCCTGTCCATCACCAACTGCTGGAGTCTATCAGCAGACTTGGTATCAGCAGACTCCAGCAGTTGGTGGGACCCAGAAATTTTACTCCTAGACACCCAATAGACATAAAAATATGTGTCTGTATAAAAACATGTTCATAGATATTCATAGCAGCATTATTCACAATAGCCAAAAGATGGAAAGAACTGAAATGTCCATAAAGTTGGTGATGCCATCCATCCGTCTCATCCTCTGTCGTCCCCTTCTCCTCCTGCCTTCAATCTTTCCCAGCATCAGGGTCTTTTCCAATGAGTCAGCTCTTTGCATCAGGTGGCCAAAGTGTTGGAGGTTCAGCTTCAGTATCAGTTCTTCCAGTGAATATTCAGGACTGATTTCCTGACACTGTCTTCAATTTCAGGATCTGACCCAGGCTCCTTTCAAATTACTGCCTCTTGGTTGAGACTTGGAATGTGTGAGATTTTATTTGTGCCCTTTAAGAGCAGAGTCTTTATTCCTTACCGTCCTCCGGCTCTCTTCTGCAAGCTCCATTGGCCTTCCAAGCCAGATGTTCTGGGAGCTTGTCTTCTTGGTGGAGGACCCCAGGCTAGTGAGCCCAGTCTGAGGCTAGGACCCCCGGCTCCTTGGGGAGAACCTCTGCAGTTGTAATTACCCTCCCATTTGTGGGTCACTTACCCGAGGATATGGGTCTTGACTGTACTGTATCTCTGCCCCTCCTATCCATCTCACTGCGGGTCCTTCTGTTTTGAAAATGTCTCTTGCTAGTCTTTGGTTTGTTCTTATAGACAGTTACTGTGTAAATAGGTGTGATCATGGTTTGCCCATGGGAGGAGGTAAGCTTAGGGTCTTCCTACTCTGCCATCTTGGCCACCTTAGCCTTAATTATCTTTTCATATGCTATTTGCTATCTCTATATCATTTTTGTTGAACTGTCTGTTCAGATCTTTTGATCATCTTTAAATTGAGTTGTTTGTTTTCTTATTGTTGAGCTTTAAAAGTTCTCTGTATTTTGGATACAAGTTCTTTATCAAATATGTGTTTTGCAAATACATTATCCCAATCTGCGGCTTATTTTTTAATTGTCTTAAACTATCTTAATTATTACTACTTTTTTCTTCAACATGTGACAGGCTGGTGAAGTAATTGGTATCCTTACACACTACTAGCGGGAATATAGACTGGTGCAGCCTCCTTGGAAAATAGTCTGGCAGTTTGTCAAATGCTGAAACACAGTTACCATGTGACCCAGAAATTTTACTCCTAGATAGACGCTCAATAGACATAAAAACATGTGTCTGTATAAAAACATGTTCATAGATATTCATAGCAGCATTATTCACAATAGCCAAAAGATGGAAAGAACTGAAATGTCTATCAGTGGACAAATGGATAAGCAAAACTGTGTGATATATATCCTTTCAAGGACTATTATTTGACTATAAAAAGGAATGAAATACTGATAGATGCTACAACTTGGATGAATCTTGAACATGTTGTGCTGAAAGAACCCAGCTATTAAAACAAAAGTTCAACTATTGTATGAATACATTCATATAAACTTTTAGAAAGGGAAATCTATATACTACACAATGGACTATTATTCAGTGTTTAAAAAGAAGGAAATCTTACCATTTGTGACAACATAGATGTGCCTCGTCAGAGAAGGCAATGGCACCCCACTCCAGTACTCTTGCCTGGAAAATCCCATGGACGGAGGAGCCTAGTGGGCTGCAGTTCACGGGGTCACTGAGGGTCGGACACGACTGAGCGACTTCACTTTCACTTTTCACTTTCATGCCTTGGAGAAGGAAATGGCAACCCACTCCAGTGTTGTTGCTGGGAGAATCCCAGGGACAGGGGAGCCTGGTGGGCTGCCGTGTACGGGGTCGCAGAGTTGGACACGACTGAAGCGACTTAGCAGCAGCAGCAGCAGCAGCAGATGTGCCTCGAGGATATTATGCTAATTGAAAGAAACCAGACACAGAAAGATAACTACTGCATGACATCACTTGTAAGTGTATTCTAAAATAGTCATACACACAGAGTGAGAGAGTGGAATGGTGGTTATCAGGGATTGCAGGTAGAGGGAAATGGGGAGATGCTGGACAAAGGGTGCAAAATTTCAGTTACACAAGATGAATAAGTTCTGGATATCTAATGTATAACAATGTGAATATAGCTAACAATGTTGTTTTGTGTATTGACATTTTCTTAGAAGGTAGATCTTAAGAGTTCTCACCACGAGAAAGAAAAAGAGGAAGGAAGAAAGTAAGGAAGAAAGGGAAGATAGTGGTAATTATATGAGGTAATAGATATGTTAATCAATTGAATTGTGGTCATTATTTCACAATTTATACACAAATCATAACACTGTACCATTAAATATGTCCAATTTTAAGTTGTCAATTGTTGTTCAGTACCTAATCACATCCATCTCTCTGAGACCCCACGAACTGTAGCGCACCAGGCTTCCCTGTCCTTCACTGTCTCCCTGAGTTTGCGCAAACTCACGGCCACTGAGTCAGTGATGCCATCCCACCATCTCATCATCTGTCACCCCTTTCTCCTCGTCTTCAATCTTTCCCAGCATCAGGGTCTTTTCATGAACATGAAAAGCATCTCTCTTGGACCTCCAAGAGCATCAGTTCTTCGGCACTCAGCTTTCTTGATAGTCCAACTCTCACATCAATACATGAAGGTGAAGTCACTCAGTCGTGTCTGACTCTCTGCGACCCCGTGGACTGTAACCTACTAGGCTTCTCCGTCCATGGGATTCTCCAGGCAAGAATACTGGAGTGGATTGCCATTTCCTTCTCCAGGGGATCTTCCTGACCCAGGGATTGAACCCAGGTCTCCCGCTTTGGAGGCAAACAGTTTAACCTCTGAGCCACCAGGGAAGCCCATACGTGACTACTGGAGAAACCACAGCATTGACTAGATGGATCTTTGTTGGCAAAGTAATGTCTCTGCATTTTAATATGCTGTCTAGGTTGGTTATAACTTTTCTTCCAAGGAGCAAGTGTCTTTTAATTTCATTGCTGCAGGCACCATCTGCAGTGATTTTTGGAGCCCCCCAAAAATGAAGTCTGTCACTGTTTCCACTGTTTCCCCATCTATTTGCCATGAAGTGATGGGACCAGATGCCATGATCTTAGTTTTCTGAATGTTAAGTTTTAAGACAACTTTTTCACTCTAATCTTTCAATTTCACCAAGAGGCTCTTTAGTTACTCTTCGTTTTCTGCCATAAGGGTGGTGACATCTGCATATCTGAGGTTATTGATACTTATCCCTGCAATCTTGATTCCAGTTTGTGCTTCATCCAGTCCAGCATTTCTCATGATGTACTCTGCATATAAAAGAAATAAGCAGGGTGACAATATACAGCCTTGACGTACTCCTTTTCCTATGAGGAACCAGTCTGTTGGTCCATGTCCAGTTCTAACTGTTGCTTCCTGACCTGCATACAGATTTCTCAAGAGGCAGGTCAGGTGGTCTGGTATTCCCATCTCGTGAAGAATTTTCCACAGTTTGTTGGGATTCACACAGTCAAAGGCTTTGGTATAGTCAATAAAACATAAGTAGATGTTTTTCTGGAACTCTCTTGCTTTTCTGATGATCCAATGGATGTTGGCAACTTGATGTCTGGTTCTTCTGCCTTTTCTAAATCCAGCTTGAACATGTGGAAGTTAACGATTCATGCACTGATGAAACCTGGCTTGGAGAATTTTGAGCATTACTTTACTAGCGTGTCAGATGAGTGCAATTGTGCGGTAGTTTGAGCATTCTTTGGCATTGCCTTTGTTTGGGATTGGAATGAAAACAGACTTTTCTAGTCCTGTGGCCACTGCTGAGTTTTCCAAATTCACTGGCATATTGAGTGCAGCACTTTCACAGCATCATCTTTCAGGATTTGAAATAGCTCAACTGGAATTCCATCACCTCCACTAGCTTTGTTCATAGTGATGCTTCCTAAGGCCCACTTGACTTTGGATTCCAGGATATCTGGCTCTAGGTGAATGATCACACCATTGTGATTATCTGGGTCTTGAAGATCTTTTTGTATACTTCTGTGTATTCTTGCCACCTCTTCTTAATATCTTCTGCTTCTGTTAGGTCCATACCATTTCTGTCCTTTATCGAGCCCATCTTTGCATGAAATGTTCCCTTGGTATCTTTAATTTTCTTGAAGAGATTTCTAGTCTTTCCCATTCTATTGCTTTCCTTTATTTCTTTGCATCAATCACTGAGAAAGGCTTTCTTATCTCCTTGCTATTCTTTGGAACTCTGCATTCAAATGAATATATGTTTCCTTTTCTCCTTTGCCTTTTGCTTTTCTTCTTTTCATAGCTATTTGTAAGGCCTCCTTAGACAACCAGTTTGCGTTTTTGTATTTATTTTTCTTGAGGATGGTCTTGATCCCTGCCTCCTGTACAATGTCACGAATCTCCGTCCATAGTGCTTCAGTTCAGTTCAGATCAGTCGCTCACTTGTGTCCGACTCTTTGCGACCCCATGAATTGCAGCATGCCAGGCCTCCCTGTCCATCACCAACTCCTGGAGTTCACTCAGATTTACGTCCATTGAGTCGCTGATGCCATTCAGCCATCTCATCCTTGGTTGTCCCCTTCTCCTCCTGCCCCCAATCCCTCCCAGCATCAGAGTCTTTTCCAATGAGTCAACTCTTCACATGAGGTGGCCAAAGTATTGGCGTTTCAGCATTAGCATCGTTCCTTCCAAAGACCACCAGGACTGATCTCCCTTAGAATGGACTGGTTGGATCTCCTTGCAGTCCAAAGGACTCTCAAGAGTCTTCTCCAACACCACAGTTCAAAAGCATCAATTCTTTGGCGCTCAATTTCTTCACAGTCCAACTCTCACATCCATACATGACTACTGGAAAAACCATAGCCTTGACTAGACGGACCTTAGTCGGGAAAGTAATGTCTCTGCTTTTTAATATGCTATCTAGGTTGGTCATAACTGTTCTTCCAAGGAGTAAGTGTCTTTTAATTTCATGGCTTCAGTCACCATCTGCAGTGATTTTGGAGCCCCAAAAAATAAAGTCTGACACTGTTTCCACTGTTTCCCCATCTATTTCCCATGAAGTGATGGGACCAGATGCCATGATCTTCATTTTCTGAATGTTGAGCTTTAAGCCAACTTTTTCCCTCTCCTCTTTCACTTTCATCAAGAGGCTTTTTAGTTCCTCTTCACTTTCTGCCATAAGGGTGGTGTCATCTGTTTATCTGAGGTTATTGATATTTCTCCTGGCAATCTTGATTCCAGCTTGTGTTTCTTCCAGCCCAGCGTTTCTCATGATGTACTCTGCATAGAAGTTAAATAAGCAGGGTGACAATATACAGCCTTGACGTACTCCTTTTCCTATTTGGAACCAGTCTGTTGTTCCATGTCCAGTTCTAACTGTTGCTTCCTGACCTGCATACAGATTTCTCAAGAGGCAGGTCAGGTGGTCTGGTATTCCCATCTTTCAGAATTTTCCACAGTTTATTGTGAGCCACACAGTCAAAGGCTTTGGCATAGTTGATAAAGCAGAAATAGATGTTTTTCTGGAACTCTCTTGCTTTTTCAATGATCCAGCGGATGTTGTCAATTTGATCTCTGGTTCCTCTGCCTTTTCTAAAACCAGCTTGAACATCTCGAAGTTCACAGTTCACATATCGCTGAAGCCTGGCTTGGAAAATTTTGAGCATTACTTTACTAGCATGTGAGATGAGTGCAATTGTGCAGTAGCTTGAGCATTCTTTGGCATTGCCTTTCTTTGGGATTGGAATGAAAACTGACCTTTTCCAGTCCTGTGGCCACTGCTGAGTTTTCCAAATGTGCTGGCATATTGAGTGCCGCACTCTCACAGCATCATCTTTCAGGATTTGAAATAGCTTAACTGGAATTCCATCACCTCCACTAGCTTTGTTGGTAGTGATGCTTTCTAAGGCCCACTTGACTTCACATTCCAGGATGTCTGGCTCTAGATGAGTGATCACAACATCGTGATTCTCTGGGTCGTGAAGATCTTTTTTATACAGTTCTTCTGTGTATTCTTGCCACCTCTTCTTAATATCTTCTGCTTCTGTTAGGTCCATACCATTTCTGTCCTTTATCAAGCCCATCTTTGCATGAAATGTTCCCTTGGTATCTCCAATTTTCTTGAAGAGATCTCTAGTCTTTCCCATTCTGTTGTTTTCCTCTATTTCTTTGCACTGATCACTGAGGAAGGCTTTTT
The DNA here is from genome assembly GCF_023091745.1 of Budorcas taxicolor. NCBI lineage: Eukaryota > Metazoa > Chordata > Mammalia > Artiodactyla > Bovidae > Budorcas > Budorcas taxicolor. The sequence goes on along the minus strand of NC_068910.1, from coordinate 53,012,405 downwards.
TGTCTCTTCTTGCTATTCTTTGGAACTCTGCATTCAGATGCTTATATCTTTCCTTTTCTCCTTTGCTTTTCGCTTCTCTTCTTTTCACAGCTATTTGTAAGGCCTCCCCAGACAGCCATTTTGCTTTTTTGCATTTCTTTTCCATGGGGATGGTCTTGATCCCTGTCTCCTATACAATGTCACGAATCTCCGTCCATAGTTCATCAGGCACTCTGTCTATCAGATCTAGTCCCTTAAATCTATTTCTCACTTCCACTGTATAATCATAAGGGATTTGATTTAGGTCATACCTGAATGGTGTAGTGGTTTTCCCTACTTTCTTCAATTTAAGTCTGACTTTGGCAATAAGGAGTTCATGATCTGAGCCACAGTCAGCTCCTGGTCTTGTTTTTGTTGACTGTATAGAGCTTCTCCATCTTTGGCTGCAAAGAATATAATCAATCTGATTTCGCTGTTGACCATCTGGTGATGTCCATGTGTAGAGTCTTCTCTTGTGTTGTTGGAAGAGGGTGTTTGCCATGACCAGTGCGTTCTCTTGGCAAAACTCTATTAGCCTTTGCCCTGCTTCATTCCGTACTCCAAGGCTAAAGCTGCTTGTTACTCCAAGTGTTTCTTGACTTCCTACTTTTTCATTCCAGTTCCCTATAACGAAAAGGACATCTTTTTGTGGTGTTAGTTCTAGAACATCTTGTAGGTCTTCATAGAACTGTTCAACTTCAGCTTCTTCAGCATTACTGGTTGGGGCATAGACTTGGATAACTCTGATATTGAATGGTTTGCCTTGGAAACGAACAGAGATCATTCTGTCATTTTTGAGATTGCATCCAAGCACTGCATTTCAGACTCTTTTGTTGACCATGATGGCTACTCCATTTCTTCTAGGGGATTCCTGCCTGCAGTATTACATATAATGGTCATCTGAGTTAAATTCACCCATTCCAGTCCATTTTAGTTCGCTGATTCCTAGAATGTCGACATTCACTCTTGTCATCTCCTGTTTGACCACTTCCCATTTTCCTTGATTTATGGACCTAACATTCCAGGTTCCTATGCAATATTGCTCTTAAAGGATCGGATCTTGCTGCTATCAGTAGTCATGTCCACAACTGGGTATTGTTTTTGCTTTGGCTCCATCCCTTCATTCTTTCTGGAGTTATTTCTCCACTGATCTCCAGTAGCATATTGGGCACCTATCAACCTGGGGAGTTCCTCTTTCAGTATCCTATCATTTTGCCTTTTCATACTGTTCATGGGGTTCTCAAGGCAAGAATACTGAAGTGGTTTGCCATTCCAAGGAGCAGTGGCTGTGCAGGCGCAGGAGGGCTGAGAGGAGCTACTCCATGTTCAAGGTCAGGAGGGGTGGTGGTGAGGAGATACCCCTCATCCAAGGTAAGGAGCAGCAGCTGCGCTTTGCTGGAGCAGCCGTGAAGAGATACCCCACATCCAAGGTAGGAGAAACCCAAGTCAGATGGTAGGTGTTGCAAGAGAGCATCAGAGGGCAGACACACTGAAACCATAATCACAGAAAACTAGTCAATCTAATCACACTAGGACCACAGTCTTGTCTAACTCAATGAAACTAAGCCATGCCTGCGGGCAGGTCATGGTGGAGAGAGCTGACAGAATGTGGTCCACTGGAGAAGGCCAAATTGCCTGTTACCGCAGGTATTTCTTGATCTTATACATTTGCATTCCAATCCCCTATAATGAAAAGGACATCTTTTTTGGGTGTTAGTTCTGGAATGTCTTGTGGATCTGCATAGAGCTGTTCAACTTTGGCTTCTTCAGCATTACTGGTTGGGGCAAAGACTTGGATTACTGTGATATTGAGTGGTTTGCCTTCAGTTCAGTTCAGTTCAGTTCAGTTGCTCAGTCGTGTCCGGGGTTTGCCTTGGAAACAAACAGATCATTCTATTGCTTTTGAGAATGCATCCAAGTACTGCGTTTCGGATTCTTTCACTGACTATGATGGCTACTCCATTTCTTCGAAGTGATTCTTGCTCACAATAGTAGATATAATGGTACAAAAAGAAATCTGGTCCCCTTCAGTTATTATCTCTTACCTCCAGCACTGCTCCCCCAGCTGTAAACAACTAGTTATCCACTTTCCGTCTCTACAGATTCTCTTCTCCTTCATAGGGCTTTTTGGTTTTGATTGTTGATGACTATAGTTGTCCATTTCTTTAGGGAAAGTAAGAAACTTGGATCAAAAGTCTTACTGGGACTGTATTAAGTGTGGCATGTCTATTAGACATTCAAAGGGAGATGTCAAATCAGCTGTAGACTATGTCTCCTCATAGACTTAGTGGCCTAGCAAAGTTCCCTTCAACCATATTAAAAGCATCCAACAAGTTGCAGAATGATTTAGTAAATTAATGTACCATAAATGTTATGACATGAAATAGCATGCAAGGATAATTTTTTATTGAAAAAAGTAGATTATAAAAGTGCATGGGGCTTGCTTCCATTTCCAAGAATACATCATATTATAATATATATTTTGTTGGAATGCAGATAGGCTTGGAAGCAGATAGACTAGAAAAAACAGTGGTTACATCAGGTGTTGGGATTTGGCGTGGTTTTATTCTTAATTCGTTCTTGTTTAAAGTGTCTCCAATAATAATGTGTTAATGTGTTACTTAAATAGGATAAATTTATAAAAGTCTTTCCCAGCAGTCTGAGGCTGGTTTATCTGTAAGATGAGGGATATCAAGGTGATTAGGGTGTTGAGGTACCATATGCAAAGGAGCAAAGGCAGTGAGGCCCCCCGCCCAGGAGCGAGGCTTGGGGGCACGAAGGGGCGGTCCAAAGGCCCCGCCCCTTAACGTCACGTGCTCACCGGCAGCCAATAGCCGCCTCCGAGCCCACCTAGGGGACGGGGCGGGGCGCCCAGCTGTCGTCACCAGGACAACGGGCGTTGCCGGCGCCTTGTGACTCTGGGCTGTGGGCGCGCTCGCGGCTCTTCGGCCATGGTGAGTTTAGGGCCCTCGCAGCCTGGCCACTAGGCCCTTCCCCGCCCGAGCTGTGTCTCCGCGCGGCCGCCTGCTGGTCTGGGCGGGCGGCGCCGGGGTCGCCCAAAGGCCGGGCCGCGGCCTGCGGGGCTGCCGGGCAGGGCAGGGCTGGGCGGGCCCCCGGGAGGGGGAACCCTGGGGCAGGCGGAACGCCCGCCCGCTGCCCGGGAGCGGCGTCCCGCCGAGAGTGCCGGGGTCACTGCGGGGACCCAGACCCGGCCGGCCGCCGGACAGCGTAATGCTGTTTCGCCGTAGCGAGCCTGATAAGCCACTCAGAGAGGGTGTGGTTAGGGGGAAAAAAGGATAGGTATGAATATCATCTAGCGTGTATAGTCCTATTAACACTATTTCAGTTTGCGTGCTTCCTGTCCCATTTCTATGCAGTTATGTACAAATAGGTATCTCTTTGAAATTCATCATTCTGACAGGTTTCTATAGCATGTGGAAATTTGAATTTGTAATTTTGGAGATTCCTCACTCCTTTTTAAAAAATGGGGCATTAAGGTGGTGTTTTTCCTGAGTGCAGCACCCTAACTCGGGGATTTAATTCCTAATTAGTGCGTGGTAAACCCTTTAAATTATTACCTTTATTCAATAAACTTGAGACTGAGTGGGCATCCCACCTGGACCCCATTAAGCTCGTTTAAGACCTAACCCGAAGATTCGGCTCAGGTATTGGCTTGAATAGGCAAGATTTAGGGAATTGCCAATCGAAGGTGTGAATTCTCCAGAAGCCTCCAAAGGGTGTGAAAGAAGAGCAGAGCTGGATTTTCTGCTTGGAGACACACCTTTGGTGTATTTGCGAGAGGGTGTGGGGGTGGGTGATAGGAAAACGCTTAGTTCTGAAAAACAGTTTTTGTAACTGTTGGTAGTGTTACCTAGATTTGCTGCTTACCTGCAGGGGTTAGTGGAAGAGGTACCAAACTGAGAGTGCCCGGTGCTCCCCAAGTGCCGGTAAGGCTTCTGGAGAGAGACGCTGCCCTTTAGAATCTTGGCTGGCTCTGTCTTGTCTTAGTAACTACGCTACTAAGAGAACGTGGATGATGGGTATCTCATTGACCCCAGAAGAACGACTGGCAGCTGTATGACCTGTTGATAGCAGGGAAAAGAATACCCGTCACCCACAAATAACAGCAATGCCTTCTTTAGTCCCTGCATGTTTGTTTTAAATTCTGAGTTGCTTTAAGTGAAAATTAATGGAGCCAGAAGAGTTTCAGGAAATGAAGTTATAAAAAGCTAAGTGTTGTAAATGTTGCGGCATCTTACTTTTTACATGTAATCTGGGAGAAAAGCTTACAATTCTAGCAAGGGGAAAGAACATTAGGGAGTTACAGTTTCACAGCTTTCTCCCGTTGTCCGTTTTCCTTTCCTTCTTTTTCATCCACCTGTTCCATCCTGACCCACACCTTGAGTCACTGTTGTAAATTTTAGAGTTTTATGTACTCTGAAAGCATCTTGTACTTGTGTACTACTGGTTGCTTTGCCAAACTTAGAAATGCTTTGGTTTTTATCTTCAAGCATTAAGAATTTAATTCATGGGAGGAATTTAGGTGGGTGGTAACCTGCTGTCTAGGCTCCAGGGTAAAAGCGGAGTGAGTGGTTCGTGTAGAGGGAGGATAAGGAGGCTGCTTTTAGAGTCCCCCAAATGTATTCCAGATAGTAACATTACCCTTCCTTAAATGCTTGAATCTAAACATACGGCTTTAGCATTTGATATTTATGGCGCTGCACGTGAATTTTTCTTCAGGGGCTTCCCTGGCAGTCTGGTGATTAAGACTCCATGGCTTCCAATGCAGGAGATGTGGGTTTGATGTCTGGTTGAGGAACTAAGAAGTTGTTTAGTCGCTCAGTTTTGACCCCATGGACTGTAGCCCACCACGCCCCTCTATCCTTGGGATTCTCCAGGCAAGAATACTGGAGTGGGTTGCCATTTCCCTCTCCAGGCGATCTTCCCGACACAGGGATTCAGCCCATTTCTCTGGCATTGGCAGGTGGATTCCTTCCTGCTAAGACACCTGAAAAGCCCTAAGACCCACATGCCGTGCAGAAAAAAAAAAAAGAAAAAAGAATTCAGTTAAGCCACTTGTTTCTATTGCCTTTGAATGATAAATGACAGCTGACATTTATTGTGTACATTTTATGTGTGAGACATTTTTATAAGCACCCCATGTGTCTTAGGTAACCATCACAACAACCTTACGCGGAAAATACCGTTTCCACATTTTAGAGATGAGGAAATGAGGCGCAGAGAGGTAAAGTGACTTGCCCTAGTCACCCAGTCAGGTTTCAAAACCAGGCCTCTTGTCTCAGAGCCTGCTTATACAAATGTTGGATTATGCTATAATGCATGGTGCCTTGCCATATGTTCCCTCCACATATATGCCATTTTTCTGTTAGGAGATGAGTTTTCTCCCTTGTCTGGATTTTAGTGTGTTGCACACTTATGGGTATTTGCCTTTTGATCTTGACACTCGGCTGCACACTGTTGCACAGAGTAGGCATGCCTAGCCTTCTCTGCTCTGCCTTTTCTCTTTCACACAGGAAATGAACAGGAATCAATGATGGCAGATTATTGGATTAGGGTTCATACTCATGGCTTAATAGCATGTAAAGTTTCTCCTGTCATTTCAGTTTGTGTTCAGGAATTGGCACCTGCTTTCTGTGAATCACAAAGACTGGCTTTTTTTTTCTTTTTTTTAAATTTTAATTGAAGTGTAGTTGATTGACAGTGTTGTGCCAGTCTCTGCTGTACAGCAGTGTGACTCAGTTATACACACACACACATTCTTTTTTTATATATTCTTTTTTGTTACGGTTGATCCCAGGAGACTGGATATAGTTGCCGGTGCTATACTGTAGGACCTTGTTGTTTATCCGTTCTGTGTATATAAGCATACATCTGCTAACCCCAGCCGTCCCTCAGCCCCCTCCCGGTGGCATCCACAAGTTTGTTCTCTTCCGTCCATGTGGCTGAAGTGGCATTATTTCATTCTTTGCTATGACTGGGTGGTAGTCCGTTGTATATATGTACCATACCTTCTTTATCCATTGACCTGTAAATGGATGTTGAGGGTGTTTCTGGGTCTTGGCTACTGTAAATAATGCTGCTAGGAACATAGCGGAGCATATGTCTTTTGAATTACAGTTTTATCCGGGTATATGCCCAGGAAGTGGGATTTTCGGATTACATGGTAATTCTCTTTTTAGTTTTCTGAGGAGAAAGAAATCCATATTGTTTTCCATAGTGGCTGCATCAACTTACATTTTCTTCAGCAGTGTAGGAGGGTTTCCTTTTCTCCACACCTTCTCCACCATTTGTTATTTGTAGATGTTTTGATGATGGCCATTCTGACCTGTATGAGTTGATACCTTGTACTTTTTGGTTTGCATTTATAATTAACAATATTGAGCATCTTTTCATGTGTCTATTGGCCATTTGTATGTCTTGTTTGGAGAAAAGTCTGTTAAGGTCTTTTGTCCAGTTTTCAATTGGGTTGTTTGTGTTTTTGTTGTTGAGCTGTATCAGCTGTTTGTGTGTTTGGGTGATTAAGCCCTTGTTGGTTGCAGCATTTGCAAATATTTTCTCTTGTTCCATAGGTTGTCTTTTCATTTGGCTTATGGTTCCTTTGCGGTGCAAAAGCTTGTTGAATTTGATTAGGTCTCATTTGTTTATTTATGTTTTTATTTCTATTGCCTTGGGAGACTGACCTAAGAAAACGTTGTTACAAGACTAGCTTTTAACGTAAAGCCATTAGACTTGAAAGATGAGACTATTTTTAAAAGTAAAATTTTGTTTTCTGAGGTTTTTTTTCCTAGTAATCCATTCAGTTCAGTCACGCGGTCGTGTCCAACTCTTTGCAACCCCATGGACTGCAGCATGCTAGGCTTCCCTGTCCATCACCAATTCCTGGAGCTTGCTCAGGCTCATGTCCATCGAGTTCGTGATGTCATCCAACCATCTCATCCTCTGTCATCCCCTTCTCTTCCTACCTTCAATCTCCCAGCATAGTTTTCATTTATTTTAGTTGTATATTCTAAAATTGTTTTTAAAAAAGACATCAAAAAGCTTTAAACTTTAATTCGTATGGATCAAAATATATGTTGGATTACCTGTTGTCATCAGGCTTTTGTTAACTGCGTTCCTCTGTAGCTTGTAAGGCCGAATTATTTTTTGGAAATATAAAACAGCATTGTATCATAGAATTTTCCCATTTTAATTGATTTCATTTGGAGTTCTCCCAATGTCGGTCTTTCTGTATTTGCTTGTGGTTAAGACTTCTCAGAGGTGTTGAGAAGCAGAATAAAGTATATTTTATTTTACCAACACTTTTGGTCTCTTTGCTATCACATGGTATAGTTAAGAGAGCTTATATAATGAGATCTTTGTTAATAGATCATGACAAGTTTCTCTCTTATTAATTTTCCTTCTCTGGGCAAAACTAGTCTCCTTTTTGGCTGCACTAGGGTGAGAGGGTACATAATTTTTAGTAATCGTAACAATAAGTCCCTTTCATAGAGCCCTTCCACTGTGTTCATTTTTAGGCTGATCACTTCACATTTATCTCACTTAACCCTTCCAACATCCCCGTGAGATTGACATCATTGTACTCACTTAATAGGCCCAATTGTTTAGACAGTTTGCCCAAGGTCACATAGTTGGTGAGTGACAGCCAGGATTTGAACTCAAACAATCTGTCTCTAAAGTGTGGCATTTAAAGCACTGCACCGTGGCTTCTTCCCAAACTAGAGATTGTGCCTGGTACCTGGCGTGCAGCTTTTCCAGTTCTCAGTGCTGCCCCTGTAATTGTGTCTTTCCATTAAATTTTCTGTCCCATGGTTTTCTGTCCAACAGATATTTGTGCATCTCAGTATGTGCCAGTCTCTTCTAGGCAGTGGCTATACAACCGTGAATGGAACAGAAAAGGCTCTGGCCTCATGGAGTTTACATTCCAGTGGTGGGAGGACAGATAATAAGCGTATAGATATGGTGGTGAGAAGGGCTTTGGAGAAAAAGCTGAATAAGAGGAAGTTTTGAGGATGGATGAATGGATGAGAGGAGGGAAGACTTGCTTTTTTTGTAAAAAAATACTTATTTGGCCGTGCTGGGTCTTAGTTGCAGCATGCAGGATCTGTAGTTGGGACAAGCTAACTCTTATTTGTAGCATGTGAGATCTGGTTCCCTGACCAGGGATCACACCCGGGCCCCCTGCATTAGGAACTGGGGAGTCCTAGCCGCTGGACCGCCAGGGAAGTCCTGGAACTTAACTCTTTCTGTCGGTGGAAGGGAAGGTGTCTCCGATCAGGTGACATTTGAGCAGAGGGTGTGTCACGTGAATGCCTAGGAGAAAGACCATTCCAGGAAGGAACACAAATGCAAAGGTCCCGAGGCACTGCCTGGTGTATCAGAGGAGCAGCAAGGAAAACCTGGAGTGTTGGCAAGTGTTGGAAAGCCAGGTTAGTCAGGGAGACCAGACTGCGCAAGACGAACCAGCCATTTAAAGGTGTTTGCCTTCCATTTGAGGAGAGAGGAGGTGCTTGGCAGAGTTTGGGGAGAATGGCAGAGCATGACTGGACGTTTCATGAGAGGACCATTCGGTCTGCTAGGTGGGAGCTGTGCGCGAGGCAGGAGTGAGGGGAGAAGGGGTAGGGACAAAGGAAACCAGAGAAGGCCTTGTTAGGTTCCGCCATCTGTGGGGTTGGCTGTGCAATAGGAAAGCAAGTGAAGAATGGTTCAGTGATTGGAGTCTGAGCAATAGTAACACGTTGTCGTTTGCTGAGATGAAGGCTAGGGGAGGAGTAAATTCAGCAAGGGATGAAGAAAGGAGTTGGTGTTGGGCTTGATCAATTCGTGATCCTTATTAAACATCTAAAGTGAAAGACATCTAGAGACACAGAGTTACGTTTTCAGAAACAGTGGGATATTTTTAAAACGCAACCTGAATTGAATCTTGAAGTATTAGATTTGGAAGAGACTTCTTGAGTTTTTTTAGTACAGTTCTTTCATTGTGCAAACTAGAAATGCTGAGAGATCGATTGCCTGCCACAGAGTTAAATAGCCTTTACTACCGATTCTCCAGTACAAAGAACCCTTGACCTGGAGTCAGGAGATACAAGTTTATATTGTAATTTTTTTTTTTTCAGTGCTAAACCTTGGGTAAGTCATTTATCTGCTCCAAGTCTTTCTTCTATCAGATAATAAAGACTTCCACTGTTAGGATGTTGAAAGTTGCAAAAACTAGACATTGCTGTTTCTACCCTAATGATGGGAAAAGGTTGAGAAGCTACAAGATTGTGGTTCTCTAAAAACCATCTAGAGAGCTGAGGTCACAAAGAAATGTACATGAATTAAAATTCAGGATGTAACGTGCCCTTCCCAGAAAAAAGGAGACACATAGATACTTTCATGTGTGGAGGGGTCAGCAGGAGGAGGAAGAGTCTGCTACAGACAGCTCTTGGAGAAATCAGTCAACTTTTGCTGACTGCTTGTGGGCTGGAGTGACCGTTGGAATCCCGAGGAGCCACAGCCACAGAGCACTCTGCACCTACCTCTCTTTCCCTTGGGTCTTCCCTGAGTACATGGATATAGACATGCGCTGGATGCCGGGGCCCAGGGAAGAGAGTGCAGGACCTTCCTGAGGTGGGTGATGCCTGCTGCAGGCCAGGGTCAGGGCAGGAGAATCAACAGAAATCTCTCTGAGGCGCTAGGGGCTTTCCCCAAGTGCAAGGCAGGGTTACCACGGACAGGGCCACGGCAGGGGAGCTGAGAAATGTCTCTCTGTGGCTATCCAGGCTTTCAGTCAGGGAGGCAGCAGGCTTTGAGGTGGCAGACAGAGGCAGACAGAGAGACCTCCATAAGGCACGGACAGCAGAGGGTGCCACAGCAGAGCCAGCTCCCCGGCTGACAGCTGGAGTGTGAAACAGACAGTGCTCTCAGCTTTCAGAAAGCCAGCACCTGGGTTGTAAAGCTCAGAGAGATCTGTGAAGTTTACCAGTGCTCAGATCCCAACTTCTCCTGAAGGTGCATTTCTGATTGCACCCTAAAAAAAATTTAAAGCCAGTCTTGAACTGAATCTAACTAGTGCTGTAACAAAATTGAGACCCAGATCAACTAGAAATTAAAAACATTCAGTGCCCGCTACCTTCACTCTAAGCAGCCTAATTGAAGGAGGAACTTTTCTTTATGGAGGTAAATGACTGTATCTTAAAAAGATTCAGGTATAATTGACATAATAACGTATTAAAGTTGTACAACGTAATGATCTGAAATTTGTGTATTTTGCAAAATGATCACCGTAACAGGGCTAGTTAACATCTGTCACCATACAAAGTTGAAGAATTTTTGCCTTGTGATGAGAATTTTTAAGATCTATTCTCCTAGCCCTTTCAGATATGCCAAACAGTATTGTTAACTATAGTTACCATGCTGTATGTTACATGCCCAGGATTTATCCATTTTGTAACTGGAAATTTGTGCCTTTTGACTGTCTTCGGCTATTTTGTCCACCCTCTCATTCCCCATCTCTGGAATCATAAATCTGTTATCTATGAGTTCATTTTTAAAAAAAGATTATGCACATAAGTCAGATCATTTATCTTTCAAAGTATTTGTCTTTCACCGTGTGACGTTTCAATTGGCATAGTGCTGCTGCTGCTAAGTCACTTCAGTCGTGTCCGACTCTGTGCAACCCCATAGACGGCCGCCCACCAGGCTCCGCCGTCCCTGGGATTCTCCAGGCAAGAACACTGGAGTGGGTTGCCATTTCCTTCTCCATTCAATTGGCATAGTGCCCTCAAAATCCTTCCGTGTTGTTGCAAGTGTCAAAATTTCCTTTTTTTAAATGGCCGAATCCGAATAATATTCCATTGTATATATCTATCATATTTTCCTTATCTATTCATTTATCAATAGGCAACCTATTTACATATCTTGACTTTTGTAAATAATGCTTCAATGAACACAGGAGCCCCTATCTCTTCAAATTATTGTTTTTGTTTTCTTCAGAAAAATACCTAAAATTGGAATTCTTGGATCATAGGGTAGCCCTATTTTTAATTTTTTGGGAAACTCCATACTGTTTTCCACAGTAACTGCATCAGTTTAGATTCCCACCAGCTGTGCATGAGGGTTCCCTTTCCTCCACATTCTCACTGCTTGTTATTTGTTGTCTCTTTAATAATATCCATTCTGATAGGTGGTATCTCATTTTGATTTGTATCAATATTTCCCTGATGATTAATGATGTTGAGGGCCTTTTCATGTACTTGTCCATATGTATGTCTTTGGAAAGACTTCTGTATAGATCCTCTGCCCATTTTTTCATTAGATTTCTTGTTGAATATTGACTTCTTATTACATATGTCTAGCAGAATCATTCATAGATTGTATTTTTAGTTTGTTGGTGGTTTTCTTTGCTGCACAGAAGCATTTTAGTTTGACGTGGTCTGATGTAGTTTTTGCTTTCATGGCCTTATCTTTTGGTGTCAAGTCCAAAATCATCTCCATAACTTATGTCAAGGAGCTTACAGTCTTTTTTTTTTTTTTTTTAATTTCTAGGAGTTTTATTTTTTCCTAGGAGTTTTTTTCAAATCTTACATTTGAAGCGTACTGTCCATTTTAAGTTAATCTTTGTGCATGGTGTAGGACAGGGGTCCACCTTCATTCTCTTGCAGGTGGCTGTCCACTTTTCTCAGCACCATTTATTGAGGAGACTATCTTTTTCCCCATGGTATGTTCTTCCTGTGTCGTAGATTAATTGACCCCTATGTGTGTGGGTTTATTTCTGGGTTCCTTTTCTGTCCCACTGATCTGTGTGAATGTTTTCCTGCCAGTGCTGAACTGTTCTGATGATTGTATCGAGAGCTTTGTAGTATTGTCAGAAGTGAGGGAGCTTGAATCCTCCAGTTCTGTTCTTTCCCAGGATGGTTTTGGCTATTTGTGTGTGTATGTTTCTGTACGAGTTCTGAGATGATTTGTTGCAGTTCTATGAAAAATCCCCTGATACATTTTGATAGGGATTGCATCCAGTCTGCAGATTGCCTTGTGTAGTGTGGTCACTTTACCAGTGCTAATTCTGCCTGTATAAAACACGACATATTTGTTCATCTCTTTCTGTTGTCTTCAGTTTCTTCTTATTTTTTATAGTCTTTTATAGACTTCCCAAGTACGGCTCTTTTACCTCCTTAGGTTTATTCGTAGTTTCCTAATTTTTTTTTTTTTATGAGATAGTAAAGGTGATTGTTTCCTTAACTTCTTTGTTGGTGCATAGAAATGCAACAAATTTCTATATCTTGTTTGTATTCTTCAGATTTACAAGATTCATTGATAAGCTTTAGTTGTTTTCTGGTGGCATCTTTCAGATTTTCTACATATGGTATCATGTAATCTGCAGACAGTGACAGTTTTATTTCTTCCTTACCATTTTGGATATATTTCTTTTTCTTGTCTGATTGCTGTGGCTAGAACTTCCAATACTCTGTTGAATAAAAGTATTGAGAGTGGGCATCTGTGTTTTGTTTCTGATCTTAAAGAAAATGTTTTCAGCTTTTCACCATTGAGCATGATGTTAACTGTGGATTTGTCTTATGTGGCCTTTATTATGTTGATGTATGTTCCCTCTATGCCCACTTTCTGGGGAATTTTGATCATAAATTAATGTTGAATTTTGTCCAAAGCTTTTCCTGTGATTATTGCAATAATCATACAGTTTTTATTCTTCAGCTCCTTAATGTGGTGTATTACATTGATTTTTCAGATATTGAAAAATCCTTACATCCCTGGGATAAGTCCCACTTGATTATGGTTTATGATTCTTTTGGTGTATTGTTGGAATCAGTTTGCTGATGTTGTGTTGAAGATTCTTGCGTTTATGTTCATCAGTGATACTGGCCTGTGCCTTTCTTTTTTACTGTCTTTGGTTCTAGTATCAGGGTGATGAGTGCCTCATAGAATGAGTTTGTGATTGTTCTTTCCTCTGCATGGTGTGTGTGTGTGTGTGTGTGTGTGTGTGTGTGTGTGTGTGTGTGTGTGAATTGTTTAAGGATAGGTGTTAGTAAACTTTTCCCTAAACGCTTTGTAAAATTCACCTATGGTGTGTGTGGGGGTGTGGGTGTGGGTGTGGGTGTGGGTGTGGGTGTGTGTGAATTGTTTAAGGATAGGTGTTAGTAAACTTTTCCCTAAACGCTTTGTAAAATTCACCTATGAAGCGGTCTATTCCTGGACTTCATAGCCTCCCGCTGCACCATGTGGCTTGTGGGAACTTAGCTATCTAACAAGGGTTTGAACCTAGGCCTTGGCAGTGAAAGCACAGACCTAACCACTGGACCACTGGGAATTCCCTGGTCTGGACTTTAGCTTGTTGATAATTTCTAAATTACTGATTCAGTTTCATTACTGGTAACTTGTCTATTCATATTTTCTGTTTCTTCCTGTTCAGTCTTGGGAGATTGTACATTTATAAGAATTTGACCATTTCTTCCAGGTTTTTTATTTTATTGGCATATAGTTGTTGTATTAGCCTCTTATGATCTTTTGTATTTCTGTGGTATAATTTGTTAACTTCTTTTTCATTTCTGATTTATTGATTTTTTTTTCTTGATGAATTTGGCTAAAGGTTTATCAATTTTGTTTACATTTGCAAAGAACCAGATTTTAGTTATGTTGGTCTTTTCTGATTTTCTAAAGTCTATTTTATTTATTTCCGCTGTGAACTTCATGGTTTCTTTCCTTCTACTAACTTTGCGTTTTGTTTATTCCTTGTTTTCTAGTTCCTCTAGGTGTAAGGTTAGGTTGCTTGAGGTTTTTCTTGTTTCCTGAGGTAAACTTGCGTTGCTTTAAATTTCCCTCTTAGAACTGCTTTTGGTGCATCCCATAGGTTTTGGATCTTTGTGTTTTTATTTTCATTTGTCCCTAGATATTTTTGATTTTCTCTTTGTTTTCTTTAATGATCCATTGGTTGTTTCATAGCATGTTGCTTAACCTCCGTTGTGTGTGTGTGTTTTTTATTCCTTATAGTTGATTTCTAGTCTCATAGCATTGTGGTTGGAAAAGATACTTGATGTTATCTCAGTTTTCTTAAATTTACTGATGCTTGTTTTATGGCATTAACATGTGGTCTATCCTGGAGAATGTCCCATGTGCATTTGAAAGACAGTGTGTGTATTCTGCTGCTTTTGGGTGGAATGCTCTGTATCTATCAGTTAAGTCTATCACGTCTAATATGTCATTTAAGGCCAGTGTGTCCTTATTGATTTTCTCTCTGGATGATCACTGATATACATGGGGTGTTAAAGTTCCCTACTATTATTATGTTACTATTGATTTCTTTTTTTGTGTCTGCTAATATTTGCCTTATGTATAAAGGTGCTCCTATGTTGGGAACATAAATATTTATGAAGTTTGACGTAAAAGTTTCTCAGTTGTTTGCGACTCTTTGTGACCCCGTGGAATTCTCCAGGCCAGAATACTGGAGGGGGTAGCCTTTCCCTTCTCCAGGGGATCTTCCCAACCCAGGGATCAAACCCAGGTCTCCTGCATAGCAGGCAGATTCTTTACCAGCTGAACCACTATTTTGTTCCTGGGTTGATTCCTTGCTTATTATGTAGTATCCCTCTTTGCCTTTGTAACAGTCTCTATTTTGAGGAAATTTTTGCCCCGTATAAGTATTGCTGCTCCAGCTTTGTTTTGATTTCTGTTTGCATGGGATACCTTTTCTGTCCCCTCACTTTCAGTCTTTGTGTGTCTTTACACCTGAAGTGAGTCTCCTGTAGGCAGCATAAATAAGGGTTTTGTTTTTGTATCCATTCGGCCCCTCTGTGTCTGGATTAGAACATACAGTCTATTGCAGTTAAGGTAATTATTGATGCATATGTTCTTACTGCCATTTTGTTCATTATTTGGGGGTGGTTTTTATCTTTTCCGTTTGTTCTTGTTATTTGATGACTATCTTTAGTGTTATGTTTGGATTTTTTCTTTAAAAAATATTTATTTATTTGGCTGCACTGGGTCTTAGCTGTGGCATGCAGGATCTCCTCTGCATCACGTGGAGTCTCTTGTTGCCCTGCGCGGACTTCCTAGTTGTGGCACACAGGCCCAGTAGTTGTGGCATACAGGCTCTCTATTTGGGGCACACGGGCTGCAGAGTGCACAGGCTCAATAGTGCCACGTGGGCTTAGCTGCTCTGCAAGCATGTGGGATCATAGTTCCCTGACCAGGGATCAAACTAGTGTCCCCTGCATTGCAAGAGGGATTCTTAACCACTGGACCACCAGAGGTCCCTTTTTCTTTGTGCGTGTGTGTGTGTGTGTGTGTATTAGGTTTTTTGGTTTGTGGTTATTGAGAGGTTTTTTAAAATATAGCAGTCTTTATATATGTGATTATTTCAATTTGCTGATCTCTTAATTTCAAATGCATTTTTAAAACCCCTCATAATTACTGTTTTTTTATATCATACCTTTCATTTAATTGTTTTGTATATCCCTTAACTGCTTACGGGGTTTTGATATAGATGATTTTACTGTTTTTGTTTTTAACCTTCCTTCTCACTTTGTGCACGGTTGATTCCCTACCTTGACTGTAAGTGTGCCTTTACCAATGACCTTTTTCATTTTGTAGTTTTCATGTTTCCAATTGGGGCCTTTCTTTTTTCACCTAGAGTGGTTCCTTAGTATTTAATATAAAGCTGGTTTGGTGGTACTGAACTCTTTTAACTTTTGCTTGTTGATAAAACTTTTTATCTTTCTATCAAATCTGAAGGAGAGCCTTGCTGGATATTCTTGGTTGTATTCTTCAATTTCATCATTTAAAATATATCACTCTTCTGGGCGGCAGAGTTTCTGCTGAAAAATCAGGTGATAACCTTATGGGAGTGCCCCTGCTTTACCCTTGCTGCTTTTAAGATTCTCTCTTTTTAACGGCTGAGTAATACTCCATTGTGTATATGTACCACAGCTTTCTTATCCATTCATCTGCTGATGGACATCTAGGTTGTTTCCATGTCCTGGCTATTATAATCAGTGCTGCGATGAACATTGGGGTACATGTGTCTCTTTCAATTCTGGTTTCCTCGGTGTGTATGCCCAGCAGTGGGATTGCTGGGTCATAAGGGAGTTCTATTTGCAATTTTTTAAGGAATCTCCACACTGTTCTCCATAGTGGCTGTACTAGTTTGCATTCCCACCAACAGTGTAGGAGGGTTCCCTTTTCTCCACACCCTCTCCAGCATTTATCATCCGCAGCAGCTGATGAGATGGACGAAACTGGAGCCGATTATACAGAGTGAAGTAAGCCAGAAAGAAAAACACCAATACAGTATACTAACACATATATATGGAATTTAGAAAGATGGCAATGACGACCCTGTATGCAAGACAGGAAAAAAGACGCAGCTGTCTATAACGGACTTTTGGACTCAGAGGGAGAGGGAGAGGGTGGGATGATATGGGAGAATGGCATTCTATCATGTATACTATCATGTAAGAATTGAATCGCTAGTCTATGTCTGACGCAGGATACAGCATGCTTGGGGCTGGTGGTGCATGGGGATGACCCACAGAGATGTTATGGGGAGGGAGGTGGGAGGGGGGTTCATGTTTGGGAACACATGTAAGAATTAAAGATTTTAAAATTAAAAAAAATTAAAAAAAAAAATTCTCTCTTTATTTTTTGTCACTTTAATTACAATGTGTCTTGGTGTGTTCTTCTTTGAGTTTATCCTGTATGGAACTCTCTGCCCTTCCTGAACTTGGATAAGTGTTTCTTTTCCTAGTTTATAGAAGTTTTCAGCTATTATTTCTTCAGATATGTTCAATACTCCCCCTTTTTTTTAAATTTCTCTTCTTGTAGGACCCCTATAATGTGAATATTAGTGTTCTTGATACTGTCCCAGAGGTCCCTTAAACTGTCTTCATTTAAAAAAATTTTTCTGTTCAGTGGTCAGAAATGTGATCCATTTTTCCATATGTTTTAATCTACTGTTGATTCCTTCTAATATATTTTTCTTTTAAAAAATTAAAAAAAATTAATTGGTAGAAAATTGCTTTACAGTGTGTTGGTTTCTGCCATATGATGTGACTCTCTCATGATTATGTGTATGTCTTCTTCCTTTTGAGCCTCCACCGCGCCACCCCCACCCCCAATCCCACCCCTCTAGGTCACCGTAGAGTGCCAGGTGGGGCTCCCTGTGTTACAGAGCAACTTCCTACTGTTGTACACATGGTGATGTATGTATGTCAAGGCTGCTTTCTCAGCTCGTCCCACCCTCAGCTTCCCCACTGCACCCACATGTCCATTCTCTACTAAGTTCATCAGCATGATTTTTCTGTTTGGTTGGTGCAAAAGTAATTATGGTTTCAGATCCTGAATGTTAAATCATCATAACTAGGCTCAAACACATCTTTACTAGTCAAAATAGGAACCGTGACAATCAACACATTTTTGCAAATGAGAAATGTTTGTTTATTCCTGTAGCATAAAAAAAAAAATCTGTGCTTCCAGATATGATGAACTCTTGGAAAGCATTTTCTGGATCCTCCTGGTTGTGGAAGCATTTTCCCTGCAAAAAGTTGTTGAGATGCTTGAAGAAGTGGTAGTCAGTCGGCGAGAGGTCTGGTGAATATGGTAGACGAGGCAAAACTTTGAGGCACAGTCCGTTCACCTTGTGCCGTGTCCCTTATGTGCCGTGTGGTCAGGCGTTGTGGAGGAGAGTGGGTTCCGTTCCGTTGACCCGTGCCGAGGCACAATCCGTTCACCTTGTGCCGTGTCCCTTATGTGCCATGTGGTCAGGCGTTGTGGAGGAGAATGGGTTCCGTTCCGTTGACCCGTGCTAACAGCAGGCGTTGCAGTTTTCTGTGCATCTCCCTGGTTTGCTGAGCATACTTCTCAGATGTAATGGTTTTACCGGAATTCAGGAAGCTGCAGTGGGTCAGACGGGCATCAGACCACCAAACAGAGACCATGGCCCATTTTTTGGTGCAAGTTTGGCTTTGGGAAGTGCTTTGGAGCTTCTTCTTGGTCCAGCCACTGAGCTGGTTGTCATATAAAATGCACTTTTCATCACACGTCACAATCAGATTGAGAAATGATTCATTGTTGCATAGAATAAGAGAAGGTGACACTTTAAAAAATGATTTTTAAAAATTTGTCAGCTTATGAGGCATCCACTTATTAAGCTTTTTCACCTTTCCTTTTTGCTTCAAATGCCAAATGATTGTAGAATGGTCGATGTTGAGTTCTTGGGCAACTTCCTGTGTAGTTGTAAGAGGATCAGCTTTGATGATCCTCTCAGTTGATCGTTGTCAACTTCTAATGGCTGGCCACCGCGCTTCTCATCCTCAAGACTCTCGTCTCCTTTGCAAAACTTCACAAACCACCACTGCACTGTATGTTCATTAGCAGTTTTTGGTCTATGATATTGCAAGTTGTCTCCACTGCTTTATAACCCATTTGGAACTCGATTAAGAAAATTGCTCGAATTTGCTATTTGTCTAACATCATTACTGTAGGTCTAAAATACATATAAAATAAACAGCAAGTAATAATTCATTAGCAAAAAGCATAAAGCAAGAATTGTACATTGTGCATTAAAATCATGTATAACATAACCACATTTATACAAGGCATCCCAATATCTAATGGCAAAGTTGAACAATGCAAAACTGAAATTACTCTTGCACCAACCTAGTCGATTCCCTATATGTGTGTTAATATGTGATATATGTTTTTCTGACTTACTGTCCTCTGTATAAGAGGCTCTAGGTTCGTCCACCTCACTAAATCCAACTCAAATTCGTTCCTTTCTATGGCTGAGTAATATTCCACTGTATATGTGTGTCACGTCTTCTTTATCCACTCATTTGTAAATGTACCTCTAGGTTGCTTCCGTGTGCTGGCTATTGTGACTCTTGCTGCAGTGAACATTGGGGTGCATGTGTCTTTCAGAACTGTGGTTTTCTTTCTAGTGTATTTTTCATTTCAGCTATTGTATTCTTCATCTCTGTCTTTTTACATACATATTTTCTCTTTGCTAAATGTTTTTAACTTCTTGTTCTGTGCATCCATTGTTCTCCTCAGTGGTTTGATCATCTTTACAGTCATTACCCCAACCTCTTTTTTGGGTGGATTGCCTGTTTCCACTTCACTAAGTTCTTCTGGGGTTGTATCATGTTCCTTCATTGGAACATGTTTCTCTGTCACCTCATTTTGCCTAAGTTGCTATTTATACTTTCACGTGTCTAGTAGGTCAATACATATCTTGACCTTGGAGACACTGTTCTGTGCAAGATGTCCTGTGTTGTCCCCAGCCTGTATGCTCTCGAGGTTTCCCTGTGAGGGCTGTGTGGGTCCTTCTCTTGTGGCAGGCTGACTGTGTGGGCGGTCTGGTAGGCTCGATTGGCCTCTCCTCTAGTTGGTTACCAGCCGTGCCTTATGAAGAGACTGGTGGGGCCCAGTTGCCAGGTCACTGACTGCGGTGCCCCAGGAGGCCTGGGCTAGTGCCTGTTCACTGGTGGGAGGGTGCACTCAGGGTCCAGAAAACTCTGGGGCTGCTGTCCGTCCACTACTGGTGGGTGAAACCAGGTTTTGGTTTAACGCTGGACTACTTATGGCCTAGAAAACTACTTATTGACTAGAAAACTAGTCAATCTAATCACACTAGAACCACAGCCTTCTCTAACTCTGTGAAACTAAGCCATGCCCGCAGGGCAACCCAAGATGGGCGGGGTCATGGTGGAGAGGTCTGACAGAATGTGATCCACTGGAGAAGGCAATGGCAAACCACCTCAGTGTTCTTGCCTTGAGAACCCCATGAACAGTATGAAAAGGCAAAATGATAGGATACTGAAAGAGGAACTCCCCAGGTCAGTAGGTGCCCAATGTGCTACTGGATATCAGTGGAGAAATAACTCCAGAAAGAATGAAGGGATGGAGCCAAAGCAAAAACAATACCCAGCTGTGGATGTGACTGGTGATAGAAGCAAGGTCTGATGCTGTAAAGAGCAATATTGCATGGGAACCTGGAATGCCAGGTCCATGAATCAAGGCAAATTGGAAGTGGTCAAACAAGAGATGGTAAGAGTGAACATTGACATTCTAGGAATCAGCGAACTAAAATGGACTGGAATGGGTGAATTTAACTCAGATGACCATTATATCTACTACTGCGGGCAGGAATCCCTTAGAAGAAATGGAGTAGCCATCATGGTCAACAAAAGAGTCCGAAATGCAGTACTTGGATGCAATCTCAAAAACGACAGAATGATCTCTGTTCGTCTCCAAGGCAAACCATTCAGTATCACAGTAATCCAACTCTATGCCCCAACCAGTAACACTGAAGAAGCTGAAGTTGAATGGTTCTATGAAGACCTACAAGACCTTCTAGAACTAACACCCAAAAAAGATGTCCTTTTCATTATAGGGGACTGGAATGCAAAAGGAGGAAGTCAGTAAACACCTGGAGTAACAGGCAAATTTGGCCTTGGAGTACAGAATGAAGCTGGGCAAAGACTAATAGAGGTTTGCCAAGAGAATGCACTGGTCATGGCAAACACCCTCTTCCAATAACACAAGAGAAGACTCTACTCATGGACATCACCAGATGGTCAACACCGAAGTCAGATTGATTATATTCTTTGCAGCCAAAGATAGAGAAGCTCTATACGGTCAGCAAAAACAAGAACAGGAGCTGACTGTGGCTCAGATCATGAACTCCTTATTGCCAAAGTCAGACTTAAATTGAAGAAAGTAGGGAAAACCACTAGACCATTCAGGTATGACCTAAATCAAATCCCTTATGATTATACAGTGGAAGTGAGAAGTAGATTTAAGGGCCTAGATCTGATGGAGTGCCTGATGAACTATGGACAGAGGTTCATGACATTGTATAGGAGACAGGGATCAAGACCATTCCCATGGAAAAGAAATGCAAAAAAGCAAAATGGCTGTCTGGGGAGGCCTTACAAATAGCTGTGAAAAGAAGAGAGGCGAAAACCAAAGGAGAAAAGGAAAGATATAAGCATCTGAAAGCAGAGTTCCAAAGAATAGCAAGAAGAGATAAGAAAGCCTTCCTCAGCAATCAATTCAAAGAAATAGAGGAAAAGAACAGTATGGGAAAAACTAGAGATCTCTTCAAGAAAATTAGAGATACCCAGGGAACATTTCATGCAAAGATGGGCTCGATAAAGGACAGAAATGGTATGGACCTAACAGAAGCAGAAGATATTAAGAAGAGGTGGCAAGAATACACAGAAGAACTGTACAAAAAAGATCTTCACGACCCAGAGAATCACGATGTTGTGATCACTCATCTAGAGCCAGACATCCTGGAATGTGAAGTCAAGTGGGCCTTAGAAAGCATCACTACGAACAAAGCTAGTGGAGGTGATAGAATTCCAGTTGAGCTATTTCAAATCCTGAAAGATGGTGCTGTGAAAGTGCTGCACTCAATATGCCAGCAAATTTGGAAAACTCAGCAGAGGCCACAGGACTGGAAAAGGTCAGTTTTCATTCCAATCCCAAAGAAAGGCACTGCCAAAGAATGCTCAAACTACTGCACAATTGCACTCATCTGACACGCTAGTAAAGTAATGCTCAAAATTCTCCAAGCCAGGCTTCAGTGATACGTGAACTGTGAACTTCGAGATGTTCAAGCTGGTTTTAGAAAAGGCAGAGGAACCAGAGATCAAATTGCCAACATCCGCTGGATCATGGAAAAAGCAAGAGAGTTCCAGAAAAACATCTATTTCTGCTTTATCGACTATGCCAAAGCCTTTGACTGTGTGGCTCACAATAAACTGTGGAAAATTCTGAAAGAGATGGAAATACCAGACCACCTGACCTGCCTCTTGAGAAATCTGTATGCAGGCCAGGAAGCAACAGTTAGAACTGGACATGGAACAACAGACTGGTTCCAAATAGGAAAAGGAGTGTGTCAAGGCTGTATATTGTCACCCTGCTTATTTAACTTCTATGCAGAGTACATCATGAGAAACGCTGGGCTGGAAGAAACACAAGCTGGAATCAAGGTTGCCGGGAGAAATATCAATAACCTCAGATATGCAGATGACACCACCCTTATGGCAGAAAGTGAAGAAGAGCTAAAAAGCCTCTTGATGAAAGTGAAAGAGGAGAGTGAAAAAGTTGGCTTAAAGCTCAGCATTCAGAAAACAAAGATCATGGCATCCAGTCCCATCACTTCATGGGAAATAGATGGGGAAACAGTGGAAACAGTGTCAGACTTTATTTTTTGGGGCTCCAAAATCACTGCAGATGGTGCCATGCAATTAAAAGACGCTCACTCCTTGGAAGAACAGTTATGACAAAAAGTTGGCTTAAAGCTCAGCATTCAGAAAACAAAGATCATGGCATCCAGTCCCATCACTTCATGGGAAATAGATGGGGAAACAGTGGAAACAGTGTCAGACTTTATTTTTTGGGGCTCCAAAATCACTGCAGATGCAGCCATGAAATTAAAAGACGCTCACTCCTTGGAAGAACAGTTATGACCAACCTAGATAGCATATTAAAAAGCAGAGACATTACTTTGCCGACTAAAGTCTGTCTAGTCAAGGCTATGGTTTTTCCTGTGGTCATGAATGGATGTGAGAGTTGGACTGTGAAGAAGGCTGAGCGCCGAAGAATTGATGCTTTTGAACTGTGGTGTTGGAGAAGACTCTTGAGAGTCCCTTGGACTGCAAGGAGATCCAAGCAGTCCATTCTGAAGGAGATCAACCCTGGGATTTCTTTGGAAGGAATGATGCTGAAGCTGAAACTCCAGTACTTTGGCCACCTCATGCGAAGAGTTGACTCACTGGAAAAGACTTTGATGCTGGGAGGGATTGGGGGCAGGAGAAGAAGGGGACGATAGAGGATGAGATGGTGGATAGCATCACTGACTCGATGGATGTGAGTCTGAGTGAACTCCGGGAGTTGGTGATGGACAGGGAGGCCTGGCATGCTGTGATTCATGGGGTCGCAAAGAGTTGGACATGACTGCGCGACTGAACTGACTGACTGATGGTCTGAGTCAGGCCCTGGGGTCTGACTGTAGTGCCCAGCGATCACAGAGCTGGTATCTGATAACTGATGTGTTGAGGGGTGGTGCGGGAGGTGTTTCCTGACACAGATATGGCGTCAAGGGCATTCTAAGGCTGTGCTGGCCTGCTAGGAGGAAGGGTCAGGGCCAGCCGGTCCCAGGGTAGGGTCTGGCCTGCCTTGGGCAGGCCGGCTGTGCAGACTACAGCTCTCTTGCATCTAGTGTCTGCCCCCGGTAGGTGAGGCTTGTCCAGAGCCTAGAGCGGGACTCCTGGACAGTTTGGCTGGTGCCTGTCCGTGGGAGGGTGAAGCTGGGTCCTGTCCCTGTGATGGGCAGGGCTGTGTCCAGAGGTGACTGTGGTCTCAGGGAGTTTTAGGCTGCCTGTCTGCTGATAGGTGGGGCTGTGTCCCTGTCCAGTTAGTTGCTTCGCCTGAGGTTTCCCAGCACTGGTCGCTACAGGCTGTTGGACGGGCCAGGTTCCTCAATGGGGCCTGCCAGTGCCCGTGTTTGCCCAATAGAAGGAGCTCCCAAGAATGGCCTCTGCCAGTGTCTTTGTCCCCAGGATGAGCCACAGCCCTGCTTCCCCCACCTCTCCAAGAGACTCCCTGAGGCCAGCAGGTAGGTCTGGCCCTCGCTCCTGTCAGATGGCTGCTTTTGCCCGGAGCTCTGGAACACGGCAGATTTTGTGTGCTCCTTTTAAGAGCCTGCTCTCTTTCCCTCAGTCCTTAGGGACTCCTGAGGCTAAGCCCCACCGACCTTCAAAGCCAGATTCTCGGGTTTGTCTTCTTGCTGCCTGACCCCAGGGCTGTGGAGCCTGATATGGGGCTCAGCACGCTCGCTCCTGGGGGAGAACCTCTGCAGCGTAATTACCCTCCAGTCTGTGGGTTGTCATCTCTGTGGTGAGGGACCGGGTTGTTTCGCCCCCTCCTACCTGTCTCATGTAGCTCCTTCTTTATGTCTTTAGCTGTAGATTTTTTTCTGGTAGGTCCTGGTCTTTTTCATGGGTGGTTGTGATTTTGGTGTGCGTCTGAGAGGAGGTAAGCTCGTGGTCTTTCTGCTTTGCCCTCTTGGCTAGTCTCTCCTTCCCTTCTGTCAATTGTTTCAAAGAAACAGCTCTTGGTTTCATTGATCTTTGTAAAGTTCTGGGGTTTTTTACTCACAATTATTTGTTGTAAAATAACAAATTATGAGACATGGAAAGAAATAAGAGTGTGACCCATGGTTAGGAGAAGAGCTTAGAGAAACTGAGTCAGTGATGGGCCAGATGTTGAACAGTTGGAATGGATGAGGAGTTGGAAAATTTTAACAGGAAAATGGAAGACTATGAAAAGATCTACCTGGGAATGCAGAAGTGATAGTACCGTGTTAGAAGTTAAGGACTCATTTGATGGGCATAACAGCAGACTGGGCATAGTTGGCAAACCCCAAGTAGAATAGGTACAAAGCTGAGAAACGCTGCTAACTCAGCACTGTTAAATCTTCCAGTTCGTGAACATGTAATGTGTTTCAGTTTAAGTCTGATGACTCAGGACAGTGTTTAGTATAAGTTTTCAATATATGATATCATGTATTCCTAAATAGGTTTTTTCTTATGCTATTACAAATGAGATTATTTTCTTAATTTTATTTTCAGGTTGTTCATTGCTAATGTATGGAAATACAAATTATTTTTCTATAAATCCGTGGTATATTTGTATGTTAAATCTTTCAACCTTGCTGAATTCCGTGATTAACAGCTTTTTATGTCTTTTTTCTGGAATTTTCAGTGTGCAGGATCGTGTCATCTATAAATAGAAGTTGTTCTATTTCTTCCTTTTCAGTCAGCATGCCTTTTATTTATTTTCTTTGCTGAATAGCCTTGCCTGGAATCTCTTAATACAGTGTAGTATAGAAGTGACGGTGTGTTAACTCTTCTCTAAATGTTTGCCATTCTTATTAAATGGTATAGAATATAAACTGTATTTGTGTCTGTCGATATTGAAGAATACTGACTTCATGAAATTAGTGTCATCGTAATTATGGGATGGTGATTGGGGCCATTAAAAAAATTTTTTTTTAATTGGTGGAAGATTGATTTACAATTTTGTGTTGGTTTCTGCTCTACAGCAGTGTGAATTGGTCATAATTATATCCCTTCCTTCCTGAGCTTCCTTGGGGCCATTTTGATCTACAAAATATGTAACTTTGTTTTTGATTGATTGAGGGACATTTTAATAATTTCAGTTTTTTCACTTTTAGGTGTTCTCAAATAATGATGAAGGCCTTATTAACAAAAAGTTACCCAAAGAACTTCTTTTGAGGTAAGTGTAGGGACTTTGTATATGATTCGAAATTTAAAGATTTAAAGATTTCATGTATGATTCAGTCATCAAGTTTGAAGACATTCTCCTTTCTCACTGTGAGTCCATAGCATAGAAAAACAGCCAGAATTAGCCTAACTGACTTTCTGTTTTTGTTTTATAGAATGCTGTTCAGCTTGTTGTTAACTTTTACTTGGTCTAATCCAGAATGTACTAAGTATGTACGTAGCATTGGTCTGGATTCTTTTTGTAATGTGGTAAGTATTGTAATAATCTTCAGTAGGTGACACTGTTTGGGTATCAGTAGATTATCTCAATGTAGTCAGTAACGCGAGGAGAGGTTATTAAGGCTGTGAGCTCCTGAAGTTATAGATGTTTAGATGTTTTCTGATAAATTGATTTTACAATAATTATACTACGTGTTCTTACTGAGCACTTAAAATGGTGTCAGCCCACGTAATGATGTTATCCATTTTATGAGAATTCTGTGCTAAGTGACAGTACTGTGGAACAGGCTCTTTGTCCTTTATTTTTAGCATTGCAGAAAATACAGGTAGTGGTATTTTGCTTGGCATTTTGCCAGGTAAAGTTATCAACCAACATTTGCTGATCCTCAGGCAGCGCAGCTTCCTTTCCTACTCAGCAGGCACCAAGGAAACCTTAGTTTAGTTTTGGATGTTATATTTTAATTGTTAACAAACAGTTAATACATGAATACATGATAATCTTAGGTGTGGCGTTTCCCAAACTTTTCATATCAGTAATGTTTCACAAAACAAAACATAAAACAGGTTTTGTGATCAATAAGTATGGGAAATGCAAGGTAAACAGAACCAGTTTCTTTACTGCGTGCCCTCTCAGAGCCTTAATAGGCTGATGAGCATGGTGGTGCTCCCAGATGAATAACTGTGGCATTTCAAACTTACCGACCTTGGGACTCTTTTAATAATCCTTGGAAATTTGGGGGGAGATACTGACCTACAGTAAGAAAGTGACCCGCTGACCCCAATCCCTGCCTGCGCTCACTCTCATTTTAACATGTGGGGGGCGAGTATGTGTGCTGTTTCCGTACTGGGGTTGCTCTGTAAATGCCGCGGGCGGCTCACCTTTGCCGCCTCGGTGTTTAGACTCCTGTTCTTGAGTCCGGAATGGGGTGGAGACTTAGTGTCTTGGGCTGATGATCACCTTTTAGGGGCTTCAGGATGGCATTTCATTGGTCATCAGGTGTTGCCATGCGCTCATTCTGCTCAGTTAATAAAGAAAATTAAGTCATGGCAAAATCACATGAAAGATACAGCAGTCACGCTTTATTTGAACAGAATAAATATTTGCTTGGCTAAGAGAGAATATTCTTTGGGTATAATGACCATTTTAAAGTTCCGAAAGTGGTGACAAGGAAGGAGTGATGTGCTTATCATATCCACCCACACGGTTTGGTCAAGCACAGTGAGCTGTGGAGCCAGCGTGGTTCGGGTGGGCCGGCTGTGGCCGTGCGGCTGTAGGGGGTGCCATCCACAGCAGACCAGAGTGAGCAGCGTTTCCACAGTTGTGCAGTGTTGCCCTCTTGGTCTGAGCACTTTTCTAGCACAGACATCAGACCTTAATGTGAATATGTCGTTTATACCCCGGGATACTCATAACCAGCTTCAGGCCGACCCACGCTAGTCGTTCAGCACTGGAGTGCGATTAAACCCCACCCTTCTCCTGAATACTGCTGCTCTTTGTGACTCAAGGCTGCTAACTTAATATTTTTTCCCTTCTGGTAGAATTAGCTGTTACACTGTACTCAGCCGTGGTACTGTTTCTACCGATTGACCAAAACGGAGGAGGAGTTGGGGTGGGGAGCACTGTGGAATTATATAACTTTCTGTGCTGGTGTGATTTCTGAACTGCTGTTTTAGAAATTTTGATTCTTTTAACGATCCATCATGGACCCAGCTTTCAAAAATCCTGGAGTTGCAGTTTTTGAATCATGCTAAGGCTCACACATAGATCATTTTTTAAAACAAAATTGTCGTTTGAGAGCAGATGTTTATAACATGTTTATTCGTAGATTTGCATTCCCACTTCTTTCCTTATTTTGGAGTCTGTAAAAGGGGAAGCTAAAAGTTAAAGGACTGCCACAGTAGGTCTTCTCTGACTCTTGCGTCTCAGGCCTAACTCCAGCCAGATTTTAATTTTTGTTGGCCTTTAAATCATTTCTGTCATTTTACTCTCACATTTTCTATTCTCAATAGTAAGAGCTTTCCCTTTCCCAGCTACCCTTTTTAAGCAAAAGATTGAAGAAGAGTTTGAGCCAGGTTGCCAAAGCAGACATCTTTGTCGTACGTTAATTCCACAACAAAGTGAATGAGTGCTACAGAGTCCCCACCTCACGAAGCTTAAGTGTTGATTGCTTTTGCTGAGTTCAATGAGGTCTTCATGCTTTCAGCCTGTCTTCTGCTTACATTTCTACTTCATATTGTGCACTTCTTTGTGACAGAGCAGACTATTGTTCCTGTTCTTATTGAAGTCCTACTTACTTTCCATCTTCATCAACAGGTGTGAATTCTTTGACTTTACGATAATCTTATTTACTTGCCGCCAAGGTCATCTTCTCTGCCATTTTTTTACTGCGTCTGTTACTACCCTCTTAAGTACTCGGCTCGCCTCCGTTGCTGTCGCCTCCGTGGCTGATCATATATAGTGAAGTCTGAGCTTACTCTCTGGAACCATTAACAAGCATGACCTGGAATTACATACTCTTCATCACTTTATATCACTTCGAATCCAGTCAGAAAAGTTGGAGTTTTTTTAATCTGGTCATCTTATATTTCTGGTTTTAAGACCCCTCAATATTATTAATTCACAGACTCCTTCTGGTACCCGTTTTTAGTTTGTTACTTAACAAGCATTGACAGTTTTGCTCTTTCTGTCCGGCTTTCACTTATAAATTAAGGATGTTAAAGTTCTCCTCTGCCCTTCACACACACACAGTTCAACAAACAGCTTGTGTTTGCTATTCCTGGAGTCAGTTATATAATGCTCAAATAGTGGAAATGTATAGTTATAATCTCTGTATCTGTTAGTGAGTTGGGTTGTCCTTGCTTATATTTATGTTCATTGTTATTGGATATGTTACTTTTGGAGCTTTACTTGGTTGAAATTTCTGCTCTCCCCACTTACTGGTTGTGTGACCTTAAAGTGACTTCGCTCTCCAGGCCTAATTTCCCATATCTGTAATAGTAATAGTTCTTACTTAAAGGGGCTCTTGGTAGCTCTGAGCATCTGGCATTTAATAAATGTTAAATAAATGTTTTATTATTATATAATATCAATTTTGGATGTCTGAATACTTAATAAATACTGTTGATAGTACAGTTAGTTTTAATACAAACAATTGATAAAAGCAAGCTATCCTGATATGCATCTTAACATATGCTTCTGCTAATGATCTGGTAAAGGACCTGGTTATTAAGCAAGTTAATATGGCCTACTGCTTCATTTCTTCAACTTGCACTAATTTAATCTCAATAGAAATTGGATATTACCATCTGACATTAAACTGACAACTTTTGGCGCTTGAGCAGAGCAGTGGTGGTAATTATGACAACTGATAATCATTTTGTGTTATTGAGAAGGCAGTCTCTTGGAAAGAACCATTCCTCTTGAGAAAAGCAGTCTGGCATGAGCAAGTATTGGCCCACAATTCAGGTTTCAAGCTGTAAGATTAATGTGTTTGACGTTAAGTTTTTACTTCTCTTTTGGGCTTCCCAGGTAAGTCAAACAGTAAAGAATCTGCCTGCAGTGTGGGAGACCTGGTTTGATCCCGGGGCTGGGAAGATCCCCTGGAGAAGGGCATGGGCAACCCATTCCAGTATTCTTGCCTGGAGAATTCCATGAACAGAGGAGCCTGGTGGGCTACAGTCCATGGGGTCACAGAGAGCAGGACACAACTGAACAAACTCACACACACACACACACACGTGGTTGTTTTCAGATTTTAGTGCTGAAATGAAAATGCATGTAAACAGCTTCATAGGAATAGGGAGTGCTACATGCAGTAAATATTTTAAAACATTGTGAGAAGACATGGCTCTTGTTAGTAATGAATAATAATGAAAGAAAACTTGTTAGACATATTTTTAAAAACCAAATCACCATTATCTATGTAATTTTCTTTCCTTTTAAAATGTATGTGGATCCATGACAAAGTCCTCAGTGTGTTTGTGGGCTTGATGAAGAAGGATTGATTGCCCCAAACAGGAGAGCTGAGCCTAATAATTTTGGCAAATGCAGTCAACTACATAATTACATATCATTTGGCAGTTTTACTAGTTTGCTAGGGAAAATTATAAAGTAACTGGCACTTAAATTTTCAGATTTCCCTTTTCTGAAATTTATAAGCCAGTTCCATGAGTTAAAATAATTGTGGTTTTGTTGTAATTATTAAGTTACAGCCCAGTGCCAATCTGTGATCAAGGGACCCTGGGGAGCAGTGCAGTAAAGGGCTCATTCCTGTTTGGGGCATCATTGAATGAGCGTTCTTGCTTGCTGGCTGGTTGTAGTACTCCATGGACTTTTTCAAGGACTGGTACCTTCTGCTGTCTTGATGTCTTTATATATATTCCAAGGCAACCAAACAGGTAAGATGCTCTTTTAGGGGTACATACTGCAAATTGGGCCTCCCTGGTGGCCCAGATGATAAAGAATCCGCCTGCAGTGCAGGAGACCTGGGTTCAATCTCTGGGTCAGGAATGGAGAAGGGAATGGCAACCCACTCCAATATTCCTGCCTGGAGAATTGCATGAACAGAGGAGCCTGACGGGCTGCAGTCCATGGGGTCACAAAGAGTTGGACACGACTGAGTGACTAACAGGTAGTCACAGAACTTCAAATACAGGTGTAAACATCTACGCAGATTTTTCTTTTTGTTCAAGAGGCTTTTTTTTCCCCCTTTTGGTTTGGTCGTGTTTATTGTTGTTTTACCTTGTATGAGGCTATACAGGACTGAATTAATGTATGTTGAAATTAGATGCAGATGCTTAAAGGCCCTTCCCTCTGTATACTATTATGTATTATTGTAAGGTTAGCATCTAAGTCCAAATCATGGCAGAGGCAAATTGTTCTCTGGTTGGGGTTATGCTTACAATTAAAACTCTGATGATGCCTTTGGATTTTTAAATCTACATTGGGGTGGCATGAAGCATGAATAGAACTCCACAGATAAGGGTCAAACTAGTACATTCTACTCTAGAGTGTTATCCCTGGAAAGTTCTGTTAGAGAACTGTTAATTTAAAAGCTGTGAATTCAGCAGTTACAACAGAAAAGACTGGCAAATTTGATTCTATGAATAGTAAAATATGGCAAAATATGCAGCCTAGTGGTAGATGAAATAATTCAAAGACACATTATAAGAGAGGGCTATCTTCTTCAACATATACACAGATTATTAAAATTTATTAAGAAACAGATGGATTAACTCTTAGAAAAATTTGAAGAGGGTCTGAACAAAGGAGGAAATACAGATGGTCAGTAAATATATTGAGTTGAGTTGCTAGAGGTCATAGGCTTGAAAGGCTGTTGTTGAGCTGTGAAAGACGCCAGGATTCTTGGCCTCCAGAGGAGAGGAATTCAACCTAGGGCCAGTGACGAGGCTTGATCACTCAGAGCTTTTGTGTAATGCAGTTTTTTTAAAGTATAAAAGAGATAAAGTATAAAAGAGCAAACTTGTGACATAGACATCAGAAGGGGGCAGAAAGAGTGCCCCCCTGCTAGCCTTTAGTGGTATGTTATATACCTATGAGCAGGCTGCTAATTAGAGAAAGGAAATGTCTCAAAACTCAGAGTGGCACCGGGCCCGTCACCCACAACATGCATTTTGAGATAACATTGGCACAAGGTGAGTCTTCCCGGGCCATAAAACGACTGACATGAATCTTGAAGAAAGGCAGGTTTCCAAGTAAATATATAGTTTCATTAACGTAGATTAGAACAATGAATGAGTAAAACATACTGGTTTGTTGAGCCATTACTGATTCTGAGTCTTAAGAGGAACAGACTTGAAGAAAGACTAGGGTAAATACATAGTTCATTAACAGCTTAAGAAAAACGTTTCTGTAAGAAAAATGCATTAGTTAGCTCAAGGTTTGAGAAAAGTTCAGGTGTAACCAGGTGTCTTCATGGTAACACAGAATTTTAAGAGAAACCTCCTTTTAATTATGCATAGAGAAGGGGAAAAATCTGACACTTGGCGTTTGTTTGCTCCTGCCGCTGAAGAGAGAAAAAACGCCTGACACTTGCCGCCGGTTTTCTCCGTTTGGAGACCCCTTAGCCTTTCTGCCTGTTACCTTCTCAGGCTGTGCAAATATTTAACTTCATGTGTAACATTTGTTCTTCCAAAGTGGTCTTATCAGCTTGCATTCACACAGACAGTGGGTAAGAGGCCCGGTTGAGTTGCTCTTTCCCAGGTGAACGCTGCGTGCGCCTTAGGTATAGACGGGCGCCTCATTGTGCTGCTGCTTTGAATCTCCCTGAATTCTGACGGCGTCAGCGCCTCCTTATGCCTTTGTCACTGTGTACATATCTTTTGCCTACTGCCTATAAAAAACCATTTTGCCTGCTGTCTGTTATTGGTCTGTAGGAGTTTTCTTTCCCCTTCTTGTTTTTGTTTATTTATAGTCTGCGCTGGGTCTTTGTTGCTGCTCTCCGGCTCTCTTTAGTGTGGCGAGTGGGAGGCTGTTTTCCGGTTGCGGAGCGCGGGCTTGTTGCCGTGGCTTCTCTTATTGCGGAGCGCAGGCTCAGGTGCTCGGGCTTCGGTGGCTGTGGCCAGGGGGCCCGGTCTTTGCGGTGGGCTTGCTTCGTTGCGCCGAAGCACGATTGCTGGATCTAGTCGGCGTCCCCTGCATTGCAAGGCAGATTCTTAGCCACTGGACCACCAGGGACGCCCCCATCTTGTTCTTAATAGTACTGTCTCCTCTACAGTTTTCCATTCCGTTTTTTCAAGTAATACCTCAATAATCTTTGTAAGAGGACATTGGGGGTTTTAATGATTAAAATATTTTATTCACTATGATTATTGTTGCAGTTTTCTATTTTTTTATTTTTTATCTTACTAATTTTGCTTCTCTCCTGCTTAAAACTTTCCCTGTTGCCTTTACTGTAAAGTCCACATAAATTGTTAAGACTTACTCTTCCAGAACTTTCCACTTACTATTTCTTACTGTCTTTCCTCTCTCACTCTTTTCCAGCTTTCTTGTAAACTCCTGATAGCTGATTTACTTCCAGCCCCCGAGTGTCATTTAATTTGCTCTCTCCCATAGTCATTCTGCTTTCTTGGAAGTGCCAGCCTTAATTTATTTTTTATTGATGTGTAGTTGAACTACAATGTTTTGTTAATTACTGCTGTACAGCAAAGAGACTCAGTTTATATATATATATATTCAGTTGTATACGCCTTGCAACACCATGGACTGTAGCCCGCCAGGCTCCTCTGTCCATGAGATCATCCAAGCAAGAATACCAGAGTGGGTTGGCATTTCCTCCTCCAGGGAAATGATAAGCCAGAATAGAAGAGAGTATGTGCGTTCTTTTCCATGTTCTTTCCCACTGTGGTTCATCACAGCATATTGACTGGGGCTGCCTCTGCTTTGCAGCGGGGCCTTGCTGTTTCTCCGTTCTGTGTGTCATAGTTTGCATGTGCTGAGCCCCCACTCCTGACCTGACCCGCTCCCGCCCGTCTCCCCCTTGAGAACAAATCCTCTCTCTGTCCCCAATTCTGTTTGTGTCTCATAGATAGGTCATTTGTGTCAGAGTTTGGACTCCACGTGTGGGATACCGTGGGGTATTCGTCTTCCTCTTTCTGGCTCCGTGTGGCAGTTTGTGTCTGCATCCATGTTGCGGTGAAGGGCACTGTTTCATTCTTTTCTATCACTGAGCAGTATTTCTCTGCATGTTGTACCACTTCTTTATCCATTCATCTGTCAGTGGACATAACTCAAGCTGTTTTCGTTTCTTGGTTATTGTGCACAGTACTGCTGTGAACATCGATGTCCATGTATCTTTTTGAATTATAGTTTTGTCTGGATATATGCCCAGGAGTAGGATTGCTGGGTCACACGGTCATTCTGTTTTTAGTTTTGTGAGGGACTTCCATGTGGTTTTCCACCGTAGCTGCACCAACTTAGATCTCCACCAGCAGTGTAGGAGGGTTCCGCTTTCCCACACCCTCTCCAGTGTTTGTTATTTGTAGAGAAGGTGCCAGTCTTTTGTTCACCCCGGCTTTCACCTAGTTCAGCCTAAGGCTTTCTCTAAGTTCAGGACTGTGTTCTCTCTTTCTTGACTGTGTGTATAGGTTCTTTACACACTTTATAATTTTTTGTGTTTGTCCTGGATGTTGCATAACACAGTAAATCTAATCTTTAAAAAATTGAGGTTTTATATATATATATAGTTGACACAGGTATACAATATAATGATTTGATATTTGCACATAACTGCAAAATGATCACCACATTAAGTCTAGTTAACATCTGTTGCCACACATAGTTACAAAACTTTTTTCTTATGATGAGAACTCTTAAGATTTACTCTCAGCAACTTTTGAATATGGAATACACTATTATCAGCTATAATTGCCATGCTGTGTATTGCATCCCCATAACATCTACTTTGTAACTGGAATTGTACCTTTGACCCCATTCACCTGTTTTGCTCACTCCTGCACCTCTGGCAACCGCAAATCTGTTCTCTGTATCTTTGAGATCAGGTGTTTGTTTGTTTGTTTGTTTGTTAAGATACCACATATAAGTGAGATCATAAGGTATTTGTTTTTCTCTGTGTGACTTATTTCACTTAGCACAATACCCTCGAGGTCTGTCTGTGTTGTCACAAATGGCAGTTTCATTCTTTCTTTATTGCTGAATAATTTTCGTATATAACACCGCCTCTCACATTTTTTGTCTGTTTTACTTCTTTGGCTGTGCTGGGTCTTAGTTGCGGCATGCAGAATCTTTTCTTGTTAGTTCCCTGACCAGGGATCAAACCTGGGCCGCCTGCACTGGGATCCGGGAGTCTTAGCCGCTGGCCATGAGGGAAGACCCCCCATTTCTTCCCTTGGTCATCCATTGATAGACAGGCACTTTCGCTGCTCCTGTGGCTTAGCTGCTGTGAGTAATGCTGCAGTGGACGTGGTTGGTGTGTATATCTGCTGCCCAGTCTTAGGCTTTTGTTTTCTCCAGACGAATATCCCCAAGTAGCACCGCTGGGTCATATGGTGGTTGTATTTTAAATTTTTGAGGCACTGCCATACTGTTATCCACGGTGGCTGCACCAGTGTACGTCCCCATAATAGTGCCCAAGGTTTGCTTTCTCTCCGCATCCTCGCCGGTACTCACTTCTCGCCTTTTTGATACAGCCATTCCAGTAGGTGCTAGGTGTTGCCTCGCTGTGACCTTGATTTGCATCGCACTGGGGACTAGTCTTGTGGAGCACCTTTTCCAAGTGCCTCTTGGCCATCAGTGTGTCTTCTTGGGAAAAATTTCTGCTTGGGTCCTCTACCCACGTGTAAACTTAATTCTTTGGTTTCTTGCTGTTGGGTTGTATATATTGTATATGGTTTGCAGATATTTTCTCCTAGTCAGTAGATGGCCTTTTCATTTTGTTGACTGTTTCCTTTGTTGTGCAGAAGCTTTCTAGTCTGAGGTAGTTCTTTTGTTTCTTTTAGCTTTGGTTGTCTTTGCTTTGGGTGTCAAATCAAAAAAATCATTTCTAAGACCTCGGTCAAGAAGCTTACTGCCTATGTTTCCTTCTGGGAGTTTTATGGTTTTAGGTCTTATGTTTCAGTCTTTCATCCATTTTAATTTTTTTGGTTATAAGACAGTGGTCCAGTTTCATTCTTTTGCATGTGGCTGTCTAGTTTTCCTAGCACCATTTATTGAAGAGGCTGCTCTTTCCCCATTGTATATCTTGGGTCCTTTGTCATAAATTAATTGACCATATATGTATGGGTTTGTTCTGGACTCTTTGTTGTTTCATTGATCTGTGTATCTGTTTTTCTGCCAATTAGCATATATGTATGTATGTGTAGTGGGTGGGCTTGTCTTAGGTATACGTGGATTATCTGTGAATGTATACTTATGAAAGTGTAGGCATATGTGTGTAGGCATATATATGTCTGTGTGTGAGAACGTTCAGGGCAGAGAAAAAAAAGTTTCAAAAACAATACTATATTTGGGAAACCTTGTAGTTTATAGTTTCCTTCTCATGGCCCTTGTATGTATTTATTTATGCTTATTTGAAAGTGCATGAAACATAGCATTTTCTTCTGAGTTTTTCCCCTACCTGACATTTAATGATTACGCTCCCCTATTACCAAATACTTTTCATAATTACCACTTCAATGGCTGCTTCATATTCCATGAAGTTGATAAGTAATGATTTACTTAACCTTTTGGTTGCTTTTTAAAATTGTAGATAAAGCTGAAATAAATTCTTTTGTTGAATTATTTCTTTATGATAACTTCCTGAAATGGAATTACTGGATTAAATGAGAACATTTTTACAGCTCTTGATAAAGCCAGTGTTTCCAGAGGTTGTCACAGTTTAAAAAAATATATATATATATATTCAATATATAACTGTATAAATTTAAGTTGTACAACATGTTGGTGGGGTCCATTCATATATTGTAGTGTGAGTGCCGTTGTAGTGTTAGCTAGCACCTCTGCACATCATGTAATTACCGTTTATTTGGGGGGAATAATTAAGATCTGGTCTCTTAGAAAGTTTGGTTTTATTACAGTGTTGTTACCTATAATCACTATATTGTTGATTAGATCTCTAGGACTTATTTATATACTAGTTGCAAATTTGTACCCTTAAAACAATCTCTCTTCTGTTCCCCCAGCCCCAGACTCTAGCCGCGTCTTTCTGAGTCTGGCTTTCCTTTCAGGCCCACGTATAAGTGATACTGTACAGTGTTTGCCTGTCTCTGACTTATCTTAGCAGTGTCCTCAGAAACCGTGTTGCCGCAGATGGCAAGGCTTTCTTCTTTCTCACGGCTGAGTGATGCTCTGCCGTGTGAGCGGGCCACGTCTTCAGCTGTGAGTCCGCTGACAGGCACTCAGGTGTCCCACGTCTTGGCTGTAGTCGCTGACGCTGCAGTAAACATGGGCGTGCGTACACCTCTTCAGTATCCTGCTTTCATTTCATGTACTCAGAAGTGGAATTGCTGGATCATATGGTAATGCTATTTAAAATTGTTCCAGGAACCTTTCATATTGTTTTCTGAGGTGGCTGAACTAATTCACATTCCTGCCAACAGTGTACAAAGGTTCCCTTTTCCCCACATCCTCACCAACACTTGTTTTATCTTTTTGATGACATTGGTGTACTTTTTTCTATTTTTTCTTTGTTTTCTTTTTTTAAAACAAATTTCCCTTCTAGCTTTTTAAATCCGCCCCCCTCCTTTTTTCCCCTTTCTTTGGGCTAATTGTGTTTTCTTTAGCTTCTGTAATTTGGACATTTAGGTCATTAATTTTCAGCTTGCTTATCTAATAATAGGTAAGTTTTGTGGGCAATAGTCTTAAAGCTCTATTTTTGTTGAATTACATAAGTTTTGAAGTTTAGTGTTTTTTGTTTGTTTACTGTTCAGTTTCAAATGTTTATCAATTTCCATTATTGCTTCTTTGATTCATGTATCATTTTTTCTTAAGACTTTTTTTATTGTAAAGTATAATACATAGTTAGAGAACCATACAGACCACAATTATCAGAGGCCCTGGTAGCCATTACCTCGGTCAATAAGTAGGACTTCCTCAGTCACCGAAGAAGCACGTCCGTTTCCCATCCGAGTCGTGACCACGTCCCTCTCCAGGAGTAATCCTTCCCTGACCTTTGTAGCGGCCACTCTGCGTCATTGCCTTGTGGATTTGCCGCCCGTCTGTGCCTCCCTGCTCATCATGGTTTAGTCTTGCCTGTTTGTTTGGTTTTCTTTCGTGGGTCTATAGCTCCGTTCGACAATTGGCAGTTAGTTCTCACCCACAGTAGCTGTCTCTAGATTTTAACAGGGGTGACGGGTAACACAGTAACCAGTGTACAGAGCCTGTCTGTTGAGTCCGCATCTTACTTATGTTCTCTGGACAGCCGCACGTGCGTGCAGTGTGGGACATTCCTTATTCCTTTGGCCCAGAGAGCTTTATTGAACTGGGTGTCAACGTGCACGTGTGGAGTTCCCGTCTCCTTCATGGCAGATTTCTGGGTTTCTTTGAGTGACCGAGGGTCATGCTTCTTAAGACCCATTCCGAGGATGCACTTGTGAATATTGATGGTGTATCCTCTGGACACCACCTCACTGATGGTGGACCAGCCCTGTTTTTTTCTTGTCACCCTTCTTTGTGGAAGCCATCAGAC
Source organism: Budorcas taxicolor (assembly GCF_023091745.1). Lineage (NCBI taxonomy): Eukaryota > Metazoa > Chordata > Mammalia > Artiodactyla > Bovidae > Budorcas > Budorcas taxicolor. The sequence continues at coordinate 52,974,679 of NC_068910.1, read as the reverse complement.
TGAGCTGGGGTTGGGAAAAAGCTAGTCTTGCCACAGATTGCGAGAAAATATTTGCAAAGACTATATGATAAAGGACTGATGTCCACAATATAACAAGAGCACTTAAAACCCAATAAGGAAATAACCAGTTTAAAGAATGGGCAAAAGATCTGAATAGACTCCTCACCAGAGAGGATAAACAGATGCAATGAGCATATGAAAGGATGCTTAATATCATAATATCATTCAGGAATTGAAAGCTAAAATAACATGAGATATTGCTGTACATGTAATAGAATGGTAAAATTTAAAAACCTGTCAGATGTTGGCAAGATTCAGAACAACAGGAACTCTCCTTCATTGCTGGTGATTCAAAACAGTATAGCAACTTTGGAAGACAGTTTGGCTGTCTCTTATAGCTAAGCGTAAACTTACATATCCAGCATTTATGCTCCAACTGAGTGGAAAGCACTCACCTGTGTACACATATTTATATGTGTATTATTCATAATCACAAAACTGGAAGCAACCAGGATGTCCTTATATAAATGATTGGATAAACAGAAGCAGACGATATTAAAGAGGTGGCAAGAATACACAGAAGAACTGTATAAAAAAGATCTTCGTGACCAAGATAATCACAATGGTGTGATCACTCACCTAGAGCCAGTCATCCTGGAATGGGAAGTCAAGTGGGCCTTAGAAAGCATCACTACGAACAAAGCTAGTGGAGATGATGGAATTCCAGTTGAGCTATTTCGAATCCTGAAAGATGATGCTGTGAAAGTGCTGCACTCAATATGCCAGCAAATCTGGAAAACTCAGCAGTGGCCACAGGACTGGAAAAGGTCAGTTTTCATTCCAGTCCCAAAGAAAGGCAATGCCAAAGAATGCTCAAACTACTGCACAATTGCACTCATCTCACATGCTAGTAAAGTAATGCTCAAAATTCTCCAAGCCAGGCTTCAGCAATACGTGAAGCATGAACTTCGAGATGTTCAAGCTGGTTTTAGAAAAGGCAGAGGAACCAGAGATCAAATTGCCAACATCCGCTGGATTGTGGAAAAAGCAAGAGAGTTCCAGAGAAACACCTATTTCTGCTGTAATGACAATGCCAAAGCCTTTGACTGTGGGGATCACAATAAACTGTGGAAAATTCTGAAAGAGATGGGAATACCAGACCACCTGACCTGCCTCTTGAGAAACCTATATGCAGGTCAGGAAGCAACAGTTAGAACTGGACACGGAACAACAGACTGGTTCCAAATAGGAAAAGGAGTATGTCAAGGCTGTATATTGTCACCCTGCTTATTTAACTTCTATGCAGAGTATATCATGAGAAACGCTGGACTGGAAGAAGCACAAGCTGAAATCAGGATTGCTGGGAGAAGTGTCAATAACCTCAGATATACAGATGACACCACCCTTATGGTAGAAAGTGAAGAGGAACTAAAAAGCCTCTTGATGAAAGAGGAGAGTGAAAAAGTTGGCTTAAAGCTCAACATTCAGAAAACGAAGATCATGGTATCTGGTCCCATCACTTCATAGGAAATAGATGGGGAAACAGTGGAAACAGTGTCAGATTTTATTTTGGGGGGCTCCAAAATCACTGTAGATGGTGATTGCAGCCATGAAATTAAAAGACGCTTACTCCTTGGAAGGAAAGTTATGACCAACCTAGATAGCATATTCAAAAGCAGAGACATTACTTTGCCAACAAAGGTCCGTCTGGTCAAGGCTCTGGTTTTTCCTGTGGTCATGTATGGCTGTGAGAGTTGGACTGTGAAGAAAGCTGAGCGCCGAAGAATTGATGCTTTTGAACTGTGGTGTTGGAGAAGACTCTTGAGAGTCCCTTGGACTGCAAGGAGATCCAAGCAGTCCATTCTAAAGGAGATTAGTCCTGGGATTTCTTTGGAAGGACTGATGCTAAAGCTGAGACTCCAGTACTTTGGCCACCTCATGGGAAGAGTTGACTCACTGGAAAAGACTCTGATGCTGGGAGGGATTGGGGGCAGGAGGAGAAGGGGACGACAGAGGATGAGATGGCTGGGTGGCAACACTGACTTGGTAGACGTGAGGTTGAGTGAACTCTGGGAGTTGGTGATGGACAGGGAGGCCTGGCGTGCTGCAATTCATGGGGTCGCAAAAGAGTCGGACATGACTGAGCAACTGAACTGAACTGCTGATTGTTGAAAAGGAAGAAAGAAAATTTTCATTGTTCTCAAGTGTGTTGATTTTGTTTGTAGAAAATCCTTAGAATATATAAATGAATTTGGAAATATTGCTATATGTAAGTAGTATATGAAAATTAACTATATACTAGCAACAGTTAGAAAATGACATTTAAAAAATTCTATTTTAATAGTAACAACATCAAATAGCTGGGAGGAGAGAGCAAATCTAAAACTGAACAGCATCTGTGTGGAGAAATACAAAAATTACTATGAGATAGTAAAGAAGTCTTAAATAAATAATGGAGTATATCATGTTTGTGGGTTGGAAGACTTAACCACTGTAAAATTTTATAGACCCCAGAGTGTCTATAAATCCAGCATAATCCCAGTAAAATTTTATAATTTTTTTTTGTGAAATTTGATAGCCTGATTCTAAAACACAAGCAGAGATTCAAAAACTCGGAGTAGCCAAGAATAACCAAGATAATCTTGATGAAGAAAAACAAAGTTGAAGGACTGAAGTTACTAGACATCAAGATCTTTAAGCTGCATAATTGAAACAGTCTTACTGCCACAGGCAGACAGACCAGTGGAGCAGAAACACATCCACTCCTGTATACCCCTGTGTGTATTTATTGGTAACCATGTTGTCGTTTCAGGGCTCTCCTAACAAAGGGTGGTTATCACATTTGAGGTAGGAAGCAATTTCCAAAAGAAAAGTTTTGAAATTGTTCATAGTTACTTTGTATATTTAAGTTGATAGGAACTATCTTTTCATGGAAGCACGCCCAAGTTTTCATTTAAAAAATGGAAAATGTTAGGTTTTGAAGTTTGATGCAAATTGAGTATTTAACCTCGTCTTTGAAACTCTTACCCCTTGAGCTGACTCTGCTTCTGTTGCCAGCGTCCCAGGCTCTGTCGTTCAGGGCATTCGTTTTCTTCACTGAAACGTGGTGCAGGAATTTGGCTTCCGGGGCAGTTGGAGTGGTAGCATGCCTGCGTGTGCAAATGCAGCTACATGTGGTGGTGGTGTGGGGAGGGTAGGATAAAGAGTGAAGGCAGTGTGCTTCTCCGTCAGCAGCTGCAGCGCTGGGCAGTGAGCACGAGATAAGAGCGCAAACTTGTGTTCCCGCTGTTGGCTCTCACTGCATCTGGACGTGTCAGCGTCTTGTGTGAGTTAGTGTGAGTCTAGCTTTATAGATGCGTTTCCAACCGCATGCTTGCTCAGCACAGGCCGCCTCATCCGCTGTGCAGTTGAGCATCCGGCCTAATCCTGCGTGAACAGTGGCTGTATCTTTGTGTAGCATCACGGCCATGGACTGTCAAGCTGCACTCCGTGGGTTCAAATTCTGGCTCTGCTCTTTCTATCTGTGTGGCTCAGTGTTCTTATGTGTAAAATGGAGAGCATAATAGCACCTCATAGCATTGTTGTGACAATTAAATGACTAACGTAAACAGTGGCTAGCATATGATTTTCAAGCACACGGTTATCAGTGTTGCTGTTGTAACTGAGAGGTGGTAGAGTGTGTGGTCGCCAAGGTGGCACATTGTCGAGGAATGTTTTCAAGGGAAAGTTAGCTAACCGCTTTCTGCCTTCAGCTTGTAGTCTAGAACGGATGCTGCTGTGCAACATGATGCATGGGTAGCATTCCCATGCCTCCCTCTCTGGTCTTGGCCTTTCAGTGAGCTCGTGATCAGTTGTGGCTCACTGGGAATGGTCATAGGGCATAGAGCACAGACATTTGAGTTGGTGGGGCAAGACATGCCACTGTGGAAGCAATGTATTCTAGGTGTACAGACACCCTGAAATATGTTTATTATATGTGTGTGTGTATATTTGGTACACATTTTCCCCACCAGCGTTTTCCTATGTACAAAGTTACACTGAGTCTTTTAAGATTAACGCAGCCCTTATGCTTCTCTCCTTTGCTTTTCCCTAGAAAATGATAGGAGTCTACCCAGTGGAACAGTATCTGCACCATCACAAGCCCTGTAGCGCTGCTCGTGGGTGCTGCATTGTAGGCCAGTGCTCTGGTGGTCTGTGGACCTACTGTCTCCCCCAAGCCTGTGGGTTTTCAGCTCACCGCTGATGGTTACCTTTGAAGAGTTTTAAAGAACTTTACAGGTGGCTGTTTGCCATCTCTCTTTCCTCCCCATTCCACACACACAGGCACAGACTGTCCCACCTAACTTCGGGTGCTGTGGGGGTTGAGACCCTGTTGTACCTGACTGCATTGCCATTCACTCTTCCTCTCCCAGGAAAGCTGCTTTTTGTTTTCAGCTGTTACTGCTGAGTGCTGAGGCACATGCAACTATTATACCGCGCTGTGGTCAGCAACTCAGCTCTGCTGCCAGAATGTCCGGCACTCTCTCCGACCCTGCCACGCTGACAGTGTCCACTAGGTTTTAGGTTACTTCTCTCTTCTTTTCTTTTTCCCTGTCTTTCCTACCTTCTATAGCTTCTTGGCTTTTGCTCAGGAAAAACTGGTCATTTATAGGCCTTTCCAGGTAATGAGCTCCATCTTTCTGCCCTGTGGACAAAGACATGAAAAGCAAGTGGGTTTTGTCGCGGAGCTTTTCTTGGCCATACTGTGTGAGCCTCAGGCGCCTGAGCCTGTTTGGTGCATCTCCTTCCAAAAGGGGAGTTTGCACTTGTGTAGGGGCCTGCTCTCACTAGGCTCAGTGTCTGGCAGGTGAGATTGGTCTTTGAACAGAACAAGTTATGATCTACTGTCCCATGTCTGTGATTTAGAACAAGAGAAATAAAAGTTTAATGAGTTCTGGTTTAAGGGAATTTGTGTAATGTTTCTAGAACAACTTTGCAATGTGCAAAGATTTAATATTTCACAGTAGTGAGGTAAAATTATAGTGCTCTTGTGTATTATGAATTGAGAAATCTCAAAAAAGTTATTAATATACAGATGGCACACTAGATTTTATCTTTCAACTGTAGATATTCTAAAATGTTAATACCATCTCACTTTTGTGCTTTTTCCCCTTTCTTCCTAGAATATTTTCCTTCTTGGATATAGTAACCTTGTGCCGATGTGCACAGATTTCCAAGGTAGGGTGTTAACCAGGTTTGTAATCAAGAAATAATCATGTAAAGTAATTAGCCTCCAATTAAAAGAAATGAATAAAAAAAGAAATAAATGGTAAAAAAGAAATAATCAAGTTTTGTTAGAATGAGGATGAGTTTCATTCAAGTAAACAGTTAAAAATTAAAATATCATTTTTTATGTTTAACATAACAGTATTATCATAATTCCACGTTTGATTATTGACTTAATATCTATCAAGAATAAATGTTTGGAAATAGAGAAGTTGAATCAAGACTTTAACAGTCTCAATAAATTTATCTTTTTCGCCCTAATCCCTCCCAACCTCCCAGGCTTGGAACATCTTAGCCCTGGATGGAAGCAACTGGCAAAGAATAGACCTTTTCAACTTTCAAACAGATGTAGAGGTGAGTTAGCCTGCTTCACACTGAAGGTTTTTTAGAAGATAAGCCAACTGCTTGCTCTTTGCTGCCCGTTCATTCACCGCGTTTAGATCTACTGTTACGCCGCCAGGGCGGGCAGAGAAGAAAACCACCTGGGAGGTATTTGCATACTTCAAGACCAGAATTCTGCTCGTGCGTTACTCTTTGCTTCATCAGTGACAGAATTTTACTCTACCCCTTATTCATGTTTACAGTCTCAGCTTTACCGCTCCGCTTTCCAGAGCCTCACCCCTGTATCGTTAAAACTTGGTTCAGTGCTTTAGTCTTAGGAGATTCTTGGCAAGTATTGACCTGAGAACTCCGCTGAGAATTCTCATTCAGCAGTAGGGATGGAGAAACGGCAGAGGCACGAGCCCCGGAGGGAGGCTGGAGATAGAGGTGTCCCTCCAGCTCAGCCGCGCAAGGCGCATACTCTCTCAGTGCCTTGGTTTTATTATTTACAAAATAAGGAAGGGGAGTAATCTTCAGAGCCTTTATAATTCCAGGATCCGGGTGTATTTACCTGGAAATATGTAAATGTCTTCATTTAAGAATGGTAAACCACCTGGAGAAGGCAGTGGCACCCCACTCCAGTATTCGTGCTTGGAAAATCCCATGGACAGAGGAGCCAGCCCGGTGGGCTATAGTCCATGGGGTCACAAAAGAGTCGGACGTGACTAAGCGACTGAAGTGAAAGAAAGGAAAGAAAGTGAAGTCGCTCAGTCGTGTCCGACTCTTTGCGACCCCATGGACTGTAGCCCACCAGGCTCCTCCGTCCATGGGGTTCTCCAGGCAAGAATACTGGAGTGGGGTGCCATTTCCTTCTCCAGGGGATCTTCCGACCCAGGGATCGGACCCAGGTCTCCCACGTTGCAGGCAGACGCTTTAACGTCTGAGCCACCAGGGAAGCCTCAAAACAACAACACTGTTCAATACTGCTTGCTCCCCCACTTGAGAGCACAGTGCTTGTGAATTCTTAGGCAATAGCAATTAGATGTTTTCCTGCTCAATCTGAGTACAGCTGAGCCTTTCTAGAATCGGGAGTTCTAATGTGTGTCAAATTAACCAAATATGGAATGTAAAAAAATATGGAAAGCTCCCTGGGTTAAAGATTCAACCTGGCAAACGGTTAGTAATATAATGTCACTTTTCTTCTGAGTCCTTTGATTATATCTGCCAGTTAAACTAATAAAGAAGCTAATAATAAACTATTAATAAAAAAAGAATGGTAAACCAGATCAAATGAGAAAATTTTTCTTTAAACAACTTTAATATTAAATACACATTTCTAACCAAAAAGAAACGGAAGTAATAAAGAGTACTACACATAGCAACTGTCTAGAGTACTACTTTAAGGGTCTGGAGATGCTAAAGTTTTATTATCTGCCCATTGTTAGTAAAACCTTGCTGATTTCTAGTTTAGTCAACTCAGTGTAGCGGAATTGTGTTTTAAATCAGTTGCTCATGTAGCGTGTTCACATGTTTTTATTATATATTTTGTGTCTTTTTTAGTGGATGAGGAAATATGTTTAACAGGGAGATAGTGTTACCAAGAACTAATGGCCAGATGTGGAGGCCTATCCCCTCCTTCTCTGGGCACTTGCTGCTTGCCTGTCTCTTTGTGGGTGTTCAGTCGCTCAGTCGTGTCCGACTCTTCGCGACCCCATGGACTGCGGCACGCCAGGCTTCCCTGTCCTTCACCATCTCCCGGAGTTTACTCAGACTCGCGTCCATCGAGTCGTTGATGCCTGTCCTGGGGCCATCTAACCCAGTGAAGCGGACGCCGCTGCAGGAGGCAGGGCTGAGCACAAGCTTGACCACACTCGGCCTCCAGCCTCCACGCAGGTTGCTGTGCTCTGAGCTTGGCAGGGGGCAGGGGCCTAGGGCTTTCCCAGGCTCCCTGGAAAGATGAACGCTAGTTGTTGGCTTGAACTGTGGTCCCTGAGTCAGGAATTGTTTAAAACTCCTTCCAGACTTAATGATTACAACAGAGCCCCTCCCAGACATGCTGACATATATTTCCCCTTTGAACTGATAATCTATAGAGCTTTGTTCATTGTGTTTACTTAGCAATGTTGAGGAGAATATTAAATTCTAAAAATTGTGGTCATTTCTTCTGGGCAAAGGAGAGTCATTGTTTTAAAAAAAAATTGTAAGCATTTTTTTCCTGTGGGTGTTTTTTTTTTTTTTTTAGTCATCTCTTCAGTTTTCTTTGATTTTTTCCAAACTGCAACTTTTTGGAAGGCACATAAAAAGCTTTTCAATTCAGATATTTAAAAAGTACTATTTCAGGACTTCCCTGGCAGTCCAGTGGTTAAGACTCAGTGCACCCAGTGCAGTTGCCTGGTTGGGGAACTAAGATCCTGCATACCACACAGTGTGCCAAGGAAAAAAATGCTATTTCACGTAAATATCACTACCTTGTACATTATTTGATCTCACTATTTTAGCTGACTGCAGCTGTATAAATGGATTGCATAAATACTTGAGTATTTCCACTAAAGTGAAAGTGTTAATTGCTCAGTCGTGTCTGACTCTTTGCAACCCATGGACTACAGCCCACCAGGCTTCTCTGTCCATGGGATTCTCCAGGCAAGAACACTGGAATGGGTTGCCATGCCCTTCTCCAGGGGATCGTTCCAACCCAGGGGTTGGTTGAAACCAGGTCTCCCGCACCAGGAAAGCCCAACTTCTACTAAAGACACCAGGTCATGGCTCACCACACACGTAGAGAGCTACCTGTGAAGAATGTAGTCTAACGCTGATTAGTCCACGCTTTGGGCCAGCACTGTGAATCCACGTTGGATTCTGAACCGAGTATGGGGTCTCCCGTAGACAAATAACAGGTCCTTCCCTCCTAGGTCAGTCAGTGAAGACTCTGCCTGCAATGTAGGGGACCCGGGTTTGATTCCTGGGTCAGGAAGATCCTCTGGAGAAGTGAATGGCAACCCACTCTAGTATTCTGGCTTGGAGAATCCCATGGATAGAGGAGCCTGGTGGGCTAGAGTCCATGGGGTCGCAAGAGTCGGGCACGACTCAGCAACTAAACTACCACCAACCGTGGACGCTAATAGGATCTCTGGGTGGTCACCCTGGGAAGCATCCCACGGATAAACTGTGGTCTCAGATTCGTTTGTTTGGGACAAAAGTGGGTCTGTTGAGAGGAGAGAAAGTGCCAGGGAGCAGGACTGGTATACTAAGAGTATTATTTACCGTGTGCCAGGTACTCTTCTAAGTACTTTCTGTGTATTAATTTAGCCTTCTCAGAAACACCAAATGGGAGAAACTGAGGCACAAAAAGTTGGAGTAACTTACCCAAGGTAACTCACCTAGTAAGAAGAGGGAGAGTAGATACCTTGAACAGTGGGTTTCATGATTTGAATCTCAGAGAAAAGGCGCATGCAGGTGGCGGGTGTACATCCGGCCTCTCCCTGGGCATCGCTGTCTCTGGAGTTAGTGTCGTTTCCCTGATGTTTAGGCGTTTTCCATGCCTTTGAGAGCTGAACATTTTGTTGTCTTCATGGTCATTAAGAGTCTGTGAGGCCAAAAATGAGAAATAACCAGATAGGCTTATCTGAAAGTCGTAAGTCCAAAGGCTCCTCTGTTAGGCCTTATTTTTCTGTAGCGCCTTTCTTTATAAAATGCTAACCTATAGCATACTCTGTAATGGATATTGCACAGTGTCGCTGACTGGCGTTTGCATCTGAAAAAGATTTGCTTATTTTTTTTTCTCTTATTTAGAAACAGTGGAACAGAAAATTCTGAATGTAATTTTTAAAATTCCAGTATAAAAACTTCTGCTCCCAAGAAGGAAGAACAGGAAGTTTGTATAAGTGTGACTAACTTGAAATGGAGAAAATAGAATGATGTGCTCTATTTGTAGACATTGGTGTGGAGCTATTTTTGTAGTTTTATTCAGTATTTAGATATTTATCTTGGGTTTCCAACTCATAATCTTTTTTTTTTCCCTGCGACTGACAAATTTATTTTAAAGGTGTCTGGAGTTTTGGCTCAAAAACTAATTATTAACATAGGTAGAACTCAAGAAAGCATAAATAAAGCCACCAGCAAGATCAGAATTTGGATTTTCAGCTTAAGTTGTTAGCCAGTCTGTGTGAATCTTGCTTCTGTAATACTGTGGTTTGATGTCTCCTAGTGGACTCTTAGTGCTTAGAGTTCAGTGTCAAGATAGCTGTTTTGTAAAGTAAGGATGATAGTATTACAAATGAAACAAAATGGCCTTTTCAATATTTCCTCCCTTGTGGGTGTGGTTCTCATGCAGAGGACACAGCTTTTAGAGTCACAAAAACTTGATATGAATCCCAACTCTGCTACTCATTGAAGTGTAATATTGGCAGTTTAACCATTTATTTTATTTTTTTGCAAAATGAAGATATTGAATCCACCCTGTATTAGTCTCGATTCTCCAGAAAAGCAGAGCCAGTAAGATTTCGTGTGTGTATATAGATACAGACACAGAGATTCCTTATGAGGAATTGGGTTATGTGATGATGGAGGCTGAGAAGTTCCCAGATGTGCCGTCCACAAGCTGGAGGACCAGGAGAGCTGTAGCTCATCTGAGTCAGAAGGCCTGTGAGCCAGCAGAGCCAGCGTGTGAATTCCAGTCTGAAAGCTGGCAGTTTCGAGACCCAAGAGGAGTTGATGTTTCAGCCCAGGTCCAAAGGCCAGAAAAGAGCAATGTCTGGCTCAGCCCATCAGGCAGGAGATCCCTCTCAGTCAGCCCTTTTTGCTCTGTTCACCCCTGCTGGAGCGGACAATCTGCTTTACTCAGCCTGCTGATTCAGATGCTAATCTCATCCAGAAACCCTTACAGACCACACCCAGAATGATGTTTGGCCAAGTCACAGACTGACACTCTGTGACCCAGTCATGTTGACCATGAAATTAATCATCATGAGTTCACCCCTTGCCAACTTGCACCCCTAGGCATGTCCTTAAACCATACTTAATCTCCTCATAAAGACAGTATGAGCTCATGATTCCACCTAATGTGATTCAGCTATCCAGTGTACAATCAAAAATACTCTTAAGCCCCTCTTCAGAAGCGGAGGCAAAGTCCTAGAGTGATATTCATTCCTCCCAACGCTCGGCGCCTTCAGCACGTGAATGCAGAATTGAAAGAACTTTACTATGATACAAAGTCACTGCATCTCATATCACACAGAAGGGGCTAAGACAGGAAAGACAGAAAAATATTTGTTCTGTACACACACATTCATAACAAAATAGGGAGAAAGTACAACAATTACCGTCCTAATCTCTCTAACTGCTCATGTGGTCAGAGTTGGCACTTAGAGCTACCTTCTGCCACACATTCTGTCTGTATTCCTTTTGTCCTCAGCAAGCCCCTCAGCTGGTCGGGGTTCCTTATTTGGTGGAGTGACCCAAACTGCCATTCCCAAAGCCATGAATAGTCCTCTTTGGACTGGCTTCAGTTTCCCGTTGACTTTAATCCTAGGGCGTATTAATACTGAGAGACATCCCAAGGGATTTCCTGTATTTTAGACATTCTCTTCCTTAGTTCATGGAAGAGTAGTCTGCACCAGTTCTTGTGAATATTAAATGAGCCTTAACAGATACAAGAAAGTATTAAAATCATGCCTGAAAAAGTGGAAGTGCTTAATCAGTGTTCTCATATATCTGCCAGTACCCAGCCAGAGTTACCTTTTTAAAGCAATGTGTTTAAATAGGGGGTTGCTGAAAAGAAAGAGGGGTAGCTTTTATGTTGCATTTTCATATTGCCTGGAAAATCCCATGGACAGAGGAGCTTGGTAGGCTCCATGGGGTCGCAAAGAGTCGGACACGACTGAGTGACTTCACTTTTTTTCCACTGTTTAGTTTAAATAGATTTTCTTTTTTTTTTTTTAAGCAACATTGTTTTAGGTCTCTGTCCAGCAGCCAGTGTTGCCATAGCTGGCCTCAAAAAGCCTCAGAATTTGTGGAGTAGCTGTGAGCCCTGGCTCGGGGAGGCCTACCTCCAGAGTCAAGGCTCTCAAAGAGTAGTGTGTGATTTTTAAAAAGACTTAATGTTTTAATTGAAAGCATTTTTTCAGTGCTTGCAGTCCTTTTATACACTAGGAGCAGAAGTGGGGTGTTGGAAGAATGTTCTAAAACATCGTCTGTTACACCTGGAAATACATATTCAGCTCCTAAACTTCAGGTTATTTTGCTGTTAGATAAGCAGCATGAATAAGATTTTTTCCAACTTTCTCCATTGAAGGGTCGAGTGGTGGAGAACATCTCAAAGCGATGTGGTGGGTTCCTGAGGAAGCTGAGCTTGCGAGGGTGTATTGGCGTTGGAGATTCCTCCTTGAAGTAAGTCAGTCCACTGTGACCCAGTCTGTCACGGCAGCTTTTAGCTGGCTTTCTCATCAGCAAAAATCAGCCACGCATATTATTCGCTTTTCTTCTGCTGGAATCTTCCTATGTAACTTGCATTAGAGCAATGAGAATATCATGATTTTGGAGCCAGCAGCCCTGAACTAGAAACCGAGAGCTCCAGTGTGGTCAGAGGTGTGGCCGTGGGACAGGTCACTTCACTCTGCTGCCAGTTCTCTCGTCTGTAAGAGGAGGCAGTCACAGCTCCTTCATGGGAATGGCACGGGTGTCAAGTAGCATGTACGTAGTGCCAGGCGCGTAGTCATATTAGTTCACCTCGCTTCTCTTCGTCACTTTCCCATCTTCCTAGGTGCCTTCTCATAATCACAGCTACCTTGTTGTATAAATTATACTAATTAACAAAATAATTCTTTCAAAAATTTCTTTACCATAACCTGGGATTTTGCTTACCCGTAATGGGATATGGTTATCACATTCACCTTATTCTCATTAGTAATACACTCCATCCAGCCAAATGCTTGCCCACCTCTTCCTGGATAGCCGTTATTTATTGGAAATGTTATTACTCCATTGTTAAGGACATGGCTTTGAGCTTTTTTTGAGACAGGACGTAATTAAACCTGTATGTCTTTGCCCTTGTGGCCTCTAGTGTTGTTTGAGGTTGGCTCAATTAGGACACACACACTGCCCCTTAGAATCTTGGAATCGTCTTTGCCTCTTGGAAACTTAACCATACCATAGCATAGTCAATCACAGACCTCCAGTGAGAATGTACAGTGTGTAGTGATGGCAGATACTAGAATTTGTAATTGAAACATCTGCTGCACCATTGCTAAGAAAATCAATTCATGATACTTTCTAAGGAACAAAACACTTTGTCTACATTATGGAACGCAGAGGTGGGTTTTTTTTTTTAACCAAAACATTCAGATCATCAGAAAAATTTTGTGCTTCTTCAAAAGCTTTGTAAATCAGTGGAATAGACTGAGTCTGTTTTAACAGGAAGCTTAAATGTATTTTGGCCACCTGATGTGAAGAGCTGACTCATTTGAAAAGACCCTGATGTTGAGAAAGATTGAAAGCAGGAGGAGAAGGGGACGACAGAGGATGAGATGGTTGGATGGCATCACTGACTCAGTGGGCATGAGTTTGGGTAAACTTCAGGAGTTGGTGATGGACAGGGAGGCGTGGCGTGCTGTGGTTCACGGGGTCGCGAAGAGTCGGACACGACAGAGCGACTGAACTGAGCTAAATGTACCAAATAGGTCCTAAGATAACTTATACCAGAAAACACAAGTCTGATCGTGTTTCCACTAAAGAAACTGAAAGTGAAGATGTGATTGTCAGTGGGGACTGTCAAAGAGACACGTTCTCCTCTTGGCACTTGGGATAGAGCCAGGGGTAGCAAAACTGTCCTGCAAGGCTGAGAGTGTCACTGGCTTACTATGAATTTTAGAGCAGAAAGCTGTATCCGTGTCTACATAAATCGTCAATGTGTGAGCCCAGATCACTGTGAGAAATGGTGATAAACATAATCGAAGGATCCTGACTGGAGAGTTTTGTTACGCGCCAGGTTTTGGTTGAAATGGCCTAGAATCAGCCTCGGCCTCTGTCCTACCCTCGCATGTGTGTTCGCGCTGTCGCGCGAGGGGTGCGATTTGTTTACAAGTGTTGATTGAGCTTGTACTGTACCAAGTGCTGATTTAGGTGCTGGAAGTACAGCAGTAATTATGGTGGGTTGAAATTCGATTCTCATGGGTCTTGCGAATATGTTCTCTGTAACTCCTGCTCCATCATTAGATAGGAAGTCCTGTTGATTTTAAATATTGAGATTGAATTGCGCTACAAGGAACTGTGCCTCTTTAAAGTATACGATTTGATATAGTATAGATTATGAATGTACCCGTGAAGCTGACATTGTAATCAAGATAGTGAGTGTGTTCACGTCCCACAGTTTACATTGTAATCAAGATAGTGAGTGTGTTCACATCCCACGGTTTACATTGTAATCAGATACTGAGTGTGCGCACATTCCACGGTTTACATTGTAATCAGATACTGAGTGTGTGCACGTCCCGGAGTTTTCCTCCTGTGACTTTGTCATCACCCCTTCCTCCCAGCTCTTCTCTACTTCATCTCAAGGAAACCCCGATCTGCTTTCTGTCACTGTGGGTTAGCTTGCTTTTTGTAAAGTTTTATATTTTACAGCACGTACTCCTTTCGGCCTGGCCTCTTTAACTTAACATGATTGTTTTTGAGAGTCACCCGTGTTGTCATGGGTGTCGGTAACTTTTCATCCCTTTTTATTGATAGGGAGGGGTCCACTGTATGGCACATAATGCAGTCTATTCATTCATCTGTTTATGGACATTTGGGTTTTTCCAGTTCTCACCCATTACACATAAAGCTGTTATAAAGGTTTCCATGCGAGATGCATGCCATCATTTTTCTTAGGAGTAGAATGGAGTAGATCATTTGATAGGTGTGTGTTTCACTTTTTAAGAAACTTCCAAAATGTTTCTCGAAAAATTGTACCGTTTTACATTCCCACGAGAAGTGTATGATGCTTCCAGTTCCTCTAAGTCTTTGCCAGTACTTGGTGGGTCTGTCTGTCATTTCAGCCATTCCTGTGGATGTGAACAGTGGCATCTCATTGTGGTTTTAGTTTGCACTTCTCTCATGACTAATGCTGCTAAGTGTCTTGTTAGTGATTTTTGCTGCCCATGTGTTGTCCTTGCCGAAATGTCTGTTCTAATATTTGGTTGGTTGGTTGGTTTGCCTGCTTTTTTGTTTTCCTGTTAGATGGTTTATTGTCTTACCGTTGAATTTTGTGAGTTCTTAATATGTTCTGAATATAGACCTTTTATCAGATATGTTTTGCACATTTTTTCCCCTAGTCTGTGGCTTACCTTTGTATTCTTTTAACTGTCTTTTGAAGTTTTTCATTTTGAGGTAGTTCGGTTTATCAGTATTTTTCTTAGGAATCATGCTTTTGGTATTACATGTGAGATCTTTGCCTAACTCAAGGCCGTAAAGGTTTTCTCATATGTTTCTAGAAGTTCTGTAGTTTAGACCTGTGATCCATTTTGACTTGATTTTTGTGTATGGTGTGAGGTGTAGGTTGATACTCATTTTTTTGTCTGTGACATTCAGTTCTTAGCACCATGTGTTGAAATGACCACCCATTTCCCACCAAATTGCCTCTTACAGTTTTGTTAAAAATTATTTGTCCAAATAATTACAGAACTATTTCTGTACTCTCAGTATTTTCCATTGATCGAATTGTCTATCTTTACAGCAGACCACACTGTCTTGATAACTATAGCTTTATAATGAGTCTTGAAATCAGGCTTCATTAGTCCTTGAACTTAATTATCTTTCAAACCTGTTTTAACTATACTAAGTAAGTTGCATTTCCATATAAATTATGGACCCATCTTGTCAATTTCTACAAAAAAGCTTGCTGGGATCCTGATTAGGATGATGGTGAATCCATAGATCAATTTGCAGAGACTTGACATCTTAGAAGTACTAAGTCTTTCAACCCATAAGCCTAGCTTATCTCTCCTTATATTTAGGTGTTTTTTAAATTTCCCTCAGTATGTTATGGAGTTTTCAATGTACAAATTTTGCACATCTTTTGTCGTGTGTATCCGATAAGTGTTATGAAATATTATTGTAAATGACATTTTAAATTCAAATTTTGATCATTCATTGTTGGTAAATAGAAATATAATTGATTTTTAAAAATTTTTTCCATTTAAAAAAAATTTTGTTTACTTATTTGGCCACACTGGATCTTAGTTGAAGTGTGTGGGACCTGTTAGTTGCCGTATGTGAACTGTTACAAGCCATGCCACCATGTAGGATCTAGTTCTCTGACCAGGGCTTGAACTCCAGCCTTCTGCATTGGAAACATGGAGTCTTAGCCACTACACCACCAGGGAAGTCCTCGAAATATGATTGATTTTTGTACATTAATCTTTTATCCTGCAACCTGAATAGACTCACATTAGTTTTAGTAGTTTTCTTTGTTGGTTACTTTGGCTTTTTTTTGTAGACAGTCATGTTGCCTATAAATGAAGTTAGTTTTTTTTCTTTTTTAAGGATCTTTTTTAAAGAAGATTCATTCATTGATGGCTGCGCTGGGTCTTTGGTGCTGCATGCGGCTTCTCTCTAGTTGCAAAGAGTGGGGGCTCCTCTTCTTTGCGGTGCCCAGGCTTCTGGTTGCAGTGGCTTCCCTTGTGAAGCACAGGCCCTAGGGCCTGCAGGCTTCAGTACTTGCGGCGCATAGCCTCCACAGTTGCGGCTGGCAGGCTCTGGAAGCGCTGGCTCAGTAGTTGTAGCGCCCAGACTTCTTTGCTCCGTGGCATGTGGGGTCTTCCTGGATCAGGGATCAAACCTGTGTCCCCTGCATTGGCAGGTGAATTTGAAAAGAAGTTTTCTTGTTTTTCAATCAGTGCATTTTCTTTTTTAAAAAAATTTTATTGGATTATAATTGATTTACAATATTGTGTTAGTTTCAAGTGTGTGGAAAAGTGATTCAGTTATACCTACATTCATTCATTTTCAGATTCTTTACACATATAAAGTATTAAAGAATAATGAGTAGAATTCCATATGTTATACAGTAATTCTTATTGGTTATCTATTTTATAGATAGTAGTGTGTGTGTATGTTAATCCCAAGCTTCTGATTTACCCCTCTCTCCTACATTTCCCCTTTGGTGACCATAATTTTTTTTTGAAATCTGTGAGTCTTTCTGTTTTGTAAATAAGTTCATTTGTATCCTTTTTTTTTTTTTTAGGTAGATTCTATAAATGAGTGATAACATATGATATTTGTCTTTATCTTACTTCACTTAGTGTGATAATCTTAAGTCCATCCATGTTGCTGAAAATGGCATTATTTCATTCTTTTTTATGGCTGAGTAATATTTCATTATATATATACACTACATTTTCTTTATTCCATTGTCAATGGACATTTAAGTTGCTTCCATTTCTTGGCTATTGTAAATAGCACTGTGATGAACATTGCTGCTGCTAAGTCACTTCAATCGTGTCCTACTCTGTGCGACCCCAGAGATGGCAGCCCATGAGGCTCCCTCGTCCCTGGGATTCTCCAGGCAAGAACACTAGAGTGGGTTGCCATTTCCTTCTCCAATGCATGAACGTGAAAGTGAAGATGCTCGGTCTTATCCGACTCTTAGCGACCCCATGGACTGCAGCCCACCAGGCTCCCCCGTCCATGGGATTCTCTAAGCAAGAGTGCTGGAGTGGGTTGCCATTGCCTTCTCCAGTGATGAACACTGGGGTCCATGTACCTTTTCAAATTATGGTTTTCCCATACATAGACCGGGAATAGGATTATTGAGTTACATGGTAGTTCAATTTTTAGTATTTTAGGGACCCTGGATACTTCATCTCGTTTAGTAGTTGTACCAGTTTGTATTCCCACCAACAGTGTAGATTCCCTTTTCTCCATACCCTCTCCAGCATTTATTGTTTGTAGACTTTGTTTATACTGGCCATTCTGACCAGTGTGAGGTGGTACCTTGTTGTAGTTTTGATTTGCATTTCTCTGATGGTTAGTGATCCAAAGGTGAAATTGTCAACATCCGTTGGATCTTAGAAAAAGCAAGAGAGTTCCAGAAAAACATCTACTTCTGCCTTATTGATTACACCAAAGCCTTTGACTGTGTGGTACACAACAAACTGGAAATTTCTTCAAGAGATGGGAATACCAGACCATCTTACCTGCCTCCTGAGAAATCTGTATGCAGGTCAAGAAGCAACAGTTAGAACCAGACATGGAACAACAGACTGGTTCCAAATTCGGAAAGGAGTACATCAAGACTGTATATTGTCACCCTGCTTATTTAACTTATATGCAGAGTACATCATGTGAAATGCCAGGCTGGTTGAGGCACAAGCTAGAATCAAGATTGCCAGGAGAAATATCAAAAACCTCAGATATGCAGAAGACACCACCCTCACAGCAGAAAATGAAGAAGAACTGAAGAGCCTCTTGATGAAAGTGAAAGAGGAGAATGGAAAAGTTGGCTTGAAACTCATCATTCAGAAAACTAAGATCATGGCATCCAGTCCCATCACTTCATGGCAGATAGATGGGGAAACAGTGGAGACAGCGAGAGCCTTTATTCTGGGGGGCTCCAAAATCACTGCAGATGGTGACTGCAGCCATGAAATTAAATGACGTTTGCTCCTTGGAAGAAAAGCTATGACCAAGCTAGACAGCATATTCAAAAGTAGAGACATTACTTTGCCGACAAAGGTCTGTCTAGTCAAAGCTACGGTTTTTCCAGTAGTCATGTATGGATGTGAGAATTGGACCGTAAAGAAAGCTGAGCACCAAAGAATTGATGCTTTTGAACTGTGGTTTTGGAGAAGACTCTTGAGAGTCTCTTGGACTGTAAGGAGATCCAACCAGTCCATCCTAAAGGAAATCAGTCCTGAATATTCATCGGAAGGTCTGATGCTAAAGCTCTAATACTTTGGCCACCTGATACAAAGAACTGACTCATTGGAAAAGATCTTGATGCTGGGAAAGATTGAAGGCAGGAGGAAAAGGGGATGACAGAGGATGAGATGGCTTTATGGCATCACCGACTTGATGGACATGAGTCCAAGGCAAGCTCCAGGAGTTGGTGAAGGACAGGGAAGCCTGGCGTGCTGCAGTTCATGGGGTCGCAGAGTCGGACACAATTGAGTAACTGAACTGACTGACTGATGGTTAGTGATGTTGAGCATCTTTTCATGTGCATATTGGTTATCTGTATGTCGTCTTTGGAGAAATGTCTATTAAGATTCTGCCCGTTTTTTGTTGTTGAGTTATATGAGCTGTTTGTGTAATTTGGAGATTAAGCCCTTGTTGGTCACATCATTTGCAAATATTTTCTCCCATTTCTTATGTTGTCTTTTCATTTTTTAAAAAATTTTTACATAATGGCTTTCTTTGCTATGCCAAAGCATGGACATTTGATTCAGTTCTGTTTATCTTTGTTTTTATTTCTATTGGCTTGGGAAACTCACCTGAGAAAAACATTTAGGTCAGAAAATGTTTTGCCTGTGCTTTTGGCGAGGATTTTTACAGTGTCATGTCTTATGTTTATGTCTTTAGCCATTTTGAGTTTATTTTTGTGCATGGCAAGAGGGTGTGTTCTAACTTCATTGATTTACATGCGGCTGTCAAACTTACCCAACACCCCTGAAGAGACTTTGTCCATTTTATTTTATTTTATTTTTGTCCATTTTATATTCTTGCCTCCTTTATCAAAAATTAATTGGCCAGCAGTTCAGTTCAGTCGCTCAGTTGTGTCCGACTCTTTGTGACCCCATGGATTGCACCACTCCAGGCCTCCCTGTCCATCACCAACTCCCGGAGTTGACTCAAACTCATGTCCACTGAGTCAGGAATGCTATCCAGCCATCTCATCCTCTGTCATCCCCTTATCCTCCTGACTTCGATCTTTTCCAGCATCAGGGTCTTTTCCAGTGAGTCAGTTCTTTGCATCAGGTGGCCAAAGTATTGGAGTTTCAGCTTCAGCATGAGTCCTTCCAATGAATATTCAAGACTGATTTCCTTTAGGATGGACTGGTTGGATCTCCTTGCAGTCCAAGGGACTCTCAGGAGTCTTCTTCAACACCATTCAAAAGCATCAATTCTTTGGCACTCAGCTTTCCTTATAGTCCAACATTCACATCCATACACGACTACTGGAAAAACTGTAGCTTTGACTACACGGACCTTAGTCAGCAAAGTAACGTCTCTGCTTTTTAATATGCTGTCTAGGTTGGTCATAACTTTTTTTGCAAGGAGCAAGCATCTTTTAATTTCATGGCTGCAGTCACCATCTACAGTGATTTTGGAGCTCAAAAAATGAAGTCTGTCACTGTTTCCACATCTATTTGCCATGAAGAAATCGGACCAGATGCCATGATCTTAGTTTTCTGAATGTTGAGTTTTAAGCCAGCTTTTTCACTCTCTTCTTTCACTTTCATCAAGAGGCTCTTTAGTTCTTGTTCACTTTCTGCCATAAGGGTGGTGTCATCTGCATATCTGAGGTTATTGATATTTCTCCCCGCAATCTTGATTCCAGCTTGTGCTTCTTCCAGCCCAGCCTTTCTCATGGATGTACTCTGCACGTAAGTTAAATAAGCAGGGTGACAATATACAGCCTTGACGTACTCCTTTTCCTATTTGGAACCAGTCTGTTGTTCCATGTCCAGTTCTCACTGTTGCTTCTTGACCTGCACACAGATTTCTCAGGAGGCAGGTCAGGTGCTCTGGTATTCCCATCTCTTGAAGAAATGTGCACAGTTTGTTGTGATCCACACAGTGAAAGGCTTGGCGTAGTGAGGGAAGCAGGAGGAGATGTTGGCTGTAGGTGTGTGGGTTTACTGCTGTGCTCTCTGTTCCATTGATCCATATGCCTGTTTCTGTACCAGTACCACAGTGTTTTTATTAGTGTAGCTTTGTAGTATTGTCTAGCACCTGAAAGAGTTATGCCTCCTACTTTGGTTTTATAGCTCTGCTTTGGCAGTGCTGGTTCTTTTATTCTTCCATATAAGATTTCAGATTATTCTAGGTCTGTGAAAAATGTCGTGGTTCTTTGATAGTGATTGCATTACATCTGTAGATTGCTTTGGGTTGTATGGCCATTTTAACAGTATTCTTCCAATCCAAGAACATGAGGTGGTTTCCATTCCTCAAGGGTCCTCTCCAGCAGTGCAGTGGGAAAGCATCAGTTCCTTGGCACTCAGCCTTCTTACGGACCAACTCTAAAGGTTAGAGTTTTCTACATGTATCTTGTCATCTGCATGTGGTGTTTCACCTCCTCCTCTCCAAATTGGATACTTTAATTTCTCTCTCTGTCAGATTGCTGAGGCTAGGACTTCCATTAATATGTTGAATAGAAGTGGTGAGAATGGATATCCTTGTCTTGTTCCAGATTTTAGCAGGAAGGCTTTGAACTTTTCTACTGTGGAGTATTATATTGGCTGTTGGTTTGTCATAAATAGCTTTCATTATATTGCGATTCGTTTCCTGGATACCCACTTTGGTGAGAGGTTTATCATGAAGGGATGTTGAATTTGTCAGATGCCCGTTCCTCATTTCTTGCGATGATCATGTGGTTTTGTGGTCTTCTTCTGTTAGTGATGTGTATTACATTGATGGATCCATGTGTATGTTGAGCCTTCCTTATGAACTTGGGATGAGTCCCACTTGGTCATGGTGTATGATTTTTTTTTATGTTGAATTGGTTTGCTAATATTTTGTTGAGGATTTTTACATCTATATTCATCAACAGTATTGTCCTGTAATTTTCTTTTATGGTGGTATCTTTGGTTTTGGTATCAGGGTGATGGGCTTACCTTGGTAGCTTAGCAGTAAAGAATCTGCCCTCAATGTAAGAGATGGGGGTTCGATCCCTGGGTCGGGAAGATCCCCTGGAGAAGAAAATGACAACCCACTCCAGTATTCTTGCCTGGGAAATCCCATGGACAGAGGACCCCAGCAGGCTGCAGTCCATGGGATCACAAAGAGTCAGACACCATTTATCCACTAAACAATAACAATCAGGGTGATGGTGGCTTTTTCATAGCATGTCTTTGGAGTTCTCTCCTCCTAAATCTTTTGTTTAAGAAGAAATGTATAAGTTCTTTGTATGTTTGGTAGAATTCGCCTGTGAAGCCATCTGATCTTCCCCTTTTCTTTGTAGGGAGTTTTAAAATTACAGATTCTGTTTCACACCTCGTGATGAGTCTGTTCATATGACCTCTTCTTGATTCTGTTTCACGCCTCGTGATGAGTCTGTTCAGATGATCTCTTCCTGATTCTGTTTCACGCCTCGTGATGAGTCTGTTCAGATGATCTCCTCCTGATTCTGTTTCACGCCTCGTGATGAGTCTGTTCAGATGATCTCTTCTTGATTCTGTTTTGGTATGCTGCCAGTTTCCAGAAAGTTGTCCATTTCTTCTTGGTTTTATTGACTTTTTTTCTGCTGTTTTTTTAATCTCTACTTTATTTCCTGCCTGATCTTTATCATTTCTGTCCTCCTGAACTTAGGTTTTTTGGTTCTTCTTTTTCTAATTCTTTTAGGTGGTCGGTTGGGTTGTTTATTAGAGATTTGCCATCTTTTGAGGAATGCCTGCTTCACTATGAACTTTGCTCTAAGCACTGCTTTTGCTACATCTCATAGAGTTTTGTATGGTTGTGTTTTCATTGTCATTTGTCTCAAGGTATTTTTAATTTCCCTTTTGGTTTCCTCATTGATCCATTGGTTTTTTAGTAGAGCATTGTTTAGTCTGCATGTAATGGTTGAGTTTTTTTTTTAATTTCTTTTCTTGTGGTTGATTTCTTTTCCTTTTTTTTTTTAGGTTAATTTGTGCTTTTATTTGCCAGTATAATTTAACTACAATGGCCTGCAAACTTTTGTGGTCTGAAAAAATACAGTTTACATCAGTCCAACAAAAACACACATGTATAACATGTATACGTATGTATAAGTGAAATAAAAATTTTGCCCAAAATGTCTACCCTGAGTATTAATTCTTTTTGAGACTTTTTTTTAAAGCAGTTTTAGGTTTGCAAAAAAAATTGACAGAAAGGTGCAGAAATTCCCCATATACCCTTGACCCTCACTTGCATAACCATTATTAACAGGGTGATACTCTTTTTTTCTTTTTAAACCAAGGATGAACTGTATTGACCCATCGTACCCACCAGAGTGCACCATTCTCCTTCGGGTTAGCTTTAATGAAGTGAATAGTGTTGGGTGTTCTATTTTAGACAGAAATATGATGACAGACATCCATCCTTATAATGCCATTCAAAGTATTTTCACTGCTCATAAAAACTTAAACACTCTGTTTATCTCCTCTCTCCCAAACTCCTGGCAGCCATTGATCTTTTTATTGTCTCCATAGTTTTGCATTTTCCAGAATGGCATACAGTTGGAATCTATTTTATGTTTTTCTTTCTCCTTGAAAAGAGAGGTTCAAAACCTGTATGTCTGCATGACTACTCTCTGTTTTACTGGTTTTTTTCTGTTGTTTTCTTAATCTCTATTTCCTCCCTGATCTTTATTATTTCTGTCCTGCTGACCTTAGGTTTGTTGGTTCTTTTTCTAATTCTTTTAGGTGGTAGGTTAGGTTGTCTATTAGAGATTTTTCGTCTTTTGAGGAATGCCTGCTTCACTATGAACCTTCCTCTAAGAACTGTTTTTGCTACATCTCACAGATTTTTGTTTGGTCCATCCCCACCCTTGCATGGACTGGACAGACTCTAGGTGGCGAACTCCCCCACTAAATACTGTAACTTTTCTTGTAATATGGAGCCCTGTCGCAGTGGTCCTGCCTAGCAGTCACATGGAGGTGCAGGGGAATATGTGTTGGCTGTTTGCTTACAGGAAGGTCGCAGGTTTTGTGCCCTTTGTCACAGTGAAACCTGTGGGTGATTTGTAGTTTTGTGCCACTGTGGTCAGAGAAGATGCTTGACATCATTTCTGTACTCTTAAATGTGTTGAGGTTAGGTTTGTGCCCTAGTATGTGGTCAGTCCCAGAGAACGTTTCATGTGTACCTGAAAGGAATGTGTATTCTGAGTTTTTGTTTGTTTTTGGATATAATGTCCTGAAAATATCAATTAAATCTGTGTATTCCCTTGTATCATTTAGGTTCTCTGTTGCCTTATTGATTTTCTGTCTAGATCTGTCCCTTGCTGTCGGTGGGGTTTTGAAGTCTCCTGCTATGATTGTGTTCCCATCCGTTTCTCCCTTTCTGTCCGTTAATGCTTATTTTGTGCACTTGGGTGCTCCTGTATTAGATGTCTCTGTGTTGGCCAGTGTAAAACCCTCCTCTTGCACTGACCTCTTCATCCTTATCTTGTGTCCTTCTGTATCTCCCTTTATAGCCTTTGCTTTGCAGTCTGTCTTGTGTGATACGAACAGTGTGACCCTGGCTCTTCTGTTACGCCCGTTTGTTTGAGTATCCTTTTCCGCCCCGACAGTCAGTCTCTGTGTCCTTTGCCCTAAGGCGGGTCTCTTGGCAGCAGATTGTCGGCATCTTTCTTTTAATCCAGTCTGCCACTCTCTGGGTTTTGATTGGCGTATTCAGTCCGTTGACATTTAAGGTAATTATTGATACACATGTATTTATTGCCAAATCAAGCCTTGTTTTCCATTTTGATCTTTGTTTTTCCTTCGCTTCACTCTTCTTTCTGTGGTGTGATGCTGTCCTTGTCTGTCATGCTTGTGTTCTCTTCTCTTTGGTTTTTGTGGCTTTATTGTAAGGTTTGACTCACGGGTGCCTGGTTTTTGAAGTGTGTTAATGCCTTCTTGTATTTGCTTGCTGTAGACTGACAGCCATATAGGCTCAAACACATTCAAAAAAAACAAAAACAAAAAAACCGGGGTCTGCATTTTCTTACTCTCCTTGCCTGTGTTTTATGATCTTGGTGTCCTGTTTCACATCTTC
This sequence comes from Budorcas taxicolor, assembly GCF_023091745.1. Lineage (NCBI taxonomy): Eukaryota > Metazoa > Chordata > Mammalia > Artiodactyla > Bovidae > Budorcas > Budorcas taxicolor. Next base: position 52,950,187 of record NC_068910.1, on the reverse strand, counting down.
ATGTTTATCCTTTTGCTCTCCCTTGTATTTACTGTTGGTTCCACAGTTTTCTCCCTCTTTGATCTCTGTGTTGGCTAGTTTAAGGGATTTACTTTCTGATTCTGATTTCTTCCTTTCTATATCTTCTTGCTTCTTTTCTATTTAAAGAAAATCTTTCAATATTTTTTCCTTCTATTCTAAATGATAATCTTAGTGGGTAGCTAGAGTATCCTGGGTTGCAGAGTTTTCCCTTTCGAGACTGTGAATATATATTTTACCCTTCCCTTCTGGCCAGCAGTGTTTCTGTGGTGAAATCAGTCCATAGCGTCTGGGTCCCCTTGAAATGAACTTTTTCTCTTGCTTCTTTAGAATCTCCCTTTGTCTTCAGCTTTTGCCATTTTTATTAGGATATGTCGTTGTGCGGGTCTGTTTGAGACCTCCGTGCTTCCTATATCTGGATATATATTTCCTTCTTTAGGTTTGGGACGTTTTCAGCCATAATTCTTCAATGTGTTTTCAGTCCCCTTTTGTCTTTCTTCCCCTTCTGTAATCCACGTTAGGCCTCTGTTGGCACGCTTTAGACTCTGTTACATTCCTTCCATTTTTCTTCATTTGCTCTCTTATGTGTTGATCGGGTGGTTTCCATAACTCTTTCTTCCAGATCACGTATTCTCTCTTCTGCTCTCTTCATTCTGCTCTTCACTGCCTTTAGCTCAGCTGTCATCTCACCAATAAATTTTTCTTGGCTCCTTCTAGTTTCTAGTTCCTTTTTACAGTAATCTGCATTTCTGTTGATAGCCTTTCTTAATTCCTTCGGTATTTTCATTGCCTCCTTTGTGACCTCGGTGTCAGTTCGACTGAAGGGGTCTGCTTCGTTGTTCCCTCAGGGGAATACTCTTGGCCTTTTAACTGGGAGTGGCTCCTCCACGTCTTCATTTTGCTTGTATTTCTCTTTTCCTGTGAGTTTAGCAGAAACAGTTATCAACTGTGGTCTTGGAGGGCTATTTTTGTGTGGGCGTGCTCCTGTCTGGCTTGTATGGGTTTAATATTTCTTGGCATGAGGGCTGTTTTTAGTTTGGATGCTTGTGGTCTTTCCTCTGTGTGTGCTGGCTGTTAGCCCTGGAGAGGGGGTGTGCAGGAACACGCCCTTACACTTCCCCGGAAGGCAGGGGAAAGCGGTTGGCGCCTGGTTGCGGGACCCTAGGTGGCGGTCGCGTGTGCTCCCAGGAAGTCGAGGTGGGAGTTGGTGCCTGGCCGTGGGACCCTCTGCAGCAGCAGGGGTCTGTTCCCGCCTCTGGAGCCCAGGATGGCAGCAGGGCGGCTCACACCCACCCCTGGAACTCGTGTTGCTGGTGCCCTGCTGCCTGAGAGCGCCTGCAGAGGAAGATGCTCCTCAGGCGGCCTGCCCCTCTCCTCCTGTGCCCCCAGCAACGGTGCCCTGCCTCTCTGGAGGGCCCAGCCCCATGCTCCCCCGACTGTGGCTCACCACACCCAGCCAACCCCAGTCCTCCCCAGGCCTGCCCTGTGACGCCCGGGCCAAAGCACCCACCCCCTCCCGCCCCAGCAGGAGTGGCTCAGGCTGGAGGGAGCCAGGCGGCACTGGCCTTCTCTGCTTTGGCCTCTGCAAACCGGTTCCTGCGTTCTCCTCCAAGGCTCCCCGTCTGTCCCAGCTGATCTCCCCACTGGGAGGAGACTTCCCAGTGTGTGGAAACCTTCCCTCTTTCACAGCTCCGTCCCAGGGGCACAGGTTCTGTCTAGATCCCTTTGTCTCTCTCTCTCTGTGTGTGTGTGTGTGCTGTTCAGTTGTGTGGAGACTTTCTTGCCTTTTTGAAGTCAGAGGCCTTCTGCCGGTATTCAGTAGGTGTCCTGTGAGAATTGTCCCACGTGCAGATGTGTTCTTGATGCATTTGTGGGAGAAGGTGAGCTCCACATCCTGCCTCTCCACCATCTTGATCTGATCACCCATAATTTCTTAAAATACATTCTCAGTCTGCTTCCCTTTTCTCCTTCTGGAGTCCCAGTTGTGTGTAGGTGGGCGTGCTTTATCGTCATTCATGAAGCTCACGTGTTGCTTTCAATTTCTTTCCATCTTTCTTTTGTCCGCTGTTCTGACGGGGTGATTGGTGATTTCACGTCTGTCTTCCAGATCCCGGATTCATTTTTCTGCTTCACTTTAGTCTGCTATCCATTGTTGCTCCATTGGTCTTGGTCTGCTTTTGAATGGTTCATCTTTATAGTTTCTCGTTCCTCGTTACAGTGACCTTGCATCTCTCAATAATCTTAATTCCTGTGTCATTTTTATTGCCTCCTTTTTGAACTTGGAGTCTAGTAGATGGCCTGTCAGGAGCTGCCTCTTGTTTTTTATTTTTATTTCCTCTTGGCTGTCCTCCATCCGCGTGGCTGCACGTAGGCTTTCTCTGGCTGTGGGGGCAGCGGCTCCTCTCTGGTTGCAGTGTGCAGCCTCCTCGTGGCAGGGGCTGCTCTTATTCCTGAGCACAGGCTTCAGTAGTTGGCGGCGTCTGTGCGCAGCAGCTTGGCATGCAGGCTCAGTTGCCCTGTGGCCTGTGGAGCCCTCGTGGACCAGGGATCGAATCCCTGTCCCCTGCTTTGGCGGTACTGGCCTCCCAGTACCAGAGAAGTTCGATTTCTCTTGTTTTAATTGGTAGTGGTTTGCTTTTTCATTTTCCTTAACTTTCTCTGTCTCTGTGAATTTAGGAGAAACAGCTGTCCACTGTGGCTCTGAAGGGTCATTTTTCTGCGGGAGCATCTACGCGTAGGCTGTTAGGTCCAGAGGTTTTTGGTGTGAGGGCTGCTTTGGGTGTGGATGCCAGCCGCCTCTTTGCTCAGAGTGTGCTGTCTGCTGCCTCCTTGCTAGAGCGGGTGATGGTGTGTCGTAGCGTCTGGGGCCTGCGCTCGACGTGCAGTGGGACTTGCTCTTTGCTCCATCACTGTCTCTGTCGAGGGCAGGGCCTGCTCCCCAGCGGTGGAGGTGGAGGTTCTGAGGGTCTGGTTCCGTCAGGCTCCGTTGTTCTGAGTGCGTGTCCTGCACCAAAGGAGCTGGTTGCTGCAGCAGGTGAGGGCTTGCGGTCGCAGCAGACCTGTGTGCCGCCTGTGTAGGCACCAGCAGTTCCGCTCTCAGGCAGCCCAGGGTCACACAGCTTTCTCTGTCGTGTTTGTCCCAGATCCAGTGCAAGGCTGGGGGGTAGGGTAGGCTGGGGCTCGGGGCTGGGGCATCGTGGCTGCAGGAGTTGAGGTATCTGGGCTGCCCCCTAAGATCTGGCCTGCCTCTCTGGCAGTCTTCTCCCAGGACCTGTCTGCCCCAGAGGTAAGCTGCGGTGTGGAGCCGGTGGAGACAGAACGCTCTAGAAAATGCTTGCTGGGAACCGCCGCCCAGGGCCTGTCTCCTGGGGTCAGCACTTGGGTGCTGCGCCAGGTGCTGCCCAGCTAGACCTGCGCCTGCTGTGAATGCTGACCGTGGGTTCCGTGACTCCGTCTGGGTCCCACACCAGGTGTGTGGGAGTCTTTAGCTAGAGCCGCGTCTGCGCCAGGCTGTGCGGTGGGCAGGGCTGGGATGTTCGCCCCTTCGGGCTGGGAAGTGCCTGAGGCAGCAGCCGCCCGTGCGAGGCTCTCTGCCCTGACGGTTGGCGAGCCAGAACGGGCGCTCCTCAGGGGTACAGCCTAGGCTTCTCCAGCCTTCTGGCTGCCTCAGGGGATTCCCCGCAGGCAGGGGGCTTGTCTCCTTGGGCGGGACCCCAGGCCTGGGCTGCTCAGATTGTGAGTCAGCTTGCTCCCTCCCCAGGGCAAGGGGTCCAGCCATGTGGACACTCCTGTCCTCACAGGTCCCGAACCTGATCGCCACCGCCCCCCCCGCCCCCCGCCTTTTTTGTCCTTCCCAGTTGTGTGGATGTTTTTCTTGTAGCTTTGGTTGTATGGTTCAGTTTCCTGTGAGAGTTATTCCTCACGTAGATGCATTTTTGGTGTGTTCATGGGGGGAGGTGAGCTCCATGTGCTCCTGCTCCGCCGTCTTGACCCCCCTTTTCTTACCTTGGTTGGTTTTTGAATGTTAAGCCAACCTTCCACCCTTCAGATAGGCCCTTGTTGAGTTGTTCTAGACTGCATTTTTTACATGTTGTTGGATCCTATTTGCTGAAATTTTGTTAAATTTTTTCTTGCATTTGTGAAGGATGTTCTATGGTTTTCTTGTGATGTTTTTGTCTGGTTTAATTATCAGGTTGTGGTAATTATAGTTTTAATTATAGCTTTCCAGAATGAATTGAAATGTGTTTTCTCCCCTTCATCTTTTTTGAAAAGTTTATGTAGAATTTGTATTGTTTCACCTTACTTGGCTTTGGTAAAATTTACCCTTGAGGCCTGCTGCGCCTGCTTGTTCTTTATGGAAGGGTTTTAACTATAAATTCTATTTCTTTAATATATATAGAACTCTTCCAGTTTTTTATTCCTTCTTGAGTTAGTTTTGGTATAGTTTTTGCCTTGCAAAGATTTTGCCCATTTCGCCTGAGTGCTTGAAGTTTTTGCAAAAAGTTGTGAATAATATACTCTTGTTATCATTTTAATATCTAAAATCTGTAGTGATAGCTCTTTGTTCCTGATTTTGGTAATTTTTATTTATTTTTTACCATATGAAAGTAATTGCTATGTCTAATAAAAATCGCAGTGATTTTCAGTGCCTATTGCACTATATATATATTCTTTGAATTTTTATTGACATTAATACCAATTTTTAAAGAGTAAAGATGAGTAAATTTCTCTGATAGTTGTCATATTTGTCTTTTTATTCCTGGTCAGCCTAGCTGTGCTGTGCTTAGTCATGTCCGACTCTTTGTGACCCTATGGACCTCATGGACTCTTTGCAAGCCCACCCGCCAAGCTCCTCTGTCCATGGTGATTCTCCAGGCCAGAATATTGGAGTTGGTAGCTGTTCCCTTCTCCAGGGGATCTTCCCAACCCAGGGATTGAACCCAGATCTCCCGCATTGCAGGCAGATTCTTTACCAGCTGAGCCACCAAGGAAGCCTGTGAATACTGGAGTGGGTAGCCTGTCCCTTCTCCAGGGAATCTTCCCAGCCCAGGAATGGAACTGGGGTCTCCTGCATTGCAGATGGATTCTTTACCAGCTGAGCTGCCAGGGAAGTCCCAGCCTAGCTAGGGGGTTACTAATTTTTTGATGTTCTCAAGGAACCGGCTTTGGATGTCATTTTTTCCCCTTGTTTTACTGTTTTCTACTTCACTGATTTCTTCTCTCCTCTTTATTATTTCCTTTATTTTGCATTTCATTTGGCCTTTTTTCTAGTTTTTTAATGTGGAAGTTGTTTTTTAGTTTATATTGTACATTTTAAAGTTATTACAGTTTACCCTCGAATTATATTACATCTCACTTCCATTTTCCTTTGCCCAGCTATCATGCTGTTATTGCCATACACTTTCAAATTCCAGATATGGTCTTAAATTCACACTGGATAGTTATTATTTTTGTTTTAACAGTCGGTTGTTTTTAAAGAGAGTTAAGTAACTAAAATGACTTTCTATAAGTCAAGTTAATATTCCCAATCCTTCATTTCTTTTTGTAAACACAGCCATTTCCTTTTTTTTTCTGCCTGAAGGGTGTTCTTTAACTTTTCTTGCACTGCAGATCGGATGAATTCTTTCAGCACTTCTGCCTGAAAGAAACTTACTTTCTCTTCAGTTTTGAAAAAATATTTTTTGATGAATATAAAATTGTGTTGACAGATTTTTGTTTCTTGCTTTTTTACTATTGATGAGACCTCTTTTGTCATCCTTGTTTTATTCCTCTGTATGAGGTGTATCTTATTTCCCTGGGTGCTTTTAATTTTTTTTAATCACTGGTTTTCACCAGTTTGGATAAGCTTATGCCTTGGTGGATTTTCCTTCTTGTTTCTTGCTCTTGGAATTCCTTCAGTTTCTAGGATTTGTAAGTTTATAATTTTCGTGAGGCTTCTGGCCATTACTGCTTCTGCTACTGTCCTGCCCCACACAATCTCTTGTTCTTTAGGGACTCCAGTCCCATGTTCGTGAGGTTGTTTGAAGCTGTCCCACACTTCTTTCATGCTCTGTTCTATTTCTCTTTCCTTTCCATATTTCTTTTTAGATACTTCCAGTTGCTGTGTGTTTTAAATTCACGAATCTTTTCTTCCACAGTGTCTAATCTGCTGTTAATCCCATTCGTAAATTTTCATCTCAGTCATGGTGGTTTTCCTATTTAAAAGTTTAATTTGTATCTTTATGTCCTTCATGTCTCTGTGTAACATGCTTAATAGACATGAGATGTTTAATTAAGATCTTCACTCCAGCTTCATAGAAGTGTGTTCTACAGAACACAGTTATGATAACTTTTAATGCCTTTGTCCGCTATTTCTGGGCTTCCCAGGTGGTGCACTGTAGTGGTAAAGAACCTGCCTGCCAGTGCAGGAATGGGAAGGACATGCAGGTTTGATCCCTGGGTTGGGAAGATCCTCTGGAGGATCTAAGGTGTTACAGCCTGGAGAATCCAGGCAAGAGAATCCCATGGACAGAGGAGCCTGGTGGGCTACAGTCCGTGGGGTTGTAAGAGCAGGCGCAGCTTAGCACAGCACCCCTCGCTGTGTCTAGCATCTCTGCCAGTTCTGGATAGCCTTAATAGATTGAATTTTCTCTTCATTATGGATATATTTTCCTTCTTATTTGAATGGATGGTAATTTTTTATTCAATGCTAGACATTGTGAATGTTATTTAGGGTACAGAGTATTTTTATATTCTGATAAATATACTTGAGTTTTGTTCTGAGATGTAGCCGAGTTACTTGGACATAGTTCCTTTGAACTAGGAGATCTTTTTTTTTGTCTTAATAGCTTGGACCAAAGCAGTGGTTAATCTAGGGACGGTTGTACTGCTCTTCTGAAGCAAGACACATCTCAGTACTCTGCGCAGTGCCCCACGCATGATGGCATTTTCACTCTTGTCTCGTGGGCATGGGTACTCTTCCCTTGGGTGAGCCCTGACTTTGTCCCCTTAAAGCTTCTCGTTGAGCCCTTCCCTGGTTTTGGGTGATCTGCACACGCTGACCAGTACTCTGCTGAATTCTGGAGGGAACCTTTGCAGATCTCTGGAGTCCTCCCCATTCTCCTGCTCTGCTTTGATCACTCTGACAGCCACGGCCAGACATTTGGCTCCACACACTCAGATCGGGGAGTCCGCTCGGCTCCAGCCGGGTCCCTCTCCCTACACCACCGCAGAGCAGGACGAGCAGGTGAGACTGGCACGTGGCTTGAGGCCAGGTTTTGGAGACCTTTGGGTACTGCATGGAAGCATCAGGACTCAAGCCTGTAAGACACACTGAAGCCATCTTTCAAGGAGATGCAGATGACCTAAGGAAGTCCTTGCTGTATATGTTAAGGAGGCAGAGGCGCGTTAGGGATTTTAATTCTCTGCTTCTGGCCATGCTGCCAACCCCGAAATCATTGAGGGCGTCGCCCTTCATGACTCGATGTCCTCACCAGTAAAGGCTGGGCCTTGATACTGACCGATTACTGGCCCTGTCAGTGGCCAGAGATGGTTCCTCCGGAAGGGCCCAGGGAGGGCCAGCACGCACAGCACAGGAGGGACTCGCCCCCTGCAGTTGCTGCCGGCTGATTCCTCTGTAGAGGAGAGCTTGGAGCCCGACCTCTGCTCTGAGACAACCGCCAGAGGCTGAGTGAAGAGTCTCAGCTGATGCGCAGTCTGTCGAGGGCGTTGCTTCTCCGAGTGCTGTCCGCAGAGCAGCAGCTCTGGCATTACCTGGGAACTTGCTGGAAACGGCAGACTGCCGAGAGGTTTGCCTCAATCCACCAGCAGACTTCTGCAGCGACAAGAACCTCAGCTGTTTCCTGTGACCATCAGAATCGAAGGACACTGGTGGCTACGGTCAGCAATTACACACTATACACTTAGAAACTTAAGAGAGTAGATCCTCCATAAATTAAACTTTTGAAGAAGGTTGTTCTCAATGTGAATGGTTCCACGTGCCCTCTGGTGGCTGCCTCGCAACTTGCAGGGAGTTTTAGAAATGTTTTCTCATTTTAGGACCTTTGCACAGAACTGCCGAAACATTGAACATTTAAACCTCAATGGGTGCACAAAGATCACTGACAGGTAAGTACCAGAAATCACTTTGGTGACTGATAGGCCCTGGGAGATTGGGGGAGGGAAAGGTGGTTGAAAATACCTTTAGTGCGCCGGTCCTTTTTCAGCACGTGTTACAGCCTTAGCCGATTCTGTTCCAAGCTGAAACATCTCGATCTGACCTCCTGCGTGTCCATTACAAACAGTTCCTTAAAGGGGATCAGGTAAGAGTGCCTGTCAGTGGCGGTCTCGAGCAATACCCAAGGCTCGAGCAGCCTGGTGTTTGGAACCTTCCTCGCAGTCCCCCTGCGGCAGGCAGGAAGTGGGCGGCTCGGGTCAGGCCGTCTCTCCCGGGAACTGTCTGTGGGTCTCTGAGCTCAGAGATGTGCCTGCGCTCTCCATGGGATGGACTGCACAGGCGCGGCTGTTTCCCGCTCTCCCAGCGAGGGCTGCCGGCACCTGGAGTACCTCAACCTGTCGTGGTGCGACCAGATCACCAAGGACGGCGTCGAGGCGCTGGTGCGCGGCTGTCGCGGCCTGAGGGCCCTGCTGCTGAGGGGCTGCACGCAGGTACCCGTCCGCCGGGCTTGTCTGCGCGCGCGTCACTGGGGAGCCGGGGCCCCCTGTCCCCGAGCTGGCTCCACCTCTTCTGTGTTCTCCGCTCATGCAGCTAGAAGACGAAGCTCTGAAGCACATTCAGAATTACTGCCATGAGCTTGTGAGCCTCAACCTGCAGTCCTGCTCGGTGAGTAGCGTGCCTTTCCCACGCGCTTCGTCCAGGGCAGGCTAGGGGTGGGGGGTTGCCACTCCTTTATCTCCCATCCCGCGTCCTTCTGGGACCCACCGCTTCCCACAATGAAAGAAGAGCAATCTAAAGGTAGGCGAGTGCAGAGCCGTGAACATTTCCCCTAAAAATAGCAGAGATTAGAGGCTTGATTTATTTGAAGGTATCAAGGATGCTATGAGCAATTCCTGGGGCGGTCTCAGTGTTTTATCTTTGCTTATAAACTGGGAGTGGTGGCATCTCTCATGCTGCCTCAGTGGGTGAAAGGAAGTAACAGGCATGAAGAATAAAGGGTGAGCTGTGCTTTGCATCAGTGCACGATAGGCCTGTGAAAGATGATTGGTTTTTTTCACCGCTGTTGATAATTGAGCATCAAAGATGCTTGCTGCAGCCAGCTGGGTTTCTCAAGGAAAATGTCATTTTTGAGAAAGTTAAATGAAATCCCTTGTATTTAGTATTTAGTGAGTGAATCATAAAATTTAAAAGTCCCTAATGGGAGATAAAGCAAAAACTATCTTATGAGGAAATACTGACCTTATGAGAGAGCGCCATTCAGAAATAGGACCTTGAATTGCATGTGGGATAGCACTGGCAGGGGGCTTGAAGTCTGACATAAATGTACATGTTTATAGTCACAGAAGTTAGTGTATCTAAATAAAGATATTAATTTAAGTCTCTATAGCTAAATTCATAGAATTTAAGCCATTTATCAATAATTTAGTGATTTACTTAATTTTGTTATTTTCTAAACCACTTCAGGAAATGTTATACACATATATGATTTATACAATAGATATCTTTTAATTAGCATTAATCTGTAGAAATCCAACCAAAAATTAATGTCACTTAACCAGGCAAATCCCATGAGCTCTTTGTTAAATCTGATTTTTAACACAAGTTTATAAATTTTTCCTGGGAAAAGACTCTGAGTAGGAAGTGGAATTTTAAAATTTTACTGTTAGTAAGGCTTGAATATTCTAAAGCTGTACAGAGGGAACATAAATACCCGTCTTCTCTGTACTTAACCTTGTTTTGGTTGCACTGTCAGGATGAACGTTAAGTCTCAGGTAACCCCGGGCAGTCGGCGGGTGGGAGGCTCCACGTGGTGCCCCGGGCCTCTGACTGTGCGCTTGGCTCCGCAGCGCGTCACGGACGACGGCGTGGTGCAGCTGTGCCGGGGCTGCCCACGGCTGCAGGCGCTCTGCCTGTCCGGCTGCGGCAGCCTCACCGACGCCTCCCTGACAGCCCTGGCCTTGAACTGCCCCAGACTCCAGTGAGTGCACCCTGAGGGCCTGGGGCTGAGCGGGGGGCGGGCGGGGGGCTTCTCGCAGCTGGTGGAAAGGTGGCTGCAGCGGCGGTGGTTGAGTCGGTGGCGTCTGTCAGATGGACTGGGACGGGACAGAGCATGAACTGGCTCCTTTAGGGCTGTGTGGAGGGCATCACGCTGTCCAGCCCCGGGGAACCTGAGTCTGCATTTCCTGATGGGCATCACTCAGGTGCCCACCCGTTTGGCCTCGTCCTGTCATTACTTTGACATGTGAGTGATCTAGGCGAGCAGAGGGACAGTGAAAATACATTTTAATTGTTTACAAGTCAATACATACTGGAGTAATATCGAGAAAGAAGAGCAGTCGTGTGCTGGTATTGTGGGAAGATCCCTGTATTTACTGCTCTGTTGGGGTGGGACTCCCTAAGCCTCAGTTCTGTGTCAAAGAGCGGAATAAGCTCAGCACTGTAAAGCAGGCTCCCCCTTTGCGTGGTTAACCCACTTCTTTGTCTCCCCCGCACTCCTTACCCCAGGATCTTGGAGGCTGCCCGATGTTCCCATCTGACCGATGCGGGCTTTACGCTTCTAGCTCGGGTAAGACAGGTGTTACCAAACCAACCAGCCTCTCTGCCACCTCCCTCCAGAGCGACTCGGAGTGTGCAAAAAATGGCCTTCAGCAATGACAGGCCCCAAGTAGAACAGTCCTGGTGGGGCTAGGGGTGCGTTCTGTACTTTCTCCCTTGGGCCCGGGAGCTGGGGGGGTCCTACACCAGGAGTGGGGGCCTGGCCCTCAGTCTCACTTTGTCAGGCGGGGCCGCAGTGCGAGCAGCCTCCTCCCTGTGGGAGAGCCCTTCCTTACAGACCCTGGCTCTCGTCTCAGCAGCGTCCCTCGGCTGTGCCGGGCTCTGCCTCTGGCCCCCTCCATACTTCCCCGCCGCCCAGAGCCGCTGTCCTCCTGGGGCTGCTGCGACTCTTGCCTCCTGTCGCATCCCCCACCAGCCACCCGGTGGTGAGCGCCCCACCCCGTGTCCTCCCAGAGACCCCTTGTGGCTAAAATCTACATGCTGAGACGCGCGAGCCCCCGGGAAGGTGTAGACGAGAGGAGGACACGCGGCTGCCCCGTGTGCCCACCTCCACGTGACTGTGATTCCGAGGGCGCCTGCTCAGACGCGCTGGCTCACTGGGCCACTTGGGGAGCGGGGGATGTCTCACGGACTCTCGTGAACTCTTGCAGAACTGCCACGACCTGGAGAAAATGGACCTGGAAGAATGCGTCCTGGTGAGTGCACCCCTGACGGCCCCGCGGGGCGCCCCGCAGCCACGGGCACAGGTGTGGCCCGAGGTGCCGGCGCCTGGAGCCTCCTCACCCCAGCATGGGTGTCAGGGCAATGCGCGCACTCTGGGCTGTTCTGTCAGCAGAGCTGAGTTCAAGATAGTACCATCTTTTGCCAAACTTAAAAAAAAAAAAAGAAACCCTCATTTTCACATAACTTCTGGGATAAAAGAGCTTGCTTGCTGAGTGATGAGATTACTGCACAAAGAACCCTGGGGCCCCCTCACCCACTCCCGGTTTGTGCCTTGTCCCCCTTGGGGCTCCAGGGTAAAGACAAGAACAGCTTTGCACCGGGGGGAGTAAGCAGATTTGAGGTTGCTGGTGAGGAGAGGAGCTCCCAGCCTGCGTGTCCTGACATGGGTTGTTAATTCTCTTTTGCACCGTTTGGTTCTTGTGTTCAGAAGCGGGGTTAGGTGGTAAGCTCTGGTGTGGACGCCACACTGACACAGCGTGTTTCTCTGCAGATAACCGACCGCACGCTCACCCAGCTCTCCATTCACTGTCCTAAGCTGCAAGCCCTGGTGAGTCAGCTTTTGGTGGTGGACTTACCTCTCAGGGATGAAAGGTGCCCCGCCACCCTGCCCCACCACCGCAGGAACCTGCTGTCTGGAAGGGTGTCGTCATCTTTGGTTTCAGGGGTCTGTTAGTCGGGCTGACTTGGGAGGTAGAGAATCTACGTGTTACTGTTTTCATTTTTGGAAATGAACCTAATCGAGGGACCCAGGTCCTTACACAGATTCACATTCAGCCTGTCAGAGTGAAAAGGTCATGTATCTCTGAGGAGGCGGAATTAGCGAGTATACCGAAAGGTCCAGAATGAGTGATGAAGGCGGCACTCGGGCACGCTGACCTCGCACGCATGTTCCATCCGCTGTGTGAACTCGGCCGCCTGCTCCCCCAGATACCCAGACTCGATCCCAACAGCCCTGCCGGGCGGGCACCATGGACACCCCATTTTACCAGCAAGGAAGCCGAGGTGCGGAGCGCTTCAGAAACATGCCGTTTGCAGAGCTGCCCAGATGGTGAGGCTTCCCTGGGCTTTGGTCTGCCCACTGTCCTGGGAGGCCCGTAGGCCAGCTCCCTCTGTCCGCCTTGATCTCGCTCCGTCAGCAGGGTTTTATAGCATCATCAAAGCTCCATCTGGCCTGAGTTACTCTCCCCCCTGGCCCCTAGTCCCTCTTATTTCCACATTTCTCCTGGGCTTTTCTCCCTCAGGCACTGTGCTAGGCTTTGGGCAGCTCTGAGACTGTCTTGGGGTTAGGGGTCAGGTTTCAGAGCTAGTCAGGACCTGCCTGTTTGCAGATTTTCCCCGAAAGGGTTCCCTCTACTACATCTGCAGACGATTTTGCACTTCTCGTGTCTTCACTCCCAGATTGGTTGTGATCTGGTTTTCTAATTGACAGAATCTGCTCCTCAGATGGGATTTCTCCACCCCTTGTCCCCTTGCCCCCGAGACACCCTTGTCCTCGAGACACCCTTGTCCCCGAGGTGTGAGGAAGGTTAGGAGTCCCTGCTTTGTTCTGGTTTAACCTGCTTCCCCTCAGTTGCCCAGGCTCTCTCTGCCCTTCCCTGACCCTGAGATACCCTGGTCTTGGACTCCCACCAGCTCCCCAGCTCCTGGAGCGCGGGGTCCACTCCAGCAGGAAATGTTATTCAAAGACTGCTGCCCCAGCGGGGGTTCCAGTGACGGAAATCTTCTGTTTTTCCCTGTACTCATACAAGCAACTCCCAGAAAAAGGACTTAAGAGACACTCTAAGAAAACCCCAAATAAGGGCCTCAAGTAAAGAAAACGAGAAAAAAGCATGGAGGATTATTAGAAGAGCAGGGAGACAGGTGAGCCGAAATCCAGATTTGCTACAAGCGTGTCTTGCGGGAGGGGCGCCCGTGCCAGACCTTGCCCTAGCCTCTGGAGAGTGACAGGGTCATTCGTCAGGGGAGGTGGCCGTTACCCTACCCAGAATCTGCAGGGCAGGGTGTGTCCGGGTCCCTCTGAGGGATACTCCAGGGCCTTCCCCACTTTGAGGGCGGACACGGTCGCCATGCCTGTGGGCCCCCAGGTGGAGTCGAGGGTGAGCGGCAGCGTGGGTGGTGTTGACACGCAGCCGGGGCCCGCCTCCCTGGGGAAGGGCTGACGGTGCTCTGCTGTCGCCCCAGGGGGCCCTCCCCCAGCCCCTGAGAGGAGGCAGGGCCCAGAATTGTGAAACGTGGTCATCTTTCACTAGAGGTCTGCAGCAGGAAGCAGTGGGGGGAGTGACCAGTCCTAGCAGGCGGCGCTCACACCTCATCTGCTGCGCTTCAGGCCCCCCAGGCTGTCCTGTTCATTTTTCATACGAATTTCAAGGAACTGCTCTGCGACCCTCGGGAGGACGGGCCTTGTCCTCTCAAAAACCCTAAATCTAGAAGGCTGTCTGAAAGGGAAACGGATGCAAACAAGGGGGACTCCAGATTCGAGAGAGCCCAGAGGAGTGCAGGAAGCTTGTGCAGCGGTTAAGGAGCTGCCTCGGCCCTTCGGTTCGCAGCCTGCAGGACATGCCATCAGCGGGTTTCAGTGACGTTGAGGGGCTGGCTTCCACTTAGTACCGGAGCCAGTTTCTTGGGCTTTTAAAAAATATCAGTGCAGCTCATTGCTCCTAAAAGCTATCCAATAATTTTAGCTATTAAAGAATAAAGAATTCTAACCAATAAACGCTGTGTTACTTTGTGGATACTACAGTGTTTTAGCTTTCACCCTGATTTATTATAGCCTTTACCAGTGAGATTTATGCTTTCATATATGTTGTTATAATTAGTGCCCTTTTTAGCTTAACAGGGTCCCTTTAACACTTGTAAGGTGGCTCATGTGTGTGGCGTGTGCTGTGCTGTGTGGCTCCGAGTATTTTAGTTCCCCAACAGGGATGGAACCTGGGCCCTGGCAGTGAAAGCTGAGTTGTAGTCAGTGGACCTCCAGGGAATTCCCCCCCTCTCCTCCAGTTCCAAATGATAACCTTGCTGGTATTCTTGGTTGGAATTTTTTACCCTTTTCTTTCCGCACTTGTATCGTGCCCCTCCTTTCAGGCCTGCCTGCAAAATTTCTCCGGAAAAATCTGCTGATAGTCTTATGGGAATTCCCTTGCACATAACAAGTTGTTTTTCTCTTGCTGCTTTTAAGATTCTTTCAACTTTTCACATCTTGATTATAATCCCTTATAATGAGAATGTTAGTCCACTTGATGCTGTCCTGTAAGTCCATTAGACTGTATTTTTTTCCTTTCTGCTGCTCTGATTGGGTGATTTTCACTACCAGTTTGTCAAGTCACCGGTCCTTTTATCTGCTTCATCCAGTCTGCTCTTGAAACCCTCTGCTGTGTTTTTCGGTTCAGGGCTGTTCAGCTCCGTGGCCTCTGGTAGTTTTCCAGAGGAGGGCGTGAACTCCTCTCTGGGGGCCCAGCAGAGGGCCAGCACATCTGCCTGTCTTGGCTGGGAGCACATCTGGGGGCCTCTTGACGGCACCTGACCTGAAGGCTGCCCCATCAGCTCCTGGGCAAGCACACAGGCCTCTTGCCAGAAAGACGGGGTGTTTCAGCTTGCTGCCCGTACAGTGCCTGGGGGTGGTAGTCTGCCAAGAATCTCTTCTCGCGTTAAAAGTCCATGAGACCCGGGAATATAAGCCCCCTTCGGCCATCAGGGTCAGGTGAGCAAGGAGTGTCCCATACACAAAGACTGGGGCACCAGGCAGCTGTGAGACCTGCCTCTGGAGACGCTGGCACCCCATGTGGGGTTCAGTGAAAAACGCCAGGTTTAGAGTTCCCTCCTGATGGGGGTCTCTGCTCTCAGGGGTGGGGCTCACGACAGGCCACGGCCTCCCCTGCCCACTTGCACCGGCTCCTCTCTGCCCAGCGTGGAGAAGTTGGCCAGCTGGCTCTTGTGTTTTTTTCCGGAGGCAGCCGGTCCCTGTGTAGCTGTAGACTCGCTGTTTGCGGGAAGAGGTGAGTTCAGGGTCCTCTCGGCACGGACCGTCCCCTGCAGTGTCGGTTCCATTCCCTACCCCCGGGGGGACGATGAGAGAGGCCGCTGCCCCCAGGCCCAGCCTCCCTCCTCCCGAACTGTGGTTCCTGCAGACACGGCGCCTCCCCTCCTTCCAGAGCCTGTCCCACTGCGAGCTCATCACGGACGACGGCATCCTGCACCTAAGCAACAGCCCCTGTGGCCACGAGAGGCTGCGGGTGCTGGAGCTGGACAACTGCCTGCTCATCACCGACGTGGCCCTGGAGCACCTGGAGCACTGCCGCGGCCTGGAGCGCCTGGAGCTCTACGACTGCCAGCAAGTCACCCGAGCCGGTATCAAGCGCATGCGGGTAAGCCGGGCAGCCGCCGAGCCGGCAGAGCTGCCCAGGCGACAGCAGGCGCGGAGACCCAGCCTCCGTTTCCTCCGTTCTGCCTGGGGCCGAGTTACACCAGCTACCTCCTTAGACTTATGAATACTGGAATGGGTTGCCATTTGCTTCTCCAGGGGATCTTCCCAACCCAGGAACTGAACCCAGGTCTCCTGCATTGTAGGGAGATGCTTTTACCGTCTGAGCCACCAGGGAAGTCCCTAGACTTGTTCAAAACCTTCTTCTTAGCGTCCATCCGGGAAGATTCCGCTTCTAGAATGGGTCTGGGCAAAACAACTGAAGGCGTTATCAGTAGGCTTGACCTTTGCTAATTTCCAGGTAAAGAGCCTTCGTAGCGGCGGCGTCCCTTCCCCGCGTAGCCCAGCTGTGCTGCCCTTGCTCTTGAATATGCTTAGAAGCTCAGGCAGCTCTGCACGTAGACCCCAAGCAGGCCTCGGCGCTACCCCTCACCACTTGGTTTGCACACAGGGACGGGGACTGTCTCTTAGCTTGGGCTTTCCTGGGATCACGCGGGTAGTTGCCCTCCTGCTCACAGGTCACAGGTCTTTAGCCGGTGCTTCTCCCGTCGCTTTCAGGCGCAGCTCCCTCACGTCCGAGTCCACGCCTACTTCGCTCCCGTCACCCCGCCCACGGCCGCGGGAGGCGGCGGGCCGCGGCTCTGCAGGTGCTGTGTCATCCTCTGACGGCCGCCCGCGGGCCGCGGGGCCTGCCCGGAGCACTCGGTGTGCCGTTCTCCGCCATCACCCAGCTCTGTTGATTCTCCGGTGAGAAAGGCGCTTACAGGTAAAAGACTTGTGCAGGGACTGCGGTACTTCTGGTGATAGTTTTTACCTTTGTTCTGCTGTGATGCAATCAGTTCAAAGCCTCGTGTCAGCTAACAAAGAGCAGGGGTGGTCTTAGTGCAGCCAGGACCGCACAGGAAACCTGGATCTCAAGAGGTGGCGCTGCCCTAGGTACAAAATTCCCACCCTCGGCTTTGCCAGCATTCTTCAACAGACCATCAGCGTTAGCACAAACTGAGCAGAAAAATAAGCTGTTGATTTTCTACCTGATGCTTAAGCCAATGACCTCCTTTTATTCAGGAGTCCACTTTGATTAGCAGGACGTCTCCACTTTGAAGGTTAAAATAGCAACTTTATTGAAGTAACTATATTGCAAATTCACAATGCCTGACAGTTTTCTATTTGGAGACTTACTTGGAAGGCAAGGTAATAGGTTTCCGTGAGACACCAAAGAATGAGGACTCTAGAAAGGGTGGAGCAGGGTCTCCACCTTTCTGTCAACTCGCCCTAGGTCCTCTCGGGGACCAGAAATGGAACAGAAGCAGCTCAGACCCCGTGCTGCCTGATGACAGATCGTGAGCTCTGGGGTAGGCGGCAGCACGAAGGGAGCAAATCCTGTCACCTCTCACAGAATCTGGGGACCTTAAAGAAAGAGAAGTTAAGGCTCAAGTTATCTGTACTACAGTCAATTAAAAATAATGGATGCATGTAGAATGGGTGTGATTCTTTTCCAAGTTTATTTTAAGTGTTAGAAATCAAGTTACACCAGAACTATTCAAAAATTTTACACACTTAAAACTCAGCTCAGTAAAAAGTGTTGGCACCTTTGAGACTTATATAATATAAAATGAATAAACCATTGCAGTGCTTACGTCAGAGGGTTTTATTGCTATTATCTTGTGGCAGACATATCTGACCAAAATCATTTTCCAAACTCAGGCATTCTGTTATCTGAAATCTGATAAGGTGATCTGATTTCTACTCTGTGCTGCCAGACTTGTGACCTTCACTGAACCTCTGTGCTAACCCTTCTTAGCAACCAAACTTAAAAGCCCAGAGCTCCTGAGAAGCTGAAGAGAAATAGCAGAAGAGAAATTTCCCACGACCAGCAATAGTTCTAATAGAGTTAGGGTTCTATTAGGTGGAAAGTTTTAGAATCATTTAGAATACAAGACCTCAGTTGCATTCTGGGGAGAGAAGGCAGATAGATAAATATCAGTTAAGAGGATTATCAGAAAAAGCATTAGTCCTGGTGATTTTGCAGCCTTATTATATACTCTAGTATTTCCTGATCTAAAAATTGTATGTATGCCATAGCAGTTATTTAAATATACATTTACACCACTGTGTATGGGGAAAGTGGGTGCTGCAGAAAACTGTGAGTGCAGTTCCGTTTTAAAATTTTAAATGACCAGGACCTTCTATACAGTCTCTCTTGGGAGCTTGGATACAACCTCTCAAAGCTATTGGACTCTGGCTGAATGACACAGGGCTGCAGTTACAGAACAGCAGGACCTCTGTTAAGGAAGTCAGGTTTGCTTCCTCTTTAAAATGTAAGCGTGGAACAATCACTGGATGACCTGTCCTCAGCTGCATTTGCTTTGAGAAAACAACAAACTGAAAGGAAAACACATCCCCACCAGCTCTTCTAACGCCATTTGGACTGGTGTGCACTCAGAACATATGTAGTGAACCGCTTGACTCTATGACACGCAGTGACACTGGCAGGAACTTGGATTTTAAATGAGACACACATTTGCAAAAACAATCGGAAAACATTTATTATACTGAAATGTGTACATCCTACTATTAAAAAAACAAAGTAGCAAATTTGCTGGTGCCATAATTTAACCTGTTTCACTGGGACAGACTAATGTTCAATGCTGCTTGGTGTAATTTCAAGTTTGACGAGCTTTTTTTTTTAACCCCGCTTGTAAAAACCTGATGAATTCAAAATAGCACACAGCATTAAATGACATTTATTGTTCCATAAATCTTGAGACTCAAAAAGGAATGCTAAATAGACAAGCAAAACTCTAAAACAATGAAGAGAAAGCTCACTTCTTTCCCAAGTGATTGGTACAGAAAACATGTGGTCGTAGGAAAGCAAAGGGGAAATGACAGAAAGGAAAGCTCTCCCGCTTGGGGCTATACAAGTGAGGGGTACTTTCAGGCCAAAGATGGAATATTTAAAGACAGTACTTCCTTTTTTTAATATCAAATAACCCCCTTTACGAATAAAACAAAATACAAAGCTTTTACCCACTGGAGCAGTTTTGTCTTTGGGGAGAGATTTCAAACTCAAGCATCAAATAGAACACTCAAAACCAAGATACTAGGTAAATAGACAGAGGTGGTATAATTAAAATGCAATCGAAGTGTTTTGTTTTTTCTATTTGTGTCTAGTACACCACAGGCCTCAAATGCTTGCTGATGAATTTTGGGAAGGCTTTGGGTGAAGGGAAGAGAGAAAGATAGTAGAAAAAATTGCAAAAACAGTGATTCCCTTTGAGAAGTATACTGGCCGACAAGCATTTGGTTTTGTGAAAGAGGCACTCTTTATAGAAAAAAGAAGCTATTATGTGGTGTATAAAAGTCCCTAAATAATCACCAGAATGTTATCCATGATTGTACTAAAGCTCAAGAAGTAAGAATTTTGATGGTGCAAGATAGTGTTTGTGATGTCTAGTGTTCCGAGAATAATTTCAACTCCTGATAATGACCCCTTAACACCAAGTTACGAACCATCACACTGTTTTGTCCTGCTTATGTGTATTTCCAATGTACGGGACAGGGCTTTAAAAATGTTTTAACAGGAAGGGGGTGAGGGGAGGCGGTTGCTAAGTGGTTGGAGATAGAGAGAGAAAGGAGAAAGAAAACCACATGAGTTTAAAAGGCATTGGGATTCAAAAATGAAAACCAGAAACAAATGCTAAAAATGGAAGCAGAAGCAAAAAGGTTTTCAATAAATCTGTGACAAAGCAAAAACACAAAAGTCTTTGTACCTATTAGGATTTACACTGATCCTCTCACCAAGGTACTCTTGATAATGCAGTTTGCTTCAAGCCCGTCTTCCTGGCTTGGATCCTCCCGATCCGGCATGATCCCGGCAGACGCACACCCTTAGACATGATTTTCCCGAGAAGCGCCGTGCCTCTCCCCTGACCACCGGGCGGCCCATGTCCGCGGCGGCCCGTCCCCGCCCAGGTCAGCATAAGGTCCAGGCCACAGACACCACAGTGGCCCAGAAATGTCAATGCCCACAGTACATCTACATTCATCTCCAAACCGCATACAGTGTAGAAAGACAGCGGAGGCTGCTCCGGACCTGTGTGCGCCGGCGCCTCGGGCAGAGGGGCAGGCAGCCTACCTGCGCGGCCGGTGCGCTCTCTCCCGGCGGGGACGCGGGCCAGGTGCGCCTCTCGTCCAGCTCATTAGGAAGGTCATCCTATGTTTTCAATATGAAACATTTCATACGGTAAAATCCAATCCTAAGACTTCTTGGATTCAGTCTTCACACACTTTTAAGCGTGACTTTTATTTGGTGCTGAATAGAGTTCAGACTACGGAAGACGTCACTTCAAAATGATGTGGACGCCACCACCATTTTCAGCTGCGGAAAAAGAAAGGGACGTGACCGCTCAACTTCTTTTTTACTAGGCTGGAGAGTCAAAACTAAATTGAGCTAATTCATATTGACGTATGGCAGAAATGAAACCAATATTGTCAAGCAAGTATCCTTTGATTAAAAATAAATTTAAAACCTAACTCACTAAAACAAACGCTGCTCTCACCCTACAGCCTCCCAGCCCAGCTGAGCGTGCCTTTAAGTATTCCAGAGATGAAAAGGCTGATTAACCTGCTCCAGCGCCCCTCCCTAAAGCATCATGTCCACGCTCCCTCTGCCGCTTGTCTGAGCACACAGCAGAGACCGTCGGATAAACTGGGTGCTGATACCCACCTTTTCTGGGATAATTAGTAATCACTAGCTACGCCTGCTGGCCTAGGGTTTCTCAGAAGATGGCGAGAAGCAGTACAAGCATTCATCAAGGAACAAATGAAATTTTTCATAAGGACAAACGTCTACAGACAGGACACTGAGATGGGAGGGGCATCCTGTGATGCCGAACACTAGACACTCACTGCCGTCACAGCCACACACTCTGAACTACCTTTGTCACAGACGGTGTCAGTTCTGCAGACCAAACGCTCTGAGAATGAAAAATTGAGACGAGGGTGCTAGTCTCAGGGCTTTGTAAAGCAAACAGCAGTGGGTCAGTTCACAATCTAAACAGCCCCTGCAGGTATCTTGCTGGCTTGAGACATGTCCAGTGGGGTGAAGTCCTCAATTCAGCCCCTTGTTTCAAGGGGGGCTACTGCTTTGAGTAACTTACCAGAAAAGAGTGACACCGGACATCTTGCTCTTTGAGGTGCAGCTTTCCTGCTAAGACTGGATTTAGATCTTAAAGGTCTCTTCTCATAATGACATTTAAGAAACCCTCCTGTAACCAACCCTTTAACTGGAAGTCTTGTGAGCCCCATCTGGGCCTGCTCTTCACATTCTCTCCCTCCATAACCTGAAGGATTTCTACGGCTTAGAATCACCGAAGACGTGCTGAAGGCTTAACTTACATCTGAAACCCAGGTATCTCCTGCCAGCCCCAGCGGGTATAGTTAACTCGACATTCCCATGTCCTAAAATGGAATCTCAACTTTTTGCAAACTTATTTTTTAATGGGTCTCAAATTCTGTGACATGTTTAATCAAGTTGTTTACATTAAAAAGTACTGATTTTAAAAACCAAGAACTGCTACATACAAATGGTCCACAAGTCTCCTTTCCTTCTGAAAGTTTTATGACACACTGTTACCATTAACCACTTTTTACTATTAAATGACCAACTGACACAAATAGCTCTGAGACTGTTCCTCCACCACTAAGCCTAGGGTGATACTGCTCACTTAGCCTTCTGAGCTTGCTAGGCAGAGGTGGGAAACCCTACCAGCTCCAGCTGCCTTCTTGTCCACTGCTCTGATGACACCCCCAGCAACCGTCTGTCCCAAGTCACGCGCAGCAGCCCAGAGGAAGAGGGTCGGGGGCGCTCTCAACACCACCTCCCCCTCCACTGTGACCACCGCCTGCGCAGCTGCTCCTGTAAGAGTCACGGCTGCTCCTCCTCCCATATGGGGCTCAGCAGGCCCTGTCACTATCCAAAACCCCCTCACCTCTGGCCTAGATGACACCTCCTGCCTCCACTTCTCCCACCTTCTGTCTCTACAAAGTTGCAACAGTGGAAGAAAAGACAAACCTACTCACATTATTCATTTGTTTACAAACAAATCACTGACTGCAGTGCATTTCAAACCTAAGCTCCCACCACTACACTGCCTACCGGACTTGGCTCCTGCTTTGCTTGCCCTCGCCCTGCATGGCAGCCGCAGGCCTGCAGGCCTCCAGAGCAGCCCGGCTCCTTCCTCTGCGACAGCCTTGCCCCGCCTGGCTGCTGCTCCTCAGAGACAGCCTAAGAGCTTTGTGTCCCCAGCCCAGACGCCTGTGTCCACAAGCACCGCACTTCCCCATTCCTTCACGGCAGCTAAACTCTGTATTTGTAATTTGTGTGCATCTGTTGACCTTTTCTGGTTGCTTTCCCCACTAGAGCAGGGGAAGACCTTTCCAGCACGTGTCTGACATGAGGTGGTCAGTGAAATGTTGAATAGACTGGGATTTTTCTCCAGGCATCCAGAAGGATGGACTCCTCTTATTGGCTAATTTCTGTTTCTGTCACCAGATAGTGGCTGACTTCATTTTTCAAACTTACTTAAGATTGGTAAAACCAGCATTTGCAAAGCCAGACACAAGATGACTGCTGATTTCAGGCACGCCACCTTTCATGATTCTAGCCTTTAAAGACACACATACACATGCAAAGTACCTTTTACTGTGGAGAATAAAAAACAACTCTCATCTTGAAAGTTCTGAACCATCTAGAAGGATAAAGCAGATGTATAATTAATACCCAACTCTTACTGATTAGGAAAGATTAAAATTTGTGAAAGAAAGAAAAGAATAGAAACACATATATGGTGCACAAGTTCAGGACTCAACAGTCAAGACAGCACGAAGGCTGTATGGGTCACAGGCCTATGCCTGGTGTACAGCCTGCCCTGTGCTGACCTCGTGCTCACGGGGGTCCCCGCACTCTGGCCCATCACCTGTGGGCCCACGGGGGGCTGTCCCCACCAGGCTCTCGGACAGAGACACTAACAAAAAGCTGCACTTCACTGCTTGCTTCTCACGGAACACGGACGGGGAGAACTGCCCCCCTACCCTGCTGCTTAAAACCAGTCATCAGATAGGAAAACAAAGGAAAACCCATTCAGATGCCTCACTTTTACATAAAAAGGACCAAAGTCCCAGGAACCTGGAGTCTCCCAGTGACCGGTGTCAGAGTTCAAAGCTGGTGGGAGCTGAGCCGTGGTTCTCCTTAATCTGCATTCCTTCTGCCACCCAGGACACCTCAACTCTTACTTATAAATTCCTCCCAATTTTGATTCCCAACTCTGACTCCTGAGTACTGGCAAGAGGCCACAGAGTTTTCTTATAGCTCTTCAGCAATACGTACAAAAGCAAACACCAGTGTGAAGGAGGAAAGGGCATGCCAGTTACCTGATCACTAACAAGAATGTGAATACCAGTGGGACCCTGTCTGTAAACCTGGTTAATTTGGTGGAAAGGAATATTAAACACCAGCGCAAGTTTTCGAGCAACTTCTGAGGCAACCATTTCTTCCAAGTAGATGGCATGATAAACTGAAATTAAAAATACAAACAGCATTTTAGCAATCATCTTTGACCTGTTTTCCACCTGATCTATGGGAAGGCCACACCTTTCGAAGTACTAAAGAAATAAAAAAGATGAGTAGTTCCCCCTTACTATCCATTTAAATATATTATTTATGCGTACACATATAATTAACATTAACCTCTGTACAAAAATATCTGGTTATAATTTTTATTAAACAAACGGGAATAGAGTACAGATGGGCACGGAGGGTCACTGGAGCAATGAGACTAACACTGGATGATGGCAGTGGCTGCAGACGTGCATACTACACTGGAACTGTAAACTTGCAATGGAAGGAGTTTATGATATACAAATTACAGCAAGAGAAAGTTGTTTTCAAAAATACAGTGTTTTCTAGCAATATATAAAAAGAACTCCAAAGAGGTCAGTTTTTGATTCAGTAAACCTACTATTGGAAATTTATCTTAAAGAATAAAAGCTACGTGTCCTCCAAAGGATTCAGAACAGTGTGAAAATGCAAGAGAAGCTAAGGAAGCGGCCCCCAGGCCCAGAGGGCTGTTGGCTCCAGAGAAGCCCTGGGCCCCCCCGGGACAGCACACCTCCAGGGAGCCGGGCCCCCGCAGGTCCTGCTCAGCTACTGATGAACGCCAAACAGCGATCAGGAGCTCTGGGGCAGGGCTTGCCACACTCTGCCTGCGCGCATTGATGAAACTTCATCAGAACAGCGCAAAAGGGCGCTGCCTCTCAGCGGCCGCCTCCAGCAGGCGGCCCCCATCCACAGCAAAGGGCCGTGACAGGAAGCAGAGTGCACCCCCGCCAATACCCGCCTACCATACCCACCGAACGGCGCGGCGCTGCTGCTGTCGCCCCCGCCCGCCGCCGGCTGCTGCCCCTGCGGCGCGGGCTGCTCGCGGCAGACGTAGAGGGTCAGGCGGGGCCGCACCGACCTGCAACCAGAAGACGGCGCTTGTGAGCGGGGAGGCGCTGCGCATGCGCAGCTACAAGGCGCTAGGGGCAAGTTCCTTAGAACTTCACAAGGCTACTTCATTATACCAAACAATTTACGGGTAAGAATATAAAGACACACACCTCACACCAACTATCACAGGTTAGCACAGGTGGTCTAATCTGATGATCCAGATTCTAAACCATTGAGATGGTCAGTCAGATGCTGGTGAATTTAAGTTTCAACATTATGTCAACAGTTTAACATCAGTAAAATTCAGTTTTATGCAATTCTGACACCACAAGTCTAGAAATAGCAACCACAGTGAACGGATCTTGAAGGCCAACACAGTGTATGCTTCTAACAGCTGTGCAGTAGGGCACATGACCTTGAAAACCATAGATTCCGTAGAGCTGACCGAAATGAGAAGTTTGTTTTCTTGGCAGCAAGCCCAGTCGTGCAGCCCATTTCTAGTCCTGAGTCCGCCTCTGCCCTCAGTGCCTGAACCACATCTGGGCCTGCCTGAAGGCGCGCACACGCGGCCCAGCTGCCCACAGCCCCGCACGAGCAAGGGGCATCCTCGTTTCAAGCGGAACAGCCCCTTTTAGACTCCGTGTTCTACCTTGACTTCAGGGCGTTATACAGCCGGATCCCGTCGGCGGCACCGCAGATTTGTACTAGGTCCTCCTTGGTCAGTTTTAACAAGTCGGCACCTGGAGAAGAGCAAAAAGAGAATCTTCTCCAGGAACTGGGGTAAGACCCAGCGAGACAGGCTGCTTGGCGGCATCCGTCTTCAGTTCAGTGTCCTTGGAAACCATCACGGCTCTCTTATGTGTGCACGCCCACAGGAACAGACACACACACGCCTGTCCTTCAGACACAGAATGCTGGCTCTCACATCCTGGGTCAAGAAGGAGCTCGGAAGCCCAGAGGCCGGTTAATTGTAATGACAAGCACGGCTGACAGGATGGACTGTTCCCAGCTCAGGACTGCCGTGCGGCCTACTCTGGCCGAGTGGTGCTTGCGAGGATTAACGTGCTCTTGACCCGACAGTTCACCATGAGATGACCCAGGCCAATCTTTACTTTACAAAAGAAAGAAATGGAAGTCAGACCTGCCCAAAGGCAACCAGGTTGTCAGGAGAGCTGGGATTAGGCCTCTGTATTCTGTAACCTGCTACATACAGTCCAACAATAACAACTCTGCCACAGAGGCCAGTTTAATACAAAAGCATGGCAGAGAACTGCTTATTACACTGAAGACTTCCTCTGTAAATATTTGGTGTGTACGTGGATGGTATGGTGCCCAGGATCTGCTTTAAAGCAGAACAGAAAAGGGAGGTGGGGGGAGTGGCAGAATGAGACTCACCAAGGCTGGTCATCCAGCTTTGGAGCTGGTCGAGTGCCATGGGAGCTCTGCAGACTCTGCTTAATGTCCGAGTGTGTCTACAACCTTTTGTTTTCCCCCTTTATTGATGCTCAAGATGTAGTTTGTTGGGGAAACTAAGATGCCCTTGAGATTAAATAAAGCATGACTTCCATATGATAAATATCCACTCACATATGTAACAAGATAATGGAGTTCTCTACTTTTGAGGGCTTGAATGTTAGAGTCTCATAATTTTCTAGTTTGTGAAAGACCAGAGAAGCATGTCTCCTGTGAGGCATGAGTGCCAACGGGGCTATCTCTGGCGTCGGGGGGCAGAGCCAGGTGCTGTCGCCTCTGCCAGGGCCTTCTGCCAAAAGGAGCGGAGAGGAGCGACCTGGGAGCACAGCCGCCACCCGCAGAGAACTGGACGGGCATGGTCTTCTCTGAATGCCCGACGGGCTCGGAGCAGGAAGCCGCCTTCCCCACCTCTCGACTGTGGGGAACCTCACAGGGGAAGCAGAAGGCAGAAGGCCAAGCCCTAGTGACCACCACTCACACAACCTCAACGTGTGCGTCTCACAGAACAGGAATCAGGTGCCACCGGCAGAGCTCCCCAGTGTTCGGGGCTCTTCCCACCTCCCCTATGAGCACCCCAGGGGCTCCTCCCCAACACACACTGAAATGTGTAGCTTTTCCACAGGTAAATCATGAAGTGTGGATCTCGGCTAGCAAGTGAGAAAAAACCCCGCACTTCCATTTCAAAGAGACAAAGCGCTGCCCGAGGAATGGCTGGTCGTGGCGCAAGCACAGCCGCAGAGGGCTGATGAGACAGGAGCCATGCTCTATGGGAGACCAAGCTTTGCTCTGGGCAGCCGGGTGCACACACACGCTGCTCTCTTCAAAGGCTGGGAGAGCCAGCCGCCACTGCACTGTGGCCTAGGAGGAGCAGGCCGGGCCACGTCAGTAAGTGTTCTGCGGGAAAGGGCCCAGGGCTACCCTTGTCTAGGAACGCTGCCCCTGCCGGCTACTACCGTGCCTCCCAGCGGGCTTCCCACAGCACCCGAAGCAGCACCGCCTGGTTCCTTCTAATGTTCCATCTAAATACTTCCTTAGCTTACTAGGCAAGAGAACACCTATGTCTGTAAAAATCCCCATCTGAGTACATCCCTACCCCATAATGCTACGCAGCAGTGAAGAGGAGCAACTGATACGACATCTCAGATGTTGCAGATGTCAGGGCAGGATGCTGAGAGAAGAGCTACCGTACTGTGCGATCCCATTTATGCAATGTTTTCAAAACACAAAGTCATGGAGGCAGAAAGCAGACTGATGGCTGCCAGATGCCAGCGGAGGTGGGAGAGGGGCACTGGGCGCCTAGGGAGACCCCTGTGGCGCTGTCAGCATTCTGTACCCTGACTCCACCGGTGGTAGCGTTCATGCGAGCTGGCAGATGTGATGGCAACGACACCATGCACACACACGGCACCAATTCCAACCTCCTGGTTTCGACACTGTACTACAACTATGTAACGAGCTGAGTAAAGGGTGCACTGGGACATCTGCGTTATCTTTGCAACTTACGCAAAGCCAAAATTATTTTACATAAAGTAAATAAAAAAAATTGTGCATAAGCATTTATACCTATTTAAAAACAAGGGCATGTAAACCTGGTGAAACAGCATCGAGTTCCTGTTCTGATACTGCACTAAGGGTCTGCAAGACGGCACAACTGGGGACGCTGGGGGGACACAGGGCCTCCCCCTACAGGCTTGGGCAACTTCTTATGATTCTATATACAGCTTCTGCTCCAACATTTAATTACGGCTGATAATAGTACAAAAACAAATAAGTAAATGATGTATGTGTGCGTGTACACAAACACAAACATACCTAAAAAGTTGGAGAACAGTCTTGTGTAGGAAGAGAATCTGTTTTTGAGCAGCCACTGCTGTGTTTCCTGGATCGTGGCTGAAGGCTGAAGTTGCTATTAATAAAGAAAATGAACGTAAACAGAAGAAACTATTTAGACTTACAAAAAAAGCCCACCCAAGTCCCTGGCATGTTATAAAGAAGAACATTTAAACACAACACAGAAATCCTACAGGTTTAAAGTTTAACACACCCAGAAAGAGCAGAGGTGTGAGTATTCGGGGACCCAAACAGCGATTCGAATCTCTGTCAGAGGCTTCACGATGCAGGACCCTGAAGGCATGAGAGGTTAGGGTAAAGACACTTACTTCACTGGAGGCCTGTGGAATTCCATCTCCCTGATGATTTGGGGAAGATGAATTGCTGGGGATAAGGAAGGAAGAAAAGGATGATTGTTATATTTCTGAATTAAGACATTAAAGGATACTAGGTGAATTTAACACTGTGGGACACAGCAACGTAAATATGCAAAAAGAGTATCTGCACAACTGATCAGGGATAAGGTCAAGACACAAAGGCGATTCCTGGTGGCCTAGTCGTTAGGACTGGGTGCGTTCACCGCCATGGTCTGACTCCTGGTTTGGGAACTAAAATCTCACAAACCACACAAATGTGGCAAAAAAAAAAAAAAAAGAATTAAGACACCAGAAGATGGTTTCATTTGCAGCTTCTCCATCTGTTTAGCAAGAAAGTCAAGTTTCATGAAACACAAGGGCTCCATTGCCAGGGGTGCCAGGAAAATGAAGGATTCTCATTCATTTTAGTTAGGGAAAAAATATGAGAATCAAGTAAGGTAAACAGTGGAAAATAACAGCAAGAGAGTCTACTTTAATAATGTGCTATAAGAAATAATCTAAACGAACCTAAGCCAAAATAGAAAATAATATCCCTTTAACGAATCCATTTATCCACTGTTAAAGAGGGTGAAATTCAAGACAACAAAAGGAGCCGCTGTGTGCCACCATCCTTGTGTTTCCCGGGAAGAGTGAGAGCAGCTGCGTGGGGGGTACACTTGCCTTCCGGGTCCCTTCTCAGCACCCACACCCCAGTTTCTCAGGTCCATCATGCCGACTGTTCACTGTCCCCCGCCCACTGGAGCCTGAGCTCCTCCGGATGGGGCTTCACTCATCTCACGGCACCCCTAACAGTGCGGAGACCACAGTGGGGTCCCAGGAGAGATCTGGTGAGCCGGTGTGTGCATGATCTCACGGCTCCCCTCTTAGCTTTCTAAGGCTGTTCAGTGCCCTCTGTGGAAACAAGCTGGTCCCAAGTCCAGGAGTGACCTCCTCCTCCTGAAGCACAGTAACCTACACGGAGACAAGTGGCCTCTTATCCATCCATCTCCTCAGGGAAAAAGCCTTTTTTTCCCCTTTTTCTCACCAGACCTTGTTAGACTAAATGTTCATGTTCCCTCAAAAAACCACCCTACCCGCAGCATGATGGATGGTTTATTAAGAGGAGGGCCCTTTGGGACATGAGCAGTGGATGGAGCCGTGAGGGTGGAGCCCCAGGAGAGGGATCAGAGACCTGGTGAGTGGTGGTGGGCGTGCGCCTCCTCCACTCTGCTCGCTAGCACGGGAACACGCGGGCTCGTAGCCCACAGCCCGGGAGATACTGCTCGCCAGAACCATCCTGCAGGTCCCTGGAACTGGGCGTGCAGCCTTCAGACCAGGAGGAGTGACCTCCTGTCGTTTATAAGCCACTCAGTCCGTGGTGTTTAGTTATAGCAGGCCGAGCTGGGTCCGACCTTGCCAGCATGGACCTCTTCCGGCTGCACCATGTTTCTCGGTTCCGGCTGCACCATGTGACCTGTGAGGCCTTCCTGGCCAGGGACTGAACCTGGGCTGCAGCACGAGCGCTGAGCTCTCCCCGCTGGGCTGACCGGGGATTCGCTCCTCTACGGTTTTAACTCTGTTATGAACGTTGTGTTCCTTCCCAGTAAGAAGCGTCCTGAGAGTGAGGACCCTCTGATCCAGCTACTCACCAGGTGCTGCTGCTGACAGGCCAGAAGAGAGGACGGACAAAGCGCACCGAGCCCACTTCTGACACCAGAGCAAGCCTTTACAAGTGGAAAGTCTTCTCCTTTAAGTTTAAAGACTTATTATTTTTTTTTAAATTAGTGTCTTTGGGAGAGGCAAGAAACAGGGCAGAAAATAATCCATGGTTTGCCATGGTGAGCATCAAAGACCAGTGTACCTTATCATAAACACAACTGCAACCTATTCAAGTCAGTTTCCCCTTAACAACTCAGTCTTCTCTCTACCCATGAACCTCATCAATGTTGTTTTTATCTCACAAAGAAGATATCTTGAAAGCGCACCCTCTTCGGAGTCCCACAGCTTTGAGTGTGTGAGGCACAGGGGCTAGGAAGGAAAAAGCTGGAAGGTGACGAAAAGACAATTTTGCTCAGCAGCAGACTGTTTCTCATTTCCATGTACCCCAGACACACACTCAAAGGCCACCGTGACTTAAGAGAGGCGCTAGAGGAGCGAGGCCGCCCGGGGCCCCGGCGCGCGGCCCGCACACCACTACCTGTCCGGGACGCTGCAGGCGCTCGGCGGCGGGGACGTGAAGGTGGGAGCTGCGGATGGGCTGTTGTTCACGTAGGCTGTGGGGGTATCAGGCCACGGAGAGCACTGCGGATAGAAACGAAGATACAGGAATGGTTCGCTTCTCAGGATGTGGCAGACATTCTTGTATTCACTCTCTACTCTGGCCAAATGCAAGAGCATGAGACACAAGACACCTGACGTTCATCAAGCAACCTCACAGAAACACGTCAGACTGACTGTGTGCGCGTGCGTGTGCGCGCATGTGTGCATGTGTGTGCGTCAGTGAAAATGTTACTTGTTGTAGCATCTAGACCCTGACTACTCTCAGACAGGCCCTGAGGTGACTGAGGACAGCAGCCAGCTTTCCTGAAGGCGTTTCAGACGTGCGCTTAAAGTGTCGCTGCATTGTGATCTCGAGAACGTCCACCTTCTCTTCATCCATTCCCCAGGAGGTACCTATCGAGGTCTGAAGGACAGCAGAGGCAAGCAGGGGCTCGGAAGCACCACCCAGCACTGTGTGCTGACGGGATGTGACTGCCCGCTGGCTGCGGCTCTCGCCCGCCTCCCCAAGGAGCAGGCGCCCCGGCACCAGGCGCTTCCTCGCTCTCGGGTGGACGCCATCCCCGAGTAAGACGAGACAGGCCCAGGGACACAACACCAGAACCGCAGAGGGTACTGCCTGCAGCCATCTAGCTATGTGTTCATATCGTCTAGAAGGGCAGAGTGGACTTCAATGTTTTTCACAATTCTGACCAACAGAGCTAAAGATCCAGAGACACGGTAACTATACAGTTAGGCACACTGGCAAAGCTGAAGCCCACACACGCTGCGCAGGCCAGGGAGGTCACGACTGCTGAGGACGGGGGGCTCCACCCCTCGCCACGGGCGTCCTTTCCGAGCCTGACTACACCCCCGGTTTCCAGGGTCCACAGTCATCGTCACCTCCTCCCAACTGACACGAGAAGGCGGCCTCTCTTGCCATGGCTGCAGGCTACAAGACTCTGCCAAAAACTGGGCTGAAGGCCATTCAAAGATACTAGGATGGACACTGAGGAAGTACATGGCTCCAGAAAAATTCTACATGTCAAGGAGTTTTCAGCTTTTTGCTTTCAAAATAATTCAGGAAGACATCTTGTCTGCTGACAGACACTGAGATGGATCCATCAGATCATACAAAAAAGAGATCACTGGAATTTTTGGCAGGTATCTCAGAAGGAGTTCCAGGGCCTGAATGACACACTGCTGAAAAGAAAAATAAATGTATCTAAACAAAGTTTCTCTTAGCTACACAAAATTTATAATAAATTCTATCCTCATCATTCAAAATATATTTCTAATAACAATTCTATTTTTATACTTAGCAATTATTCATCAAAATGTATATGACTTTTTGCTCTGATAAATTGGTACAAATAATAAGTTTTAAATTCCTCAACTGACTTAAGCTTTATATGGTCACAGGAAATTTTAAAAATGAAATTTCAACTTATATTAAGTTTGTGGTAAAAAAGTAGTTAGGGTGATTTTTAAAAGTTTTTCAGGCATGAAAGTATGTCCTATTTGGACAAAATTATTTAACGGGAATTAAAGAGAAAACACGAGATCAAGAAGTTAAGTGTGGAAGTGTTAGTCACTCAGTCATGTCCGACTCTTTGCAACCCCATGGACTGTAGCCCGCCAGGCTCCTCTGACCATGGAATTTTCCAGGCAGTAATACTGGAGTGGGTTGCCATGCCCACCTCCAGGGGATCTTGCTGACCCTGCACTGCAGGCAGATTCTTTACCACTTGAGCCACCAAGCTTTCAAACTTAGAGGGTAATATGTGCTGGCTCCACCTTAAGTCATACATACAAATATTCACTATGTCAGAAACCTACTTCCTTTGCAACTATTTAAATTTACGATGAAAACTTTCAGATGTCAATCTTAAAATGTGCAAGGGAATTGTACTCTTTCTCAGAATTCTTTTGTGTGAAGTCAAGACCACTAGTCTGAAGGGCTCTTGAGGACAGAAACCAAGTCTCCCCAAAGGTTACAGGAGCTCAGCAGCGTGTCTGACACCCATTAGTAACATGGGTGAAAACTAAAACCGAAGTCCCAGAATCTTAACATTCTTCACAACTACCCATTAGGCAGCCCCTCAGAAACAGAGAAAATGACTGCAGACTTGATGTTTCAACTGTCATCAACTTGACAGCTAAATGACATCAAAGCTGGCTGCAATGCCATGCTAAACTGCTGGCATGTCGAACCGACTTCACTGTACATGACATCTGCACAATGCCCGCTCTTTGCAAACTAGGGCCTCTGTTCTTTCCAGCTTACCAGGTGGGACCTCCTCAGCACCTACAGAATGAGGAGCGCAAGGCCCTGTGAGCCGCCTGGCAGGCCTCCTGACTCGCTGGCGCCCAATGCTCACGGCCACCTTCACTGCGCAGCAGGTCTTCCTGCTGCAACATCCTCCCCGGTGCAGACTCCAACAACACAGCAGAACACGCACGTCTAAGCAGCTCTGACCACCTCCTAGTGAGTCTCCCCAGATCCACTTTGGTCCTTACTGCCAGGTATATAACCGAGGAAATGAAGCCATCAGTAGCTCCAAGCATGGCACGTAGTAAGTACAGCAAGGACACCAGGTTTACTGTAATTCCGTCAACATGCTCATTTCACTGTTACGTATCTAGATTCTTCTAGCACAGAAAAGCAGGGCTGTTAACTGACATCTGAAACTTGCCCAATAATTAAGAGACTCGATTCACTGAACACTGGAAAACCAGCACTCAATGCAAACTGGCCTCTACTTTTAGAAAAGACAGATTTCGCAGGTTCTTCAACGGCCAGGCTGGATGAAACATCAAGACTCTCCCACCTGCATTTTTCCTAGGTTTTTCTTAGGCTCAACCTAGGAGGGTCCGCATTCTTGCCTGGAAAATCCCATGCACGGAGGAGCCTGGTGGGCTGCAGTCCATGGGGTCGCTAAGAGTCGGACACGACTGAGCGACTTCACTTTCACTTTTAACTTTCATGCACTGGAGAAGGAAATGGCAACCCACTCCAGTGTTCTTGCCTGGAGAATCCCAGGGACAGGGGAGCCTGGTGGGCTGCGTCTATGGGGTCACACAGCGTCGGACACGACTGAAGCAACTTAGCAGCAGCAGCAGCAGGAGGGTCCAGGCACACCAAGGAGTATTTTCAGTGTTTCTTCTACCTTGTCATTCTTCCCTGGGTTTACAAGTAAGCAATGGTACTGCTTCAGCAAGGTTCCAGCAATACCCGACCTGGACCCACAGGGTGGCACCTTTGGTGCCCTACGAACAAAGTCCTTCCCCAGGAGGAACAGAAAACGAGGACCCATTGGCACACTGCAGGCCCTGACAGCCCAAATCCAGGCCCATGAAACACAGCTCAGATGCTAAGACCAACAGAGATGCGGAGGGCCCAGTTGTGCTGGGCTCTCGGGAACCTGCAGTGTGGCCTCTACTCATGCGGGACTGTCTCACACAGCACCTTGCAGCTTCAGCAGTAAGTCTGGATCTTCCTACTGAAAGACAACTGTCACTCTCAGAGAACTGTATGAAATGCTGGCCGACTTTTGTAGGCACTCGAAGAAGTATACAAAATGCCACACACTTTCTTTTCTAAGGAATTCATCTGTACCTTGTTTTTAACAAACAGGTTTCCAAGAAGAGCTCTAACTACCTCCTAGTCTTAACCAAACCAAACCAAACCCAGTCTGGGGCAGCAAGCAATGCACACCAGGAAGACATGCTGATCTGCTGACAGGTCACTGATCTGCTGACATTTTGCATACTTCAGACTTAAGAATCATGAATTCTTAACAGTTCTACTATCTACAAATTCGTTCTGGGCTATAGCACATTTAATTTATAATCATAACCCATTCATTTTAGTTTACAACAAGAGGGGGAAAGTGACTTGAGTTACCAGGGCTTCCCCCCAAAAAAGTTTACTGAGAACCATCTGTGTCTTCAGCTGGGAAATGAGGGGACTAGAAACATAAAGCTGGAGGGGTGGGCGTTTGAGGGAAGGGAGTGTACAGCTGTCCCATACAACCTGTGGTATGAGTCCAAAAATCCACTTAAAGAAAATGCAACGTGGGGGCCCCTTACCTCTCAGAGAAGGACATTTTCAGTTTTACTACGTACAGAAGCATTTAAAATATTCTCACTCAACGCTTTACTTCAGAAATAATAACCCTGCGACAGTGCCTGTGGCTTTCACAGTCCACAGTTAACTACCAATGTGTGTGTAAGCGTGAAAGTCTATGTTCGGCACCTGGATAGCACAAACTCTGCAGTGATGAATACAGTAGCCATTAATACACATGATGAAGCTGTTTTTAAATAGTGATGTTTTCTGTTTCCATTTACTGCAGGTATAGAGCTGATCTAAGTTAGTACCACAGGATAATCCTCTGTCAACTGTTTGATGAAATATGAAATAAAGACTTTCTTTCTTCTTAAGCTGGGCAAGTTCATATTCAACCAAGGGCCCCCTGGACTACACACTGTGGGAAACCAGGGCTGAGTGCAGCAAGGTGCCCTAGGCTGGCCTGAAGCGAAAGCTCACAGTGCAGGTGCCGAGAGGAAACGCTAACACAGTCCAACCAGTGCTGCCGAACAGGCTTTCCAAAGCACAGACACACACTCACGCCACGTGCAGGGGGTGGCACATTGCAGACACGACTGTCGAGCTGCCGCCACCACCCCTAAGCACCCGTGGCATTCTATTATCTCTTGCACACGTAAGAAAACAAACCCTTTTTTAACTGCACGGAAATAACTATTTCACTGAAAGAATGTCCAGTCACTGTCAGTGCTCATAAAGGGAGTGTGTGTGCAAAGGAGAGAGGGAGGGAGAGGAGGACAGGAAGGAGGCAGGGAGCGGACACAGTTCTGGGTGCCATTTTTCTCTTCCCCCTCCGAAACCACCCAATATGGTCAACTTTGTTTTAAAGTGTTAGATTTAGGAAATTGTCCTCAGTGAGGAACCAACAGAAAGCAGGAAGTCTAAACAAAAGCAAATTCAATCAGGACAAGGACATCAAAAAACAAATTTGGCTTTACGTTTCGGTGGGAGTCGGTCCTATATCTAACACTGCACAAGGTTTCTTGCACAATGAAAAGAGAAGCAGAAGCCCCTTACACTGCCTCGCTTTGCCAGAGAATCACCGTAGTCTGCTGGCAAAGTCCGCTTGCTGGACTTTTTCTGCTCATGTTCAACTGCATCTTCAATTATAGGCTCAAGCCTCATCTGGACAAACACCAAAGATTGGGATCAATGTCTTTTCGTTACACAGAGAAAGATCTAATACCCTGTTTATGTCTCCACCATCTGATTTAACAAACGTCCGACCAGCAGGATTCCAAGGTTTTAGGAAGATGCAAAACCCCAGACATGACAAACATTGGACGTTCTGGGTCCCCGCTTAAAGTCTAACCAACTTCGGGGATTTTAAAGTTAAGTCTGCTTCCGAGACCTGACTGGGATTTCAGCATTTTCATTCCAGACCCCACCCAGGAAACCAATCACTTAAACTCCCCCAATTTAAAGAGAGTATTTTCCCCGCAGACTTCACCAAGAACATCATGCCCATTGACCGCCCGATCTTCCTGGACCCTTCGCGGCCGAAACTCCTCCTCAGAGGCGGTGCCGGAGGGCACGGCCCGGCTCCTCCTCGGAGCCGGAGGCGCCCGCATACCTCTGTGAGGACCGTGGTGTCATAGGACGGCTGGTACTTCTCCTTCTCGTGCGCGGCTCTCTTCTCCATCTTCTCTCGGTCCGTTTTTTGTTTCCTATCTGCACCTTTTGGCTTAAAAACAAAGCAGACCTTTTCATCTATCAGGCCTCAGACGCACACCTTCTGCAAGCAACGCCAGGCCTCACTTCCTCAAAGCCTGCTCTCCAGCTCTCACCTTAAAAACTTTGATTTGGCAGCTAGCTGAGTGTAGGTGATCTGTGTATTCTCCATTTTCATTCTGCTTGAAGGTGTCAACCTGGATCCTAAAAGGCACTCCCTTCTCACCTCCGTGCTTCCGGGGAGTGAACTCCGTGCTGATGCAGTGTACCTAGAAGAGGACTCGAGCTGAAATGGGTCCAAGTCCTGCCCACTGGTCACCCTTCGGCCCTGCTGCCTTTCAGGAGTCCCGCCACAGGGAAACTCAAGAGCCTTTCACACAGACTCCCACCTATGAGCCAGCCGAATGTCAGGACTCTCCCTTCCCAGACCCAGTGGAGCCTTTCTGAACTGCCCGCTCCGGGGCCTCACCTCTAACGCAGGACGGGCTCCGGCAATGAGCACTGTCAGCGCAGTGGCCTTCCTGAGTCTGTCCCTGACCCCCGCCCCAGACCAGACCCATGGTCCTGAACCTGCACGGGGCTCCATCCTCAGGAATCCTCACGCCATTACTTACAGCCCCAGGATTTGCCCTCTAGTGCCAGGACCCCAAAACCCAGCCAGCTGGCCACCTCGCCGCTGTTGCTATGTCATCAGCCTGTGGCACTTTGCCTGGGATTTTCACAGTCCTCAAGGCTCATCCCTTAGCTCCACGGGCATCCATCTGAGGCTCCTGAGGGTGGACGCATTTCCCACCACTTCTGCCCCCTCTTCCTATGCCACCTCAGGGACAGCTCCAGGGTACCGCACAGCGTTAGTAACAAGACTTTAGTGATTTCTGACGGCGACATGTCTCCTCTTCGAAGAACTCAAGGTTAAACTGATCTCTACACCAAGACTGAGATACATGGCCAGCTCGTACATCCCTCTCATTCACCACATAACCAGATAGCCTGTCAGATGAACAATATGAGACAGTAACAGGTAACACAGCCCTAGTGACTACTAGCTGATGGGGGACACTGCTTGGAGGACCCAAAATGCAAAATACTAAAGATTCTCTAAAGTTCACACAAACCAGAGTCGACTTAGGCTGGTCAGCAATTAAAAGCAATCTTCCTTTTCTATATAAAGATCACCGACTCAGCAAATTTTAATTCCACCAAATTTTAATTCTGACAAATTTTAATATACTGAATATTAGAATTACTGTTGATTTTATTTTACATGTAATAATACTATATATTTTTTCAAAAATATCTTAGGAGATACAAACTGGGCATTCACAAGTCAAATGAAATGCCCAAGGGTTGCCTTACAGTACTCCACCAAGAAACTAAGGGGAAATTATAGTATCTGTAGAAGCCAGGATACAGGCACACAGACAATTCATTATCTTCTCTTACTTTTATGGGGGTTTGAAATTTTCACTGTTAAAATATTTTTAAACAAAGCTAGACTAAACTTTTTATAGTATGCTGCTGCTGCTGCTGCTAAGTTGCTTCAGTCGTGTACGACTCTGTGCGACCCCATAGATGGCAGCCCATCAGGCTCCCCCATTCCTGGGATTCTCCAGGCAAGAACATTGGAGTTGGTTGCTGTTTCCTCCTCCAGTGCATGAAAGTGAAAAGTGAAAGTGAAGTCGCTTAGTTGTGTCCGACTCGTAGTGACTCCATGGATTGCAGCCCACCAGGCTCCTCTGTCCATGAGATTTTCCAGGCAAGAGCACTGGAGTGGGGTGCCACTGCTTCCTCTGTTTTATAGTATAGTTTTTCTTAAAACTATACTTTTCAATCATCTCCTTTAAAAGTAGGTTTTATTCCAAAGAAATGCATTCTGATAAGTTTTGATTATTGTTACTACCAGTGATAAACGTATTTAAATAATGCTTTACACATCAGATGGTCTCTATATGTTAATGTCTATACATGTTGAATTTAGTAGATTAACTCCAATTTAACAGTGTATGTTTGTGTATACAAAAGACCCAGTGTACAAATAAGCATTTAAGGAAAATAAGATCCTGCACCAAGAATTCAGTCTCACCCACGGCCTTCTGAACGAAGAGGCTAGCGAGCTTGTAATAATGTGAAACTCCAAACCTGAATGAAAGCAGATGTGCGTTTTGCAGGATCCCACAGAAATTCAACTGCATTTAACTGGCTTGGATTTGTCCGTGTGTCAATTATTCCTACGGACATTGGAATATCTGCATTTTAAAAAGAAGTGACATAGGAACAAACCAATTAAAAGGTTACAACTAAGAAGATTATGTGCTAATGAAACTATACCGCCCCCTTTCCTTCAGTGCTCTCCATGGTCAGTCACTTCAGCCTCAGCCCACTTGCTGTGTGTCATACTCTCTCCCACCATGGTTTGTTTCTATTTCATTTTATTAAGAAAATGAGGGATTGATGCCAGTCAACAATGGTCTAAATGATTTCAAACTCGTACAATTTCTGGCTCAGTTTCATTAAGCACACACACACACACACCCCAACTTCATTTTTAACTATAAAACTACTCAAGCCCCAGAGAATCTGCTGACACCAAACCTTTCCCCACTCAATCACGGTGTGGCGCTACTGCGTCAACAGGGGCTCTTCCGCGCCACTTGTACCTAAGTCGAGGAGTCTGTCTCCGGGGCGATTCCACTTCCAACCTTCAAGTTGCTGATGCTCTGTATATTGGAGTCGTCGGTCATGGAATACAACTCTTATGATGCTCTACGGAATAAGTGGGGGAAATGAACACTTTCAAACTGTCCCAGCTAAAGAGCATAAGTGTATTCACGTCTTACACATTAACCTATAACAGAAAAGCATACAAAAGCAAACTCTAATTTACACATTTTGCAAGTGAGCTGTCTTGTTCTTGGATACCTAGGTTATAGGTACAATTAATGATATTTGGTGCAAAGAATTCTAACTCAAGAATAAAACTGTTTCTTAGGTAAAATTTTTATTAAAAAATTTGACATTGTAATTCAAAATTAAGGTCTGTGTCCATAAGAAATTAGGAAGAGTTATATTTCTATAAAGAAAACATTAGGGACGACCCTGGCTCTCCCGTGGTTTGGGCTCTGTGCTTCCAATGCAGGGCGCCTGGGTTTTACCCTGGACAGGGAATTAAGAGCCCCCCCCCCGCAAAGTGTCAAGGGCATGGGGTGAGGGTGGGGAATTGCCACCCTCCCTCAGAGAACCTACATACAAAATTAATTTAAACTGCAAGTGAGGTTATCTGAGGCAAGCAAGGGAAACAAACCAGGAAAGAAGACAGGCAGACTTCATCCAAACACTCAAGTTCATTCCGACGGAAGGCTTCAACTCTGCCCCACAACCTGCGGGCCATTCTCTGCTCTCCACCCATCCCTCCCTCACCTGCCACAGGTCTGGGCTGCCAACTACTGTTTTGTTTCAGGGACAGGATAACAGGTCATCAAAATGGGTTCAGATACCATGTTTGCACTAATTAGTGTTTCTGACACATTTATAAGTAATTGCTTCTCAGACTATGATGGAGTAAGATAAGCTTATTTTCAGTAGACTCCCTGCTGGAGGCAACAGGAAATAACTTGTTAGCCATACACAGAAATATTACCATTAGTGCCCCTGCCTTCCCCGACGCCACATGCTGTCCAAACCAAAGCTGATACGTACTTTGAAAAGAACCATTTAAAAGCGCAGCACAGAAAATGTCATGATTTTGATTCTCTCATATTTAGTAAGAACCAGCTCAAATCCATGAATTCAGATAAAAATAGTATGAGAATATGCTAGGGTGTAGCACTGTACTAAACCCCTTTCTAGGTCAGACTAAGGAGCAAAGTAAGGAACATGAAGGGAGGGCCACACTTGGGAAATGACAGGACACAAAAAAACACCTCTTAACTGAGACTGCAAAGGGGAAAAGCTGTTCTCTGCAAAGTGAAGTCGTGTCCGACTCTTTGCGACCCCGTGAACTTCAGCCTGCCAGGCCCCTCTGTCTATGGGATTTTCCAGGCAAGAATGCTGGAGTGGGTTGCCATTTCCTTCTCCACAGGATCTTTCCAACCCAGGGATGGAACCCGGGTCTCCCGCACTGCAGGCAGACTCTTTACCATCTGAGCCACCACGAAGTTCCGACTAGAAGGAGATGACGCCCTAGAGGATGAGCCGCAAAGGAGCGCTAACAGGAAGACAGAAACAGAGCAAGCGGAGAGAGCGTGCTGAGCATCTCAAGCACATCACAAAGTTCCCAAGCGCCTTGGCTCAGCAACACTTGATCCCTGCGACCTCCTTTCAAGAGGGAGTCAAAGATCATGGGGGCAGGAAATTCAGCTCTAGATGGCTGCAGAGTTTTCTAGGGGCTCTTCTGGCTGAAAAAGGGTGTTTTAAGAAATTCATCCTGAGGACGTTTCTGGTGGTCCAGTGTTTTAAGACTCTGCACTTCCGGCGTAGGAGGCGCAGGTGTGATTCCTCCTTGTGGAGCTAAGACGCCACATGACGCGGCCAGAAGACCAAGAAAAAGAAACTCATCCTGAAGTCTCTGGCAGTAACTAACTGTAACTCTGAATCCCAGACAAGCTCTCAGGACGTGACTGGCGTATTCACATCCACCAAAAATCAGACATGTGGTTTCTCAAGTGGTTGATCAAACTAATTTAAGACCGTTTAAAAAGTAACCCCGTGACTGTCACAATGACAACAGAGTCCACCCACATCGTCCCTTAAGTAACATATTACTAGGCTGACTATTAACCAGGTGTGGTACGATCTGGCAAAGGTTTGCCAGGATGCCCAATACTTGTTTGGCAATGATGAGCTGGAACCAGGTCATGCTGAGAGAATCGACACTGATGATAAGCCTGCTGGACTCTGGAAAATGAGAGCTGTGAGTCTCCCTGACCAAACTCTATTTGTCACTAAGTCCAGCAGAGTATAACCAATCCAGTGGGGCTTGCTTACTGGGAACAATGCTGACACCTTTGTAAAAAGGTGAATCTGATCAGTGTTTACCGCAGGTGAGAAAGCAAAATGAGGGAATTTTTTTACAAAGCTGGCTTGAAGCCTAACGTTATAAAAAACTAAGATCATGGCATCTGGTCCCAGTATTTCAAGGCAGATGGGGAAAAAGTGGAAACAGTGACAGATTTTATTTTCTTGGGCTCCAAAATCACTGCCAGGGGTGACTGCAGCCATGAAATTAAAAGGCGCTTGCTCCTTGGAAGGAAAACTATGACAAACCCAACAGTGTATTAGAAGGCAGAGGTATCACTTTACTGACATAGGTCCATAAAGTTAAAGCTATAATTCTTCCAGTAGTCATATATGGATGTGAGAACTGGACCATGAAGAAGGCTGAGTGTGAACTGTGGTGCTGGAGAAGACTCTTGAGAGTCCCTTGGATAGCAGGGAGATCAAACCAGTCAATCCTAAAGGAAATCAACCCTGAATATCCACTGGAAGGACTGATGCTGAAGCTGAAACTCCAATACTCTGGCCGCCTGATGTGAGCAGCTGACTCATTAGAAAAAACCCTGATGCTGGGAAAAATTGGGGGCAGGAGGAGAAGGGGTCAACAGAGGATGAGATGGTTGGATGGCATCACTGACACAACAGACATGAGTTTGAGCAAACTCCAGGAGATAGTGAAGAGATAGTGAAGAACAGGGAAGCCAGGCATGTTGCAGTCCATGGGGTCACAAAGAGTTGGACAACAACAAATGGTAAAAAAAAAAAATACAGTCATCTGACTCACCCTCTAGGGAAATGACCAAACTCACTGAAGCAGCACAGACATGACGGACTCCACATGTAAATGGCACATGTGAGAACAGGTAGGTCACCCCTTGCCTTCCATTCCAAGCACGCCGGGAGTCCTAGGAGTCAGGAGAGGCCTGGGCGCTTACTCCAGGTTAGCACGACAGTGCTCCAGCGGGGAGCACCCCTCCTAGGATTGGGACCCTTGTGCCCCTAAACGCTCAGAGGCTTTCAGGCCCGCGGCGCTGGGCAGCTGCTTTCGAGGCACGCTAGGCTTGTCAGCATCAGTGGCGCGGTGCCCTCCCCACGCTCGGCTTCTGAAAAGGGATGGGCCTCTCCAACCGAGTGCCTCTCCGCACTGAGGGCCCAGTGGGCCTCCCCGGAGGAAGACGAAGGACCGAGAGAATTCCTGCTTCTCTCTCACTAACACAGCCCCACTGAAGTTTTCCCTCTTCCCACTGAAGCTTCTTCCATAACCCTTGCCCTGAAACGCTCTAGAGTTCTGATGTTATGCAGTGTGGGGAGGGACGAGTACAGCCTAGCAGGATCCACCATGCACGGAACTGCAGGAGCCAGGGGTGGGTCTGAAAACCCTAAAAGGACTGGGTTTGGCGGAAAAGGCAATGGCACCCCACTCCAGTACTCTTGCCTGGAAAATCCCATGGACGGAGGAGCCTGGTGGGCTGCAGTCCATGGGGTCGCTAAGAGTCGGACATGACTGAGCAACTTCACTTTCACTTTTCACCTTCATGCACTGGAGAAGGAAATGGCAACCCACTCCAGTGTCCTTGCCTGGAGAATCCCAGGGACGGCAGAGCCTGGTGGGCTGCCATCTATGGGGTCCCACAGAGTCGGACATGACTGAAGCAACTTAGCAGCAGCAGCAGCATGCCTGGAATGACTCTTCAGATACCTCAGTAGGGTGAAGAAATAAAATTTTACTTAAGAGAAATTTTAAGAGGTAAAATAAAAGGATCTTTAGAGGTATCGCAGTAACGCTCACACCTCCTCCCACAGTATCTTTTCCCCTAAGGTGTCTTTGAAAGAGAAACAAAGCTTTTGTTATATAGTAGTGGGTTTTTCACCCTTGCTCAGCTACAGCTCACTGTTCTATGGCACCTTGTTTCCAGAGGGCCTTGATATTCACTTCACTCAGTAACTGCTATAATTCCTATTTTACAGAGAAGTAAACAAAATATAACTCGAAAAGTTAAGTTTTAATAAACCCATTACTTTCTTTAAGTGACATTAAATAATTTGTTAATAACTCCTGCAACAAAAAACGAAACTCTTGCAGCAAACCTGCTATTTTTTTGAGTCGTTTCAGTATCTTTTCAGAATGTAAACGGAGGTCCTTACCTTTACCAGTTTTCCAGTGATCTCAGGCACATCTCCCATTTTCCGATTATCCAGCATTCGAATTTCGTAAGACTGACCTACATGTAAAAACTGTGTATCAAAAACAAGCCATATAAAGAATCTAACCCTGTGTGTTCAGCTCTCTCTCAAACACACAATGACCCAGTGTTAATGTCTTAGAGAAGCAAGCATGGGTTGGTCCCTCTCTTTCCTGCACGTCACAAGCTCTCCCTCTT
Organism: Budorcas taxicolor; assembly: GCF_023091745.1. Taxonomy (NCBI): domain Eukaryota; kingdom Metazoa; phylum Chordata; class Mammalia; order Artiodactyla; family Bovidae; genus Budorcas; species Budorcas taxicolor. The sequence continues at coordinate 52,906,760 of NC_068910.1, read as the reverse complement.
CCAGTCACAGAAGACTGACGAGCTCTTGGTCGCCTCACTCTCCTCTCACTCTGCAGCCTCGTCACACATGCACACAGTATCTGAACCAATGTTCTTAACAGCGTGGCTGAGGCGCATCTTACGTGCCATAACATTCACCCTTTGGAAGTGTGCAGTCGCTTTTTAGTCTATGCAGACTTGAGCAGCTGCCACTGCCATTCGCTTTAGAGCTCCGTCACCAGAAAGAAACATGCCTGTGAGCAGCTCCCCTCTCAGGCTCCCACCCCGGCCCCTTGCCGTCATTCACCAATCTGCCTTCTGCCTCTTGGCATTCACGTGCTTTGGACCCTTGATTTAAATGGACTCACACATGTGGCTTTCTGTGACTGACTTTCACTTACGTGTCAGTCTTCCCTACTTACGGCCAAATTATTCAGCTGAACACACACACCACATTTTGTGTATCCACTCAACAGCTGACAGGCATCTGGGTTGTTTCCACTTTTTGGCTGTTATAAATAATCATACTGGTGACATTTGTGGACAGGTTTTTGTGTGAGCTAGAGTCAAATTTTAACCCTGGAGGCTTCTTCCTTGTGTCAGGTAAATCCAACTCACATTTTGTCACTGCTCAATTTTGGTCCATAAAAAACACAAGCAGATTCTCACATACCAATCTATTTAATTAGGAAAATAAGCTGCCGCCAAAAGTCAAGTAATATGCTCCAGATTTACTAAAAAAGATTTCTGGATTAACTATCATTAAATAATAAAAGTGAAAGCTTAATTTGATATGTAGGAAATTAGGAGTAATTAAAGAGGGCTTCTAGTCCATATGAAGTTAAGGCTCTCTATGATGAAACTACCAATATCTTACCCACACTACACTGGGCTTACAAAAAAACATACAAAGGGTGTAAGATCATACGGTCAAGATATAAGTTACCAAAATACAACCAAACCACTCTAGGGCTGGTAAAGGAAAATAACTGCCATATATACCACTAAAGAACAGTCCTTACATTAATTCAACACACTGAGAGAGATTAAAAGAAAAAAACACCTGTATTGCAAGAGAGAGATTTTTTTCCCTTTACAGTTAAATCTGCAGCACACTTAACAATGGATCTGAACTGATCTTTTAAAAAGGCAGATGAATATCCAGGAGTGGCAGGGAGCCGCCTCCACTGCTACACGTGCCCCAGGGACGCAGCTGGGCCACTGCCGAGGACCCCACCACCAGACCGCAGTTTCGGCATCTACACACCCTCTATCAAGGGACGGATAACCAGCACACACTGAATAGAGAGACGACAGGCATCCGGATTAAAAACAGCCCTTGTACTAAATAAACCCACACAAACAACACAGGTACATCCCCACATATTAACAGTCCTCCAAAACCACAGTAGATAATTGTTTTTCCTAAACTCACAGAGTAAGAAAATACAAGTAATATGGAGAAGCAGAGGAACCAGTCCTGGTTAAAAGACGAAGAGAATCTCCCTGAAAGAATAAACAATGAAGCAGACCTCTTTGCTCTAACAGACACTGAGTTCAAAAAGGAGGTAATGAAAATATGGAAGGAATTATGAAAGGCTACTGACAGAAGTGCAGATTATTGTAAAAAGGAACTAGAAAGTATATAAAGAGGGGCCAGGAAAAATTAGAAAATTCATTTCCTGAGACACAAGCTGAGCTAAAGGCAATGAATAGCAGAATGGACGATGCAGAAGAAAGAATAAGTGGTCTGGAAGGTAGAATGTGAATTATCCAATCAGAACAGCAACTAGAAAGCCAAGTAAAAAAAAAAAAGAAAGCAATATAAGAGAACGACCTATGAGATAATCTAAAGCATAACAGGGATTCCAGAAAGGAGAGAAAGAGAAAAAGGGACTGAAAATGTAACTGAAGAAATTATGGCTGAAAACTTCCCAAACCTAAAGAGGGAAACAGATAGCCAGATACAGGAAGCATGGAGGGCCCCAAACAAGATGAACCCAAAGAGACCTACACCATGACATATTATAGTAAAAATGGCAAAAGTTAAAAGGGAACTCCAAAGGCAGCAAGAGAAAAACAGAGCTCATCACAAGGGAACTCCCATAAGACTACAAGCTGATTTCTATACAGAAATGCTGCAGGCCACAAGGGGTACATTCAAAGTCCTGAAAGGGAAAAATCTGCAACTTAGGACACGCTCTACCCAAGAAGATCATCATTCAGAATAGAAGGAGAGATGAAGAATTCCTCAGACAAGTAAAAACCGAAAGAATACAGCAATACTTAGCCTATTTTAAAGAAAATATTGAAAATTCTTTCCTACTTGGTAGTAAAGAAGTAAGAATCTATAGGAAAGAGAAAAACCCACAATTGGAAAATAAATCACTTAAATAAGCTAGCACACACAATTTTAAAAAATCAAAAAAATTCCTGTGAAAGAGACGATAACCATAATAAACAGCGAAACGATAAACATGAAGATACAAAGTGAAACTGTTAGTCACTCAATCGTGTCTGAGTCTTTATGACCCCATGGGCTGTAGCCCACCAGGCTCCTCTGTCCACGGAATTCTCCAGGCAAGAACACTGGAGTGGGTTGCCATCTCCCTCTCCAGGGGATGTCCCTGACCCAGGGATTGAACCCAGGTCTCCTGCATTGCAGGCAGATTCTTTACCAACTGAGCCACTGGGGACGTGGTGAAGATACAAAAAAAAGACATCAAAATCATAAAATAGGGGTGGGGAGGGAGTAAGAGAATGTAGACTTTTCCCCCTATAATATCTTTTGAGCCCATATGACTAACAGTCTAGGGGAAGGAGATAAAGGAAGGGGTAGATATTCTTAAAAAACAGAGTAAGCACAAATCAAAAACAAAACAGGTTCATAACAAAACAAAAAGAAGAGAACATAAGTGTAATACAAGAGAAAATCACGAAACCACAAAAGGAAAAACAGAAAAAGGAAAAAGAAAAAATATAAAATCAATGGGAAAATAGGTTAAAGTAGCAATAAATACTGGAGTGGGTTGCCATTTCCTTCTCCAGGAGATCTTCCCAACCCAGGGATCGGGGTCTCTCGCATTGCAGGCAGACGCTTTACCATCTGAGCCACCAGGGAAGCTCATAGTTATTAATAATTACCTTAAGTGTCAGCGGATTAAAAGATGCAGAGCTGCAGACTGGATTTTAAAAAAGAAAACAGAGGCTCAACTACGCTGGCTGTGAGAGACCCACTTTAGGGCAAAGGACACACATAGACTGACAACGAGAGGATGGAAAAAGATACTTCATGCAAACAGAAAAGACAAGAAAGGGGGGCTGCAATACCCTTAACAGAGAAAACAGACTTTAAAGATAAAGGACACTAGATAGTGATACAAGAACCACAACAGAAGATTTTACACTTGTCAACATATATGCACCTGATAAAGGAGACCCAGATACAGAAAGACTAACAGACATAAAGGAGTTCTTACAAAGAAGTTCACAGCGATACAGGCCTTCCTCAAGGGGGAAAAAAAAACAACTCAACCTAACTTACAGCTTAAAAGAATTAGAAAAAGGAGGACAAATGAACCCTAAGTCATCAGAAGGAAGTAAATAACACATACCATAGAGGAAACAGAGACTAAACACCCACAAGCTCCCCACGGGAACGCCCCTGGGGGCCCCGGGGCAAGGCTTCACACTCCCAGTGCAGCAGGTCCCCTCGGTCAGGAACCAGATCCCAGACACCGCAACTAAAGATCCAGCAAACTATAACTGACGATCCAGTGGCCTACAACCTAAGATCCTAAGGCCGCAACAAAGAGTGCCCGCACGCCACAGAACTGCAGAAGACTTGGCACGGCATCCCCCCACCCCCACCCCCCCGCCAAACCTTCTACAAACCACAGTCCAGGACCAGATGCCTTCACAGGCGAATTCTACTTGACATACAAAGAAGAATCTATACGAACACTTCTCAAACTCTTTCCAAAGACTGAAGAGGAGGGAACACTCTCACAGACATTCTATGAAGCCACCACCAACCTGAGACCAAAACCTGACAAAGATACCAAGAAAAAAGAACACTGCAGGCCAGTATCTGGGATGAACACAGATGTAAAAATTCTCAACAAAGTATTAGTAAATTGAATCTAACAACACATAAAACAGACCATATGCCACAACCAAGTGGGATTCATCCCAAGCTCACAAGGATAGTTCTATATACGCAAATCAATCAATGTAATGTACCACATTAAAAAAATAAAAGTCAAAACCCACATGGCCATCTCAATAGATGCAAAAAAGCCATCTGACAAAATTCAGCACCCACTAAATGTATACCAAAGTGGGTATACACAGAACATATCTCAACATAATAAAAGCCATTTATTACAAACCCACAGCCAATATAATAAATCAACAGTGAAAAGCAGAAAACATTCCTGCTAAAAACTGAAACAAGACAAGGATGCCCGCTCTTACCACTTCTATTCAACTCAGAATTGGAATTCCCTGACACAACAATCAGAAAAGAAAAAGAAATAGAAGGTAACCAAACTGGATGGGAAGAGGTAACATTGTCACTATACGCAGTTGACATGATACTGAAAATCCTAAGGATTCCACACAAAAACTACTAGATCTGATAAGTGATATCCTGCCCTCAAAGTAGCAGAATACAAGATTAACTTTCAGAAATTAGTTGCACTTCTTTACACTAACAATGAAATATCAAAAAAAAAAAAAAAAAAGAGAGAGAGAGAATGTTTAAAAAAAAAAAAAAGTACCCTTTAAAATCACAACAAAATACCTAGGAATAAATCTGACTTTCAAGGAGATGAAAGACTTATGTGCTGAGAATTATAAAACATTAATACAGGAAATTAAAGAGGATTGAAAGAAATGGAAGTTACCCATGTTCTTGATTGGAAGAATTAATACTGTTAAAATTGCCATACTACCCAAAGCAGTCTACAGGTTTAATGCAATTCTTATCAAATCACCCATGACATTTTCTACAGAACCAGAAACAAATAATCCAAAAATGTATACGAAACTATGAAGACCCAGAATTACCAAAGCAATCCTGAAGGACAAAAAAGACAACAAAACAGGAGGCACAACTCTTCCAGACATCAGACAATAAACAGCACAGTACAGTACCTGCCACAAAACACACATAGGATCAACGCAACAGCGAGCCCAGAAACAGACACACACCTGCAGTCAGTCGCCAACAAAGGAGGCGGATTGTAGTAAGCGGAAAAGCCTCTTCAGGGAGTGGTGCTGGGAAAGTGGACAGTTACACGTGAATCAATGAAGTCAGAACTCATACCGTATCACCATGCACAAAAATAAACTCAAAATGGCTTAAAGACGTAAGCTTAAGACATGACACCTGAAGACTCCTAGATGAGAACACAGACGAGACATTCTCTGACATCAGTTCAGTTCAGTCGCTCAGTCGTGTCCGACTCTTTGCGACCCCATGAATCACAGCACGCCAGGCCTCCCTGTCCATCACCAACTCCCGGAGTTCACTCAAACTCATATCCATCGAGTCGGTGATGCCATCCAGCCATCTCATCCTCTGTCGTCCCCTTCTCCTCCTGCCCCCAATCCCTCCCAGCATCATGGTCTTTTCCAATGAGTCAACTCTTTGCATCAGGTGGCCAAAGTATTGGAGTTTCAGCTTCAGCATCAGTCCTTCCAATGAACACCCAGGACTGGTCTCCTTTAGGATGAACTGGTTGGATCTCCTTGCAGTCCAAGGAACTCTCAAGAGTCTTCTCCAACACCACAGTTCAAAAGCATCAATTCTTCGGCGTTCAGCTCTCTTCACGGTTCAACTCTCATATCCATCCATGACCAATGGAGAAAGCATAGCCTTGACTAGACAGACCTTTGTTGGCAAAGTAATGTCTCTGCTTTTTAATGTGCTGTCTGCTGCTGCTGCTGCTAAGTCACTTCAGTCATGTCCGACTCTGTGCAACCCCACAGATGGCAGCCCACCAGGCTCCCCCGTCCCTGGGATTTTCCAGGCAAGAACACCAGAGTGGGTTGCCATTTCCTTCTCCAATGCATGAAAGTGAAAAGCGAAAGTGAAGTCACTCAGTCACTCTCGGCAACCCCATGGACTGCAGCCTACCAGGCTCCTCCGGCCATGTGATTTTCCAGGCAAGAGTACTGGAGTGGGATGCCATTGTCTAGGGTGGTCATAACTTTCCTTCCAAGGAGTAAGCGTCTCTCTGACATAGATCATACCAAATATATTCTTAGTCTCCAAGGCAATAGAAAAAATACACAAATGGGATCTAAGCAAAGCTTTTGCAAAGCAAAAGAAAGAAAGAAAAGAAAGTTTAGTTGCTCAGTCATGTCCGACTGACTCTTTACGACCCTATGGGGGCTCCTCCGTCCGTGGGAGTCTCCAGGCAAGAGTACTGGAGTGGGTTGCCATTTCCTTCTCCAGAGGCTCTTCCCAGCCCAGGGATCAAACCCGGGTCTCCAACATTGTAGACAGACGCTTTACTGTCTGAGCCACCAGGGAAGTCGTTTGCACAGCAAAGGAAACAATTAAAAAAAAAAAAAAGACCACCTACAGAATGGGAGAAAATACCTGCAAACATAAATGGGCTTAATTTCCAAAATATACAAACAGTTCATAAAACTGAACAATTAAAAAAAAAAAACAACCCAGTTGAAAAATCGGCAGGAAACCTAAAGAGATTTCTCCGAAGAAGAAATACAGATGGGCAATAGGAGATGAAAGGATGCTGAATGTCACTAATTCTTAGAGAAATGCGGATCTGAAGTACAATGAGGTGCTACCTCACACAGGTCAGAATGGCCATCATCAAAAAGTCTACAAATAACACATGCTGGAGAGGGAGTGAAGAAAAGGGAACCCTTCCTACTGGTGGGAATCTAAGTCGGTGCAGCTACTATGGAAAACAGTATAGTTTCCTCAGAAAACCAGAGTTACCATATGATCCAGCAATCTCACACCTGCACATATATCCAGACAAAACTATAATTCAAAAAGATAACTCCATCCCTATGTTCATAGGAGCACTATTCATAATAATGAAGACATGAAAATAACCTAAATGTCCTCTGACAAATGAATGGATAAAGAAAATGTGGTATATATACAACGGAATACTAGTAAGTGGTTTAAAAAAAAAAAAGCCACGTAATGCCACTGGCAGCAACATGGATACAAACAGAGGTACCATACTAAGTGAAGCAACAGGAACAGAAGAACAGTTCCCATATGATATCACTTCTGTGTGAAATCTAAACACAGCAGAACCTAGCTATGAAACAGAAGCAGAGTCGCGGCCACAGAACGGACTGGTGATTGCCAAGGGGGCGGAGGCTGGGAGAGGGACAGTCTGGAAGTTTGGGATCAGAGACAGGAACTAGTGTTTGCTGTGCTGTTGTTTAGACACTATGTCGTGTCTTTGCGACCTCGTGGACCGTAGCCCGCCAGGCTCCTCTGTCCAAGGAATCTCCCAGGCAAGAAAACTAGAGCGGGTTGCCATTCCCTTCTCCAGGGGATGTTCCGGACCTAGGGACAGAACCTGTGTCTCCTGCTTGGCAGGCAGATTCTTTACCACTGAGCTACATGGGAAGCCCAAACTAGTATACATAGAATGGATAAGCAACAAGGTCTTACTGTATATTTCAGGGAACTATATTCAATCTATCTTGTCATAAATCATAATGGAAAAGAATGTATAACTGTATCATTCTGCTATACACCAGTAATTAACACAACACTAAGTCAACTATACTTCAATTTAAAATTTTTTTAATTTTTAAAAAATGAATGAATCTTTGATACATCATTACGTATCTGAAATTATACTCAACCTCAGGAAGTTAGAACACAAAAATTAACAAAATGTTTGTGCTGATTATCAGATCAACAAAAAAATTCAATTAGTTAAAAAAAAAGACAAGTGGGTAAAAATGGGGGAGAAATAAGTACATAAGATATGGAAAACAAGTTAAATACTGCATCTTTTGACTCAGTTCTGGTTAGTAAGAGGAGGAACATTTGCACCTCACATCACACATAGAGGACTAGCTCTTACACAAGAAGAAAAGAACTCCTAAAAAATTGTTAACAAATGCCCAACATTCCTAGCAGAAATTGAGTAAATCATATGAACATGTGGTCCACACTAGAGAAGGAAAAGCCAACAGTTCTTAAACATATTAAAAGACATCATTCCCCTGGGAATTCCCTGGCGGTCCAGTGGTTACAACTTGGCAAGCTCATTGCTGGGGCCCTGGGTTAGATTCCTGGTCAGAGAACTAAGATTCACAAGAAGCATGGCATGTGCAAAAAAAAAAAAGGAAAACATTTGACCTCCACCAGGCACATCTAAGTTAAAGTCACAATAAAATGGCTTTTCACCTAGCGGGTGAGCATGAATTCCTCAGTTTGAGATCTCTCAGCTAAAGGGAAACAGCCACTCTCATCTGCAGACAGTGGGGGCGGAAATGATTTCAGAAGCAGTGGTCACTCACTGGAGGTTCTGAAGGTAGAGCCTGCGCGTTTTCTGGTGTGAGACAGGGAGCAGCCGAGAGCTCCTTCGGGTTTTTGGCAAGGGAATTCCCTGACACACGGAAGAGCGCAAGGAGCAGATCTGGGGGAGAAAACCAAGACATGGGGCCGTGCACGTGAGTCTGTGAGACCTGCTGGGCACTCAAGTAGATGGTCGAGCTGACTTACAAATCGGACAACAAGCCAAAGAGATGCAGCCTGCGAGACGGGAGGTGAACCTTTCTCACCAGGACTGCCTCGCAGTCTGCAAAATCTCAGAATTCTCAGGGCTGAAAAAGGTTAAGAAAGCTCAATGTTCCTATCTTCATTTGTATTCCTTCTCCTCCTCAACCTTAGGACACTTCTGTGCTCAGTATCAAGTTCCACCTGTTTCCGCAAATAGAGATCAGAATTTGCTGCTCCTGTATTAAAGCACTATAGATTTTTGTTCTTCTCAAGTCAAAAGCAGGTTTTTTAAAAAAACTAACACTTAACATGCTTCAAATGATTTCCCTTTTGGAAACTACAGACACTATGTCCTTGCTTTCCTCCTTCAGTTTCATCCTGAGTCTCTCACTATTTAGAAATCCCTCCCAACAATTTCATTCAATGGTAATATCCACCGAGAGTAATAGCCAATGATACCACAATTTTATTGGCTCAATTTCTTCTTCTATTTGATCTCTTCCCATAATTATCTTAATAACACAACTTCTAGGTTAGTTTCGTTGATCTACATTGGTCTAGGTTCTAAAAGAAATATAAAAAGGGCCCCACTACCAATGAAGGATAAAGTTAGACAAACTAAAATATGCCCTGAGTCACCAGTCTTATTTTTAGCTTTATCTTCTGAATTTACCTTTCATGAGATTTCTTTACTCCTTTCTTGGCTTAGAGAAGCAAGAGCACTTACAGAATTAAAAAATGTTACTGATACAAGTTCATATCCCCACCCACCTCTGAACATAGAGTCTAAAACGGACATGTGCTCCAGGGCAACATGGAGCCCGAGATGAGACAGGCCCCCCTGGACTAAGTTCAGAGCATTTACTTCTAAGGCCCTAATTCAGAAGGTTATAACAAGAACAAAAGCTAACCTTAAGAAAATCTACTACAGTGTGAAATGAAATATTACTGGGGAGAAGTGGAGAACAAGCTACAGAAAGAATGAAGAGGATGAGCCAAAGTGGAAACAACATCCAATTATGGTTGTATGTGGTGCTCAGATGTTGTAAAGACTATATTGCATCAGTTCAGTCGCTCAGTTGTGTCCGACTCTTTGTGACCCCATACAGCACGCCAGGCCTCCCTGTCCATCACCAACTCCCGGAGTTCACCCAAACCCATGGGTAGACTCTTCAAACGGAGAGCTCCCCACTCGAGGCTCTACAGTGGGACTACAGGTGCTTACCTCATAATGTCAGAGGTTTAAGTCTTCTCGTTACCTAAGAGCTGAGAAGGACAGCTACCCAGGCATAACCAGGAAAACATCAACACAGTTTAAAATCTCTACTTTTATTGTTCAATAAAAACTGACACTCTAGAGCATCAATTGGAAAACTTGTTTCAATTTCTACCCAACTGGTGAAATTAAGACTGCATAGAATTTACTTTCTCTATGGTGTTACACAATGACCCATATTTTTCAGCAGTAGCTGCTCAGGACCCAGACGGGGGACTGCTAGTAGGAATGACCAAGCTATGGCTAAAGAATGGCTGCACCTATGTGTCAAGCCTCCTCTGAGGCAACCCCTTTATAAGAAGTGGTAGTAGAAGGATGTTCAGATATTTAAAGCAATAAGAATATTTGAAGCAATAAGAAGGTGAAGCACTTCCCTGGTAGTCCAGTGGCTAAGACTCTGCACTCCCAACTAAGGGGGCCCAGGTTCAATCCCTGGTCAGGGAACTAGATCCCACATGCTGCAGCTCAGAGTTCACATGCCCTGACTAAAGAAACCGCATGCTGCAACCAAGACTGAAGATTCTAAGACCCAGAGCAGCCAAATAAGGCAATATTTTTTCAAAAAGTGAAACACAGTCCCTAGAGCAGCAGCATCAACATCACTTGGAAACTTGTCACAAACGTAAATTCTCTGGCCATCCTCCAGACCTACTGACTCAAACTTTATCAATCATGTTTTGATAAGGCCTCTGGGGGATCCCAATGCACGCTAACACTGGAGAACCACGGCTTTGTGAAAAGCTACACATATCCATTCAGTCCATATTCTTTCCACCACAAAGTATTCGGGACCTTCTTCTGGGAATAACTTGTCTACGTCAAAATTAAGAACTAAGTGAATATAAAGCTGTTTCAATTACAAAGTTTTCACCAGTAACCAAAATTCACTTAATAGTCATTCCCTTATGTAACAGGATTGTACATCTTTTTAACAGTCTAGGATAGCTCTGGCTCCAAGACACAAGCATGCTTCCCAAATCCACTTATCTTCATATACATTCATTACACTTTTGTGTACAGTCCATACATTTGAATATACATATATGTGCATTCACACACACACATATGCATACATGCAAAGGCTCAGGGTTCATTAGATGCCCATTTTAAGACTCAGGTTTGACTGGGCCTTCAGGGATAAGCTAGGAGGCAGGACTGTAGGTTGCAGAGTGTATTCGTCTAAAATCTGAGGAGAAAACGCCAGCCACAGCATGAAAGTAGCTCTGATACACAACAGTGGCCCGTCCTGCGCCACTCCGGAGCTCACCATGCAAGCAGCTGTGACACACAGCAGTGGCCCGCCCTGCGCCACTCCGGAGCTCACCTGCCTAGCACACTTTTGCCTTGGCTGGTGTCTTAGCTCCCTTCTGCTGCTGTACCAAATTACCACAAACTCAGTGGCTTGAAAATTATACAAATTTATTACAGTTCTAGAGTTGAGAAGTCCAAAACGGGTCTAGTGGGCTACAGAGAGGCTGTCGGCGGGCCACATTCCTGCTGGAGGCCGTGGGGGAAAGCTACTCCCCTGTCCCCACTACCTGAAGCAGTCTCCATCCGTTGGTCTGTGGCAATCTTCTTCCCTCCATCTTATCTCCCTCTGACACCTGACTCCCTTGCCTCTTTCTTTCAATTCTAAGGACCCTTGTGATTTCACTGGGCCACTGGATAATCCATAATAATCTCTCTTTTAATAGTCTTAATTAAATCATACCTGCAAAATACCGTTTGTTATAAGGTGCTTTCCAGGTGACACAGTAAAGAATGTCCCTGCCAATGCAGGAAGCGAGAGCTGTGGGTTTGATCCTTAGGTGGGAAGATGTCCTGGAAAAGGAAATGACAACCCATCCTAGTATTCTCACCTGGGAAATCATGGACAGAGGAGCCTAGCAGGCTACAGTCCATGGGGTTGCAGAGTCAGAACCAACTGAGCATCTGACCACAGCACAGCAATCATACTTGCTAACAAACCTGGCAAAATTTCTTAACTGGTAGGCAGCTATCTAGTCCCAGGGCTGCATTCTAACAGTTGGTAAAAAACTGCTCATCTTATCTGCCACATGAAACTCCAACATGTCAGCCAAGATTATTAAACTTAGTCTTCCAATACAATCAGAAACCATTAAAGCTACTTAGTTATAAATAATAGTAAAAACAGCAAAGGCTAGCATTGTGCTTCCTATGTAACTCAATTTAATTCTCACCTATCTTAGGTGGAGGTTATTATATTAAAGAATTTGCTGAAATGAGCAAGCACTCGAATGGGATCTAAGCACAGGCCCAGGCCCTAGAGGCAGCTGAGGACAACCGCTCACTCTACCACACACAGAAAAATACTTAAATCGTCGGTCACTGTAACCAACAGAAACGTTTAAAGGAACCAAAGGGTATCTGAATAATGTATGTAAGGACATCCCTAGGGAGCCGAGGTGCATATATCCTGGGCATTTATTGAAAAGTGGGGATGCCAGCTTCTACCATCTACTTTAGGAATGGAAGTTCTCTCTTCCATTGTATCTTTTAGTGACAAGACCATTAGATTCATCACAACTATGCTTAAGTATAATTCAGTCACCACAGGAATCAATAAGTTTATTGCAATAAATAAAATATTAACAATACAATTTTTTTATATACAAAGAGTGTCAGGAAACAAGATTACAATCTTCACAGGTGTCTATAAAGGGTTCTAATTCAATCGCTACCTGGGCTGAGCAAGCAGAACTAGAGAGCTGTGAAAAGAGCTTCATTGTATACCCTCCCTTTTGAACTTTGAACCATGTATATAAATCATCTAGTTAGACTGTTAATATTTTAAATGGTGACAATTAACTCAAAATTTAGAAAACACTGGAACTATTCTAGTAAAGAGACTTGGTGGTTAAGAAAATTGGATTTGGAATCAAACCTCTGGGGTTAAATCTCTATAAAAACTATAGTCAATCAAATAGGATAACTGGAGAACTGTATCATTTCTGGTAAATAAGGCAACATTTCCACGGCAAGTCATTTTCCTTTGGTAGAGCTTAAGAGTTATTTGAACATAAGAAAATTAACTTGTGAGCAAATATGAATAAAAATCTAACTTCTAAAAACCAGAAGACCGAATAAAAAAATTCTGTCAACACTTAACAGTCACACCATCAATGCTGATGCATAGATGCTACTATACTAAAACGGGTCATTGAGATATATTTTACATACTTTGCAGGAACTTTTCAGGGTAGTCACATCCAGCTCTTTGAGACCCGATGACTGTAGCCTGCTAGGCTCCTCTGTTCACGGGATTTCTTAGGCAAGAATACTGGAATGGGTTGCCATTTCCTCCTCCAGGGGATTTTTTTCCCGACCCAGGATTCACACCCATGTCTCCTGCATTGCAGGTGGATTCTTTACCACTGAGCCACTTGGGCAGACATGCTAGCTAAAAAATAATCACAGGATTCTATTGGAACTCCTAGTTAAAAATTAATCAAGCCCGATGTTCATTTTCCACATCTACACCTGATTCTTTTTATATTTCAGGAAAGGCTTCTGTAAAAAATCAGAACTGTACATGTACAACTGAGAATGTTTCCTTTTGAAAGGTGAGTCTGATCAGCTTATTTTGCTGAGGGATCAGATCAAGATGGCGGGGAAGTAGGATGTGGAGCTCACCTTCTCTCACAAATACAAAAAAAAACCCATCTTCAGGCAGAACAGTTCTCAGAGGACATCTACTGAATGCTTGCAGAAGACCTCGGACTTTCAAAAAGGCAAGGAAATCCCAAATAACTGGATAGCACACACAGAGAGAAAGACAAAGGGATCGAAATAAGACCTGAGCTCGTGGGAGGGAGCCGTGAAAGAGGCAAGGTTTCCACATGCTGGGAAGTCTCCCTGGTGGGGAGATCATCAGACAGAGGGGGAGCTCTGGAGCCTCAGAGGAGAATGCGGCAACCAGTGTGTGCAGCGCAAGGCCGAGAGAGACCTGCACGGAGGGCTGCTGCCCGGAGCAGCACTCAGCAGCCCAAGACGCTCAGCAGCTGGGGCAGACTCGGGCTGGGTGCTGGGGCGCAGGCTTCAGAGGTGGGTCCCGGAGAGAGGATGGCAGCCAGCACACACTGAGGAAAGAGACGGCAAGCATCCAAACCAAACTGCACACCAAAAAAGAAAAGAAATTAAACCAACACAAGCTACACAGAGACACTGCCACATATAAATAGCCCTCCACGGCCACAGTAGATAACCTTCTCCTAAACTCATAGAGTAAGAGAATATAAGTAAAACGAAGATGCATAAAGTCCCAAATAAGATGAACCCAAACAGACTCACACCAAGACATACAGTATTCTAAAGGCAGCAAAAGAGTTCATTACAAGGGAACCCCCAAAAAGCTATCAGCTGATTTCTCCACAGAAACATTGGAGGCTAGAAGGGAGTGGCAAAATATATTCAAAGTCTTGAAAGGGAAAAATGTGCAACCTAGAATATTCTACCCAACAAGACAATCATTTAGAATGGGAAGAAAAACAGAACTTCTCAGATAAGAACTAATGAATATATTAATATTAAGCCTATCCCAAAAGAAATATTGAAAGACCTTCTCTAAATATAAAAGAAACAAGAAGACAAAGGAAGGAAGAAATTACAACTGGAAAGTAAATCACTTAAATTAGCCAGTGTACAGATCAAAAAGAAAAGCCTACTTATAAAAGTGAAGATAAACACATGGAACAGAAAAAGAATAAAGATGAAGGCATTACAAAAGGACACCAGGGACTTCCCTAGTGGTCCAGTGGCTAAGACTCTATGCTCCAGGACTTACTCCCTGGTCAGGGAACTAAGTCCCACATGCCACAACTAAAGATCCCACACACCACAACCAAGACCCTGAGCAGCCAAATAATATATATTTTTAAAATAGTAAACAAAAAAGGACTTCAAAATCTTAAAATGTGGGGAGCTCCCGGGTGGTCTAGCGGTTAGGACTTGGCACCTCCACGGCCAGGGACCCGGATTCAACCCCTGGTCAGGGAGCTAGATTCTATATGTTGCAACTAAGAGTTCGTGTGCCACAACTAAATACCCACACGCCTCAACTAAGACCCGGGGCAGTTACATAAAAATGTTTTGGAGAAAAAAAAAAATCATAAAATACGGGGAAGGAGAGTAAGAAAATGCAGGTTCTTCTTTTTTTAAAAGCATGTGTTTGAGCCTATATGACTATCAGTGTAAAGCAAGCAGACACAAGGGGTTAACATACTTGAAAAACAGGGCAACCACAAATTAAAAACAAACAATAGATTCACAGAAGCCAAAAAGAAGAGAAAACAAGCACAAAAGGAAATCATTAAACCACAGAAAGAAACAACACTTCAATTGGAAAACTAGGTTTAAAACAGAAACAAATACATATGTATCAATTAGTTTAAATGCCAACAGACTGAATGTTCCAATCGAAAGAATGCCTGGCGGACTGGATAAAAAACAAAGGGCCTAGGGAATTCCCTGGAGGCCCAACAGTTAGGACACCATGCTCTCACCGCTAAGGGCCCAGGGTCAGTCCCTGATCAGGAACTAACATACCACAAGCCACATGGCGCAACCAAAGAAACCCCCCAAAACTAAGAGCCCACAATGTGCTGCCTACAAGAGACCCCCCTTAGGGCAAATGACACACACAGACTGCAAGCGAGGCGACGGAAAAGGATATTTCATGCAAACGGAAGTGACAAGAAAGTGAAGAGGAGCAATACTCGTATCAGACAAAACAGACTTTAAAACAAAGGCTATCAAGAAGGACACTACAGGGCTTCCCTGGCAGCTCAGTGCTAAAGAATCTGCCTGTCAATTCAAGAGACAAAGGTTCAGTCCCTGATCCAGGAAGATCCCACTCGCTGCGGAGCAACTGAGGCCGTGCGCCCCAGCTTCTGAGCCTGCGTGCAGCAACCACTGACGCCCGCAGGCTGCAGCGCCCGTGCTCTGAAGCAAGTGAGGCCACCTCAGGGAGACGCCTGTGCCCCGAAACCGGAGAGAAGCCCACACGGACAGAAATTAATACCATTTTAAAGGCACACTATGTAATACTGAAGGGAGCAACGTGAGAAAGCCTTTCACACTCACCAAGATATATACACCTAGTACAGGAACACTCACCTACGTAAAATACTAATGGACATAAAGGGAGGAATTTATGTAAATACAGTATTAGTAGGAAACCTTAACATCCCACTGACATTAACGAACATAACTTAGAAACAGAAAAATCAACAAAAATAAATCAATATCAAATAAGTTGATTTTTTAAAAAACCAATTATACGCTAGAACAGTTAAGACTTGATTATTTTCAGGACATTTTTACCCCCAAAACTCAAAATACAGTTTTTTTCAAGTGCACATGGTTTATTCTCTGCAACTGACCACATACTAGGGCACAAAACAAAGCTCAACAATTTCAAGAGTATAAGCATTATTTCAAGAATCTTCTCTGACCACAACAGAATGAAGCAAGGAATCAACCACATGAGTAGAAATAAGGGAAAAAAATGATTTCATGCATACTAAACAACACGCTACTTAAAAAACAATGGGTCAACAATGAAACCAAACAGGAAATTTAGAGGAAATTGATATGACAATATAACCATACAAATGTGCAGGAGCCAGCAAGAGCAGTTCTGAGAGGGAAGTTCCTAGCAATGCAGGTCTTCCTCAAAAAAAAAGAGAAAAATCTCAAACAACCCAGCCTATCACTTAAAAGAGTTAGAAGAACAAACAAAACGTAAAATCAGCAGAAGGAACCAACCAAGACCAGAGAAAATAAACAGACTGGAGAAGAATCACTGAAATGAAGAGCTGGTTCTTCGAAAGCCTAAACTGCAGTGACAGCCCTCTGACAAGGCTCACCAGGGAGCAAAGAGAGGGACCCACACAAACAAATAACAAATGAAAAAGAACTCTCAACTGATGCCACAGATACACAAAAAAGCTAAGAGAATACTACGCTCAATTATATATGCCAAAAAATGCAACAACCTAGAAGAAATGGACAAGGTTCTAGAAACATACAGCCCCTGAAAACTGAAGCAAGAAACGTAATTTGTACAGAACCTTCACTGGAAGTGAAACAGAATTTGTAATTAAAAAAAAAACTCCACAAACAGAAAGTACAGGACCAGATGGCTACCGAACATACAAAGAACTTACACTGATTCCTCTCAAACTCTTCCAAAAGACTGAAACTCTTCGAAAAGACTGAAGAGGGCAACAGCCCCACAGACATTCCAGGAGCCACCATCACTCTCACAACGAAAGCAAAGATCCCACCAAAAAGGAAAATTACAGGCCAGTATCTTTGATGAATTTAGATGCAGAAATTCTCAGCAAAATATTAGCAAACCAAATCCAAGAACATATAAAAAGGAATGCACATCATGACTAAGTTAAATTCGTTCTAGAGTCACGAGGACGGTTCAGATATAAGCAAATCAATGTGATACATCACATCAACAAAAGACAAAAGCCACATAAGAAGCACAAAAAGCATTCAACTACCATTCCCAATAGACACTCTCAGAAAAGTGGGTACAGAGGGAACATATCGCAGTGTTATCAAGGCACTGATGACAAATCCACCGCCAACATAATAGTCAACGGCGAAAAGCTGAAAGCATTCTTGCTAAATTCAAGAACAAGGCAAAGATGCCTACTCTCACTAATTCTACTCAACACAGTATTGGAGGTACTTGCCACAGCAATCAGAAAAGAAAGAAAAGCTGTCCAAGTTAGAGGGGAAAAACTAAAACTGTTACTATTTGCAGATGACATGATACTCTATACAGAGAAGCTTTAAACCTCGACATATGAACTGTTAGAATAAATGAACTCAGCAAGATGGCAGGATACAAGAGTAATATACAGAAACCTGCTTCATTTCTTTACACCAACAATGAAATATTAGAAACAGAAAGTAAAGAAAAAAATCCCATTTAAAACTGCATCCAAAAATCTTGGAAACAAATGTAGCTAAGAAGGTGAAAAACCTATATGCTGAAAACTATAAAACATTAATAAAGGACTGAAGATATTTCAAAGAAATGGAAAGATATCCCATGCTCTGCGATTAGAAAAATTAATGTTTTTGAAATGGTAATAACTACCGAAAGCAATCTTCAGATTTAATGTGACCCCTATCAAATCACCCATGACATTTTTTACAGAACTAGAAGAATAAAAAAAAATGTATATGGAGCCATGAAAGACTCAAAATCGCCAAAGCAATCCTGGGAGGGGCGGGGGTGTGGGGAAGACAGGCAGCATAACTCTCTCAGACCTTCAGACAATACTACAAAGCTACAGTAACCAAAACAATGTGGTACAGGTACAAAAACAGACATATTTATCAATGAAACAGAACAGAGAACCCAGAAATAAATCCATATACTTTCGGTCAATTAATCTTTGACAAAAGAGGCAAGTGTACTCTTTAGCAAGTATACTGAGCAAGTTGGACAGCTGCGTGTAAATCAATGAAGTTAGAAAACACCCTCACAACCTGCAGAGAAATAATCTCAAAATGGCTTAAAGACTTAAACATGAGACATGACACCATAAGACTAGAAGAGAACAAAGGTAAAACATTCTTTGACATAAGTCATACCAATGTTTTCTTAGGTCTCCCAAGGCAATAAAAATAACAAAAAAACAAATGGGACCTAATCAAACATACAAGTTTTAGCACAGCAATGGAAACTACAAAAAAAAAAAAAAAAAAAGACAAGACAATCTACAAAATGGGAGAAAATAGCTGCAAATAATGCAACCAACAGGGGTCAAACCTCCAAAATATACAAACAGCTCATACAACTCAACAACAACTAAGACAACCCAATCGAAAAATGGGCAAAAGACCTTAAAAGACATTTCTCCAAAGAAGACATACAGATGGCCAATAGGTATATGAAAAGATGCTCAACATAGCTAATTATTACAGAAATGCAACTCAAAACTATGCGGTACCACTTCAACCAGTCAGAATGGCTTCAAAAATTCTACAAAAACCACATGCTAGAGAGGGTGTGGAGAAAAGGGAACCCTCCTACACTTTTGGTGGGAATGCAAACTAGTGCAGCCACTATGAAGACAACTGAAGGGACTCACACAAAATCCTGGGTTCCGAACCTTTTTCAAAATATGCTAGGCAATAAATGTTAGGAGACAAGTCTGTGAAAGAACTGATAGTCATATAAGTTTAAAGCGTTATAATTTCTTTAAAAAGGTGTATAGAAGTAGAATTTATGATTACTCGAATGCATTTTTAATGCTTATTCAAATGTATCTTTTCAAAAATGCAGCCTACATGCAATTCATTTTTCTACTTTTTTCTTAAAATGTTGGGAGAAATTAAGAGGTAAATTACCACAATTCTACAACCAATAACATACTCATCATTAATACTGCAAGGAGCAGAGTCAAGTCCTAGAAAGTCATCTGCACTTCTAATATGGATTATGGTCAACCTCAGGTGTCAGCTGGGAGAACAGAAGGAAGCCTGCTAGGGTCATGGAAATACTGGACAGAGGCGGTATTTTTGAGGGAATAAACTTGTATAAATTAACTGACTTCCACATTTAAGACTTGTGGGGAACTAACTCCCTTAGTGGGCCAGTGGTTAGGGGCCTGAGCTTCCACTGAAGGAGGCAGAGATTCCATCCCTGGTCAGGGAACCAAGATTTCGCATGCCATGCTACAAATACTTGTGCACACTACTACAGATACTTCAACATTAACAACCATTTAAGTAATAAACAATTTATCGGCTTAAACCTAAGCTTGATCAAACTAACACTGAGCGAGTTTATCCACCGCTCTGTGCTTCAGCTTTGAAAATCTGTAATGGATCAACAGCACTTCCTGGGTCACTGTGCAAGTGGGACAATGCACACGTAGTACTTAGTACCCTGCTTCGTGCACAGTAAACACTCAGTGACTGCAGGTCTAATACTTTCTCACTACAGATGCTGGACCGCAACTTCTAGCAATGTGAGGTGTCTTTATCCAGTTTAATGATAACAGTCGTAAGGCACGAATATTCTGCCAGGCCCAAAGACAGACACATCCGAAGTTCTTTATATAGAAGGGTGAGTTTCCATGGGCTCATTCATCCCATGGTATGCACCTTAACTTATTCAACTTTTCCCTAAGTAAGAGAGATTCCAGTTACTTCCTTTTTTCTCATTAGAAACGAAGCGATAATGAATGCCCTCAATCTCTACACTGTCTCTGCTGATCTTTTCATGTCTAAAATAGATTAGTGCATAAACTATTACCGTTCTTTCAAATATGAAACTTAAGTCTCAAATAATTGAATGCCTACCCATCAAAATCCTAAAATATTAATACCCAAATTAAGAGTATCGCCAGAGGCTACAAATTAGAATTACCTGAAGAAAAACCTCATAAATTCTAAATTTGTATGTCAAATGAAAATTCAGAAGCTTAAAAAAAAGTTTTCTTCCACATCTTACAATAATCACTAACTAGTCTAAAATCTATAGCTCTTTCCACAAGTTTGAGGAAATTAAAGATTTTATTTATTGACAGAAAAGCAATCACAAAATACCCTTAAGTGAAAGTCACTCAGTTGTGTTCGACTCTTTGCAACCCCATGGACTATATAGTCCATAGAATTCTTCAGGCCAGAATACTGGAGTGGGTAGCTGTTCCCTCCTCCAGGGGATCTTCCCAACCGAGGGATCAAACGCAGGTCTCCTGCATTGCAGGTGGATTCTTTACCAGCTCAGCCGCCAGGGAAGCCCAAGAATGCTGGCGTGGGTAGCCTAACCCTTCTCCAGGGCATCTTCCCAACCCAGGAATTGAACCGGTGTCTCCTACATTGCAGGTGGACTCTTTACCAGCTGAGCTACCAAGGAAGCCCAACTCTTAAGTGAATAGATGTTAATTCCCATTTTGCTGTAATAAAATAGATACACACACAAAGAAACACACCTAGGATGTAGCTGCTTTTCTTGAGGGGGATGCAACTAAAGTCCAGTTTCAGCTTTATCCCTTGACATATGCAATTTTTCTACAATGAGTATACACTATTTTTCTAACAACAAAAATGTTCAATTCTTTTTAAAAACAAGAGTCCAGGACCTCCCTGCTGGCTCAGGGCTAAAGAATAAGCCTGCCAATGCAGGAGACACAGGCTTGGTCCAGGAAGATCTCACATGCCACAAGGCAACTCAGCCCGTGCTCCACCGCTACTTTGCCTGTGCCGACGAGCTGAGGACCAACAGCTCCTGGACCTGAACACTCTATAGCCCGCGCTCCCCAGCAAGAGAAGCCGCCGCAGGGAGAGCCAGAGCACCGCACTAGGGAGCAGCCCCTGCCCGCGGCACCCGGCGAAAAGCCGGCGCAGCAACAAAGAACCAGCACAGCCAACTGAATTACTAACCCAACAACAACATCAGAGCCCCTAGGGCTCTCAGTCCCCAACAGATGCAGGTGTCCAACAAATGAGTTCCTCATATGCATAACCAAGTACTTTCGTTAACACTGGTAGGCCTCACTGGCCAGTGCTCCCGCTGCTCAGCACACCTCAGAAAGAAAGTCTTTACTCTTTCTAATGGTAAATCACCCCACATCTCTATTTTCTATTCTGCCCTCTCTCACTTTCAAATCGGCAAAACACAACATTCTCATTAAGCGGAAACAAGATTTAACACAGTTTATTTTAGCCACAGACTCCACTTTGGTGCAGTCTATTCTCAGCACAAACCTGCTTCACGCCCGAGACCAAGTCCCTTGCTAGCTGGACTTCTGATTCATTCTCAGGTTCCACACTGAAACCATGTTCCTAAAAATAACTGACATCCTTTCCTACCTGCCTCTCCTTCGGATTTTGTCTTGAAAACACCCTGTAACACATCTTGGTCCATGCCCTCTTTATGAAATCACTTTCCAGACTATTGCTTTGTGGGCACAGTAAAACGTTCTACAATTTTTGTTAACTGAAGCTGTCTGAGGGAAGGAATCTAATTTTCTATTATTGCCACGAATCCAGGCTGCGATGGCAAAAGGCCATTTTGGACCTCCGCGCACCCTTACGTCAGCGCGGCGCGGCCATACCGACCTTGGTTCAGGTACGTGAGCGTCTCGTCCTGCAGCTTCACGGCGGGAGATGTCGCGGCACACATCACGTACTGGAAGGGTGGGTGTTTGGTCTCGTCATCCAGCGGAAGGCTGGAATCTTCCTGCTTGAAAATGGGCAATGCCAAGACATCGCTGCAAAGAAAACGCAACACTGACCTTACTCGGGGTTTAAACTACTTTAAAACATATAGAAGTATTTAAGGGCAGTTTCTTTTAAATTTCAAGATCACAGATATTATCAAAAGGGACCTCCCTGTGGTCTAGTGGTGAGGGTCTGGCACTTCCACTGCAGGGGTCAAAGGTTCGCATCCCCAGTCAAGGAACTAAATCCCGCATGCTGCTCAGTCGCCCCCGATATGTAGAATAAAGTAACTATTAATGCTAATTTGGCACCCCCAAAAGATAGCTTCAATAACCCATATCTCTAGTGGGAGAGAGAGGAGTGGGTGGCTATAATTAGGCAGAAGTATTAAAATGAGAAATATTTAAAGTAAGCAGTATTTAATAGTTAATAAAGTCCAAACTACTGATAAAGAGATCAGGCTAATAATATATCTGGTACTCAAAAAAAAATTATATCAAAAAATTCTTTAAAAACTTGAAACTCATTCTTTCTATTAAAAAGAGCAAGAGTATGGAGCCACCTGTTTTGAAAGGTAGGTCACCCTGGCACCATGAAATTACAAAGAAGCATTTGATTAAAATAGTACTTTATAAAAAGGTCCCTGCTAGGCTTAGCCAAGTGCTGAGAGCACAAAGCTTCACACTCAGTCTAAAACAATGGCTTCTTCTGAGAAGCAAACAGTAGCAGTATAAACAGCTGCTATTCCCCCCCCCCCCCGCCCCGCCCGCCCCGAGAATAACTTGGAGCATTGATCAGGAGGGGGTAGCGGGGATCTTCTGGGGTACTGTCTATATTCTGTTAACTTGGGTGGTTAAACACACATGGATATATTTGGTTTGCCTTTAAAAAAAATTGGCTATCTTCTACATACCACAAAATTCACCCTTATAAAGTGTATGATTCAGTGGCTTTCAGTATCTTCACAGAGTTATGCAGTCTTCACTGCTATCTAATTCCAAGACATTCTCAAGCACCTCAGAAAGAATCCTCATACCCCCAGCAGCCACTCTCTATACCCCTACCCTACCCACCACCACCCGAGCAACCACTGACCTGACTGTCTCTATGAGCTTGCCTATTCCAGATATACAATGCAAACAGAGTCACGTGACCCTTTGTGACTGGTTTATTGACACTTGGTGTGTTTTCAAGGTCCATTCATGTTGTAGCATGTGTAGTACGCCATTCCTTCCTATGGCCGAATGATATTACATTCTATGAATATACCATATGCTAATTATCCATCATCGGACGATGGACCTTTGACTTGTTTCCATTTTTTGGTTATTAACGAATATGCTCCTATGAACACTTGTATATGTTCTGTGTAGACATGTTTAATTCCTTTAGATTTGTATCTAGAAGTAGAATTACTGGGTCATATGGTAACTCGTGTATCTACCTTTTTAAGAAACTGCCAAACTGTTCGGAGAAGGCAATGGCACCCCACTCCAGTGCTCTTGCCTGGAAAATCCCATGGACAGAGGAGCCTGGTGGGCTGCAGTCCATGGGATCGCTAAGAGTCGGACATGACTGAGCGACTTCACTTTCACTTTTCACTTTCATGCATTGGAGAAGGAAATGGCAACCCACTCCAGTGTTCTTGCCTGGAGAATCCCAGGGACGGGGGAGCCTGGTGGGCTGCCGTCTATGGGGTCGCACAGGGTCGGACACGACTGAAGCGACTTAGCAGCAGCAGCAGCCGCCACCAAACTGTTTTTTAAAGTGGCTGTACCATTTTATATTTCCACCATTAACATGTGAAGGGTAGGGTGTTTTTTTTTTAAGATAATTTGCTGAGCTGTACATTTATATCTTGATGACTTTTCTACATCCATTTCTCAATAAGAAGTAAAATATCCAAATGAATAACTAGTATAACAAGGACCTCAAAGACTTGTCTGAACTGCTTATTTGTTCTTATGAGCTGTTAACTGACAGATATCTGGCTGGCCCATTTTAATTAAATTCAACTTTTAAAAAAATGTGGAAATAAATGAAATGAAAGGGAAACCCTGTATTTCCTCTTCCCACATACATTTCTATTAAAGCACCAGACTGATTATTCAGGGACTAAATTACACACTAATTCTCCTTCATTTTACACCTAGAAAATGTCAAAACACTTCTAAGCCGAAAGTATAACTGAGGAACGCATAGTTAGCAATGGTCTCCAGCCCTCTTCTAGAACACAGAGATATAAAAACTTTTCAGGGAATTTACAAATGGTACTTTAAGACTCAGAGCAGCTCTCTTTATGAAACTACAGCAGTCAAAGTAGCTCCACAGTAGATTAAAATAAAAATATATTCTATTTCACATATATGTAATTATTTAAAGTTTTCTGGGTGAGAGAATTTTCTGGTGGTCCAGTGGTTAGGAGTACTCCATGCTCTCACTGCCGAGGACCAGGGTTCAATCCCTGGTTAGGTAACTAAAATCCCACAAGCCGTGCAGTTTGGTCAAAACAAAAAAAAAAAGTTCTCTTGGTGAGAAAGGAAAAAAATGAGACGAGAGCTAGAAATCAGATGCTTTAGTTAATCATACTAAAAAGTGAAATGGAGAATAATTTTAAGATCTTAATGCTAACTGCCTTGGTTGATCATTACATACTTAAGACATCAGATTGCAGAAGACTGGCTATTTATAAATAAACTACTGCTGCTGCTGCTGCTGCTGCTGCTGCTGCTAGGTCGCTTTAGTCGTGTCCGACTCTGTGCGACCCCAGAGATGGCAGCCCACTAGGCTCCCCCGTCCCTGGGATTCTCCAGGCAAGAATACTGGAGTGGGTTGCCATTTCCTTCTCCAATGCATGAAGGTGAAAAGTGAAAGTGAAGTTGCTCAGTAGTGCCGAACTCTTAGTGACCCCATGGACTGCAGCCTACCAGGCTCCTCTGTCCACGGGATTTTCCAGGCAAGAGTACTGGAGTGGGTTGCCATTGCCTTCTCCGAATAAACTCCTACATACAGTAAATAAAATTATATTTGCTTCAGATCCTAGAAGGCCACCACCATTATATTCCCTTGGTTATGGTAGCTCAGACAGTAAAGAACTGCTTACAATGCAGGAGACCCAGGATCAATCCCTGGGTTGAGAAGATCCCCTGAAGAAGGGGCTGGCTACCCACTACAGTGTTCTTGCCCGGAGAATCCCCACGGACAAAGGAGCCAGGCGGGCTACAGTCCATTGGGTTGAAAAGAGTCAAACACGACTAAGTGACTAATACTTGTATTTCCATAGCTTTCTATGCTTTTGGTAGGTGCTAAAAACTCCTGAATAAACATAAACCTGTAGAGATCATCTGCTGATGCAATCCCGATCAACTTTTTACTTTACTAGAAAGACAACGCATTCCAACCAACACAGCAGCCAGAGTGAGCCTCTTCAAACAGAAGTCAGACCATTTCATTCCTTTGCACTCTCTCCATCACCTCACTTTAGAAACCAAGGTCCCTGGAAGGACCTGGTTCAGTCGCGCCAGCCTCCTTCCTCAACTCCTCCGGGGCCTCTGCACTGGCCCTACTCTGCTGATGGCCTCCTGGCTCCCTGCATTCAAATGTCACCTTTTCAGTGACAACTGTAATCCTCCATGGGTACTTGCAGCTGCTCCTTTCCTGCTCTATTTCTCCACAAAGCATTTCACTTTCCAACACTATACCAGACTTACGTTTGTATCCCCCGTAAGTATAACTACCCCCCAAATTGGTTTCTCTTCATAGACTCAAACCCAGCATCTAGCACAAAGGGGCTCAAATATCTGCTCAACTGATGAATGAACTGCAGCACTGATAGTCAATCATTGCTGAAGTGAAAAGCCAGCTCTCCAGACAATCTGAGATCATAATTTCTACCAGGATGAGCCATAAGGAAAGTTCTGGTATTCAGTTCATTTTGTAACCTCATATTCCAGGCAGGTAGGTCTCCCAGGGATCTGACAAGCAAATGAAAAGACACACAAGGATTCGAATTATTCCAAGTAATCCTGAAATGCCAGTATCCAAAAATATCCAAGCACACAAAGACAAACACGACTTTAGGCGCAAGAACCAACAGCAAAAACAACAGATGGCAATATACCCAGTTCCAGATCCTGTCTGCTGGCATTCAGTGCTTTCCTGACTCCGCTGCAGAGGGTTAGAGGTCTGAAGACTACACAGATAAGACATCTTGCCAGCTAGAATCTTGTTAGGTTGCTCTGAAGGGAAATGAAGAGGGAGTGGGAAAGGGCAGAGGCAGGCAACCACAGCTACAGCAAAGTTCAAGGCAGCAGCAGCAGCCATGCCTCCAACAGCAAGCCCTTCTCCCTGAAGCCTTCTAGCGCTCTCACAATCAAATACTCCACTAAACCCTTCTCTGCCTGAAACAGCTCTATGCATTCTATTTTCCCAACTGGACACAGACCAGTACCCACCAAAGACTTCAAGATGCCAGAATTACTGAACCTATAAGATAAAATTAAGCTTACTTTGTTTAAAGAAACAAAGAACGAATATTTAACAGTAAGATTACACAGAAATGAAGAGTATATAAGGAAAATGGAACATAAACAAAAAGTTATCCGGAAGGCAGCACAGAAAATGCCGAAGAGGTGTTAAGAGAGAAAGGGAGAAGATTTTACACTGAAGTGTCAGAAGAGGAAGAACGGGCAGAGGCAGGATCTGATACAAAGGCCCAGTCAAGTCCAGACCAATGAGGTAACACTAAATCGCTGATTTAAGAACCCAAAATAACCGGAGTAGGATAAGCAGTTTTTGAACCAGCACCCAAAAGCACATCAAGAAAAACCTGTAAGCCAGTATGTGGGTTCATATTTCAAAAGTCCAATTTTTCCAGTAAAGTACCAACTATGGAAATTCCACTTAAAGTAGGCCCTGGCAGGAAGAGTTGTGGGTCTGAGATGGGGCCACCCCATCCTTAAGCAGAGCTGGAGAGGGACTGGGCGAGGGCACAGAGGTGAGACCACCAACCAGCAAAGGGATGCGCTTGAGAGCGGAGGTGGTGTGCTTCTTTAGAGCCACCCTCTGTTACCTAAGGAAGCATCGGATTTAAGCAGGGTTACGGTTGTGTTAAAAAAGAGGACAGGGGAATAAAGCAAAAGGGGGCAAGAGAACAAGGGTATATGTGGGCAAGTAACTACAATGATTGACCAGGAAAATTTAAACTGGTTGGGGAAGAAAACAGGAGCTCAAAAGGGTACGTGGGTGCGTGCTCAGTCACTCCGTCCTGTCTGACTTTTTGCGACCCTATGGACTGTCCCAGGCTCCTCTGTCCATGGGATTTCCCAGGCAAGAATACTGGAGTGGGTTGTGATTTCCTACTCCAGGGGGTCTTCCTAACCCAGGGATCAAACCCAAGTTTCCTGCATTGGCAGGCGGATGGATTCTTTACCACTGAGCTACTGGGCAAGCCTCTTCAAGAGGGTGAGAAATTGTGATCTGAGAGCAGTGGTTGTATTAATAAATTTTAATGGGTCCAATGATGGCAGAAGGAGGGTAATGAGGGAGAGAGTGAAGGACAGGGGGCAGCAGGTGAACTCTGAATCTGAGATTGCAGGTGGGTCGCATGATGGGTAAATCCAGGTCTAACGTATGACCACAGGATTGAGTAGCTGAGATAATGTCACTGTAAGAAAGATACTCAAGGAACGGAAGTGTCAGGAAGGCTGGAAGGCCCATTTGAATATCTTCTGAAATCACCATGAATGAACAGACTAGTTGTGTTCACTGTGACAGTGAGCCAGGATCTTGAATTTTTAAAATAAGAAATGACCCCCAAACCAGATGACTGCAATCACTGAGGACCTGGTGACAATCAGTGGCGTGAAATTCAAAGCTGGGGGTCTTGCAGAAAAGGAGGGAGACAGAACAGTCCGGAGGCAGCTGTGAGAAGCCGGAAGGATCCCTCCCCAGGCTCCTGGTGCAAGAGCTGCTGCTGCTGCTAAGTCGCTTCAGTCGTGTCCGACTCTGTGCGACCCCACAGACGGCAGCCCATCAGGCTCCACCATCCCTGGGATTCTCCAGGCAAGAACACTGGAGTGGGTTGCCATTTCCTTCTCCAATGCATGAAAGTGAAAAGTGAAAGTGAAGTTGCTCAGTCGTGTCCGACTCTCAGCGACCCCATGGACTGCAGCCCACCAGGCTCCTCCATCTGTGGGATTTTCCAGGCAACAGTGCAAGAGCAGGGTTGTGAAAATAAGCCCCCGGCAGTTGCGAGGGTCTCAGGGGAGAAGGGTCCTCAGATAGCAGGTTTCCACAAGAGCAGGGTAGGGGAAGACAGCATTAAGAGGCAAAGCTGGCTATACCAGTTTCCCAGGGTTGTCATCACGAAGAACCAGAAACTAGAGGCTTAAGACAGCAGCAGCTTCCGGTCTCACTGCTCAGGGGCCGGAAGTCTGGACCCAGGTGCTGGCTGAGCACTGGGAAGGAAGGCCTCTCTCGCAGCTTCTGGGGTCTGGCAGCGGATGCTGGGAGCTCCTCACGCGTAGGTGCACCACTCCAGGCCCATGGCCAGCTTCTTCCTGTGTGTCTTCTGTATCCCCTCTGTGTGTGTGTGTGTCTGTGTGGGTCCAGACTTCCCTTTTCTATAAGGACACCAGTTCTCTCCAACTAGTGCCCACCCTGATGACCTCATTTTAACTGGATTACCTTTGTGAAGTCCTTATTTCCAAATAAGGTCACATTCTGAGGCACTGTGTGTGTGTGTGGGGGGGGGGGGGGGGTGCCTGGGACTTCAACATATCTTTTTGGGGGACACACAATTCAATCTGTAACACTGACCGCTTGGGAGATTTTTCTGATAGACTGAGAATTCCGGAGAGTGAAGCGGGAGAATTTTAGGAACTGGTCAGAATGGGGAGCTGGCTACAGAAATGAGCACATGCAGAGCACCGTGCCGAACACAGGGCAAGGAGTGTCCTGGAAATCTGGAACTTCCCCTAGTCCCAACAAACGAGATCCAAGCGCAGCGGGCTTCCCTGGCTCAAAGAACCCAACTGCCAGTGCAGAAAATCCAGGTCCTGGTTCCTGGTCCGGGAAGATCCCACATACTGGGGAGTAACTAAGCCTGTACGCCGCAACGGCTGAGCAGAAAAGCCGAAACTGCTGAAGCCCGCGTGCCCTGGAGTCCATGCTCTGCAAAAGAAGCCGCCATGAGGAGCCTGCACCAGTGCAGCTGGAGGGCAGCCCCTACTCACCGCAACCCGAGAAAGGCCCTCACGGCAACAAAGATGCAGCACTGCCAAAAATTAAAAAATAAGAGTCAAGTGCACAAAAGGACTGGTCCAGTGTGCCCTAAAAAGTGAGACACACGTCTAGGAGAGACTGATCAAAAAGAGAAGGCACTAATAAAGATGAGTAAAAGAGATGTAACTAATGATATAAAAACCAGTAAGATGAGAATATCACTAACAACTATAGCAACGTATTTGAAAATATGGATAAGATGAACAATTTTCTAGAAAAGTTAACACCAAAACTTTAAGACATAAAAAATTTTACGGGACTTCCCTGGTAGCACAGTGGATAAGAATCTGTCAATGCAGAGGACACAGGCTCCATCTCTGGTCCGGGAAGAGCCCACGAGCTGCAGAGCAACTGAGTTCCTGCTGGCCACAGCTACTGAGCCACAGTGCCCAGAGCCTGTGCTCCTCAGCAAGAGACGCCACCACAGGGGAAAGCCCGGGCACCACGGGGAGGGGCAGCCCTGCTGGCCACAGCAGGGGAAAGACCACGCAAAGCCATTAACAGCCAGCACTGCTGCTAAGTCGCTTCAGTCGTGTCCGACTCTGTGCGGCCCCATAGACGGCAGCCCACCAGGCTCCCCCGTCCCTGGGATTCTCCAGGCAAGAACACTGGAGCGGGTTGCCATTTCCTTCTCCAATGCATAAAAGTGAAGAGTGAAAGTGAAGTCGCTCAGTCGTGTCCGACTCTCAGCGACCCCATGGACTGCAGCCTACCAGGCTCCTCTGTCCATGGGATTTTCCAGGCAAGAGTACTGGAGTGGGGTGCCATTGCCTTCTCCAAATAGCCAGCACAGGCAAAGCAAATAAAATCATAAAGACATAAAGGGCTTAAAAAAAAAAAAAGTAATGTGGTTAGGAATTTTCCCCTAGAGAAAACTCTCACAGAGGAGTTCTACCGGACTTTCAGGGGCAGCTCCTATACAAACGATTCAACAGGACAAAAAACGAGGAATTAACCTTATTCCTTATGAACACGTATGCAATTGTGACATCAAAACTAGGTACAAACAAAACTAGAAAAGAAAGTGAAAAGCTCAAGTCAGCCATAAGTATAGATGCAAAAAGCCTAAACTGAGTATTAACAAATCAAATTGAAGAGTGTAATGACAAACCATCATCTAGCTGGGTATTTCCCAAGAACACAAGGACAGAATCCAGAATCTGCAAACAGGACAACAGCTTTAGAACACTGACAGGCACTGGATTTATAACAGAATGGCAGTATAAAGAGGTGAAGAACAGTGCTCATTTGGGCAGCACATATACTAAAATTGGAACGATACAGAGAAGATTAGCATGGCCCCTGCGCAAGGATGACATGCAAATTCAGGAAGCATTCCATACTTTTTATACAGAGTGAAGTAAGCCA
This sequence comes from Budorcas taxicolor, assembly GCF_023091745.1. NCBI lineage: Eukaryota > Metazoa > Chordata > Mammalia > Artiodactyla > Bovidae > Budorcas > Budorcas taxicolor. The sequence goes on along the minus strand of NC_068910.1, from coordinate 52,875,900 downwards.
GAAAGAAAAACACCAGTACAGTATACTAACGCATATATATGGAATTTATAAAGATGGTAACGATGACCCTACATGCGAGACAGCAAGAGACGCAGATTTAAAGAACAGTCTTCTGGACTCTGGGGGAGAAGGTGAAGGGGGGATGATCTGAGAGGGTGGCGTTGAAACGTGTGTATTACCATATGTGAAGCGGATCACTGGTCAAGGTTCGATGCATGAGACAGGGTGCTCAGGGCTGGTGCACTGGGATGACCCTGAGGGATGGGGGTTCAGGATGGGGAATACATGTACACCCGTGGCGGATTCATGTCAATGTATGGCAAAAACCACTACAATACTGTAAAGTAATTAGCCTCCAATTAAAATAAATAAATTTTTAAAAAATAAATAAAAATTCTCAAATGGAAAAAAAGAGGTGAGAAATAAAGTCTTTTCAAAGATATTAGGTAAACTGCAGGCTCATACCAGAGAAGTCAATGGCAACCCACTCCAGTACTCTTGCCTGGAAAACCCATGGATGGAGGAGCCTGGTAGGCTGCAGTCATGGGGTCACTGAGTCAGACACGACTGAGCGACTTCACTTTCACTTTTCACTTTCATGCACTGGAGAAGGAAATGGCAACCCACTCCAGTATTCTTGCCTGGAGAATCTCAGGGACGGGGGAACCTGGCGGGCTGCCATCTATGGGGTCGCACAGAGTCAGACATGACTGAAGCGACTTAGCAGCAGCAGCAGCAGCAGGCTCATACAACTGCAACTAACTGGCCCTCTCATACAATACCAAAAACAGAAGGGGAAAAAAAAAACAACTCTAGAGAGATTGTAAACTTAGATGTAATATGTAAAGTAATAAACCTTCAGAAAAGACTATAAGACTATTGTTATGACCTCAGAGCAGGGAAAGACTGTAAATAAAAAGGCTGGTCAATCTGACCATATCCCAGTCAAGACCTTCTGTTTAAAAGCCACCATAAAGAGAATGGGAAGGTGTCATGGAGTAGAAGAGAGCTGTCTGTGACATATATGTGTAATCAAGGCTAGTATCCAGAATACATAAAAGACTACAACAAGAAAATAAACACAGGCTTCCCTGGTGATCCAGTGGTTAAGAATCCTGCCTGCCGCTGCAGGGGACACAGGTTCAATCCCTGGTCTGGGAAGATCCTGCATGCCGTAGGGCAGCTGAACCCCACGAGCCCCAACTACTGAGGCCCGAGCTCCCTAGGGCCCCTGCTCCACGACAAGAGCAGCCTGCACACTGCAGCTAGACAGTAGGCCCCCTTGCGGCAACCAGAGAAAAGGCCACACACAGCACAGTCAGAAATAGACATAAAGAAAGATGTAAATACCTCTCCAAAAGTGGGGGGAGGGGAACTGAATGCAAACAAAGGTGCTGCCTTCAAAACCTGGGGGAGAAACTTACAGATAAATATATAGCTACGAATGGACTAGAAGCACACCAAAAACAAAGGCTAAAGTACCTAACTAAAGACAGAAAATCATCAGAGTAATCAAAACAGGAAAGAACCACAAAGATGAAACAGAAAACACAATCAAGAAAAACAAAGCCAAAATTTGATTTCTTACAAAATACTAGATATAGACAAACTTCTGAAATAGGTCATGGAAGAAGGAAAACACACAAGAAACACATGGAGTGAAAGATATGGTGTAATCACAAATATTGGAGGGATCAGTTAAAAACAGAAATTCTGGAAAAAATTCCCACAACTAAGACAAGTTGTGAATTTCCTATGTCCATTAAGTGAATTTAAACAGGCAAACACCTATGTAGGCAAAAATAAAATAAAATCATCTAATCCAGATTATCTTTATAAAAAGCTTTATAAAACCTTGAAGAAAAAATTAAGTCCCATGCTCGGATGGTAAAGAATCCGCCTGCAATGCAGGAGATCTGGGTTCGTTCCCTGGGTCAGGAAGATCCCCTGGAGGACATGGCAACCCACTCCAGTAATCTTGCCTGGAGAATCCCATGGACCCAGGAGCCTGGTCCATGGGGTCACAAAGAGCCAGACACGACTGAGTAAGCACAGCACAGAAAAATATTTAGCCCATAAAAAGAAGGTTACCCAGCTCACAGGAAGCTGATACAGCCTTAATGTTTTTTAAAAGGACAGGCAAACAAAAAAAAAAGAAAGAAGAAAGAAAATGGAGGCTCAATCTCAGCTAGAACAGAGACAACCTATTTATGAAACTTTGGAAGCATTCTCTTAATCAGTAAGTAGACTAAAGACTCAAGTTCTTGGTGTTTCTAAACAACACTGCAGTGAAAGCTAAGGCTTACCCCACACTAAGGCAAGAAAATGAAATGTAAGGATTACACAAGAAGAAACGAACCCATCACTATTTAAAGATATCAACTAGGATAACTAAGCCCCTAAAATTATTAGAACTAATAAGTTTGGCAAGGTCCTGCAGAGGAGGAGAGAGAGAGAGAGAAATAAAGAAAGCTAAAATAAGAAAAAAAACTACAGCATTCCCATGTGATTTTCCTTCTATCCAGAAAGATCACCTTCCACCTTGAGAAGACTTCTTAGTTATTCGCTGGTGAGCAGCCAACAGGTGCCGTGGAAAGAAGTGGAGGTCAGACCCCCAACTTCAAATCCTATTTGTTCCCTTTGTGGGGCTCTCTGAACTCTAAGAATGGGTTTGTTTTTAATTTAGTAGAAAATACTTTAAATATCCACACTCTAGGCACATGTTAGATGAGAGGTTCTCAAAGTATGGTTGTGGAATCCTGGAGAACCTGAGATTTTCAGTGGTTCAGGATGTCAAACCTATGCTCAGAATAATACTAAACCATTATTTGCCTTTTTCACTCTTGACATTTGCACAAAACCAATGGTGGTTGAAACTGCAGGTGCCTTGGCATCAATCAACGCGGTAGCACCAAGCTGCACAAGCAGTCATTGTATAAAAACATTAACTTTATTAAATACTGGTCCTTGGGTAGGTATAACGTATTTCTGTTGCACACTTAAGTGCAATGGTTTTCTAAAGAAAAGGTTTCTATGAAACTGATCTGTGAATGGATTAAGCAGCTTCTCTTACAGAATATCATTTTTACTTTAAAATTGACAAACTATGATTATTCATTTCTGAGTATTTGACAGAAATTTCCTCAAAAATAAAGTGAGCCCTTTATTTCAAGGCAAACAACTATGACAGCATTTGTTACCAATGACAAAATCTGCAGCCTCCTTCCGTGCTTTCTCTGATGAGATGGTGGTGATACTAAGGAATCTGATTTTTTGGTATTGCATAGTGAAAAATGAGAACATTGAAAAGATTTGCAAAACTCAAGAAATCATTATTTTCAAAAAAAAAAAAAAAAAAGAAATCATTATTTTCCAAATGACCAATACTTGCACATTTAAAAGTATACAGGTTCAGAGACCCAGTCAAAGTTCAAAACAGACCAACTGATTCTAATGTAACAATATAAAAAGTACATTGACACAGTTTCAGATTGCACATTGCAACTTCAAGAAACTGCCTCTTGTCAAATGCTGGTATGCTGGTATACTATCAAAGAAGAATATCCAGAATGATCTGAAACGGCTATTAAAATAATCTCTCCTTTTCCAACCACATATCTATGTGAGGCTGAACTTTTTTCAATTATGTCAACCAAAATAGTATACTCTAATAGCAGGTAAGAGAATCCATCTGCTTTACTATGCCAGACATTAAATAAACTTGCAAGTATAAAAGAATGCTATTCTTCACGTTTGATTTTAAAAAAGTTTTCACATAAAATATATTTGTGATAATGTATAATGGTTTGTAATTGTTTTCTAAAATAAGATTAGTAAACTGTAAAAGTTTCTGATTATGAATGGACTACAAAACATACAGTATGCTATTTTACTCAGACAGACTGAAACAAAGTAATCCATAATAAAATGACACCAACGAGGCTCTACTCTCCTCAAAATCATTCTGCTGAAATGACAAAGAGCCTTGGAAAGCCAAATAGTATTCATAGGTATAGTCTATGTTTGCCTTCAAAAAACTGTCACATGTTTGAAAACGTAACATTTCTAGTTACTACATATCATAAATATCAGAGTCATAAAAGAGAAGGAAAGACTGAGGGATTGTCATTGAAGGAGAAAAAAAATAAATGCAATATAGGATCCTAGACAGAACATGGATTAGAAAAAAGGCAATACAGAAAAAAAAAAAAACACTGAAATCCAAATAAAATTTTGTTCTTCAGTTAACAGTTCTGTACCAAGGCAGTTTTGAAAACTGTACTCTGACTATGGAAGTAGGAGATGCTGGGTAAAGGGTAGATGTCAGCTCTCTACACTATCTTTTAAACTTGTAAATCCTAATAATAAACTCACAAAGTTTAAAACAGGAAGACTCTACTACCAAGATTCAGCACAGAACCATTTCCAAAGCAAGCGAAACAAAAATGATACAACTTCTAAATTCAGTGACAGAACCTACAGCAAAAAAAAGGATCAAGCATCTTTTTTTCCTTTCCACCAAAAGTAAACATTTAAGTTGTCCTGGCCAACTGGCAAGTGTTACTGTGATGAAACACATCAAATTATGAGACCATATCAATAAAATACCAAGTTTCAAACAACACTGAACGAAGGACACAAACTGTGCTGAACTTACTCTTAGGGGAGTGAGGGGACCACCCTGATTTTAAAAATTGAACACAATGAAATCTATGGACAAATAATAGGATATGTATAAATTAGTTGAGTGAATGGTTAGTCTACATAAATATTACTTTTTGAATATAAGGTTTCAATACTCAGCAAATGTTTCTCCAAGGCAATCAAAGTATATTATTAGAATCTATCCTTTAGAGCAGGGGTCAACTAGCTACAGCCCAAAGGCCAAACCCAGCTGGCCTGTTTTTGTACAACCATGACCTAAGAATGGCTTTTATATTTTTTAAAAGGTTGTAAACAAACAAAATAGAGTGACAGAGATCCTCTGGCCTACAAAGCCTTAAATACCTGCTTTAAAGTATTAAATTTTACTTGATTAAGTGAATTTGATTATAATTTAGTTATTAATTATAAAGTCCAATGTGGACACTATAACGGAAGTACATTTTTTTAACCAACAATTTACTGAATTCTTTTAATATTAAACCCAGAAAGTTTTTGAAATTTGAAATGAGGAATTTTATAGAAATTATTCCCAATTCTGGAAGTAGTCTCAGGTACATTTCACTGATTCTGAGAATTTCCTATACTTGCAAGAAATGTCATCCACTCAGGAATATTCTGCTTTAGCATGAGACCCACAGAAAACCATCAGCTATTAATAGTTACATAATAAAATATATCCTCAGTAGTCTTTTATTAACTTAACACTGATCACAAAGTTGAAATTTTCCCATTTCCTCCAAGGGTCTATAAACTGACCTTTTAACATTTTAATCAGTATAGAAAATCTGTCTTCATCTCAAACCAGTTTTGATTTAGCAAATTATTTATAAACTACAAATGTACCTCCCAACTGAGACTATATGTAAAATACACCTTTTGTTTCAAAACAGATTTAAACCACAGTGAAGTTTTACAGAGCTCAGGCCAATGCCCTTTGGGAAGGGAATTATTTAGTATCAAAAATATTTTTATACATAAAGAAGTCACATTAAAAAAAATTTTCAGATTACTCCTTAAATCTTGAAAACTAACTTACTATAAATTATATATTTTTTGCGAACCCTCAAGATGGAATGAAAATTACCAGGTGGCCCAAAAGACCTTCCTAGAATAGTTTTATTGAGTTTTACTTTTTTGAGTCCTTTGGTTATCTGCTCCTTACTTCACAGAACATGTATGACCCAGATTTCAAGTTACAATGGGTTTCAGCCTTCATTCAGTGAGGGGAAACTCAGTCCTCTCTTGAAACGGTAGTGCCACTGACAATCACTTTACTAACAATCACTTTAACATCTACCAGCTTAGGTTTACTCACTTGGAAGAACAGGACTGGCCTATTAGCCTTCTAAGGTCTCTAGCCATCTCTAGACGCCTGATACTGTAACTTAGATTTTAAAAAATATTTATGACCTGCCTCCTTTCAAACAGAATCTGCAGCAGCCTATCCCTTATATACAAATGAGATACTGGGTACACACAGATGAAAAACACACACTGAAGAATGGAGTGTAGAAAACAAAAGGGAAGAAGCAACGATTTTACCAGAAATTAGCCTCATCATAATCCAATACTATCAGCCTACATTGTTTAATGCAAACATACATTTCAAAACTGTCAGACTATTGAGAGAAACCACAGGTTTCCTTCATGCTATCTTCCCCCAAAGCAGAAGCAATCATTTCCTAAAAGAAGTGTTTAGAAATACCTCTTGATTTAAGCATTCAAAAAGCACAGGCAGTAAGCAGACTTCACTCTGAAAGAAAAATGGAAAGTTGCCTCCAGAGCAAATTTGTATCAACAAGTCGCTTTTCCAGTAATTTCAAGTTGAGCACCTCAAGTTTATTTCTTCAACTTGAGAGAAGAAATGAAACAGACAAAAATCACAAGCCTTACTTCCCTAGAACTCGGGCATGTCCCGCTTCCCTGATGCCTAAGGAGGCCACTGCCCTGCAGAGCAGAGAGGCTTGGGCACTCCCAGCTCCAGGGCCGGGCATGGGATGCACAAGGGCCATCAAAGGAGGTCTGCAACAGCCCCAAGTTTTCTTCAGACCTTCTCTAGATCATGGCAATCTTGGAATCTGCCAAAGTTTGCATTTCAAATGAAGGGCCTTGAATTTGCAAGAGGCAAGTAGTCTCCTGGCTCTTCTCAGATTTTGAGGACCCAATTAAATCCAAAAAAAATAGACAGGTTCCTTAAAAGTGGTATTTGCCTTCAAAGATACTTGAAAATTCAGAGTAAAAGACATACACCATGGATCTACTAACTGAAGACAATCACTGGAAAAAAGTTTCCCCGTGGAAAGTGTTGTTGAAAGACACAAATTTACAAAGATGTCAGACATTAAGAATAAGGTAGTAAAAAGGTTTAATATCAAAACTCTCTTTCTTGGCCACAAACAAAATGTTCATTAGTTGGCTGAAACAAACGGCCAACTAATGAACCTAGTTCTGAAACAAACAGAACTCTAGAAATATAAAGAAGTCTCTCAACAACAGCTCACAATAACCCTCAATAAGCAAAGCTCTCAGCAGCAGACCTTCACTAACCATAATTGAGAATAAACACTGAATTTGCCTCACCTGCTCTCTTCTGCCTTGACTGCAAGTCCAGGGTCTCCAGGAGCAGCATGGCTTGTGTTCCCACTAGGGAATCAGTGCCTCTAGAACTGCCGACAGGAGCGACCCTATGACTTTCAGCAGCTCAATTTCTTCAACAACTAAGACAGTTGTTCTAGAAAATAAGCCACCTCATCCAGAGCCCTCAGGCTGCACAGCTGCAGAGAGAGGAAGTGCCAAGTTCAGGAAGACCTGCACAGATCAGGTCAGGGTCACAGACTGATGACCTAAGGCTTTCCTCCAGGCGCTTCCACACCCTACAAACCATCTCCACCTTTCAGCTCAAGAGTTTCCCTTGAAGATTGAAAAGCCTCCCTACCATGCGAGGTCTGCTCTGACCCAGAAGTCTTTCTTCTTGCCTTTTCATTCTCCCTGTCCTTCCCTAGAGCTGCAGTGAGAAATTGGACAGCACTTTCAAGACACCAGGCGTTAAAGACCATCTATGGAAAATCTCACATAATTCGCACTAAGGAAAAGCTGCCTAACCACTGAAGTTAACACTTCAATCGGATGAACGTATAGTATGCAAACTGTTTTTCCAAAAAAAGTGCGACAAAATAAAAATACAGAGCTACCAAACTGGTAGGAAAAAACAAGCGAATTTTCTTCAGGATCAAGGCAAGAGACTAAGCTCAGATGTGTTTCAACCTCTCAAAATTAAACAAAATGAATGGCAGCTTGTACAGAGAGCAGAGACTAAACAAACTTTTGTTTTTGTGGTGCAATCAGTGCATCCTAAAGCCTTGTTCAAACGGAAACAGCCTCGGAGGGTATTACCCCCCAATGAAAAAAACCTCACCTTGAGACAATTAAAAAAAAAACCTAAGTTAATGTGCTATTTCTTCCATGAGGATACTTCCAATTATGATATACTTACTACTGAAATAACAAGAGATTAAAATTTGTAACCAGGAAAGACTACAATGTAGAACAGAGTAGGAACTGATACCAAAACCTTGGAGAGTGTTTCCCAACACAAGCCCTACCATTTCGCACACCTTATTCCAGCTCTAAGTGGCTTGTAAACCATTTGCAAGGCGAGGTAGCCCCTTCCCCCAACTCGAGTCATCATAACAGCGGGGCGTATTTTACAGCAAAACTGTAGCCCTCAGGAGCGGCCCGCAGGGCCGAAACCTGCGGGGCCGCCCTCCGTTGCCCGCCACTGCGGTGGGCAGAGGCCCGCGGGGCTCCATGGCGCGGGCAGAGGCCCAGGGTCGTGCAGGCCTCTCCCAAGGAGACGGAGGCTTCCGCCCGCCCGCCCCCGGGCACTGGTACCTCATGCTGTAGGCGCCGGCGCCCAGCTCCTGCCCGATGCCCGAGAGGCTGGCGTCGAAGTCGTGCACCAGCCCGGACTCTATCACCTCGTCCATCTTGAGCACCCAGGCCATCTTCCGGCCTCGCCGCCGCCCGGCGCGCGGCGCGGTCTCCGCGAGCGGGGCGCAGGGGCCGGAGCTCCGCGGGCGCGTCCTGAGGAAGGGCGCGGGTGAAGCCTCCGGCGGAGCGGCGAGTGGTCACCAGCGGCGGCCCGGGCGGCGGCCGGGATGAGAACAGCCGGGGCCGCGCGGGCAGGGCACGGCCAGCCCGGCGAGCAGCTGCAGCGGGAGCGGCCGGGCCGCCGGCAGCGCCTCCCTCCCGCGGGCGCCGGCCCCGCGCCTCATGCCGCCGCCGCCGCCCACCCCCTGCGCCGCTAGCGCTAGCGCCGCCGCTGCCGCCGCCCGCCCCGCCCCGAGGCCCCCGGTCGCATCCTCCCCGGGAACGCGCGGGAGCGGGAGCGCAGCCCGCCCGTCACCCTAGCACCGGCCTCGACCCCCGGCCCTCGGCCCGCCCGCCCCGGCTGGAGCGCCCCGCCGCCCCGGCCCACCCCGCCGACGCCGCACCACCGGCCCGAAGGCTGGTTTCTACAAGGCTCCGGCTCGAGCTCGCTCGCCGCTTCCGCCTCCCGCGGCCCCGCCCCGGCCGCGGCCCCGCCCCCGCGCTCGCCCCGGGCCTGGCCCGCCCCGCACCGCCCGGGGTTTCGCCGCACTCCCGACACTTAGCTGTGAAGGAACCGTAGGGCAGTGTCGTACGGCCCCGCCCACACGGCAGGTTCCCAGCCTCCGCGGCCTGGCGGCCTCCCTGCACGCCAGCCCGGGAAGAGGCGGAGCCAAAGGGCCGCCCGTTTCCGCACAGCCAGAAAGGCAGGCTGATTGACAGGCGACCTGAACAATAATGGCAAGCGCCTGATCGAGGCTCCCGTGAGTCTCCGTGCCTCTATACTAAACCACCAATCAAAATCTTTTTCTTCTTGGGCGGGTTCTAGGACTGAATTTGCTGCCAAAATAGAGAATTCATTGGGCCGTACTGGAGGAAGCCGCCCTAAACCCTACTTCTGGAGGTTCTTCGATTTCCTGTGGTCTTTGTGGGTAGTTTCTGGGTTTTGCCCACGCTATAGATGGGTAGTGGTTATGCGTCTCAGCCATTAGGGGGCTACTGGCTGTTCAGCCCCGTCTGGGGGCTGAACGACCGGTTAGGCCGAAAGTTTTGATTGACGTGAGTGTAAGCCAATCGATACTCCCGAGAAAGGGCTCCGGAAAGTTACCTAGACTACTACCTACCTTGAGCAGTTTGGCTAGCTTGAGGTAGAAGGGTTCGTTCTCAAGCTGTTATGCTATTGTTATTGTTCATGGTTCTGGAGTTCGCTGCACATAGGGGTATTCCCATCCAGGGTCTTTGCTGTCGAGTCAAGGATACCCATATTCATGTCTATTGCTGATGCTGTGGACCCGGACCTCAGTTGGGCTGCTGAAATACCTACACGTAGACTTTCCGTGTCTTGACATCCATACACCTCTGCAGCTGGAATCCAAAAGCAAGTTCCAAAAGACAAGTTGGAGAAGTTACTGGTGTTTTAGGACAAAGATTCTTCGCTTGAGCGAACTTTAGTCAGGCTCCCTATCTTCTCCTGTCCTATCTGTAAAATTCAGGCCTAGCAGGAAGGAGTCATTTTAGGAACCCTTTATTTCTGTATCTGATCAGATTCCTTAGTCTCCACCATCACCTAGGTAATATCTGATCACTCTTGCCTGCCTTCAACAAGAAACCTATTAGGTGGGTTCAACCAGAAACCCCCTTACCCTTTATGTTTCCTCTTAGTAATTTTCTATCCGCTGACCTCTGCCCTCCTCCTTGGCTCTAAATTCCCACTTGCCATGCTGTATTTGGGTTGAGCCCAGTCTCCTTGGGCTTTCCAGGTGGCGCCAGTGGTAAAGAATTCATCTGCCAATGCGGGAGCAGCAAGAGATGCAGGTTCAATCCTTGAGTTGGGAAGATCCCCTGGAGTAGGATATGGCACTTCACTGCCTGGAAAATTCCATGGGCAGAGGAGCCTGGTGGGATGCTCCTTGCACTGAAAAGAGTCAGACATGACTGAGCACACATGTCCCAACAAGGCTCTAGATATTACATCTATTTTGGGGCTTCAAAATCACTGGAGATGGCAATTGCAACCATGAAATTAAAAGACACTTACTCCTTGGAAGGAAAGTTATGACCAACCTAGATAGCATATTCAAAAGCAGAGACATTACTTTGCCAAGAAAGGTCTGTCTAGTCAAGGCTATGGTTTTTCCAGTAGTCATGTATGGATGTGAGAGTTGGACTGTGAAGAAGGCTGAGCACTGAAGAATTGATGCTTTTGAACTGTGGTGTTGGAGAAGATTCTTGAGAGTCCCTTGGACTGCAAGGAGGTCCAACCAGTCCATCCTAAAGGAGACCAGTCCTGGGTGTTCATTGGAAGGACTGATGCTAATGCTGAAACTCCAATACTTTGGCCACCTGTTGTGAAGATTTGACTCATTGGAAAAGATTCTGATGCTGGGAGGGATTGGGGGCAGGAGGAGAAGGGGACGACAGAGGATGAGATGGCTGGATGGCATCACTGACTTGACGGACATGAGTTTGAGTAGACTCTGGGAGTTCGTGATGGACAGGGAGGCCTGGCGTGCTGCTATTCATGGGGTTGCAAAGAGTCGGACATGACTGAGCGACTGAACTGAATGAACTGAACTGAACTGAGGTGACTCAGGGGGTAAAGACTCTTCCTGTAATGTAGGAGACCCAAGTTCAATCCCTGGGTTGGGAGGATCCCTTGGAGAAAGGAATGGCTACCCACTCTACTATTCTTGCCTGGAGAATTCCATGGACAGAGGAGCCTGGTGGGCTAGAGTCCATGGGGTTGCAAAGAGTTGGACATGACTGAGTGACTAACACTTTGACTTCAGTCTTGTTGAGCCCCGTCTCCCCAAATGCAAAATTCCATTGCAGTGGTCCCTCTACCTATAATCATGGTCCGTCCATCTTTAACAATTATCATGGATTTTTTTTTTCCTTAACACTTAAGGCCTGGGGCCAGAAACTGATACAGAGTCTTTATTCTGCATTGTATTTTATCAGTCATTGCTCTTTACAGCATTGGACCTTGCTTCTATCACCAGTCACATCCACAACTGGGTATTGTTTTTGCTTTGGCTTCATCCCTTCATTCTATCTGGAGTTATTTCTCCACTGATCTCCAGTAGCATATTGGGCACCTACTGACCTGGGGAGTTCCTCTTTCAGTATCCTATCATTTTGTCTTTTCATACTGTTCATGGGGTTCTCAAGGCAAGAATACTGAAGTGGTTTGCCATTCCCTCCTCTAGTGGACCACATTCTGTCAGAATCAAGGCAAATTGGAAGTGGTCAAACAAGAGATGGTAAGAGTGAACATCAACATTCTAGGAATCAGCGAACTAAAATGGACTGGAATGGGTGAATTTAACTCAGATGACCATTATATCTACTACGGCCAGCAGGAATCCCTCAGAAGAAATGGAGTAGCCATCATGGTCAACAAAAGAGTCCGAAATGCAGTACCTGGATGCAGTCTCCAAAACGACAGAATGATCTCTGTTCATCTCCAAGGCAAACCATTCAATATCACGGTAATCCAAGTCTATGCCCCAACCAGTAACGCTGAAGAAGCCGAAATTGAACGGTTCTATGAAGACCTACAAGACGTTTTAGAACTAACACCCAAACAAGATGTCCTTTTCATTATAGGGGACTGGAATGCAAAAGTAGGAAGTCAAAAAACACCTGGAGTAACAGGCAAATTTGGGCTTGGAATGCAGAACGAAGCAGGGCAAAGACTAATAGAGTTTTGCCAAGAAAATGCACTGGTCATAGCAAACACCCTCTTCCAACAACACAAGACTCTACACATGGACATCACGAGATGGTCAACACCGAAATCAGATTCATTATATTCTTTGCAGCCAAAGATGGAGAAGCTCTATACAGTCAGCAAAAGCAAGACTGGGAGCTGACTGTGGCTCAGATCATGAACTCCTTATTACCAAATTCAGACTTAAATTGAAGAAAGTAGGGAAAACTGCTAGACCATTCAAGTATGACCTAAATCAAATCCCTTATGATTATACAGTGGAAGTGAGAATTAGATTTAAGGGTCTAGATCTGATAGATAGAGTGCCTGATGAACTATGGAATGAGGTTCATGACATTGTACAGGAGACAGGGATCAAGACCATCCCCATGGAAAAGAAATGCAAAAAAGCAAAATGGCTGTCTGGGGAGGCCTTACAAATAGCTGTGAAAAGAAGAGAGGCGAAAAGCAAAGGAGAAAAAGATATAAGCACCTGAATGCAGAGTTCCAAAGAATAGCAAGAAGAGATAAGAAAGCCTTCCTCAGTGATCAATGCAAAGAAATAGAGGAAAAGAACAGAATGGGAAAGACTAGAGATCTCTTCAAGAAACATAGAGATACCAAGGGAACACTTCATGCAAAGATGGGCTCGATAAAGGACAGAAATGGTATGGACCTAACAGAAGCAGAAGATATTAAGAAGAGGTGGCAAGAATACACAGAAGAACTGTACAAAAAAGATCTTCATGACCCAGATAATCATGATGGTGTGATCACTCATCTAGAGCCAGACATCCTGGAATGTGAAGTCAAGTGGGCCTTAGAAAGCATCACTATGAACAAAGCTAGTGGAGGTGATGGAATGCCAGTTGAGCTGTTTCAGATCCTGAAAGATGATGCTGTGAAAGTGCCGCACTCAATATGCCAGCAAATTTTGGAAAACTCAGCAGTGGCCACAGGACTGGAAAAGGTCAGTTTTCATTCCAATCCCAAAGAAAGGCAATGCCAAAGAATGCTCAAACTACGGCACAACTGCACTCATCTCGCATTCTAGTAAAGTAATGCTCGAAATTCTCCAAGCCAGGCTTCAGCAATACGTGAACCGTGAACTTCCTGATGTTCAAGCTGGATTTAGAAAAGGCAGAGGAACCAGAGATCAAATTGCCAACATCCGCTGGATCATTGAAAAAGCAAGAGAGTTCCAGAAAAACATCTATTTCTCCTTTATCGACTATACCAAAGCCTTTGACTGTGTGGATCACAATAAACTGTGGAAAATTCTGAAAGATGGGAATACCAGACCACCTGACCTGCCTCTTGACAAATCTGTATGCAGGTCAGGAAGCAACTGAAGCAAGTTAGAACTGGACATGGAACAACAGACTGGTTCCAAATGGGAAAAGGAGTACGTCAAGGCTGTATATTGTCACCCTGCTTATTTAACTTATATGCAGAGTACATCATGAGAAACGCTGGGCTGGAAGAAACACAAGCTGGAATCAAGATTGCCGGGAGAAATATCAATAACCTCAGATACGCAGATGACACCACCCTTATGGCAGAAAGTGAAGAGAAACTAAAAAGCCTCTTGATGAAAGTGAAGTGGAGAGTGAAAAAGTTGGCTTAAAGCTCAACATTCAGAAAACGAAGATCATGGCATCTGGTTCCTTTACTTCATGGAAAATAGATGGGGAAACAGTGGAAACAGTGTCAGACTTTATTTTTGGGGGCTCCAAAATCACTGCAGATGGTGATTGCAGCCATGAAATTAAAAGATACTTACTCCTTGGAAGAACAGTTATGACCAACCTAGATAGCATATTCAAAAGCAGAGACATTACTTTGCCGACTAAGGTCCGTCTAGTCAAGGCTATGGTTTTTCCAGTAGTCATGTATGGATGTGAGAGGTGGACTGTGAAGAAGGCTGAGTGCCGAAGAATTGATGCTTTTGAGCTGTGGTGTTGGAGAAGACTCTTGAGAGTCCCTTGGACTGCAAGGAGGTCCAACCAGTCCCTTCTGAAGGAGATCAGCCCTGCGATTTCTTTGGAAGGAATGATGCTAAAGCTGAAGCTCCAGTACTTTGGCCACCTCATGTGAAGAGTTGACTCATTGGAAAAGATTCTGATGCTGGGAGGGATTGGGGGCAGGAGGAGAAGGGGACGACAGAGGATGAGATGGCTGGATGGCTTCACCGACTCGATGGATGTGAGTCTGAGTGAACTCTGGGAGTTGGTGATGGACAGGGAGGCCTGGTGTGCTGCGATTCACAGGGTCGCAAAGAGTCGGACATGACTGAGCGACTTAACTGAACTGATTCTATCAGTCAGGCAGCCACAAAATCAGATTGATGGGTGGAGAGTTAAATCATTTCAGGATCATGTCTTAAAACTTCCAGAATCACCCTCTGGCCACAAATGTTTTGCATTCTTTCCACATGCAGCATAAACTCATCTTGTCCCCAGGCCCATGTAAAGTTCTCATTCCATTACAGCATCAAGTTCCAAAATCTTGTGAGGTCCTGGAGCAGATGAGGCTCTTGGATGTAGTTTCTTGGGTGTAATTCAAGTGGTTCCTCTCCATGTGAAGTTCTGTGAATTAAAAAGACAGCGGATCTGCACCAATCACTACCACATCCGTAGTGAGCAATGATGAGAGATGCACAGGAGACTCTGCCTCTATAGGCATTTCCCTTCTAAAAGGACAGCAATAAAAGGCACACAGTAGTTACTAGTCCATAAAAAGTCTGAAATCTAACTGGGTAAATACTATCAGTTCCTTGATTAGGACTCTGCCAACTTCCTGGGAATACTCAGTGGCTCTTTTCTCCATCCATTGGGCTCTTGGCTGCACCTTCTGAGTTATCCTTCCAGTTCCATAAAAAGTAGCCCATGTTTACAGCTAAATCGTTTTCTCAGCTGCTTCCTGTCCACAGTTGTGCAGAGGTCTTAAGATCTCTTTTCATATTGTACTGTCCCTGTCCCTTCCAATCTAAGCTGATATAATTCATTTTTAAACTTTGTAGGTCTTTTGAATCAATTTATAACTTACTCCAAGAAGCAAAAACTGCACCAACACATTGTGGGGGGAGGTGCAGCTTAATTGTATTGTTCTGGTTCAGTTTCTTATAAAGTCACAGTCATGATATTAGCTCAGGCTGCAGTTGTGAAGGCTTAACCAGGCAAGAGGATCCACTTCCAAGCTCACTTGCATGACTGTTGGCCAGAAACCTCAGTGACTCAACGTTTGGGACCACAGGGCTGCTTGTTGTTGTTCAGTTACCCAGTAGTGACTTAGAGACCCCATGGACTGCAGCACACCAGGCCTCCCTGTCCTTCACCATCTTCCGGAGTTTGTCCAAGTTCACGTTCAATGGATTGGTGATGCCATCCAGCCATCTCATCCTCTGATGCCTTCTTCTGCTCTCCATCTTTCCCAGCATCAGGGACTTTTCCAGTGAGTTGTCTGTTCACATCAGATGACCAAAATACTGGAACTTAGGCTTCAGCATCAGTCAGTATTCAGCATCAGTGAATATTCGGGGTTGATCTCCCTTAAGATTGACTGCTTTGATCTCCTTGCTGTCTAAGGGACTTTCAGGAGTCTTTTCCAGCACCACAGTTCACAGACATTAATTCTTTGGCGTCTGCTTTCTTTACGGTCCAGCTCTCACAAACATATGTGACTCCTGGGAAGACCATAGCCTTGACTATACAGACTTTTGTTGAAAGAGTAATATCTCTACTTTTCAGTACACTGTCTAGGTTTGTCATCACCTTCCTGCCAAGAAGCAATCGTCTTCTGATTTCATGGCTGCAGTCACCATCCACAGTGATTTTGGAGCCCAAGAAGAGGAAATCTGTCACTCCCTTCTATTTGCCATGAAGTAATGGGGCTGGATGCTATGATCTTCGTTTTTTAAATATTTAGTCTTAAGCCGGCTCTTTCACTCTCCTCCTTCACCCTCATCAAGAAGAGGCTCTTTAGTTCCTCTTTGCTTTCTACCATTAAGAGTGGTATCGTCGCATATCTGAGGTTGTTGATGTTTCTCCTGCTTATCTTGATTCCAGCTTGTAACTCATCCAGCCCAGCATTTCTTAGGATGTTCTCAGTGTACAGGTTAAACAAAGAGGGTGACAGCAGACTCCTTTGCTGCTTGAATGTCCTCAAAACATGGCACTGGCACGTCCTGAGAGAGCTAATTCCTAGATAGACTGATAAGGAGTCCAGGGCCCTCAAGGAGGAAAGGGTCCAGGGCTCTCGTGGAGGAGAAAGGGGACTACGGCTCTCAAGGAGAAAGAGACAAAACCATCTTTTGAAGGGACGAATGTCAAAGAGTTGGTAGATGTATTTTTAACCAGAAGAGCCACATTCATCATTATCATTTAATAGGTTTTTGAAGGCACTAAAATAGAAGAATTAGATCTGAAATTCAAGGTATAAAAATGGAAAGAAGGAGGTTAAAATTATCACTGTTTATAGACTGTCTGCTCATATATCTGAAAATGTCATGGGAAGACAGTAAAAACTGAATAACATGGTGGCATCTAGGAACTAACTTATGAAATATAAAGAAACATGTGAGCAAAGACTTTTAATTCTCATAAACACAAATGTACATTGAAAATTGAAAACATTCAGCAGTGTGTCCAGTCACTCAGCAGTGGCCGACTCTTTCTGACTCCATGGATTGTAGCCCACTAGGCTCCTCTGTCCATGGGATTTTCCCAACAAGAATACTGGAGTGTGTTGCCATGCCCTCCTCCAGAGGATCTTTTGGACCCGGGGATTGAACCTGCGTCTCCTACATTTGCATTTTACCACTAAGGCACCTGGGAATCTAAAAATACTACATCCAGTATTATAATGGTAGTTCTCCATAAGCTGACAATAAACTTAATATGATTTCAATAAAAATAGTAACAAATATTTAACTGGACATGCTGATTCTAAGATTAATATGGGAAAATAAATAAGCAAAAATAGCCCCCCCAATTTGAAAAAGTCAAATGAAAATATTTATAAACCTAAATATTTAAGAGTGTGCATTGGTGAATGAATAGATAGATAACAGAAGAGAATGAAAAATCTAGAAACAGATCAATATGCATATGGAAACTTACTGTGTAATAAAAACTGGCATCTCAAATAGTGGAAGAAAATGGAACATTCAGTAAATGATATGGGAATCAAGTTAACCATCTGAAAAACATACCAGAATAAATTATAAGTGGCTTTATTTTGTTTTTTTCCAAAAAGATTGGAAAGGATGGAAAAGCAAAATCGTAAAACACTAGAAGTAAATATGAGAACATAAAAATTTTAGTTATTCAGAGAGGAAAAGGCTTTTTAAATTATGACTCAAAATCTAGAAATTTTAAGAGGTGGATAATATTTAATAACCTAAAAATTATACTTTTCTTCCTAACAACCATTGCCATAAGCACATTCAAAGGAGAACAGGAAAATACTATTTAGGACTTTTCACGGATAAGAAGTTTTATTTCCCTAATACATAAAGTTCCTATAAATAGATTAAACAAAATACTGTGAAAACGGCCTTTATACACTGCAACTCCAAAGAATACGCAAATTGGGAGTAAGTCTTTAGGATATACCCAAACAGAAACTTTCACTGAAAAGAGCAATGAAATTGAAGAGCTACCTCCTGCAGGACAACCTAAAACCTCACCACTAGAATTTTATGTTGCCCGTAATGGTGAAGAATAGCCACATCTGGAGAAAACTTTGTTCTTGGAAAAAGGCGGAGGAAGCTGATACAGCTTTCAACAGAAAGGACTGCTATAGCCATAGTCAGTGATCCCATACCTATCATTTTCTCTCAATTAGATGGGACCCTGGGGATCAGCTGAGGAACAACTGCTCTTAGCCTTCATCCAATCAGAACTTAGTGGCAGCTAATGGCCAGGAAGACAGCTGGTAAACAGGAAGGACAAGCTTCTGATGTAGAAAATCACATCTTTAAGAAATGTTCACATTTGAGTGCTGGATTAAAAAGTGCTATCTGCTTGGAATTCTGCACAGCAATTAATTTTTACTTGAGAAAAATGAATGATAGACAGCATGATTTTCAAATGCTCACAAGTTAGCATGATTTTGAAATGCTTCTGTGTGATGGGTCTTGGACTTACGCTTAACCATTTCAAAATATGCATGCTTTCACACTCTGTTAAGCAGTTCATGGGGGCTAGTGAGTGAATGCTTGTGTCCTCTCAAAATTGCAAGTGATAGTATTAGAAGGTAGGGCCTTTGGGAGGTGATGAGCTCATAAGGTCCCACAGAGCTCCCTAGCCCTTTCTGCCATGTGAGGACACAATGAGAAGTCTGCAACCCATAAGACAGCCCTCTCCTTTCTATGCTAGACCGCTATTCTCAGACTTCCAGCCTCTAGAACTGTGAGAAATAAATCCTGGTGTTTATAAGCCACCCAGTCTGTGCTATTTCATCAGAGTAACCTGGAGAGATTAAGACAGTGGGATGCTAGGTGTCCCTTTGGGACATACTGAGGTTTCGGAAAAGTTACTGAGCTGCAGTGTCAGGTTTTGCTGTACAACCAGCCATTTCAACCAGCATTGTTGAAATGCTGGTTTTGCTGTACATTGTTGAAATGTCAGGTTTTGCTGTACAACCAGCCATTCAACCAGCTGGTTGTTTATGTTTCAGCATAAACAACCAGCATTTACTTGGCTCATGCTTCTGTGGGTCAACCAGCTGGGCTCAGTTGGGCAACTATTGTGAGCTCAGCCAGTCTTCCTCATGCCACTGCAGTAAACCGTGGGATGGCTTTGCTGATCTTGGCAGGGTCTCTCCTACACCTGGGGTTTGGCCAGGAAAACTGGGCTGACTTGAGTTTCAATGTATGGCTTCCCACTCTCCTGCAGACTAGCCCTGCTTTATGCCCATGGCGGTTGAATGGGTTCCAAGAGATAGTATAAGGACTTGATCAGCCCAGAACTTGAGCACCATCACGTCTGCTGAAATCTCTTGGCCAAAGCAAGTCATAAGGCCAGCCCTCATCCAAGAGATGGGGAAACAGACTCAATCTCTTAGCAGGAGGCGATGCAAAATCACAATTATGTGGATATAAACGCTGACAAGGAGCAAAGATGATTTTTACTAGCTGGTTCTTAAAATGCTTCAACATAATAAAATGCACTTTTTTCTTTTTTCAGATTCTGTTAATGGGGAGGGATTGGAAAACTGTGGCCATTTTTGTAAAAATCATTAAGAGATACCAAGGGAACATTTCGCTGAGCACAATAAAGGACAGAAATGGTATGGACCAAAAAGAAGCAGAAGATATTAAGAAGAGGTGGCAAGAATACACAGAAAAACTATACAAAAAAGATCTTCATGACCAAGATAACCATGATGGTGTGATCACTCACCTAGAGCCAGACATCCTGGAGTCTGAAGTCAGGTAGGCCTTAGGAAGAATCACTTTGAACAAAGATAGTGTAGGTGATGGAATTCCAGCTGAGCTATTTCAAATCCTAAAAGATGATGCTGTCAAAGTGCTACACCCAATATGTCAGCAAATTTGGAAAACTCAGCAGAGGCCACAGGACTGGAAAAGGTCAGTTTTCATTTCAATCCCAAAGAAAGGCAATGCCAAAGAATGTTCAGACTATTGCACAATTGCATTCATCTCAAATGCTAGCAAAGTAATGCTCAAAATTCTCCAAGTGAGGCTTTAACAGTACATGAACTGAGAATTTCCAAATGTTCAAGCTGGATTTAGAAAAGGGAGAGGAACCAAAGATCAAATTGCTAACATCCGTTGGATTATAGAAAAAGCAATAGAATTTCAGAAAAACATCTACTTCTGCTTTATTAACTCTGCCAAAGCCTTTGACTGTATGGATCATAACAAACTGTGGAAAATTCTTGGAGACGGGAATACCAGATCACCTTACCTGCCTCTTGAGAAACCTGGATGCAGGTCAAGAAGCAACAGTTAGAACCACACATGGAACAATGGACTAGTTCAAAATTGGGAAAGAGTACGCCTAGGTTGTATATTGTCATCTTGCTTATTTAACTTATATGCATTAAAATCATGCAAAATGCCAGGCTGGATGAAGCACAAGCTGGAATCAAGATTTCAGGGAGAAATATCAATAACCTCAGATATGCAGATGACACCACCATTATAGCAGGAAGTGAAGAGGAACTGAAGAGCCTCTTGATGAAAGTGAAAGAGGAGAGTGAAAAAGTTGGCTTAAAACTCAACATTCAAAAAAACTTAATATCGTGGCATCTGGTCCCATCACTCCATGGGAAATAGATGGGGAAACAACGGAAACAGTGACAGACTTTATTTTTTTGGGCTCCAATATCACTGCAGATGGTGACTGCAGCCATGAAATTAAAAGATGCTTGCTCCTTGAAAGTGGAGAAGGCAATGGCAACCCACTCCAGTACTCTTGCCTGGAAAATCCCATGGACGGTAGGCTGTAGCCCATGGGGTCACTGAGAGTCCGGCACGACTGATGCGACTTAGCAGCAGTAGCAGCAACTCCTTCGAAGAAAAGGTATGACCAACCTAGACAGCATATTAAAAAGCAGAGACATTACTTTGCCAACAAAGGTCTGTTTAGTCAAAGCTAAGGTTTTTCCAGTAGTCATGATGTGTGAGTTGGACAATAAAGAAAGCTGAGTGCCAAAGAATCAATGCTTTTGAACTGTGGTGTTGGAGAAGACTCTTGAGAGTCCATTGGACTGCAAGGAGATCCAATCAGTTCAACCTAAAGGAAATCAGTCCTGAATATTCATTGGAAGGACTGATGCTGAAGCTGAAACTCCAATACTTTGGCCACCTGATGAAGAACTGACTCATTGGAAAAGACCCTGATGCTGGGAAAGATTGAAGGCAGAAGGGAATGACAGAGGATGAGATGGTTGCATGGCATTACCAACTGGATGGATATGAGTTTGAGCAAGCTCCGGGAGTTTGTGATGGACAGGAAAGCCTGGCGTGCTGCAGTCCATGGGGTCGCAAAGAGTTGGATGCGACTGAGCGACTGAACTGAACAAACAGGTAGGTAGGAAAATATTTGAAATACTTCAAGTCAGCTGGACAAAAAACTAGCAAAATTTGTTCCTGAAACAGTTAACAAATATGCTCATTGTGAAGTTGGTAGATAAAAATATAATTACGTAGGATTTGATAAAAGCCCTTTGCCTTTGAAATGAGAATGTGAGAACCTCCCTGGTGGTCCAGTGGCTAAGACTGTGCTCCCAGTGCAGGGAGCCTGGGTTCAATCCCTGATCAGAGAACCAGAACCCAAATAAGAACATGCAACAAAGATCGAACTAATCCTGTGAGCCGCAACAAGACCTGGTGCAGTCAAATAAATATTAAAAAATAAAATAAAATTAGAATGCTACCTTCCTGGTTCTGTATTTGCATGGGAGAATGCCTTTCAACGAGACTGAGAACTGGAAGTATGTCACTAAGAATATGAACACCATGTATTGAAAGAATGGATAACCACAAGTAAGGGTCAGGTACCCTTCTGAACATGAGACAGTAGGTTAGACGGTGGAGCTAGATTTGGATTTGAATTCCAGCTCTGCCAATTATTACTGTGTGATCTAGTTACAAAACCCCTTTACCTTAGCTTCTTCATGTGTAACATGGACAGAACAGTATATGTTCTTTATGGAGTCATTATGAAGATTAAATAATACATTGATTGAGCTTGAAACTCTGCACAGTTCATGATAAGCATTGTGTTTGCTCTTGTGTGTAATCTCTGAAGAGTCTCTGACGTATCCCGTCAACAAGAATGAGCTGACTACTGTGTCCTGGATAAGCAGGCAATCCAAGCAGAGACATCTGTCATGGTGTCTTTAACCAACAAAGTGTCATAAAAGCAACAAAGGATGAAATGCTATTTGTCCATATGTCAATGTGGACAGTTCTACAGCTTATAGTCAGTCATTTCACTGAGATGCCCCAGACACATGGCAGTTTCTTGAATGTTTTACTCTGTGATGAGTGACTGAAAACATTCTAACCTAGAGAACTGTGTGGGTCTGGTAATCCATATGCTTCTAAATGCCCTTTATCTAAAAAAAAAAAAACCAGAACAGGTAATTTTTTTTTCCTCCTAGGCAAATTTAATATTATGCTTCTCCAAATTACCTTAAATCATTCTTATTTTTTCTCTATGTATTTAAAATTTTAACTTAGAGGAAATTTGAAAGAACACAAAAATGATCACCTATGTATTCATTAGTGATATATGACTATTGTTAATATTGCATTTGTCTCTTTATCCACCTATTATTTGCTTAAATATGTGAAATTAAGTTGCAGATTTCATGACATCCCTACATAAATACTTCACAATGTATTCTAAGAGTAAAGAAATTCTCTAACAGAATTATAATATCTTCATTACATCCCCAAGTTTTTAACTTCAATTAAAGTTATTTATTTTCTATTATTATATATCATTAATGTATATTATTTTATTCATTTCTGAATCTCTCCATTTGTCCTTAAATTGTTTATTATAGTTTTTTCTTTAATCCAGAATTCAATTAAAGGTCACAATTGCATTTATTTTTAGTCTTTTTTTTTTTGGCCATGCCAAGACCATTGCAGGATCTTAGTTTCCTAACCAGGGGTTGAACCTGGGCCACTGCAGTGGACCTCCAGGGAATTTTCAAGCTACTGCAATTTTGGAGATGTTTGCTAAAGCAATTAGCATGTCTGTATAACCACATGTCCAGCTCCCTGTATTAGCTTCCTAATACACTGTAACAAATTCCTGGGTGATTAAAATAATGCAAATTTATTATCTCACAGCTCTGGAAGTCGTAAGTCTGAAACAAGTATCACTGGACTAGAGTTAAGGTGTTGGCAGGGCAGTGCATCCTCTGGACATTCTAGGGGAGAGGCTGGTTCCTTGCCTCTTCCAGCTTTTGGAGGCTGCCGGCACCCCATAGCTCTCATCAGTCCAACCTGTGGGCATCACATCTTTCTGACTCTGACTCTCCTGCCTCCTTCTTTCATTTATGATGATTACATAGGGCCCACTTCCAGGATAATCCAGGGTACCCTCCCCAGCTCAAGATTCTTAATCACACCTGCAAGTCTCTTTTGCCATATAATGTAACATATTCAGTTTCCCAGAACTAGGACTGGACATCTTTGGAAGTCACTATTCTGCTGCTGATACAGTAAAATTACATATCTGAAGGTGGGACATGAAAATATTTAAACGCATTCTCTCTTGGTCCATTCGAGCCACTATCCACTCCCCTTCAGTGTGCACTGTGCATGTCCATTACACATTAACCAGATCCCTTCAGAAAACACACGAAGGCCACCCACCCAAGAAATGCCATTTCCTCCCAGTGCCAGCAAGCTTAACTCCTTAGGAGGTACATTCCTTTCTCAGTCCTGTAAGGGGTCACAGTAATCCACCATTCGCCTTGTTGGATTATGGAAACTGCAACAGGTTAGTTCCTTTGATCTACAACCCTTTGTCTCAAAAATTCATATAACTGTGCTTTGACCACCAATGAATGGGAACAGTCCTCGGAGCTTTCTGAAAGTCTGTTTCATGGGCTATAACCCTCAGGGTAGCTCGAACAAAACTTTCTATTTCCTTCTTAGAGTGACCAATCATTAATTTTTACATTGACACTTCCACACTTCACTTCCTTCACCTCTTTGCTTGATATTCTGCTCTCTGAAGTCTTACTGCTGGTCTTTTTAAGACTCCTACACATCCTCACCGTTTTCATCCCCCTCCCTGATTTTTTTCCCTCAGTCTTCATTGTAATCTCAAGGATGCTATATTTTTCTTATCTTTTCTCTTTAACTAGAATGTAAGTCTGTGAGGGAAGCCATTTTTCTCCAGTTTTCAGTGCACAAATACCTAGAGCAAAGCTTGACATTTCAATAGGTGCCCAAGCACTTAAACAAATGACTCAGGGTTGTAGTTAATACATTTGTACATGGATATCCTATAAGAACATGTAATGTAAAAAACAAACAAACACGCTGCTAACTGGCAAGATTTAAAGTGGTGTCCATAAACTGCTTGACGATTGCTAAAAGGATTCTGAAATCAAAGAACTATGTGTTATAAGTAACATCAGTGCTATTTATCATCAATACCTCTAGATCAGTGCTTCTCATACATTAATATGCATATGAACCACAAACCATAACACACCTGGAAGCTTGTTAACAAGAATGCAGAATGCAGATTCTGATTCTGGAGGTCTGAGGTGAGGCCTGAGCTTCTGCACTGATGAGTTTCTGGGTGATATTATAACTGCTGGTCTATGAAATAGCAAAACTTAAATGATGTTAAAATCAGAAATGTCAATGGTAACTTCTTTTGCAGGAAAGGTGTTAAAACCGAGATCTAAGGACCTAAAGCAAGAATTAGTGTGCCCCAACTGTACCATTACGGATTACTGGTGTGGTAAGGGATTCTCTGAATTGAGATATCACTTAGATTGGTGTTTGTAATGCATAAATACTGGTTTAAATACACAGGGAGGAAAAAAAAGGCAGACTAGGTCAAGGAAGCAGAGGAAAAGATAAGAAGGCTTACTTTTTTTGTAGGGATTAAGACTTTAAAAATAGAAATATATATGAAGTCATACCCCACATCTCAGTACTCATTTGCTTTCTTCAGGTCCCCCTGTCTTTATATTCCCACTTGCAATCGCGAATGAACCCTTTCCCCCCAAACTGTAAAACCATATCATGTACATGTGTTAGTTTTTTATTGGTTTTTCTTTTGCCACCATGAACATCTGAAGTGCTTGTGTAATGCATTTACTTTTTAGGAAAATCAAAGTGGCAAAAGTATGTGGCTTGAAACATCTACTACAAATATACTGGAAGATTGGGATTGACGTATTGACTGCTATATACAAAATAGCTAATAAAAGACCTGCTATATAGCACAGGGAACTCTATGCAATGCTCTGTAACGGCCTATATGGGGAAAGAATCTAAAGAAAGAGTGGATATATGTATATGTATAATGGATTCACTTTGCTGTACAGCAGAAACTAATACTGTAAATCAACTATGAAAAGTGAAAGTGAAAGTCGCCCAGTCACGTCTGACTCTGCGACCCCAAGGACTATACAGTCCATGGAATTCTCTAGGCCAGAATACTGGAGTCGGTAGCCTTTCCCTTCTCCAGAGGATCTTTCCAACCCAGGGATCAAACCCTGGTCTCCCACACTGCAGGCGGATTCTTTACCAGTTGAGCCACAAGGAAGCCCTGTAAATCAACCCTACTCCAATAAAAAAATTTTTATAAACAACAAAACAGTCCAATAATAAAATGATCCAACAAAACACAGTCTGTCCTAATCTCCCTTCTCATGAGGTGGCCACTTTCCAAAGCACACTTTCAACCTTTAGCAATGTC
The DNA here is from genome assembly GCF_023091745.1 of Budorcas taxicolor. Taxonomy (NCBI): domain Eukaryota; kingdom Metazoa; phylum Chordata; class Mammalia; order Artiodactyla; family Bovidae; genus Budorcas; species Budorcas taxicolor. Next base: position 52,850,001 of record NC_068910.1, on the reverse strand, counting down.
TCCTGATACATAGTTCTAGACACTATCTATCTATTCACTTTTAAGGGAAGGTGAGGTTTCAATAGTCTATATAGCTCCCACCCAATCACAGCTAACGCAGCTTTTTGGTGAAGTTAGCTTTTATTGTTACCATCATGATGTGTAGTAGTAGCAGCAGCAGTAGTCGTCGTTGCTCAGTCGTGTCCGACTCTTTGCAACTCAGAGGACTGGAGCCTGTCAGGCTCCTCTGTCCATGGAATTCTCCAGGTAAGAATACTGGAGCTACCTGGGAAGCCCTCATTATGTATAAATATTCAAAATTAAGGATATAGTATATTAGGATACATACTTCGCTTTTCATTTGCTTGTCAAATTACCTACATCACTCCCACACTGTGAGAAAATTTCTTCCCAATATATTCATTCATTACATGCATCCCCCCTTTCTCTTCCCTCTTTCCCTCCTCTTCTTGGAGACATTCCCCTACCACACCTGTAGCAGCTTACTCTACCTGTATTCCGTCTGGGCTGGCTATCCCCCCTTAGGGCTACTGTATGGCTTCTTCCTGAGTCATCTCTCACCAGCCAGGCTTGAAGACAGGCAAGAAAAGGGAGGAAGGGCAGTAGGAAAGGATGATGGAGTCAGAAGGATTAGTCTCAGTGAGATGCTAGGTAGGGCTGGAGCTGGCTGCCCTGCCTAGTCACACTGGGTTACCAAGCATGTCCAAGACAAATGTTTGGGGTGAAATTTTCTTGTTTGGTCACACCACAGAGCTTGTGGAATCCTAGTTCCCCATCAGGGATCAAACCCAGGGCCCCAGCATTGGAAGTATACAGTCCTAACCACTGGACTGCCAGGGAATTTCCTGTTTGGGTTGAATCGTAAGGCCTCATTTTATCGATGCTTCCAGTATGACAGAGGATATGGAAATTGCATCCTCGTCTTTAATGACTATGAATATTATTTTTTACTTATTTTGAGAACTTCTGTACTTCCATAGGTGAGATGTGGGCATTTTTAGAAACTTTTTATGCACCAGTTATACAAACTATATAAGGACTATTTTTGAAATGCATAGATGGTTATTGATTTTAAGACCTTAAAAGGCACCAATAGTCACAAAATTGGGAGAAGACCTTATAAGTGTTCATGTACAATTAGAGTACTTATAGCACAGAGATTGGGTAAATAATACATCAGATGATACCCGTGTTGTATCAGAGTAAGAACAGAGTAGGCAAGTTGAAGCAACTTACTTTTTAATTAGTTTTTATTGGAGTATAGTTGCTACTCTGGCCGTAGTCTGAGTTTAAAACACAGCTTGAGCTACACAACTTGGGCAAATCAATTAACTTCTCTAAGTCTTAGTCTCTACTCTGTAAATTGGGGATGATGATGATAATACTTGTTGTGTAAGACTGGAATAAAAAGTTAATGCATCTAAAGTACTCAGCACAAAACAGGACACACAGGAAAGAACAATTAGTATTATACGTTTTCATGCTAAAATCTAGAGCAGCTGGTCAAAATGTGAAAACACATAGAATGATTTTACTGTTTTTATGAGATTAGGATATTCCAAAGACTCACTGAATTAATTTACTTATGTATTCATTTATAAAATAAATATTAAGACTTCCTGTGTTCAAGTGTTGCAGACAGTGTTACAAATATATAAATGGTTTTTTAAATAAAAGGGCTTATGCAGCATTTCAAAAGCCAAATTTGAACTGACAGATGAACGGATAAGGAAATGTGGTAGATACACACAATAGAATATTATTCAGCCTTAAAAAGAAGGAAATCCTCGTATATGCCACAACACTGATGAAACTTGGAGATGTTATGCTAAGTGTTTAATAAGTCAGTCCCTAAAGGACAAATACTGTATGATTCCACTCCTGTGGAAGTACCTAAAGTTGTCAGAATCATAAAAACAGAAAGTAGATGGATGGGTGCCAAGGGCTAGGGGGAAGGGAATTAGTGTTTAATAGGAACAGAATTTCAGTTTTGCAAGATGAAGTTCTAGAGATGTTATACAACAATGCCAACACTAACTGAACCTAACACTACTGAACTGTATACTTAAAAATGGCTACCATGGCGAATTTAATGTTACATGCTTTCTGACAATTAAAAGCAAAACAAAACAAAACTTTTTAAAGCCCTGCAATTAGCAAATGAAATGCTGAGTCTATGACGGTTAGGTGGAGCAGCTCAGATCCAAGGAGGTGAAATGACTCAGCAACAGCCCAGGGTGGCAGCTTGATCACTGTGCCCCGCCTGCAGTTGTAAAGGCCCTCACTTGTGGAGCTTCCGACTGTGCCCAAGAAACAGGCATTATTTCATTTAGTCTCACGATATTCTTATGTGCTAAGTGCTACTGTTTTTGCTGTTCTGTGGATGAGGAATTGGCAAAGTTTTGAGAGACAAAGTTGTCCAAATGCTGGAAAGAGTGACTGCACTTGAGCACCAGCTCCTCTGTAAAACTTATTCTCTGTTACTATCTTCTTTTGGGAAGATGAGGAAATCTGGGACAGATGCCAAGTAGCTAATGCAACGGCAGAGGGTGAGGGTGGTGACGAGAGGCAGATGGTGGCAGATCTACCTATGGTATGAACCTTAAAGGTAGGACTTAAGACAAAGCGGGCCCGAGTCCATATGCCAAATTTAGAAAAACACATCAGCACTGAAGTCAGAACCACTGAAATCAGTGTATGAACAGAGTGAGTAGAGAGTGCGAGAGACAAAGCCATGACTGACTTCTTGCAACCTCTGGGGCAATACATGTCACTACGCAACTTTTGAAAGAGTTGCTTCCTACAATAGGTAACTAATGAGAACCTACTGTACAGCACAGGAAACTACTCAATGCTCTGTGGTGACCTAAAGGGGAAGGAGACTCAAAAGAGGGGCTACACGCATATATATAGCTGATGCACTTCCCTGTACAGCCGAAACTATCACACCACTGTAAAGCAACTATACTCCAATAAAAACTAATTAAAAAGTAAGTTGCTTCAACTTGCCTACTCTGTTCTTACTCTGATACACCACGGGTATCATCTGATGTATTATTTACCCAAACATCTTTACAGAGAGTCATTTATGGTAATCAGGTTGTGAATAAAGTTCTTAATCACTTTTGTACTTGGACCCCATCTTAATGATCATTATTTTTTTGTTATTTTTATGTTTAGTTCAGTGTTACTAAGCATATTCAGTTTTGCAACTATCACCAACATCCATTTCCAGAACTTCATCACTGCAACATATAATCCTGTGCCTTCATTTAACACTGACTCCCTCTTCCCTCCTCCCAAACCCCTGACAAACACCACTGTATTAAAACTTTCTGTCTCCAGGTACCTCATGCAGGTGGAGTTATACAATATTTGAATATTAAGTTTTTAATACTTTTCAACAAACCTCAAGGCTATTCTTCAGTGTCTTCTCGCTCATCCACACTGCTGCATACCTAGAGAAAACCTCACTGTATGGAAATTCTCTGACCTCAAGAGCTAGAAATCAGTTCTTAGAAATAAAAATCACCATTTTTCTTACAAGAGCAAAATGCAAAGGACTACCCTAGCACCCAAGCAGAGACGTCAGAATGGAATAGGTGGCAGGAGAAAATGAACAGAAAATAGTTTGGACAGAATTGGGGATCAATGATTTGTGTTGAATGTTTGGCATGTGAGCTCATATGTATTAAAGCATGGGAAAATTTATCCTAAAATTCAGCTGGAAATGAGTTCTGGATTCTTCATTTTCGATTCAACATTAGTGTAAAAAACTGATTCAGCGTTTTTAAACTGGGCTGTATTGCCAGCGCAGCTATCTACGGAAGCCCCTTTGCTTTGATGCAAGGTTTCTCATCCTGGGCATTACTGACATTTGGGGCTGCATGCTTGTTTTGCTGAGGGGCGGTTGCTGAAGGGGGCAGTCCTGTGTATGTAAGATGCTTAGTAGCATCTTTGACTTGCACCCACTAGATGTCAGTAGCACTTCCTTACCAAGTTCTGACAACCAAAAAAGAATCAACACTGCCAGATGTCTTCCAGTGGGCAAAATCATCCCAGAGAACTGTGGTTTTAGGAGGATGGAGAAGAGAAAGCACATTTCTTGCTTTGTTGGAGTAACTCAACGGTAAGTCTCTACTTTGACCTGAACTTTGATAAAAATTAGTTATAAATCTGGTTATAGACTAAAACCAGCAAGCACTCTCTTTTCGCACTGACTTCCAATAAAATAGTAGCTCAGATGGTAAAGAATTTGCCTGCAGTGAGGGAGACCTGGGTTCAATCCCTGGATCAGGAAGATCCCTTGTAGGAGGGAATGGCTACCCACTCGAGTATTCTTGCCTGGAAATCCCCTGGACAGGGGAGCCTGGCGGGCTACAGTCCATGGGGTGGCAGACAGTCTGACACGACTGACTGAGGTTCGCTCACTCCAAAAATATCAGACTCAGTTTCTTTGTGCATGCTCAGTCATGTCCGACTCTTTGTGACCCCACAGACTGTAGTCCACCAGACTCCTCTGTCCACGGGGATTCTCCAGGCAAGAATACTCGAGAGGGTAGCCACTCCCTCTTACAGGGGATCTTCCCAACCCAGGGTTCAAATCAGCATCTCCTGCATTGCAGGCTGATTCTTCACCACTGTGCTACCTGGGAAGCCCTCACACACTCTTAAGGAAAAAAAATACTGGGAGACTGGGCTAGCTGGGGTACTGCACTCAGGGCTAGCTGGTCAGGATGGTTTGCAAAAAGCAGCACGTCTGGGCACTTTCTACCTCGAGTTACAGGCCGACTCCTCCTATATCGATCACATTTCTGAAAGCCTATTAATGCATTTCTCCCATTACCAGATGCACAGCTACATATTAACAGCGGATAGATTTTAGAGGTGCCAGATACACAGCTTCCCTGGTGCCTCAGCTGGTAAAGAATCCATCTACAATGCAACCCACAATGGAGGAGACCTGGGTTTGATCCCTGGGTTGGGAAGATCCCTTGGAGAAGGAAAAGGCTACGCACTCCAGTATTCTGGCCTAGAGAATTCCATGGACTGTATAGTCCATGGGGTGGAATAGAGTTGGACACGACTGAGCAGCTTTCACTTTCAAATGCACAGCAGGTGCTCAAACATTTACTAGGTAAATAAGGATAATCAGAACCAGATTCAGAGAGACCAATCTGAAAAAAAAATTGTAATGTAAAAACCAACTCACTTTTGAAGTTTTCAGAGTATATAAAATTGAGGTGTCTGTGATGTTAATTCTATAATCATGCTGTTTTTCAGCTTGTCTTCGATGAACTTCTTTGTTCAGTTAGATAAGTACTAGTACCCAGTCAGATGCCAGTCTCCACTGGCATCCCACGTTCCAGCTAAACCAAGCTGTGTAATGATGGCCAGTTGGGGAGATACAAAGGGTATGTTCAGTCTGGAAAGCAGATGCAATATTATAACTGTTTAAGAAAAGGAAAACTTTTGAACTAAAACCACTGAAAGAAAAGCTATATCCAAGGTTGTTTTGTTTTTTGATTGAGAGAATGCACAGATTTTGGGGAAGAAGATCTTTTATGGGAATTTTAAGAGAGAATGAATTTTTTTTTTTTTACCTTGATCAAACAAACCATGGTTTAAAAAGTTCTAGTGATACACCCTAGTGCTACTTACTTCACATATAGCCCTAGCATTGCCTTCCTCTTTGGCTTTCTTCTGCTGTTCCGGTCCTGTAACCCCAATGAGTCTCAGGCCCATTTAGCTCTAGACAAAGTTTACGCCTCACCTCTTCTAGGAAGCCTTCTGTGATTACACCTTAGGTGCGCCATCACCCCCATTCCCTACCTCCCATCAACACCTTGTGTGTTATTCTCTACGAGAGCACTAACCACACTGCATCGTGGCCATCTGCTCTACTTTGCGTCACTGAAGGCAAATACTCAGATATCTTTTGCATGAATGAATGTAGGTAAATCTGAGATACTGAAATTCTTACACATATAAAGGTTTCTTGTATTTTCTTGTTTTACTTTTGATTACAAGAATAATTTAAACCCAGCTAGAATAATTTAGACACAGCTATTTAAGTAACTAGGAAATCTTTAAATAAGTGATATCTTTCTACATTTGGCAATTTCATAGTAAAGACACCTATAAAGTTACCTAGTATGAAATAATTTGAGATGTGCCATAGATGTAGCTATTTGTTACAGGAATATTCAGCAAAGGTCTACAACCCAGGATTATGCTGCACACATACCAAGGAATATTTCGCTGCCATGAGACGTCATCCTATAGAAAAACAAATAGAGAATATATTCAAAATGTAATGTTAAAATACATGCACAGAACAGATGCATTCAAAACCTTAGTTTTGAAATCTAAACTTTTCATTCTCTGGTTAATAAAACTTAATGTTCCTTTTTGGAGAAGGAAATGGCAACCCACTCCAGTGTTGTTGCTCGGAGAATCCCATGGACAGAGGAGCCTGGAGGGTTACAGTCCATGGGGTTACAAAGAGTCAGACATGACTGAGTGACTAACACAACAACAATGTTCCTTTATAGTTTTCAGCATTAAGTCAAATTGATTATCTTAGCAATCCACAAAACAGCAACACAGATCATCTCAAGTGGTGCTATTAAGAGGCAATTTCTTTTGCAAATTTTCCAAATATTCCACAAGAGCAGTGGACAACTTTTTAACTGACAAGGCTTTTTTTTTCTTTCTGACAAGGTTTTTTAAAGCTTAACTCTGGACCTTGCATTTGCATGGCTATAAAACTACACTGATTAACTACAATAAAATGAACTAAAACAATACAGGAAGCAAAGATGTCAAAGGTTAAGAAAAAAAAAAAACCCTTATGGGGAGGAGTGATAAATTAGGAGTTTGGGATTAGGAGATAAAAACTATTATTTATAAAATATTATACACACACACATACACTCCATATAGCACAGGGAACTATATTCAACATCTTGTAATAACTTATAATGAAACAGAACATGGTAAAGAATATGTATGTTGTAAATCATCTATACTTCAATAAAAAAATGTTTCAGAAAAAAAAACCACCTCATATTATGGAGTAATATTACCAATTTTTGTTTCTTTTTACTGTAAATGTTTTTCTAAATTAACAATAATAAGAAACACTTGAATTTACAAATATATCTGGCCTGAAGATTTTAGTTTTTCAATGTTAGATATAACTTGGTGAAAAGTTGTTTTGACCTAAGTTTCTAATAAAATACGAAGGAATAGAGTGAATTTACTCCAAATCTGAAACCTCAGATTCAAACCATATCTTACTTGAAAATGTCAAAAGTCTATTAAAGATTTTGAAAACCCACAAGAAACAAACATGTTTTAAAACATGGAATTACATGCTTTTTTAATTGGTTTTCAGCAGCGTGGGTAAATGAATGACACTGATGCTTAGGGGAGAAAAGTAGAAAGAAAAAAAAATTAACCAGTAGCTTTTAATCACCATTCTTTAATAGCTGACATCTTAATATGTTTCTGAAATGAACAAATTAAAGGTATTGTAAATAGCAATCTGAATAGTCAACAGTAACTTTCTTATAGTCTTATCAACTGAAATAATAGAACTTTAAACATGACTTAGCTTTCTACCTTGTCACATTAAACCATAATCTTCTGTTACCCATTCATTTCTTGAGTGCCTGCCTTTACGCGCCAGGTGTTTGATCTAAGTTTTCAAGTAGAGTTATTATTCAGGTTATGTCACTCTATTTAGTTGTCAACAGTAGTTAGAGCAGGACCTTAAAGAGGTCAAAATTAAATTAATATTTCGATCCAAAATGATTATAAAACATACCAAGGTCATGAAACATAAAACATTACTGAGACAAGTTCAGTGCTTAAAATACCTTCCCTTTTTAAGGATAAGTGATAATATATACATGCATTTAGAGATATATATATTGGATTGTGGTTGCTACTCCTGACAAATCTTTTCTCTTCAGATGCACTTACAAATTCATGAGAACAACACTGATATAGGACTTTCTAAAAGCTTTTAAAATCCTAGTTAGGAGATAAGTGACTTGTCACACAGTAAGACAGAAAAACAACTGATATACATTGTTAATTTTTTCAAGTAATGTTATGTACAGTTTTATTGCCAGTATATGCACAACAGTAAGCATAGAACTATAAATACACAATGTAATTAACAGTAGAAAACAAAATTGTTACAGGTAAAGTGGGGGGTGATGTAGAGAAACTATTTTCCTGCTGCTAGAACAAAAGCAAAGGAAGGTAAAATCCTATGACAAATCATCCATTCAGTACTCTTGTCTTAAATTCTTTACATACATTTCTACATTGTTTTTCAATTCAACAAAGAAAGTACAGATAACTCTGTTAACAATAGCAAATTGCTTCCCTAATAGCCATTTGCCTTTCCAGTCAAATTTACTTTATGTTAAGATAAAAAAAAAAAAAAAAGTCAAGGTAAGAAATCATTAGTATCCTGGTTCCATATGATCTAATCTGCCTTTCACCAAAACCGGTAATTTTTGAAAGTTGGCTGCACATGAAAATAAGAGGTGTAGCAAAAGGTGATTAAAAAATTTGTTAAAAAGTAACAGAAGATCACCCTTTTAGTAGTTTTCTAAAAGACACTATGTAGGCAGCAGCTCAATTAAAAGTATTAGCCCTGAAGAGGTAGAGAATTTGAGCCTATTACATGAAGATAATAATAGCCTTGGCACCATCTTCTCTCTCATCAGGATCAATGTTTTCAAGTAAGACAATTTCATGGCAAAAGGAAACCAGGTTCCACCACATAAAGAAAAGGTGCTGGTCGACTCCCATGTCGCAATCATTAGTTTGTTCATTAAATGAGAAACAGAAGACGGTCAAGGACACACATGCACTTGCTTTCTTTTTGTCTGTTTCCATTATCAAGTTTATTCATAAGTGAATTTGATATCAATAAATAAAAAAGCATCATTCACAACCAAGATAAACAAACCAAAAAACCCTGCAATGAAACCTTCTACTTGAATAAGTAACAAGAAAAACACAGGCTGATGATTTGGTGCAGCTTTCTTAAGGGATCAGAGAGGGGACATGGTTTTAAATAAACGTGGCAAGGTCAACAACCAACAAACGATACCAGCTTTACAGAACTGGCTGGTTCTGTAACGTTTCTTTGAGGTCTTAGTTTTAAACTACAGATCACCCCAAAGAAGTTGCAACTAATGACATGTATCACCATCACACCAACAGAGTCCAGCTGGAGTTCAAATCAGTCCTGCTTTGTTTCACATCATTTCAGTATTTCTAGCATAGGACATGATACGGAACAAAACTTAAAGTAGCAATAAAAATATTATTCTGCATTTGAATAAAGGCCAAAAAGAAAGTTTTAGACTGTTAAACTTTAAAGCTTTAAGCATTCCTGTTTAACCAGCATTAAAAAAAAAAATTTATACAAATTTTAACACTGGCAAAGGTTAATGGGAAGACAAAGAAGTACAAACGTGTGAAATGATGAATTAGATTAAAAATTACTTTGTATTGATCAACTGATGTTAATACTGCTTCTTCTTGAATTTGGAATAACTATTGTAAAAGTTACATGCAGACTGAGGGTAGTCCTCTGTTACGGAAAATACAAAACAAAACAAAAAACTAAAACTGGGAAACAATGGTAAGTTTCAAAAGATGTATTTGAAAATTTCTTTTCACTGATGAGGGTGGTCTGTCTGTCCTTTCTTTGAGAGACCTGGTTCACTTCTGTCAGCTTCACTAACTTTGTCCGGAAACATCAGTAGTGGGGTCAACTCCTCCAGAACCTGTCTGTGCACGTTTGATGTAAAGATTCAGTAGCTTCATCTGCAGATTCAAGCCAAACACATGTCATTTGAGCAAGCTGCTCTAAATTATCCTGAGATGCTCATTAAAGAAAATTATACACATATGTGAGCTTCAAAAGGTATTTTAGACTGAGGGGTTATTATAATGCACTATTGTTGATAATTACGAATTAAAAAAAAAATTTTAAGTCTTAGTTTTGTGCATGACTGAGTATTCTAGCGTGCCTTTTCAAAAACTGTTAGAGTGATGAACATGTAACACTTAAAGAAGTCACCATTAGGACAAAAATGGTAGACATCTGAGCATTATGTGCTATGCAGTATGCTGCCTTACATTCTATCTTTTTATCTTCACAACATTTTAGAGAGGAGGAAACTGAGATTCAGGATGTACCATCCCTGCCTAAGGTCAAAAGGGTAGAGAGTAGTGGGCCAGGAGACGAAATTAGGCTCTTGAGTTCCAGCACCCAAGACCACAGACAACTATGTCACCACTCTCCTCACAGGAATGTTTTTGATTTCCTGTCATTTTTCAGTCTGTACTGTATGAGATCATATTTTTATAGTTTGGAATCAAAGCACATACAATTCTGTTTTTCACTTTTTTTTTTTTTTTTTTTGAACCTAATGTCATTCTCAAATATTTTTCCCACCTTCTTATTGTCTTCACATGCAACATTGCTACTGGCTGCCTAGTATGCTGATAAAGTGATGAATTTTAATTCTTCTACAGATAACTCTGGCTTATCAGGACCTAACTTTGCACAAAACTCAGAAAACTTTTCCCTCTGAAAACCACACAGTTGTTCAAAATTTGCTTTTCTTAACATCTACTCTTTGACCCAATGGTTTAACCCAGTATCCACGGCATTCAGTGGCTCACTGAACCCTCTGAAACTAGGTATAAAATTTTCTGCATAAGTTTATTTTTCTTGAGATTATACCCGAAGCTCAAAGTGGTCTGTAATACAGAAAAGGTTAGGAATCACTGCTTTAATCTATCTATGACTTGTACAGATTTTAAAGTAAGGTATATATTTGAGTTCTTTTTCCTTTATAAGTATTTCTTATTCCCTTTTGCTACTTAAAAAATAATTTTGATTAAAGACAATTGTTAGGATTTGTGGAAACTTTAAATGAAGGTGAGGGTCCCGCTAACTGGTTCATAAACCATAATTCAAAAATCATAGTTTATCCTCACCCTTTAGAACAGATTTAAGGTTTTGATGATACCGAAGAAATGAAGAAAACAAGACTGATGTTTTTCACATCTTAAGGACTAATTGTAAAATTTATTTTAACATATCAAATAAAAATTAAACATTTATGGTGATCATAATAAGAGCAGAAAGAAAATGAGAACAAATATTTGATTATCATAATTCATAGGGGAGAATTTTAAAATGTTCTAGTGTTCCGTAATTTGGTACATATAAATCCATGAATATATAACCACAATTTATTGTTTTTTTTCTTTTTTCGGCTGTACTATGTGGCATGTGGGATCTTAGGCCCCCAATCAGGGAAAGAACCTTGTCCCTCTACAGTGGAAGCACAGACCCTTAACCACAGGACACACGAATATATAACCACAATTTACTCTGTTTTTTTCTTTTTTTCAGCTGTACTATGTGGCGTGTGGGATCTTAGGCCCCCAACCAGGGATAGAACCTTGTCCCCCTACAGTGAAAGCACAGACGCTTAACCACAGGACATCCAGGGAATTTCCAACTGCTATTTATTATTTTCTTCTTTTTCTATTTATTTTTAAACAGTCACAGGGCTAAGAATTGAGTGTGAGAGTGGGAAGAGTGAGTTGGTGATCAGGAACAACCAGAAGCAGTAGACATTTTTTTCACAGCAATCTACCAACCATCCTACCAGACCGCTGACTTCACTTGAGTGACAGAAGTGAAAGTACAAATAGCTAAAGTGCAAACGTTAAGAGCAATTAGGATGGACGCTTAAAGCCTAATTAAAAGTCAAGTAACAAATTACCCTTCAACACACACAAACAAGTATATTTTGAAGAGCGACCCATGGCCACCATCTTTAGGAGAGAGCAGCCCTACTTACTTTACTGCCAGTGAGCTGACTGAGATGTGGTTTTAGTTCATCACCAATTACTGCATGAACAGCCACCAGGCAGAAGACACAAGCTTTCCGAACACTGCTTTCCGAATTATCATAACCCTGGGAAGAGATCCTTGTTAGTACTCCTGCAGGATCTGAGAAAAGTACCACCGCACAGAAACAGAACTGCAACCCAGAGAGGAGATGTCAAGCATGCTGACAAGAGAGTTTTGCTGACTGGGTGAAGTTAACTTTTCACCTTTTCAGGCAGCGACGTCCCTTTCCCTCCTCCCTTTCCCTTTGAGCACCCCCACTCCACTGTCAGCCTTTTTTATCAGGGTCTTTCTTATTTAGCCTGGTAAGCTACAATCTCTGGCTCTGAGGCCACCCCAGTGCCTGCAAAAGTCTCTGAATTAACCTTTCTAAAGCCTTCAGCTTTAGCGTATTTAGCAGCTCCTTACGAATGAATAAAACCTAACCTCCTTGGCCTGCAGTCAGGGTACTCCTCTAATCCAGGCTGAATTAGATTAACATCTGGCCCATCCTTACCATTACTCTAAGTTATTTATCCAACAAACATTTATTCATGTCCACTACTATATGCGCGACACACACCTATTATGTATATTCTGTTCTTAGCACCAAAGCATAGATAAAGAAGGAAGACATTTGGATCTTATCTTCAAGGACCTCACAACTTAGTAGCTGCAGCTTAGAACAGAGTCACAAAGCTAAAACTATAGATGCACAAAGAAATGAATGATGGCATCTTACACACACACTATTTAATAGTAGTCACTAAAATTATACCCCACTCCAGTACTCTTGCCTGGAAAATCCCGTGGATGGAGGAACCTGGCAGGCTGCAGTCCCTGCGGTCGCTAAGAGTCGGATACAACTGAGCGACTTCACTTTCACTTTTCACTTTCATGCACTGGAGAAGGAAATGGCAACCCACTCCAGTGTTCTTGTCTGGAGAATCCCAGGGACAGGGGAGCCTGGTGGGCTGCCGTCTATGGGGTCGCACAGAGTCGTACACGACTGAAGCGACTTAGCAGCAGCAGCAGTATATTATTTATTAGAATGGAATAGTAAAAGGTTCCATTCTATGGAAAAGGTTCATAGTCTTTGATTAACTTAAGCAAAGCATGTCACAAAATAAGATCCCATTTTTGTTAAAGGGTTTTTATATGTATGGGTTTGTATGCAGAAAACCACATTAAATGCTCATCTACCACACTAAACAGTAAGTTTTATGTTATGTGTATACTAACCCCCCACCCCTACACACACACACACCTGCTAGCTATCGGGTCTTTTGCTCCGAACGCCCGCAACAGCAGGAAGGCTTGGTCATGACACTGGTGTTGCCTGGCCAAGTACCTAAAATAACTGAATCCCCAGTGTATCAACACAGCTTCTTTCTCCAGGTTTTACTGCCTACCTGTATTAGGCCTGGCATGATCTCTGGCAAAAGCAGGTTAAGCGTCTCCTTGGACACTCTCTCAATCACTTTTGTTTGCATCTTGATGGCAGCCAGGTTGATGGGGTAGTCTGCAGTCTGGATGATGGGACACAGCACTTTGATGCACTGCTCCGGGCTGATGGAAGTGGCCAGCACTGACGCGGCCTCCTCAGCAGATCTCACCACCTAGGACAGAGGGCAATGCTGAGCGGGGAAGTGATTCTGTAAAATGTATGCTGTGTCCTGGGTGTGCACATTTCATGAAATACATAATACAACATGGGATCTGGAGTTTTCTTTGAAAACATGAAAGTAAATAAACGGATACATGGGGCTTTATTATACCATTCTTCCTTCTTCTGTGTTCTCTTTTTAAAAAATAAACAGCATGTATTTATTGGGTAACATTTTTACTCAGTGCTGTAATACAGAAGGTTTGGGGATACCAAAAATCAATTTCTGTGCCTGCAATCAAAAGGTTTCTATGTATAAAATCTATATGAATTTTGGGAGTTTGGGGACTATGTCTGTATTTTTCTGTACTCTCTCAATGCTGGTTTGGTTTAACAATTAGAGCAGTTTGAACACGGTATTGTGGTCAAGTTCTGCAGGGGAGCGGAGGCTCTGTCTACCTAGACTATCCTGTCACTGGAGTCCTCAGCATCAGCCATGCTGAGACCCTGCTCACTGTTAGGACCCTCAACTCCAGGATGGCTTGTGCCCCTTTTATCATATTACAAAATAAAATAAAAGTCATTCCATTAATATGTTATCAAATTAACAGTCTATTTCCCCTACTGTTCATGATTTTCTTTCCTTCTATACTGGACTTGGGGAGGTAAGATGCTGGTTTTGCAAGAAGAAAAAGTTATCTATATTTTTATCAGAATCTGTAATCTCTAAAGATACTCTTGAAAAGATGTAACGATTACTGCTTATGTGGCTGTTTTTGGTATTGTCTTACTTATGCTCTCAATCTGAGAGGTTTATAAAGGAACAGTGGAAAATACACTGGATATCAGAAGCTGCTGTTGTTTAGTTGCTACGTTCTGTCTCACTCTTGCGACTCCATAGACTGTAGCCCACCAGGTACTTCTGTCCACAGGATTTCCCAGGCAAGAATACTGGAGTGGGTTGCCATTTCCTACTCCAGGGGATCTTCCCGACCCAAGGATCAAACTCATGTTTCCTGCATTGGCAGGCAGGTTCTTTACCACTGAGCCACCAGGGAAGCCCCTCGGAAGTCAGTAGACCAAGGGCTAGTTTTGGCTGTAATAGCTTAAGGATATCAATTTTCTTTTGTAAAAATTGGTATGCTGCCAGCCTTATTTGGCTCAGAAGGTGGATAACTAAACTATAAATATTACATAGTTTTTTTTTGTTGTTAAAGGCTTCAGTAAGATGCTACAGATGTACCACTCAAACACCAGCTGGATTTTTAAAAACTGGATTAAAAATTCAAGTAGATTTAAAAGTTATGGCACACAATACCACAAGATTCAGTGATAGCTTCTAAAAGGTGGATAACTCAGATGGTTTTGATTTCTTCATAGCATCATCAAGATTTTCTTATTGTCATGTATGTGAAATGTTTTGTTTCAGTGTGGTTTTAGCTGCATTTCCCTAAAGATGAATGAGACTGAGAATCTTTTCATGTGCTTATTGGCAATTTGTATATCTTCTTTTAAGAAGTGTCAACTGGTCTTCTGCTCACTTAAAAATTGAGTTATTTATCTTTTGATTGTTGAGGTATAAGAGTTCATCATATATTATGGTTGTTGTAAGACATGATTTGCAAAAACATTTTCCTATGTTGTGGGCTGTCTTTTTACTTTCTTGAGAGTGTCTTTTGAAGCACAAAGGTTTTTAATTTTGATAAAAGTTCAATTTACACTTTTTCCCTTGTTATCTCTACTTTTGGCATTATATATAAGAAACTACTGCCTAATCCAAGGTAACAAAGTTTGATACCTATGCTTTCTTCTGAGAGTTTTACAGTTTTGGTTCTTATACTGAGCTTTAATCTATTCTGTCTCATTGCTGTTTTAACTTTCCTTTTTTTGGACTTGTCTTTTGCTTATGTCTTAGAGACACCTAATGCTCTCTCTTAGAACTGCAGTCCCTATTTGAAACTGGCTTTTCTAATTATTTCTAAGATTTTAATAAAAGTCCTTATGATTGTCTCATCAATGCCACTGGTTATGGTGGGGATATCCTAACAATGAAGTAATGAGACAGGTTTATAGGACTTTTTCAGGAAAGCCGAAAAAGTGTTTTATTGAATAAACTCTTAACAGATACCTAGCTCTTCAAGGCAATTTACCACTTTAAAATAACAACGATTCTTATTTCCATTAGTTATTAAAAATACAAATCCTATTGGTAAATGGAAAGTGAAGTTACGACTGGTAAACTCAAGTGGAAATCTAAAAGTGAGTGAAAAGAGAAAATAAAATCAAATAAATTATATCCTGGAGTTATCCTATTTTGGATAAAATGCCATGATATCAACATAACTAATTTAACAGAAAAGAACATATTTTTGCCTTTCAATCAGATACTACCTTGAACATGAAGTGGTCATAAAGAAAATGTTTGCCAAGGGCACTTTCCAAACACATTTATTATGTTTCATACAATAATAGCAAAAGTACTGAGAACAAAATAATAATTTAACTGTTAGATAACTCACCTCCTTATGAGGGTCTTTATGTGCTTCAAGTGTTTTCATGACAGTCAATTCTGCATAGTTTTTAAATCTTGCTGGTTGATGCCTTAGGATTTCTCTTAAAACCTTCAATGCCAAAGCCCTGATTGTAGGCTAAAAAGAAACATTTTAATGTTGTAATGCAAGAAAAGTTATGACCAACCTAGACAGCATATTAAAAAGCAGAGACATTACTTTGCCAACAAAGGTCTGTCTAGTCAAAGCTATGGTTTTTTTCAGTAGTCATGGATGGATGTGAGAGTTGGAGTATAAAGAAAGCTGAGAGCCGAGGAATTGATACTTTTGAACTGTGGTGTTGGAGGAGACTCTTGAGAGTCCCTTGGACTGCAAGGAGATCCAACCAGTCCACTCTAAGGGAAATTAGTCCTGAATATTCATTGGAAGGACTGATGCTGAAGCTGAAACTCCAGTACTTTGGCCATCTGATGCAAAGAACTGACCCTTTGGAAAAGACCCTGATGCTGGGAAAGATTGAAGGCGGAAGGAGAAGGGGACGACAGAGGATGAGATGGTTGGATAGCATCACCGACTCAATGGACATGGGTTTGAGTGGACTCCGGCAGTTGGTGATGGACAGGGAGGCCTGGTGTGCTGCAGTCCACATGGGGTCGCAAAGAGTCACACATGACTCAGCGACTGAACTGAATGCAAGGGTCTTAATATAGGTTGAGGGAACTGTAGAGAACTGCATAAAATATGTGGTATATTACGTAATCAAGCTTTCACATCTCCAGCTGAAAACTTACACTTCTCAAATGAAGAACCACTAGCTCTATTAAAAAAAAATTTTACTTCTGAATAATTGATTCAAATATGCAAAAAAAGTTGCACGTTTGAATAAAAATTTATGTCAGCAATGTTTTTCCTGTGGTTAATTGCTCAAAATCATTGATATACTTGGCTGAGAAGAAAAAGTATTTTATGGTGAAAATTTCATGCACACTGAAGCAGCAGCAAAGACTCATTTCCCCAAATGCCAAATATGTGTAGTGTTTGATTAACAGGAAATGACAGGCAACCCAAGGCACAAAAACAGGCTATTGTTTATATGTTCTGCCACTTACCTCTTTATCCCCAAGGGTTTCAAGCAATAAGAGTAATATCGTTTTGAAGTGTTCATCCCAAACACTGAAAGATTCTTCCTGTGTCAGTTTCATGAGTTCATACAGGGCGATTTTTCTTTCTTCTACGCGTTCATTATGGTTAGACAACTCCTTCAACAACTCTGCAACCAGGTCAGAATGGTCTAGGGAAAGATCTGTCATATGGACGTGATGTTAATTCTGTGACTTTAGAGAGCAACTTTCACAGGGATGGGGATGATAACTTTATAACATCATGAGACACAAACAGAAAGTTGGTTATAAAAAAAGCAAAGAAAAATGACTAAGATTCTTTTCCATTTGTCATCCCCAAAACCTCAATGCTAGCTTAAAACTGTTTATGATAAAAATTCATGAGAGAGAACTGTATAATGAATCCCCAATCATATTATGAACCCCTATCACCCAGACTTGAAAACTAAGATTTTACCATTCTTATATCATCTTTGCTCCCACTCTCACTTATTTTTCTCAAATATTTCTAGCAAATCCCAAACGTATCATTTCATCCTTACTCACTTCAGCATGCATTTCTATGTTGTCATGACAAGAGGCTCACAGGGTTTGGGTATTCCATTTTTAGCGATACCAATAGTGATCACTGGATTTAACCAGTAACAGCTTGATCCTACCATTGTAAAGTTCTCTGTCTGTCAATCTCTGAATTAAAGATTTCACTCACTGAAGGGGCTGAATTAATTACTTTATTAGGAGTTAAAAATGTGTTGTAATTTTTCTGAGTGTGAGTTTGTCAACTAGTGCTATTTTGATTACTCTGAAAAGGAGTTCAGAGTCAAGAGTTTGGGCCCAGTGGTTATCAAGGAGTTTTCATTTGTTTCTGCTTTCTTTTTTAAAAGTATAATTATGAATTCATTAATTTTCTGAATGTTAAAGGACATGCTGCTTATTTTTCAACAGTCATCACATAATGCTTTGAGTCATCTTTGTAGGAAAGACGATTCAATGCAAAAGTTCACTTCAGAACATTACAAAACACCAGAGTTCTTCCTAAATTCTTTTGATGATAAAATACATGATAAATTCAGGTTTTAAGGGATGTGGGCAGGCATTTGCGTGAGCTGAGCTTGTGCCATAGATTCCTTTCCCTTCTAACCCCGTCTCTGGAATAAAATAACCACAGACCATGGTGCCTGAGCCTAGAAGGTCCACCTGGGGTCACTGCCTCTCCAGGAAAGACGTCTGACACTGTGGAGCCGTATGCTCTGTGGCTCTGCTCGGCATGAGCATTCTAGTCTTCTGAAGAGGGTCACAGCCAAAAAAAGGAAAGGTTCAAGAGGAAACTGCACGTTTCCCTAAAGTGACCCTGGAGGTTGTAGTCTGCCAGATGGCTCATTACTGGTCCATAAAAATAGACACTACTGTGCACATCCTACTGGCTGGTTGGCCACAGACCGAGAGAATACCAATTACCTGACATTACAGATCTCAGGGAATCTATAACTACAGAAAGAAAAGCTCTATTTCACTTAAGAGGACTCAGAAATCTGAAGAAAGAAAACCAAGCTGAACTACCGGAACGGATGAATTCCCCCCCCCCCGCCCCCCCACCGCCTTCTGGCTGTACCCCATGGCATGGAAATCTTAGCTCCTCAACCAGGCATTGAACCCATGGCCCCACTCAGCATTGGAAGTTCAGAGTCTTAACCACTGAACCTCCACTGAAGTTCCCAGATGACTTCTATTGGAATAAAACTAACAATGATAGGGAAGGGAAACTGAACCAAATAAAATGACAACACTGACTATAAAAAAGGAAATGTGTTAGGACAACTTTCAGGGAACTATAATAAGAGCACTAAGAACCTCTGATCCCCAAATACTCATACATGACAGCACAAAATGTGACTACTGAAATTATCACTTGAGGTAATCTGGAAAGAATAAGCACTGAGGAGAACCAAATTAGGATTTTGGAAAATTAAGAAGAATTTTTAAGAAATGCAGAGCAAAATCATGAAAAATAAGAAATTTCAGTTCAAAGATCTTAATTTGGAGAAACAAAATAAACTTACAATGAATTCATCTGTTATAGACCAACATTAGAACAATGTTGCTGGTTTAACAAGAGTGACTGCAGCAGGATAAATACATCTCTACAAACTCAAGAATCACTGAGAAGTTACATTATCAGACTTTCAAAGACGTCAGAAAATCATTCTGATTAAGAGTGCATTTTATTTCAGCTGAATAAAGGGAAATCTCAAGAAAGCGCTTTGTTTCAAAGGAACTCGGTTCTCTTCTTCATGAATACGGGCTTTGTAATTACTCTAGAAGATAATTAGAAATGATCTGTCACATAGAATGGTCTGGACAGATGACTGACAGGAACATAATTTCTGCCAAAGAAAGGACAAATTATTTGTTGATAAAGTACAGTCAACTGTATTTCCTCTTCTAACACAGAAAGGCACTGTGGTTCTGTGAAAAGAACAAGAGGCTCAGGAGTCTCACCAAGCCTCTCTCTCTCAGCCTTTGTGGGATGGGAGCACACTCTTAATTAAACTGTGGAGGCTGGGTTTTCTTATCAGTAGAACTGGAAAACGGCACCCACCTCCTAGGGTCAGAATGAGAATCTGAGTCTAAAACATGAGTTTCTCTTGAATAACAGTATTATCCTCACCAGAGATAGTATATATTCTGGAATATTACAGTCCCTGGTGAACTTTACAAAGGTCATAATTAGAAGTGGCTATGAGTGGGTTTGTCTTGTTATTTTAATAAATCTATCACTAATGTATGTATCTGTTTGTGACATGTATAGGAACACGTGAGTAAGAGAGATACTTAATAACAGTATCTCAGAGTTTTAAAACAAATTTTCTTTCCTAGAAACTCCCACTTGAAGAAAATAGTTATCTCCTAACAAAGGTCCCTCTAGTCAAGGCTATGGTTTTTCCAGTGGTCATGTATGGATGTGAAAGTTGGACTATAAAGAAAGCTGAGCGCAGAAGAACTGACGCTTTTGAACTGTGGTGTTGGAGAAGACTCTTGAGAGTCCCTTGGACTGCAAGGAGATCCAACCAGTCCATCCTAAAGGAGATCAGTCCTGGGTGTTCTTTGGAAGGACTGATGTTGAAGCTGAAACTCCAGTACTTTGGCCACCTGATGTGAAGAGCTGACTCACTGGAAAAGACCCTGATGCTGGGAAAGACTGAGGGCAGGAGAAGAAGGGGACGACAGAGAATGAGATGGTTGGATGGCATCACCGACTCAATGGACATGGGTTTGGGTGGACTCCGGGAGTTGGTGATGGACTGGGAGGCCTGGCGTGCTGCGGTTCATGGGGTTGCAGAGAGTTGGACACGACTGAGCAACTGAACTGAACCGAACAAAAGTTTTAGATTGTGAAAACAAAAAGAAGAGGAGAAATTTTACTTGGGGCCAGGGTATCAAAGAAAAAACAGCAAAATTGAGGTCAATCTATTAAACAGGATAATGTCGGCAACATTCACAATAATGTCAAAGTCTTCACCTCAGATTTTAGAAAGAAAACAGACAATAAATGAAAATAACTGCTGCACAAAGCCTGGAGAAACTACTATTTTGGTTTAGTAGGAGGCTTATCCATCTTTGCAGAGTGTTTACTCAACATAAAAGGTCTGGCTTGTGTTTCAGAAGTCAATCAAGTATTATGCTGTGAAGAAATAACGTTCTCAAATTCAGAACTATTCAACCCACTTTAGGTTTCAGTTAATTTCCAAAGATATTTTCCTTTAACAAATAGGAAACAGATGATCTTTAGTAAAGGAGAAGAAAATTAGAGTAGGGGGTGATCTTGCTACGCTGTCACAATTATGGCTTTGTGATGTGATATTTGTGATATATTGAGTCTCTTTTAATATGACAAGTTGGTAAAAACACAATTCCTCAATCTCATAAAATGAAGGTATTTTTTCACTCATCAAAATTACAGACCTGGGGACACATTCATGGGCAGAGTAAGGAGGGTTTCCACATGTGAGAAAGGGAAAGGTAGGGGTTTCAGAGTTCAGCCAGAATAAGAAGCGTTTCCCCATGTAGTGGCAACCAGGTGTGATCTGTCAATAGCCCAAGCAGAAGGGCACTGGGTATCAGTGTCCACGTGGAAGGGGGAGCCCGGCAGGGTGAGGCATGCATGTGTACAAGTGAGGAAGTTGTTGGGATGCAGAACCGGCTGCACACAGGAGGGCTGATCAAATAAGTAAATGTACTAAAGATAACGGAAGTCAGGTTTCTCACAGGGGTTATCAGCATGCAAAGAGAGAAACTAAAATTAATCTCATGGTGCTAGACTGGAATTGGAGTTACTGGTACAAACATACAGCTTTTGACAGATACAGAAATAGATATATATCAATGCATACATACTCCTTACCTCTAGTCACTTAGAGGAAGTATAACAAGTGCCCAAACTTTAGTCTTAAAAGATCATTTTCTATTAAAAGAAACCAAGGATTGATCCTTGGAGAAATGGTTGGTTCCAGGACTGAAGTAAGGACAGTGTAAGATTATGCTGTGTCAGAACGTAAGGATGGGCACATGTTAAAAGGACACAAAGCCAGCTTAAATGGGATCCTGGTGGTCAAGTCAAGGACAACTTGAGCATCAAAATAAAGAATGATAATTAAACATTATAACCCATTGAATACAACAGGAAATTATGTGTCTATACGTAAGTTATATGTCTATACTTATAAGAAGGTCATGTTGCATTTAGTCTTCACGTCTCCTTCTGTGTTCAGTTGTTTCTTGGTTTTCATGACCGTGGCACTTTTAAAAATTAAAGGCCAGTTATTCTGTAGCATTTCCCCCAATCAAGGTTTGTTTGATGTTTTCTTAGGATCAGATTTAGATTATGTGCTCTTGGCATCAGTATCACAGAGGTGATAGTGCATCTGCTGACTAACACACGATTTCACTTTGCCCCCAGGCTGGTGATATAACTTTGATTACTTCATTATGGTGCTGCTCCTAGGCTTCTCCACTGTGAAGTTACCCATTTTGTAATTAGTAGGTTTTTTTGAGGGGGGAAGGTATTTTAAAACTAAATATCCTGTTTCTGATTTGTTGTTGTTCATTCATTCAGTGGTATCCAACTTTTTGCAAGCCCACGGACTGCAGCACACCAGGCTTCCCTGTTCTTCACCATCTCCCAGAGTTTGCTCAAACTCATGTCCATTGAGTCGATGCTGCCATCCAACCATCTCATCCTCTGCTATTCCGTTCTCCTCCCACCCTCAATCTTTCCCAGCATCAGGGTCTTTTCCAGTGAGTTGATTCTTCGCATCAGGTGGCCAAAGTACTGGAGCTTCAGCTTCAGCATCAGTCCTTCCAATGAACATTCAGGGCTGGTTTCCTTTAGGGTTGTCGGGCTTTGATCCTTCTCAAGAAGAAGGAACTGTATTCACAACTTTTAAGGTTTTGCCTGTTTTGAAATAATACTTAAAAAAACAGCAACCCTACACATAGACACACACATAGATGGGAGATGAAGCAGCTGTGACTGCTGTGCATCAAAAATATGAAGAGAATTAAGTTGTTAAAGCTAGGTCTCCACCACCAACCTGCTGGGATGACTCTGGGATCCAAGGGCACGTTGCTGCTATGTCTGGTTTATTCACACACTCCTGTTATGCTGCTATTGTGACTAAACCTCAACAGCATAGTCAACTATATACGACAGATTAAAACAAACCAGAGTGCATAATGGTCACAATTTTATAGATTCTTATGTAATTTAGGGAATTTGGTATATTGTCATTATTTTGCTTTTGTGATATTTGTGATATATTCAGTCACTTACTATGACATGTTGGTAAAAATATGATTTATCGACTGCAATAGTAAATAAATACAGAAGTGAAGAGATCTTTCTACTCTTCAAAATCAGAAAAATTAAAAAACAAAATTGAGAGCTAATTTTTCAGTCTTCCTAACAATTAAAGAAATTGTTCATTAGGATAACCTATTTTATACCTATCACAATGATAAAACATAAAAAAACTTAAACATTCTGGACTGATGAGGAAATCAGTATTACTTAAACTGGCCATGTGTTTTGAGTTGATAACTGGTAGTAACTCTGAAAACTTAAGGCTTACATATCCTTTAATTAAGCAATTCTCTCTAGAACTCTCTTAAAATTATCTGTATATGTGCACAAAAGTTTATGCAAAAATAAGTTCACTGACAGCAACACTGAGGGAATAAAGGAATACCAGAAACTATTAATACCTAATTACAAAATCATGAGGCAGTGTTGAAGGGGAGACTTTCAAGTTTATCTACATATAGTTACATATTACTAAAGATTACTTAAGCCTTTAGTTCAATAAAGTAATGAATCACGTAATTTACAGAGGAAATATGCAATTCCTTATTATTAAAAACAAAGAAAATACTAATTGCACTGTTTTACACTTTATAATCAGTTTCTATATATCTTATCCAAATCTTACAGCATACTATGATTAGACCCAGACTTCCCTGGAGCTCAGATGGTAAAGAATCTGCCTGCAATGCAGGGGACCTGGGTTGGGAAGATCCCCGGGAGAAAGAAATGGGAACCCACTCCAGAATTCTTGCTTGGAGAATTCCATGGAAAAAGGAGCCTGGTGGGCTATAGTCCCACCAGGTCTCAAAGTCTGACACGACTGAGCGAGCACGCGCATGCACGTGTGCACACACACACACACACACACACAGCTTAGACCTAAGCCAACTCACACTCTCTCTCTCACACACACACACACACACACACACACACACACACAGAGCTTAGACCTAAGCCAACTCTAAATCTTGATTATACCTTTTCCCACACTCAATCCTTGATTAGAGAGTTTATAACTTCACACTAAAGAATGGGTATCCCTTTAAAGGGTTTTGTCACTCTGTATAAAAATTAATAACTAAATGAAAATGTGACTGATTTCAGTTATTCCTGGGAAAACTAAAGTTTTCTTGATTTCAAGGATGATCTTAGGATGATTAATCTGTCTTTTATTATGGAGAAGAAAACTACTAAACCAATAGAAATGAGCTCCTAGAAGATGGCAGAGAACATTCCCAGCCTCAGAGATCCTTCCTTTTTAGGGAATTACACAAAAAGAACATGTATATTCTATAGCGTCATTGATTACCAGTCCTCCGAATACAGACAGGACATACCATCAGGAAACTGGTCAGCATCATCATCAAACATGGCTTCCTTTAGGGCGGACTTGTTGAAGGGACTCATGCTATCTGAATAGTTATACGGATTATAGTCTCGGGAGCGTGGAGAGGAGTGAGCAGGCATTGAATGCAGCAGTGAAGCCTTATTATCAAGGGCTGTTTGGCTTGAGTCAGTAGCATCACCTCCTGCTCTTGGGTCAGACATCCCAGGACCGCCACACATCTATTAATGGGAAGAGGAAGGCACAGCAAATTAAATCATTTCAAATATCTGTTTGAAAGTCTAAAAAGGTATTTCCCTACTGCTTGAAAGGCTGTTTTGAAAAGATAACAAAAACCAGCTGAAAAAAATTAAGTAATGGAAATCCACGATGATGAGCTAAAACTTACATTCAGAAAGTCAAAGTTTACTAGAAAAGATGTAAAGAAACCATAGCCATGAGGGCAAATAAGAATCATGAAAGAATGCTGTCTCTACTGGTCCAAATAGGAAAAGGAGTACGTCAAGGCTGTATATTGTCACCCTGCTTATTTAACTTCTATGCAGAGTACATCATGAGAAATGCTGGGCTGGAAGAAGCACAAGCTGGAATCAAGATTGCCGGGAGAAATATCAATAACTTCAGATATGCAGATGACACCACCCTTAGAGCAGAAAGTGAAGAGGAACTAAAGAGGCTCTTGACGAAAGTGAGAGGAGAGTGAAAAAGTTGGCTTAAAGCTCAACATTCAGAAAACGAAGATCATGGCATCTGGTCACATCACTTCATGGGAAATAGATGGGGAAACAGTGGAAACAGTGTCAGACTTTATTATTTTGGGCCCCCAAATCACTGCAGATGGTGACTGCAGCCATGAAATTAAAAGACGCTTACTCCTTGGAAGGAAAGTTATGACCAACCTAGATAGCATATTCAAAAGCAGAGATATTACTTTGCCAACAAAGGTCTGTCTAGTCAAGGCTATGGTTTTTCCTGTGGTCATGTATGGATGTAAGAGTTGGACTGTGAAGAAAGCTGAGCACCGAAGAATTGATGCTTTTGAACTGTGGTGTTGGAGAAGACACTTGAGAGTCCCTTGGACTGCAAGGAGATCCAAGCAGTCCATTCTGAAGGAGATCAGCCCTGGGTGTTCTTTGGAAGGAATGATGCTAAAGCTGAAACTCCAGTACTTTGGCCACCTGATGCGAAGAGTTGACTCATTGGAAAAGACTCTGATGCTGGGAGGGATTGGGGGCAGGAGGAGAAGGGGACGACAGAGGATGAGATGGCTGGAGGGCATCCTGACTCGATGGACGTGAGTCTGAATGAACTCCGGGAGTTGGTGATGGACAGGGACGCCTGGTGTGCTGCGATTCATGGGGTTGCAAAGTGTTAGACGCAAAGAGTTGGATACGATTGAGCGACTGAACTGAACTGAACTGAACTGAATGACTCCTACAGTTTCCTTATCAAGGGCGGGATCAAATATATACAATGTGATTAGCAAGTTTCTCTATGCCAGTAAAAGATACAAAACAACTTTCATTAGAAACACAGAACTAAAAGCTGCCAGATTTCATTATTAAGGTTGTAAATTCTATAATGACAGTATGTTAATAAAGTATAAGAAAACTGAATTTAAGAAGGCCTACTTAAGGAAAAAGAGGCCACAAAGGACAGCATGACTTTTGGAATGCTGCATGATGGAGTTTGGGCACATTAACATAACTTATCAAAATACCAATTACCACCATCAATATCACCATTACCACCATCTACTGAGCAACCATGTGCTGCTATGCCAGTAGCAAGGTGTTCTACAAATATTCTTTAAATATTTACTGTACACGTATTCCATGCCAGGCATCATTACTGGCATTGAGAATATATTAGTTAACAAACGAGAGAATGCCGTCTATCCTCATGAAGCTGACATTCTAGCTGAGGGACAGAGACATTAGGAAAATGTAATGAGTGAGTTACGTATGTGGTACAGTAGGAGGTGAATCTCGTATGGCAGGCAAGGGCAGTATTAAAGGGACCTGAGTGCCAAGGCTGCAGGGGAGTCAGTGTGGTCAGAGTAAGGTTCGCTGGGAAGCCACTGCAGCGAAGACCTGGAGGCAACGAGGAGACTGGCCGTGGCTATCTGGGGTAAGAATGTTTACGGCAGAGGGGCAGCCTAGACAGAGGCACTGAGGCAAAGCGCATGCCCTGCACGCTCAGGCACAGTGAGGAGGCAAGTGGCTTGAGCAGAAGAGAGTAGCAGGGAATGAGGCTGCAGAAGTAACAAGGGAAAAAATTCTACCGTGTAGACTGCGGCTTGTTTCTGAAGACAGAGTACACAGATTTCCTGATGGACTGAGTAGGGAGGATGAGAAACTGAGACAAGATGAGGACAGCTATCTGTCCAAGGTTTTTGGCTGAGCAACTAGCATTGTATTAACTGAGAGAGAAAAGAACAGTTTGGGGGGAAGATCTGGAGTTTAAACAGGAAGCTAGATGTATGGATCGGGAACTCAGAAGAGAGGTCTGGGCTGGATGGAATCACATCATTTATTATATGCATAGTAATTTTTTAAGGTATGCAGTAACATCCCTAGTTTCCTTAGGCAGACATGAGGTTTACAGATGGTAATCTGACTAGTGAGTAAATGGCAAACTCACCCCTGCCAGAATCCACTGCTTGGCACTGCCCCTGCTCCTCTAGGAGGGAAGTCTCAATCATGCAGTGATGCTTCCTAACCTCTCACTGCTACCACACTCAACTTGTGAGGCAGGGAACCTCAAATACGAGTAGTAAACAGGGTTTTGGCAGTCAGTTTACTGGCCCATCTGCCATGTAGGCACGGGGAGAAAAACAATAGCAGGAAAGAAGTCAGGAGGCAGAGAGGGGGCTCTTTAGAGATCTGCTAAAGCACTGCAGCGTTCCACAACTGTGCAAACACTGAGAAACCACAGGTTCCACAGGAAATGGTGGGACAGCTTGTTCTTAGAAAAGTGTAAGATGTCAGAGAAGAGCTGAAGTAGAGTAAAAAAATACCAACAGCTCTTTATATAGTGGCAGAAATAACAAACTGAACAGTAAGATTCACAAAAGTTGGAAAGATGGGCCAAAACATTCTTAACTGGAACCACATCAACTGATGAAAATATCACCACACTGAACAGGAATTTTCAAAAAGTCTAAACACTTTGTTTTGTCCTACAAGAGCCATGGGATTTGGCTGATGTTCTGGTCGCTGCTCTTTCATAATGCATGTGCTTTCGTAACTATACAGGCGTCCGTCCTGGTTCTCAGCTGGACGAAGCCTGATCCCACCTAAGCGTCTCTGTGCCTGCTATTTCCTTAATGGAATGCTCCTCTCCTAGATCGCGTATGGCTCTACCTGGGTCTCAATGCAAATGCCATCTTTCCTACAGCACTAATCTCTATCTGAAACTCCACAAGGAACTTGAGGGCAGCATCTATGCCTTGTAAATCTAAGATGCACAACAGAGCCTGGAGCAAGGCAGCTACTCTGTAAATACTGAGTGAGTGACTCCTGGAAGTTTATATCTGAAAATGACAGAAAGCAAAGTTTAAAAACAAAATTTACAACTCTTAATGAAAATGTGTGCAATGTAAGAATATTCAAATACTCACTGAATCGCCATCATCTTTTTTAGAATCTCTTTTCAATGGTTCATTCATATCTTCTTGACTACGGAAGCTGAAATTCTGAATTGCTTCAGTGACACCTCTAAGAGAGCTATAAATATCTTCAGAGTTCATATTTTCTGTGTCATAATCAAAAGCACTATGAAAAAGACAACAATTAATTTCTGTTTCTGTGTAGTTTTAAAATACAAACACATCTGAGGAAATGGCACAGGATGTTTATAAAGACAGAGTTAGAGAACATATATGTTCTAAAGCATAATTAGCAAAACAAAACCTGACAGGTACAAATGGCTAAAGAGTATGTGCCGGGAGCCAGTGTGAGGAACTACGCCCGTGGCAAAGGTCATGAGGAAGGAGGCTCGGCATATGCACCCCTTTTTTATTTCTTAAAACAGCCAGATGCAGCTCAGTCGCAAGCTTCTGGAAGCATGTTCCCCTGTTTGCTCATCAAGGGCAGTTTATAGTGACTATAAGGCACAGCCCTTGACAACTGGTTTTTCTTTTCACCTTAAGAACTTTTTTTACATTTTTAAGTAGCTGAGAAAAAAATCGAAACACATTTCATGACACAAGAAAATTACATAAAACTCAAATTGTGTGTGTGCATGCATGCGTGCTCAGCTGTGCCCGACTCTTTTGCGACCCCATGGACTGTAGCTCGCCAGGCTCCTCTGTCCATGGAATTTTCCAGGCAAGAATACTGGAGTGGATTGCCATTTCCTCCTCCAGGGGATCTTCCAGGAATTATTTTGGAACATAGCAATGCTGATTTATTTAGCTATTGTCTATGGCTATTTCACACTACAACAGCAGAGTTGAATAGATCTGACAAAGACTACCCTGATTGCAAAGTCTAAAATATTTACCATATGACTCTTTACAGAGTTTGCTAACCCCAGTGGGTACTGCTGAAGAAGAGATAAATACATTTTACACAAATACATAAGACGACTGAGAATTTTTAATATAAGTGTTACTGATATGAATTCTTTTTTTTTGGGCCACATTATGAGGCATGCAGAATCTTACTTCCCTGACGCCAGGGATGGAACCAGTGCCCCCTGCAATGGAAACAGAGCCCTAAGCGCTTGACTGCCAGGGAAGTCCCACTGAAATATGAATTCTATAATCAGATTCTAAAATTCAACTCAGTCTGGAATTTAGCCATCATAATCATCACATATGCATAGGCATGGAAAAAATATGGTGGCAAGTTTGCAATATGTTCTGCAATATAATGAAGCATACAATTGTAATGAATATGATGAAGACTATGCTACATGGCTAATAACAAAAATCAAGCTGACAAGGACAATAATGGCTACCAAGCCATTTTTTAAAGACCAGGAGAAGGGAAAAAAACGTTAATCCATTAATGAGTTATTTTGAAATATAGCGCATGTGGGATTTGCTCAAGTGTGTGAAAATTTCACAAATCTCATGAAGGATCAATCTCAAGATCACATTTTTTTCCTAAGAAGTATACATATTGCCATTTTATATTTAACCTTTCCTTTATGTTTTTCTTTATTTTTACATTTTTTTTGGTCTATAAACTTAATTTTGTTTTCTACTTTTAACAGGTGGTTGGCCGATATTAGATCTAACTTGATCTCATCGTTTATATCAACTTTTATAACTGAAAGACACAACTGGAAAGTAATGGATTTATACAGCTTATCTGAGAAACAAACAGTAACTGTGGTATTTAATGTTTAATTACTGCTCGCTTTTTCCAAAAGCTGTGTCCATAAGTTCTCCTGTCACTTACAAGAAAAAGAATTCCATATCCTATATATTATTATCATCTAAAGGATTCATTTTGGAATAAACCGAACATTGTTTTAATTTGCTAAGTTTCTATGTGTCCAAGACATTTTAGTTAAGCAGTAATCAGCTGGATTTATATTGATGTCAGTTTTTCTAAGAATGGGAATCTGCAAATACAAACCATGATGGTAAACAATCCTTCTATTACCTTGGAGATAAAGTATTCTGTGATGTATTGGTAGGAGAAGTGAGAGGACTGGACCAGTTGGCGGGTGACCGTGGTGCTGGTCTTGTCAAAGGACTTCCCATGGAACCCTGATGGACAAGAATCAAATAAACGTGAGCATATGACAGGCTCTTAGGGAAGCCATACAGTCAAGATGTTGAATACATGAAAGAGCCAGATTTATATTAACAGGTCATTATTTTATGTATTTAAAAAAATAAAAAAAAAATTTTTTGTCTATGTGATGAGACAAGTGGGATCTTAATTCCCCAACCAGGATCAAACCCACACCCCTGCACTGGAAGCACAGAATCTTAACCAATGGACCACCAGGGAAGTTCCCAGGTCACTATTTTACTGTTCTCTTTTAATTTATTACTAAAATTCATTTAGCTGCGTTGGGCCTTAATTGTGGCACGCAGACACAACTTCCTCCAAGTTCCTCCATGGCACGTGGAATCCCAGGTTCCCTGACCAGGGACTGAATCCATGTTCCCTGCACTGCAAGGCGGATTATTAACCACTGGACCACCAAGGAAGTCCTTGCTAGGTCGTTATTTTAAAATACTCATGTACGTATCTCTAGTTTCTGTGGGGAAAAACTTTCTTCCCATTCAGCAATCTAGCTCTTTTAAGTTCTTTGTTGTTGTTGTTATCCTCAGCTATTCCTTCTCCTAAATATTACCACAACAACCTTTTTTCCTCAATAATTAAACAAGATTCCAAATTAACAATCTTAAATTAGCTTCCTGCCCTAAGCCAATTCCTTCCTCCGATCATTCAGTTCAGTTCAGTTCAGTCGCTCAATCGTGTCCAACTCCCTCTGACCCCATGAATCGCAGCACGCCAGGCCTCCCTGTCCATCACCAACTCCCGGAGTTCACTCAAACTAACGTCCATCGAGTCAGTGATGCCATCCAGCCACCTCATTCTCTGTCATCCCCTTCTCTTCCTGCCCCCAATCCCTCCCAGCATCAGAGTCTTTTCCAATGAGTCAACTCTTCGCATCAGGTGGCCAAAGTATTGGAGTTTCAGCTTTAGCATCAGTCCTTCCAATGAACACCCAGGACTGATCTCCTTTAGGATGGACTGGATGGATCTCCTTGCAGTCCAAGGGACTCTCAAGTGTCTTCTCCAACACCACAGTTCAAAAGTGTCAATTCTTCAGCGCTCAGCTTTCTTTATAGTCCAACTCTCACATCCATACATGACCACTGGAAAAACCATACCCTTGACTAGATGGACCTTTGTTGGCAAAGTAATATCTCTGCTTTTGAATATGCTATCCAGGTTGGTCATAACTTTCCTTCCAAGGAGTAAGCGTCTTTTTAATTTCATGGCTGCAATCACCTTCTGCAGTGATTTTAGAGCCCAGAAAAATAAAGTCTGACACTGTTTCCACGGTTTCCCCATCTATTTCCCATGAAGTGATGGGACCAGATGCCATAATCTTCGTTTTCTGAATGTTGAGCTTTAAGCGAACCTTTTCACTCTCCTCTTTCACTTTCATTCAAGAGGCTTTTTAGTTCCTCTTCACTTTCTGCCATAAGGGTGGTATCATCTACATATCTGAGGTTATTGATATTTCTCCCGGCAATCTTGATTCCAGCTTGTGCTTCTTCCAGCCCAGTGTTCTCATGATGTACTCTGCATAGAAGTTAAATAAGCAGGCTGACAATATACAGCCTTGACGTACTCCTTTTCCCATTTGGAACCAGTCTGTTGTTCCATGTCCAGTTCTAACTGTTGCTTCCTGACCTGCATATAGGTTTCTCAAGAGGCAGGTCAGGTGGTCTGGTATTCCCATCTCTTTCAGAATTGTCCACAGTTTATTGTGATCCATACAGTAAAAGGCTTTGGGATAGTCAATAAAACAGAAATGTTTTTCTGGAACTCTCTTGCTTTTTCCATGATCCAGCGGATGATGGCAATTTGATCTCTGGTTCCTCTGCCTTTTCTAAAACCAGCTTGAACATCTAGAAGTTCACCTCCAATCATTACAATCACTTAAATTTTGTTCCTCCTTCAGTTTGATTTACAAACGATTTTTACAAAGACATCAAAGAAGTAAAATCTGGTCATATTAGCAATTTGCCTATCTCTTAAGGTAACAATAAAACAATATCTTCTCCTTTTATGTTTTTAATTTTAAGTTTTCGTCCCATGTACCTTGCGGGATCTTAGTTTCCTGAGCAGAGAGTCAACCCATGGCCCTGGCAGTGGAAGTACAGAATCCCAGCCACTGCACCACCAGGGAATTCCCCTTCCCATTTAAAAAAATAATTGACTTTGGTCCCAAGGAATGGTTCTCACATTGTTTTCCCCTTATACTTTACCTTACTCCTGACATAAGTGCATCTGCTTTCTCCTTTACGCATTATCAAAGGTATTGCCCGCTTTGTCTTTTTAAAACCCAAGTTCAATTCTTTGGCATATTATGTAAATAGTTCAATACCATTTAGATATAACATTAACACTTCATTTACTCAGATCTTACTTCTCCAAAATAAACTCTTGTATTATTCAAGCACCTGTAGACTGATAAGCCTGTAATTATTAAATGTGAACATGTCCTTTAAAGCACTACCCTCCTTGGGCCTGTTATTCCTGGAATAAGTCATCCTTGCTGGTCCTCCAATAAAGACTGGTTCATCTAAAGAGCATGTTCTAATTCTCAGGGCTTGCACTGATCTAAGTTCTCATCTAAGTTCTGCTATATTTCACTTTCCTTGTTCATACCGTGGTCACCATTCACCACTACCCTAATGCACACCAAATAATAATAGAAAAATTAGAGACCTAAGGACTATTCTTTCCAGGACAATATTTATTTCTGCTTAGGAAATGCTGCCTAATGCAAATGCAAAAATTACATATTAGGATCAAAGTTTACTTCACGCAAAAAAGAAAGCAATTACTGTTGTTAACCACCCATCACATTAAACAATGGACAAAAATA
Source organism: Budorcas taxicolor (assembly GCF_023091745.1). Classification (NCBI taxonomy): domain Eukaryota; kingdom Metazoa; phylum Chordata; class Mammalia; order Artiodactyla; family Bovidae; genus Budorcas; species Budorcas taxicolor. The sequence goes on along the minus strand of NC_068910.1, from coordinate 52,817,020 downwards.
AAATAAAATAAAACAAGTGAAAAAAGACCTGGGTTCCATTGCCAGTGTTTCGAAGGTGATTATGAAGAAGTTTGGTAGCACCATCCTGAAAAGTTTTTGGTAAAGCTCCTAATAACATTGTAAACTCTGGGGTATTGAGTTCAAATAAGGAAATCAGGACTGACTGTGCTGCCTAGAAAACAAAGACATACAAGAAGCAGATGAATATATTTTGGTTACTCAAAGGAGACCATTTTCTTCATTCAACATTTCTGTTCAATAGTGCCAGACCACCTTTCCTACGGAAAAAGGATGTTCCTACATTCTTTCAAATTTCTTTGCTGAAACAATAAAAAACATTTTTTTGACTTACCATTTGTTTTTTGAAAGAAAGAAGGCATCATGAAAAGTATAACAAATATGATCTACCAAGGGCAATGGTCTTGGCACCTTTGTTGAAAATCAGTTGGCCACAGACACGGGTTTTCTTCTGGACTCTCAATTCTATTCTATTGGTCTTTTTCTCTATCCTTAACCCATTACCACACTGCCTTGACTACCATTACTTTGTATTAGGTTTTGAAGTCAGCAAGTGTAAAGTCCTCCTACTTGTTTTTGTTTTTTTTTTCCCAAGGCTGTTTTGGCTATTACAGGGCCCCAGGAATTCCATTATGAATTTTGGAATCAGCTTCTCAATTTCTATAAAGCCAGCCTAGGATATGGTAGGGATTACACTGAATTTATGATCACTCTGGGGAGTACTGACATCTTAATATAGTAAGTTTTCTTATCCAAGAAGACTTGATCTTCTCATCCAAGAACATGGGATGATTTTCCATCCTAAATTTCTTTCAATATTGTTATATAGTTTCTACTATAAACTGTGCTTCATTAAATTTATCACTTTTTAATCTTAGTGCTATTTTAAATGGAATTGTTATCTTAATTTCACTTTTGGATTGTTCAAATGTTTAGAATACAACTGATATTTGTGTATTAATTTTGCACCCTGCAATCCCGCTGAATGGGTTTATTAGTTCTAATAATATTTTAGTGATTCTGAAGGATTTTCTATACATAAAATTATATCATTTGCAAATGGAAATAGTTTTTCTTTCCTTCTTTCTCTTTTGTCTCTTTCATTTTCTTTCTCGTCTTTTTTTTTTTTGGGGGGGGGGGAGGGTTTGTTTTTTCCAGCTCGACTGTCCTGGCTAGAACCCTACTACAGTGTTGAACAGAAATGGTGAGAACTGACATCAATCTCTTGTTCCTGATTTTACAGAGAAAGCATCCAATCTTTCACAATTAAGTAGCTGTGGATATTTGGAGGTGCCCTGCATTGGGCTTAGAAAGTTCCCTTCCCTTGTTAGTTTGCTTGCTATTTAGTGTTAATCATGAGAGATGTCAGATCTTGCCAGATGCCTTTTCTGATGAGATAATCATGTGGCTTTTGTCTTTTTAGTATTCATATGGAGCACCATAACAGATTTTCAGATGTTAACTCAACCTTGCATTCCTGTGATCAATTCCACTTGGTCTTGGTATGTAAGTCTCTTTTTTATGTTATAGAATTTGGTTTGCCAGTATTTTGTTGAGGATTAAAAGTGTCCATATTTATAAGAGATACTGATCTGTAGTTTTCTTTTTGTGTGTGATGTCTTGGTCTGGGTTTGTTACTAAGATAAAACCGCCCTCAAAGAATGAGTTGGAAAGTGTTCCTACTTCTTATGGTTTTTAAAGAAGAGTTTGAGAAGAATTGATATTAATGTTTGCTAGAACTCACCAGTTAAACCATCTGAGCCTGGCTTTTCTTTTTGGGTGGTTTTGTGATTACTAAAATTAATCTCTTAACTTGTTCTATTGACTTTTCCAGTTAGTTTTGTTAGTTTGTGTCTATCTAGGGATTTGCCCATTTCATCCAAGTTTACCACTTCCTAGTATACAATATTGTAGCATTCCTTTATAATTATCTTTATTTCTGGAAGGTTAGTAATAAAATTCTCTGCTTCATTTCTAATCCTAGTAATTTCAGCTTTCTTCATTTTTCTATCAATAGAGCTACAAGTTTGTCAATTTTGTTGATCTTTCCAAAAAACACAATTTTTGGTTTCACGAATTTTCTCTATCATTTTTCTACTCTCTATTTTATTAATTTATGCTTAATCTTTTTTGCTTGTTTGGCCTGATTTTTAAAATTGAAGTACTCTTTCTGCTATACAATATAAGTTACAGGTGTATACTATAGTGACTCATACATTCTAACTCACTTATACTTATTATTTCCCTTGTACAATATATCATTGTGACTGATTTTATACTTAAATGCTTATACTTCATCATTCTCCACTCCCATATTATCCCTCTCCTGCTGGTAACCGCTAGATTGTTCTCTATATCTGTCAATAGAGTTCTTTCTTATTATATTCACTAGTTTGTTAAATTTTTTAGATTCCGCACATAAGTGATATCACACAGTGTTTGTCATTGTCCGATTTATTTCACTTAGCATAAAGTTCAACCATGGTGCTGCAAATGGCGAAACTCTGCTCATTTTTACAGCTTAGTAGTATTCCATGGTGTGTGTGTATGTGTGCGTGTGTGTATCACCTCTTTATCCTTTCATCTGTTGATGGACACATGTTGCTACCATCCATATCTTGGCAACTGTAAATAATGGTGCAATGAACATCACTGGTGTGTGTATACCTTTTCAAATTAATGTTCTTGCTTTTTTTTTTTAAGATGTATACCCAGGAATGAAATTGCTGGGTCATATGGTAGTTCTATTTTTAGTTCTTTGAAACTAAGGACCTGTTTTCACAGTGACTGCAACCATTTACATTTCCAACACCAGTGTATGAGGGTTCCCTTTTCTCCACATCCTTGCTAACACTTGTTATCTGTGTTCTTTTTGATGACAGCCATTCTGACCAGTGTGAGGTAATATCTCTGTGGTTTTGATTTGTATTCCCTTGATGATTCGTGATTTTCAGCATCTTTTTATTTGCCTGTTGGCCATCTGCATTTTCTCTTTGAAAATAGTCTATTCAGCTTTTCTATTTTTCAATTAAGCTTTTTTTTTTTTTTTTTTTTGATGTTGAGTTGTAGAAGTTGTTTATATATGCTGGATATTTATCCCTTATCAGTCATTTGCAAATATTTTCTCCCATATTCAATAGCCTGTCTTTTGTTTTGTTTACGGTTTTCTTTGCTCTGCAAAAGCTTTTAAGTTTAATTAGGTCCCATTTGTTTTTCTTTTATTTCCTTTGCTTTGGGAGATGGAACCAGCAAGCACTATTGCGATTTATGTCAGAGAGTGTTCTATGTTTTCCTCTAGGATACTAACAGTATTCAGTCTTACATTTAAGTCTTTAATCCATTTTGAGTTTATTTTTGTATACAGTCTTAGGGAATGTTCTAATTTCATTCTTTTACATGTAGCTGTCCAGTTTTCCCAGCACTAGTTATTGAAGAGATTATTTTTTTCCTCATTGTATATTCCTGGTTACTTTATCATAGTAACACACATTGACCATTTGTGCATGGGTTTATTTCTTGGCTCTCAGAATTCTGTTCCATTGATCTGTGTGTCTATTTTTGTGTCTGTACCATATTGTTTTGATTACTCTGGTTCTGTCAGTAGAGCCAGATACAGGATGCAAGAAACGAATGATTAGGGTTGAAGAGGAATCTCAGGAAGATGGTGAAGAGAACAGAGGGTCTAGAAAGGAACACCCCAGAAAAGAAAGAACCAGTGTTTTTGAGCATATGGAAAATCTCAGCCATGAGCATGGGGCAGAGATGTTGAACCTATTAACATTTAAAAAATATGTTGGGGGGAGAAATAGGACAATGAAAACCAAGGCAAATTATTAACACTAGGACAAACAAAGTTTCCATAAGGAGGGAGGCAGTAATTAACCACTTGGTGAAAGAATTAATACTTCCACAGTCAAAATTAAATCTTTTCTACTGATTACGAACAACTGATTCATAAGTATTTTGAAGGTTATGGGGGAAAGACATAGGCTAGGATACTGGAAAGTGAAATCTTCATTTACAAAGGCAGACAGACAGATACACATGACTGAATCTATCAACAGGTCAGTAAATAATGCCCAAAATTAATACATCAAGAAACAGTACAAACTCTTATTTGAAATACATAGGTAAATGCAAGGGAAAAAATTCTGAATGGCTATAAGAGTAGAGTTAGGAGGACTGTGTCAAAGACAGCTATTTTTGATTCTAAGTTTGAAAATTATAGTCGCATTAATTGGATAAAATTTAAAAGAGAGGATTTTTTTTTTTAAAGATCTTTGTATCACCAGGTAAATAACTCTATGCTAATGGGTAACATCCTGAAAATACTAGCTTCCTTAACTGGCAATCTAAAATGACTGATTTGCTTTTCTAATTTATCTTCTGAATCTTAAACTAAAACATACCTTCCGAACATCAGAACTTTTGGGTTCTGTTGTCCAAGTGATGACTCGAGACACTGCCAGGCGAGTTTCACTGGAATTTACAAAATCTCCTGGATCCATCTGTTTGGCCAGAGTTTCTATGTATTTGAGGATAGCAACCTTCACCTATACAGGGATGCACAAAGAGAGAGGACAATCAGCTGGGCATCGTTAGGCAGTAAGAACACTTGAGAAATAGATAGGTAATAATTTTTTTTTAACAAATACAAAAGGAAAAAGCATCAACAGCAAAAGAAAAGTTATACATACAACCACCTACCTATCAGAGGTACAAGTATATGATAATGTGGCTTTTTTCCCACACATAGCAGAATTTATAAATTGTATTACCCATCTTTGAGCAATTGTTGAAGACTCTCTTGATAAGATTAGGCACTTCTCCTTTAGTCTGCCTTCAGAGCTTAGAGCTGACTCCTGTCTAGATCTCCCCGGGAACCAGTCTTTATACATTGAAGGATAATTTGCCTCTTGGGGAAATGAACCAAAGAGTTTTGGAAATAAGGTATTATACATCCAGTGGGTAATCAAGTGGATAATCAAAGTGGGCAAAACAGGTTTTTGATAAATATACATTAAGGCTCCAATGAGACCAGGTTTCTTAATAGGTCCATCAACTGCTAGAACCACCTCTCAAAATAAATGTGACAAAAAAGCTTTACAGAAGGACCACTGGGGAAGAGACACTTATTTGCATAAAATAAGTATAATATATGAGTTTAAAAAGTCTTACTATTCTCCTAGAAATTCCTGATATGTGGGTGGCATGGCAGGTAGGAGTGTGGTAGGATGCAGGCTTTGAAATCAGCAAGAGGTGGGGCAAAGCACACACGCTTCTCTCTTAGATGCAGCCTTCTTTACCCTTCGAGTAAGCCATTATTAAATAATCCCCCCTTTCTCGGTATGGCAGGGTAGAAAAAGTTAGAGAACCACTGTTTTTAAAGTCACGTCTAACATTCTAGATTTCTAAATAATGATTCTCTAAGACGTTATCAGTGCACTTTAGAAATGGCACCTGGCAGAGTGCACAGTCCTTGGATACAGCAGACTCTAAACACATACTAAATGCTGATTTGCAGACTTAGAAAAAGGAAGGTTTAAATGTATGACTAAAAATAGCAACTTTGAAAAAATATTGTCAAAGATTAAGGTAATCAGGTATTCTGCACTCCTTCATCCCCTATTATTGATCTTATTATTGATCATTTCTCTCACTCAATCCAAATAAGGTCTCTGGGAAGTACTATGTCAAGTTAATATATAGCAGTAATAAGTTAAACTTCTGACTCTTGAACATTTTCCCGTCTCTGCTTCCAGTTTAAAAAAGACAGAAAGCATCAACTTATTGTCTTCATTTCATAATAAATGATTTTAAGAAGTAACTGTAACTGTAAGAAATTTTTTTTAAAGTTAATCCAAAACCATCCTGAGTAAATCATACAGTGAAGAGGGAAAGAGATGTATGGTTAATTTTGAGTAGCAAGCCCAACTAAATTATGGCAGCACATAACATTCTGGAGTTTTAAGCCACGTCATCTTCTACTGGTAAGACCAGCTGAAAGAAAGCTAAAGTAAATCAAAGAATAAACATCAATGCATTTTGTTTTTTGAAAATATTTATTTGCACTATGTGAGATTTAATTAGTACCATGTCTTGGCAATTTATAGAGGCATGTAAAGTTTCTAAATAGTTTCATAGAATAGGTGTGTTTACTATACAAATAAGCAAAACAACCATAATACATATATAATCATTTGAAAATTTATATTTTGGTAGTATATTTCAAAAGGTTATAAACATCGTCTTTATTTTTAATAACATTAACATGCATTCTTCTTCAGAGAGGAAAAACATTATAGTTGCTAAGGTGTGTATAATTCTAAACATATTTCTGAAACTCAAAAAAAAAGTCAAAAAGTTCCATTTATTTGAAAAATATTACTCAAATAAAATCACTCTGTATGCCCTCTTTGTCTATTTTATTGCTTCCTTTTTGACATTTGGCTACATGATAGTCTGTGAGAAATATAAAATTTTATCTGAAAGATCCAGCATTTTTTAAATAAAGAATTTTGGTAAATCTCATACTGAAGTTATTTGTGTTTTTCTATAATCTGTTAAGTTTCTAATTCTTAATCCTGTCAATCATCTCAAAGTTACTTTTATTTTCGGCACAAGGTACAGCTCCAATAAAATTCCTTTTTGCTATCCTAAGACATTAATTTGTGGGTGTCTTTCCCCTACAGTGACTTTCCCCTACAGCTTTATGTATATACGTGTGCATAATATATAAAAGCCATACCTATGTCCATATAACAGATTATGATATATACATATTTACAGAGACTGTTTCTCTAAAAGTCATATACACATACATATTCCCTCATAAATATGAGGTAATATGAGGTAAATATTCTTTACCTCAGTCAGTAAAGAATCTGCCTGCAATGCAGGAGACCCAGGTTTGATCGCTGGGTTGGGAAGATCCCCTGGAGAAGGAAACAGCAACCCACTCCGGTACTCTTGTCTAGGAAACCCCATGGACAGAAGAGCCTGGCAGGCTATAGTTCATGGGGTTGCAGAGCTGGACGTCACCGCGACGTACATATGTGTATATGTATGTATGTATGACTTTCAGAGAAACAGTCTGTGATTCCAGTCTTCAGTATGACATTTCCTAATAGGGAAACTAGTTTTACACTTCCCATTGTCTTTCTCTTCAGGCCTTTAGCAACCCTTATTTTGAAAACTAATGATTCAGACCTCCATTTCTACTGGCCCATGTAACAACTCTATATGTTTTCAATACCATTTGAATACCTACCACCAGTACCTAAATCATAATTCTTTCCACAGTTTACAGTTCATCACGTTATTATAAATATTAATGACAGAAAATTATCAGGAATACCTAGCACAATGGCTTGGACGAATAACAAGTTTAAACAATATCTATCAATAATAGCAAGTAAATTATTCTCCTTCTGCAGGCACTTTTAAAAATCAAAACAGATGGAACCTCTTTCACAAAGCAGCTCTGAGAAAATAACATATGTTGAGTACATGTCAACCCTGGTAAGAAACATAATTGTGACTTTAAGGCAAAATCATATTCAGAAACTTAAAAGGGAAATCAATCCAAGGCAATAATGCTTATAGAAACATTTCGTGCAGAACAGAGCAGAAAATACAAGGCTTGTAAATGTACATATGCTTGTTATTTCCCTGACGTTAATCTCATTTAAGAAAACTCAATAAAACTATTCTTAGTAAAGAATTCAGGGGTACATATTTTCTTCTATGTTAAATAATTATTTGTAACAAAAAATCGGTATCTACCTAGTTTCCACATAAATTATTAGAAAATGTGTGCTAATAACAATTGAGAAAGCTAATCCCAAATCTAAAGCTTATGCACACATCAGAAATATCACATTATAAGAAGAAAAAAAAAGCTACTGTTTCAATTAAGAAGAACTGGAGAACAGCTCTGAGATTAAACTTAAAAATTTTTGTTAATTGAAATACATAGGCAAAACTGATATTCTGTACCGAATACCTATTCAAACTCCTCAACTTTGAAGAAAAAAAAAAAAGGACTGGGAAATCACAAACATAAAATGAGAAAAGACTTGATAGAGAGAGTTTGCACAACAGCTTAGGGTTAGACGGCCATACTTGTGTTGCTTTCTAACTATGAGTCCCCAGTAAGCTTCTCCGGAAGATAATCTGGCACCGAGTAACATTTGAAATCAAACCCGTGCATGCTTTAGAGGCTCGTAATGGTTAGTAGTTGAATATACAGATGCATACAAACATTATTGGAAACACTGCAGAGTTCGTAAAGAGAGTTAAGAAAAGAAATAATGCAGATTAAAACAAAACCAATAAAACCTTGGAGCTCCAAAAAGAGTGAAGCTGGTCCCGAAGTGCTGGCTTGACTGTCTGAAAGTTTATAAAAACAAAATCCACTGATTGAACAGCTTCTCATGTGACAGAAATACAAACATTAACTTTATGAATAAAATACTTCAATTCCTTACAATGTCTTCAAAAGACCTCAAATTTTTACCTTCAAGCTTGGTGTTTGGGTCTGATCAACTGTAAATCTCATTAGAATATTGAACTGAAGATCATTTGGAAAAGATTCTCTGAAATATGCAAAGAACAAAGCAAAAAAAAATTAAGTCAGCAAGTAAGCTTTTAGCAAACTTAACAGATTATTTTTAATACCAAAACATAATGTCATTTAGAAAGCATGCATGAAGCATATCTATATGTGGTATAGTTTATGTGGTAAAGAATACAATAAAAGCTACTCTCAGAAGAACCAGAACGTTTGAATTTATACCTTGCAAGTATAAATTTAACCCCCTGTAAGGGGTTAAAAAGCAACACTAGAGCAAATAATGATCTCTTGCCTCAGTTATAGATTTAATCAGAGAAGGTGTTCAGGGAAAAGTTCAACAGTATCAGAGATGTTTCCATACCTAATATCTGAATTCTAGACTCATCTCAACTTAGTAAATGGATATTTGAAATAAGTCACTTCAACAATCTACACAAGAAAGTAGAAATGTATTATTGGTTCAAAATCTTTTGAAAAAAGAATGCATAATAAAACATTCTTTTTAAGTTTAGCAAATATTTTAATCTTTATATTAGACTGAATAAAATCCTTTACTTTGCAGTTACATCTTAATTACAATAAATTGCTACCTTGAATTACTCAACCGATGTTAATGAAATTTTTTATAGATTAAATGCAATGTTTGAACTAAGAACCTATGTTGCATCAAATTATACCATGTAAACGGACATTATTAACAATTTTCAAATGGAGCTCATGAAGTCTTGATGGTTTGAAAGGACTCAGAAATCTGAACTTTCAACACAAAAACTGAATTTTCTTAATTACTACTGGGTAAACTTGAAATATATGAAGAAAAATCTTACCTTGTAACATCGAGGGCTTTCTGAACTTTTGCTTGAACAGACCCAAGCAGATCAGCACCCATTTTTTTAAGTAGTTGTGTCAGCAGTACAAACAACCAATCCTGAAGATCATCTTTGTGGACTTGTATGAAGTCCACTAGAGTCTCCAAAAACATGCTGAATACCTACAGTGGGTAAATGGGGGAAGGAGAAGAAAAAGGAGGAAATATTGACCTCTATGATCAATTCAAAACTGAAATAGAAAGGAATATAGGAATCAGAGGCACAGCGATTGGCAGCCAAGCGGAAAAACAATCTCTCTCGCTTTTCATTGGACTCTGTGATACAAGAGTACGTTTGAACTGTTATCCAACTTCTGCTGAAGTTCGACAATTAGCTATTCCATGCAGCATCACTTGGTAAAGAAACTTTGGCCATAATGGCTGGCACACCTAAGGTTGTCAATGATGCCACAGCTTAAACTGAAATTCATTTTACCTGAATTTAGGCCAAGAAACTACCTATAGTCTCACCAGCCCCCAGCTCTCTGAAGTGTCAGTGAGTTAATCAGGGGAAGACTATGCTGACAGCTACCTTAATATATAAGATGATTTTTAACATAATGGGCTAACTGGAGACTTCTTAGTTTTCACAGTGTTAGTGGTCACAAAATTCTTTGGTATAAGATGTATTATTCATTAAAACTGCCCCAAAAGTAATTTAAAATGACCTGTGTGCTCAGTTGCTCAGTCATGTCTGACTCTGCGACCCTATGGACTGTAGCCCTCCAGGCTCCTCTGTCCATGGGATTCTCTAGGCAAGGATACTGGAGTGCGTTGCCATTTCCTCCTCCAGGGGATCATCCCAACTCAGGGACAGAATCCATGCCTCTTACGACTCCTGCATCAGGCAGGCGGGCTCTTTACCACTAATGCCACCTGGGAAGCCTTAAATGACCTGGGATACCTGTGCCTAAAATAAATAAAATCAGGACACAAATCTACATCTACATTTTAATGATTTCTACAAAGAACCAGATGGCATGCTATTAGTCTCCATTTCTACTGAGGGGTTTTATACTTGTTTCCAATATTAATCTACTAGTTTTAAACTTCTTATAAGATTCAAGAAAAATTAGGGAAACTAAAATTTGTAAGTGATTTCTCTAATTAAAACAAGCGACATACAATAAGGTTATATCTCATCAATAAATTCAATATCATACTGGACAATTTATTTCTACATAAAGAGGGAAAAGTTCTTAAGACAATGTCAGCCATGTTGCATTATGAGACAATTTATAATCCCAATGGATTATAAAATCTATGATTTAAAAAAGTTAAGTTCAAAGTAAGTATGCTAATTTAAAATTAAGAGTTTTACTCTCAATATATATTTCTTGACTTTCCTTTATGTAATTATACACAGATTTCTGTTTTTTCTCTTATGTTAGAAATGAAGGACTTTTTATCTATCAGAACTGTAACTAAGCTTTTTAACATCTTAATTTGAGTTAGAAAAAGATGTGCTTGTGTGTATGCGCTCAGTCGTGTCGGATTCTTTGCAACCTCATGGAATGAATATAGCCCGCCAGACCTGTATGTCTATGGGATTTTCCAGGTAAGAATACTGGAGTGGGTTGCCATTTCCTACTCAAGTGGATCTTTCTGCTCCAGGGCTCCAACCTGTATCTCTTGTATCTTCTGCACTAGCGGGCAGATTCTTTACCACTGTGCCACCTGGGAAGCCTTAGGAAAAAATACACTTTGCTTAAGACTCTATTTGTAAAAGCAGAAAGTACAACTACCTAAAATTTGTTATCTCTGATCTCAAGGCAGTAGGTACCTGTGCCTCAACACTGTTCTTAATCACAATGCAGATTCGTTAACTCCAGTCCTACCCTACCAGAACCACTTGGACCGCAGCTTCACTGAACTGTCTCAGGGCCTGAGGGACTTCAACAGACCTACTCAGTAACGAATACATGTATCTAACCTAGTACTCACTCTGACTAGCAAATCTGTCCAGTGACGTCCTGGCGTTGGTCAGTACCTGCCTACAAAGGCAAACATTAAATATTCAGGAATTTTGTGAGACGGTTGGTGGCTTGAAATCAGCCAGCTGGGACTATCTACACCTCGGGAATTGTAATAAACATGACAAATCAGGGCTTCCCGCTAGTCCCTTAAACCTGGTGGGCCAGCACAGCACTCTCCAATTCTCCGGTTCACTCTCACTCTTACTGTTTCAGCTGCTGCCTATTTCCCTTAGGATCCCAACTTTAAGCTTTCACTACACCAAAATCCATTTCGAAAATCAAAGGCATTAGAGTGCCTAAGTCAGCTCTCTCATTTTATCTGATTCTCAGAAAATTGAGAACTAGAAAATTAAGGGACTTACTTGCTCAAGGTTTCCACAGTTCATCAATGGCTAAGTCGCTTGGCTTTTAGTTGTGTTCCATACACTCTATAACTGGACAACTTCTTCATCTACTTGACTGCCATTCATGATAAAATTCTCCACTGACTCTCCCCTCACTCTGATTTCTTCTATAGCTATCCTTTTAATAACTCTTTCTCCAAGGAAGAGCCAATTTTATTTCTAAGACTAGTCTTTCCACCTGTATTCTTGCTCTCTAAAGTATGGTCTCCTCTATCTTTACTCTTCTATTCTCAACCAGAATTCTTTGTTTCCCAATGCAGAAGACACTGTCTCTAGAATTTTGCCTGCAGTTTCCATCCTACTGCGCCCATCAATTACCTTCCAATCGAGAAATGTCACAGCTTTATCATGAGCTTAGTACGCCTGGCCATTCCATAGTTTGACACTGGTTTTCCTCTTCTTATCTCCCTTTTTTCATTGTTACCAGGCATTTTCCTTTTGTACCCTGAATGTGAGGAGATCTCTTAGATCTTCATCCTGATTCTCTTTTCATCGAAATTATGACTTCCTTGACAGAGCCTCTCTGATCTAGCCTTCTAGGCCCCATAATAATCTCTATGATAGCTCTCACTTTTGGCCTTACTCAAATCTGTCGATCACAACATCACTGTAGGCACCAGGCATTTCTGACCTCAAGTCTGGATTTCTCTAACAGGCCAGAAAGCAGATATTCTAGGTTTTGCAGGGCATATGATGTGGGTTGCACTCTTCAACTCTGTCATCATAGCATAGCCACAGACACTATGCAGACAAGTGAACACAGTTCTGTTTCAGTAAAACTTTATTTACAAAACAGCAGGCCAACTCAGACTTCTTTCTGTCAGATGGTGACATCACTCTTTTGACAGAAACAAAATTCTTTAATGTCCCTTCACTGTCTATAGAATAATGTCTCAAATGCTTAGACGAGGTTCTAACTCTTCAGACTGATGCTGGACAATTCGGCAACATAACGTCTTCATCCCTGAACACGTATCCCACACACTCCTGATTCCCTATCACTCTCTAATCCTTCTGTTTCCACAAAGTACGTGACTCCCTACAAAGTTTACCACTCAAGTCCCAGCCAAACAGCTTCTTGGATATCTTTAAACAACAGCCACTGTCTATCCCTATTTGCATCTGGTACTTGGGCTGCCTTTGCAGTGCTCTTTGACTTTTTCTGTATATATGCTATCTTCCTATCTGGAATACATAGCATTTGAGAACAATGGCTCTATTTCAGTCTTACGCCACCAGTCAGAACCAAATCTTAAGTTATCAGAGGCTGACGATGCAATTAAAAAGTTGTCTGATTAAACTATAGGAAAAGTTCCCTTAAAAGTAAGAATTTTCTTTTAGTTGAGTAAAATTTACCTTGGTAGCCAACCCCTTTTCTCAATGCAAGGGAAGATATGGATGACCTTCCTTTCACTACAGCCAAGGTTTTCTTTACTATAAACTTTCTGACATCTCCCACTTCTCTGGACTCAGGGTAGTCATTTGTAGGAGGCCCTTTCTTCTCATCCTGATATAATCCAAAGTTTATGTTCCTGTCAAGATCTGAACTGCTATTTTCTTCAGGAAGACGTGTCTGAGTCTCCTAAGTAGAAGTTTCTTTTGATTAGATAAAATGTGAGTAGAGCTGAATAAAACTGTAAATGTGTACTAATAGTACTTTACATATAGAATTATACTATTATTTTTCAAAATGCTTATACATACACACACACACATATATCTTCATTCAAAATATACATTGGAAGTTTGCACAGAATTTCATGTGACTGCTATAACACAAAGAGTTCACTGTCAGATAGATGTTGATATTCTCCCATTTCCTTATCTATGATTAAAGGAGAAAGAGAAAAGTGGATATACTAGTAAAACATTGGGCTAAACATCTGATTTCAGAAGAGAAAGCTGAGATCACTGCTCCTTAAACTGCTCTGTCTCCTTTTACGGGACACCATTAGCAGAACAGTAGAAAGTGCATATGAAGAGGTTAGAACTCAATTTTTAAAAACTGATTGTGAAACTCGGGAATTGTTTTTTTTAATAATTCAATGAAATCAACCTTCAACAGACTCAATGTATAATCCTACATATTTCACAACTGTAGTTCACTGGGAAAAGAACTGTAATATTTGTGTTATTACAATTGAGGCAGCCTTGCTTTTAACAGTTGCGTGTCAGTCGCTCAGTCATGTCTACTCTGTGTGACCCCATGGACTGCAGCCCGCCAGGCTCCCCTGTCCATGGGATTCTCCAGGCAAGAATACTGGAGTGGGTTGCCATTCCCTTCTCCAGGGGATCTTCCCAACCCAGGAATCAAATCTGGGTCTCCTGCATTGCAGGCAGATTCTTTACCACTGAGCCCCAGGGAAGCCCCCATATCTTAGGTGTGCCAGTCATCAAATATAGAACAGAAGAACATAATCAAATTAGATTAATTAGTAGATTAAAAAGCACATCTCCAAACAGAATGACAGTTTGCGTAACTGCAGATAGCATTTCGTGGATTGCAAAGGTTCCAACACTGCATGAACTCTTTGGGAGAGAAAATAGAGAAAAAGGGTTAATTTCACAGTCATGCAGTAAAGTTAGGTTTCCAACAAATATTGAACCAACTTACTCTCTATTGAGAGTTCCAACACAGGGGACAGCATGCAAAAGGAAAAAAAGAAAAAAAAGAAAAACACACAAATTAGTCGCCATCAATGCCAAGTTCCTGTATGGAAGAAAAACACTTAGAAAATAAAAATGACAAATGTTTTCCAAAGTTTTATGACAAACTCAAAATAGTTTTTAACACAAGAGTTAAATGAATGGTATATGAAAAGAATATGTGGTTTTCCTGTATTTCTCTCTCATTTTCTTGCCAAGAAAATTTACAAATAATAAAAGAGGAAAACTCCCTTCTTTTCAGACCCTACTATCCTTGAATTTCAACTTCTGGAAAGAATCTAAGACTAACAGACACCTGCCAACATTTCTGAACAGTGCCAACATTTGCTTCCAAAGCATAGTATCTAAGAATTTTTTGTTTATTCTTTCCCCCTCTTGAGAAGCAATGTATTCACAAGTTAAATTATTTCTGTGAAGGACTGGAACAATTACTATTGTATGGAGGTAAAAAGATACTACAACTTTTAATATTCCCCAGGTAAGATGCATATTTGGTCTCTTGATTCTAAGACCTGTAGGCAGGCAGGACTACACAGAACATAATATGTCAAATCAAAGCATGTTCTTCAGTAAAGGTGGCTCTCCTCAAGTATTCCTTCTGTGTCAACTGTCAGAATCACAGGGGATAAGCTTTCTGACACACCTTACATTTGGAGGAAAAAGTGTTCTAGAGCAATCAAAATAAAAATCTGCCTTGAATTCCTTAATTTTTCAAACTTATTTAAAAAAAAACATATGTAGTACTTATAGTGTTATAAGGACTTTACATACATTAACTCATTTAATCATCACCGCAATCTTATTAACTCTATTTTACAGATTAAGAAACCAATGCACAAGGCACACACTGCTAAAGAGTGATGGAGGTAGGATTTGAACCAAAGCAATCTAGCTCCACTACTCATATTTGTTATCACTGTGTGGTACTGTCTCTCAGGAAAATATTAAGAGGCTTTAAACTACACATTTGCAGCTTTATAATCTAAATTACTTTCATACAGATACCACGACTGAATCAGTAGTATCTGAAAGTTGAAAAAGTTTACCAACTTATGGACATCAACTAATTTCAGCTTGTACCCTGTAATGCCAACCACATTACTCATGTCACAGAAAAAGAAATCTAGCATCTATTTCAACTGTACTTAAAAAGAGCTCTTTTCCAGCCCTTCCTTTCTGGGATGTCTTTACTGTATAGTGGAGTTCACCTGCTATTTCAGCTGGACTCAGATACTTACTAACACAAACAAGAGAAACGTTCTAGGGGCTGGAGGTGATCCTAGATGAAAGGAGATGGGGCTGCTGCTCACACCCTGGTTCTCTAAGTCTCCTATTTCTGCTGGGGACAGCAGGTGGTCTACTGCTACTTTTCAGAGCTGCTAAAAGAGACTGAAATGTTGACTTCAGCTGAAAAGGACACGGCAAAGTCCACCCAACCAACCTCATGATAGGAAGTGTCTCTGAAACCCTATGGCCCATTCTGGGGGCAAGGCTTCAGATGGTTTCTGCCCTGTGAGCTCTCAGCATGGTTGAGGTTACAGATAAGTGATTCCAATTCATATGGAGAGCATATTTGAGGAAAGAAAGAGAAATGACTTTGATGATCTGTTTCAAGGCTATGAGGAAAAGTGCAGGGCACATCTAGGGAAATGAACATAGTTTTCAGGCTGGGTTGAGAGTGAAAAGGGAATAACAAGCCAAAATGACAGGCTTTGTTTGAATATTTTCTTGAGGGTAATGAGTAGTCATTGAAGAGTCTTAAGTCAAGAGAAAAGATTTACCTTTTAGAAAGATTATTCAAGGATGCAGAGTGAAAGAGAATTTAGGGACAGAAGGTGGGGAGGAGGTGCAGCAGGCCAAAGGCAATTGTGCCAAGAATGAGTAGTGAGAATGGAAATATTTAGAAGGTTGAATCAATTAGGACTGAGAAAATCTCTAGAATGATGCCCAGTGAGGGGATGGTGGCTTCATCTAACGAGATAACGTGACTCAAGAGGAAAAGTAGTTTTAAGGTTTAAGATGAGCCAAAGGTATGTAACTAGGTAAGTGAAGGAGAAAAATATGGGCTGGAAGTATCATTTGAGAGTTATCAGGATAAAGTGGGCGACAAGCTTCACATAAGGTACAGAGTGAAAAAGGAGGGCCTAGGGCAAAGCTCTAACCTACAGCAACACTAGTAAAACAAGCAGAGACAGGTGTCTGAAAAGAGAGGCTGTCTGCTGTGAGGAAGATTGGATCAGACACAACAGAAAACAACCCTTCTTCTCCTCTCCCACACCACATTCCTTAGTGTCAGAAAAGGTAAACTGAATACACTTACAACAAAGCTGAAAAATAAAAAGGGATGTCAAAGAGCAAGTTGAAATTTATGAAAAATTCCTGGAAGACCAAGCAGATGAGAGTATATTAGCAAAAAAACAGAGTACATGTTTATGAGGCTGCCAACAGCTTCAAGGTAAGACCTCCTGCCATTTCCATAGGAGAAAAGGTAGAAAGAATGGGCTTATGTGCAATTAATTTTGCTGATTTGGAGGCAGGAAATGGAGTTTCTGTTGGATGGCATCTATTTTCTTGGTAAGCTAAGAGGCCAGGACAAATGGTCAGGGCACGAGATGAGAGGTGAACAGGGCTGGAGTTAAATTTAAGGAGAGACTATTTGACACAGTCTCTATGGAGGACAGAAGAGAAAAGCAAGAGGTACAGGGAAGGCAGGACTGAGCTTTTAGACCAAAATCACAGATCAGAAACGGACAGCGTATATAGGAATAAAGGTTGATTTAACCCACCAGGGACTGGTACACTGTTTCTGGTACCGGTCAACAGTCTCGACCTTCAGCCAGTGGCATGACCATGAGCAGAGGTTCTTGAACATGTTTTTGTTTTTGTTTTTTTCTTCCATTTGGCTGCTCTGGGTCTTAGTTGTAGCATGTGGGATCTAGCTCCCTGACCAGGGATTGAACCTGGGCCCCCTGCACTGGGAGCTCAGAGTCTTAGCCACTGGACCACCAGGGAAGTCCCTTGAACATGTTTTTATTTTAGTGTCAATGTGTCAATCATTAGAGTTGATTGTATACAACAGGGGTTGGGAAACTATAGTCTGCAAGCTAAGACTGGTTTTACATTTTAAAATAGCTTTTTCTTTTTTTAATCAAAAGAAAAGGCTATTTAGTGACACATGATAATTTGATGAAAATTAATATTTCAATGTTCATAAGTAAAGTTTTATGGACACCTAGCCATGGCCACTTGTTTAGATACTGTCAAAAGATGCCTTTGTGCTATAATGGCAGAGCTGTAACAGAGATCATTATGGTCCACAAAGCTGAAAATATATACTGCCTGGCCCTTTATAGGGAGGGGGAAAGAAAAAACCAACTCTTGATGGACAGCAGTTGGGAAACTGAAACTAAGATTTTACTTGGAAGGAACAGAAAGCATCAAGAGCAGCTGCTTGATTCAAATGACTGGACCATTCGTGCTTTATAAAACTAAATAGGAGGGACAGCTACCACTGAACAATATAAAGACACGCAAAAACTCAAATCAAGCCCTGATACTTTTAAACCCCCACCATATGGTGATACAGCCAGTTTATTCTTAATTAATTACATTACTGGCAGTCTCTGATGGACAATCACCAAATAAAAGCTGAGCAAAACGAGTTAACAAAAATCTCCCCTTTATATCTGTATTCAGTGAAATAACTAAAAAAAAAAAACCGAAAACAAAAAACAAAGCAAAGCCAGATGGATCAATAGGAATTGTACGTTGTTATAAAACCCCACAGGAAAAAAACCGAAAGTCTCCTTCCTGACACCTATAGGGAGGATCGTGGCTGGTTCTCCATATTTACTAAGGGAGGCCAAACACCTGTGCGTCACCAACATCAAACCTGGCTTTCCTATTTGATCTTCAAGAGACTTTAATTTTAAAATTTACTTCATTTAAAAATTTTTTTCTACAAGAGACTGTTTAAAAAAAGTCTCTTTATTACTGTTAAATCCTAGGATCCAACTAAACTGCATTATGTCTTAATAAAAAATAAAAAACTGTGACTTCAAGAAATAATAACAACCTCACTCTCATACCTTCCACTACAGATGAATTATATTACTTATTGAAGATGTTTCAAAACTCTTATTTTTAAAAGTTGTAGATTACTAACAAAATATTATTTAATAAAACAAGTCCACACAGATCATAACTGTCTTGTCCTTTAACTCATACTGCTAACAAAAAAAAAAATATCAACAGTTAATTTGTTTAGGATTTATAGAAATTCTTCCATTATAACAATTCTTACAGTAATCAGTGGTAGTAATATCAGTATAAAATGGTATAGTTATCTACAAGCTCAGTTTAAAAATTATAAAATTTAAAAAAATAAAATAAATAAAAAAATAAAAATTATAAACAGTGTGCTTTTTGTCTTTAACGGGATCTTGTATTCTTGGATAAAATAAATATGCCTTGAGACAAAAGGATAATCTTTGGAAATTATTGCTTTAAAGTTAAGACAAGTTATAATCCTTAGCCAGATTTTAGTTTATGTAAAGAATGGGATTTTAGTATCTTTAAGTAGTGTCACAAGTAATGAAAATACTGAAAATAGGAAAAAATGAGGAGGAATGAAATGTGCAACAATAAAGTGAAGACAATAAAAAAAATGAAGCAAAATTCATAAATATTTTTCTTATGATTTCCCTCTCACTTAGGTTAGAAATTCTCATGTAGACAGCTGGTGTCCTAAAGGAAGATATTGAATAAAATTTCACCACTGTCAAACACACTGCTGAAAACAGAACAAATGAGTACATTTTATGACAAAACTTTACATTTTAAAACAAAAATTTCACAGTACACATGCAGAGTATACATAAGTACTTACATATACTTTAATCAGCATTAAAAGCTGAATGAAGTTCTGAAGATTTTTATGAACTCTTTCAACATATGAAATGTTTCTCTTTTGTTACTCACAAACTATATCACCCATAGTTTGTGCTTTAAAAAATCGTATTTTATGCTTTTTGTTTTTTAATGGCAGTTCTTGTCTACAAAATTGCTCTTTTAAGAATATATTTGTTAATAGAGAAGAAAAAGTTACAAACTTTTTTCAACTTATCCCAATTATTTCCTTTACAAATAGTAAAATGTTTTTAGTAATACAAATACCCTGACTAATTGTAGAAGAGTCGTGCATGTGACTATATATTCTTCAGTTTATAGCCTTAGATAATCTGTCTTTTACAGAAGCTTAAATAGTTATCAGAGAGCAACTTCTGAATTATGTATGATATCAAATACTCAATTTCAATTATGTTGAAAAGATCATTGCCATTTTAGGGCAATATATAAACAAAAATGGCTTATAGTTTTTTGTTATTATTTACTTCTTTTTTGGGGCAATATAATAATGACACCTTATAGGAGTAATCTTAAATACTAAAACATACCTTGCCATGAGGATCAGCAAACATTCTTGTGAAAATTTCACATAATCTTTTCAGTTCAACTCGACTGTCAAAATAATAAAGTGGCTAATTAATACACTGCTGTAGGAAGAAGTCATTTAAAAGTGACTTACATATATATTTGGGCTTCTTTTTTTTTTAAGCCAAAAAAAAAAAAAATTCAGCTCTCAAAATCGAGAAATTTGTAGGATTTACTAGTCAGGGCTAAGTACAATTTATCAAATGCAACAATAATTCTGTAGCAATACATACAATATTTTAAAGGTTGAAAGTTACATGAAAAGAAATACAACTGTACTTTATTAATGTAGCACAGCAGAGTAAACTATACAGATGACATTCTCAGTACATGAATCTTACCCTTTTAAACGCTTTTATGTTTTCTTAAATTTTGCCACCTGAGGGCTAAAATCTTTCTAAACTATGACTACTTCCTTGCCATTTAAAATAATACACTGAACCTAACACTAATCTAATCTTGGTGGGGCAGAAACAACATTATGATGATTTATAGTAGTGATTCATGAACTCTAATATGTAATATTCATGAACTGTAATAATATGTAATTAAAATATATTAGGAAGTACATAGACAAACACTTATTGTAAATTATATAGTTCTAACACCTCCGAAAATCAAACCCTAATTTCAGGTATTAAGGCAGGAAGTAGCCCTCTATTTTCCACCATACTGAAACTTACAAATTTTCTGAAACTAGGTTCTTAAAGGGATAGACTATAGAGATTTAAAACACTACACAGATAAAAACGATACAGACTTTAGAGGGGGAAAGCAAGCAAGAGCCAGTAGGACAGGAAACCGAATCAAACCCAACTAAAAATCAATATAAACTTAAAAAAAATTTTATTTTATCTATTGGTGACATCTCATGACATGTGGGATATTAGTTCCTTAACTAGGGATCAAACCTGTGCCCCCTGTAGAGGAAGCATGGAATCTTAACCACTGGACCACCAGGGAAGTCCCTAAACTTCTGTTCTTAGAGAAATTCACTCCAAATCCATTTCATATTATACCAGGATTCAAATACCACATGAACACCAGGAATATACTTTCATTTTCAAGAAAACATAAATATTCTTTCATCTCACTAAAAAACTTATCAGGAATGAAGTTTAATAAATGAGTCAACTTTAATATTATGCATACTTTATTATTTATTTTCATTTAATAACATTTTTATTTAATAACTACTTATGAATAAAAAGTTTCGTTTAATAATGTTTCTTTAAATAGAGCAAGATAATTATAATTTAAAAATATAACAGTATGGATGGTCCTAAAGGGTTAGGGCTTGGGATAATATTCTGATGCCACTTTTTGAATTCAGGACACATATGAGCCCATACTAATATCTTTAAAGTGTTATGAAAAAGTCAAGTCAAAAAGTGCTAACCAGGGCCTTCCTGGGTGGCTCAGTGGTAAAGAATCTGCCTGTTAATGTAGGAGAGACGGTCCCCAGTCCAGGAAGATCCCACACGCCATGGAGCAACTAAACCCCTACACCACAACTACTGAGCCTGTGTTCCAGAGCCTGCAAAGCACAACTCCTGAGCCCAGGACCCACAGCCGCTGAAGCTGTGGGAGTGCCCTAGAGCCCAAGCTCTGCAGCAAGAGAAGCCCGTGCAGTGAGAAGCCTGTGCGCTGGAACCAGAGCAGCCACGCTAGCTGTAACTAGAGCAAAGCCGTGCAGCAGTGAAGACCCAGCACCGTGCCCCCCCAAAAAGCGCAACAGACAGGATAATCATCGGAAGACACTATAACTCACCTTAGTGTTCTCTGATTTTTCAGTAAGTTCTGCAGACCCAGCAGGCCTTCTTTCCTTTCTGACCAGTTGGAGCTAGCGCATCTGTTGAGGACTTCCGCCACGTCTTCTGTCTGCCTCATGTATGTAGGAATACTACCATTCCGAGAGCTGTAGGAGCGTTCTGAGCAAGCACTGGATGCATCGCTGTTTGCATCATCGTCTGAATGCATCCCATATGATTCGTATCTTCTTCGCGCAGGTTTTTTCTGTTATACATAAAGACTCTCATTAGTGGTAGCTAAAATAACATGCCGGTATTTCACGATTTCTACTGACCAGAAAAGGACTGGCCTTTGTTTAAAAATCAGTGTGAAGCATGCTGCTAATCATTGTAATAATAAAATGTCGAATTTTAGTTTTTTTCAGAAAACATGTTTTAGGAGTTAGTAGGAGATGGAATATTCTTTAACTATGGGGAGTGGTAGAAGCAGAATAAGACTACTATATGGAAGTCAGATACGTAAAGCGGGGAGTGCTAAAAACATGAGGTTCTTCCTTTTCTTTTTTCTTTTTGTGGAAAACCAAGAACTACTACTAGAGTGTAAACGAACAGGCTCTGTACTAGAACTCTGAGCTGTTACGAAGAAATTATAACCTTTTCAAAGGATGAGAATGGATCAGAAAAACCTGTTTCCTGTGTAAAGTTCTACTTTTTCTGTCTCTCTACCTCCCTTTTCCTCTATTCTTCTTTCATTCCCATTATCACTTCTCTGCCACTCTTCCTTCACTTGTACCCATCTCTAATGTTTCTTTGAGAAGAAAATCACAAAGAATGATGACAGCCCGTTTAGCTTACACTTACTTTTAGGAAGCAAGCTCCTAAAGGTTCTGCATGCTTTCCCTAATGTGTCTAAACTATCTATTTCAATATATATAAGAAAGTATTACTTTGATTTCTTCACATCTGAAGTTATTATTTAATAAATAAAACTGCTAATTTTTCCTTGAATATTAAAAGTGAAATGAGACAGAATAGATTATTTGAGATTTCCCTGAAAGAATCAGAAATAAATCTTTAAGTAATCTGATATGTGAATTCAGGCTGGTGAGAGATGAAGATGTTTCTATGAAACACTGAAGAACAATAATTTTACATAGCTACAGGTGACTTAAATTGATCAAGTTTAAAATCTAAAATAAATATAACCTGAACTTAAAAATAGTTTTTCAATGACTTTCCATTACTAAATTGATTTGATTTGGAGGCACCAACTTAATTTAGAATGGCAAAAACATGATACTTTTTGTATTAGGCTCCTAGTTTTGTTATAGACATAGTGTCAATGACATCATCGCATTTGTGCAAAGCAGTCAGGCTAAAAGGATGAGAACCCCCACAGGACACTATTTAAACACTATCTCCCTACTGATAATCATATAATCGTATGTACAGAAAAGTGATGTAGGTCTAAGGATTTTATTACTTCCACTTGAATTTTTTATGGAAGACTATCATCTGGTAAACTGATGAAGGCAAGAAAAGAACGTTACGGCACCATAAGACGTCAGAAAATAGCAATGTCTATACCTTAGTCCGCATGTCTCCTAAGAGCTGAGAGCAGTAGATTTTTAAAGAGAAAAATTGAAAATAATGAAGAACATTTTGCTAAACAGCACAGTGAAGCAGGCATAAACAATGCCCATAATCAGAACCATTAAGCTTTTAAATATTTAGATACATAAGAACTGCTTATTAGCAGGCTATATCTTTAATTTTGTCAATATCCTTTAGTCCAAAGAAAAATATGTAAGTTACAGAAATAGTCACATAACCAATTTCCCCAAAGAAATTCAAGTCTTCTTCCTATTTGGATCCTTTTGTCATTCCTAAAGTTAATTTTATTTCTATGATTTTCCCTAGGTCCAACCAGGCTTAGTAGTTGGACAGTCCTTTCCTAAAAATTGATAGTTACAATTGGAATATCTATGCTATGCAAATAACAGAAGTAAACACAATCAAATTATTGGGATTCAGTTTTTAGCACTGATGGCTAAATATTCCTCATATAAACCAAATACATCTTATTATAAATAATAGGATCAAGATTATTCAAGAGTAATCCAATCAATTCATAAAATTTGTATGAACAGAATTTAACTAGTAAATCCTTCACATAGAGGAAACTAGAAAATGTGATTGGAGAAATACACTGATCAGGAAGAATAAATTTAAAACATATGACTAATTTAATACCATCAGAACAAGATGTGATTAATATATCCCAAGCTCAAGAGAATAAAGTTCTTATTTAGTAAGTATTTTTATGAAAAAAATCAGGTGGCTGAGGTAAAGAGAAAAATTCAGCACAGAGCAGAACCTCACATGTGATTACATTAATATGCTATAGCTATGACCAATGAATATTTTTAAAAACTTGCTTTTCAAATATATGTGACAAATAGCATATTGGTAATGGTTAAGAGGTGGCATGCAGGTTTAAAAGGCACAATGTACTTTGTTATTTTAAAACAAACATGACACCTTTGTTAAGTTCTGTGTAAGAAAATGAGTAGATGCTTCTCAAAAATAGGATTAATGTCATAATTTGAGAGAACTGTCATACTGAAATGACAAGGGAAAAAGGCAAAAGCCAATCGTGATCACTGTCTCAAATACTTCCTTCATAATTTTATGGGAGGAAAGACTACAGAGACATCTGTACAGCACTCTTCTGACAAAACCGTCACGGATCTGTAGACGACATTTTCAAGCCTCACTGTTTAATGTTTCAGGTTTAAAGAGCTAGAAAGATATCTTAAATATAATTTGTTTTGAAATTGTACTTTCTCTCAGCTCAGAAAATACAAAGAAGTAAAAGACTATACAAACTTTTACTCCAAACTAAAACAACCCCTAAATACTCAAGGTTGAGCTAGCTTTGAAATTATATACTTGCAGTGTACATATTTATATACTCATCTATCTGCCTTTATTCTCAGCGTACTACAGTGCATAAAAACACTGTATTAACAATATCAGTATTTATATTCCTGACATTCCATCATGGGCCTTGGCTTAAAAAATCTGACCAATTAATAAAGATCAACAATAAATTATACTGTTTTGCTTTTTCTGCTGCCACATTTGGTCTTCCTAGATTTGATCCAAGGGAATCTCCCATCTCCTTCCCCACACTTGTGGACTGGCTCACTCATGCATCAGTTTCCTTCACTGGAACGTCTACAGTGATAAGGAAGTGGACAAGAGTACCAGGGCGTCGGCCACCGCCTCCTCCACGTCGGAACCTGTGTTCAGGACTCGCATGGCGCTGACGGAGGACGACAGTCGGCTGGACTGGCTGATTCCATACCCCGGACCTAATTCATCAGAAGAAGGAAAACAGCTTTGAGAGAGCCATAAATGTAACATGGGCAGGCTGGAAAGTTTGAGATCCTTGAGAAGGGGGAAAGAAAAAAAAAAAAAAAAAACCAATGGGGCAAAGCATTTTAAAAGCAATATTGTATTCTCTGGGTACATTTAGTTTTGGTCAAATAAAACGGTAAAAGCAATTAAAATCACTGACAATGTGTGGCAAGTGAATTTAAGGAATAGTCGCTATGATACATTTATCACCAGAAGATAGAAGAAAGTATGGCTGGTCAACTAAGGGCTTGGAAGTTGGTAGCCCTGTAATTAATCCAGTTCTATCAGTCGGGCAAATTTCATCCATGTGGGTGAGCCACAGGGTGGCCCGGAACAAAGATCAATCCTCAAACCAGTAATGATTAGGGAGCTCAATGAAGCCATGCCAAGAATTTACAAGGAAAAACTCCTCCAATGATTCTTTCTTCTCCTTCAAGATAGGCTGATTCATTCTATAACTAAAAGACACATCATTTGCTATTTGTCAAGCACCTACTATTGCCTGACACTCTGAGGTATGTATAGACAAACCACAGTTGGGTTCTTCTCCTCAACTACTTTCTATAATTTATCATCATTTACAATTAAAACACTTCATCCACCATTTTGGTTTTTTTTTTTAACATATATACAAAAGATGAAGTACATAACAGAGAACATAAAACAATTCTATTCTATTTTAAAATGACATAACTTAGGTTATACAAAAGAAAAATGTCCATCTCCAGGGAGAAAAATGCTCAAGTAAGATTGCTGAAAGGAAAAAAGTTACTTGAGGGAAAATTAATAACAACAACAACAAAAAAAAAACCACACAAATGACTTATTCTTCAACAAATCAAATAAAAACAAATCAATTTTAAAACATGATTACTCAATGGGAACTGAAAAGGACAAAAAACTGAGATGAATGCACAGATGATAGTGAAAATGTACTCATCCTTCACCTGAGACCCCATACACATCGGGGGCGTAGAGGGCACCAGTAGATCTGGAATGGTGTCTGGAGGCTGGAATAACAGGACCATACAAACCTCATCTATTACCACAGAAACAAGGAATAGTGGCAGCACGACAGTCAGGCAAGGAGAGTCAGTTAACAATGGTATTATACTGCTAAATACTTAGGATCAGAACAGTGCCTTAGATAAGGGCAACTGAACGCTGCAATA
The DNA here is from genome assembly GCF_023091745.1 of Budorcas taxicolor. Classification (NCBI taxonomy): domain Eukaryota; kingdom Metazoa; phylum Chordata; class Mammalia; order Artiodactyla; family Bovidae; genus Budorcas; species Budorcas taxicolor. The sequence continues at coordinate 52,790,673 of NC_068910.1, read as the reverse complement.
TCATCCTTGACACACAACAGATCTTACAGCTAAGGGGACAGACGTAAGCCCACAGGAGACAAAGAAGCAAGTATTCAAATGGAAGGAAATGTCAAAAGTACAAGCATGAAACAGAAAAATGAACACTGTAATTTAAAAAAAAACCACTATGGTAAATAGTAACCAATAATAATCTTATTTCCTCTAATCCTGAACTCAGGGAGGTAGTTGTTACTATTCAATTTGACAAAGCACAGAGAAAGGTTCATTAATTTGATTAAGGCCACACTCAGTAATCATAGTCTTTCAGGGTCTTTGCTCTTGAACAGTACACATACCATCCTCACATTGTTCAAAAGATAACATACCTCATTTATATTAGCATAAACATTTTTTACAATGGTTTATACAACCTAAGTTCGGAATTCAGTAGATTTAAATATCAAAGCACATTTGAACACCAAAAAGGGAATATTACTAATTTGATTTAAAAAATCTAGAAATATGTGACTTTTCCCTATATTTATGACATCTCTCTAAATCTAAATTTAGTATATTTAAAAATTTTAGATCTTAAAATCCTTTTTTTATCATGTTATAAAGTCAGTATTATTCTTAAATACACAAATAAGGGAGGAAAATTTCATTTTATTATTTAATGAAACATATTACCCTTATTTTAAAAGTTTCTCTGCCGCAGATATATTAGAACAATTGAAGTACTTTTACTATATGAATTACTCTTTTGTCACAGAATGAATAAGAAAATGATCAAAAAGATGTAAAGACAGGATTAAAGACAGAATGTTGCCTAAAATGTTTAATCAGACCCTGAAAGGTGATCGGTATCATTAGTAAAACATACTAATATATAGCTGGTTTTAATTTTACCCAACAGAATAATTAATAAAATGATAAGGAAGAGTTGAACCAATATGGAAATGGTTTAATATACAAAAAAACTTTTGAAATCAACAGTTATCTGTGGCTGAAGATAACACTCATATGCTTGTAATAATGTAGCCTTTTTTTTCAATCTTAGTTCCAGATACAGATGGAAACTAAGAGAGCAAGTTCCAGAGTTCATCTTTGCCTAGCTCTGATTTATTTCTGGTGTATCAGGGCCCTGATGCTGGCTTTGTGCTACAACTGAATAAATGGCAAACTATGGGATTCATGTGTTGAATGGCCATATTCAAGTCAGAGGTGACAGAAGGTTTCACCAAATAAAGGAAGACAGCAAAATCCAGGCAAAATGTACCAGAAAATCCTGATCTCTGGGAATGCTATTTTTATCCCTGTTTAACAAATAGGGCTAATCCCCTATCTTTGCTATGCAACATCTATATGTAAGCAAAAGGCTACAAAATTTAATTTTCCTAAAACTGTATGATAAAAAGGTTTAACCACCTCTAAACCAAATAGGATGTTTTATCACAACTGAGAAAACTGCCTCCTTTAATAACAAAATTTAAATGATCTCAATTGCCAAATGGAGACTGAGATAAATCTAGAAGATTAATGACTAAGAATATCTTCCCTCCTGGCTCAGCCTGTAAAGTATCTGCTTGCAATGAGGGAGACCTGGGATCAATCCCTGGGTTGGGGGGATCCCCTGGAGAAGGAATGGCAACCCACTCCAGGATTTTTGCCTGAAGAATCCCACGGACAGAGGAGCCTGGTGGACTACAGTCCACGGGGGACACATTAACACTTTCACTTTCTCTTTAAAAATAGGCATATTAACATGTTTATAAATAGAAGTTGGTTATAAATTTCCTATAATCTCTATTATACAGTTTTTAAATGGTCTAGAAACATATTTTGTTTCTTCTTGCTATCTCATGCTTTCTACTAATTCTACATTATACAAGGTATTATACCATTAAAAAAAATCAAAGATCCTTGCCACTAATATACAACACAACTAACTGTAGGTGAGCAAGCACTGTTCAGGGGCAAGAAGTGGAAGAGCGGTGGTGGCAGAGACGACAATCCTGAGAACCACACGCTCACTGTGTGCAAGTACTGCTTGGAGGGATCCTTTCCGTGGAATCTCTGCTTTAAAGTGTCTTCAGATTAACGCTAAGAACTACGTGCTGCTATTATCCTCATTTTACAGATAAGGAAGCCCTGGTACACAACAGCTACAGAGCTGGGATATCAACCAGACCATCCGACCCTAGAACAGACACTCTTAAATGACCACAAGCCCACTTCACCTCTGAAGGTGATGTGCTTATGTTACGCAAATATAGGATTTATTTCATTTTTAAACAGATATGCATGAGGATTAACCAATACATATGTACAGGTATGTGTGTCTGCACGTATACACACATATACACGGACACTCTACAACCTACTGTATTATCATACATGAACTAAACCTATCTCTGGCAAAGTACAGAAGGAAACTCTTTGGCACCTGGAATTGGAACACAAACAAGGGTTGAGGACACCCCTGTCTGTGTTCCTAGCTCAAAGGGTCGGTAGAGAATAGTTTAGTAGTGATACAGTTGAGCCAAATGGCCCAAAAGAAACTTAATTTCTCAGAAGTTCTATACCAAAAGGTCTACTGAAGGAAGTAATACTTCCAACAGCTAACGAGTGGAACCACGTTCTATTTAAGTGTCACAAAATCTGAAGTGCAACTCTCTTAAGTGTTACAATAACCTATACTCTATGGAATTAAAAGAAAAAAACATGAAATGACTTTAGGTAAGTGCCTAAAAATAAAGTACTAGTTAAAATGCTGAGGACCACACAGAAATTCTGAAGATTTTCAACATAAAAAAATTCTGCCTCTCCAATTACTCTAAAATACTAAAGGTTTTAAAAGATCATTTAACATTTTATAATTGAGGTAAATGGAGTATTACAGTCAAGGTTACAGTACAATCTCTATAACAAAGAACAGACAGGCTGCACAGCAATGACATGATAAAAGCTAATGCATGGGAAATGCTATTAAACTGTAAAGTATATAAAAATATTAATCCCTTCCATTTTAATAAGTAGTTCAGGTTATTTTACAGCCTTCTTTCCAGCAATCCTAAATATGTAAGGTGAAGAGTGAATATTTCTGCTGAAAAGCATAAACATCTCTATTCTTATCAAACTAAATAGTCCACATTTCACTTAAGAGTAATTACTTAAATATTATCTTTAAATTTTATAGGGATATTCATTAAGAAAAAATCTTGAATTCAATATTATGTAATCTAAATCTATATGATATGTACTTGACTATGAAGGCAATTTGTTTATCTAATGTCTAATTTCCTTATTTAAGACAAGTAAATGTTAAAGGAACTTCCCAAACATGTAACTTCCCTCTGACTGTCCTTAAAAAGACAGAAAAAGAGGCAAAGATACAGTTGATAAAGCTAAATCCAGGGTCTTTTGAGGTTATCAGATGGTGCAAACACAACAGGGAAGCCGAGACAACTCACCAAGGGGCTGGAAAGAGCGCACAGGACTCGTATCCCTGCTGCTCTCCCGGCTGGCTTCCCGGCTGCACCCTTGACTCACGCTTGGCCGAGGAATCCGACTGCTTCGGGCTGGTATGAAGCAACGGCAGCACAGAAGTGGAGTAAACAGGAGAAGGGTTTGTATTTTTGATATTTTGGTTTTATTCTTTTCTTTCTTATAAAGCTAATAAATAACAAGTTCTGCTAAGTAAGGATGAAAAGAAATGATTCTTGATGAAGCATTACCAGGAATACCATTAAAAATTCTTCCTTACACTCTTCTAGTCTGTATGTGATTAGAAGAGCAAACTGTATTTTAGTAAAATTAAACAGCTGCAAAGAAAAAAACAGATTTAAAATAGAAGTAATATATCCAAGATAAAATATATAATTTCATTTTTAAACATATATTTCAATTCTCCTTGAAGTTGTTTTCCTCAAACTTAGAAGTACCTAAATGAGGTCTTCAATGCTACCAAGGCCTAAAGTACAAAAGAAACACAAGGTCCCAAGTTTGACACAGGATCTTACCCACTGAAAGCCGAGATGGACTGGCCTCTCTGCTACAGCCCTGGCTTCGGGGTATCTTGCTTCTCTTCTGTGTGGAGGCTGAATTAACCAGGACTCTCTGAACACCAGAGCTCACAGTGGAGAGGGCTGTTGTAGTCAGAACTCTTCCTGGAGACCCAGACCGGCTGCCAGCTGAACACCAAACACACGTATGTCAGCCTGTGAACTCCAAGAGATCTTTGTCGAAAGGATAAAAATTCAAGAAGTACATCTGAGAAACCTGTGATACAATGGCAAGTTCTAAGTTCCAAGGAAATAGATTGAGGAAGCTTTATATATAAACTGAAAACCTGGAATAAAAATAAAAAGATATACTATATATATATATATATATATATATATACACACACACACACACACACATATATATATGTATACACACATACTAGGATTGAATGGTAAATCAAGTAAATATATTTTCAGTTTTGGGGACTATAAGACGTTATGTTTAATAAGGAAAACACTACTATGATTTTCGGAACATAAATAGTAGAAAAGGTTTCCAAAGAAATAACTTATCTAACAATACATTTCATGTAAATATGGTTTCATTTAACTATATGTTAAAAAGCTATCATTAAAGCTATACATTTATAAGGAAACAATAATTCTATTATTGATAACATTCTTCTTAAGAATGTAATAATGAAAATTTGCCTTTCAAACTGTTAAAACAGTTTGCCTGTTGAGATGCCTTGAAATGGGCATAACAAAGTTGTCTATCTTGCTACTTACATATATTTTAAAATTTTTACAAGATTAAATTTTATTTATTTTGGCAACACAGAGTGGCATATAGGATCTTCATTCTCCAACCAGGGATCAAACCCGTGCCCCCCACAGCGGAAGTGTGGAGTCTTAGCCATTAGAAAGCCAGGAAAGGCCCAAGATTAAATTTTAAATGTTTACAAAGTTGGGCCAGCTAAAAAAGAAACAGGTTTTGTTATTTGCCTCCAAATAAAAAAAGGGTCTTGGGTGGCCAAAGTCTGGCATGTAGATGTTTTGGTGGAACAAAGATTTGTGGGCAAATAAATGTCAAAGAAAATAGATTCTTTCAAAACTAGTAATTTCCAGTCTTGGAAGAGAGAAGATGTGGTCAGGTAGAGAGAGGGAATTGGACAAAATCTCAGAGAAGGGGCAAGAATTTAAAAAAAAGAAACATGCGTTTAAACTAGAATTGTATAGTTTTTAAAGGGGTAAGCTCCTTGTCAATCAGAGCATTTTGTGTTTGCACTGAAAAGGAAAATAAACTAGGTAAGTCCAAGGTATAATTTAACTCTAGATTCTGGATAGTAGCATTATAAAAGTTAAACCTGAACTTAAATAAAACTCCATGAAAGCAAAGTTTCTTCTTTGTTGGGCACTTCTCCACAGTCACTGCTCACCTTGTATCATTTTACCCAGTCATGCCTCACTTCCACAGAGCAAAGATTAAAGACTTAAAGTCAATGGGGAGAAGCAGGGAACATCACTGCGGAAGGAGTGCTGAGTTCAAGGGAGGGAGTGGTGACTTTTTAGTTCAAACCAGCCCCGTATTGAGGTAACACTGGCCACATTTTTGGATTTTTTTTTAAATGAAAGCTCTGACATTTTCTTATTTTTATCATGTTGTATAGACCAACTTGTACATGAATAGAGGCAGACTGGATATGACCCACAGGTTGCTGATCTGTGACCCTTGTTACTGTTTTCTTGGCACGGTGTTCCTGAATACAATTTAAACTCATGCTTAATTCCTAAACTTTACCAGTATACAATATGAAACTCATCTTCTGCTGTTTATAGCAATACTGTAAAACAAAGCAATGTTTATGATGAAATTGACAGTTTATTATTTGTGTAGAAAGAATTCTAAATTATTGCAGGGAAATTATACAAGTGTACTTTAAAATGATGGTTCATTTGAATTGTTCCATGACATTTCAGGAGAAGAATGTTTAGATGAGGTTTCTTTCAGTCATAACCTTAGGGATACTCACAAGGCACCTATTTTCTCCATGCAGCATCTAAACTAAACATACACACCAAAAACACCCAGACACCCAACATGCCACAAACTCACAATGCAAGGTAAGCTGATGGAATATTTTATGGGAATGTGACAATATAAAAATATAAATAACGAACTGACCACATACAACATGTTATTCTGTTAAAACCAATGTAAGTTTAGGAGGTGAAGGTGTTGGTAGGAAACTGGAGAATTCCTTGAGATGTGGATCTATTCAGCAGAGAAGAAACATGCAGTATAGAAGCAAGAGTAACCACTCCATCTATTCTAGATTGGCTGAATTTATCAAAACTATGTGAGCTCCCTCTCTATATATTTGAATTCATTCATGCCCTGTGCTAGGAAATACAGCTGGCAGTATTAATTATTTCGTGCTCTTCTCTACTACCTGCCATGAACAGCATAATAATCCAGTGCCTATAACCCATTTGCAGTCATTCATACTTAGAAGAAGAAAATATCATGGCTCTTTCCCCAGCAAAAGAACTAGCAAGGTTAATCATTTCTTTGAGGAAAATCACAGTTGATAAAAAAAAGTGTAGGATGCACCTAGCAACATTGTGCTCCTAGAAAATAATTTGCAAAATTTGAAATTGGATAACTAATTTCTCTTGTGCTGCCTAAAGTTTCCAAATCACTGTTTTGTACTTTTTATGAGCTATTTTCAAGGCATTACTAAAGCTCCCCTGCTTTGGGATTTTTATACTTTGTGGGCTCAACATGGATAATTTAAAAAAATACCAGGGTTTTAGTAACAAATAAGGACAGGTCACAGGAAAATCAAAATTGGGAAATTTTACCCCAATAATGGCTACAAAATGATAGAATATTAAATGTTAAGAATTTCTGCTGAATAGAACCCATTCTTGATAATGAAAATAGATGATCCAACAACTGATGCACAAATAAAATCTATAGATTCTTACCACCAATGGTATTAGCAGATTGTGATCCTGAACAAGTGTAAAGGCAGAATTAGGGTAAGGGTTATAATCCATGAAGAGGGAAGGAGCAGATTTAAAATGCATGGCAGATGGAAATAAGAAAGCTTTAGTCAGTTTTGAAAATTAAAAATCCTAAAGCAAAAAAAGCAAACTTTAACAAAAGCAGAACACTGAGTAGTTTTCACAGCTGGTAACTGAGATCAGACACCAATGGACAAAGCAGATGAAATGAAGGTGTAAAGTGCAGATTTTTCAGCTTTTCTTCTGATAGGCTATAATCTAAATAATTAAATGTTTAAACTTTTATTATTTAAACATTTAAAAACTACAGGTGAGGAAGAATTACAGCATCTTCTAGCTGAAGAAAAATTACATGAAAAAGCTACAGATTTTATCTTTCTTAAGACACTGAGGGGAAAAAACTGAACAGAAGCAGGGTGGGTGGAGAGACAAAATTTCTCACAGGCTGTACAATCATTTGTACATAATCAGTCACTACCGACAAGAAAAGACACAATCTTTAAGTAAATAATTAAGTCTGGAAGTCTCTCCATTGGGTCTGCTTTCAATTTATTTTTGGTTAGCCATTAGAACATACCTGCTTTGACTCAAGAATTTTTTTTCCCTAAATGGTGATATAAAATATGGAAAGACCATGCAAACCCTAGTGAATTACTTCACAACACAGTAATATTTCTGTGTAAATGTGTGTAAAGAGACTTGCATCAAATTATATAAAGCTGCAATATCTTTCTTCAAAAGAATCTGAAAGGAAACAAACAGTCATTCAAATAAATATATAAGCAAGCAAATAAAAACCTCACCAGTATGATTTAAAACCTAAGTGATTTTACTGTGGGAAAGTTATCTGATCTTAGAATCTTACTGGGTCTAAAAGCCTATTATTATGCTCTCACACTCTAGGAGACGACTTGAAGTACTGTGCATAGGGTTTCAATGTCAAAAACCAAATATAAAAAAAATTACTGTATATTCTCGATATGATCAGTAGTTATAATACACTTAAAATGGAGGTCCTTAAGGAATATATTAAAAAATCGTACACAAAGCACTTTGAATCTCTGCCATGAGTTCAGTCTTAGTGTTACTTTAGAAGAAAACTCTGTAAAATATCTCACATGAAACTGAGTTTTATCCTTAAGATACTAGATACAGTCTCGGGTTGCTATCTTTACTTTTCCTTATGCTTTAAATTTCCTTCACCATTATTTTTGTTTCCTGAAGGCCATAAGACTAACAAGGTATAGAAAAGTGCACAACAGGAGTATAAAATTCAGTTGACATTACATTAAGAAAAACAAAGAGATCACTTTTATCAGCTAAAATATAGAGCATGTACTTTGTGCTCAGGCAAATACACTAATTTCACCCTCACAACAATCCTGTAAGATTATCCTATTCATTTTACTGGTTATATTCGAAGTACACAGAAATGTAACAACTTTAAACAACCTGGAATAGCCATGACCAACTCTGGGAAGTACGGCTCCAGATACCATGATCTAAATCAACAGTTCTCAGACCTGACTGTAACAGAAGTCACTTAATGATCTTGTTAAAGACTGAATTCAGTACACCTGTGGTGAATTTCTCAGGCGTGCATTTCCCAGGTGATGCTGATGCTGGTTTGGGCATCATATTTGGAATAGCAAGGCTCTAAACTTCTGTGTTATACTGCTAAAGATTAAGTTACTTTAAACAATTACTCTATTTTTCCTATTTGTAAATAATCCTCAATTTGCAGACCAATTTTACTGGAGCATTTCTGCTTTTTTTTAGGACTCTTGTTGAGTGATCCAATCTTTACCCTGCCTGGATTTTTTTACTTTGGAAAGAGGAGAATCTGCTAGGCTGGACTTGTCTAATCATCCTCTGGCACCCTCTAAGCCCAGCTCCTTTCCCTAATTCTAAGATTCAAGAATCAGGTTGAAAAACAGACGAACTGGGCATCTACATCTTGAAATATTATCTAAAGAACAGTAGAAGATAGCTACATTTCTTTCTTTCCAAAATGACCAAGTAATGATATAAAGAAGAACCCCAGAATTACCTCCCTAGAAAAAATCCCTGTTCTAAGAGGTATGTACTAAGGAAAATTTCTTGATAAAGAAGGAAAGAGATCTCTTTTAAATTAATTATGCCATAAGTGAATATATTACTATTCTGGAACATAGAGGAATGGATCATTCATTTTACCTAGAATTCAAAATTGTGCTTTTTAATAATTGCGCTTATGAGAAACTCAGCTTCCAATGAAATTGCAAAAATATAAATCTTAAATTTAACAAGGAATATTAACAAAACTGGTCATTTCAATTTGTTTCCTCTTTATAAATCAGTATATACCTGCCAAAAATGCTGACTGTATTCTAATGGATTTTAGGGAAAGTACAAAGATACTACATATCTGTCCTTGAATAATTAGCTAGATGCAACCAGATTTGATGCTAACATACAGCAATTATTTTGCCCCTAAAAAGCACAATTTTCCACATTTACAGTTTCTGGGTAGACTGTGAAAACCTTAATGCTAAAAGATTTGTGTTATCTCCATGCAAAAGTCTGTATAACAGATGAAGTTTCTCTTTCTAAGTGGCAGGTATCAGTGATGCAGCCCTAATAACACACCAAGGACAAGACAACACCCACTCCAAAAGTTCGAAAACATGCACAACAACTGACCCAAAACATTGAAAAAAAAATACCTTCATTTTTGTCAGGTGATGATGAACCTAAAGTACAGAACAAGAACTCAGTATGTGGCTTGTCTTTTTGGGAATTAGTTTTGTCTTTTTCCACTGGTCAATCTCCTAATACAGTAACATACAAAGAACACGCTTATCCTAACATAGTAGAAACATGAGAGAACTAATAGGTAATACATACGCTGTGACTGAGACACCATCTTTGTTCGACTTCTTCCTCTGGAATCTGTCTTGGCATTTCCCATACTAGCAAGTGGTGCTGAAAGCTTTGCTCTCACCCGGCCTAAAGAATAAAATCATTTATATAATTACAGACATTTTTCTATAATATTTAGTAATGAGGGAAAAAAAAAATCTCACTATAATTTTCTAATTGGGTGTGCTTCTCAAGTATCGTTAAATTCTGTAACACTGTAAACTTCACTCTAAAGATTAGCATTTTCCCTTGAAATTTTAAAAATATATACTGTTTTTTTATGTGTTGCACCATAAACTAACTTTCCTTTAAGGGTAAGAGTAAAGTCAAGCTAAAAGATCTCCATTCTCAGTTTGATATTATTAGTCCAGTAGAGTTATAATTAAGATAATTACCACAGGCATAAATTTATTCAGTTTCTATGAAATTTAATTTATTCTCAAATTCAGCCTGTAGTTTAAAATACAAGCTTAAGCTTAGAAACAACAGCCCGGTCTTTTGGACTGAAAACGTACTTCCGAAGGGATTTGCAGAAGATACAATACTAGCTAAAATATCTCTTTATATGCTTTGCTAAACATCAGAGTACTACAGATATACATGGACATGTTTACTATTCTCTTCCCCAAACAGCCAACTTCCATTTATAAAATTATTTGAGGAAACACCAATCACAGAGGAGTCGGCACTTTTCTCTACACATTTCCTTCTCTGCCTCCAATCAGTATTCCTTCCTTCTCTATTACTGTTTCATCCCCCTCCATGAAACCAAGGTGCAAAAATGTTTCTAGAGCTCTTGAACCAAAGGAGAGAATGCTTACTTATCAAAGTGCTTAAGTAAACTGTCATCAGAAAAAACAAAAATATATTACTAGTAGGTACTTTGGTGTTCTCGAGCAACAGCCTCAATCACTATCACATTGGAACCCATACCAACATGATCATGGAGAAGAGCTCAGAATCCTTTTCACTTAAAAGGCACAACTTGGAGGGCAATCATGATCTATGATCTAGCTTGATACGGCAATATTAATTAAGAAAACATATCTAAAGGTAAGGAAAATTTCAAAATTATGAAATGAGTGAGGGAAGAGAAGAGAATAACTAAGAACAAGGGATAAAATGAAGCAAAATGAGAAGTACAGGTGGTAGATCCTCTCATTCTATCAGCTTCTTCAAGGCCCCAAAAAGCTCATGATTCAGGACTTTCACCCTTTTACAGAGTCTGCTTAGAATAGGACATGATGTTCTCCTGACTAAGAAGTAAAATAGAAAGAAAATTATTATTTTTGAAATGCAAAATTTATCCATTATAATGAAGAAGTTAGGATAAATTATTTTGATATTACCATCTAAATTATAGTGACACAGTGCCAGAAACCATTTTTATAAAGTATTCTAAAACTTAAAATATGAAAATATTTCAAATATGTCAGAGTAAACATGAGACCATCAAAATGTCAAGTCTACTTGGTTATATTACAAGAAAATGCCACTCGTAAAATGTGGGAAAAAATTGTGGTTCATATCAGAGGCTTAATTAATAAGATAGCCTTTAAGTAGGAGAAATAAAAACACTGAAGTTTTTCCTTTCTCCAAATTGAAAAGTAAGAAATATTTTTAAAAAGGTAAATTGGTTCAGCAAAATAAAGTATTGTATCTAGCAAGGTTTTTGTACTTCCAAATTCAAACCATATGCAATTCCCCAGGCACTGATTCAAAATCAAAGATACATTTAAAAGCTGACAAAATAAATGCATTTAAATGGGATGATATTTAAACTCCAGTGATAAAGCAACGGTGCGTGCACTCACAAAGTATAAATGAACTGGCAAAAATTAAAAAACAAAAACACATAAGAAAGGCATTAATGTCACTACAGAAAAAAATGAAACTATGTAACTTTATACTAGGTATTATTAAACATGTGAAGCAATTATGTTTTTTCCAGCATGAGATAATGCAAGATACACAGCAAAACTCCAGGATGAAGGATTAAAAAAAAAAATCTACATGAATAACACAACCAAACACAAAATGTAGAAGCTAGCACAGCTGGCAAATTATAGATCTGCAAAGAAAGTAGCCTATTTTAGTTTTTAATATTTAATTCCTACTAATGAAAATATTAATGTAGAGGTATTTGTGTTACTAACAAAATGTTTAATTCTTACCATCTTCAGATGCTGTTCCTAAATAAGAGAAATAAAACAATAACGTTTCAACAAAGTCTGCCAACGTTGATATTAAGACTTTCCTTGTGCCTCCCACCCAAGACGAAAACAAACGGGCAAAAGAAAAAAATATCTTCTAGTTTGATAGCCTTAAATTAGCTTTTAAAAGGTTTTGAGATAAAACAAAATTTGAGGTAACCTACAAAACAGTTAAAACTAGACAACTGAAAATAGCAAAATTCTGAAATAAACCAGTTTGTCTACTGTATTTCATAATGAAAATTTTAAATGAAGAAAGGTAACAAAACTAATTGCTCAAGAATGATACAACTCTGTCACTGCTCCCTTCGAAACAAATGTTTTAATATATCTTTCCGATGTAAGAATACTTTCTGAGTATTTTCAAAAGGGAGCCCAAGAAAGAACTAGAAAACTAACTGACAAACATGGGATCACAGCCAGGACCCAGGCCGTGTTGTTTTCATCAAAGCGTTACCTATGAATCTATCAGCTATTTATTCAAGCTTTTTTGTATTCCTTGATTCATGGGGTCGCAAAGAGTCAGACACGACTGAGCGACTGAACTGAACTGAAGATGTTGTAAAAGCTAGCAAAAAAAATTATCAAGTAAAGAGAATTTCCTGGCAGTCCACTGGTTAGGACTCCACATTTTTACTGCTAAGGTCTGGGGTTCAATCCCTGGTTGGGGAACTGAGATGCCACAAGTTGCACAGCATGGTCAAAAAAAAATCAAGGATGAATATCAGAACTCATTACTATTATAGAGCAATAGCAGGTATTTCTCTCTCTGTGTGTATATAGATTAAAAAAAAAACACAGGACTAAACATCAATTAGAGTATCACATTATATAACACAGGTGATTTCTCAAATAGGCTGATGTTTCTGACCCAAACAAGAAAAATTTTGATCTGGAAAGTGAGAGTAATTTGTTTTTTTAAGGATCCAGACTCTCAGTGACAGAAGTGATACCACACGGTCTGAAATATAGAAACTATCTCATGGTGGGTTTTCATTCATTTAATAATTCCTTAAATTTATGAAATACATTAAACATAAAGAGATACACAGAGACCAATTATAAATAACACTCATGTACCCAAGCCAAGATTAAATAAATCATCAGAGTGGAAGATAAACCAGTTTCAGAGTTTATGTAATAATTGACAGAAAAACACAGTTTTCCATTTTTCCTAGATCTCACACTGTGACTTACAGATTCATGATCTTCTTACAAGTTCTTACAAAACAGCTCAAGTTCCTAGATAACACTGGTAGTATCTGATGACATGAAGGAACAGTATGGATAACAGAGTCTAGTACTAGACAAAAATATCATACAGATAAAAATTATCATACTGGATCAAGCAACTGAAGATAAACTAAATAATGAAATTTAAAAGGTACAGCTCAAAATAAGTTCAATTTTGATAAAATGTTCATCTGAAACACACTCTTAAAAAGACAGCATCTGTACCTAGCACTTCATTTTCATAAACGACCAACGTTATTGTTGTTTAATCACTAAGTTGTATCTGACTTTTTTCTGACCCGGAGAATTTCCCAGGCAAGAATACTGGAACGGGTTGTCATTCCCTTCTCCAGTGGATCTTCCCGACCCAAGGATGGAACCTGAGTCTCACGTGTCTCCTGCATTGGCAACAGATTCTTTACCACTGAGCCACCAGAGGGGACATATGAATCCGTAAAACATGTCATCTGTCTCTCTCTATAGCAGAGTTAGTAAACTAAAGAACCGAATTATGTGACTTATGAGGTTCCTTTCTCTTGAATCTGGTATTGCTGAGAAAGACTTGAGAAATCGAGAATATTCTAAGGGCTCAGGTTGAAAAAAGTTAAGAAAATTGATTGAACTTAAACAAACAGTAATCTAGTATTTGAATAAACTGAGAAACCCAAAATGGATATGTCTAGCCCCAAATTCAATCAGAGAATTATGGAGCCATTTTCACATTAAGACTGCTGCTAAATAAGCAGTCTATTTTCAGAAATTAAGAGAACAAAGATATTACACAGAATCCGAGAACCATAAAATTTTTTAGTAGAATTAGAAAAGGAAGTTCTTACCATCCATCTTGTCAGAAGTATCCTCTATGATGAAAGAGCAAGCAAAGAACAGAGGAAAACTTGGTATATTAGAAAAAGATTTTATAACCCCTGGAAAACATTATTTTTAAGAAGACAGAATTCATAGCACAAATATGAAGCTTTTTTTCAATTAAAACATACTAGATTAAATAAGATGAATTTCCTTTGTGAGACAAAGATATCAACTGAATTGATAATAAGTCTAATTTTTCTTTGCCTAGAGAAGTTAGAGAAGCCCATGTTCCAACCTTGGGCGCCTCCACCATCAGACGAACCTCCTGCTTGGGTCTGCGGAGCTTCTCATAATCTGAGTCACTTCGCCTTGCTTGCTTTCTTCCTCTATAGGCTAGAGCACACCCCCAAATTCCACTCTAAATTTAGCTCTTTCGTCATTATCTTCCCTCTACTGCCTTGCTGCTTCCTCACCCCATCCTTTCCTAGTACTTTCGGTCCTGTAAGCCCTGAAGCATGGACAAATCAAACAACTCTAATTTTCTACCCCGCTACACGGAGGTGCCCCAACAGAGACAATTATAAAACCACAAAGTCATGCATAAAGGCACTGCTAGAAACTAGGGTAATCATCAGGCTTGGCCTTGAGTGATTGTGCAGAAAATTATTAACATACCAGGCCTGATACTCTTAAGAAGAGCCTAATTACACGGCTGGCCCTTAGCTGGCCACTGGTAAATTAGTTCTGGATCCTGACTGTTTCAGTGTTGGGGACAAGGTATCGAACTCCCGCTAAAGGAACTTGCCTGAACTGTTTTTGCAGATAATGTGATTTATGAGGAATACCTGCTCTCTTTTTGGGAGAACAGATGTTGGTAATTGTGGCTGGGTATATGGCAGTGCCTACCTAACCACCCCCACTTTACCCTCACCCTGGGCTGAGTCTTAAGTGAGTCTCTCTGGGCAGAAACATTACGCAAATGTGCTACAGTCACTGCCGGAGGAAGGAGCATGTTTCATACAGCCCATCATTTTGCCTCTGGGAGGGATAACTGAAAGCCTGTGCCTCGATGCCTCCACAACATCCAATGGGTTGTTTTCCCTTGCTGATCCTGCTGTGTGTCCTTTTGCTCTAATAAGCCTCAGTCATGAGTACAGCCAAGTCGTGTGAGTTCTTCCAGCATGTCTCTTAACCACGTGGGAGGCTGCAGGAAGGCCAGAAGAGCACCCCACCTCTTGTGACCCCTCAACATGCTGTAGCACACTTCCAGTCGCCTCTCAGACATCCTGCTTTTTATTAGCAGTGTCCTGACTCCATTTCCTCAAACGTGAAAACACAGACGCAACAAACTCCTGATGACGTGGTTCTCAACGCCCAGCTGCCCCAAAGACGTGTGAACTACCTGCTTCTTCCTTTTCTTCCCCCCACCTCAGTGACGCTGCTGACCTTTCAACACCCAAGGCTAACTCCCTAGTGCCATACACCCTATTCCTTATGCCTTTCATGAGAATTCCGGCCATAAGTGATTTCCTCTCATTCTTGCATTTTAACTTTTTCTTCTCTACTGATCCTACCAACTTAGTATACAAACATATGTAACTCCCTTAATTTTGAAAAAACAAAAAGTTCATTAACTATGGATAATTGCTACAATGTTTTTTCATCTCTTCTCAACCATTAAGCATAGGAATAATTTATGCAGATTCTCCTTCCAACTTCTTCCTCAATCAAAGAAGTCTGACTTCTGTCACATGATACCACTGAAATAATTTACTTTCCTTTTCATTTAGGCAATCTCACAAACCTAGCCATTGAGAACAAACATTCATAAATTTGGCATAGATATATCAAGGTTTCCTTCACAGAAATTCCTGTCTCCCATTCTATCAAACTTCAGGATAAAGTTTTAAAGGGTAAACCTCAAAACACTCATCATATCCCACTGTTAAAGGATTCAGTACTTTAGTGGCGGAAAAGCCCAGTGGCAACTGCTTTAAGTAATGTATTGAGTTTAATATTGAAAGATTACAATAAGAACAATCTCCAATCATTTCTGAACCTAATCTCAAGCACAGATCTCTCTCCTGAGTTTTCTGCCATTGTATGTAACTCTTTCTCATATACTACTGTGTCTCCATAACAATTCCAGGTTGCTGTCTCTGCGACGTCAAACTCAAAATGCATAAAACTCAACAAGCTTTTAGCTGCTCATCCTTTAGCAACCTACTGATAGACTGAGAGACTGTTTCAGTACAGAAGTATATTATCTCTGGATCCATAAATGTTCAGCCATTATAAACAGAATCAAAGTGAAGAAACAAAGAAAACACAAGTCACATCTGTATAAGAAAGGTCAGAAAGAGGGGAGGAGGGCATCTAGGAAGGAAGAAGAGAGGAAAGGAGGAAGGGAAGGAAGGAAGGAAGACAGTAAGGAGAAGAGAAAAAGACACAGAAATAGAAAGAATGAGAAAATCTATTCTCTAAGCCCTGGAAAGAGCCACAGGCAAGTATCTCATTGTCCCTGAGTGTGAGCCTGGGTCAGGAAAAAAAGAGGACAGAGGGCACCTTTCCCTTCTGTAAGAAAGCAAACATGCTCTTCAAACCTTAAGGAACCAAAGAAACAAATTAAGGAATCTCATGGCACTGTTACGACTTTCTTATGAAAAAAACATTGCAGCAAATGGCTTTCAAATTCACATTAAAACATTTCAAATTCAGTATTTTTTTCCTAATACTAAAAAATAAAAGCTGTTAAATGTTTTTATTGTTAAGACTCACAATGAGTAAATTTTATTGTTTCCCATTTTTCCCCACTTAAAAAATTAATGTATAATTCATGTACCATAAAATTCACTTTCATAGTACACAATTCAGTGCTTTTAATATATTCACAAGACTGCACAACCCTCATAAATATACAATTCCAGAACACCTTCATAACTTCAAAAAGAAATCTTACACCCACTGATGTCACCCTCTATTTTTCCCAACTCCCATCACTTCGCAACAACTAATTTATGTTTCTGTGGATTCACCTATTCTAGGCATTTCATGCAAACGGAATCATAAACATGTGCCAGTGTGTACCTAACTTGATAATGCTTTCAAGTTCCATCATCTTAGAGGATGCACTAGTACTCCATTTTTATGTAGTATGATCCTTTTTATGGCTGAGTGATATTCCATCTCATTGTATGTACATATCTGCTTAACCAGTTACCAGCTGATGAACATTTGAGTTGTTTCCACTTTACGGCTATTATGAATAATGTTGCTTGAACATTTATTCATGTATATATTTTAATGAGAACGTATGTTTCATATGTCTTGGGTAAACAGCTGGGAGTGGAACTCTCTGTTTCACTTTTTGAGAAACTGCCAAGCTGTTCCCAGGGTGGCTCTGCTTACATTCCATGAGCAGTATCTGATGTTTCAATTTCTCCATATCTTCACCAGCCATCCTAGTGAGCATGAAGAGGTGCTTTCTGTTAGGACCAAACTGAAGCCAGGACAGGCTCTAAGGGGCAGGCTAGGCCTGAGGTTTAGTCTCTAGGAAAGCTGAAGCACTGGGAACTCCCGCAGGCAGTGTAGCTCGACCAATCAGAAAAAATCCCCATAGTCCCCCACCCGCGCCAGACCTGAGCCAATCCGGATAGGGATGCGAGGTTAAAAGTCCCGCGTGCGTACGGTTTAACCAATCAGCTATGCTGTTACAGGAACAAAGAACCGTCTGTATAAAAGTAGATGTGATTCAGAGAGCTCAGGGCTCTTGTCGGATTCCACTGTGCTGGATGAGACCTGGGCCCTAACGCGAGCTAGCAATAAAGCCCTTTATGCTTTTGCATTGCTGTGGATGTCTTATTCTCTCAGTTTTGGGGACTCGGACTCTGGGCATAACATTTGGGGGCTCGTCCGGGATCCCTTTAACTGGGAAGAATAACACTCTCCCGGCAGAAGGGGTTTCCTCACTAGGAGGAGAGATCTCTGAACACCGGTGTTTTCTGGTTAAGTCCAGTGTAAGGCCGAGGCCTGGCATTGTGCTGGGGAGGCGGCTGGCTCTGTTTTCTGGTTAAGACCAGCATAAGGCCGAGGCCTGGCATTGTGTTGGGGAGGCGGCTGGCTCTGTGGACGTCCTGCCAGTAAGATACTCTCAAGGGGAGAAAAAGGTTAAAGAAAGGGGGCCTGGGAAGACCTAGTATTGTGCTTTTGGCCGATGTACATTTGTTGTCTGTTTGTTGCGTCTGTGTGAGTGCCAGCACTGTCTCTGCTCTTTGTGTGCTCATTTGGTCTCCTGTGTTTTTCTCTGTAATCATGGGACAAACAACTTCTACTCCTTTGTCTCTTAGGACTGACCACTTCTCTGATTTTAAGTCTAGAGCACAGAATCTATCGGTGCTGGTAAAGAAGAACAAATTAATAACTTTTTGCAGCGCAGAATGGCCGACCTTCCATGTAGGCTGGCCCTCAAAAAGCACCTTTGACTTGGGAACTGTACACCAAGTCCGAGACATCATCTTCCGACTGCGGATCGGACACCCTGACCGAGGCCCCCCCGCCTCCTTGGGTAAAACCTTTTTTGCCTCAACAGGGATTTTCAACCCCTCAGGTGTTGGCGACACATGTAAGAAAGAACCCAAAGAATCTCAAGGAGCCTGAACCAATGGCGCCACTATATACCCCATCTTGCAGGGGGAATTGTTAGGGGAAGCACATTGATTGAAACCGCTCCACCCTGGCCAGGCACCATAGTAACCATTTGCATGAGTTGTTTTATGACAGGAGATCCTGATAAAAAATACGGAACTAATAAGCCTCCACCAACCGGAAGAGTTCGGGAAAGGTTTAAAGGAGACACCGCCTGTACATTGTGAGCCACATGGCAGAGCAGTTCTCCTGGTTTTCCTTACCCTGCTGCTCGCCACCTGGATGCCCTTTCCCAATAAAATCTCTTGCTTTGTCAGCACGTATGTCTCCTCGGACAATTCATTTCTGAGTGTTAGGCAAGAGCCCAGTTTTGGGCCCTGGAAGGGGTCCCCTCTTCCTGCAACAAATGGTGACTCTGGTGGGACTCTTCTTCGCCAAGACTGACATCCTGACCACTCGGGGTACTCAGGGGCCAGCTTGCCTGCCGATGGACCAGACCCAGCGGCCGCAACCGGGACCCTTTTGTCCCTGGTCTCCTCCTGACACGGACAACTGGCTAGAGTGCCCTGACCGGTAAGGAACAAGAGACTTTATTGATCTCTCTCCCCTTCCCTCTCTGTCTCCTCTCCTTAACCCTTCCTATCCTTCCCTGTTTTTCTAGTCCCCTGGTCCTGGATGCAGAAATCTGGTCGAAGGGCCCTCAGCCTGAGCTGAGGATTGGAGACTGATCACCTCCTCTTGGCAGAAAACTCGAATTCTGGTTCTGATTTCTGGTAGGGCCGAGTTCCAGTCCTCCCTCCTCTGGAAGCCCAGGGAAAAGTCCCGTAACGCCTGGGTATCTGTAGGTGGCAGGAGACGTCTGTAAGGCCACCCCTTTTGCCCCCTCTCCCGCCTCCTCCCCCTTCTTCTTTCAACCTGGCTTCCTTTCCTCCCTTAAAATCTTTGATGTTACGGAAAGGCTTGGTGGGCTACAGTCCACAGGTCGCAAACAGTCTGATACGACTGAGCGACTTCACTTTCACGTTGATGAGGACTGCCGGGTTTATATGTGTGTGTTTTAACTCTGTGTGATCTGTGTAGTGATTTTTGATGGCCATTTTGCTTTGTCTGGCCACCATGTGGTTTAGACCTGCTGCCATTTGTTAGAACTTGATTTTCTTTCCCTGTGCCTTGAGACCAGGGCTCTTAAGAACACTTATCTAGACTATCTCTAACTTCTGACACTGAGGAAAAAAAAAAAGACTTAAAGCTAGATCTCGCACTGTGTCTGTCTAAATATGTCTTGGTATGTCTCTGTCTCTGGGTAATATTTTTAAAGTTAATTTATATATGAGATCTATTTATTTGGCTTAAAAAAGGTAAGCACTTACAAATCAAGTAATTCTAAATTAAACAATAAATTCCAGGTTCATGTGAACTGGGAAATATTCAATGTTAAATACCTGATATTAATGTTTGTTTGTTGACCTATCTAATATAGACATGTCTTAGAGTAATTAACGTTAAAAAAAAATTTTCATTGTACCTAGGTTTAATATAAGTTAAATATTATATCTGTTACAAGTTTGTCGACAAGAAAATTACCTCAAGTAAAAAACTTCAAAGAAAATGTAAATGAGCTATGAGCTTTTAGATAAACTCTATTAAGAATAATTATGCTTTAGGAATGTCTGTCTGAAATAGTCTGTCCAAATTGGGGTAACTTGAATTGGGTTGTGCTAAACTAAGTGATGGAAGTTCACTGACTAGCTAGCTCATTTCCAAATAGAGTAAGATTTTAAAACATTTATTACTGAACATTAGTTTCCTCTTACAAAGAAGCTAAAGAAATTTGGGACTGTTAATGACTAAAAATAAGCTGGCGCAAAAACTTGAATTTGGCTTTTCTCTCTGTTAAAAGGACACACTTTCTTCAGATGTTGAACTGCATTTAACAATAGATTTAAGTTTATTTGCCTCTTAAATGGTCTGTTCTGTATCTGCCTCTGAAATCCCATATTGCTACTTTGGCTGAGTGAATAGCTATTGTTTCACAGTGACCTATAGTCCTATCTGACTGAGTGCTCAAAACCTTTCTGATATTTGTTGACAAAACTTCCTAAATCATTCTATGAAGCACTTTTGGCTTCTAGCTAACTTTGGGGTGCTTCAGAGGGCCCCTGAAGCATCCCAAAGAGAGATATTAAATTGTGTTTATTTGGTTGGTTAAATTACATTAAAAAGATTATCAAATGAGTAATACATCTGCTCATATTATAATGTAGGGTAAAATTACTAATACAGATATCCTAAAAATTATATGGAGTTTTTAACATTCTGATATGTCCTGGTATTTTAATGGAAAACCTGATGACTTCACAAAAGTTAGCAAAAGGACTGAATAAACCAGTGAATATGCTTATAACTTTTATGGTTTCTATCTGAAAAATAATGGGGTTAAATCTTATGTTTTCAGGGAGTAGGGGAAATCTTCCTCTCAAACTAATTATGACAATACTTTGGTAAAATTAGACGTTATAAACAAAACAATTATATTTTCTATCTGACTCCTCCAAAAATTGGAAGTTCTTAGGTTCCCAGTAAGTTTATCAAATGAGTTAGGAAGGTTATCTCACGGATACAAAAATCTCAAGAAATTTTTGAGACCTTAAAAAGGGAAGAATTCACCTAGATTTGTTAGGCAAAATCTGTGATAAGCCTTTGGTGTGAGATTCCCAGCCCTGTTTTATTTTAAAAGTTCAGTCTGAGACTCTATAAATGTTTCAGCAAAATAAAAAGACTATGATCAATTATGATTATAAAAATCATCAAACCAAAATCAGTGAGAACAGACCTATTTTGCAAACAAACTAGCCTTAATTTGGTTATATTTAATAAAAATAAGGGTGACTTTAAGGAAAAAAGATATTTCAAAATGTTAAATACCAGTTTGTTAATGGAGTAAGACTCATCTCTTAGATAGTTCCTTGATGTTATGTGATGTTACTGTAAAATTTAACTGAATTCTTGAAGAACACCCTGTTTGTTTCTGAAGCTTATCTCAGTAATCTATCTTTGGATGAAGATCAGATGCCTCATGACCTGCAACCAGGACTGGAAAAAGACATAATTTAAGGGAATGTCTCCAACATGGATGGAAGGACTTTTTTATCAGGAGAAACTACACTACACCAGGATGAGAAGATGACGACATCAGAGGTAGACAGCTTCCCCAAGATGCTGGACCTGATTCATATGATCATTTATGTTTTCTTGACTTCTTAGACCTTTGCATGTAAGTCAAATGCTTTTCTATCACAGGCCTGATCCTATGCTAGTTTTAAAAATCAATCTAGTTGTTGGGTTTGTGGCCAATAACCTGTGTCTAGTTCTGGGTTACCTTGGTAAATTTCTCTATTACCAGACTCTAACTGGTTGGCCCTGAGAAAGTTTACTTAAAAAATTAAATCATACTAAAGATAATCAGTCTAGTGACACTAAAAAACTGGGCTATGTTCCTTATAGATGGTGCCAATATATAATTTCCCTGAAAGATAAAGATTCTACAGGGCAGACTAAGTCAGATGACCTGAAGATATACTGGGCTACATCTAATGGAAGTTCTTAACATAAGTCTTACTTGTGACTTTACTAATACTGCTGGCTATGTTATTTGTATTTCACCTGTTTTACAAAATTGCTGTTTCTTACACTGTATGTGTGTGAGGCCTCTAATACAATAATATATAGTCCCATATGAGATCGATGATGGTAACAGTGTAACTCTAGATATGGCAAGAAGCAACAAGAGGAAATATTTTCCTGGACCAAAAAGCTAGAAAGACAGGTGGTCCAGAGAATTTTAGATACTGTTTCATGGCCTAGTCTAGTAACAGCACATTGAGTGGCCTGTTTACCCGAGAATGGACACTCTCAGCACCATGGGATAAAATGGTCATGAAGTGGCCCCCTCATAATCACGGTCAAGTTTACGAGCAAAAAGGGGCTCTGCCAACTGAAGACTGACACTCGCCATCTGCATCTACGAAGATTAAATCATGGCCGCTGCAACTGCTGACTTTGAACGCCCCTGAAAAGAGTTCAGGGTGAAAATCAGAAATGAGGCACTCTGTGCTCTGAGAAAAACTGGCAAAACAGGCCATCAGGTAGTTAGATCTTTTCAGGAAAAGATTTTATGAGTCCCAATTCTTGTATCTTCTCACATCTAGAAAAACACTGTCATTAATGGTAAAATCTGCTTTGGCTATTAAAAAATAGTTTACAATTAAAAGTCAAAATAGAGTAGCTATGGTTCAGATATCCTGGGAAATAACTAGGTGATGCTATGGGTGTACTTTCAGATTAGAGCTTGTATTGCTCCAAGCTGGGGCAGTCCTATGCCCCATTTTGACAGAAAGTTATCATAGTCATTGTTGCCTAGTTCCCTAAAATTAAAACTGAGCGGGACTCTGTGGGGCTCTGGAGTACAGATCTGCTCTGTGTTCTCCATTTCTTATCTGTAGGATATAGACTTTGTTCAGCCTCCTTGGCCTTCCCTGAATTCCAAAGCATAGATTCAAACAATTGCTAATCAGGGAAGGGAGGGGATACAAAAACAGAAACTATCAAAGCTTGGTACAGCCTCCAGACAGAGTCCTGGTTCCTACTCAAAGAAATATGCATAACAATGTCTTTGAGCTCCCACCCAGGTAAAAGATGGTAACTTCAGACTGAACACAAGATTCTTGGAGCACTGCTCTGTTGCCTCACCACCAACCAATCAGAAGGGGTCACAAACCCTGTAACCCTCACCCCAAATGTTGCCTTCTGTTTCCGGGGACCAGAGATGACCATCCTGTTAGGTCTCTTGTTTGGCCCTTGTCTATTTCATCTCTGAGAGGGGCCAACTAAACTGCTGCAACTACAAGGGTAAAAGCTGGTTTCAGATGTGGAAAACCCCAACTTAGATCAGGTAGAGAGACTTCTGCTCTGCTAGGCAGGCCTACGCCCATGCACAGCAGGAAGAAGTTACAGAAGAAAGAGACCTCCGCCCCAATTCCCAAAAAGTATCTTGAGTATGAAGTCCCTCAGGGGGCCTATGTGCTGTGTTAGGGGAAAAACGTTTTTCTGTGAATCACTCAGGGGTAATCAGGGAGTCCCTGGCCAAGATTAAAAAAAGGGCTAAATCAAAAAAAGAAAAGAAACGTCTCAAAATTAATTTGAGTCCTGGTTCCAACAGTCTCTGTGGTTAACAATGCTAATTTCCACCCTGGTGGGCCCTCTAATAGTGCTACTATTAATACTTACTTTTGGTCCATGCATAATAACTAAGCTTGTTGCCTTTGTAAAAGACCGCGTCAATACCGTCCAACTGATGGCACTGAGGCAACAGTATCAGGCCCTGCCCCAAAATAAAGAGTAAGATTCCTCTACGCAGCTGAAGACAGGGGGGAATGTTAGGACCAAACTGAAGCCAGGACAGGCTCTAAGGGGCAGGCTAGGCCTGAGGTTTAGTCTCTAGGAAAGCTGAGGCACTGGGAACTCCTGCAGGTAGTGTAGCTCGACCAATCAGAAAAAACCCCCAAAGCCCCCAGCCCGCGCCAGACCTGAACCAATCCAGATAGGGATGCGAGGTTAAAAGTCCCGCGCGCACGGTTTAACCAATCAGCTATGCTGTTACAGGAACAAAGAACCGTCTGTATAAAAGTAGATGTGATTCAGAGCTGGGGGCTCTTGTCGGATTCCACTGTGCTGGATGAGACCTGGGCCCTAACTCGAGCTAGCAATAAACCCCTTTATGCTTTTGCATTGCTGTGGACGTCTTATTCTCTCAGTTTTGGGGACTCGGACTCTGGGCATAACACTTTCGAATTTCATTTCCCTAATGTCTAAAGATATTGAGCATCTTTTTATGTGCTTTCTATTGGTAATTTGTATATTGTCTTTAGAGAAATGCGTATTCAAATCCTTTGCCTATTTTTTAAACAGAATTGTCTTTTTGTTACTGAGTTATAAAAATTCTTTATATATTTGAGATCTAAGTCCTTAATCAGATACATGATTTGCACATTTTCTCTATTTTGTGTGTTGTCTCTTCACTTTCTTGATGGTGTCCTTTGAAACAAAATTTTTAATTTTGATGAAGTCCAAGCTTTATCCAGCTTCTCTTCAATTTTGTGTGTTTGGTAAAGTATCTAAGAAAACATCACATCATTCAAGATAATGAAGATTTATACATGTGTTTCCTTCTAAGAGCTTTATAGCTGTAGCACTTACATTTGGGTCTTTAATCTATTTTGAGTTAATATTTTGGATATAGTATGAGGTAGGGGTCCAAATTCATTTCTTGGCATGTGGCTATCCAGTTGTTCCAGCACCATTTGTTGAAAAGAATTCTTCTCTACGGCATGGTCTTGGCACCCTTGTTGAAAATCAACTGATCATAGATAACATGGGTTTATTTCTGGACTCTCAATTCTTTGCATTGGTGTATATGTCTACCTTTATGCCAGTACCACATAGACTGGATTACTGCAGCTTTGAAGTAAGTTCTGAAATCGGAAAGTGTGAGTATACCAAGTCTGCTCTTTTTTTCCCCAGATCATTTCATCTATTCTGGATCCTTTGCATTTTCATATGAATTTTAGGAGCAGTTTGTCAATTTCTGTAAAAAGGTAGCTGGACTTTTGAGAGGGATTACATTGAATCCGTAACTCAATTTCCTATCTTAACAATGAATGTCTTTCCATTTATTTAGATCTTTAAATCCTCTCAACAGTGTACTGTAGTTTTCAGTGAACAAATGTGAAAGAAAACATATAGATGGCCCTGATTCCTGGCAGAGCTCCTAAATCCCTTGTAATTTCTTATGCGGTAGGATGGAGTACCTTTTGTTCTAGTATTTGCTTGTGACCTGCTACCTGACAGAGCTCCTAAACTCCTTGGAATTTCCTGGGTGACAGGAGTGTCTTCTGTTCTAATGAGGCATTTCCTGGTGGGCTCCTGGACAGCTTCAGAATGCGGGAGGGTCCCAGAAAGATGAAACCATGGTTTGAAGCTTGGAATTTTCAGCCCCATCCTCCATCCTCTGGGAAGGGGCGTGGAGTTGGAGACCAAGTAAATGCTCAACTATGACTGTGTGATGAAGCCTCCATGAAAGTGCCAACAGCACGAGATTCAGAGGTTCTGGCTGATCTAACATACCCACATGCTGGGAGAGCGGCACACCGCAGCTCCACAGGGAAAGCAGCTCTGGGCTTCAGACTTTTCCAGACCTCGTCCCCTACATCTCTTCATCCGACTGCTCATTCACATCCTTTAACTCCCTTTGTAAAGGAGGGGGGCAAGGGCACCTCTGACTTACAGCCAGTTGGTCAGAAGCACAAGTAACAACCTGGACTTGCAGTTGATGTCTGAAGGGTGTGTGAGTCGGGGCGGGAGCCTTTAACCTGTGAGGTCTGTGTTAATATATATTATGTTACAACTGAACTGCACAAGGATACCCAGCTGTTGTCTGAGAATTGCTCGTGTGAAATCCCACACATTGGTGTCAGCAGTATGAGAGTAAAGGAGAAACACAGGAGTGGTTATTCCTAGAGAAGTCTTACACTTCTGTTATACAGATTCCTAAGAATTTTTTCTTTTTGAGGTTATTATCATTGGAAATGCTTTCTTACTTTATTTTCAGGTTGTTCACTGCTAGCATTTAGAAATCCAACTGATTTTTGCATATTGATCTTACCTTCTATAACTTTTGCTAAACTCATTAAAAATCTCGAATAGTTTTTTGTGAATTTCTTAGGATTTTCTATATATAAGATTACGTTTTCTATACGTAAGATCAACTTTTACTTCTTTTCCAGTCTCGATATTTTTTATTTGTTTTTCTAGCCTAACTGACCAGGCTAGAATTTCCATGGCAATGCTCTTAGGAAGGGCAAGAGTGGACATCCTTATCTTATTGTTGATTTTCAGGGAAGCATCCAGTCTTTCATCATGTCATATATGATAGCTGTGGATTTTTCACAGATATCTTTATCAGGCTCAGAAAGTTTCCTTCTATCCCAGTTTGTTGAGTATTTTTATCATGAAAGAGTGACAGAATTTGTCAATGCCTTTTCTGCATCTAGTGATCATGTGATTTTTGTCCTTTGTTCTACTACAAGGTATATTATATTGACTGGTTTTCATATACTGAAATAATAATGCGTTTCTAGCAAGGTAATGTTTCAAATACAGAAAAGTTTTACGAAAATTAAAAGCAGTGATCAACCCACTGTTGCCATCTTTGTCAACATTTTTGTCCAGTCCTACAAGTAAAAATGTTCATAAGTATTATTCATAATAACAAAAAAAAAAGGAAACAACCAAGACGGCCACCAACAGAAAACTAAATTGTGATATATTCATACAATAGAACATTATATATAGAAGTATAAAGGAACTTTAGCTACATGCAATGATATAGATGAATCGTACAAAAAACCGCATTTGCCCAGCCCTTCATATGTATAATTTCACACAAAATGATGAAATTATCATACATTTTTTGGTAGGCTATATCACTTGATCTTTATTAAAAATATGACTTGTCAGTGGCTGCATGGCATATACAAGGGTATACCATAACTTAAACATTTCCCCTTGTAACATATCAAACTTGAATCTAATACATTATTAAAAACATAATAAACGTTCTTTTTATTTCTTGGCATAGTCTTCTAAAAACATCAAAACATTGAACATTTAAAAAAGTTTCATGGGTATCACGAAAATGCCACTCAGATAAAAGTGCTCCATGATTATTTCACATCTGTACTTTTAACTGCGTTCTTTATGACCAGCAGTCACTAACTTTAACTTCCTTGTTTTATTTATAGGTCAATTTGCATCTGTTTGATTACAACTGATGTTCAATATCTGTTCTGGTGTTTTGGTGGCAATTCTGAAATATGCTTTTCTTGACATATATAAAATTTTTTTCTATAAAAATAAGCTCACCTGTTTTCCCGAGATGTATAAAACTTGGAGACATTTTACATTTTTGCAGTATCTGGCTAAACCTTTTTCCCTTTCTGTTTTCAGCCACTTGTTACATTTTTACACTTAGATTTTGATCTGAGGGACTTTTCCCTCATGGTTTTTTGGCTTTTATACTTAGAAATGTCTTCTCCAACCTGAGATTAGATGAATACTCAACTATAATGTTTTCATCAAGTTGCTTTATATTTTTGTTGAACTTTTTAGTCACCTGGAATAAACCGTTATACAGTGTAAAACGTGATTCTAACTTAATTTTGTACCAGACTGCAAGCCATGTGTCTAACACCATTTAATGAATAATCTATGCTTTCCTCACTGGATGCAGCTCTGCCACCTTTACCATGTACCACACCGCCCCCACCCAGAATCTCTGCACTTCCTATGGACTGCCAATGGTTTGCCTGCCTAGTGTTCTATCACTATTACTCAAGAGAAAGAAAAATGAAGCACAAAAGTAAGACAAATAATACGGCTAACTAACCGGAAACTTTTAAGGTTGGTGGAAATAAAAAGCAAACTCTGAATGGCTTTGGGGATGTATGTTTAAGTTTTGATTATGATTAAGCTTTGCAGTTTTCCCAGATTCCCAAAAGCCTTTACCTTCTTGGGAAGGGAACAGAGATAGGAGCAGGGGAATGGAGAAGCTGGGTGTAAGACCAGACTTCCTCAGTAACCAGCAGCTGGCTGTGGCAGTAGTGCAGAACTGTGAAAATAACTTCACAGGCAAATCAAGAGTTGTTCCTTTGATCAAGATGATTAGGAAGAGGAGAAATAAGGCATTTTAGATATCTCAGAACTACATTCCAAGGACAGAATCATATAAAATGTACGGACACTATTCATAATTAGAGAAAATGAAATAGAGATGATAAAGCTTTCACCACGATCAGTTACTGAAATTGATGATGGTTCCCTAGTGTCCTGAGACCAGGGAGAAGATGCAGCACGATTTCCTGTAGTGAGCTGTCTTACCTAGCGATGCATAGGAGCCTGGGTTCAGGGCCCCTGCGCCTAACCGCCCACTTCGCACAGCCTGTCCGGCAGCATGGTGTGCCTTGGCGCCGGCGGCAGCATTCACATCGATGTCGCTTCGTGAACGCTGCAGGCTTCCAGGAAGAGAACTGGCTTTGCTGCTGCCTGCTGATACTATGAAAACCAAAGGAAAGGTAACCTCTATTATTTTCATCATTGCAAAGGGCATAAAAATTATACAAACTTGAAATCACCACAAGATATTGAATGATGATCCAAAAAGGAAATAGTGGCCAAATGGATACTAGAAAAGTATCCATTTCTAGATTCTACAAAAGTACTTTAAAATCAGGATGCCTCAGTTTCAATGTTGCTGCAAGTAAATCTTCTTGGACAATTTTTTCTCAGTATTTCTCTGCCTCATTTCCCCCTTTCAAAAAAATGGGAAAAAATAACTGTACTTTGTAAAACTTCATAGGATTGTTTTGTAAATGAAAGGATGATATTTACAACTGATTCATGAAACTGAAGTGCTACATAAGATAAATAGATGACAGCAAGGCTACTGTTTGACCATAAAAATAATGCAAGTAGAACCAGTCCAGGGATAAGATAATTCAGAAAATAATTCAGGTTCTGCCACTCTCAGGCAATGCAAATTAAGTCATTAAATTTCTGGTGTTTAATGGCTGAGATGCTGAAAGAAGTCACCTCAGTTCAAAAATGGACCTGAATAAATATTAAAACATAAAAAATAAAATAAAAATAAATTTCTCGTGTTTAGTTTTTCAGTTTTAATAAGGAGTTTTATAAACTCTGAGTTATGACCCATTAATAAAGCTGTGAAATTAACTGAGTGGGTCAGGATGGCACTTTAAAGAAATGAAACAAAATAGAAAAACAGAGTGTGTCACAAGTAAAGGTAAGTAGACTTCCTGGAACTTCAGATTATACTATACACATATATTGACATATAATACACTACATGTTACATGTATGTTGTACGTATATAATTACATATAATACATTGTAGGTAGTATATGTATATGGTATACAAACACAGGTTGTGAAGTGTATATGTGTGGCATTTACAATGTAAAATGATTTTCTCCTTGTTGGTCACATTAAAACAGTTTAAAAGCTATTGTTTTTAACTGTTTAGCTTTTAAACAGTTCTAATGTGCTTCAAAAACTTTTAAGGAAAACTTCATAAATGTTTTAAACTTTTAAATTCTTGATGACACTCTGAGTGAGAAAAGCTTTTTACATAGTAACTTTTATTTATAAAGTCACTTTAACTTTATTAAGTAAAATATGCTATGACTCTTAAAAAGGCCATTTACCTCTTCCAGCCACAGCAGATGGGTTTGCTGTAGACCATTTTGCAGAAAAAGGGCGACTGTAAGGTAAAAAGAAATACTTTTAATAATATATCACTCCTCTGACAACACTTAATGAAACACCACTGAGATTTCTGAAGAGTTGAGAAGTACTTGATTTCAATTTTTCTTTCACAAATTACTTCCAAACAGTTGTTGTCATGTATAACTGGTATCTAAATTAGTTGTGAGGCAAAAATGAAATACTAGCACTGAATAAAGACTGTAAGCTCTACAGGAACAGGGACCAGGTGGCTGCTATTCACTCTTGTCCTCGGCACACATATTATAACGGGGAACTCAATAATGGCACTCTCCAACACTTTCATTCTGAGGTATTTTACCTAGAAGGAGAGAGAGGGAGTACTATTCCCAGTACACAGGGAGTTCAGTGAAACCAAAGCCTCCATCACCTAAGTCGTAACAGTGGTGGCCACTGGAAAGTCAAGCAATTACTCTGTAGATACAATGCCATCTACAGTAGTGCCATTAAGTGTTCCTGTGCGGGGCAAGAGAAACAAAGCTGCAAACTGCTGCTGAGGGTAACGTGTATTGACATGATTAGAAAGCAAAACAGCTAGAATCGTTTCAAAAGAATCCACTGCCTCCTTTAATATCTTTCCTGATTACTTACCTTTAACTACAATGTTACTCTGCAGCCCCAAAATAAACATATCTAAGTGTGTCAGAGGGTCTGCAAAGTATACCTATGAATTTTATTTCACTTTATCATATTACTCGTTTGTTCACTTGCTTGTTGTGCTACGTGGCTTGCAGGATCTTTTAAGATTTCATCATTCATCTTTGGCTGCGCTGGATTGTCGTTGCTGTGCCGGCTTCCTCTAGCTGTGGTCCCAGGCATTCTCGTGGAGGCCTCTCTTGTGGAGCTCAGGCTCTGGAGCACGCGGCTTCAGCAGCTGCGGCTCCTGCGCGGCAGAGCACAGGCTCAGCAGCTGTGGCCCGCGGGCTTGGTGCCCAGTGGCAGGCACAATCTTCCCAGACTAGGGACCAAGTCTGCATTCTCCGCATTGGCGGGGGATTCTTAGACCACTGGACTGTCAGAGGAGTCAGCGTGTGGGATTTTTAGTTCCCAGACCAGGGACTGAACCTGGGTCCGTGACAGTGAGAGCACAGAGTCCTAACCCCTGGAATGCCAGGGAATTCCCTATCTACAAATTTTAAAGGTGAGGGGAAGAGAGGTTAATGTCAGATTACTGAAAATATTCTTAAGTTATTATTGTGTATAAGTTGCTCAGCTGTGTCCGACTCTGTGACCCCATGGACTGCAGCCCACAAGGCTCCTCTGTCCATGGAATTCTCTAGGCAAGAATACTGGAGTGGGTTGCTATTCCCTTCTCCAAGGGATTTTCCCGGCTCAGGGATTGAACCTGGGTCTCCATGTTGCAGGCCAATTTTTTACTGACTGAGTCACCAGGGAAGCCCTAAGTTATTATTATTAAATGGTAAATTTGGCATTTGGTTATCAAACCCAATATTATATTATTTTTATAATTGTCTCCTAAAACTGTTATGTTGAGGCAGATTGATTCAAATCCACAGATTTCAAAGTTGTTTATGTTTAAAGATGTTCTACTAGAGTAAGATCACTGGAAAAACCATAGCCTTGACTAGATGGACCTTTGTTGGCAAAGTAATGTCTCTGCTTTTCAATATGCTGTCTAGGTTGGTCCTAAACTTTCTTCCAAGGAGTAAGAGTCTTTTAATTTCATGGCTGCAGTCACCATCTGCAGTGATTTTGGAGCCCCCCAAAATAAAAGTCAACCACTGTTTCCACTGTTTCCCCATCTATTTCCCATGAAGTGATGGGACCAGATGCCAGGATCTTCGTTTTCTGAATGTTGAGCTTTAAGCCAACTCTTTCACTCTCCTCTTTCAGTTTCATCAAGATGCTTTTTAGTTCTTCTTCACTTTCTGCCGTAAGGGTGGTGTCATCTGCATATCTGAGGTTATTGATATTTCTCCCGGCAATCTTGATTCCAGCTTGTCCTTCTTCCAGCCCAGCGTTTCTCATGATATACTCTGCATAGAAGTTAAATAAGCAGGGTGACGATATACAGCCTTGACGTACTCCTTTTCCTATTTGGAACCAGTCTGTTGTTCCATGTCCAGTTCTAACTGTTGCTTCCTGACCTGCATATAGGTTTCTCAGGAGGCAGGTCAGGTGGTCTGGTATTCCCATCTCTTTCAGAATTTTCCACAGTTTATTGTGATCCACACAGTCAAACGCTTTGGCATAGTCAATAGAGCAGAAGTAGATGTTTTCCTGGAACTCTCTTGCTTTTTCAATGATCCAGCGAATGTTGGCAATTTGATCTCTGATTCCTCTGCCTTTTCTAAAACCAGCTTGAACATTTGGAAGTTCACGGTTCACGTATTGCTGAAGCCTGGCTTGGAGAATTTTGAGCATCACTTTACTAGCATGTGAGATGAGTGCAATTGTGCATTAGTTTGAGCATTCTTTGGCATTGCTTTTCTTTGGGACTGGAATGAAAACTGACCTTTTCCAGTCCTGTGGCCACTGCTGAGTTTTCCAAATTTGCTGGCATATTGAGTGCAGCACTTTCATAGCATCATCTTTCAGGATTTGAAATAGCTCCACTGGAATTCCATCACCTGCACCAGCTTTGTTCATAGTGATGCTTTCTAAGTCCCACTTGACTTCACATTTCAGGATGTCTGGTTCTAGGTGAGTGATCATACCATCGTGATCATATCATGGTTTTTCCAGTGGTCATGTATGGAAGCAAGAGTTGGACTATGAAGAAAGCTGAGCACCGAAGAACTGATGCTTTTGAACTGTGGTGCTGGAGAAGACTCTTGAGAGTCCCTTGGACTACAAGGAGATCCAACCAGTCCATTCTGAAGGAGATCAGCCTTGGGTGTTATTTGGAAGGAATGATGCTAAAGCTGAAACTCCAGTACTTTGGCCACCTCATGCAAAAAGTTGACTCACTGGAAAAGACTGCTGCTGGGAGGGATTGGGGGCAGGAGGAAAAGGGGACAACAGAGGATGAGATGGCTGGATGGCATCCCAACTCAATGGACGTGAGTTTGAGTGAACTCCAGGAGACAGTGATGGACAGGGAGGCCTGGCATGCTGTGATTCATGGGGTCGCAAAGAGTTGGACACGACTGAGCGACTGAACTGAACTAAACTAGAATAAGATAAAATACCTTATTTAGATCCTTGCTACTGAAAGAATGGTCCATAGACAAAAAGCAATGACATCCCCTAGGAATGTGTAAAACATGCAGAATCTCAAGTCCCATCCCAGATTTACTTAATCAGATTCTGTATTTTAGCAATGATCTTCAGCTGACTCATATACAAAGTTTGAGTACAACAAGTAAAAGTAAAGGGAAAAAGAAGCAACAAAGCTCATTCAAGGTGAAGGATTTATCACAAATTTAAATAGAAGTTTAGGTACAATTATTCCTACGATAATTATTTTTTTTAATCAAATCGTATCTTCTTTTACTCTGAAAACTTGTAAGCCACTGAACTCTTATTTAGTGAGTACTTCCTCCAATTGTGCCCCAGATACCTCTCCTGCCCACCCTGGTACCTGTCCTGGACCAGGAAGTTGCCAAGGCAACTAGCAATCTTAGTGGGGGTGAAGACCCTAAAGACACAGAAACTACAGCGAGGCAGACTGATATTCTGTGAGCTGCTCTTCCCTAGAGAAATCTGCAGATATTTCTGGCCACTGCTACGGATCTTAGCCATCTTATAAGGCTAGAGAAACAGAAAACAGGGTATAACTGCCAAGGCAGCAAGGGTATGAGGTGGCCAGCACAACGATGAGAGTGGAGTTACAGAGAAGTGAGCCAAACACTAGGTAACTTTGTCCCCGGAGGGAGTTGCTAAAATCTCAAACTATGCCAGAGGCAAGGAAAGAAAGCAATGGCGTTTTTACCAGTCACACAGTGCTGTATAAAAGTTTTAAAGACGATTTCTGAATCTCCATTATAATCCCTCCATAACAGTGCCCTAGAAATGGGCTACTTACTATATGGACTATTTTGGGTGTATTAAAAAAAAGTATACAAATTAGTGGTTTCCAATCTTTCTCAAAGAAATGAACATATTCTAACAAAATATGTCTGAAACTGTTCACACAAACTTTGAATCCCTAAACTCAATCCAATGAGAAGAAGCTATACAAGCATGTAATCCAACCCCTGAGGCAATAGACCAAAGGAAATAAGCACATTCAGTCATCAGTCTTTCAAGGCTTTAAAAAGAAAGCAACCATCCAACTTAAGGAACTCTGTGGAGCTGAAAAGAGGAAGTAATCAGTACTGATCCTTTATATGACCTTACTTGAGGCTTTCTTGGGAGCTAGATGAGGACCTGTCTGATTGTGGAAGAGATGCTACACTGCCAGAACTCTTTAAGTAAGTCTGAAGACTCTTCTGATAAGACGGCTCGAGGGAATTATACAGTGTTTCAGCTTCACCGGGGAAGTGGTTTCTAAGACCCATATATGTCCTGTAAAACAAACAAACAACAAAATTTAAGGGTTTTTTCTAAAAAAAAACCAAAAACACCTTAAAGAAATAACTGCATGATTACACATTAACTGTAAAATGTGTACATTCAAGAAGAGCAAAAGTTTTTAACCCCAAAGGTTTTAATATAGCCACAATGTGCCAAGTGAATACTTTCTAAATTAAACAAGTTTTTGGAGAAAGACAACAGGCTTTTGAGAAAAGGAGATCTCAGTTAAAAACCTGACTATAATCCTTACAATTTGGGTGGCCTTGTGGAAACTTCCAGAACTCCAACTTCACTTGCCAGAGGAGATAGCACCTTCATTGGATCATTTTAAGGATTAGAAAAGAACATATACCTACTGCCCTACAAAGTATCAGGTACATAACAAATGTTCAGTAAATTAGGTATTTTTATTCACAACAAAAGTGAATATGTTATGATGTAATACGAATACTGATGGATATATAAACAACAAGGCTAAGTGAACTATTAAGACAACCAGTACAGGTTTAATGGAGAAAAATCAATCTCCACTTGACTAAACAGCTGATCAAATACAATACTTGGGACACTTTCAATATTTTCATTCTCCCAGTATAATTTCTGTCGAAGAAAAGACCAAAGTATGTTTAAACCAACACAAAAATACCTTATAGACTTACTTTCTTGCCTCCACTCTGGCCTCAGCATCGGCATCATGAATTCCCTTCTTAATAGTTTCAACCAAGACAGCTGCATGTCTATAAAATAAAGTACCTTTAGGTTCATGTATAAAACTGTCTATCTCACCACAAACGATACTGCCTATATACTATATACCACACATCAATCACAAATGGGCAAGGGAGAGAAAAAAGGTAACTAGCGTATACTGTTGGAGAAGGAAATGGCAACCCACTCCAGCGTTCTTGCCTGGAGAATCCCAGGGACGGGGGAGCCTGGTGGGCTGCCGTCTATGGGGTCGCACAGAGTCAGACACGACTGAAGTGACTTAGCAGCAGCAGCATATAATAATGAATCTAAGATTGCAACATTTCCTGATAATCCACCCCACACATTTTGCTCATGTATGGTTTCCTTCTGACAAGTCAAACATTATAAACCTGAACATAATTATTTTTATATGGAGTCCAGATAAATAGTACTAAAATTTTAAATTTTTCATGAATTAAAGAAAATCTTTTGTGTGGTTCCTCAGTAACCTACCAGTGTAGAAATGTGCTAGTAGTAAAATCAGTTACAATCTAACCAAACTGAATAGCAGCTGCCACAAAAGAACGTAAAGAAAGCTTGGAATTATATCATGCCTGCAGTAAACAACATATTCTATTTTTTTTTAATGGGTTGTGAATAGATTTAATGCTTTCCATAAGAATGGAAAATCAGAATGTATTTAACACAAATACATGTATATCCCAAGCTTCATATGAGAAACAAATGAGAAATACAGCCATACAAATAGCCAGTGACTGACTAGCTGCCCATATTTTCCTCTTTTTCACAGCAGAGTTTCATTAAACATTGCCCAGTATATACATGGCCAATGACACCTGACAGCTGGTGTGGAGAAATCTGCCAACAAATCTCTCTTACGTTTTTGATCTCTTTCCTCTGAAAAGAAGTACCTTTCTTCTATCCTAAATCATTCATTACTTGATTAATTGCACCTTGGGAAACCTATCTTACATGACTAGAGATACATTTTAAAATACCTGCCCAATTTAACCTGGAATTTCTTATATAACCTGGAATTTCCTACCCAATTTAACCTGGAATTTCTTGCCCATTCACCTAAGAGACCCTCATTCATCCCACAAAGAAGAAAATCACAGCTACGATGAATAAGAGGAACACCTCAGCTTTAAAGGAAAAGCAGTACAAATAACTTTTAAAGGAAAATGAGAAATAATGCAAAACCAATACCATCAATTTCTAAAGAAGTGATGACAGGGGGAGGGGAGAGCGGCGGAAGAGGAAGAGCCGGTGCGTACCTTTCCAATGAGTGAGTCTGCCACTCCTGTAATAACAAATCTAGAAATTCAAATGAGCGCCTGAAAAATAAAAATACTATTAACTAAATGCTGCAACATTAATACTCAGCTATATAATTTTATAACTAAATGCTAATTAATACTTTCTTCTATAATTCTGCATTTTGCCTTCTGAATTAAAGACATATTTTTAGATATTTTTACTCTCAAATACTTAACTCTTTTTAAGACTCCAACTATTCCTATGCTTAACAGTTCAAAAAGACCTTAATTTTAACTTGGAAATGTTTCTCAAATATAAAATTTAACTTAACTTAAAAGATACTTATCAAACACCTACTATGCACTAGAAACTGAAGACACGGAATGGTGGCCAAGAAAGCTACAAGGTCAACTCAAACACCACATGCGAAACAACAAGTAATCCTCACCCTCTCAGCCCACTCGTGGAGCCCGTATGGTACAGACCAGGAGATAACATGGAGGTTAAATTAACGTGCCCACAGTCACAGAGCTGGGACTTAAACCCTGACATTTTAACTCGAGCGATCACAGCGTGAAGCAGCTGACATCACCTCCCTCATCCACATCCAATAATCATGTCTCAATTCTGTCTGAAATCTCTTGAACTTACTGAATAAAATCTCCTTCAGTCAATTATCACAAATACAGCTCCAGTTTTCCACCCCTTACATTTCCATGAGATGTAAGAAGTCCTACTTAATTAAACCAATGCTTCTCATTGTCCCTTTTTAATCACTGTTCACAGCTGGAATAAAAACTAGGATGGATGACATTACTTCTCACCAAAAACTGCTTATGAAACAATACTGGAATTTCTCTTCCACTCATTCAAAGCTCTCTATACCCTGACTCCTACCTATCTCCGTTTTCCCCGCAGTCAGGCTCGTTTCCTACTGAACCCTCCCCTTTATCACAGCTCCTGGGCTCAGTGGCCTGTCCAATGGCTCTGCAGCCTGCAGCACAGCTTTCCAGCTCTGCCTACACCTTACCTCCCTTACAGGTATTGAAATGCTCCCCATTTTCAGGATAATTCTATGATGCATTTCCTGACTTCCTCTTCTCTGTTACATTCCTAATCTTCCAATTACCGTTTTACTCAGTGTAAGACAGTGACTGGTAAATCTCTTCTGTAAAGGGCCTGAGAGTAAATATTTCAGGCAGCAAATATTTTAGACTTTGAGAACAACAGTCTCTATCTCATTTTTTTCCCACCTTTTTAAACACCTTTCAAAAATGTTAAGATACAGTCTTAGCTTGTGCCTGTACAAAACTAGACTGTTGGACAGATCTACCCAATGGACTGTTATTTGCTGACCCTGATGTAAGAGAGAGGTAATTAAACAACTGTCCCCAAATTCCAAATCACTTACAGGTAACAATGATGTCTGATTTTTCCGAACATTCAAAGTACTTAAATAAACATATTTATCAAACAAAAAAGGGGAAAGAGTTTTTTACAGTTTCCTTAAATATCCAACACACAAATCTTGTGTTTTGTCTTTAATACTAATAGTGCCAGTGGTGATACCGCTGATATCAAAGACTGTAGAAATAATGAGACAGACACTGACAGACTGACACTATGATTATATACTCTGAGCCAAACACTATGTTCATGTCTTCCAGTGCCCTTCTCATTTAACCCTCACAGCTCTGTGGGGTCCACATCATTAGGCCCACTAACATACACAGACATGAGGTTTAGGGCAATTAAATGACTGCCCAAGGCAGGATAATCAATCAAAGTTGTAGGATTCTAGGTAAGGGCTGACTCTAGACTCCAAACTCTCTGAAAACCAAAGAAATAGTGGCCCAAATAAAATGTGGGAGATCTGGGTTTGATCCCTGGGTTTGGAAGGTCCCTGGGCAAAGGGAACAGCTACCCATTCCAGAATTCTGGCCTGAAGAATTCCATGAAGAAGTCCATGGGGTCGCAAAAAGTCAGACACGACTGAGCGACTTTCAGACACACTTTAATATGAAAAGGCCAAGAAATGTGGATAGTCATAATAAGTACTTTGTTCCTTTTTTCCTTACATAAGATAAAAAACTTTAATAAGGTTTCTAGAAGGCAAGAAATTGATGACAACTAATTTTTGTACCCAACTAAGAATCAGACATGATGCAATATTCAACATAAAGCTATACTAAGTTTTTCAAAACTTACCTCCTTACAGGAACTGATTTCGATGTGCAATTGCTTGTTATTAAAGGTATAAGTCTGGGTACATGAGTATGCTGAAAAAGACAGTTTAGAAGAGGTTGAGAAATACCGTGTACCTTACATAATCTCTTCCTTTACTTGCTTTGCATTCAAGTATTTTGCTATATTAGAAAAGAACAAAAATAACCATAAAATCAGATTTTGAAAGAAATTAAGACCAGTCAAAAGGTTTTCCCAAATTAAAGTAATAGTAATGATACAATTTCAGAAGGGCAGATGTGGTTGTAATATTAAATAATAAAGACAAGTTAACTAATAACTACAGAGAACTGTTAGGACAGTGTACTTTGGGGGGAACCAAACACATACTGGTCTTATTTTTGAGGTACCATGGCTACTGCTCGAGAGAGCACAGTAATTGCTATGTCATCAAAGCAGGTTATCAGAGTGAATCTGCATAATTATTAAGAATGCACCTTGAAATGGTGATTTTAACTGAACTCTCATCCTGGCTGAACCACAGCTCCCTAGAATTCAGGTATATAATCTTCTGATTTCCATTAGTAACTCTTACATTCTTCTTTAGTGAGAGTGTTTGTGTGTTAGTCACTCAGCTGAGTCTGACTCTTTGCGAGCCCATGGACTGTAGCCTGCCAGGCTCCCCTGTTACTGGGATTCTCCAGGCAAGAATAGCGGAGTGGGCTCCCATTCCCTTCTCCAGGGGATCATCCCGACTCAGGGATCGAACCTGGGTCTTCTGTATTACAGGCAGATTCTTTACCACCTGAGCCACCTCTTCTTTAGTAAAGCAAACACTAAGAAGTTCACAAAAGATGTTAAAATAAAATAGTAACCTAAGGATACATATTTGATGCTTTAAATCTCCTATTTTTCTTCTGAGCTGATGGTACAGGCTGGGTTACCTAGGAAGCAGGCTGTGAGATGGAGTACAGCCTTTTTAATATTAAGCAGTGCTTTTGGGATCAACACCGGTGGAAGTGAGAAGGAAGAAGGAATAGGCAAAGGAAGAAATCAATCTGTGATAGAGCCCAAGGACCTCTTTACCCAAAGTCACTAGGGAGCTCTGGAAGATAGTCTCAAAATGGCCTAAGATGGCCAAAAGTCTGCTCTTCTACGTCAATCAGTTTACTGGATATGGGCCATAACTAGGAAAGGGCAAGACTTCAGGAAAGGCAGATATCTGCAAGCTTCGCAGGCTTTGAAGAGGCTGCGGCTGAAGGCTGTCAGCCCAGAGCTTCCGTACTTGTGAGGAAACAAGTCTTAGAGTGAAGGAAAAAGTGAGTGGCCACAACTAACTCAACCAACACAGAGGGAAAACGTTTTTCAAGTCTGACAGAGGGAAGCCACCCACAGACCTGAAGTTGTTCAAGATGAGGATGATCCACCACAGGGCTGACCTGCATGGTACTCAACTGCTATATCCAGTATGGAAGGGCTCTGTGGACTTGCTCCCCTAGCACCAGGGACCAGTTTTGTGGATGAGAAGTTTCCCATGAACAGGTTGGGGGTGCGGGGGTGGTGATGGTTTTGGAATGACTCGAGTGTGTTACATTTATCATGTACTTTATTTCTATTAGAGCATCCAGAAGAACTCGTCCCTGAACATTACTGAGGAGTCAAAGAAAGCCCAAGGGGACTCCCTAGCCACAACATACCACATAGCAGGTCTCACCTACCTTCTTCCTCCTCTCTCTCATGATCTCAAAATCCTACTGCCGCTGATTAACTCTTAAACAACACAGTGGCAGAGACGGGGCTAGAGACTAACCTATTGCTACACCATATTCAGGGGAGCTATTCCAAAGGAAAATAAGTGATCCTCACAATTACAGATGATGCATTCAACCAAATACTAAATCAGAACAACTTAGAAGCAGGCCCCTGGGAAACAAATAAAAATATAGAAACCAGGAAATAATGTAAAACAACAACAACCTGATTCATATTTTCTGTGAGACGATGGGACATGTTACTGTCTCAATAACATGAGACAAGCTCATGAAAAATGGGCAATCTGAACACAATACAGAAAGTAGAAACAAACCTAAAAATGGCAAGTTGGGTCCTGTCAAGTAAGCAGAATTTAAAGGCTTTTTCCTGAGAACATATCAACTGAAAGACAGGAAACAAGCAGAAGCAATAAATAAATGATACATGAAAACTAACATAAATCTGAACAAACTTCGTTTTAGTCAGAAATCTTGCTCCTCTGTGTAAAGACAGCACAAATGAAAGAAGCTGTGAGGGAACTCCTAGCAGAGAGACGCTCCTACAAAGCTCCCTAAAGCAGTGGTGGTGCTGTTTTTAAATAAAAGAATCAAACAATATCTCACTATAAAAACAATAAAGAGTTCAGAAAACAATTCTTTGTGAAAAGGAGATAATTCTGAGAGAAAAGAAATGTGAACCTGAAGTCCAATTTTTGAATTCTTGTATAATGGCAAAGCAAAGCCACTTAGAAACATGAAAAGACAAATATCTACGAAAACTGAGAACACACTGCTGCTGCTGCAAAGTCACTTCACTCGTGTCCGACTCTGTGCGACCCCATAGACGGCAGCCCACCAGGCTCCCCCGTCCCTGGGATTCTCCAGACAAGAACACTGGAGTGGGTTGCCATTTCCTTCTCCAATGCATGAAAGTGAAAAGTGAAAGTGAAATCGCTCAGTCGTGTCCGACCCTCAGTTACCCCATGGACTGCAGCCTTCCAGGCTCCTCCGTCCATGGGATTTTCCAGGCAAGAGTACTGGAGTGGGGTGCCATTGCCTTCTTAGAATACACTAAGATCAAGCAAATATTTTTAATGTTAAGAGTCCTAATAAAGATTGGGCAGAAATAAAAGCAGAAAAAAAACAACCCACCATAGTCAACTTTAGTTGCTGGAAATTAATTCAGCAGTTAAGGGGAAAACAATGACACAAAAAGATAAAAATATATACTTTTTATTTTTTTTAATATATACTTTCCAAAAGGCTGGGGAAGTAAAAGAGAATTTATTCTTGACACTGACAAAGAACAAGAAACTTTTAAGAAAAAAAGATTTCTTTAAAAAATGAGACCATAAAGAACTAGAATAATATGAACAAACTAGATTTAGCAATGAATAAAGCTCTCTATAAATGAATCCCATATTTCACAAATACTAAAAGACTACCTATGTAAATATATGATGTACTCTGATACCAACAAAATTTGGGTTCTTCAATGAAGAAGAAATTGTACCACCAAATTCTCTGATCAGAAAGTCATCAAATTACAAAATGATAAGAATGACAAAAGAACCATCTGAAAATGCAGACAATATCCTTATGTAATTCAATGAGAAAGTTGAAATGGAAATTAGAAATGACTGAGAAATATAAAATAGAGTGTGGTAAATCTAAATCACTGGATGCTGCTAATGCCAAACTCAGAACACAACATTATGATAAGAAAGCCTTATGTGATTAAACAATAAAAACGATGACAAAGTGAGAATATACCACAAAAATCTAGGGGAAAAAAAGAAGTAAGCCACAGTAAGTCAAATAAAGTAATTAAAAAACATAAATATCGAAATTAAACAACTAGAAAAAATAAAAGAATCCCATGGGTACCAATGTAACAAATGTGAAGCTTATAAAAAATCTCTTAGCAATACCTCTAACAAGTATTTTCCTTTTTTTTAAAAAAAAGAACATATAATAATACGATACAAAATGGTAATAGAACCATGGTAGAAGAAGCTTCTCTTAAAGGAACAGTACACAACCGCATGTCAAGAGTCTTCTTAATTAAAGTGTTAGCCAGCTGCGTCTAGCTGTGTCATACTGCCTAATGGCCAAGCAGAATTCATTTCATGGATGTACAGTGGATAAATGAAGAGAAACAATCATTTCTGAAAGGATATCTGACAAGATTCCAAGTCTACTACTGACCAAAACTTAGCGAAATATAAATAGGAGGAAATTCTCAGACCTAAACCAGAATATCTAAAAACTCATCTCAGAGGTCATATTTAAAGCACTCCTATTAAACTCAGAGAAAAAAATAAAGATTTCAATAATTTCCACCAGTTTTGAACACTGTTACGAAGGTGCCAGATTTAGTGAAGCTTACAAAAATATTAAAACAGAAAGAAAAGGGACATTTTCCAAGACAGATTCATAGATTTCTTCACAGGCACTAGATTTTAATGCTAAAAAAACACCTGACACAGCAGCATTAGAAAGAGATATCATTTACCAGGAGAGGAAAAATTGATCAAAGAACCTGGAAAGGCATTTAAAAAGCAGACCCGTATATTTATGGAAATTTACTACAAGAAGAGAGTGGTAGTTTAAGAAAAGACTGAACTATAATCTACTATACACCACGGGGTCAACTGGTTTTGTATCTGGGGGAAAACGAAGTCAGATCTCCGTATTTTGCACAAAAATAAAATTAAGTTGATCTCAACCTAAGAAACAAAATCATAGAAAGTTCAAAACTGAATATTTTTATAACTGAGAAATGGGGAAGGTTGTTTTAACTTTATATAACAAAACCAACAAAAATAGCATTGTCTCAAAACAAAAATATTTTAAATTTCTCTATATATCAAGTGTAGCTTAAACAATATATGAAGAAATGACAAACTGGTAGAAAATATTTACAAATAAAATTAATATACAGTTGTCCTGCAGTGTCCACGGGGATGGTTCTGGGACCCTGTGAGGATACCAAAATTCAGGGATATACAAATCCCTTACATAAAATGGTACAGTATTTGCATAAAACCTATACTTTTTTTTTCCTGTATACTTTGTCATCTCTAGATTACTTAATTAGTTAATATAAATTAAATGATACACACATAGTTGTAATTATTATAAATGTTACAGAAACAGATGCCAGTAGAAGGCAATTCAAGTTTTGCTTCTTGAAACGCACTACAATTCTTTCCCCCGCAAATATTTCTGATTTGAGGTTGGTTGAATCCACAGATGCAGAACCCATGGATAAGGAAGACCAACTGTTCTAATAACATAGAAAAAAAGTGAGGAAAAATGCACAGAATATAAATTGGCAATCCTTAGAAAAACTATTAGAGGAAAAAAACACCTAATGTTTTCTAATAATCCAAGAAATGCAAAGTAGAATATGAAATAATATTCTTCAATTATTAAATTTTAAAACCATTAAGATACTAATAATACACAGTGTAGGTAAAGGAAGGAGAAAAAGAATTTCACAAACTTCATGGGGAAATATGGTGAGGACAGCTTAATATTATGCCCTTTAACTAAGAACTGACTTAGACATCAAAAAGAATTAAACAAGGGAAGCTGCTTGAGTACATGAAGTTTAAAAAGCAAGAGTAAAAAAACATTATTTTTACATATATATAAAATATAAATGCTACACTTACATTTTGTAGCAAATATAGTTTGTAGAGGCACAAAATAGAGGTTTGGAAAAGTACATCCTGAATGGCTAGAGTGGTGAGTTGTAGAAGAGCAAAATTTAAAGATTTAAGTGGGGAAGTTTTACATTTTTAACTCTTCTGCCAC
Source organism: Budorcas taxicolor (assembly GCF_023091745.1). Classification (NCBI taxonomy): domain Eukaryota; kingdom Metazoa; phylum Chordata; class Mammalia; order Artiodactyla; family Bovidae; genus Budorcas; species Budorcas taxicolor. Next base: position 52,746,252 of record NC_068910.1, on the reverse strand, counting down.
CTTTAAGAGGTGGATGATGAGAAATATAAAGAATTTGTTGTCATCTTTTACCACTGCTTGTAACATTTTTACTGTTTAACATTTGCCTGTTACTGCAGAAGCAGAAGATATTAAGAAGAGGTGGCAAGAATACACAGAAGAACTGAACAAAAAAGATCTTCACGACCCAGACATCCTGGAATGTGAAGTCAAGTGGGCCTTAGAAAGCATCACTACACACATAAAGCTAGTGGAGGTGATGGAATTCCAGTGGAGCTGTTTCAAATCCTAAAAGATGATGCTGTGTAAGTGCTGCACTCAATATGCCAGCAAATTTGGAAAACTCAGCAGCGGCCACAGGACTGGAAAAGGTCAGTTTTCATTCCAATCCCAAAGAAAGGCAATGCCAAAGAATGTTCAAACTACCATACAATTGCACTCATCTCACATGCTAGTAAAGTAATGTTCAAAATTCTCCAACCAGGCTTCAGCAATACATGAACCGTGAACTTCCAGATGTTCAAGCTGGTTTTAGCAAAGGCAGAGGAACCAGAGATCAAATTGCCAACATCCGTTGGATAATCAAAAAAGCAAGAGAGTTCCAGGAAAACATCTATTTCTGCTTTATTGACTATGCCAAAGCCTTTGACTGTGTGAATCACAACAAACTGTGGACAATTCTGAGAGAGATGGGAATACCAGACCACCTGACCTGCCTCTTGAGAAACCTATATGCAGGTCAGGAAGCAACAGTTAGAACTGGACATGGAACAACAGATTGGTTCCAAATAGGAAAAGGAATATGTCAAGGCTGCATATTGTCAGCCTGCTTATTTAACTTCTATGCAGAGTACATCATGAGAAACGCTGGGCTGGAAGAAACAGAAGCTGGAATCAAGATTGCCGGGAGAAATATCAATAACCTCAGATATGCAGATGACACCACCCTTATGGCAGCAAGTGAAGATGACCTAAAAAGCCTCCTGATGAAAGTGAAAGAGGAGAGTGAAAAAGTTGGCTTAAAGCCCAACATTCAGAAAACTAAGATCATGGTATCTGGTCCCATCACTTCATGGGAAATAGAGGGGGCAACAGTGGAAACAGTGTCAGACTTTATTTTGGGGGGGCTCCAAAATCACTGCAGATGGTGATTACAGCCATGAAATTAAAAGACGCTTACTCCTTGGAAGAAAAGTTATGACCAACCTAGATAGTATATTCAAAAGCAGTGATATTACTTTGCCAACAAAGGTCCATCTAGTCAAGGCTACGGTTTTTCCAGTGGTCATGTATGGAAGTGAGAGTTGGACTGTGAAAAAAGCTGAGCACCGAAGAATTGATGCTTTTGAACTGTGGTGTCAGAGAAGACTCTTGAGAGTCCCTTGGACTGCAAGGAGATCCAACCAGTCCATCCTAAAGGAGATCAGTCCTGGGTGTTCATTGGGAGGACTGATGTTGAAGCTGAAACTCCAATACTTTGGCCACCTCATGCGAAGAGTTGACTCACTGGAAAGGACTCTGATGCTGGGAGGGATTGGCGGCAGGAGGAGAAGTGGACAACGGAGGATGAGATGGCTGGATGGCATCACTGACTCGATGCACATGAGTCTTGGTGAACTCCAGGAGTTGGTGATGGACAGGGAGGCCTGGCATGCTGCGAATCATGGGGTCACAAAGAGTCGGACACGACTGTGTGACTGAACTGAACTGACCTGTAACATTATTTACACACACATTCTCACACATGCACATGCATATTGTGCCTATTCTGTATACAGCATCTTACTTTGTAATCCTCTTTACTATTTAAATTTCATTAATACCTGTGTATTCCTTTTATTATCAGAAAAATTATTCAAAAGTAATTTTTTTCTTGGCGTTTAAAAAAATTCCAATGATTTATTTAAGTACACTGAAAGAGAGAGACAGAGACAGACAAATGGATAGGCAGGCATACAGAGGAAGACAGGAAAAAAAAAAGAAAGGAAAAGAACCTACCCGAATTATGAATCTGATTGCTGCACATCCAGAAGTCGCCATGACTTTCGCACTATTGGGGACGAGATTAAAAAGTGTAGGTACAATGGCTTCAGCGCCATGATCAAACTTGTTTCCCAAAACTGTTGAAAGATGGCTATAAAGCAAGACAAAAAATGTTGTGTTAGAAAAATAGTTTAACATTAAATATAGGTAGGATCATATAATTTTAAAATATTCTTTTACTAAATTAACTTAAAATCTTTATTTTAACCAGTTCTAAAATGGCTGAAAAACAAAAGAGAGAAAGGGAAGTGCAGATATTACATGTTTCTTTCTTTTCCCTGACCTTTTACGGTCTAGTGCACAGTTGAATTTTGGCATTTTAAGCATCTCTCTGCAATAGAGAAGCCATCTGATCTCAGAATTTAAGCATTAACATGACAGGTAAAACACTCAGCTCTGATTGTCCTGATGTTTAGTCTTTATCCATCAGTTATTTTCATTCTGATGCCCCAGTATCAATCTTATATTCAACATATTGTACAAACAAGTAAAATCTTACCCAAATCAGTATTCTGCTATTTGTATTAATGGTACCACTACTATTTCAGTCACAAATACTTCCTGACATCTTTGGCGTAGGATTTCAGAATTCTTGATTGAAAATAGAACTCTACCATACACTGGTTACCAGCTTCCCTGGTAAACAGACGGTAAAGAATCTGCCTGCAATGCAGGATACCCAGGTTCAGTCCCTGGGTTGGGAAGTTCCTCTGAAGAAGGAAATGGCAACCCATTCCAGTATTCTTGCCTGGGGAAAATTCCATGAACAGAGGAGCCTGGTGAGCTACAGTCCAGGGGGTCACAAGGAGTTGGATACAACTGAGCAACTAACACACATACATTGATTGCTTCCCAGGTGGCACCAGTGGTGAAGAACCTGCCAGCCAATGCAGGAGACATAAGGGACATAGGTTTGATCTCTAGGTAGGGAAAATCCTCTGGAGGAGGGCATGGCAACCCACTCTAGTATTCTTGCCTGGAGAATCCCATAAACAGAGGAGCCTGGCAGGCTATAGTCCACAGGATCACACAGAGTTAGATATGACTGAAGTGACTTAGCGTGCACAGATGCACTAGTTAGTTGGGTGACTCTGAACAAATGTGTCTTCTCTTTCCAAATTTGCAGTTAAACAACTAATCCAGCCTAATTAATTTAATATGGTTTAGTCTGACTTTGGGTAAAACACTTAGGAAAAATGCTGTAAATACATTTCTGACAAGGTGCAGAAATGGTTAATTTTATATAGTTATACCTTTTTAGAATACAGTTAGCTCCAAAATATCAGATTCGTGATTCAAAGCAGTACTCAGACCTATTTACTAGTGTTCAGTTACACATTCAGTTTTCCCTTGTGAAACTCAAATGAGAAGCAGGGAAGGCCACCTGTGCCCTGATGTTACTGTCTTCCTTTAAAGTGTGAGCCTTTGTTCTGGTGAGCAGGTGATGTCCTTTGCAAGTAGCCTCATCTTTCCCAGCTTGTTAGGAGGGGTAGCCTGAGAGTACTCAGCTTCCAGAGTAGCCTGAGCAGTACGATTCCTACACCACAGCCTTTCTGGGGTCTCAAATGCATGCCCTGGGGGTTTGACAAGGTCTCTCCAGTCTGGCTCCTCAAAACTTGAACCTGTCCCAGCCCATACAAGTTGGCTTCCAGCAGTAGGTCTTTCCTGCCCCCATGGAGTTGTACCTTTCACATGCACAGATTAGTATTCAACTAGACTCACGGATCCCCTATGCAGAATTCTATAGCTCTTTTTCTGTGTAGCTCTCTTCGCCCCAGTATTCTGCACTGAAAAGTTGAGCCACTTCAGCTTTCAGAACCTCCCATCTCTTCTCTTGTTTCTTCTTCAACTCAGTGAGACTGTTTTGCTCTGCCTGGGTTCTCCCTCCCCCTCTCTGGTTCAGAAATGTATCCAGGTCAAAACTGTGCCAATGGTACTGTTCAACTGATTTGTTTCAAGAATTACAGTCCTGCTCTGTCTGCTGTCCATTATCTGTACACAGTTGTCTTATACATTTTCTCCAGTTTTCTAATCCTATACCAGTTATTGCATCATGGCAAGAAGCGGAATTCTCATCATGAAGTATTTTTCAAGGTTACAATTTGCAGATTTTTGTTTTGTTTTGCTATCAAGAGATACTCAATTATTTCGGTATATTGACTTGTATCTAGCAACCATGCTGCATGGTCCCTTAATTATAATCTTTTATTAATTCTTGTCTTTTTCTGCATGGATAATTATATCATCTGTTAATAAGGGCAGTTTTGTTCCTTTTCTTGCAATCCTCATAGTTTTCATTTCCTGAGTTTTTTATTTTTTTCTGTTCTGACTAGGACATCTAATATGATCCGGATTATAAATACTAATAGTATGTATCTAAGTGTTCCCTTTCTCCAAAGGAAGGCTTATACAGCAATATATACAACAAATTTTTTTTTTGGTCAGGAGCAGCAGTAAAAGGAGTTCAAGTGTTCCACCATCCTTAAATTGTAGAAAAATATAAACATACTGAATAGGTTTAGACTTTGATAAGTTAATGATGGATGTTACAATTCGAGGACAATTGCTAAAATGTCAGAAAAAAAGCTTACTATCCAAATTAGCAAAGAGAACGTTACATAAGAAGAGACCTATTCATTTTTTTCTTACACTCACAGAGTCAGTGGCCAAAAATCTACCAGTAGACTTGTGACACAAAAACACATTTCAAAGTTGGTATAAAGTACTATTAAGAAAGATTTTTTTTTTTTCAAAATCACACAAATTTAATCCTTATGCATATGATTTTTGGATCACGCTTTAGGGGGGTTATCCTACTAGTGCTTTACTGAATGAGCAATTCAATCAATGAGCCTGAAATTAATTCATAAGTAATACTTATCACAAAAAGAGTATACTTACGCTACAGTAATGCAAGCTTCTCTAACCACTTGGGATCTAAGATCCTTAGCTGAAAGTTTAAGTGCTCCATCCAACAAGCGTAAATGCTGGAAAAAGCAATCATATTGTGCAGCTCCAGCAACAAGCAATGATCGAATTTTCTTTAGCTGAAATAAAGAAAGTTTTCATTACTGACATTCAAAAGTAAAGCAGTATAAAAACACAAACAACTTCCTAAACATTATTTGAACAAAATTTTTAAAGTTTTCATTAGATTTTATAACTATATTCAGACATTTTAACAGCATTAAACATAAATAAACATGTGAAGAAACAAAACAGCTTTCTGGAAAAGAACATTACAGATTTAGTTATATGTATAATAGACATGTATAATGTTTGAGTATATAAATAAGTCTTTAAGTTTTAAGGGAGTCTATTTAAAATTGTGACAAAAGACACACTCAGGTGACATGAAGTTAAAAGTTTACCTAAATAATACCCATGATTATGTAGAATCTCATATTAATTTCAGAAAAGGCAATGGCAACCCACTCCCGTTCTCTTGCCTGGAAGATCCCATGGAGGGAGGAGCCTGGTGGGCTGCAATCCATGGAGTAGCTACAAGTCGGACACAGCTAAGCGACTTCACTTTCATGCATTGGAGAAGGAAATGCAACCCACTCCAGTGTCCCTGACTGGAGAATCCCAGGGATGGGGGAGCCTGGTAGGCTGCCATCTATGGGGTCACAGAGTCGAACACAACTGAAGTGACTTAGCAACAGCAGCAAATTAATTTCTGAGCTTTTCTAAATTATTTTTTTTAATTTAAATTTGTTCATTTTAATTGGAGGCTAATTACTTTACAATATTGTATTGGTTTTGCCATACATCAACATGAATCCGCCAAAGGTGTACGTGTGTTCCCCACCCTGAACCCCCCTCCCACCTCCCTCCCCGTACCATCCCTCTGGGTCATCCCAGTGCACCAGCCCCAAGCATCCTGTATCCTGCATCGAACCTGGACTGGCGATTCGTTTCTTATATGATATTATACATGTTTCAATGCCATTCTCCCGATATCTTTAAAAGTTAAAAAAGATGAACTAAAGATGGAAAGTATAAAAATAAAATATTGTGAATATTAAAAAAAATAGTTGAAAAAATATTATATAGCCTTAAGTATACATAAGGAAGGGAAACTATCATAAGCAGAAATCAGGAGGCATCTAAATGAGATTAACTAAAAAAAATCACCATATGATAGGAAAAAATTATCTGCAACACAACAGTACAATGCACAAGGAATGGCAATAAAGTAAAAAAGAGACAACCAAATATTTCATTGGCTAAAATAAATACAAGGAAATGAGCTCAACCTTACTAGCGATAAGCAAATGCAAATTACAACAAAGACACACCATTTTCCTTCATTAGCTGGGCAAAAGTTAAGACTCAGTAATACCCAGTACCAGACAGAAAACAGATATTCTTACTGTTAAGTAGATCATGAATGACTAATATCTTTGTTCGAAATATTTTGGCAACATCTACTGAAATAAAACTGTATCTATTCTTTACCCATCAACCTCATTTATAAAAATTTAAGCTACAAAAATAAAAATACCACTGTTATAAATACATGCAAAGATGTTTATTGCAATATTGTTGATACAGCACGAAACAGAACAAGTCCATCTTACTTTCTAGAAACATACAGCCCACCAAAACTGAATGAAGAATTAACAGGTAATCTGAACAATCTGATCACTGATCATGAAAAATTTACAGAATCTGCAATTTAAAAAAGCTCCCTGCAAATGGAAGTCCATGACAAGATGGTTCACTGAGGAATTCTATCAAACATACAAAAAAGAACTTATACCAAACCTTCTCAAACTCTTTCAAAAAGAGGGACTTCCCTAGTGGAATGGCTGAGATGCTGCACTCCCAATGCAGAGGGCCTGAGTTCAATCCCTGGTCAGGCAACTAGATCCCACATGTCACAGCTAGAAGAGTCCACATGTCACAGCTAGAAGAGTCCCCATGTCACAGCTAAGACTTGGTGCAGTCAAATAAATAAATAAAACGAAAAGAAAAATTCTTCCAAAGACTAAAGTAGAGGGAACCTTCCCAAAGTAATTTTATGAAGCCACCATCACCCTACTATCAAAACCAAAGATGCTACCAAAAAGCAAAAGTACAGGGCAATATCTTTGATGAATACAAATGAAAAAATCCTCAATAAAATATTAGCTAACAATCCAATCACATATAAAAAGGGTCATACACCTTGATCAAGCTGGATTCATCCCAGGGTCACAAGGATGGTTCAACATCTGCAAATCAAGCAATGCGACAGAGCACATCAACAAAAGAAATCACAGGATCATCTCAACAGATGCAGAAAAAACATCTGACAAAATTCAACAACCATTTATGATAAAGACTCTTACCAAAGTGGGTATAAAAGAAACATATCTCAACATATCTCAATAAAAGCTATTTTTGAAAAACTCACAGCCAATGGTTTATGACAAACCCAAACTCAACAATCAATGGTAAAAAGCAGGAAACACTGCCATTAAAATCTGAAACAAGACAAGGATGCCCACTCTACCACTTCTGTTCAACACAGTATTTATTAGAACTCTTAGTAACAGGAATCAGACAAGATAAAGAAATAAAAGGTATCCAAATTGGAAGGGAAGAGGTAAAATTGCCATCACATGCAAGTAGCATGATTTTATAGAAAACCCTAGAGATGCCACACTAAAACAATTACAACTACTAAATGGATTCAGCAAAGCAGCAGGATACAAGATCTGTTGCATACAGAAACCTGTTGCCTTTCTTTATACTAACAATGAATTATCAGAAAGTAAAAAAAAAAACTTTAAAAATCACATCCATGGTGGCTCAGACAGGAAAGGATCTGCCTGTGTTTGATCCCTGGGTCGGGAAGATCCCCTGGAGAAGGCAATGGCAACCAACTCCAGTACTCGTGCCAGAAGAATTCCATGGGCAGAGGAGCCTGGCAGGCTACAGTCCATGGGGTTACAAAGAACTGGATACAACTGAGGGACTAACACTTTCATTACATATGTGCATTACATACACACACACCTAGGAATAAACCTGACCAAGCTGGTAAAAGACATTCAGTGGGAAACATAATACACTGATAAAGGAAACCGCAGACGAACCAAAGAAATGAAAAGCTATCCCGTGCCCTTGCACTGGAAGAATGAACACTGTTAAATGGCCATACTGTGAAAGCAATCTACAGATTTAATGCCATCCCTAGGAATCCCTAGATTCCTACCATAAGTGCCCAGGAATTCCCTTTACTCCACAACTATGTAACCCAAAGGAAAGCCACGGCACTGGGCCATCAGTGAAGCTCAACAAGTAACACAGGTGGAGACACTAACAAATGGATGAGAAAGACTCTTCCCAAACAGCGAAATAGAAAAAAATGCACCCTGAGAAAGGCCTATTATCTCAATTTGTTTTCCAGAGTGAAATACTACTTATCAGACTCTATTTCCCAAGCAAATACCAGACAGTACTACTACTAAATTTCCAAGTTTTTGAAAAAGAACACTGAGGGGAAAAATAGAGAGAGAAGAAAATAAAAAAATTGAACACTTACTGCATTGGCACGCTGATCCCAGTCATGTTTGTCATCTGACAAAATTTCCCTGATTTTATTTAACGTTTCTTCAAGTTCTCGACTAGAATAGATCTTAAAGAAAAGATGCAAAATGATAACATTACTATTTCTTGCCACAACAAAATGATGCCTTGATGTTTAAAATAATCATTTAAGTAACAGTATTTTTCCCATTTTGGCACCATTTTTAAAATGAAGAATGGAAATACATTACAAACAATAATAAAATAAAATGCTTTATCTTCCTTACCAGTTACATAGGTAAGGGTATTTTCTCCACTCATAAGTAACTTCAAATATACTCTTAAAACGCTTTGTCATTTAAAAACAAAATACAAATATCCTACAGATTAGTAAAAATAGGAATGATTCCTCAAAATGACTTCAGGCATATAACAAATCTATTGCATTCATAGAGAGTGAAAAAGTTAGCTTAAAGCTTAACATTCAGAAAACTAAGATCACAGCATCCAGTCCTATCACTTCATGGCAAACAGATGGGGAAATAGTAGAAACAGTGGTTGACTTTATTTTTCTGGGCCCCCAAATCACTGCAGATGGTGACTGCAGCCATGAAATTAAAAGACGCTTACTCCTTGGAAGAAAAGTTATGACCAACCTAGACAGCATATTTAAAAAGCAGAGACATTACTTTGCCAACAAAGGTCCGTCTAGTCAAGGCTATGGTTTATCCAGTAGTCATGTATGGATGTGAGAGTTGGACTATTAAGAAAGCTGAGCACCAGAGAATTGAGGCTTTTGAACTGTGGTCTAAGAGAAGACTCTTGAGAGTCCCTTGGACTGCAAGGAGATCCAACCAGTCAATCCTAAAGGAAATCAGTCCTGAATATTCACTGGAAGGACTGATGCAGAAGCTGAAACTCCAATACTTTGGTCACCTGATGTGAACAACTGACTCACTGGAAAAGACTCTGATGCTGGGAAAGATTGAAGGCAGGAAGAGAAGGGGACAAAAGAGGATGAAATGGTTGGATGGCTCACCAACTCAACGGACGTGAGCTTGAGTAAACTCCAGGAGTTGGTGATGGACAGGGAAGCCTGGCGTGCTGCAGTGCATGGGGTCACAAAGAGTCGGACATGACTAAGCAACTGAGCTGAACTGAATACCTCCTCCACCCCTGTCCATGCTAGACAGCAGCCAGGAGAAATGTTCACTTTTTTTCCCTCTAGAACTAACTGCCAAACACCTTTCACTCACTTAACAAGTGTTCACATAACAAAGATGCAATATTCTAGGCATAAAGGACACTATGGTTAGCAAAAAATAAGCATGGTTTTTGCCTCAGCAGCATATAATCTAGTCAAGAGGGAAAAGAATTAATCAAATGATATAAAATATGAAATTACAAACAGAAAGTACCACCAAGGAGAATTAACACTGTCATGAAAGTGAACATGTAAGAGGGAAGTGAACTAGTGAGGAAAGTGAAACATGAACTGAGGCAGATATCATCAGACAAAACAGAGATCAGTGAACAGCACGTGCAAGGCCCTGAAAGAAGGCCAAGTACAGTAGTAAAAAGCGCAAAGGAAACCAGGCAAGGAGCCAGGGACCCAGGCCCGAGTCAGTCAGCACACAGGATTTCTCTACCTCACAGTCAAGGTTCAGAGGTGGGCATGTGACCCAAATCAGTTCGATTAGAATGAAATACAAGTTGTACATGGTCAACGAGGAAAAGAGACAGACTGTAGTGAGGGTCTGAGGCTCGAACAGCTGCAGCCATATTGCTGACCACATGGGAAGACAACGTAGAAGGATCCAGAAATAAGACCTAACAAAGAACAGGGTTCTGGATACCATTTGAGTGGTATACATGAATACCTCAAAATGGCCCTGTTTATGTTTTTCAGTTTTATCAGCCATTAAATTCCCCCTTTTATAATTAAAACAAAACAAAAACTTGCCAGAAACAAGAGTACGAAGGGGAGCAAGGCATGAGACAAGGCAGAAGAGGTCAGAGGGGGACCAGGTAACATTCAGTTAGAGAAGGACCACTGGAGTGTCTAAGCCTTTCTCCCTCCTGCTTTCCCTGCTAAGTTAGGGATCAGCAGGAATAACTTCTAGGTGTCTGACTCTTGTACCTGTATAAGTAATGGTTTCCACACGAAACACTGAAAGAGTACATTGAAAGGAGAAGATCACGAATCCAGCTGTGCACAGGTTGAACCTGAGATGCCTCAGAGATGCCAAAGAAACAAGAGGTGGAAAAATTACTTTCACAATAAAGAGACGTCTGGCTTAGAGATAAAAACCTAAGCATTATCTATGTGAAGGCAGGAACTAAAGCCATAGATTTGAAGGAAGTGACTTAGTAAGAAAATGGAGAGTAAGAAGAGAGGCCTAAAACTAAACCCTTAAGAAATCTCAAATATTCAACAGTCAAATAAAGAAGGATGCAGCTATAAAGGAGAAATAGATGAAGCAGACAAAAAGATAGGGGGGAAAAATGAAAGAACACTGTTCACAAGCACCTTTAAAAAAAAACAGTGGATATACTGAGACACTATAATGTAATATGACTCAACAATATGGATTTAATTATATCTCAGCCTCACTGAAAAATCACTTGAACATCCAACTGTACCAATAAATAGTAATTTGATAATAATAAGTCAAGTATTTTATTTATGCAGTCAACTCAGGAAAAAAAGGATTTGAAAAAAGGGACAAAAACAAGTGATTATAACAGGGAATATGCATGGGGAATGCCACATTACTGGTACCCTTACCTGAACAGAAGGGACATCTGTAAAAGCTTTTATAAAATCATCCTCATCAACTGCTCCAGCACCTCCTTCCTTAGAAGCACCTGATAATTAAACAGAAAAAAAAAATTTTTTTTAAGTTTACCCTTAAGCATTTTAGCACCATAATGCCATGAAAAAATTAACTCTTTTGATGTGAAAAAGGCATAATTTTGAGACATTCCATTTTACAAGAAGACATTGAAAACTCAACTTCTAAGAAAAGAGAAGGTACTTAGCAGTAGTTGATTAACTCTCTATAAGATACTAGACAAGGCTGGTAATAGAATCCAAACTATACAAACCCTCTCACCCTTCATTCAATGAAGCAGCAAGGACGCAAGAAATACAGGTAAAAGGATAAACATTAAAAAGAGGAACAGTTTAAGCAACAATGTCACTATTGATGGCAAGTAAGTGAGACAGAGGATCCATGTGTGCTGCAGGGGCCAGGGAAGCAGATGTGGAAAAAATAAGGGTCTTCAAATCAACTGCAAACATACATAGAGCTCTCTTATTGTACATGCACAATCAAAGAGTAAATGCAATAGGCAGTACTTACTTAAAAGCCTCTAATTAACCCAAAAAGAAATGCAGAAAGGCAAAATGGTTGTCTGAGGAGGCCTTACAAATAGCTGAGAAAAGAAGAGACGCTAAAGGCAAAGAAATACCCACTAGAATGCAGAGTTCCAAAGAACAACAAGGAAAGGTAAGAAAGTCTTCCTCGCTGATCAATGATCAATACAAAGAAATAGAGGAAAACAACAGAATGAGAAAGAAAATCAGAGATACCAACGGAACATTTCAGGCAAACGTGGACACAATAAGGGACAGAAATGGTATGGACCTAACAGAAGCAGAGATACTAAGAAGAGGTGGCAAAAACACACAGAAGAATTGTGAAAAAAGAGATGTTAAAGACCCAGGTAACCACAAAGGTGTGATCACTCACCCAGAGTCAGACATCCTGGAATGTGAAGTCAAGTGGGCCTTAGGAAGTATCAGTAAGAACAAAGCTAGTGGGGTGATGGAATTCCAGCTGAGCTATTTCAAATCCAAAAAAGATGATGCTGTTACAGTGTTGTACTCAATATGCCAGCAAATTTGGAAAACTCAGCAGTGGCCACAGGACTGGAAAAGGTCAGTTTTCATTCCAATCCCAAAGAAAGGTAATGCCAAAGAACGCTCAAACTACTGCACACTTGCACTCATCTCAGACGCTAGCAAAGTAATGCTCAAAATTCTCCAAGCCAGGCTTCAACAGTACGTGAACCGTGAACTTGCAGATGTTCAGGCTGGATTTAGAAAAGGCAGAGGAATCGGAGATCAGATTGCCAACATCCGCTGGATCACAGAAAAAGCAATAGAGTTCCAGAAAAACATCTACTTCTGCTTTGTTCACTAGGCCAAAGCCTCTGACGTTGTGGATCACAACAAACTGTGGAAAATTCTTCAAAAGATGGGAATACCAGACCATGTTACCTGCCTCCTGAAAATCTGTATGCAGGTCAAGAATCAACAGTTACAACTGGACATGGAACAACAGACTGGTTCCAAATTGGGAAAGGAGTATGTCAAGGCTGTATATTGTCACCCTGCCTTTTTAACTTCTATGCAGAGTACATCATGAGAAACGCTGGGCTGGAAGAAGCACAAGCTGGAATCAAGATTGCTGGGGGGAAATATCAATAATCTCAGATATGCAGATGACACCACCCTTACGGCAGAAAGCCAAGAAGAACTAAAGAGCCTCTTGATGAAAGTGAAAGAGGAGAGTGAAAAAGTTGGCTTAAAACCCAACATTCAGAAAACTAAGATCATGGCATCCGGTCTCATCACTCCATGGCAAATATACTGGGAAACAATGGAAACAGTGACACACTTTATTTTGGGGGGCTCCCAAATCACTGCAGATGGTGACTGCAGCCATGAAATTAAAAGACACTTACTCCGTGAAGAAAAGGTATGACCAACCTAGATAGCATATTAAAAAGCAGAGACATTACTTTGACAACAACGGTCCGTCCAGTCAAAGCTATGGTTTTTTCAGTAGTCATGTATGGATGTGAGAGTTGGACCATACAGAAAGCTGAGTGCCAAAGAATTGATGCTTTTGAACTGCGGTGTTGGAGAAGATTCTAGACAGTCCCTTGGACTGCAAGGAGATTCAACCAGTCCATCCTAAAGGAGATCAGTCCTGAATATTCATTGGAAGGCCTGATGCTGAAGCTGAAACTCCAATACTTTGGCCACCTGATGTGAAGAGCTGACTCACTGGAAAAGACCCTGATGCTGGGAAAGATTGAAGGGAGGAGGACAAGGGGACAACACAGGATGAGATGGTTGGATGGCATCACTGACTCAATAGACGTGAGTTTAAACAAGCTCCAAGAGTTGGTGATGGACAGGGAAGCCTGGAGGGCTGCAGTCCATGAGGTCGCAAAGAGTCAGACACGACTGAGCAACTTAATGACTGAACTGAACTGAAATGAGCTATTGTCTTATAGTTCTTTTATATTCTGTGATACTGGGCCTAGAATCAGGCAAAACACTTTTTTCTGCTAACTCTAATGGTCTAGAATGGTTTGTTGTTATTGTCAATGCAGGTGCTGAAAGACCAGAAGCAGAAGGGAGAAGGAATCTGCTCCTTCCTAAGTGTTTCCTGTTCTTGTCAGTAAAACCCTAGCAACCCTGGTGTGACATTTCAGTAGGAGTTACAGAATGCAATCTGTCTAACATTCACTGAACCAGTTCATCATGCCTCTCAGAGACACAGGATGGCTACACTTGCCCCTCAGCGGTCTGACTCACAGCTCTGCAGGGCCTCTGCTCCAAGCCTCTACAGCTTAATCATTTTTACCTCCTCATTTTATTCTTCCAGCTTCACGGGTAGGAGCTACTTACTGTGATTAGCTACCTCCATGATACTTAAGTGTTTTCTTTTTGCATCCTTAATTCATCAATATTCATTTAACAAATTATATTAAATTCTCTCTGCAAAAATCACGTGTGGATTCTGTCTTCTGACTGAACCCTGGCTGGTAACTCTACTTATTATTTATTTCTTCATGGTAAAAACACATGAAATGACTTTCAAATACGTAAAGTATATATTCCAATGGAAAATTATTTAAAAATCTCTCTGATTAAAAAATTAAATAGAAAATATCTTTCCGATGAAGTTTATCATCTACCAAAGGAAATATTAGTATTTCAAAACTCCATTTTAAAAAATAATATAATTCAAATTAAAAAAACCACTCAGGATTTCCAAAGGTATGTAAAAAGTGCCTTATCTTAAAAAAAAACTCTGAAGGTTTTTATGAGTTTTAACAGCAACAAGAGATGGACCACAGAACAGGATAACATAAAGTTTAAGGCAATATAAATCTGCAAATTAAAAGTAATGACAACTGAATAAAAGAGAAATAAATGCATGCTTACCATTGGAAATTCAATTACAAGAGGAAATAAACTATGCAATTTCCTAGATATTAAAAAGTTCAAGAAAATAAAACTCTCAATGCATGCCCATAATTAGTATAATTAACTGATCACCTGAAAATAACAACAGCAAAGAAACAAAAAGTATGATACCAACCATGTTATTTTAATATCTTACAACATGTATTCATTTACAAATCTCTTAATATGGCAGGGTTTATTGTTTCTGACAATGGATCCCTTGACAGTAATACACAGACATGAACTTTTACAATTTCTTCTCAAAAATTTTTTTTGGCCATGCCAAAAGGCATGATAGATCTTACTTTCCCAAACAGAAACTGAACCCATGTCCTCTGCAGTGGAAGCACAGAGCTCTAACCAAAGGACTGCCAGGGAATTCCCCACCAATCTATCACAGTTGTCTGTCTAAGTCACTGGACAGAAATGTCTTTAGGGACTTGTCCTTGTCCAGTGATGGATATTCAAGATGGTGGAGTAGAAGGATGTGTAGAGTAAAAGGCAAGTTAACCTTGGAGTACAAAATGAAGCAGGGCAAGGTCTAACAGAGTTTAGCCAAGAGAATGAGCTGGTTATAGGAAACACCCTCTTCCAACAACACAAGAGATGACTCTACACATGGACATCACCAGATGGTTAATACCGAAATCAGATTAATTATATTCTTTGCAGCCAAAGATGGAGAAGCTCTATACAGTCAGCAAAACCAAGACTGAGAACTGACTGCGGCTCAGATCATGAACTCTTTATTACCAAATTCAGACTTAAGTTCAAGAAAGTAGGGAAAACCACTAGGCCATTCAGGTATGATCTAAATCAAATCCCTTACAATTATACAGTGGAAGTGAGAAATAGATTCAAGGGATTAGATCTGACAGAGTGCCTGAAGAACTATGGATGGAGGGTTCCTAACACTGTACAGGAGTCAGTGATCAAAACCAACCCCAAGAAAAAGAAATGCAAAAAGGCAAAATGGTTGTCTGAGGAGGCCTTACAAATACCTTAGAAAAGAGAAGCTAAAGGCAAAGGAGAAAAGGAAAGATACATCCATCGGAATGCAGAGTTCCAAAGAATAGCAAGGGGAGAGAGGAAAGTCTTCCTCAGTGATCAATGCAAAGAAATAGAGGAAAACAATAGAATGGGAAAGACTAGAGATCTCTTCAAGAAAATCAGAGATACCAAGGGAACATTTCATGCAAAAATGGACAAAATAAAGGACAGAAATGGTATGGATCAAACAGAAGCAGAAGATATTAAGAAGAGGTGGCAAGCATACACAAAGGAACTATACAAAAAAGATTTTAATGACATGAATAACCAAGATGGTGTAATAAGTCATATATAGCCAGACATTCTGGAGTATAAAGTCAAGTAGGCCTTGACAACGACCAAAGCTAGTGGATGCTATAGCTGAGCTACTTGAAATCCTAAAAGACTCTACTGTTAAAGTGTTGTACTCAGTATGCCAGCAAATTTAGAAAACTCAGCAGTGGCCACAGGACTGGAAAAGATGTTTTCATGCCAATTCCAAAGAAGGGCAACGCCAAACAATGTTGAAACTACCGTTCAATTGCACTCATTTCACATGCTAGCAAGGTAAGGCTCAAAATCCTTCAAGCTAGGCTTCAACAGCATGTGAACCGAGAACTTCCAGATGTCCAAATTGGATTTAGGAAAGGCAGAAGAACCAGCGTTCAAATTGCCAACATCCACTGGATCATAGAAAAAGCAAGAGAATGCCAGAAAAACATCTACTTCTGCTTCCTTGACTATGCTAGATGGTGTGGATCACAACAAACTGTGAAAAACTCAAGAGATGGGAATACCAGACCACCTGACCTGCCTTCTGAGAAATCTGTATGCAGGTCAAGAAGCAAAGTTAGAACTTGACATGGAAAAACAGACTGGTTCCAAACTGGGAATGGAATATGTCAAGGCTGTATATTGTAACCCTGCTCATTTAACTTTTATGCAGAGTACATCATGCAAAATGCCAGGCTGGATGAATCACAAGCTGGAATCAAGATTGCTGGGAGAAATATCAATAACCTCAGATATGCAGATGATACCACCTTAATGGCAGAAAGTGAAGAGGAACTAAAGAGCCTCTTGATGAAGGTGAAAGAGGAGAGTGAAAAAGCTGGCTTAAAAGTCAACATTCAAAAAATGAAGATTATGGCATCTAGTCCCATCACTTCATGGCAAATAGATGGGGAAACAATGGAAACAGTGACAGACTTTATTTTCTTGGGCTCCAAAATCACTGCAGACAGTGATTGCAGCCATGAAATTAAAAGATGTTTGCTCCTTGGAAGGAAAGCTATGACAAACCTAGACAGTGTATTAAAAAGCAGACATTAGTTTGCAGACAAAGGTCCATCTAGTCAAAGCTATCATTTTTCCAGTAGTCATGTACGGATGTGAAAGTTGGACCATAAAGAAGGCTGAGCACTCTAGAATTGATGCTTTTGAACTGTGGTGTTGGAGAAGACTCTTGAGAATCACCTGGAGTGCAAGGAGATCAAACCAGTCAATCCTAAAGGAAATCAACCCTGAATATTCATTGGAAGGACTGACACTGAAGCTAAAGCTCCGATACTTCGGCCACCTGATGCAAACAGCCAACTCATTAGAAACGACCCTGATGCTGGGAAAGACTGAAGGCAGGAAGAGAAGAGGACGACAGAGGACGAGATGGTTTGATGGCATCACCAACTCAATGGACATGAGTTTCAGCAAGCTCCAGGAGATGGTGAAGGACAGAGAAGCCTGCTGTGCTGCAGCCGTGGGATTGCAGAGAGTCACAACTGAGCAACTGAATAACAACCTTATCCAGTAGTTCCTAAATATTCAACACAGTTTTCATAACAACTTTCTTTCCACAATTATTAATATATTTTGTTCCTTTATATGTTAATACCATTTCTTGCAAAATACTTTGTTACAATATTAAGAGCAACTGAGCAACCAGTAGGGCAGTCTGAGAACCAATATCTGACTCCTGGAAAGTATACATCCCAACTGGTACAGGAGACCTGCACAGAAACACCACAGCAGAGCCAGTTATCCTCAGTGTGCTCAAGAATGGAAAGCAGAAAGTTCTACAGACAAATGGAGATGTGAAGGGGGAGCTCAGTATGAAGAGTCATTACACTATATATGCAATTTACTCAAGTGTCATATGTACAACAGAATGCTAATGCCCACACATCAGCCTGCCGGCCACAACAACTCCAAAGGCCTCAAGGGAATGCAGAGAATCTGACTAAACCCCGATAAGGCCAGTGCCAATGACTAAAGACATACATAGGAAAGTCTAAGTTTGAAAGTCACAATTTATTCCAATCATAATGTCTTGATTATGCAGTAAATTCTGTCTTATATAGAGTAGGGTCAAATAAGCTAGTGGAGAATAGAGGGGGGAGGCAGAAATTAAATGGCTTTTAGAAGTCCTACAGAAGAGGGAATTCCCTGGTGGTCCGGTAGCTAAGTCTCTGTGCTCCCAATGCAGGGAGCCCAGGTTCGATCCCTGGTCAGGGAACTAGATCCCACATGCTGTAAGGAAGAGTTCACATGCTACAGCCAGAAGATCCCATGAGCCGCAATTAAGACCCGGTGCAGCCAAATACATAAATTTTAAAAAAGAAGTCCTACAGAGATACAGAGACAAATCAGCCTTAGGACTATCTCAGATATGACAGGCCTCTAAACCTGGACACGAATATTACCAAATTTGGTAAGGACTTACATAGTTTGAATACTTGACCCTAATGTACCTTACTTACTTCTGAGAATCGCTGTGGTTAAGCAGAAGTGCTGCTCACAGTGTGAAGACAGAGGCCATGCTGAGTTCTGCATTCTAACCTTTCTTACAACTCACATGTCTTATAAACCTAGTTTGCCTAATGTTTTTCCTCACCTTCAATTTGAGTGTTTGGCCTACAAAGTGTTATAGGAAAAGGATCTCTGCATAGGAAATAAACTGTTGAATCAATTGTTTCATTTCACATTCAACATTCCATCTTCTGATACAACTTTAAAAAGTTCACCTAAACATACTACAAAATCCCTTTAGCACCAGCAAGGAAATAACTACACAGAAGAAAGTGAAAAAGAGTAATGGGCTTTCATGTCAAATATTACTGCAAGAAAAGGAGAACGGGCATGCACACCAAGGAGATGTATTTAGACAAATTAAGCTTGAAAGCAGGAGCACAGGTAAAGGTTGGGCTGAAGGGACAAGCAAAGCTGGCTTCCAAACTGCCTGAAGCTCTTTCAAATGTAACTGGGTTAACAATGACACCAGAGGATGTTAATGACCTGAAACAGAACAGAAGAGCTCTGCCCAGCTGTCTGGTGGTGGTGATGGTGGTTTAGTCGTTCAGTCGTGTCCGACTCTTGTGACCCCATGGACTGTAGCCCGCCAGGCTCCTCTGTCCATGGGATTCTCCAGGCAAGAATACTGGAGTAGGGTGCCATTGCCTTCTCCAGGAGATATTCCCGACCTGGGAATTGAACCCAGGTCTCCTGCATTGTAGGCAGATTCTTTACCAACTGTGTGAAGCCCACACAGTTGCCTAACCACTTTAAAACAGAGGTCAGTAATTTTTTTCTGTAAAGGACTAGAGAGTAAATATTTTAGACTCTGGGGGCCATGTGGTTTCTGTTGCAATTTCTCAACTCTGCCATTATAGCCTAAGAGCAGCCACAGACAATATGTAAATAGTGAACAAGGCTGTATTCCAATAACGTTCTACTTGCGGACTACTGCAATTTGAATTTGATATAGTTTTCACATGTTATACAATATTCTTCTTCTTCTGAATATTACTAGTCATTTAAAGATGTAGAAAACATTCTTAGCTCATGGGTGAAATAAAGACAGACAGTTGGCTGGACTTGGCCTGTGTACTATAGTTTGCTGATCCCTGCTCCAGAATCTACTCTAAGCTGGTAATCACTTGCACTGGGAGGCACAGGGAGGGGAAGGCCGACTGGGGGTACTGTCATTCAGGAGATAGCACGGCTTCTCGTGTGCCAGACTGGCTAGAGCAGGCACTCTCAGAAATCCTCAAATACTACTTCCAGAGGTTCAAGTATAAAGAGAAAACTCCATTCTTGCCAGTCCTTAACTACTAAGGATACAAAGGTGAATGAAGCCAAGGGTAAAGTAGTATGTTTTAGATACAGGAGCAAGGAGAGCAAAGTCTCAGAGGTGGAAAGAGGCAGGTTCCTCCCACGCTACAATGAAGCGACTGGCACTGAAGACAAAGATAAATGCAGGAAAAACAACATGGAAGGAAGTATGGCATGAACCTTGATAAAATTCATAAAACATCCATAATTTTTCAAGAGAAAATTACACTAATGAAACAACCAATGATGCTTTTGAAGAGTGCTATGAAAAGACAGAAGAGCTTTCTGGATCCTCAACTTTCTAAGGGAAGTAGGCTGAAAAAGATACTCAGCTGAAAACACAAGACACTTCTAGGCAAAAGAAGAAAAGACTTTGGGGGGCAGAGCCGAGGGTCCAGGGCGCAACCAACAACAGAGGAAAACAATGGTTTAGAGAAGCATACCCAAAGAGAGAATGAAACCTTGATGGAACATTCATGACGCCTGAAGTAAGGGAAACTGACAGCAGACTCCTGTAGGATTTCAAAATGCCACAAATCAGTGACTATTAGGACGTTCCTGTTCCTCCCCTTTTTAAAGTAAGAGTGTCCATTATGGTTTTTCCATGCTGGTACCACCATTATATGTTGACTGTGTGAGGTGTAAGTAGATGTCTTTTTAGCTCAGAGGCCCTAGGATGGAGAGGAGCCACCCAGAGGCTCACACGCATCTGGACCTGGTACAGATCACAAGATGATGGACTGTAAACCTGATGGTATAATTAGGATGAGACTTTTGGGAAATGTCCACGAGTACCATCTTGTACGTGGGAGACATGTGAATTACTGTGGTCAGAGGGCAAGCTGCAGCAGACTGCACAGAGAGCTATAAAAGCTGCTTTCACTGCTGACAACTTCTCATTTTATAATACGATTTTGTAGCTTTCCCTATTGAAAAGTGAACTTCCCAGGAAAAGAGGTGGAGAGGAGTAACTGAGAATCCTAGTTGAGACAAGACCTAGGACAGGCTGAAGGGGCCCCTATCTGGTGATTCTCTAGTGTGTAGCATAAATAAACTTCCTCTGAGGAAAGCTTCTGGAACCTCCAATTTGGACCTGAAGGACCAATTCAATTGAAGGACCAAGTTCAAGCAATGAACTGACAATCAAAGTTCAAATATGTTGAATCCTTGAACAAAACAGAATTAAACTGCACGGGTCCACTTACATATAGTTTTTTAGAATTTATTTAGTTTTTTAAAAATACCGAGGTCTACACTTTGTTTTATTTACTTATTTTTTTGGCTGCACAGCATGCAGGATCTTAGTTTCCCAACCAGGGACTGAACTCGGACCCCTGGCAGTGAAAGCATAAAGTCCTAACCACTGAACCAGAAAGGAATTACCCTAGGATTTTTAAGATAAATAACGCAGTACTACATGATGTATGGTTTGCTGAATCCATGGGTGTAGAATTGCAAACAGGGAGGACTGACTAGGGGACCTGAGTATCCGATGACTTGGGTATTCGTGGTGGGTCCTGGAACCGATGCTCACAGGTACTGGGGGATGACTGTACACAAGAGGGCAAACCATTATGAATTAAGTCACAGGGAACAAAGAACAGAATTTTAGAAGTGTAGATACGAGAACTGTCTAGGTACAGACTACAGAATATTAATAGATGAGGGTATAATGCTTAAAGAAATAATACAGATAGAATCACAAAGATGTCAATCAATAAAAGATAGCAGGAATAAACAGATAATTTGGGGGGGAGGAAAATGCAGTAGTACAACTATTTAACAAAACAAACCAACTTTGACTGAAAGATTAAACAAAAGAAATATTCTGAGAACTAGAAGATACACCTGAATAAACTACTCAGAATGTGGCAGAGAGAAACAGGGAAACGGAAGTACATGAAAAGACATGGAGGTCAGCATGAGAAGTTCTAATCTCTACCTAATCGGAGTGCCTCAGAGAGAGAGAGAATGGAAATGTTCACAAAAAGATGATGGCTATGAACTTTCAAGATTCATGGAAACCAGGAATCTATAGAGTCAGGATGCACAACATAACCCAAGCAAGATAATTAAAAAGAAACCCACACCTAGAACTCGGTGGTGTAACTGCATAACACCAAAGAGTCAGTCACCAAAGAAAGAAGAGATCACCTAGAACGGAACAACAGACTTCTCCAAAGCAACAGTGGGAGCCAGAGAATATATTAATATCCTCAGAGTTTTAAAAGAAAGAACTGTAAATCTAACTGTGTACTTAGGAAAATTAATCTTTAAATAAGAACACAAGTGGAAAAAGTCAATGCACTTAAAATGAAGAAAACTTGAGCCCACCTCATGCAATGAGTTGACTCATTGGAAAAGACTTTGATGCTGGGAGGGATTGAGGGCAGGAGGAGAAGGGGACAACAGAGGATGAGATGGCTGGATGGCATCACAGACTCGATGGACATGAGTCTGAGTGAACTCCGGGAGCTGGTGATGGACAGGGAGGCCTGGCGTGCTGCGATTCATGGGGTCACAAAGAGTCGGACACGACTGAGTGACTGAAATGAACTGAACTGAACTGAAGGATGGTCTGATTAGAGGTTGGCAGAGGTTGGCAAACATTTTCTGAAAAGGGCCAGATAAAAAATATTTTAGGCCTCACGGTGTGTGGTGCAATTACTCAACTCTTCACAAATGAATGAGTGTGGCTACATTTTAATAAACCTTGATTTCTTAAATCAGATAGCAAGGACGTATTTGGCTGTTGGCTATAATTTGCCGAACTCTGGGGTAGATAAAAAGCTCAAAACAATATATAGTAAAATCATTTTAAAATTAAACTGTATCTAGGTGATTAGTTGTAAAATCAAAATATAATTAATTTAATTTCCATGCTTCAAGCAAAAAAATTAGAAATTTTAAATTAAAAAATACTATGCTGAGGAACCTTGAGAGCAATTACACTGAGTGACAAATACAGTATGATCTCGCTACTTGTGAATTAAAAAAAAAAAAAGGCATAGGTACAGAGACCAGATTGGTGGTTGCTAGAGGGAAGGGGTAGATGAAATAGGCGAAGAGAATAAAAAGATACAAACTTCCAATTATAAAATAAATTAAGTCATGGTATGTAAAGTACAGTATGCTGACTACAGTTAATATTATACTGCATATTTGAAAGTTGTGGGACTTCCCTGGTAGTCTAGTGGCTAAGACTCTGAGCTCCCAATGCAGGGGGCCCAGGTTCGATCCCTGGTCAGGGAATTAGACCCCACATGCTGCAAGTAAGTGCAGCAAAATAAATAAATAAAACTAAGTTAAAAAAAAAAGTTGCTGAGAGAGTAAATATTAAAAGTTCTTATCACAAGAAAAAAACGTTCTGCAATTATGTATGGTAAAGGATGTTAACTCGACTTACTATGGTGATCATTTTGCAATATATACAAATTATGAATCATTATGTGGTACAACTAAAACTAATCTTATATGTCAATTACACCTCTATTTAAAAAAAAAGAAAATGCACTGACTCTGTAGATGAATCTGGGGAGAACTTAACATCTTTATAACACTGTTTTCCTATCCAGGAATGTAGCATGTCCATTTATTCATACCTTTTAAAATTTCTTTCAATAAAGTTTTATAATTTAACAAAATACTATGCTTTTACCATAAAAGAAAAACATTTTCAGGTATCTAGAAATAAACCAAACCAAACAAACAAAAAATAGAAAAACTTTGAGGGGAAGAAAGATTAAATTTTAATGAGACATTAAAGAACACCAAAATTCGTGGATAGATACCCTGTGTTCATGGACAGAAAATCTCAGTATCATAACGATGTCCAGTACTCCCAAACCACTGCCATAATCAAGCCTCAAACAGGA
Organism: Budorcas taxicolor; assembly: GCF_023091745.1. Classification (NCBI taxonomy): domain Eukaryota; kingdom Metazoa; phylum Chordata; class Mammalia; order Artiodactyla; family Bovidae; genus Budorcas; species Budorcas taxicolor. Next base: position 52,722,432 of record NC_068910.1, on the reverse strand, counting down.
TTTTTTGTGGAAATTGTCAAGCTGATTCTAAAATCTATTTGGAAGACCAACGGGCCAAGAACTGTTGCAATAACCCTTGTATAAGTACAAGGTAGAAGTACTTGCCCACCCAGAAATCAAGACTTACAAAACTAAGATGAAGATGACAATTAGGTTTTACTGCAGGGATAGACCAACTTATCAGACGAACAAAATACAAACCTCAAAAATAGATCCACAAATGTATAAAAAAAATTGAAAAATGACAAAGAAATGATTAACAGGGAAAGTAATTCAATAATAATGCCCTAAAATTCAACAAAAGACTGAAATAACGGACTATCTATTTTAAAAAAGTTATTTCCTTTTGAAGAGAAATTTTAAAACTTTTAAAAAGCAAATTAAAACTTAACAGTAGACATTCTGATTCACAAGGTAAAATGGTAGTCATCCAATTTCAAATCAAATGTTCTATGAAATACTCCAAAACGCAGAGACCAAAAAGGAAAACAAATAAAACTGCCCAGAGCACATAACTTGTTATACATGTTCTCACTTCAAACTTCAACTGTCCCATTATAGATAAATGGGGAATACAGACATCCTAAAACCAGCAATGTCAACTACAGAGCCCTTGCTGGAGAGAAAATTCTGAGGAATTTGTATGGAAGAGGAGGATCCTGGCAGGGGAGCATGCAGGTATCAAGTATGGTTCCTTGTAGAACCAGCGATAAGCAGCACCTAGATGAGGGAGGTATCCCTTCAAAGCCTGGTGAATAAAGGAAGAGAAGATAAGGGTTCTCCTGAAACAAGATGGTATCATAGTGTCATAGAATCACAAGTACAATAGAAAACCCCCTTGTATTAATTAGAAAAGAAGTTGCATTTCACTATACCAACAGAAGAGGGCATTCCTGAACTAAGAAACAGTCTATTTTTCTTTCAGGCCCCAGAGAATCACTTGTTATTTGAAAATATTCTTAGGATATTTGAGGAAATTTGAGTATAGAATGGAAGTGCTTAAAAGGAGGTGTATAATTTAAAAGAATAAATTTACAGAAAATAAAAGGGCTTAAAGGAACAAGTTAAATGTCACCACAAAGAAATCAGACAAATCCACAATATGGGAAAATCTTAAAAGACAACCAGCTTAGACTCTTTTTTAAAAAAGTCAATGTTGTGGTATAAAAATTGGTAAAGGAATTGTTTTATACATAATACTCTGAAATATTTTGGCATATGATAATAGTATTATGGTTATAATGAAGACATTTTTAACAATTAGAAGTTTCATATTAAAATACTTATGGCTGTAATATTGTGATGTCGACAATTTACTTTCCAACTGTCAAGTTTTGAAAAAAGTATGCATGAGAATATATCTATATGGAGATGATTAAAACAAATATGGCGAAATGCTAGTTGTTAGATCTGGGTGATGATTATTTGCTGTATGCCAAATGATGCTTTTGAACTGTGGTGTTGGAGAAGACTCTCGAGAGTCCCTTGGACTGCAAGGAGATCCAACCAGTCCATTCTGAAGGAGATCAGGCGTGGGATTTCTTTGGAAGGAATGATGCTAAAGCTGAAACTCCAGTACTTTGGCCACCTCATGCAAAGAGTTGACTCATTGGAAAAGACTTTGATGCTGGGAGGGATTGGGGGCAGGAAGAGAAGGGGACGACAGAGGATGAGATGGCTAGATGGCTTCACTGACTCGATGGATGTAAATCTGAGTGAACTCCGGGAGTTGATGATGGACAGGGAGGCCTGCCGTGCTGCGATTCATGGGGTCGCAAAGAGTCAGACACGACTGAGCGACTGAACTAACTGAACTGAACTTTGCTATATGCTAAAAATTTTTCATAATAAAAACTACATAAATTCTAGCTCACTAAAAAGCTACAGTAAGTACGGATTAACATCAGGGAAAAAGGAAAGAAACTACAGGAATCAAAATCCACACAGTTAGTAGTTATTTCAAGTCAATGGAGTAAAGAACGTTTCGTCTAATTGCAAAGACAATAACTTGTCCATACTTGAGGAAAACATTTAAATGAATATACTGTCACCTTATACATAAGAATTTCAGATATATGGGACAAACTAAATGTAAAATAATTTTATGTTTTAGAATAAATTAGACTATTTGTATAAACTTTTGGGTCAGAATAGTCCTTATACAAGAGAGGAAATTTGGAAGTAAAAAAAAGGACAGATATTTTACCTAACAAAACAAAATTTTTAAATTTCGATATAAAAGTGCCACAGATAAAAGAGAGACTGAGGAAACACGTGTGACTTATAATAAGAGCATAAAAGGCCTAATATTTTAAAAATTGTAACAAATTGTTGAGAAGATAAAACAGTCCAATTTTTAAAAATGAGAAAATAATAAATTATAACTTACATAACAGAATATGCTAATTTCCATTAATAAATTCAAATATTCCAAATTTAACTGGAATATAAACTCTAGGAGGACAGGTCTTGGTTCCATTCCCTGATATTTCCTAGAGATTAAAAAAGTAGCAGCACATTGAAAAAGCTTTCAGTAAACTCATTGCTCATTGCTGCCTGGCTGGGCAGGTGGATGCACATTAAAAGAAAGCGGTACCAAGTGACATTCACCAAATGTCATTCACCAAAATGACAATTAATGAAGCTGTTCTATTCAATGCTGAAGAAGGTAAAATAATGTCTTTATTAAAATGAAAAACAAGCAACCTCATTTAAAGGCGTCTATTCTACAGATTTCCTTCTAGAGAAGGAAATGATAACCTAGAGTATTCTCTTCAGAAGAGACTGGCAGGCTACAGTCCATGGGGTCGCAAAAGGGTTGGACATGACTTAGCCACTAAACAACAACAAATAGAACAATTCTACAGATTAGAAGCACCAGAAGGTCCAAATATATAAGTACACGGAGACCTGCATTCTTAGTAATCACATTAAGTTGTGAACAACCTGAATGACACTGACACTGGAATGGTTTATTAAATCATGGTCCATCAATAATGTGGGATACTCTACATTATTAAAAAAATGTGACAGCTCTCATTCTCGATGTTACAAAAACAAAAATATGTTTTGTGGGGGGCGGGGAAGCAAGCTGCAAAGTGTTTACCAGCACGTTTAATGTGAGCAAAAATAAAATCTAATCTGAATACCTACACAAATAAACATGGAATAAGATATGGAAGGAATATCATAGATAATACTGGCTACTTAGGGCAAAGAGATTAGAGAGACCAGATATTAAGAACTTTTTTTTCTAAACATTTCTCTAATGTTAGACTTGTTAACAGTCAGTATATCTTTCCTGGGCATCCCAGGTGGCTCAGCAATAAAGAATCTGCCTTTAATGCACGAGATGCAGGTTCAATCCCTGGGTTGGGAAGATCCCCTAGAGAAGGAAATGCAACCCACTCCAGTACTCTTGCCTGGGAAACTCCATGGACAGAGGAGCCATGGGGTGGCAAAGAGTCGGCCATGACTTGGCAACCAAGCAGTAACAACATGCCTTTTACATTAAAAAAAAAAAAATCAAACTATGCATTGCATTACTAAGAAACACAAAAACTGATTCTAAAAAGGAAAAATGTCTGTGTACAAAATAGATAACTACTAAGAACCTACTGTAGAGCACAGGGAAATTTACTCAATATTCTGTGGTGACCTAAAGGGGAAGAAAACCCAAAAAAGAGGAGATACACATATCCATATGGCTGCGTCACTGTGCTGTGAGTAGAAATCAATACACCATTGAGAAGCAACCATACTCCAATAAAAATTAATTCTAAAAAAAGAAATTTAAAATTTTAATTAAAAAATTAAATGTACAACATGGTCATCATAGAAATAATGTTTATCAATTCAATAATATAATGTGATAAATATAAGCTTGGAATTATAAGCTATCAATATTAAAAACTTCTACTTTATATGGACCAAGTATAACAAGTCTAACTAATGGAAAAAGTCCCTCCCATGTGTGACCTATGTTAATGATATTTCACTCTTTTCTGAGACAAACTTTGAAGTCAATTTGCCTGCCTAAATGACTCTCTAGTTTTCTAACACTTAAATCTCAAGTCAAAAAGTACCGGCAAATGAAGCATGGAAAGGCCAGAACACTAACAAGCACTAACACTAGTTGGTGGGATGATGAGCATGGACAGACACAGTCATTTGTTTTCCACTTTTTTTTCCTTGAGCTCTCTGATGGTCTGCTCAGTGGCTAATGTGAAGCCCTACACATAGCAGGCTCTATACAAAGACGGAGACAAGAACAATAACTTATCTGTGAAGAGAGTGGGTTTTCAATATGCCTACTAATTTCAATCAAAATAGTCTGGTTGTTTATACTACTTCCTCCCTTCTCTTAAACATTCTGAATGCTTCATAAAATAAACTTTGTACAATGAAAATTTTTTCAACTTTTGCACAATAGGTAAAACAAAACTGAGGCAAAAGAAAATAACTGTAGCAAAACACATATATTTTTAGACATACCAGACAATTAGGCAGCTTATTGATTTATATTTAACTACTTATCAGTTAATTATTCAAATCATATTTATCTTAAAACCAAAGTTAAGAGAGATAGCACCAGGGCTTCTTATGAATAAATGAGAGGGGATTCACAGTAATTTAAGACAGAACCAATCCCTAAATTCCAAATTTAACAGTGTTTTGCTCCATAGGATAAAAATAAGAAATATGTATCTCATGTATTATGAGGGAGGAGATGACCCAGAGATGATTCCAAAAAGCCCTTGACAGTGGGCCAAACACTGGGCTCTTGTCTCGTCTCTGCTAATAACTAACTGGTCTTGGATGTATCATTTACTTTCTGAGTCTGTTCATCTGAACTGGGGTTGTATCATTTTTTGAGATAACTTCAGGGCTAAAATCTTCTGGGTAGTACCATTCCCAGTCATTAGGGGGATTAAAAGAGGAATAAAGCAACAAAACAAAATACACAAACAGAAAAGTTACTTGGTTTTATATAATTTCAAAGACAAGAAACTAAGGTTTACAAATTAAAAATTCAGACTTCAAGATTAAACAAATTCTATGAGATTTGTTTTATTAATTATATATCATTTTCATAACCTTGATTTTGTTAAAAGGGAAAACAACTTTGCTGTCTGCATGACAGGAATAAATGGGAGTGATTAGCATAATCTGCAGAAAATAGATATTTGGACATAAATAATAAAACAGGTAAGACAAGTAAGACAGGTGACAAATCACTAACCTCAAAATCTGGTAAGAATTATAAGTAAGAGCAATTATATCATCATCTAACTCAATTTTTATTTTTAAAAAAGAGTAGCAGCCAAAATAATTGGTACAGGAATAGGGACATTATAACTCAGAAGATAAGCTTTAAAAAGGCAATTGTAAAGAGGAAAACACTAAAAAAAGCATTTCCATTTATAATAAAAAATTACTAGTTGGCTTATTTCCAAATATTCTACTTTGTTGGGAATCACACTAGTTGAGGCTTAAAATGACTGATTTGTGGATGTTGAAAATAGTGATGCTTCCTACAGATTTTAACCTCAGAACTTTAGGATCTAAAGTTTATCGAGTTTAGTACTGGTGGCAATATAATAAAATGCTTTTTGTGCTTCACCCACTTATTAAAAGCATGACCAGTTCAAGTTGCTTAAATTCTCCAAACTATAGTTTGCTTATCAGTAAAAGTGAGTTAATAAAGTACCTAAATTAGTTTTAATAAAACTTGAGTTTTATTAAATTCAAGGTTTAAATGAAAACATACATAAAAACAGACCCTAGTATTTTTGGAAAAAGAAAGTTATTGACTAAAATACTATAGAAATGTAAACATCTGGAATAATCAAGTATCTTCACCAATTGTATTGAAGCCATTAAGCCAAAAGAAGGGAAAATGTGTTTATCTAAATTCCTACTATGAAATCACAAATGTTATTCAGAAAATGGACTATTTAAGGGAATTCAATTTATCTTTATTCTAATTTGGAAAGCATAAAGACACTTTTGACAGCCACATAATATGGATTTTCATAGCAATGGTATATCGACATGGAACAACCCATAATCTTTTAAAAAAAATTCTCCTTGGTTTAGAAGCCACCCAGTATGAGAACAGGTTGGCACGTTGAGCCAAAGAACAAAACAAAACTAACACTGAAGAGTAAACACAGGTCTTACTGACTTTAATTAACTGGATAGGATATTTTGCTAAAAATAGCATACACCTCTTTAATCTCGACTTATATCTCTGGGAGAAGTAAATTAAACTCCAAAACTTCAAAGTAGATTCAATTAGGGTTCTAAAAGATGCTCACTTTATTTTTATTTTGGAAATCTTACCTGAAAAGAAATCTGTTAAACACAGTGAACTGTGATTGGCTTTTACCACTATTACATACTTCTACCTACTGTACCCTTTCAATCAGGAACTAATCATGCCTATTTATTACATACCACGGAGTAGCAAACAAAACGCTTGGACTGACCCACCATTATTCCATATAAAGTTAGGAGAAATAAAACGTACAGTCTAGAAAACGCAATAGTTATAATAGAGGCAGGACAACCCTCAAGTATTTGAAAGTATGTTAACAAATAATCCACCTTCTCTGCCTAAGTTACAAGGAGCAGATTTTTAAGCAATATAAGAATTAAATTACCCAGATTTGAAATGGCTTATAACTTTTGTGAAGGATACTATGCCAAACTGAAAGAGCACAAGCAATCAATGTACCTTTTGATTCAGTAGTTTAAAAATTCATTCCAAGAAATGGCAGGAGGTGTGCTGGAATATATGCACGAGAGACTGATGGCATAGGACAGCAGAAAACACGAAAGCAAGCCTAGGTATTATTTAGCCATGAGTAGGTTTAAATTAGTAATTTAAGACAATGAGAAAATGGTCAGGGTTAAGTATTAATATAAAGAAAAAACATATACAAAACTATATAATGAAGGATGCCAATCCTGCCCTCCTAAGAAAATATCTGTATGTGTAAAAATAATTGGAAAAGTAACTATAAAAATAACTGGGACAAAATACAGTTGATTATGTCTTGTGTAGTGGTACTACAGATGGTTTTTGTTCCAAATTTAATCCATGAATATATACTTAATTAGATGCTGAATAATCAACCAAGTATCAGGAATACTCTGAAAGGGACTGCTATACCTAAATAGTAAATTTAAGTATATGACTCCCAATGCCCCTTCTAACTCAAAGATTCTACAACTCTAAGAAAACTATCTGTGACTGATTTAAAAATCAGTAAGCCTCAGCCAAGAACAAAAAAGTTGAAAGCTGTATTTTTAAAGGACTGACAGCCAAGAATAGCATTAATTTCTGAAGCAATATCAGTATCTTCTGGCTAAGAGTTTTTTTCTTAGACAGAAAAATGGGCAGTGAACCTAAATGAGCTACGGCAAACAAAAGAAACAAACAAACAAAAAACTGCAGAATGAATATGCTATTGCCAAAACAATGAGGAGGAGGAGAGGAATGAAGAAAAAACGAAGGTGTATCCCTTGTTTTTATCAAAAGGGCTGCCACCAAAATAGACAGCATCCTCTGTATGAGTGATTAATGATGACAATGCTGAAAGCTACCTACACTCTTCTATCTGGTAGGATTACAAATCAGAGAAGGGAATATGGTATTAAGAAAGTCTCTGCTTCTTTAAAAAATCTGATTTTATCAAGTTGATTAACATCAGAATTAAGTGACTTTTAGTAAGTAAACTACAATCTCAACTTTCATCAAAGAAAAGAAAACATGAAAATCACAGCTAATTATAAACCATTGGCTCAGAGTCACAAAAATGTTAAATATTTTCACAAAGCATTTTAAGTCAAGGCAATTTCATAAAATAATTATCATAATATCACAGATTAGAAACTTATAAGTCAAAATAAAGAAGACATATTCCTCTTGTAATTAGCAAAGGTAGCCATTTGTTACAAAAGTAAGCCACCACAGAATGTCATTAACTTTATAACAGAGATAAGAATCCATACTAGACATCATGTGATAGGCTATAATGACTACAGAATGAGAATATACTCTTAAAATTGCAAAACAAAAAGAAAATGATTAAAATACTAAAGTATAAATTACTCAAAATATCGAGAAATTATTTATATGCATGCAAATATACATGTATATACCATACCATACCATCTTTCTTGCTAGTACTGAAGATATTTAAAAGATGAAATATTTATAATAGTTTTACTATGTTCAGAATATCCTATGATGTAAAAAATAACATTTGGTTGTATAGAAAGATCAAGAAAACACAACTTATAGAACCTGGTCAAAATACAGTTTATTTTTCTTTCCTTTTTATTTTTAATAAAAGGACTGTAGACAAAAAAAAAAAAAATTCCCGAAGGCTATGACTTTCCCACTAGCTATCATAAACAAGTAAAAATCTATTTTCCCAAATTATAACACATAAATTTATTAATAAAAAAGAGAAAGAAACTACTGTCTTTTTAGCATTAAATATTTATCTTTTTTCTTATAGAATTCATTTTACTGTAAAAACTTGGCAAAACTAGCACCTTAAAAATACAGCTTTCTAATTAGTGGATGAAAATAATACTCATAAAAATTCAAAGATAAACAAAATGCTAAAAAGTTTAATATGATCAAAGAATATACTATGTGTTATATAATTGCCATAAAACCTGGTTTTTCCTATTTATTATTAATCCAGAATACATTTTTGAGGTAATTTTACTTGACCACCACCCATTTCCTATTGTGACAAATTATTCAATACCCAGTATCTTTAACCATTTCTCCAATGTTAGAGTATTTAAGACTTCTGCCCTAGATGAATGTATATGAACATTATATGAATCAGTACTTCCTTAACAACTAAAGCACCTGAAAATAGCCAAATTCTGAAAAACCTACTTTCTCCTTGAAAACAGAAAGACCCAAACCCCTAACACGCCCTTAAATATCTTTTTACGGCATCTGAAAAACAAATAATCTCAAGAAAACACAAATTCACTTATGTTCTGAGAGGAAATATCAATATACGAAATTTTAAATGTTTTCAGAAAGGCAGCACATTCTTCTGAGTGCTGCAACAGATTCTCTAGCTCTGCAATCCTGCTGCAGTCATGAATAAACATATTCCTCTGAAGTTCTAAGTATGTGTGGCCATATCAAGGGCATGAGGCATGCACATCAGATTTGAAATGGATTTACATTACCTCCAACCTTAGGGCCACCTGCTGAACCAGGCTTCCTTGCACTGTTGACAGGATTTCCGGATGTTTTAGGTGCAGGAACCTTGAAGGCCGAAGCAGCTGATGATGGCCTATTTCCATCCACTGATTCTTCATCATCAAAGCTCTTATCTGCACGAAGTGTTAGAAAAATGTATTTTAAGAGAACCAAGCTTTGCTCAATTTTCCATAAAACTCAAAAATCAAAAAAGGTATGTATAAAGTCATTACTTTCTAAGATAGATAATACAAAATAAAGCTCCTTTGAATAAGCATTTATATACTAACACTATATAAAATAACCCAGTGTAATTTAAAATCAGTTTACAATATTATCTTAGTTCTCACCTAGATATATTAAGTCAAAACATAAAACCAAACACATAAACACTGAGTAGTAAGAAGCATTTTTCATTTCTCTGCTACTCATACAAGCATTTTCTGCCAGCTCCTCCCATAGTGCATCTTCCAGCACACCCTGCCTTATTTCTTATACCCAGATTCTGCAACTTACAATCACAGATCCGTTTGCAAATCAGTCGCCTCATTCCTCTGAAAGCTCTTAATTTCCCTCACCCTAGGATGCTCTGGATAGTTCACATGGCCAAATACAATAGATTTGATACTAATCAAAGACTCTATCAAAAATAGACAGCAACAACCACAGAACCACCACTGAGGTTTGTGCCGGCATTTTTCTTTCTCTTCCCTGCCCTAGGTGCTGTAACAGCCAATCAGCTACAAGGTGACATCATCTTATGGCAGCTACTGCCAGATGAAAGGTAAAAATTCTCCATGTATTTAAAAAAATTCTCCATGGAGCTGCAATCCTTAAGTCTATAACAAAAATTTCAAGGGTGTTCAATACTAAAGGTTTATAAACCTAAATATGTTTCCTTCTCTTTAAGCCACATGAAAATTTATACAAAGAAAAAATAACCTTTTCTGCAATGTTTGTTCTGCTGGAGTGCTTCTTATTGCATCAGTAAAGCACGGAGTATCACAGTGCTCGTTACTGTGCATAATTAACTCTGTAATCTTACAATCTGCTGTTTCTTTAGGCCACAGAAGCCAAACTGAACAATTTGTTCTCATCAACGATTCAAAAATATTCTACAAAGCTCCTTTTGGACTATTTATGAATAACTACACTAGTATAACCTCCTCATACAAAATGAACCCTCCCATCCCCAATCCACCCTCCAAATCACAAGACGCGTGCCTTTTACTCGTCTGAGAAGATGGTTTTCTCTAGGACCCTGCACAAGCCAACCACGACAAACAAGATGGGCGAGGCAGAGAAGCAGCTTTACCACAGGCTTCAGATCAATATGCCAGAATCTCCTCCTTTCAGTCTGCATCCCTTACCTGCGCAAACACCCAAATCAGGTAAAACAGACTCATCCCTACAAACCACTGCAAGTCCAACTACTCAGTGTATTTAAAAAAATACCAGGCAAGTGTTAAGACTGTTTTATTTACTGGAAAAAAAAGAATCAAATAGATACCCTAATACAAACCACATTACGTTTTAAGTGTTTTTCTTAAACAGTACAACTTGTAGGAAAAACGTATCTTTTAGTTAAAAAATATATACATATTTTAGCAATGTGCTACTGGCAGTCAGTTTGGATCCATTAAATCTCTGGAGACTGCTCTGTTAAAAAACATTAATATAATCTCAAATAAACCTTCTTTTTTTTTTTTGGGCCACCACCCTATTTTGAAAAAATGCAGCTAAGAAAGACAGAGTATATACACAAATCTACAGAGCGAGAGGCACTAAAACACCGAGCAGCCAGAAGTTCCCATGGAAACAGTGCTCTCTCTGTTCCTACACACACACAGAATTGAAATGAGTAAATACTTCTACCACTTAAAAATAATTAACTCTTAACATTCTAAAACTACTAGGAAATTAATTTTTCCCTTTTTATCAAAACAAGGCAGAGAACAGTATATAAATTAAAGCCTGCAGCTCAATTAATTTTCATAAAATGAATATGCTAGTGTAACCAGTCTCCAGACTAGTAGATCATTATCAACATTCTCTAAGCTCCCTCACTGAATTGCCCTAAAGTCGTTATTTTCTACCAGAGCTAACTAGTCTAGTCAGTTTTGCCCATTTTTGAACTTTTATACAAAAGGAATCAAATAATAGGTACTCTAGTACGTAGTTCTTTTCACTCAATAAAATGTTTGGAAGACAAATTTTCTCATTGCTTCAAGTTTTTTAGTGCATGAAATGTGCCACGAGTTATTAATATCCATTCTACTGTTGATAGACATTTGAGTTGTTGCCTAAGATTGGTATAAAATAGTGCTAAGAGGTAAGCAAAGTTAAAGGGTTCTAAAGCTTTCAGTATTAACATGGAAGTAGTAAACACAGTGATTTATTTTAGGTTGCAGTAAGCCAAAGATTGGAGAAGGTGATGGCACCCCACTCCAGTACTCTTGTCTGGAAAATCCCATGGACGGAGGAGCCTGGTAGGCTGCAGTCCATGGGGTCGCAAAGAGTCAGACACAACTGAGCGACTTCCCTTTCACTTTTCACTTTCATGCATTGGAGACGGAAATGGCAACCCACTCCAGTGTTCTCGCCTGGAGAATCCCAGGGACGGGGCAGCCTGTTGGGCTGCCGACTATGGGGTCACACAGAGTCGGACACGACTGAAGTGACTTAGCAGCAGCAGCAGCAAGCCAAAGATGCAACTTTGCAAGAGGTTACAAAGATTGTAACCTCTAAGGCAGTGGTACTCAAAATGCTGTCCCAGGCGAGCAGCTGACCATCATTTGGCAATTTGTTAGAAATGCAAATTATGAGGCCCCAACTCAAATTTAATGAATCAGTAACTCTGGATTAACAAACTCTCCTGGTGATTCTGATAAAAGATCAAGTTTAAGAACCACAGCACTATGGTAGAAACAGGCAAACGTTTTCTAAACGGCAATATAGGAAATATTATAAGCTTTGCAAACCTTACATATATGTAGTCTCTCTGTGCAACTATTCAACTATGCCACTGTAGTGTTAAAGCAATGATAACAATCTGTAAGCAAATGAGTGTGGCTGTGTTTCAATAAAATTTTATGTATAAAAAATGGAGGATGACTGGATTTAGCCTGCAAGCAACAGTTTCCCAACCCCTGCTTGAGGGTAACCACTGAAATAAGAGTAAACACATACATAAAAAAAGAAATCGAAGAAAAAATAAAATAACAAGAAAATAACTGATTAACTGAAAAAAATAGAAATAAAAGAAAAAGTGGGAAAAATAAAATCAAATATATCAGTAACTACTTTAAAAGTAAATCAACTAAATAGTCCAAGTAAAAAAACAGACTGAACTTGTTTCTAAAAACAGGTTGCTTAAATGAGAGATGTATTTTACATATAAGGGTCACAAAAAAGTTAAAAGTAAAATGAAGAAACAGACCATGATAAACATTAACCAGAAGGTTCATGTAGCTATACTAATTTCAAACAAAGCAATTGGAACAAGCATTACTAGAGACTTTTTAATAATGATGAAGGAACCCAACCCAATAGGGGTAAAATATCAGAACCCTACATTTTTATGCACTCATATACATTTCTCTTCAAGAAAATCAGAGATAACAAGGGAACATTTCATGCAAAGATGGGCTCAATAAAGTAAGAAACGGTATGGATCTGACAGATGCAAAAGATATTAAGAAGAGGTGGCAAGAATACACAGAAGAACTGTACAAAAAAGACCCAAGCTCATGTCCATTGACTCAGTGATGCCATCCAACCATCTCCTCCTCTGTCGTCTCCTTCTACCTCCGCCAATCTTTCCCAGCATCAGGGTCTTTTCAAATGAGTCAGCTCTTCACATCAAGTGGCCAAAGTATTGGAGTTTCAGCTTCAACATCAGTCCTTCCAATGAATATTCAGGACTGATTTTCTTTAGGATGGAATGGTTGGATCTCCTTGCAGTTCAAGGGACTCTCAAGAGTCTTCTCTTAGACCACAGTTCAAAAGCATCAATTCTTCGGCACTCAGCTTTCTTTATAGTCCAACTCTCACATCCACATATGATTACTGGAAAAACCATAGCCTTGACTAGACGTACTTTTGTAGGCAAAGTAATATCTCTGCTTTCTCACATGCTGTCTAGGTTGGTCATAACTTTCCTTCCAAGGAGTAAGTGTCTTTTAATTTCATGGCTGCAGCTGCCATCTGCAGTGATTTTGGAGCCCAAAAGAACAAGTCTCTCACTGTTTCCACTGTTTCCCCATCTATTTGCCATGAAGTGATAGGATCAGATGCCATGATCTTAGTTTTCTGAATGTTGAGCTTTAAGCCAACTTTTTCACTCTCTTTTTTCACTTTCATCAAGAGGCTCTTTAGTTATTCTTTGTTTTCTGCCATAAGGATGGTGTCATCTGAGGTTGTTGATATTTCTCCCGGTAATCTTGATTTCAGCTTGGGCTTCCTCCAGCCCAGCGTTTCTCATGATGTACTCTGAATATAAGTTAAATAAGCAGGGTGACAATATACAGCCTTGACATACTCCTTTCCCAATTTGGAACCAATCTGTTGTTCCATGTCCAGTTCTAACTGCTGCATCCTGACCTGCATACAGATTTCTCAGGAGGCAGGTAACGTTGTCTGGTAATCCCATCTCTTGAAGAATTTTCCACAGCTTGTTGTGATCCACACAGTCAAAGGCTTTGGCATAGTCAATAAAGCAGATGTTTTTCTGGAACTCTTGCTTTTTCGATGATCCAACAGATGTTGGCAATTTGATCTCTGGTTCCTCTGCCTTTTCTAAATCCAGCTTGAACATCTGGAAGTTCACGGTTCACACACTGTTGAAGCCTGGCTTGGCGGATTTGGAGCATTATTTTACTAGTGTGTGAGATGAGTGCAATTGTGCGGTAGTTTGAACATTCTTTGGCATTGCGTTTCTTTGGGACTGGAATGAAAACTGAACTTTCCCAGTCCTGTGGCTACTGCTGAGTTTTCCACATTTGCTGGCATACTGAGTGCAGCACTTTAACAACATCATCTTTTAGGATTCTAAATAGCTCAACTGGAATTACATCACTTGCACTAGCTTTGTTCGTAGTGATGCTTCCTAAGGCCCACTTGACTTCGCATTCCAGGATGTCTGGCTCTAGGTGAGTGATCACACCATTGTGATTATCTGGGTCATGAAGATCTTTTTTGTACAGTTCTTCTGTGTATTCTTGCCACCTCATCTTAACATCTTCTGCTTCTGTTAGGTACATACTATTTCTATCCGTTCAACTTCAGCTTCTTCAGCATTACTGGTTGGGGCCTAGATTTAGATTATTGTGCCCATCTTCGCATGAAATGTTCTCTTGGTATCTCTAATTATCTTGAAGAGATCTCTAGTCTTTCCCATTCTATTGTTTTCCTCTATATCTTTGCACTGATCGCTGACGAAGACTTTCTTATCTCTCCTTGCTATTCTCTGGAACTCTGCATTCAAATGGGTATATCTTTTCTTTTCTCCTTTGCCTTTCACTTCTCTTCTTTTCACAGTTATTTTTAAGGCTTCCTCAGAAAACCCTTTTGCCTTTTTGTACTCCTTCTTCTTGGGGATGGTATAGATCACTGCTTCCTGTAGGATGTCAGGAACCTCTGCCCATAGTTTTTCAGGCACTCTATCAGATCTAATCCCTTGAATCTATTTCTCACTTCCACTGTATAATCATAAGGGATTTGATTTAGGTCATACCTGAATGGTCTAGTGGTTCTCCCTACTTTCTTCAATTTAAGTCTGAATTTGGCAATAAGGAGTTCATGATCTGAGCCACAGTTAGCTTCAGGTCTTGTTTTTGCTGACAGTATAGAGCTTCTCCATCTTCAGCAGCAAAGAATATAATCAAACTGATTTCAGTATTGACCATTTGATGATGTTCATGTATAGAGTTGTCTCTTGTGTCAACAAACATCCGTCTAGTCAAGGCTATGGTTTTTCCAGTAGTCATGTATGGATGTGAGAGTTGGACTATAAGGAAAGCTGAGTGCCAAAGAATTGTGGTGTTGGAGAAGACTCTTGAGAGTCCCTTGGACTGCAAGGAGATCCTACCAGTCGATCCTAAAGGAGATTGGTCCTGGGTGTTCATTGGAAGGACTGATGTTGAAGCTGAAACTCCAATACTTTGGCCAGTTGATGTGAAGAGCTGACTCATTGGAAAAGACCCTGATGCTGGGAAAGATAGAGGGCAGGAGGAGAAGGGGACGACAGAGGATGAGATGGTTGGGTGGCATCACTGACTCAATGGACATGGGTTCGGTGGGACTCCAGGAGTTGGTGATGGATAGGGAGGCCTGGTATGCTGAGGTTCATGGGGTCACAAAGAGTCAGACACAACTGAGCGACTGAACTGAACTGAACTTGTGTTGTTGGAAGAGGGTGTTTGCCATGACCAGTGCGTTCTCTTGACAAAACTCGTTAGCCTTTGCCCTGCTTCATTTTGCACTCCAAGGGCAAATTTGCCTGTTACTCTATGTATCTCTTAACTTCTTACTTCTGCATTCCAGTCCCCTATAATGAAAAGGACATCTTTTTTGGGCGTTAGTTCTAGAAGGTCTTGTAGGTCTTCGTAGAACCATTCAACTTAAGCTTCTTCAGCATTACTGGTTTGGGCATAGACTTGGATTACTGTGATATTGAATGGTTTGCCTTGGAAATTAATAGAGATCATTCTGTCGTTTTTGAGATTGCACCCAAGTACTTCATTTCAGACTCTCTTGTTGACTATGAGGGCTACTCCATTTCTTCTAAGGGATTCTTGGCCATAGTAGTAGATATAATGGTCATCTGAGTGTTACCAGGTTATCTAAAATGAAACACTAAAGGCAAACAATATAAAAACTGGATAAAATGTACATTTAAAAAAGTTTTCTTGGGACTTCTCTGATGGTCCCATGGTTAAGAACCGTTTTCCAATGCAAGGGACATGGGTTCGACCCCTGGTCGGGGAACTAAGATCCCACGTGCCTTGGGGTAACTAAGCCCTTGGGTCACAACTACTGAGCCCTGGCACCACAATTAGACAGTCCTCGAGCTGCTAGGAAAGATCCGTGGTGCCACAACTACGCACCAACACAACCAAAACAAAACAAATAAAAAGAAATACTTATTAAAAAATTAAATTAAAAAGTCTTAATAACCTGACAAACAGTAAGAAATACAAAGACAAAACTTGTACTTTTGAAGGTCTTTAGGGCAAAGGAAGCAGAATTGAAGACTCACATAAGATATAAAATATTAATAGACTTTTTCCACCAAAAACTGGTGTACCAAATGACTACTTGCAAGGTTAAAGTGAACCAAAAATAAACCCTTACCCTCTCATAGTCTTTCATTCTTTTCAAACTTTTCTCAAAAGAGAGCAATAGAGAAAAAACCAGGAGGACTTCATTAAAGTCAACTGCTTGGACAGCTGAGACACCCAAGGCCCTTAAACTCAGTAGGCTCACACTAGCAGTACTCCCAAGCTACAGCCAAAGAAAATGCAGCATTTTCCTGGAAGAAAGTCTCTGGCCCACAAATTTATACCAATGGGTAATTCATGCTGATGTATGGCAGAAACCAACACAGCAGTGTTAAGTAATTACTCTCCAATTAAAAATAAATAAAAAAGATTTTTTAAAGTCTCTGGCCTCATATTATTTGCACAAATAAATTTCCAAATGTCACTTGGCTTGACAGGAAATAAGACACCATGAGAAGGAATAAACAGAAAGAAACAGACAGCAGGAATAGATCCCAGAATTATCAACATCCTACCTAGCATTCCAAATTCAAATCTGAGAATTCTTAAGCATAGACTATGAAGTATCTACATTTGGAAGTTTGAAATAGTTGCCTATCTACTAGGCAAGCTTGAAAATAACTTTAAAATATTTTAAAAAGTGGACACAGATTAAAAAAAAAACAAACAACTTCTAAAAATAAAAATACAATAACTGAAATTTAAATTCAGTAGGCAGGCATAATAGTAGACTAGACACAGCTCAAGGGATCATTAGTGAACTAAAAGAAAAATCAGAAAAAAAATCACCTAGGATATATACAGTAGGCGCTTTAATATTTACTGAATAAACAAAAAAAAAGGATCAAATACCAAAAGCAACCTATAAATCATGATTATGTTGACACGTCTGTTCTCACTTCAATGTTTCAAAATGACAATACTATGGTTTGGCGCAGAAACTGAAAAGGACGAATATATTAAAAAGAACTAGGAGACAGAAACTAATAAAGTGAGTAGGCTGCAGTGATAATACACAGGATGGAAAAGCAGAGAAGGCGATAAGAGCAGGAAGATGAGATGAAGATGGAAGAGGAGATGACAGAGGAGGAGGAGACTGGGAAGAAGAGATGGTGACAGAAGGGAAGAGGGGAGAAATAGAAGGAGAGGAGAAGGAAGAGATGGAAACAGAGGATAAGGAAACGGAGGCGGAGAAAAGAGGGGGAGGGGATAAGAGAAGGCAAGGGGGAGGGACAGGCAGAAATTGAGGGGGACAGGAAAAAGAAGCCCAAGTTCAATAAGGCTTTACCTTTTGTTTCCTACATTCAACACTTGCAAACACTCCTCAGCAAGCACTGAGGTATTACAGGCCCACAATCCTGTATCTGCATTCCTGAAAGCCAAAAAGCTTTGAAGTCCAGTTTCAGCTTGCTTTGTCTTTCTAAATTCATTTGGTGGCAAAATGTGAACTGATTTGAACTCAGCTTATAGCAAACTATGATGTGATTTGACAAGAGACTATTTATTGTCTTATTTTACTCACTGTGAATTTGCATACATTTGACTGCAAAAAATATTAATGTACTTGATTACAAGGGACAGTCTCAGACCCAGGTAGAGTTGTTATATAATGATGCATGGTGTATGATCATATTGTTTTTCTATACTCTGACATATTCTGAATTCCAAAATACAACTGGTCTACAAGGTTTCCAATAAGAAAGAGTAAATTCATATTACCCTAAGTCCCTTCCCTTTTTCCTTCCAATGAAAGTCATATATTTTATATGGCTATTTAAACATTCTACTTCACTTTTATGGGCATATATATTCCAAAATCTGCAATTTCTGCTTCTGAATCCATATGAAAGATTAAAAACTTCTCCATTTAACATGCCAAACAAAAGAGCAAGCCAAAACTTTATACCATTTCTCAAAAAAAAGGAATTAATTGGGTGTGGATTTTCTTCAGTAAACCAACTAGTTCAGTTAAGAACCCACATCACGGATTTTCATGCACAAAATACACTGTTTCAAATTAAGTAGTTTCTTACACTAAAGTTCCTCTTTTCACTTGAAGCTATATTCTTCCTTATTCTAATTAAAACAATGAGTAAAAGGACTTTGGATTGCTAAACTGTTTTACACTCTTACATACCAAGTCATGACCATGGTCATAGCTAAATTAGCAACTGAGATTAGGAAACAATAATCTAAAATATCTTGGTTGTCCACTCTCCACTCAGCTGTTACAACAAGATACTCTCCTTGGCTTCCCTCTGACCTCACAAGTCTCTGTAGCTCAGGATCTTTCTCCTCCACTCAGCCACTAACTGGTGAATATCCTCTTCTCCAGACAATACACTTTATGAGTAGTTTCATCCATTCTCAATAGTTTTAAACATCTTCTGTATATGCTGGCAACTCTCAAATGCTTTTTCTTCAACAAATAAATGGCAAGTGGAGAAAAAAAAAGATATGAACGGAGGATTAAAAGATCTATTAATAACTGCAATGGTGAACCTTGTTTGAATCCTAATTCAAACCTTCATATTATCTGAAGAATTATGGGTGGAAGTTTGTGACATTGTACAGGAGGCAGCAATCAAGATCCTCCCCAAGAAAAAGAAATACAAAAGGGCAAAATGGTTGTCTGAGGAGGCCTTACAAATACCTGAGAAAAGAAGAGAGGCGAAAGGTAAAGGAGAAAAGGAAAGATAAACCCATTTGAATGCAGAGTTCCAAAAAATAGCAAAGAGAGATATGAAAGCCTTCCTCAGTGATCAATGCAAAGATATAGAGGAAAACAATAGAATGGGAAAGACTAGAGATCTATGACCCAGAGAGATGGTATTGGGAGGGAGGTGGGAGGGGGGTTCAGGATTGGGACTCATGTACACCCGAGGCAGATTCATGTTGATGTATGGCAAAACCAATACAGTACTATAAAGTAAAATAAAGTAAAAAAAAAAAAAAGAAAGAAAGAAAAAATAAATCAGAGATACCAAGAGAACATTTCATGCAAAGATGGGCACAATAAAGGACAGAAATGCTATGGACCTAACAGAAGCAGAGATAATAAGAAGAGGTGGCAAAAACACAAAGAAGAATTATACAAAAAGATCTTCATGACCTAGATAATCACGATGGTGTGTCACTCACCAAGAACCAGACAGCCTGGAATGCGAAGTCAAGTGGGTCTTAGGAAGCATCACTATGAACAAAGCTAGTGGAGGTGATGAATTCCAATTGAGCTATTTAGAATCCTAAAAGATGATGCTGCGAAAGTGCTGCACTCAATATGCCAGCAAATGTGGAAAATTCAGCAGTGGCCACAGGACTGGAAAAGGTCAGTTTTCATTCCAACCCCAAAGAAAGGTAATGTCAAAAAATACTCAAACTACTACACAATTGCATTCATCTCACACGCTAGTAACGTAATGCTCAAAATTCTCCAAGCCAGGCTTCAACAGTACGTGAACCATGAACTTCCAGATATTCAAGCTGGATATGGAAAAGGCAGAGGAACCAGAGATCAAATTGCCGACATCAGCTGGATCATCAAAAAAGCAAGAGAGTTCCAGAAAAACATCTACTTTTGCTTCATGGACTATGCCAAAGCCTTCAACTGTGTGGATCACAACCAACTATGGAAAATTTTTCAAGAGATGGGAATACCAGACCACCTTACCTGCCTCTTGAGAAATCTGTATGCAGATCAAGAAGCAATAGTTAGAACTGGACATGGAACAACAGACTGGTTCCAAATTGGGAAAGAAGTACATCAAGGCTATATACTGTCACCCAGCTTATTTAACTTATACGCACAGTACATCGTGCAAAATGCCAGGCTGGATGAAGCACAAGCTGGAATCAAAACTGCCAGGAGAAATATCAATAACCTCAGATATGCAGACCACCCTTATGGCAGAAAGCGAAGAACTAAAGAGCTTCTTGATGAAAGTAAAAGAGGAGAGTGAAAAAGCTGGCTTAAAACTCAACATTCAGAAAACTAAGATCATGGCATCCAGTCCCATCACTTCATGGCAAACAGACAGGGAACAATGGAAACAGAGAGAGACTTGATTTTGGGGGGCTGCAAAGTCACTGCAGATGGCGACTGCAGCCATGAAATTAAAAGCTGCCTGCTCCTTAGAAGAAAAGCTATGATCAACCCAGACAGCATGTTAAAAAGCAGAGACATTACTTTGCCAACAAACATCTGTCTAGTCAAAGCTATAATTTTTCCAGTAGTCATGGATGGATGTGAGAGTTAGACCATAAGAAAAAAAAGAAAGAGAGAGAGTTAGACCATAAGGAAAGCTGAGCGCTGAAGAATTGATGCTTCTGAACTGTGGTGCTGGAGAAGACTCTTCACAGTTCCTTGGACTGCAAGGAGATCAAACCAGTCAACCCTAAAGGAAATAAGTCCTGAATATTCATTGGAAGGACTGATGCTGAAGATGAAGCTCCAATACTCTGGCCACCTGATGTGAAGAACTGACTCATTTGAAAAGACCCTGATACTAGGAGAGATCGAAGGTGGAAGGAGTAGGGGATAACAGTTGAGATGGTTGGATGTCATCACCAACTGGATGGACATGAGTTTGAGTAAACTCCAGGAGTTGGTGATTGACAGGGAAGCCTGGTGTGCAGCAGTCCATGGGGTCGCAAAGAATCGGACACGATTTAGTGACTGAACTGAACTGAACTCAAACCATTAAAAGGCATGTATGGAATAATCACAGAAATGTGAACACTGAGTATTTGGTACTGTGGGTTAATTTTTTTTATGTGAAATGGTCTTATAATTGTTTTATAAAAAGATGTTTTACTTTATTTTTCATGTGTGAAGGAGTATGTGTGCATATGTGCAAACAAATACATCCCAGTCCAGCCGGAGAATAAGGCTGGAGCAGATAGGTAGGGATACAGATGAATAAAGATCAGCTATGTACTGATAATTTCTTGAAGCTGGATAATGGGTGGTAAGGGAGGTTTGTTACAATATATTCTCTATTTCTGGGTATGTTTGAAATTTTCCTTAAAATAATTGTGGTAATTTGAATCACTTTACTCTCTTGCTCAAGACCCTACAATGAAACCCCAATAAAATGATAAGCAACATCATAAGAGCTAAGAAAATGAAGCAGAGCGGAGAGTACGTGAAATCAGCACCTATAGATAGTATCAATTTCCTATAAGATGCAAACAAAAAGGATGGAAGGCTTTTGAAGAATAGTATCACAGAAAAGCTGCAACTCAGAATTCTCTGAAGCAGCAGCGAGAACTCATCTACCTTGCAGAGTGACAGAGAAGCAACAATTTCTAAGCTAGTAAGTACAGGGCTGATTAGCAAGGAACAACTGGAAACCCATGGAATGATTTCATCATTAAGCTTGTTCCACCCTCAATTCAGGGAGTTCAACATTTTGCATACAGGTATGCAAGTGCATTCTGTAAAAATGGAACCACCAGAAAACGAAAAGTCAGTTTTTTGAACCATTTAAACTTCTGTTTGCCAAAATTAAAATTTAATAGAAGAACTAGATGAGAAAATCAAGGAAATCTCCCATAATAGAGAATAAAAGGAAAAAACATAAAACTTAAGACAAAACATAAAAGACACAGTGAATCAATCTAGGAGGTTCAATATCTGACTATAAGCAATTCCATAAAGTGAGACTAAAACTAATGAAGAGGAGAAACTTATTATTATTAAAAAAAATAACCAAACAAAATAAGATGACTTCCTAGGGCTAAAAAAAACCACGAGCTTACAGAAGTAAAATAATCAAGCAATGATACTCCAGTAAAATTTTTTTAAAATAAGTAAAATAATCCAACAGTAACAATAAAGAATGCCTTCAATTTAAACCAAAATAAAAAAATTTTAGTAAAATGATTAGAAATTGAAAATCAAAGTGTGTCAAAATAAAATAATCACCAGATTTCAATATTCACAGGAAAATACCATGTTCAACAGCACAGTTAATCTTAGTTACTTCTTAGTTTGGATTTGGTTGCCATTCCTTTCTCCAGGGGATCTTCCCAACCAGGAATTGAGCCCAGGTCTCCTGCATTGCAGGCAGATTCTTTATCATCTAAACCACCAGGGAAGCTCTATTAAATAACTAGTTAAAAGATATTTGAAGACTCTTACCCTCTTTGTCAAAGGGATCTTTAAAAATTCAAGACCTTCTACTGGCACAAAAACAGAAATACAGACCAAAGGAACAAGACAGAAAGCCCAAAGATAAACCCACACACCTATAGACACCTTATATTTGACAAAGGAGGCAAGAATATACAATGGGGCAAGGACAGTCTCTTCAATAAGTGGTGTTGGGAAAACTGGACAGCTATATGTAAAAGAATGAAATTAGAACACTTTCTAACACTGTATACAAAGATAAACTCAAGCAAGCCTCGGCAGCATAAAAACAAAAAAACAAAAACAAAGATAAACTCAAAATGGATTAAAGACCTAAATATAAGACCGGAAACTATAAAACTCCTAGAGGAAAACATAGGCAGAACACTCTATGACCCACCCCCTAGAGTAAATGGGAGGGAACATGGGTAAACCTATGGCTGATTCATGTTGATATTTGGTAGAAACCAATGCAATACTATAAAACAATTATCCTTCAATTAAAAATAAATAAAAACAAAAACAAACAAGTAGGACCTAACTAAACTTAAAAGCTTTTGCACAGCAAATGAAACTATAAACTATTCACATATAAAGGTGAAAAGACAACCAACCCTCAGAATGGGAAAAAATAACAGCGAATAAAATAACTCAGAAAGAATTAATTTTAAAAATATATGAGCAGCTCATACAAGGCAACACCAGAAAAACAACCCAATCAAAAAACAGGCAAAAGACCTAAACTGACATTTCTCCAAAGAAGACATACAGTTGGCTAACACAGGAAAAGATGCTTAACATCACTCATTATTAGAGAAATGCAAATCAAAACTACAATGAGCTATCACCCCACATGGGTCAGAATGGCTAATCATCAAAAAATCTACAAACAATAAATGCTGGAGAGGTTGTAGAGAAAAGGAAACCCTCTTGCACTGTTGGTGGGAATGCAAGTTGATACAGTCACTGTGGAGAACAGTGTGGAGAGTCCTTAAAAAACTAGGAATAAAGCCAGGAATATGACCCAGCAATTCCACTAATTCTGAGGAAACCAAAACTGAAAAAGACACGTGTAACCCAATGTTCGTTGCAGTTCTATTTGCAATAGCTAGGACATGGAAGCAACCTAGATGTCCACTGACAGATGAATGGATAAAGAAGCTGTGTTACACAGACAACGGACTATTACTCAGCCATAAAAAGCAACGCATTTGAGACAGTCCTAATAAGGTGGATGAACCTACAGCCTATTATAAGTCAGAAAGAGAAAAACAATTATCACGTACTAACGCATACATATGGAATCTAGAAAGACAGTACTGAAGAACCTATCTGCAAGTGGCAATGGAGACACAGAAATTGAGAAGACACTTATGGACACAGTTCAGCGGGGGCAAGAAGGCGAGGGTGGGCGGTATGGAGAGAGTAACATGGAAACATATATTATCATATGTAAAACAGACAGCCAATAGGAATTTGCTGTATGACTCAGGGAACACAAACTGGGGCTCGAGAAGAACGTAGAGGAAACAGGGAGGGAGATAGGTGGGATGTTCAAATGGGAGGGAACATGGGTAAACCTATGGTTGATTACTGTTGATATTTGGTAGAAATCAATGCAATACTATAAAACAATTATCCTTCAATTTAAAATAATTTTAAAAATTCAAGACCTTCAGTAATTCTGTGAAGTAAAAGGACAAACACAATTTAAATCACTATTTGGTATTCATAAATTTAAATAACAACATATTTCATAATAACCATAATAGCAAACTAAACAATAAATGAGGCTTATAGTAAGGATTATTTAAAACCTTTAAAATGTCATCATTTTAGGTAGTTAAAATTTCACCACAGCTACAGGTTGGTTACAACAGCTGTCAAGAACATCAACTATATATTCTACATGTACACAGGAAAGATGTAAACCTTTTCATGAAAAATCAGGTTCATGAGCAACATCATGTTTGCAGATAAGTTGCTACTGATGTCCAACACTTTGTACCCAGAAGGGTAAATGGGTCTGTTTCAAGAAGATTTTCCATCTTAGTAACTACTACTTTCCTGCCTTTATTGCTATTGAATGCCCAATTTTTTTTCTCACTTCTAAGTTACTTCCTCTCCTCATAGGCTATTTTTCCCCCTTATTGCTCCTAGAAGAAAAGTTTGCCCTTTTGGCCAGTAAGTTAAAGGGCTGCTTCTTTCAGTGCCTTAAATTATTGACTCCAAGTGTATCACACAGAACAGTCAAGGGTTTGGAAGGAGAGAAATCTATTCAGCGTTAATTTCTTGCTGTTGTTCTCAATCCCCCAAACCAGTAGTTACGTGTCAGATTGGACGGGGGAGCCTGGTGGGCTGCCGTCTACGGGGTCGCACAGAGTCGGACACAACGGAAGCGACTTAGCAGCAGCAAAAGGCTAAGGGAAAGCCAAGGTTATATCATCACTTGTTTGTCTTTTTTGAAAGATTCATGTTTGGAAGAATAGACTGTTTTGAATTGTTTAAAGTTTAGAGACAATCTATTTGCAACAAAACCTTATTTCTTTCCAGTCACTCTGTAGCATAACAACAAAAGGCCAAATTCCTCTTGTGAGCTTTTGAGGCAGATTTCAGGGCTCAGCGCCACATAATAATCCTACAGGTTTTTAACTCTATCTGGTTTAACTGCCCAGAGCTACTTCATAATCATCTGACTGCTCTGTTTTGTACCCTTGGGTAAGGATAAAGACAACTAAACAAAAAGGCACATGAAAGCCACCCCACCAACTCTTCAATTGATGGTCATTAGAGTGCTTCTCAAATCTGCTAATAAAATCTTTCATATGTCCATGAAGTTAAGCCTGCATAACATTTTTAACAGATAACAGACTAATAACCAGAACACAGAAAGAGAAACTATAAATGAAAAAGAAAAAGCTGGAGCACAGGGAACTCTACCCAATACTCTGTAAGGACCTATATGGGAAAAGAATCTTAAAAGAGAGTAGATGAAAGTATATGTGTAACTGACTCACTCTGCTATACAACAGAAACTAACACTACATTGTAAATCAACTCTACTCCAATAAAAATTTAAAAAAATAAAATTTTAAAAATTATTCTCAAATATCTCTAAAAGATACACCTAACCCAGGGATCAAACCCAGGTCTCCCGCATTGCAGGCAGATTCTTTACCACCTGAGCCACCGGGGAAGCCCAAGAATACTGGAGTGGGTACCCTATCCCTTCTCCAGGGGATCCTCCCAACCCAGGAATCAAACCACGGTCTCCTGCATTGCAGGGGGATTCTTTACCAGCTGAGCTACCAGGGAAGCCCAAAAGATGCACAGGGGAAAAAAAGAGTTGCCTAAAGATGCCACAAAGCAATTCACAGTAAAAAAAAAAAATACAAACATTCAAACATATGAAGATGATCAATGTTATCAGAAAAAAGGAAATTTTTTTTAAAGAGTGAGATATTTTTTACCTATCTGATATGCAAATTTTTAGAAGATTAATAATCATGAGAACTGAAATGAATGTAAGATAGAAAGCACTGTTGGTAAGAAGTGGTAAAGCCTTTTTTGGGAGAAATTTGGGAGAACTAGAACAACTTGAAATGAATAAAAACTTTGATCCAGAAATTCTACTTCTAGACTGTTTTTAAAAATGTGTGTGCAAAAATATATGTGCACGTACACACATGATTTGTACAAAGGTGTTCATTTCAGAATCATTTAGGAAAGTTATATGTGATTAAGCAATCTGAAATTCCATAGACAAAGAGATATTTATGACACACATCCATACTATGGAGTACTATGGAACAGTGCAAGCAAATGAGAACAGTTACATATCATGACATTTTTAGAAAAATCCACCACTATGCACTATTGAGCAGACACAGTAAATGGCAAAAATATGTTGAGAATGATACCATTCATGTAAACAAAGTCAAAACACAACTATTTTGATACTTAATATGAATGTTAAGGCAGAGTAAAAGGTATGAAAAAACAAACTCCATACTAATAAAAGTGTTCCTCTCTGCTTATCTCTAGGCTTAGGGGTTTGGAGGTAATTGAGAAGTGGTTCTTTATTTACATTATTTGATTTTTGAAAAAGAGAAGATACTAGCACATTAAAGAATAAAAAACAAAATACATAAGGAATAGCATAAACCAGTGCTGTATGTATTCTCAAGATACTAATATGATGCATGTATATTACACATGAGAGACACTAATATACAGAGAAGTATATATGAAACTCTTAAGAACTATAAACCCCAGGATGACCTGTTACTGCTTAGATTTTTAATTTTTTAATAAAGATGTATTACTTTATCACTAAAAACCAATAAAAGTATTTTCATTTTAAAGAGGAAGAGAATATGCGGGAAGGTTATTCTCTGAGCTTTATAAGAGGTTGTTACTTTGATTTTTTTTAAAAATCAACACATTCTTAAACAGTCTGAATGGATTTAGTATTATTGAAAAAAGAAAAAGTAAGTAAATATACACTGATAGCTACTGAACCTATAATGTTTAAGAAAGAAATAAAATCTGGATACAGTCCAAATAAAACGCAACATTTAGATCTGCTTAGAAAATAAGATTTAAAAATAACAATCAAATAAATTTGGCAATGCCCTTAAGTATATGAGAACTTAATTCATTAATTTTGATGGCTTTTGCCTTAAAAACTGGAAGTTAAAATTACATTTCTATTTATAGAAATTATTTCTATAAGGACATATAAAAGATAAATTCTTGAAATAAACTGTAACAATATGCAAAATCAGATTTACTACCATATTCCATTAACATATATATAATTATTTAAATGACTGTTTACCAATATGATTTTTTAAATATAAACTTGCACCCTATTCCTCAGCATCCCAAGGGGACACACTGGTTAGACAGAAGTCATTAAACAGTCATAAAAGAAGGCTGAAACTGTTAAAAAACTTCCAAATACAAACCAACCTTTCTTAAGAACGTAGCGAAAAATACATGAAACACTTCTGAAGTAACCTCAATTCCCCTCTGGTGTTGATGCGATTATAAAGTATATATACCTCTAAGCATCTTAACAAAAGGTTTAATAATGAAGAAAAAAAAAAACTGAAGTACTAAATGTTATGAAGGACAATACCAAAGGCACATTTGAGGCTCTAGATTTGATTCTGGTTTGCTCTGTGCCTGAATCTGGGACTTATAAACTCAACAAGCCTTAGTTTCCTAATCTGTGAAACGGAAATACCAAAATCCTCTTTACACTTCATTTATTTGTACCTTAGGAGTTAATGGACAATAAGTACACTCATGTGCTTTGGAAAACTAGACAGCACTATAAAAATACATTTTAAAAATTATTCTACTCACAATAAAACACTGGCAAAACTGATTTTTTTAAATCAAACTATATCTGTATAGAATTTATAAAGGACTAAATATTATCTAGAGAACTACTTACTAGAGATATTGACAAATAACAAGCACATCAATTAAAACAGTGTCTATGGCAAGCCATTTTGCCTCTTTATCTAATTAATCACTACAGAATCCTACTTGTTGTCAATACAACAGCAATTTTGTCGAGCTAGGCAACTCTGCCAAATCTGTCATTCTTTCAAAGGCCATGTTCTCTCTTCAAAGCTTCTGCATATTTCCCATGTTTCTTTCAATATCCCTTTATATCCACCACCAAAGACAGAGGGTTTGCTTGGTAAGATGCAAGGTAAACTGTCATATTTGCCAGATTCCATACAGACATATCAAGTAGAAAAAGATACCAATGACAAGTACACACACACGTGCATATATGAACATACAAGCGGTGTGTACACACACATACACAAAGTGTCCTTCATTCTTTAGGGAGAAATACCTTTCTTATACAGCAAATGACCGTCACTTTAAAAGGAAGTGTACACCACAAGCAAAAGAAGAAAGATAAATCTTACTCACCATCTCCCATAGCCATTCAGATGGTCCAGGGAGCTCTCTCAAACCAAGAGGTCAAACAGCACAACAAACAAATGCAGCTCGGTGCCTGCGCCACTGGGCTCGGCCTGCAGCCTGCAGACACCCTGCAGACACCCGGAGCACGGTGTGACCCGGGCCTCGCTGCAGCTCTGCACCGCAATAGCCAACAGCTGCTACTCCACTTCAAAATAAAAGTCTGGGGTCTTGGTGAAAACCCTCGTCTCTTTAGCAGAGCCTTGCAGAGCTTGATCAAGATTATTCTTTAACTGCATGTAAGAGGTTAGATATAGGTTGTGGTATTTCTCCTTGTGCTGCCTGCCTGAAATTTAATGTAAGAAAAGCTCTGGGAGCCAATAAATGCCAGCCCACTGAGGGACTTTTAATGCAGTCATCAAAACACAAGGCATGTGTTCAACAATCATTTTCTGCTTCCCTAAAGATATCCATGTAATCAGTAGCAATCACATGATCTGATGGATTAACTGATTTGTGCCTTTTTTAGAGGTTTTCATCCTTTTGTCGTTACCTTTTAATATTTACAACGGAGACTGCTAGAAGCACACAAACAGGAATAGCCCAGTTTCCATGATTAACTGCTCTCATTATGCAGGAAGCATTTCTGGCTGCCGTAAACAAATCACGTCAAAGGCAGCCCATCAAAGGCTGCTCTGTGTGTGGACAGCAGGGCCACACGGAACAAAGCTTGCTTCTGGCGGAGACAGGACCCAGCCAGTGCGCAGCTGCGGAGACTCGAGCACCCTGCATCCACGCTGCATAGCCAGCAGCACACCGTCAAGCTCCAAGAAGGCCCTGGGGCTCCTGGTCACAGACAGACATGTTTTTCACTCAGCCTAAGGAAAGGGCTGCTTTGCTTTTCACCAAAGGGTATGTTATCAACTAGATTGCCAGTTACCTTATTGCCTCGTATAGCCAAATATCAAGGTAATTTCAAAGCCTAGTTTCTATGCTTTATTTTATTGCCAACCTTCTAAAACAATTATTTTCCTAGCAACTGTTTTCAAACAGAGAAGCTGGGAGATAGTTTACAATGATTACACGCCAAGACTGCATTCGGTCCTACACACACACTTGATAAATCAGAATTATGTGGAGTTTTTTCAGTGAAAAAAAAGAAAAAGACTTGCAGTCACAGCCACCAACACGTCTGTGTTTACATCTCGGTGAGCGTAGGAGCCTGTCTAGAAAGCTCCATGATGACACCAGACCCAGCTGTGATCACAGGGCGCCTGCAAGGTTCAGTCTTTTCCTTCCACAGTACTGCTGTTGCCTTCTTTCAGCCATGATCTGATTAATTTTAAATCCAGTTTCCTTCTAATAGCAGTTAATTCCACTGCACTTAAGGATTCTGCCTAACTTACTCGATAATGAGAATTAAAGTCAGACTTGAAATACCCTCAAAACAAACAAACAAAAAATACCATGCATTTCTCACTATTCCCAAATTATATGACACACTCAAACCTCTGATAATAGAATTTACTTTGTGTTCTTGAGTGTGCTGAACTAATGCTCTAGAAAATCAAGTCAAAGAGTTCAAACAGAACTTAAAAGGGTACAGATATGGCAAGCATGAAAGAAATCAGAGCCAAAAGCATGAGATGTAAGGTTATGCATTAGGACGTGCATAAGGGGAGAAGAGGTAGATGGAAGAGGAAATAAAATAGACAATTTTCCCAAACAATAAATGTATATAGGTAGTTTGAGGTCATATCACTACCACTTACCACAAGCTTCTCCAGCCTAAAATCCTTCTTATTCCCAGAAGCCGAAAGACTCCTCCTACGGCCTACAAGACCCTCATGTCGTGGTTCCTGCTTACATTTCCAATTAGCTCTCACAGACGCTCTCGCTTCCAACCTAGCTCTTTCCGCACTAGGTTCTAGTCAGCCCTGGCCTCCTCCACTCCTTTCTTCATATATATGAAGATCTTTTCCACCTCTCGGCCTTTATGGCCACATTTTCTCTGCCCAAAGCATTTTTTACCACCATGTATCCAATGACAAGCTCATTCTCCTTTATCAGGTCTCAATCAAATATGCCAATGCTCAGAGAGGCTTGCCCACCCTTCTGTCTAATGCGGCATCACTGAGTTAACATCTCCATACCCTATTTACTTCACTTAATGACTGTGCAGATGACAGATTTTAAACTACAGTGGCTCTTAGACACTTATACCACTTTTACCACGAATCTTCTGGGTTGGTTTTTATTTGTTTGTATTTAGTAAGATCACTTTTTCATCCCTAAACAACCTAAATCAATATAAGAAGCATGGTATTTCATTATTATAGTTTTAGGCAAAGACACACTAAAAGTTTTTACTGCTTGTAACAGTTTTCTAGTCACAGAACATCAGATGAAACAAATCCAAATTAAATACCAGGTCTGGCTGAACTCAAATAATTTGTTTTGCATAT
The DNA here is from genome assembly GCF_023091745.1 of Budorcas taxicolor. Taxonomy (NCBI): domain Eukaryota; kingdom Metazoa; phylum Chordata; class Mammalia; order Artiodactyla; family Bovidae; genus Budorcas; species Budorcas taxicolor. The sequence goes on along the minus strand of NC_068910.1, from coordinate 52,691,361 downwards.
GTACACCAAGGGAGAGAGAGAAGAGGTGATATCTTTAATAGCTCTTCATTCTGTTGTGTGCATGAACTACTGCTACAAGTTTCCATGTTGAGCCTTTATTCTGACTTAAATGTTTTCCTGTCTGTAACTTTATTTTCAAGTTTTAGTTTGAGTGAATAGTAACAAGGAGCCAACAAAGGATTGAAAATTACGTGGGGAAAAATTGTGCAGAAATAAAGAATGGAGCCAAATAACCCTCCATTACATTATTTTAGGTATGATCTTGTTTGCTGTTGTTGATTAGTCACTAACTCATGCCTGACTCCTTTGCCACCCCATGGACTGCAGCCTGCCAGGTTCCTCTGTCCATGGAATGGATTCTCTGTAGGCAATACTGGAATGGGCTGCCATTTCCTTCTTCAACTTGGCAGTTAATAAAACTGGCATGGACGGAGGGGCCTGGAGGGCTACAGTCCATGGGATCGCAGAGAGTCAGACACGACTTCACTTTCACTTTCAGTTTCAGTGCTCAATTGACATATTTTTCTACCTGTGAAAATTATTCAGGCATCTTGGGTTGGGATGAAATATACTATAATGTTAGGAAAAATTAGGAAATTATTCATTTAATGGCTTTTTTACTTAGCAGCGAGGATTTTAAGGAATAATTTAAATTAATTTCAGTAAATTCATTAGACAAGGAGTAGTTGTATTTTCTTTCATTACCAACTGCAATCACTCTGGATATGTTTACTTACTTATGATCTCTCTTTCCCCAGAATGTAGGTTTGTCTAGGCTGAAACTTTAACTGTCTTCTTCACTCTTGTGACAAAATCTATTTACATTTTAAGAAGACCATTCTCAATTCTGGTAGAAAGCACATTTCAGGGGTCAAACACAGAACTGAAACCTATTGCAGCAGGTTGCAAGTAAAAGCTAAAGGAGATTTACAGTAGGGTTTTTAGCAGTGGAGATATGAAAAAAAATTAGCAAACGACACATATTAGGATTTCAGAGGTAGAAATGACTAGTTAGAATAGGAGATCAATGCTAATTATTAATAATTATAATCAGGAAAATTTCTAGCTTGAGTTGATGGTGGTGCCATTGACTGAAATGGGTAAACTGGGGAAAGAACAGATTTGAGGGAAAGGAAGAGAACAGGCTTTAACTTTTGGACCTGTTAAGCCTGAGACACTCATCAGGCATCCAAAGGGAAAGGCCACATCAAGGTGACAGGCTCTGGGATGTGGAACACAGAGATAAATGAGGGCCAGAGCTGCACAGTGAGGAGCCATCAGCACATGGCTGCCATGTGGAGCCTTTGGGCTGGACTATCACTGAGAGATAATAAAGACAAGGGGGGAGAGGCTTGGGCCCTGGGACCCACCAACATGACAAATGGGCTTTCCTCTTTTAGCCTCTTAATAACAAAGCTGATATAGTATTTTTCAATGATAGTACAATTCCATCATCAAAATCATCCTGACCAATTTTTACACACCAATATATATATTATAGATTTTTAACGTTCACATTTGACTATACTTTCAATATGTAGATTATAATCTCCAAAACAAAAGGATTCCTGAGGATTTCTCTCCAAGAGACATAAATGACAGGTACTAACCCTAAATCTCCCTGTTTATGGAGAGATCATCAAAAGAAAAAGAAATGAGAGCTAAAAGAATAGGAAACAAAAAAAACCTTCTATCTTTCGAAGGTAACAAAAATAACCTCAGAAAATACAAGAAGGGCAATACTTTCGAAACAAATCACAATCAAATAATAGATATCTTAAATTGATAGTATGCATTGTATTTTTCTTAAGAGGTGTGACTACATAGTCTGGAATACACAAATGAGAATGCACTGTAAATGGTACAAAAACACAATTCCTTAATTCAAGGAATTTTAACAATTCGCCACCTTTTTGCTCTTTCTGCTTTGTATGGAAATGGACAGAGGTAACTGCTGGAACACCTTCTATTCAGAGAGGAAGAGTGAGAAACTGCTGGTAATCAGGGTGAGGACCGGTAGTGCTGAAATCAATTTATGCTCCTGCAACTAACTTTAGATTAGGGTAGACACAATCTTTTTAACACTAAATTCTTACTACATCTGCCTTAATGCAATACAACAAGGCTTGCATGCTAAGTCACTTCGACTCATTGCGACCCCATGGACTATAGTCCACCAGGCTCCTCTGTCCATGGAATTCTCCAGGAAAGAATACTTAGTCTTGGTTTAATCTGGAGAAAACTAACTAAATTATATTAATAACTAGTCTTCCTATCACCTGACTATAATAATTCATACAACAAATTTTTTCTCCAGTATCATATACATTATTAAGCTAAGTATGCTATCTTTATAAAATAAACCTATTTTCCTAGGTGCAAAAACTACCTATACTATCTTTGGATTTAGAATATATTATTCACATATACAGTTAATTAACACTTATGGACTGAAGGTAAATGCTACCCAGTAAGATGAAACACAACTTAGCAACCTTACAAAAAGGAAGAGCAACCACAAAATCAAATAAATACTAGATACCAATGCCAAGCCTCCTTGAATTCCAAGGAGGTCTCATTCTAATTAAGAAGCCAAAAATGATTATACTGGTGAAGTTCCTATGTCTGTGTTTCTTCACTGGTATCATCACTGATAGTCTAAACACAGGTGTAACAGTAACCAACCCTACAATTTCTACTAAAAATCAGTTAAGTAAAACAATTACTCTGCTATCACAGGCATAACATTCTCTAACATAAATCATACCAATGTTTTCTTAGGTCAGTCTCTCAAGGCAATAGAAATAAAACCATAAATAAACAAATGGGACCTATTCAAACTTATAAGCTTTTGCATAAGAAAGGAAACCATTAAAACAACAACAAAAACAACCCAAAAGACAACCTATGGAATGGGAGAAGATATTTGTAAATGATGCAATTGACAAGGGCTTAATTTCCAAAATATACAAACAGCTCATACAACTCAACAACAGCAAAAAAACCCCAACAACCTAATTGAAAAGTGGGCAGAGACCTAATTATATAATACTCCAAAGACACACAGACGGCCAACAGGCACAAGAAAAGGTGTTTAACATCATTAATTATTAGAGAAATGCAAATCATAACTATAATGAGGTACCCCCTCACACCAGTCAGAATGGCAATCATTAAAAAGTCTACAGTGGAAACAACCTAAGTGTCCACTGACAGATAAATGGATAAAGAAGATGTGGTTCAGATATACATGGAGCATGACTCAGCCACAGAAAGGATGAAACACCATTTGTGGTAATATGGATAAACTAGAGATGATCATACTAAGTGGAGTTAAGTTAGAAAGAGAAGGACAAATGCCATATGATATCACTTACATGTGGAATCTAAAATACAAAACAAATGAACCAATCTATGAAACAGAAATGGGCCCACAGATAGAGAACAGGCTTGTGGTTGCCAAAGGGAAGGGAAACCAGGGGAGGATGAACTGGGCATCTGGGGTGAGCAGCTGAGAACTATTATATACAGAATGGATAAACAGCAAGGTCCAATCTCCTGAGACAAACCATAATGGAAAAGAATATAAAGAAGAACATATATATGTGTATAACTGAGTAACTGCCGAAATCAACACAACACTGCAAATCAACTAGACTTCAATTACAAAATAAGTTGAGTAAAAAACACATTTTATGCACGGAAGGACACAGAGGACAAGGGGGTCATCATATCTTCAACACAGAGGATACCAAAAATAAGGTTAAAGAATAATACCACTTTACACAATTAACCCATTATTAAATTTCCACTTATTCCAAAAGAGTCGGAGGATAGGTAATGATCAGCAGAATACAAAGACTTTGTTACTATATCCTAACCAAGTTTTAACCCACGAAGTCAAATCTGCTGAATCAGTGATGTAATAGTTGACTTGAAGGCATATGTTGGTATATAAAACTCTGCTACCTAATCTCAGAAATGTTTGAGATCTGGATTAACTTAATTATTCTTACCTTTGCAGACACTCAAAATCATACCGCCTGAATTTTGCACTTCATCAAATTTGGCAAGTATCATTTCTAATCTGGGAATAAAGAATAAATTCTGTTTATTTTACATACACTTTTAATTAGAAACAATTTCCTTCACCACTTCCCTGAGAAAAAACAATCCCAGGGATTCAGTTAGTTGTATACAACTCTCTTTTTATAATTAACTTGCTTACTGAAAGCAGACACAAAACCCAGCTATTCAGTAGAGACGAGGAGTCAAATACAGGTGGCACTCTACACACTCACAGGTATATCTGTAAAAAGGTAACTTTCAAAGGAAGGGGATTACAATGTATAAAATAAACAAGTTACAGGGGTTTATTGTGCAACACAGGGAACAGAATAACCATAAATGGAATATAAAAATTGTTAACTGCTATGTTGTACACCCAGAACTTGTATAATACTGTACATCTACCATAATTCCACTTTTTTAAAAAAGATAACTTTCACACAAGGTACTTTCATAGTTTCATCATAAAATTACTTCTCCAAACCCATCAAAAATACTTTAGTTCCAACTTTACAATGAATCCACTCAGTCACCAAGTCATTTTTTTAAAGTACATAAAAATCGTTCTAAGGAAACTTAAAGCAAACATAAAAACAATGGAATACAAACTGTCAGAGATTAAAGTAATGCTGATGATGTCACTGATAATCTCACGTTGAATTTCAATTCAATACCAACTCTATTAACTCTTTCATATTCAGAATACTTCCTTTCTACCTTTCTGTCATCACTTTTAATTAAAAACATTTTTTATTAGAAAAGTAATATATACTCATTACAAAAGAAAATCAGGAAACATAAATAGAAACAAAGGAAAAAACCCACAATCCCACCACCCAGAGAATTTATTCAATTGCCTGCTTTCCAATTCTTTATATTTATATATAAATTCTCTTCGGGTCAAAATGGGATCACACTGACAGCACCACTTTTTAATTTTTCAATATTATATCATGCTATGATTTATTCTTCAATTTATGACTTAGAGATCTAGGTAGGTCTTTAACTGCCGAATGTTTTTCTCACATCAATGTTTCTGTCATAATTTCACTTCTAAAACTAGTTAAGCCTTAGCCCACATTCTGTCATCTTTTACTTGTAAACTGAGGATGAAGATACGGTTTGGTCTAGAATTTTCTTTTTTTTTCAATTGAAAACCTTCTAGAAATTTATTGTAACAGGATTTCTAAACCTTAAACTCATCTCATAGTCACACATCTGAAACCATTAAATTCAACAAATATTCATACATCTGAAAGTACTTCAGTCAAAAGAGGCTGAAAGTCCCTTCAGCCTACACAGCAGTTATCTTCCAGAGACTTGAACAGAAATTAAACAGGCTGCCCAGACAACATGTGGACAAGATGAGCCAAGGGAGGGAAAATTGGAACTGGAAGATAGGAGTTCAGAATGAAGACCACACAGGCCACAAAGCTCTTCGGGAAAAAGTCAGAACAAGATGTTAAGGAACATGAAATCAGCAGTACCAAAATGGGAGGAGGAAACGAAGGGCTGCAAGCTCTGAGAGAAAGGATGGTTGGTAAGGAATTGAGGTGGGACAGATGAAACAGCAAGGAGTGAAGATACAGGCAGCTTTAATGGGAAGAGGAAATACTAGCAAATATAACAGTAATAGGGAGAAAGATAGGAATAAATAATAAAAGGCTATTATAAAATAATAGAGCTATTTAGAAAAACAACCTTATTCAAAACGGAGGCTACATAATCTGATGGAAAAGGAGGAAACGACGTAAGAGTAGAAAGAAGAAACTAGGATCTTTTAAGTAATTCAGGAAGAAAAAAAATTAGGCCACTTAACCAAAGGCGAACACAATAGACGCTGGAATATCCAAAAGCACCTTAGAAGGCCAAAGGATAGAGGTATGTAAAGCTCTGGAAGGTTCTGATTCAGGGTAAGGATAGAGACCAATAAAGCATTAGGATGGAACTGGAAAAGAAACTCTATCTCCATATTTAAGTTTAAAAAAATCACAAATACAACATGAAAGAGAGAATTAGGTATCTCAGAACATAATCTCTTTTGTGTATCAGCCAATTACTGATAAAATATTCATGCCATACAATTCACCCCTTTAAAGTGTACAATTCAATGGCTTTTAATATAAAGCTAAAAGATGTACACAATCAATTTTAAAATGTCATTATTATACCAAAAACACAACCCGATACTCATCAGCAGTCACTCTCCCCAATTTTCTGAGTACCATGCAACCATTAATCTAGCTTCCTTTCTATAGATCTGCCGTATCTAGCCATTTTATATAAATGGAATCATCTAATATGGCTGGCTTTTTTCACTGACAATGTTTTCAAGGCTCATTTATGTTATAATATGTATCCGTCATCCCTGTTCATGGCCAAGTAGCAGTTCATTGTACAGATATATTCTATTTGGTTTATCCACCAGCTTACTGGCATGCGGGGATGTGAGACATTTTGACTTTTTAGCTATTATGAATGTTCACAATGTTGTTATGAACATCTGTGCACAAGCTTTTGCATGGATATGTTTTCACATCTCTTGGGTATATAGGTGGGGGTAGAACTGCTGGATCATGTGGTGATTCTGTTTAACATTTTGAGGAACTACAGACTGTTTTCCGAAGTGGCTATACCATTTTACATTCCCACCAACAATGCCTTCTAATTGCCCGACATCCTCACCAACACTTTTTATTGTCTATCTTCTAATTTTAGCCAACCTAGTAGTATCATGTATTTCTCTGATGGCTAATGATGCTGAGTATCTTTTCACGTGCTCACTGGCCACTTGTGTGTCTTCTCTGACAAAATGCCTATTCAAATCCTTTGCCTGTTTTAAAAATTGGGTCATCTGTCCTTTCACTGTGGAGCTCTAAGAGTTCTTTATTATATATTCTTTATATACTTGGGACACAAGTTCTTTTATGAGATTATTATTTGTAAATATTTTTCCCATTATGTGGGTCTTTTTTCCAATTTCTTGATGATGTCCCCTGAAGCACAAATTTTTAATTTTGATGAAAAACAGCTTATTTTTTTCTTTGGTTGCTTATCCTTTCGGCGTGACATATAAGAAACCATTGCCTAGCATTCTCTATAAGTTTTATCATTTTACACTTAGTTCTGTGATACATTTTGAGTTAATTTGGGGATGTGGTATGAGGAAGAAGTTAAACTTTATTCTACTGTATGGGGAAATCCCACTTTCACATCACTATTTATTGAAGAGAGCTATTTCAAATCCTAAAGGATGATGCTGCAAAAGTGCTGCACTCAATATGCCAGCAAATTTGGAAAACTCAGCAGTGGCCACAGGACTGGAAAAGGTCAGTTTTCATTCCAATCCCAAAGAAAGGCAATGCCAAAGAATGCTCAAACTACTGCACAATTGCACTCATCTCACATGCTAGTAAAGTAATGCTCAAAATTCTCCAAGCTAGGCTTCAGCAGTATGTGAACCATGAAATTCCAGATGCTCAAGCTGGTTTTAGAAAAGGCAGAGGAACCAGAGATCAAATTGTCAACATCCGCTGGATCATGGAAAAAGCAAGAGAGTTCCAGAAAAACATCTACTTCTGCTTTATTGACTATGCCAAAGCCTTTGACTGTGTGGATCACAATAAACTGGAAAATTCTGAAAGAGATGGAATACCAGACCACTTGACCTGCCTCTTGAGAAACCTCTATGCAGGTCAGGAAGCAAAAGTTAGAACTGAACATGGAACAACAGACTGGTTCCAAATCGCAAAAGGAGTACATCAAGGCTGTATATTGTCACCCTGCTTATTTAACTTATACGCAGAGTACCTCATAAGAAATGCTGGGCTGGTTGAAGCACAAGCTGGAATCAAGATTGCCAGGAGAAATATCAATAACCTCAGATATGCAGATGACACCACCCTTATGGCAGAAAGTGAAGAGGAACTAAAAAGCCTCTTGATGAAAGTGATAGAGGAGAGTGAAAAAGTTGGCTTAAAGCTCAACATTCAGAAAACAAAGATCATGGCATCTGGTCCCATCACTTCATGGCAAATAGATGGGGAAACAGTGGAAACAGCGTCAGGCTTTATTTTGGGGGCTCCAAAATCACTGCAGATGGTAACTGCAGCCATGAAAGTAAAAGATACTTATTCCTTGGAAGGAAAGTTATGACCTATCTAGACAGCATATTCAAAAGCAGAGACATTACTTTGCCAACAAAGTCTGTCTAGTCAAGGCTATGGTTTTCCCAGTGGTCATGTATGGATGTGAGTCGGACTGTAAAGAAAGCTGAGTGCCAAAAATTGATGCTTTTGAACTGTGGTGTTGGAGAAGACTCTTGAGAGTCCCTTGAACTGCAAGGAGATCCAACCAGTCCATCCTAAAGAAAATCAGTCCTGAATATTCATTGGAAGGACTGATGCTGAAGCTGAAACTCCAAGCTTTGGCCAGCGAAGAGCTGACTCATTTGAAAAGACCCTTATGCTGGGAAAGATTGAAAGCAGCAGGAGAAGGGGACAACAGAGGATGAGATGGTTGGATGGCATCACCAAGTCAATGGACGTGAGTTTGAGCAAGCTCTGGGAGTTGGTGATGGACAGGGAGGCTTGGCGTGCTGCAGTGAGGGTCGCAAAGACTCGGACATGACTAAGCGACTGAACTGAACTGAACTAACCTATGTATCCTTTTATATATTTTGAATATGATGACAGTCCAGAAAATTAAACCTATTTTAAATAAGCACATGAAATTAAAACCTTTAAAACCAGTGACAAAAAAAATATTTAGTAATACTTACCTAGCAGGGGGAATTCCTCTCTTATAAAGGTCCACTCTCACTTTCTCTCCCACATGTCTATAAATCTCCACCATAGCCAATATTGCAGCATCTCTAACCTGCCAAATAATTCAGAGCTTAAAAAAAAAATACAAGATACAATAAAATACTTTACCTCAAGATAACATTACATTCATGGACCAACTTGAAGCTCCAAGTTGGTTTTAATGCCTTTAAACCCCGGGGAGATTACATTAGGTCATTAATAAAAACCAAGACGACCTACCTAGAAATGTCTAGAGAAAGCTTGTAAAAGTTTCACAGAAATCTAAGAAGCATCTAAATAAATGCGACTTTTAGAAAAACTTCTATTTGTAATAAGACTGTGTAAAGAACTGATAATACAAATCATTATCACAGTTAACATATTTTCCTGGAATAAACTGCCTTTTAGAAACGTGGCCTGAACTCAAACAGATAATTATACACCAGTGTTCACAGCATTATTATTCACAATAGCCAAAAAGGGGAAACAACCCAAATATCTATCCATGGATGAATAGATAAACAAGATGTGGTGTGTATTCAGCCTTCAAAAGCAAAAGAAGCAAATTCTGACACACACTACAACATGGATGAACCGTGAAGACATTATGCTAAGTGAAATATGCCAGATACAAAAGGATAAATATCACACGGTTCCACATGATGGCTGGTCAAATTCATATGGAGAGAAAGTAAAACATGGCTGCCAGGAGCTGAAGGACCGGGGAATGAGGGGTCACTGTGTGACAGCTTGGGAAGATGGAAAAGCTCTGAAGATGGCTGGTGGTGATGGCTGCACAACAATGTCAGTGTATTTACTGCCAGTGAACTAACTCTCCACTTAAGAATGGCTGAAATGGTAAATTTCATGTTTTGACTATTTTACCACAATGAAAAGAAACAATAAATGCGGCCTAAACACAGGAATGTGGAAGGCAGCTTTCAGTTCCTCTGCACAGTTCACTGCAGAAGGGGAAATAAAGAGACAGCAGAACTCTCTACAAACCTCTCTAGGAAGAGTAAGGGCCTAAAAGCAGGGAAACCTAGCTCAGGGTCATTTCAAATGCCCAAGCTGTGCTAAAAGAGTTACAGTCAAGATTCAACTCCACCACAAGGGACAAGTTCCAGAGCACATTCCTGTACTATGTCTATAGTATCTGTGGCTCAGGGTATGAAATCTCCAGCAAGTGATATACCACTGGCACAAGCAGGGTTATGACTGCTACAAAAATTACTGTTATGCAGGAATGAAAAGGAAGCTGACAATCTGTCCTCATAATTAGCTCATAGGAGGACTACAGAAGGGTGTCCAGGGTCTTTGTTACTCAATCTTTCCAACCTAAGAATTATCCTTTAAGTCCCATCTACCCTTAATACAAGCCAAATAGCTAACAAACTTAAGTGACATTGTGAATAAAATGTGTTCTTAAAAACTAAAATGTGGTGGAGTTTGAAAACACAGAAAATGAAGTGGAATCTTGATTTTACCACCCCCTTCACCCTCTCTCTTCTTTTTTAAACATGGAATAAGAGCACTAGAAAACAAGAGGTGGCAAAAAAAACTGACTGTAAATTTAGTGCTTGAATATAAATAAAATTTTACCTGACTGTTGGAATCTCCAAACAGGATACACAAATGTGGTACCAACTTGCTGAGGACTAGTGGCTGAGCCCCAAAACTAAATACAATTTGAAAAAAAAAAAAAAGTAAAGAGAATTTGGTTTTAATTAAACAGTAAACAAAATACTGTTATACTTTCTTCTTGTCTGTCTCAATAAGACAAATATGGTGGAGAGCATGAGCATACATCATTAAAACATGGAAGGTATGAGACACAAGCAAAAACTAATTCTAAACAATGTGAGATACGTAAAGTTGAACAATCATGACCGACAATGAAAACTGTCAACACATGATCCAACGGAGCAAAATGTTCAACCAATGGCACTCTTACACCTAGCAACCTATCAATCACTCAGACAATTTGAACTTTTGTATTAAAATACTGACTCTTTTTTTAGACTCTGGGTCTCACACAAATTTGCATTCCACTAAAATAAGTAAATTAAAAGATTTTTATTTATGCTTACTAATATTTTGATGGTCATGGGTTGAAAGCAAACGACAAGGGAGCCAAAAACCACAAAAGCTGTGCAGACTGAATGCACTTACAAGCTCTAGATGGCAGAAAGGACCATAGAGGAGTGAGAGAAAATAAAACAAAGGTATAGTTAGAGAAAGGAAGAGCACTACAGGAACAACTGAGAGCTCCTACATGCTACCTATCGTGCTGACAGAACTTGAAAAAACTAATCCAGAAAGACAGCACATGCTTAATTTACAGTTTCTTCAGACTGGAGCTCTGTGGCATCTGTGCTGTCAGATCTCTGCATTCTGTCGCCAGCTTCACTGTCTGATCACCTGGGGGAGTCTTATTCAGTCTAGGATTTTGGTAACCACTTGCACTGCTCTAGAAAGCCCAGGGCCAACTGGCAAAAGGGGGCTGGGGAAATTGGCTACAACAGCTAAAACACCACAGAATTAAAGAAAACTCCAAACTGGGTCTAGAACAGAAGTAGATTGTAAGTTCTACCAGCATATTTGTTATATGACCATCTATTTCAGGTGGCAAATAACATACTAAAGAGAAAAAGAGAAACTTATCGGTGACTAATAATTTTTAATTAACAACATGAGAGAGAACTTACCAAAAAATTAGCAGATAAAGCTATCAAATAAGATAAAAATTCTGGTGCCAGAGATCAATTATCAACTATTTAAAATCTGTTATTTCTAAAGCTTTCCTTGAGCTTTGTGAAATCGATACATTGTTTTTTCTTGAAAAATGAAAAACATATTCCAATAATCATAAAACTTACATGTTTAATGTTTCAATAAGACACAGACACACGCCTTCTCGAGATCGAAAATTCTTGTGCTTAAAACCAGAGGTCAACTGTTCCCAAATGTACTATTTGAAAGAAAAGTAAACACGTATAACAAAAAATTAAATTACTCACGTTATAATCTTTTCTCTATTCTCGACCTTACTACCAGCCTTCCTGATAGCTGAATCTTCCCATGGACTGTTCACTGCTCTACAAGCTTTTCTAAGCCAAACGTGCACTGACGCTGCTCTCACCCATTTTTAAGATCTTAATCACATTTTTAATTTTGATTTTGTATCTTTCACTTTAGATTTCTATTATTCTTGGAAAAACTGTGTCTAACACCTAAAAACCTTAGAACTCCCAAGGACACATAAATTCCTCTAAGCTTTAGAAACCATCAGTAACAATGCTACCATTATAAGCCTCGGAGTACTGTCAGCATTTAAAAGGTCCAATGTTGCCTAGCAACTAGTACAGACTGTCACAAGGAACAGGCTTTTTCAACATTTTATAATTCAGGCTATTTTCCTTTTAACACTGGATCCAAATACAGAAACACATTTGGGCAAATCATTCTATTGCTACCCACCCAGTAATCTTTTTTTTTTTTTTGAAAAAGCATAGATAAACCTATACAAACAATCTAAAACAATTACATGGGTTTGTTACAAGAAGGAATTGAGCTTTGTTTTTCCAAACATATAGCCAACTGTCCCAATCAGTCTTTTCCCCACATTTAAGAAACACCACCCTTACCGTTTACCAATGTGTACATAGACACATACACAGAAACTTTCACACACACATGCATACAAACACCTCTTCCTGGACTCTCTCCTCCCTGGACTCTGTATTCAATTGCTCCTAATATTATTTCTCTCTGCCATTTCTGGAGAGTAACTTACAAGCCTACAAAAAAAAAAGTCTTAAATGTGAATACCCTGACCTATTAACACCATGTCAGAACACTTCTCTATCCTTACGTTTATGTCCAAAGACACAAGGATGCCCTGTATAGCACTCATAACAATAGCATGTCAAAAACAAGTTAAAATTCGAATTGCTAAGCAAGCATCAAAGGATACTCACCAAGTTATAAATAAGGACTTATATACATATTTATACCTTTATATTCTAGGGTATAAAAAAGAGGAAGTCTACTTTTACAACTCAATTCTCCAGATTTTTAAAATAAAATATACATAATACAATTCTTACACTGAATTTTAAATAACACAATATCATTGTATATTTTGTAAACTGATTTTTTTCCCACTAAAAGTGAGCTACTCTTTAAATATTTGTTTACATGTCACTTTATTCTTTACTCCTCTTTCAAAATACATCCATTAGACCAATTTTTTACTAGCAACCACTTTTTACAATAAAAATTTTCTCCCTGTCTCAGTAAGCGTTTCAGAAACTCATATAACCCTCATTGAACACCAATATAATTTGCAGGTAGTGAAAACCAGAAAATCCTAACAAATAATATAATCAGTACACTGTCAAATCACTGAACTCTATAAGCTAGCTTTTTGAAAAAGCCTTAAAGAGTAGAAAATAAGAAAAATAAAGCCAAAAAATCAAGCAGTTAAATACTGACAACTTTTTTTAAATTTCAGTTTCTTTAAAGCATTACAATAATTCACTGTTTAAAACTCTAAGTTTCACATCCCTGGGGCTTTACTGACTTGCTGTGATTACCACCTATCTTTACTGTTCGTTAATCATCAATTAGCAAAATCTGAACTTTAAAATGTAGGCTTACCATAGGTGGCGCTACCTGATCCATTAACTTCAGTATCAGAGTCTGAGCTTCATCTCGAACCTTGTCTTTGGCATCTCCCATTCTGTCTACTAAAGCTACAATAACTAGAGAAATGAAGAGAGAAAAGAATAAATATTTACAATTCATCTCCATTTATAAACTGTACTTTACAAAATTACAGACATCAATTATTTACATAATGAAAAGTTATGAAGCAAATTGTTTCAAGTTCTCTATCCATGACTCCAATCAAAGATAACTGAGAAGCAAAGTTTCGTAAGAATACATATGGTATGATATCCACTTAATAATGTTCTAAAAACAGGCAAAACTTACTATTATTCTGTCTAGAGATTCATACAGATGCTTGAGCAACACAGAGCAGCAAGGGAATGATTATCCCAAGGTCATGACAACAGTCACCTCTGGTGAATAGTGGGAGGTGTCAACAGGAAAGCACTTATAAGGAACTGGTAGAGTTCTAGTTTTTTGACCTAGGCATAGGCAGGTGGTGGTTTGACAATTATTCCTTAAATTTACATGCTTGATATGTATTCTTCTATATGTACAATGTATTACTCAAATGACAAAAACAAAGCCTGGTCCATGAGACTGAGGTCCTTCTCTACTATATCCAAACCTCTGGCACTATTTCATGAAACACGGCTGGTAAGGCAGGTTAGAGTCCATTCCTGGAGAGTTTTCATGGAACAGGCTTCCATAACTATAAATCAACAAAGCACCGTGAAGAAATCATACCTATTGGGGGTGGGGAAGGAGCAAATGGGAGGGTGGCTAGAACTGAAGTTATGGGTTGTAGTCAGCCCATAGGGTAAAAACACCTCATAGTCAAAATTATCTTTTTGTAATCCCTTAACCACTATCACTTAGTGTGGTATGATATCAGGTGTGTGACCAAACTACTTAATCTTTTTGTCTTTATCTCCTCAGCCCATAAATGTCTGGAGCAGTACTCACCTCAGATTACTGAGATAAATGTAAACTACTCAGAAAGTGAGGGACACTGGGTAAACATCAAAGGGGTCGCCTACTGCTCCCATCAGCCTACAGGTTCAAAAGCACAGATATTAGCTTCTTTTCTCTTTACTTTGATCTTACAGCTACAGCCTTCCTTTCTCTGAGGGGATAGAGGCTGAGGCCTAATTACTCTAGTTGTTTACAGACATACAATTAAATGTGTAGGTAATGTGATGCCAACATAGTCTACAACGTAACACTGTCTACCGTGTAACAATCAGAATTGATAAAATGATTATTAACAGCATTTAAGGGAAGAAGAAACACATCCTTTTTGGAAGAAAATGAAAAGCCAACTATGCAAAATGGAACGATCATCCAAAAATCTAAGCTTAATCAAAGAAATGATTATTTAAGAAAACAAAATCTTTGCCATTAAAAAAATCGTAAGCCTAATCATGAGGCAACTGAAGTATCTGTCAGTTGAAACAATATAAATCCTTCTCATCTTTTTTTAATTTTTTTTTAACTTATTTACTCATTTGGCTGTGCTGGGTCTTAGTTGTGGCATGCAGGATCTTTAGTTATTGCATGTAGCATCTAGTTCCCTGACCAGGGATCGAACCTGGGTCCCCTGTATCTGGAGGGCAGAGTCCTAGCCAGTGGGCCACTAGCAAAGTCCCAATCCTTCTCATCTTGCTTAGACATATATTGTTAACACTAGAGAAGTTCTCCCACATCTACAGAACTAGCTATTGTGGGACTCTGGTTCTGACAGCTTCAGACAGAGACAAAACATTTAATAAATGTTAGATATTATTATGTACTATAGCAAGGAGAGATAAGAAAGCCTTCCTCAGCAATCAATGTAAAGAAATAGAGGAAAACAATAGAATGGGAAAGACTAGAGATCTCTTCAAGAAAACTGGAGATATCAAGGGAATATTTCAAGTAAAGATGGGCTCAATAAAGGACAGAAATGATATGGACCTAACAGAAATAGAAGATATTTAAGAAGAGGTGGCAAGAATACACAGAAGAACTGTACAAAAAGATCTTCATGGCCCAGATAATCACAATTGTGTGATCACTCACCTAGAGCCAGACATCCTGGAATGGGAAGTCAAGTGGACCTTAGAAAGCATCACTATGAACAAAGCTAGTGGAGGTGATGGAATTCCAGTTGAGCTATTTCAAATCCTAAAAGATGATGCTGTGAAAGTGCTGCACTCAATATGCCAGCAAATTTGAAAAGCTCAGCAGAGGCCACAGGACTGGAAAAGGTCAGTTTTCATTCCAATCCCAAAGAAAGGCAATGCCAAAGAATGCTCAAACTACTGCACAACTGTACTCATCTCACACGCTAGAAAGTAATGCTCAAAATTCTCCAAGCCAGACTTCAGCAATATGTGAACTGTGAACTTCCAGATGTTCAAGCTGGTTTTAGAAAAGACAGAGGAACCAGAGATCAAATTGCCAGCATCTGTTGAATCGTCAAAAAGGCAAGAAAGTTCCAGAAAAACATCTATTTCTGCTTTACTGACTATGCCAAAATCTTTGACTGGGTGGATCACAATAAACTGTGGAAAATTCTGAAAGAGATGGGAATACCAGACCACCTGACCTTACTCTTGAGAAACCTCTATGCAGGTCAGGAAGCAACAGTTAGAACTGGACATGGAACAACAGACTGGTTCCAAATTGCAAAAGGAGTACGTCAAGGCTGTATATTGTCACCCTGCTTATTTAACTTCTACGCAGAGTACATCATGAGAAACGCTGGGCTGGAAGAAGCACAAGCTGGAATCAAGATTGCCGGGAGAAATATCAATAACCTCAGATATGCAGATGACACCATCCTTAATGCAGCAAGTGAAGAAGAACTAAAGAGCCTCTTGATGAAAGCGAAAGAGGAGAGTGAAAAAGTTGGCTTAAAACTCAACATTCAGAAAACGAAGATCATGGCAGCTGATCCCATCACTTCATGGCAAATAGATAGGGAAACAGTGGAAACAGTGTCAGACTTTATTTTGGGGGCTCCAAAGTCACTGCAGATGGTGACTGCAGCCATGAAATTAAAAGACGCTTAGTCCTTGGAAGAAAAGTTATGACCAACCTAGACAGCACATTAAAAAGCAGAGACATTACTTTGTCAACAAAGTCTGTCTAGTCAAGGCTATGGTTTTTCCAGTAGTCATGTATGGATGTGAGAGTTGGACTATAAAGAAAGCTGAGCACAGAAGAATTGATGCTTTTGAAATGTGGTGTTGGAGAAGACTCTTCAGAGTACCCTGGACTGCAAAGAGATCCAACCAGTCCATCCTAAAGGAGATCAATCCTGGGTGTTCACTGGAAGGACTGATGTTGAAGCTGAAACTCCAATACTTTGGCCACCTAATGTGAAGAGCTGACTCATTTGAAAAGACCCTGATGCTGGGAAAGATTGAGGGCAGGAGGAGAAGGGGACATGAGATGAGAGGATGAGATGGTTGGATGGTTGGATGGCATCACCGACTCAATGGACATGGGTTTGGGTGGACTCCAGGAGTTGGTGATGGACTGGGAGGTCTGGTGTGCTGTAGTTCATAGGGTTGCAAAGACACGGACACGACTTGAGTGATTGAACTGAACTGAAGCACTGAATTATCTCATTTAATCCTCATAACAACCCTATGAAATAGAGTAGGTCCATTGGATGAAGAAGGTCCGGAGGCATTTTAAATACCTGGATCAAGGTCCCACAAGTAGCAAGTAGTAAAAACCAGGATTCAAGTAATCTTTTAGGCCACGGTCATAATTAATTCCATTTATTTGTACCTGAGGTGGTGTGTGTGTGTGTGTCTGTGTGTATGTGTATTAACAATCACATAACAATAATGGGAAAATAAAAATAGACACTTCATTCCTGAGCGGTTGAGTTTAACTCCAAAAAGAAAATACAGGGACTTTCCTGGTGGTCCAGTGGTTAAAACTACTTGCTTCCACTCCAGAGTTCTATCCTTGGTGGGAGATCTGAGATCTCCTAAACTGCAGTCAAAAAAAAAATTCGACCCAAACAGGAGCTCCCTTCAGTTTAAAAACTAAAATTTATAAAATATAAACAACAAAATCAAAAAACTTCACACTACATAAACTTCAGACTTACAACTATTAACAAAATTTCATAAATTTTTTGCACTAGAATCCCTTTTTAATATATATACTCTTGGAGTCAAATAGAACAAGATTTATCTCTAGCTCTATTGGTTGTTTAATTACGTAAGACAGTAAACTTCTGTTAGTTCAAAGACTTTCTCCTCTGTAACGTAAGGGGGTCCAGGTCTATACCTCACACGGCGAGTGAGAGAATAAGCAGCACTGGTAAGAAGCACCTGTGCCAAGACCATAAGAAGCGTTCAGAAGCGTCAGCACTCTCCCTTACAGATCTGTATGCAATGACCACCACATTATTTATTATTCAACACATGCAATCAATAATCACTGGGAATCCAAAACAGAGCTTTTCACTCTGTAACTCTCAAAAAGAACTTGTTAAACAAATAAATACATCTATCATAGACTGGAATTTGGACAGGGAAACACGGAAGGAGTTAGTATATTTTATCAGTGAGTATAAACATGGAAGCATAGCTGTTAGTATATTTTATTCTCTCGGCATTGTATCAGATGCAAACCATTTACAAGAGGCAAAGCTGAGGACCATGTACCCTGACTGCTCTAATACTTTCTACAATATCATTTTGGATTAAAACTTATCTGTTTAAGATTTGTAAATATCTTTAAACATCTTTACTGGGTTTTGTTTTCATAAAGTTCCCTGGCAGTCCAGTAGTTAGGACTCCCTGCTTTCACTACCAAAGGGCCAGGTTCAATCCCTGGTTGGGGAACTCAGATCCTGCAACCAGCATGGCCAAGGGCGGGAGTGGCAGGTAGGGGACAGACAAAAAATAACCAAGGTTGGTGATCAGTGTTAACTTAAATTGTGTTTTGGGGAGGTTTGAACATTTAATTTTTCCATAAAACATCTAGTCACAAAAGAAAATGTAAATATACTAATGAATTACATTAATAGAGTGCATACTCTTTTTGGTACTAAAATTGACATAGATCCCAATTTTCCTAAAACTTCACTATTAATATAAAGAGATTAAAAATACCTGTAACAATAGTTAACCTAAGTGTACCAAAAGAAAAACAGTATCATTCATATCAAGTTACATACACCTAAGATTACCTAATCAAAAAAAGACCTCCAGCACATAACTTAATTCAATTTCCTTTCAAGGAAAGGCTTCTAAGATGGTTTGGCTAAGATTTAAAACAGGGCAAAACAAAAAGTATTGGCTGCTTAGCCATGCTCGGCGTGGAATTCTCCAGGCAAGAACAGTGGACTGAGTAGTCTTTCTCTTCTCGAGGGGCTCTTCCCAACCCAGGGATCGAACCCGGGTCTCCTGCACTGCAGGCAGATTATTTAAATCAACTCTGGGATTCTTAGTTTAGTACTATATCTCTTTAATAGCACAAAGATACACTGCAGCCTATCGTGTAGAGGTAATTTGTCACACAAATTAGAAATAATTATTTGAGGATAATCTTTCATTTATGTAAAGCAGAGAAACCCAGTAAATGGATAAAAAGTGGGCATTCAATAAATGGTAGCAAAACTGTGATGAAATATTCCTATTATATCATACTGACTCGCAAGTAATAACAAGCTCAAGTTTCACTAAGAACAATAATGAACACTTAGGGTTTAAAGTGAAAATGACACTGACAGTAAATGCACAGGGGTAAACAAATAAGAGATTAACAGATAAAAAGCTACACACATAAGACAACGTAGATATGTGGGAAATACATACAAAAAACACTACCCAACAAAAACAACTTAATGTAATTAATTAATTTTTAAGGGTATAGAATCATGAAGTAAAGAAAAATTCAGTACTGGGTGAGATTAATCTGAAAAACTCCCAGGTACTGAAGTCAGAAGTAAATCATTAGAAGAGAAAGGAAGGACCCTGGAGAAGAGAAGATTTGAAAAAGAAATAACAGCATAGCAGAGGCATAAACAAGTTAAGCCAGAACTAACAAGAGTGAGCAAGTTTTTGATTAACAAAAGTAGAGAGCATTTGCTGACAATCACAGATAAATAAGGCTGCTGAGGTGGAGAAGAGTCACACTGGCTGAGAAGACTGAAACTCCAAGGAGAGCAAAATCAGAAGTAAATTCTGAAAACAGGATAGTCCTGGCAGGCAGCAAACGAGGGTTCTGGTCCTAATACTTCCACAGTGCCTAAATTCAAGCAGTCAGTACATACATCAAACTCCACCTGATTATGTGTGAGAAGTAAGTGAGATATGCAATACCTAGAATTACTCTGAAGTCTGAAATATTGTCTGCAACAACTGATAGGGCAGGGGTCACAAATTCAGATGCCTACAGTCAAGGAGGTACCAGAAACACCAAAAATGAACCAGATCCGAGAACTCCAGTATTCCAACCTGTGTATTATAACCAAAATTCCAGTTATGAGGAGACAAGAGGAGATGGGAGGAACTTAAGGACTAGAAAGCTCATGACCAAGACAAAGAGAAAGCTACCACACAGCCTCTGCCGATATTCATATGTGGGAATGGAAAGAAGATCAGGGTTGCCACACTGGCCAATTTTTCAAGACAAGCTGCAAATATGAATTTTTATGTAAAATTTCCTAAATGTTAATTCAAAATACTGTAAGATAATACATAAGCAAGTAACACATGTTAACATCTATCACAGGATTTTAACCAGGAAACTGACAGTTTCAAAAATCTTTTCAGAAGCTATTCATACAAAGATTGAATTGGAACCAGGTATTGATTAAAAAGGAAATGATACAGATAGGGACAGTTACTAAGATACTTCCACTGAAAGGAGAGGCAGTAAAAATAAAGGCCTAAGTTGGCAAAATTGAGTGGTATACTGAACGTGAAGCTGACAAAAGATAATTTGAAAATAAGGGTGATGATACACTGTGAGGCATTAACTGAATCCATAAAAGAAATCACAAACATGTGAGGTTACCCTTAAATACATTTCTATATAATAGGACCAAATCCACTCACTGAAGCACTCCAAAAGGCACACAAAGGTCACTTGGGTTGAAAAGGTAAGTCAAAGCCCAGTCTGCCATCTAACTACTATACACAAGTGTGATACCAGCACAGCATTCTGGACTGCAAACACACCAGAAGTGCTGTTCAGAGTATGGCCAGCAGCCCAGGACCAGTCTACAAACATCTTGTGGGCAAGACAGTGAGTTTTTCTAAAACAAGGTTTGGAAACAACGTGACCAAAGTAAATTTTACATTTGTTGACTCTCACAATAAAAATTGAGCCTTGTATTTTTTTAACATTTCGTTTCACTATAATTTATTCGTACTGTATTTTATAAAATACTGGTCTGCAATAGACTAGCAATGAAAAAACTGGTCCTTCACCACAGATAAGGCTGAAAAGTGGTGCTGCAAATTATTTTGTAAATTATTAATATGTTACAGAAAAGTAAAAGAACAGTAAAAAAATTTGAAATATGAAGTAAAAATCTATTAGATGTATATTCGGTAAATTTTTTGCTTTTGTTTTTGTCTTAAAGGAAACATATTTATTTAAATGGGCTTAAAATCTTTTATATCTCAGCAAATTAAAAATGCTAAGTAGTGGATCTCTGAATTGTATACAATTACATTTGTGCATTTACAGAGAACTAATTCTGTTAAACAAAAACTATGAAAAAGTCAGTAGGTCAAACACTAAAATAATTTATAAATGAAATTAACTTACCCATTGCTACATAGGACTTAAATCGTGTTGATAATCTGTCCACAAAGGCACTTAAAATTTCCAATCCCATTAATGACACCTACAGATAGAAAGAAATTTTAATGAATACAAATTACAGATGCATATTATAATAACAGTATGTAACTGTGACATAAAGTTCTTCACCTATTACCAAGCTAAAACAAAAGACACTGAAATATTCAGGGTGAACAGTCATGAGCTTCAGTTCAGTTCAGTTCAGTTCAGTCGCTCAGTCGTGTCCGACTCTTTGCGACCCCATGAATCGCAGCACGCCAGGCCTCCCTGTCCGTCACCAACTCCCGGAGTTCACTCAGACTCACGTCCATCGAGTCCGTGATGCCATCCAGCCATCTCATCCTCAGTCGTCCCCTTCTCCTCCTGCCCCCAATCCCTCCCAGCATCAGAGTCTTTTCCAATGAGTCAACTCTTCGCATGAGGTGGCCAAAGTACTGGAGTTTCAGCTTTAGCATCATTCCTTCCAAAGAAATCCCACGCCTGATCTCCTTCAGAATAGACTGGTTGGATCTCCTTGCAGTCCAAGGGACTCTCAAGAGTCTTCTCCAACACCACAATTCAAACGCATCAATTCTTCGGCACTCAGCCTTCCTCACAGACCAACTCTCGCATCCATACATGACCACAGGAAAAACCATAGCCGTGACTAGACGGACCTTAGTAGGCAAAGTAATGTCTCTGCTTTTGAATATGCTATCTAGGTTGGTCATAACTTTTCTTCCAAGGAGTAAGTGTCTTTTAATTTCATGGCTGCAATCACCATCTGCAGTGATTTTGGAGCCCAAAAAAATAAAGTCTGACACTGTTTCTACTGTTTCTCCATCTATTTCCCATGGAGTGATGGGACCGGATGCCATGATCTTCGTTTTCTGAATGTTGAGCTTTAAGCCAACTTTTTCACTCTCCTCTTTCACTTTTATCAAGAGGCTTTTTAGTTCCTCTTCACTTTCTGCTATAAGGGTGGTGTCATCTGCATATCTGAGGTTATTGATATTTCTCCCAGCAATCTTGATTCCAGCTTGTGTTTCTTCCAGTCCAGGGCACGCTATTCTTAAATGGCCAATAACAATAATAATATGCAAATGCAGGAAGATAGTGATATAGCCTATTTGGCAAAATATTAGTAACTGATGAATTAGCTAAAGGGTACAAAGGAGTTCACAGACTATACCTGCAACTTTCCTGTAATGTTGAAATGTTTCTTAAATGAAACATTTAAGCAAAAACAGCACATTTAATTACAGAGGAATTCCAGCTTCTGTCTAGGATGAAGAAACTGGAAAAAATTATCACTCCCACTGTAAACAAGAAAAAGCCAAATAATCTACAAAACCGTAACTATTCTTGAATCCATTTAGAAAGCTATGGTTGTAGAATCATCATCTAGCTTGAAATCTTAAGGAAAGACAGATGCCAAGGAGAGATGAGACGTAAGCAGTAGGTCACATGTGGAAGAGGACAGAAGTAAGATGAAGCCACAGTGCAAGTGGGTGAAAAGAATTTGGGTATATTCAACCCCTTGCTAATACCTGAGTCTGGGTTGCATGGAAATACAGAAACCTGTTACCGCAGACACAAGAGGAGTTCATGCCTGCTTGCAGGCTTTCTCCACAAACCGCCACTAGACACAGTGAAGACAGAGAGCAGGGTGGGAGACCAGAGAAAGCCCTTGGCAGCTACAGGTCTTGGTAGAAAGGAGTAGCTACCTCTGCAAGCAAATCACAAACCTTCTCCAGCTCCTTGTCCTATAAGAAACAAAAATTTGAAGCTACAGATGAAAAGAGAAACACTGTAATCCTCCTGACAGAGGTAAACACTAACAACTACTAAGTAAAGAGAAGGGTAGGGGGGGAGCCTTCTACTTCACAGGTAGGAGGAGAAAACCATGCTGGGCTCTCATGATTAAAGCTTCCCATTGAGGAGGGACAGGGTTTCTGAAAGAGCTTTACCTTAAGGGTCAGGGACAGAGGGTTCCTAAGACTGAAGCTGGGCCAGGAAAACAGAATAGCCCCACTACTCATAAACGAGGCAGCAAGATAGGAAGAAGCAACTGCAGTTTACCACTGGGGAAAGGAGAAAACCCCTCTCTGCAGTACAAGAAAAGAGAAAGCCTAAAGGGTATGGCTAGATGATTTACAAGCTGGAATCAAGATTGCAAGAAGTATCAACAGCCTCAGATATGCAGATGATACCACTCTAATGGCAAAAAATGAAGAGCTAAAAGAGCCTCTTGACGACGGTGATAGACAAGAGTGAAAAGTCTGTCTTCAAACTCAACATTCAAAACACTAGGATCATGGCATCTAGTCTCATCATTTCATGGCAAATAGAAGAGGAAAAAGTGGAAGCAGTGACAGATTTTATTTTCTTGGGCTCCAAAAATCACTGTGGATAGTGACTGCAGCCATAAAATTAAAATATGCTTGCTCCTTGGAAGAAAAGCTATGACAAACCTAGACAGCATATTAAAAACCAGAGACACCACTTTGCCGACAAAGGTCCATATAATCAAAGCTATGGTTTTTCCAGGGGTCATGTATGGATATGAGAGTTGGACCATAAAGAAGGCTGAGCGCTGAAGAATTGATGCTTTCAAATTGTGGTGCTGGAGGAGACTCTGGAGAGTCCCTTGGACTGCAATGAGATCCAACCAGGTAATCCTAAAGGAAATCAACCCTGCATATATCCACTGGAACAACAGATGCTGAAGCTGAAGTACTTTGGCCACCTGATGTGAAGAGTCAACTCACTGGAAAAATTCCCGATGCTGGGAAAGACTGAAGGCAGCAGAGGATGAGATGGTTAGATAGCATCACTGACTGAATGTACATGAATGTAAATGAACTCCGGGAGATAGTGGAGGACAGAGGAGCCTGGCATGCTGCCATCTATGGGGTCACAAAGAGTCTAACACGGCTTAGCGACTGAACAACAACAACAAAGTTGAAGGGTGGGTGCAGAAACAGTGAGGACTCAGCAATTCCACTCCTAGATATATACCCAAAGGAATTAAAGCAGGACATAGATGCTTGCATGCCAATGTCATTAGACACCATTCATTACAGCCCAAAGGAAGAAAAGCCCAAATGGCCATCAGATTGGTAAATAAACCAAATGCGGTATATGCATGCAATCAAATACAGTTTGGCCATAAACAGTAATGACTGATGGGCTTCATGGTGACTCAGACCGTAAAGAATCTGCCTGCAATGCGGGAGGCGAGGGTTGGGAAGATCCCCTGGAGGGCATGGCAACCCACTCCAGTATTCCTGCCTGGAGAATCCCTAGGGACAGGGGAGCCTGGCGAGCTACAGTCCATGGAGCTGCAAAGAGTCGGACCTGACTGAGCGACTAAGCACACAGCACGGTAATGACTGACACAAGCTGCAGCATGGACGAGCCTTGAAAACACTCTGATGAGTGCAAAAGCCAGACACAAATGGTTACATGTTGTGTGACTCAACTTCTCAGAAATGTCCAGAACAAACAAATCCAAACAGAGAGAAAGTAGATTAGTAGTGCTTAGGGCTAGTGGATGTAGGGGTTAGGGAGGTAACAGCTAAATGGTACAGGGTGTTTTTTTTTGACGTAATGAAAATGCTCCAAAATCGACTGTGCTAATGGTCATGCATACCTGCAAATACACTAAAAAACAATGAGGTGTGCACCTGAAATGAGTGAACCGTATAACATGTGAATTACATCAATAAAGCTATTAAAAACTTAACTGGAAGTACAGACACACTCATACACAAAATCTAATAGATGATGAAAGCAGTATCTGAAATCAGCAGGAAAAACACGCACTCTTAGTAAAATCTCACTTAGGAATCAATCCTGAAGATACACCAGCAAAATTATGAGAAGACACAAAAAGATTAATGCAAGAGACTGGAAACTACCCAAACATTCATCAGTATCAGACAGATTCAAAAAATTATGGTCCATCCACACTACTGACTACTATGACACTTTAAAAATAAAATTGAAGGCTACCCTACTTTTGCTTTGCAATGAACTCCAAGATACATTAAGTGAAAAAAGCAAGTTAGAGAGACACATATTTAATATATATTTAAAAAGGGGACTACTGGTCCGGGGTGGAAGGGAGGCTCAACAGCAAGGGAATATATGTATACTTATAGCTGATTCACGCTGTTATACAGTAGAAAGTAATACAATGTTGTAAAGCAATTTTCCTGCAATTAAAAAAATTTAATTAAAAGAAATTTTTAAAGGAGGGCTACAAATATTAAGGGATATAGTTATGAATGTTTAAAAAATAACAACAATGGAAAGATAATCAGAAAAAAAATTTTATGGCTGGGAATAGTGTGTATAAGTCACAGACAAAGAAACCAGACCACTTTGAATATACCTTCTTTGCAGCAATAACTAATTTCATTGAAAATGAAATAAAATACGTAAACATAATGCTGGTGTTAGTCACTCAGTCGTGTCCAACTCTTTGAGACCCCATGAACTCTATAGCCCACCCAGGTTCCTCTGTCCATGGAATTCTCCAGCCAAGAATACTGGACTGGGTTGCCACTGCTTTCTCTAGGGATCTTCCCGACCCAGGGATCAACCCTAGGTCTCCCATACTGCAGGCAGATTCTTAACCATCTGAGCCACCAGGAAAGCCCAAGTAAACTGAAACGTATACTCAATTAACAGCATAACCACACAGAAGACTAGTCTAAGTGACTTTAAAATAAAGCAATCTGACTGTGCGTCTCTAGTGGGATATACCTTAAAGACAAAAACAAAACTCTGCAAAAGAGAAACAGTCAATGTTATTTAGAATTTCTGTTGATAAAAGGAGATATAGATGGAAGATATATAAAAATAGCAAAAACTGCAGTCTTGAATCTGAATATAAGTAATAACTCAAAAAATACTATTCTCTAAAAAAAATCTAGAAACAAAGATCAAATGAGTAACAGTAAGTTCCATTAGCACCTATGTTGTAGTTTCCACATTCCATTTCCCACAAAAAGGAACCAAGTAGCTGATTGCAGGGCAGGAGCAGCAATATGATCTCATGATACTGGAGAGCAAAGACTACCAAAGGTTCTTAGGGTCATCTGATAGCACAGTCTGGATATTAGTAAGAATAATGACTGGGAACTTCCCTGAAGATTCAGTGGTTAAGACTCCAGCCTTCCACTGTAGGGGGCAGGGTTCAATCCCTGGTTAAGGAACTTGAAATGTATTAGACATATTTAAATGCAAGACTTCATATGATAACAAAAACTATCTGGCCAACACTGGAGCATGCTAGTTATTTTTACCTCATTATTTTGACAATTAGTAAATAAAGAAATTATACAAACTATACGAAAGGAATGAAACAAGGTTCAGAATTTAGAGTTCCAGAATATCACAATCACTGACAGTAATGCCACTTGCAAAGTCTGAACCACCAGCAACCACACACCGGTAGTGGTGTGAATTGGCAGTGGTAACATTTACAGCAGTATGTACTGGGGCAGCCATCTGACTAGCATTATGCCTTCCTGGGTAATCAGGTTGGCACATTTATACACGGAAACATTGTATCTCATTGTAACTATATGTAATTTTTCTTTATAGTACAGTGAGAACATATTGGGGATTTTTAAAAGTGATGAGTATTGAGTATTCTCTATAAACTTTATTTCAGGATTGTAAGGGGGAGCATTAAAAGAGGGTGCTGGCAGCTTCCCTGGCCGTCTAGTGGTTAAGACACCATACTTTCATTGCAGGAGGCATGCGTCTGATCCCTGATCAGGGAACTAAGATCCCACTTGTGACATGGCACAGCCAAAAAATAAAAAAAAACTTTTTTTAAAAAGAGGGGGCACTAAATTGGGTTCATAATCACTACCCTACAGAACTCTCATGCACACATACAAGGTGACAATGCAAAAGAACAATGTGAATAGTAAAAAGGCAAAAACCTGGATGTTCTTCCTATGTGGCAGGTAAGCAAAAAAGACAAGATCCATATATCCAGACAGACTTCAAACAAAAAAAATAGTATACTGTCAGAAATTGATGGTTTATAAGATATACAATCAAGGTTTTGCTAACACTGGAAGGTGGCATCATCCTTCAAATGGTAAAAGAGCTGTGATTTTGTATTACAAGAAAAGACTTGAAATCCTAGCATGTTACTAGCCCAGCACTACACAGTTATAATATAAATGCTATTTACTGTCTTTTCCATTTTGAGAGTCAACTTATTATTACATTTACAGATAGACAAAATTTAAAAGTTAGAGATGACAAATGATAGGAAATTGAAGAGGTTTACCAAAATACAGAAAAGGAAAGGAAAATTCTAATGTCTCTTGGTTCAAATACTCTATCAATTTAACAGTCTAGGACCTAAGCCAAAATACTTACATCTTTTCTACACAATGAGCAAACAGTACTGGCTTTCTAAGGCCACCTTAAAGATTAAATGAGATAATGGAAATAAAGCACCTGAGACAATGCCTGGTACTCACTAAGGGCTCTTTAAATGGTGGTTATCATATTTAACTGCATTTTACAAGGAACATTTTTATTGCTATAATACCACTTTTAAATTTGGTTTTTCCAGTGGTCATGTATGAATGTGAGAGTTGGACTGTGAAGAAAGCTGAGTGCCGAAGAATTGATGCTTTTGAACTGTGGTGTTGGAGAAGACTCTTGAGAGTCCCTTGGACTGCAAGGAGACCCAACCAGTCCATTCTGAAGGAGATCAGCCCTGGGTATTCTCTGGAAGGACTGATGCTAAAGCTCAAACTCCAATACTTTGGCCACCTCAAGAGTTGACTCACTGGAAGACTCTGATGCTGGGAGGGATTGGGGGCAGGAGGAGAAGGGGACGACAGAGGATGAGATGGCTGGATGGCATCACTGGCTGGATGGCATCACTGACTCGATGGACATGAGTTTGGGTGAACTCTGGGAGTTGGTGATGGACAGGGAGGCCTGGCGTGCTGCAATTCATGGGGTCGCAGAGAGTCGGACGCCACTGAACTGAACTGAACTGAAAATCACAGGACTTACCAAAATCAAATGCCAGAGCATATTTATCTTATATAATGTACATAAATATCCACACATTTTTAAACCTTCAATTAATGATTTCTCCACTCAGCTGAAGATCCCAACTGCCCGTTTAACATCTCAACTTGGATGTCAAACAACCTTCTCAAACCTGACTTTTTACTTCCTTCACCTGACTTGTGTTCTCAGTCTTCCCCATTTCAGTAAACACTACCCTCTATTAGTGCTTAAGCAATGCAGTGACCCCCAATTCCTCTCTCTCAACCCTCATACTCAATGCTGTTGGCTCTACCACTAAATCACCCTCCAACCTCTCACTTCTCAAGTACTGCCACTGTTACCAGACCAGTCTGAGCCACCAACTCTCCGATTCTTCTGCTGCTCTAACTGTCCACTCCTCACGAAGACAGCAACCCACTCCAGTACTCTTGCCTAGAAAATTCCATGGACTGAGGAGCCTGGTAGGCCCCATGGGTTCACAAAGAGTCGGACACGACTGAGCGACTTCCCTTACTTCACTCACCTCACAAAGCAGCCAACCCTCTACGTAAAAACCCTCCAATGATTTAGAATAAAATCCTATACAGCTCTTTCTACCGGCCCCTTTGAGCACCTCAGCTCACTTGGAAACTCTAGCCACACTGGCCTACCTCCTGTTGCTCAGCAGAGCTAAGTCCTCTGCATCTGTGGCTTCCTCTGCCCAAAGGCATTCTTCACTCCTGGACTTCTTTCCTAAATGTACTCAAATTCCATCTCACTTCCTTTACTTCCCAAACAGTCTCATCTTCGCCTCATTCTTTTACATCAGTTGATTCACAAGCACTTATTACATGGAACTCATCTGTATACCCATCTGCCTTCCTCTTTCTTATAGGATCTCCATGACGGCAGCAGTCTCACTCCCCTGCTTTTAAATCACTCCGTCAGTGAGGTCTTCAGCAACAATTTAAAATCCACACATCTGCATCCTACCCAATGCTTCTATTCCCTTCACTGCTTTTCTCCAAAGCATTTATCATCATCTAACACAGAAGAGACTCCAGTTATTTACCTTGTTTATTCCTCTGCCCCCATGAGAATCCAAGTACACAAAGGCAAGGACTTCTGTTGTTTTTTCACCCTTGTATCCCAGGGCCAAGAAGAATATGTATACATCATAGATCTTCATGTAATAATGTTAGTTGCTCCGTCGTGTCCGACTCTTTGTGATCCCATGAACTATATATACAGCCCACCATGCTCCTCTGTCCATGGGTCTTCAGGCAAGAATAATGGAATGGGGTGCCATCCCTTTCTGTATCTCAAGTGCCCAGAAGAGTGTCTGCACATTGTAGGTCCTTAATTAACGCCCAAATGAAGCTGAGTGAATAAGCCTTTCTAGTCTTGTTCATAGGTGGGTTCTCAATATCTGGAATACTAAGTACACTTCTATTTGTGTGTATATTCAAAAAACTGATACACTTTTTTCAAAAGATTTCAACAGTCATTGTACCTTCAGTAAAAAATGATGACTTAGCTTGGTAATTCAGTATATAAATTTCAAATAAACTAACTAGAATGCTTTCTCCCGAACAATGTCAGAAAAGGTCTTATATTATAGCAATCACTAGAAAGGAGAGAAATAATGATTCAGGCAGGAGAGATCCAAGTTGATGAATTCATGTCTTGAGAAGACAAGAGGGCATGGACACACATGCCTTCAATACCCACGTGGAGGAATTGGTAGAAGTGAGAAAGCCCACTTCTGTAACAGAAAAGGCAGAGTGACAGGGGCACGAAAGGAAGTCTGCAGGTGAGGTTATGGGAGTTCTCTCCCGATTTCTAAAACTCTCTCAGGCTACCATGTCTACCGAGGAGCATGGAGAAAATGCACAGTAAAGAGGTAAGAACATGAGTCAGGTCCCTGATGGATCTAACTCTGAAGGACCAGTTAAAGGAAAAACAAAGCAACGAGTAGAAGTTCTGGGCAGAGACATCAAAGAAGAAGCAGGATACCGTGGAATCACAGAAGCCAAGAATATGTTTCAAGAGATGGGACCGCTCAACTGTCACTCACTGACGGCACCTCTGAGGAGTGCCAATTCAACCACAGGCAGCATAGGGGCGACACAAGGGCTTTCAGGTGGCAATGGAAGTAAGCGTTACCAAAGAGCCAACTTTGTACAACAGTCTCGGCTACAACACAAAATCAACTATCTTAAGTGCCTATGCCCTTCCTGCAGTGCAAGTAAATTTAGGTCTCGTCTTCCAAAGAAATAAGATGAATCCTCTAAACAGTAATGGTGTATCCTTAAACATTAACTTTTCCCAAAGTTTTCAAAAATAATACAGAAGCAATATATACTGGAACACTGAGGTGGTTAATTCCCAAACTGTCTATTATCGTTGTAGAAAGTCAAACCCTTCCAAAACTCTTAAGTTTCATCATTAAATCTGCATAATAAATTTAGAGTTTCCCTTTCTTCTCTATGATGATAATGCTTTCAAACTACAGCCTATTCACTGTTTTAAGTATCTGTTACTAAGAATCACTTCAACCACACGATGCTTGGACCAGCATTTTAAAGCAACACTGCCACCAGAAGACTAGAAAGCAAAGTTACTGCTAAAAACCACAGTACAGGCTGATTACAGAAAATTTACCTGGTCTCCCAACGTGGCTGCATTACAACCTGCCTACTACCGGCTCTTCTGAAACACTCATTCCTTCTTGTACCTCATTTTTTTATTTTTTGCCAGTATCAGCTAACCTGCCACGGCACGGTTTCAAATCCGAGTCAGTCCTTAACTACGGCAAAACAAAATGACACAGAGCGTTCAATTGCTTTCCGTCGACTATAAACAAAAAGCAAATAAATAATGCCATGAAGTCAGCCTCTTTTCACTAGATTTAACGGTAAACGTAATCAGGCACCTTATTACACTCTAGAAGATGCTTTAGACACGAAAAGCACCTTTCAGAAACAGAAAAAATTATACAAGAAAAAAGAAACCAGGCGATTAAGTAGGATAAAAATGCTAATTCAAAAGGATTAACTTGACATCTCTTTTGAACTTAAAATCTGAATCTTCCTGTCCTACGTCTCGCCCTGGGTAGTGTTACACAGGTACGTACGAATGTATAATAAAGGGTCTGCTACACGTTTACGCATGTAAATGATCACTAATTTTTAAAAACAGGTGTTGAAACATAATGCCTTAGTGCCAAGGAACTCTACACGGTGTCACAGAAGAATTTGCCACTGCTCACAATCGTGGAAAAAGTTGGTCTTGGTAGGAAGGTGGGCTCCCGCTAGCTTTCGGAGAGGCAGGCTCGCCGCTGGGGGGCAAGTCTGGGGACCCAGGGTCCGCCGGGCGGTCCAGAGGTGCCCGGGGCCGCCCGGGGGCCCACCCGGCCGCCCGAGCACGTCCGGGATTAAAGGGCCGGCGGGAGAGGGCGTGCCCGGCCAGGCCGCGCAGCCGCCGCTTACCCGGTAGTTGCTAGAGCCCACCCAGCCGGTGAGAGCGTCGACCGTCTTGCTCAGACGGGCCAGGTCCTCCTCCAGATCCGGGATGGCGCCGGGCGC
Organism: Budorcas taxicolor; assembly: GCF_023091745.1. Taxonomy (NCBI): domain Eukaryota; kingdom Metazoa; phylum Chordata; class Mammalia; order Artiodactyla; family Bovidae; genus Budorcas; species Budorcas taxicolor. The sequence goes on along the minus strand of NC_068910.1, from coordinate 52,659,380 downwards.
GCCGAGGTAGAGCAGCAGCTCCTGTCCGACCTGCAGGCGGCCGCCGACGTCCTTCTGCTGCACCTGGGCGCTGAAGTACTCCATGCTGCGGGGCTCCATGGCCGCGGCCGCCCGCCCGCCCGCCCGCTCGTGAGGGGCCAACTTTCGCCGAGCGCCGCCCAGCCGCCAGAGCGGGGCCCCGCGCGAACGGGCGGGACGCGCTCGGTCCGGCCGAGGCGCGGCTCGCGGGGCGCGGCGGGCGGCGGGAGCAGCGCCAGGCACCCAGCGGCCCCCCAAACTAGTCAAACTCGGCGCCCCCCGCGCCCCAACCCGCTTCAGAGGCCGCGGCCGCCGGCGACGTCAGCGCGCGCGTGACGTCAGCGCGACGCCGGCGAGCGAGCGCCCGCCCGCCTGCCCGCGGGTCCGCACACAAGGTTCGCGGAGGCGGCGGCCGCAGCGGGAGCCGGTGGGGGTCGTGGAGCCTCTGGGGAAGTTGCGGTCGGTCTGGGTTGGCATCCCCAGGAAGCCGACGATTCTCTGCCAGCCGCCACCTCAGCACTCAGCCGTCGCCTTGTAAAATCTTAGGCCCTTTGAAGTTTTCCTCCACTTTAAATCAGTACTTGGGAAAGTTTCTTTGACTTGGAATTCCCCTTCCCTAACTCCACTGCCAGATTTGTGGGGTTTTTTAGGCTTTGGGAGTTTGGGTTTGTTGGTGGTGGTCTTATTGCTTTTTTGTTGGTTTGTTTGGGGGTTTTTGTTTTTTTGTAGAACACACTTTCTTATATTAAAAAAAATATTAATAATGACCCCTGCTTCCAGCCACCGCCACTTGTTGGGTTGCCATTTGAGTATGCTTTACCAAAAAAAAAAAAAAAAAAGGTTTAATTTACACAGACTAAAATGCACAGATTTTAAGTGGCCCATGCATTTTGTCAAAGGTACTCACCACCGTGAATAACCACCATCCTAGGAACAATAGAGCATATTTCCGTCATTTGGAAGTTAAGTTAGGAACTTCCAAATGACGGAAGTTAGGAAGTTAGGAACTTCCAAATCAATAATCATTGCCTTGCCAGGAAATACTAATCAGATTTCTATCACCGTAGCATAAGTTTCCATATTACTTAATTTCACGTGACTTCATACAGTCTATGCTTTTACTGAGTTGAGTTGGGCTTTTTTCATTAGTATGTTTTGAGGTTGATCCAGTGCTGTTGGTCTGTCAGTAGTCCCTTTTTATTGCTGAGTAGGAGTCCTTATATGGAAGCACCATAGTTTGCCACCCCGTCACCTGTTTATAGACATTTGCACTGTTTCACTTTTCAGATTTCCGGCTGTAACCAGCTATAACCGCTAGTGTACAAGTCATTGTGCAGAGACAAGGTTTCATTTCTCTTCGGTAAATACCAAGTACTGGAATTACTAGGTCTGTGTCATGAGTGTATGTTTAACTTTAGAAGAAACTGCTGAACTGTTTTCCAAAATGTCTGTACCATATTAAACTCCCATCAGCAGTGCTCAGAAGTACCACTTGCTCCCCATCCTCCACAATATTTAGTATGGTTGGGTGATTAATTTTATCCATGATGTTGTTGTTCAGTCGCTCAGTTGTATCCAACTATTTTTGACCACATAGACTACAGCATGCCAGGTTTCCCTGTCCTTCACTATCTCCCAGAGTTTGCTCAAACTCATGTCCATTGAATTGGTGATGCAATTCAAGCATTTCATCCTCCATTGCCCCCCCTTTCTCCTCCTGCCCTGAATCTTTCCCAGGATCAGGGTCTTTTCAAATCAGTCAGCCGTTTGAATCAGGTGGCCAACCTATGGAAGTCATGTTAGTGGGTGTAAACTGGTCTAGAATACACTCTAAATGGACATGTTAGTTCAGTTCAGTTCACTTCAGTCACTCAGTCGTGTCCGGCTCTTTGCAACTCCATGAATCGCAACACTCCAGGCCTCCCTGTCCATCACCAACCCCCGGAGTTCACTCAGACTCACATCCATTGAGTCAGTGATGCCATCCAGCCATCTCATCCTCTGTCGTCCCCTTCTTCTCCTGCCCCCAGTCACTCCCAGCATCAGAGTCTTTTCCAATGAGTCAACTCTTCGCATGAGTTGTCCAAAGTACTGGAGTTTCAGCTTTAGCATCATTCCCTCCAAAGAAATCCCAGTGCTGATTTCCTTTAGGATTGACTGGTTGGATCTCTTTGCAGTCCAAGGGACTCTCAAGAGTCTTCTCCAACACCACAGTTCAAAAGCATCAATTATTTGGTACTCAGCCTTCTTCACAGTCCAACTCTCACATCCATACATGACTACTGGAAAAACCATAGCCTTGACTAGATGGACCTTTGTTGGCAAAGTAATGTTATTTAGCTTCCTGCTAATTATTTCCAGCCACAATTTAATAATTTTAAATATCTGTCTCTTCTATTACACAGAAACTCCAAGATCATTCGTGTTTTCCCTAGGATGGTGCTGGACAAATAATGGGTGATCAATCAATTTAAGCAGAATAAGTGAATGAATTTAATGAAATGCTTGAAATGTTCACATTAACAAAATAAGAACAAAATAATAATACACTCTCCAAATCCAAAGAAACCTTTTCTGTGTTTACTCTGGGGTTTTTTTCCCTATGTTACTCTGTTTCTCTTTGTATCGTGGTATAAAGTCTCTTCCATCGTTAATTAGCTGTAATTTCTGTGCAGTTGGGCCTAAATCAACTACTATAATAACTGTTCCTTGCTGTCTAGAGGTTCCTTTCCTAAGGGTTGTTGTTGTGTTGTTCAGTCACTAAGTTGTGTCCGGCTCATTGTGACCACATGAACTGCACCATGCCAGGCTTCCCTGTCCTTCACTGTCTCCCAGAGTTTGCTCAAATTCGTGTATATTCGGTAATGCTATGTAACCATCTCATCCTCTGCCACCCCCTTCTCCTCCTGCTCTCAACCTTTCCCAGTGTCAGGGGTCTTTTCAAGTGAGTCGGCTCTTCACATCAGGTGGCCAAAGGATTTACCTTCAGCTGCAGCGTCAGGCCTTCCAGTGATTATTCAGGGTTGATGTCTTTCGAGATTGCCTTGTTTGATCTCCTTGCAGTTCTAAGGACTTTCAGGAGTCTTCTCTAGTACCACAGTTCAAAAGCATCACTTCTTTGGCACTCAGCCTTTTCTGTGGTTCATTTCTCACATCCATACATGACTACCGGAAAAACCATAGCTTTGACTATACCGACCTTTGTTAGCAAAGTGATATCTCTGCTTTTTAATATACTGTCTAGGTTTGTCATAGCTTTCCTTCCAAGGAGCAAGCATCTTTTAATTTCATGGATGCAATCGCTATCTGCAGGAAATTTTGGAGCCCAGGAAAATATAATCTGTCACTGCTTCCACTTTTTCCCCTTCTATTTGCCAAGAAGTGATGGGACCAGATGTCATGACCTTAGTTTTTAGAATGTTGAGTTTTAAGCCAGTTTTTTCACTCTCTTTTTACATCTTCATCAAGAGGCTCTTTAGTTCCTTTTCACTTTCTGCCATTAGAGTGGTATCATCTGCATATCTGAGGGGTTGATATTTCTCCAAGCAGTCTTGATTCCAGCTTGTGACTCAGCCAGCCCAGCATTTCGCATGATGTACACTGCATATTAGTTAAATAAACAGGGTGACAATATGTATAGCCTTATCATACTCCTTTCCCAATTTTGAACCAGTCAGTTCCATGTAAGGTTCGAACTGTTTCTTCTTGACCCACATACAAGTTTCTCAAGAGACAGGTAAAGTGGTCTGAGATTCCCATATCTTTAAGAATTTTCCACATTTATTGTGACTACACAGTCAAAGGTTTTAACATAGTCAATAAAACAGAAATCAGTGTTTTTCTGGAATTCCCTCACTTTCTTTCAGTTCATTTCAGTTCAGTTGCTGAGTCATGTCCGACTTTTTGAATTGCAGCATACCAGTCTTCCCTGTCTATCAACAACTCCCGGAGCTTACTCAAACTCATGTCCATTGAGTCGGTGATGCCATCCAACCATCTCATCCTCTGTTGTCCCCTTCTTCTCCTGCCTTCAGTCTTTCCCAGCATCAGGGTCTTTTCCAATGAGTCACTTCTTCGCATCTGGTGACCAAAGTATTGGAGCTGCAGTTTCAGCATCAGTCCTTCCAGTGAATATTCAGGACTGATTTCCTTTAGGACTGACTGATTTGATCTCCTTGCTGTCCAAGGGACTCTCAAGAGTCTTCTCCAGCACCACAGTTCAAAGCAATAATTCTTCAGTGCTCAGCTTTCTTTATGGTCCAACTCTCATATCCATACATGACCACTGGAAAAACCATAGCTTTGACTAGATGGACCTTTGTCAGTAAAGTAATGTCTATGCTTTTAATATGCTGTCTAGGTTTGTCATAGCTTTTCTTCCAAAGAGCAAGTGTCTTTTAATTTCATGGCTGCAGTCACCATCTGCAGTGATTTTGGAGCCCAAGAAAATAAAATCTCTCACTGTTTTCATTGTTTTGCCATCTATTTGCCATGAAGTGGTAGAACCAATGTCATGATCTTCTTTTTTGGATTGTTGAGTTTAAGCCAACTTTTGCCCTCTCTTCTTTCACTTTCATCGAGTGAAAGTGCAGGAGATGCAGGAGACCCTGGTTCAATCCCTGAGTAAAGAAGATCCCCTGGAGAAGGCAACGGCAAAGCCTGTTCCAGTGTTCTTGCCTGGGAAATCCCATAGACAGAGGAGCCTGGTGGGCTACAGTCTATGGTGTCACAAAAGATTTGGACACGACTAAGTGACTAAAGCAATAACAGCAAGTATTTGAGTAACTCTGGAACTACCTATGCAATGTCTAGTTAACACTGGCTACGATTACCTGTGTATATTGTCTGTATGTTTCATTAATTCATCAACAGATATCTCCTGAGAGCTTGTTATATGCTACACACTGTACTATAGGCCACAGATGCAAAGTTCATTTAGATATGATCTCTGCCCATAACATCCCTATGTAGAGACAAGAAAATCAACATTTCTAGGATGCAAGGATCGGGTAAGCAGAGGGTTTCTGCAAGCCTGGGTGACAGTCTCTCTTTGTCTAGCTGGCACAGAGAATAGGGGTGCGAGAGTTGTGACTTGAGAAGGTTTTCTTGAAGAGGTTTATATATAGAGGTTTGAGACTATATAGGATTTGGCAGAGGTTTGAGAGTATATAGGATTTAACTAATTAAAGAAGCAGTTCTTTCATAAGATCCAGCAGCCCCATTCCTGGGCATATATACTAAACAATACCATATTTCAAGAAGTTCAAAAAAGAGGGGATATATGTATATGTATAACTGATTCATTTTTCTCTATAGTAGAAACTAACACAACATTGTAAAGCAACTATACTCTGATAAAAATTACTTTAAAATAAAGCATAATTAGAACAGATACGTAAATCTGCTGTGTTCACAGGAGCATTATTTACAATAGCCAAGGCATGGAAAGAACCTAAATGTCTGTCAACAAATGAACAGATAAAGAAGATGTGGTACACACATACACTGGAATATTTCTCAACTATAAAAAGGATGAAATAGTGCCATTTGCAGCAATATGGATGGACATAAACATGATCAAGCGAAGTAGGTCAGAAAGAGAAAGACAAATACCAGATGATCACTTATACGTGGAATCTAAAATACGACACAGCTGAACATATCTACAAAACAGAAACGGACTTACAGAGGACAGGCTTGTGTTTGCTCTGGGACAGTAATGGAGGAAAGAAGGACTGAGAGTTTGGGATTAGCAAATGCAAACTGTTACATATAGGATGGATAAACAACAAAGTCCTATTGTATAGCACAGGGCACTATATTTAATATCCTGTGGTAAACCGCAGTGAGAAAATAATAGGAAAATGAATATGCGTGCGTGCTAAGTAAAGAGCAATACTGCATAGGAACCTGGAATGTCAGGTCCATGAATCGACGCATATTGGAAGTGGTCAAACAGGAGATGGCAAGAGTGAACATTTTAGGGTCAACATTTTAGGGATCAGCGAACTAGAATGGACTGGAATGGGTGAATTTAACTCAGATGACCATTGTATCTACTACTGTGGGCAAGAATCCCTTAGAAGAAATGGAGTAGCCATTATAGTCAACAAAAGAGTCCAAAATGCAGTCCTTGAATGTAATCTCAAAAATGGCAGAATGATCTCTGTTCGTTTCCAAGGCAAACCATTCAGTATCACAGTAATCCAAGTCTATGCCCCAACCAGTAATGCTGAAGAAGCTGAAGTAAAATGGTTCTATCCATCTAGAACTAACACCCAAAACAGATGTCCTTTTCATTATACTGGACTGGAATGCAAAAAAGGAAGTCAAGAAACACCTTGGGTAACAGGCAAATTTGGCCTTGGAGTACAGAATGAAGCAGGGCAAAGGCTAATAGTGTTTTGCCAAGAGAACGCACTGGTCATAGCAAACACCCTCTTCCAACAACACAAGAGAAGACTCTACAATGGACATCATCAGATAGTCAACACCTAAATCAGATTGATTATATTCTTTGCAGCCAAAGATGGAGAAGCTCTATACAGTCAGCAAAAACAAGACCAGGAGCTGACTGTAGCTCAGATCATGAACTCCTTATTGCCAAATTCAGACTCAAATTGAAGAAAGTAGGGAAAACCACTAGACCATTCGGTATGACCTAAATCAAACCAATAAAATAGATTTAAGGGACTAGATCTGATAGATTGCCTGATGAATTATGGATGGAGGTTCGTGACATTGTATAGGAGACAGGGATCAGGACCATCCCCAAGAAAAAGATATGCAAAGAAGCAAAATGGCTGTCTGAGGAGGGCTTACAAACAGCTGTGAAAAGAAGAGAAGAGAAAAGCAAAAGAGAAAAGGAAAGATATACCCATTTGAATACAGAGTGCTGAAGGATAGCAAGGAGAGGGAAGAAAGCCTTCCTCAGTGATCAATGCAAAGAAATAGAGGAAAACAATAGAATGGGAAGACTAGAGAGCTCTTCAAGAAAATTAGAGATACCAAGGGAACATTTCATGCAAAGATGGGCCCAATAAGGACAGAAGTGGTATGGACCTAACAGAAGCAGAAGATATTAAGAAGAGGTGGCAAGAATACACAGAACTATACAAAAAGATCTTCATGACCCAGATAATCACGATGGTGTGATCACTCACCTAGAGGCAGACATCCTGGAATATGAAGTCAAGTGGGCCTTAGGAAGCATCGCTATGAAAAACGCTAGTGAAGGTAATGGAATTCCAGTGGAGCCATTTCAAATCCTAAAAGATAATGCTATGAAAGTGCTGCAGTCAATATGCCAGCAAATTTGGAAAACTCAGCAGTGGCCACAGGACTGCAAAAGGTCAGTTTTCATTCCAATCTCAAAGAAAGGCAATGCCAAAGAATGCTCAAACTACCACACAGTTGCACTCATCTCACACACTAGTAAAGTGATGCTCAAAATTTTCCAAGCCAGGCTTCAGCAATACGTGGACCGTGAACTTCCAGATATTCAAGCTGGTTTTAGAAAAGCCAGAGGAACCAGAGATCAAATTACCAACATCCGTTGGATCATCAAAAAAGCAAGAGAGTTCCAGAAAAACATCTATTTCTGCTTTATTGATTATGCCAAAGCCTTTGACTGTGTGAATCACAACAAACTGTGGAAAATTCTTCAAGAGATGGGAATACCAGATCACCTGACCTGCCTCTTGAGAAACCTGTATGCAGGTCAGGAAGCAACAGTTAGAACTGGACATGAAACAACAGACTGGTTCCAAATCAGAAAAGGAGTACGTCAAGGCTGTATATTGTCATGCTGCTTATTTAACTTATGTACAGAGTACATCATGAGAAACACTGGGCTGGTGGAAGCACAAGCTGGAATCAAGATTGCCGGGAGGAATATCAATAACCTCAGATATGCAGATGACACCACCCTTATGGCAGAAAGCAAAGAAGAACTAAAAAGCCTCTTGATGAAAGTGAAAGAGTAAAGAGTAAAAAAGTTGCCTTAAAGCTCAACATTCAGAAAACTAAAATCATGGCATCCGGTCCCATCACTTCATGGCAAATAGATAGGGAAACAGTGGAAACAGTGGC